>NC_060106.1:11806030-13056030 GCF_021155765.1 Diprion similis | reverse complement strand
GCAGACGGTCCAACTGTCGTCGGCAGTTGCAACAACAACGGCACGCGCTTCTAGAACTCCAGCTTGCTCCAGACGATGAACCAGCGAGTCACGTTCTCCGATCCCATTCATCACCCGGACCACGGACTTTATTTTTAGTCGCATTCTGCCGGCAACAAGACGTTGTTATTTTTTACCGAATTGACCGGGGTCAGGATCTTCCTTTTTAGATCTTCGACAAATTCTATCGCAGGATTTTGATTGAACCGGAATGACTCGAGTGACATGACTTTCGTCGGTATACTTGCCTTCTTCAGTTTTGAGGATTTCGAGCTGCAGTCAGGGTGTCGATCATCCAGGTGTGTGATAGTCTGGACGAATGCAGGTTGAAATTGAAGAGGTGATCCTTTGGCGACGTAACCCGGAGCTGCAACGCTGCGGCGATGTTTCGACGGAGGAGACGTCCTTTGACGTCGGATATCTGAGTCGAGCCCCCTACCGGGCGGGGCTCGCGTCGACGGCACATAAATATGATGTCACGCTTCTCTGGGTACCAAAAGTCTCTTCTTCGAGGTCGGGAGTCGAGGAGCGAACATGTGAAAGAACTCTCATTCGAGAATTGACCCCTCTCACCCTCTGCTTGCTCTTGCAGTTGTCTCGATTCTACGAGTCGTCGAGCCTCCGGGTGCTCAAAGAGCTTGTCTTCTACTGTGGATGAGAGAAAAAGAAAGAGGGAGAAAGAGAGAGTGCAAGTGAAAGAACAATTTTTATTACCAGAATGAAAAATGAGGTTACGATGCCCAGGAGAATAGGAGAATGGGCACAATATTTTGGCACTCACTGAGGCTACGGGGGGATGCGCTTTGAATTCTTCAATCTCTTCTCACTTTCAATGGTCCCGATACATTCCTGCGAACAAAATGCTATCCGAGCCTCCATATACGAGTTTCTCAAAATTCTCAATATGTAGATACACAAACACATTTTGCGCTCTTTCTACTCTGCGTGAATCTTCACAAAAATATTTCAAAGGTCGAGTGCTCCTGATCGATGCATTTCTCAACGCCATCGAAATCACTGGATCTTGTTGAGGTGCTTTTTTCGCAACTCAAGACATCACTGTCCAAAACAGTATCCAAGCCTTCTAGAGAACGCAGTTCTTGATCAATCCGCATTTCGGTTCAATCTTCAGATTATTCGTAAGTTGAATGCTTCTATTAATTAGATAGGAATCAGCAAAATGCAGTGTACACTCAAGTACAATTCGCAAAACCTGCATACCTACGTGTGATTTTTCAAACATCGCGGCAGGAATAAGGGTCACAAGAATGATCGGAGTGAAGATAATTGGCCGGAAGCTAAAGTTGAAGCCCAATAACGACGCAGGGTCTTACGAAATCGTGCCTGTTCAATCCAATTACGATTATATCCGCCGAAAGAAAGGTGCTTATGTGCAAAGTGAGAATGCCGAAACAGGCAATAATATAACTCAATGCGGAATATCCATGGTTGCACACTTCCTGTGTACGGCTGCAGAGCAGGGCGTCATTCTATCGCGGGCACAATGACCGCCTTGACACCATTTATCTGCCCCCCACGAGGGGACCACAAACCTCGGAGACCCGGAGCGCTCAGAACTCGGCTCACAATCAGGCTGTATAATGGGCTCCAGCGTCGCGACGGCTTCATTACGTTGCGGGCGTCGGGCCCCCACCGTGGGCCTACAACGGACCGCAAGGGTGCAGCGCAGGCTGCGAGACATCTTCGCCCAGCCTGCAGACAGCGCTCTCTTCTTTGCGCGGTCCCTAAGGCCCGTACAGTGGGCCCCGCTGTGGCCACTGGGCCCCGACCGACCTGGACCAGCTACCAGCTACCTCTCTTTCGACGCGTCTGTGTGTCTGTGAAGTACATGGACCAGGGAATCTCCTACCGTTCTCTGTCGAACGATTTCAACCTCTGTACGTCTGTCAGCGATCTTTAGATTTATGCTCACGGTTACCAGCTTCGTTTTACTTCTGCTCGTACAAAAGGAGCGCTGGCTTCCTAGGAGTCAACAGGGGAGACAAGTGGCTTGTGATAGGCAGATTTTTTTAGGCTGATCGGGATGATGCAATGGTCATTATCACGAACTTCAGGGGAGCTGGTAAACTATTATTGTTATCATTGCTTGGCAGATTAGGATTCGGTCAATTGGTGTGTAAGATTGTAGAACGACTGGAAAGTACAAGGGGCATGGAACCAAATTTTTTAAGAACCTGAATATCTGTTTTGTAGAATTGAAAAATGCTGAAAGTCGAAATATATGTGTAATCGTTAAATTGAATAAATGCTGCAAGCAATAATATGAAATTTATAGAATTTTGGTAATATTATAATTTTGGCTTTCTAGTCTTCCAACCTTTCTGGATTTTGAAATTCATACAACAGATTTTCACAACTTTAAAAATTCGATACCTCGACCCTTTTACTTTCTGATCATTCTACATCCTCACCCCCACTCGATGTTTTAGATTTTCATGCTTACCGACTTCTGAATGCAACCAACAGAAGAATATCCTTAACGTTTCAGGATAATGTAAAGCTTCGATAATCCATATCGAAAATTTCCAACTTGCACAATGTACCACATAAACCTGTATTGAAAAATAAAAAAACGAAAATTGCAAAACAGTGTAAACCTTCTACAAAACATATCATACATACCCCTAAATTCAGTTTTAACTCGGCGGTAAGGAGGCCACCTCCTCGTATCAAGCCTTAAATTTCCCCCGGACGATCTCGGGGGTTGTTCAATTTCGAGAAAGTGGGAAAGGAAAAAGGAGAAAGGGGCGATCCGGCGTAAGTGTAATCGTTGGAAAATCAGAATTCCCCAGTTCTGCAGGCTGGGGTGGTCATTGCCGGTTTAAGGTGGGCCTTGGCGGCGTCGCGGTGCCTTGGTGGCCACGGGTGCGGGCGTCCCGTAACAAGGGGCGCCCTTTATGGCTCGTAAAGATACGCGGCCCGTCCACTTTGCCACTGTGCTTGTGCTTTCCTACCTTCCCCATATGGTTACGTAAACGCGGAGGTACCCACCCACCCACACATCCCTGCGCTGCGTAACCCCTTTGCCCCTTCTCTCATCCCAAGCGAATAAGGTTCCCGAAGGGGTAGTTTTATAATGCGGAGTGATTGTGTGTGATTGCCCCGGCAAACCAGCCGCCTCTGAAGTAAAGGCTGGTCGACTTTCCTTCGGCAACTCGAATCGCGGCGAGGTCATCTATTCGGAATAGATTCAATCGCAACGGTTCGGAAGTTTACTTAGCTATGCGCACTTCTGTGAGATTTTTATCCGGTTATCTCGTTATAAAATGAGACACGTTTTTTCATTTTCAGACACATGCCCAATTGACTTGCTCAACAATGACTGTACATGTATCATAATTTATAGATATGACTTGTAGAATGTAATCTGCTGATTGTATATCACCATTTCGCTGTATCTCTCTCGAGTTTTGTTGCGAAACAATTTAAACTCCAGTAACTATATTTTAATCAAGAAATTACCCATTCATTGCCCGTGGAAAAGTATAAAAAGAGAGCGATATAATATCGATCGTTGTAATCGATTCGCAAATTTGACGAGACAGGATTAACCATTTTGAAATGTGTTGATAAGCAAACAGAACAATTTTTTTTTCAAAGCAACGATTTCAATGGGGGAAAATAATCGAGTAAAAAAAAACTCTTGAAAAAAAAAACAAAAGAGTGCACAAATAAAATGAAAAACGTAGTCTCGTTTGTTTCGTCTAGTACGGGAATTACGGACTTTTAGCAATTAGTCGAGGCAAGCGAGATTCGTCTCCGTAATCCAGTGAAATCCATCGCACATCAGAGCGACGGTCCTGCAGAGCGGGAACTTATTAGATGATCCTCCGTACCCGAAGCTAGACAAAGGCCCGGTTAACTGGCTTAGGCCTCCACCACCCCCGGGGGTAGCCTGAACGTCGCGGTAGCTTCGGCCAGTGCGCTTCGTTAAGCCTGTGTGCAGATTCAGGCTCGCCGCCTACCGGGTATCATATCGGCTATCCGCCTCGAAGAAATGATCGGTAATATCTATAGATCTACATGAGAATCGCAATGGATCGATTTTATAATTTTCCCCTACCTACGTAGGTACATACAGGTTACGAGAATGGGGGGAGGGGATTAAAACTTGGAAGGGTTAATATTTTGCATGAACGAAATAACTAAAATAACTAATAATGATAAATGAAAATAATAAATTAAAGAGACTACTAATCAGTGTCTCAAGGTTTCGGACAATTCAGCTTTAGTTATTTGATTTTTTTATGTTTGAAATTTCGATGTATCGGTTATTCGAAATATTGACCCTTCCAAGTTTTGACTCCCACCCCGAGAACGATCCGTCATGAAGTAAAATGCCGGAATCCGAGGTGTAATCATCAACCGCTTCACTTTTCCGTCTCCCGTTATCGTCGCCTGGGATTAAGGGGTTGTCCTGGTTGATTTCGACGTGACGTATAAGGTATGTATCTCCGAATATACAAGTCTACGTATCAAAAACGTGAAAAAGGACTCAACAACGCGATTCTGCACGTAATTTTGAACGTAAAAATTCCGATTGATTTTGATGCCAAAACATGCCTAGAATTAAAACAATGACGTGACGTCGTTTGCGATACGTGGACTTATATATTCGGAGATACATACCTACGTCAACGTCGAAATCGACCAGAGCACCCCCTGAACGTTGGTAAAAACACGAAACACCCGGTAGGATGCAGAGAGCACAGGAGCTGGACCAGAGCTCCCGTGTGTGGGAGGATTAACGGGAGGGTGTGCGTCGGACGGGGGGCACGTGAATCAAAATTAGCTCCCTCTTGTATGGCAGAGCCGGACGGAGAGGACAGTCCGCTCAACTTTTTTGACCGCTGATTGAGGCGACGTTGATACCCTGAGCAAACAGGCGACTGCATAGATCATACGACTTGTCGGTGAACCACGACGGAGATTAAGAAAGAGACCGATCTCGCGGGATGATCGAGGGATGTATACACCCGCGTCCTATCGATCCTGAGACTCGAGGCATTCGCGTTCGTTCGGCCGGATGCTGGGTTTGGAGGCCGCTGCAGGTTTTTTGCCGAGGACTGTCCTCCGCTCACTAACACGCATCTCGCACACGCGAGCACGAAGCTTGCCGGGGGTATTGAAATTAGCCGCACGGCCAAAGGGTGGAACGAGGCTGGAGGGCGGCGGTAGGGGATTGCATATATTCACACCGAATTAAGTCACGCACACACCGAGATCCCGATGCCGTTCACACGTCGCCCTCTTTGCGTGCAGTCCTTTCACGCACGACTCGTATCGCCTCGTTGTTACTCGTCGTCGGCGACGCCGCTGCAGTCTGCGTGTATTAAACGCGGCTACACGCCCGCGTCAGCCGATCTACGATGGATCTACGTGCCGGAGATCTATACAGTGTGTATTCGTGCGCTTCGCACACCCGCCGAATAACGCCTGCAAGGCGAATCGGAAGGTGCATGCATTATACGCTGCAGGACACCCTGCAGTCTCTCGCTTAATTCCGATGCTCGATGCTCATGCTGCTCCGAGGACCGACACGGAATCTGAAATCTGTATTAAGAATGATTTATTGATGACCGATGCCACTTAATCCTCGTCCGAGAAATTTGGTTTATTCTCACCTGAGGTTTTATTACAATATTACTGCGGCTAGCTTTCTAATTTTAAATTTTCTCAATTTCATGCAAAACAGTTATTGCAAGTACCTACCGAGAGTTCGTCCTGATAGATCGTACGAATGAGTGATCAGAAATTCGTAAATAATTTCAGGAATTCAGCAATGCTGAAAATTTTTTCAAAGATGCAGATACATGTATTATTTGGTAGCCGAATATTATATTTACATGAATATTAATATCACCAGGGATTATGATTATGAGCTTCCATAGATTCGCTCACACACATTTTACCCAATATTAAATCTTCCTCAGGTACGCTATCATGGAAATCGTTGAAATTACATTGAAATTTCCGAACACAAGTAGCTTACGATAGATATAGTCATACGACGTATCGTGTATTACCAAAGCCCATAACTAACGTCGTCGTCGAAAGCTTCGATCGCGCGTTTTCTTCGCATGGATACGATGCACATGTACATGGAATAAAACATAAAAGTGATGGTAAGAGAAAAAAAAAAAAAAAAGTTATTCTCTCAACAGCGTGTTATGGTAGAACCATCATGGAGGGCGACGCCTCGTATTCGAGTATAGGAGCGGCGTCTGTCGCTCGTTTATTGAGGTTCATGTTTATTTTTCCAGATTCTCAGGGTCTGGTGTTGTGTTGATTTTTCGGCAGTGAGTTGCCTCACGGCGAACCGAAAGAGCCGGGTTCCACCGTCACCGACATTACCAACCGATCTCAACTTCATACGCGTGTGACACAACAAATTAATCTCGCGGTGCTGATCACGAACCCGGGGGAATAAATCGGGCGGCTTTGAAGCCGAATGGCCGTACGGATTTAGGCCCGCTGTGAAGCGGCATCGGCGAAAAGACCGAGGCCTCGAATAATTGGCGGCGGTATTAGGCTGGCAGGCAGCGCTATTTCGGAGTGCGACCTGATCTTATTAGAGATTTCCAGCTTTTCAAAGGCCCAGCGGGAGCCGCTGCCGACGGCGATGGTGCCCCACATAGGCCACAATAAGCGCCGCGTGGTGCCGAAACGCTGTCGCGTTTTTCGCCAGGATTGAACGCGATTTTTCCTCTTCTTCGTTGGTGTTGCTGTTGTTATTTTTGTCTTTTTGTCTTCTTTTTTTTTCCATTTCACCCTTACACCCTGGTTTCGTGTGGGCGAAGAAATTAAAACCCGTTCCCTTGTGGCTATCGGTTTGCGAGGGTGTGCAGAAGTTCGGGGCTCGCATGTTGCGCGGATTATAACGGATGTTTGTTCCCCTGTTTTCACGGTTCGCAGGTCGCATAATTGCGGCGTTGTCTACGTGTGCAGCTGAAAACGAGGAGGAGTAAACAAGAATTTTAGCCGGAAAAGACGACGGCTCAGTAAATCAAAATGTCTCCCGAAGCGTAAAAGCGCCCGGCTGAGAATTTTTACCCAATTTATATTTCTTTAGAGTGCAGGAAAGAAGAGTGAGAGAGAAAAAATTAGTTTTAAAACGTGCAATACGACCCTGGTGGTAAAAAATGCGGCCTATTTTGGTTAAAAATTAGTCCATCTTCTCCAGGCGTAAGCTGTTGGGACAGGCTTGTAAACCTTAAACGCTGCGCTGCCGAAATTCGGGTGTTACAAGCCTGCAAGCTCGGTTTGTGGAACTTCTTTTCGACCCCGTGGCGAAAAATTCAATAAAAATATACGACACCGTTATTTAAAATAGTCCGACCGTTAGGTGGAAATATTTGTAACAACCGAGTTCCGTAGCTCTGGTCCCGTTTCTCGTGATTTTTGCCGCAGTTTATTGCAGCGGGTCGGTCTCGCCATTCGTGAAGATATAAAAATTAGCAAAAATCCAATGCGCGGACGGCCTCGTTTTGGGTACCGCTATTTCGAACTGGGTCAACCCTCGAGGAACCAATTTTTACGGTACACAGGTACGAACAATCGCGCCAAAATTACGAGCTTAACGGACCTACATTTTTCACACATTATTAAATTTTTGACGGGACAATGGGACTTTTATTGGCCCGGTTTTACCGCTGAAAATTATCAAGTCAATTTAGCAGCGGCCGTGGGGTGAAGGAAGGGGGATTTTTTCGTACCGTTATAAAGGCAGTCTATAGATATAGTTGCTTTGCCGTTGCGACCGTTCCTTGGGACCAGCGAAAAACGCTTAGCTGCAGCGAGTCGAAAAAAGAAACGGTTTAGCTGCGTACGTGCATCACGTCAAATAACCCGTCGACCCATATTGAGGGATGAATAGGGAAAAAAAGAGGAAAGGAAAAAAACGGTAAAGTGCAGTACCGTATTTCCGAAAAATCGTAAAAATCGCAGTGTCGTGTAGACTGTAGTAGAACGGTGACTTCTTCTTGACCTAAAAACTCGGTAAAATATTGTAAGAGTTGACTTTATACCGCTAATCCTTTCGCGCAGTAAAGTTAATCCGTCGGGGTCGAACCTCGTGCACCCCTGTAGGCTTGGCCGAGTCGAAAAAGTATTCGGAGTCGTAAAATTGGAAGCGCAAAATAACGCTGTCCGGTTAAAAATAACCCTTAAAAGTCAACCCTATGCTTGCAGGCGTAACGGGTTATCCGCTCGACCGCGCGGGTAGCCGCTGCCAACATAAATTCATAAACCCTCCACCGGTAAGAAAACTGCGCTGCATGGAATTGGTTGTAAAAAAGGGTGGGAGTTTTCGGGGGTTAAACGGTTCGAGAAAAACGGTAAAAATATTAAAATATAACCCCTTTAAAAACCCTACCATGCACTTGGGGTCGCGTCCTGCAGGCTCACCCAGTGGCCAAAAAACGTTACTTCCAAAGGCGAGGAATTGCAGTGTACCTGCATATATATATATATATATATATATATATATATATATATATATATATATATATATATATATATATATATATATATATATATATATATATATATATACGCGTCTTTGTAAACCACGGAAAATCGTAAAATTTCAACAATGCGCAGCCGTTACTTCTTGCGCATAACCCGTTTAGCTTCGGCTGGACACATAATTCGAACAACTTGCAACGGGTTGACTCCTAATCTCGGGCACGCAATTCGCACACTTTGATTCTTGCTGTCTTGGTGATTTACAATTTACTGCAGGGAAGTGTCTGCAGACTGTAGAGCCGAGGTTCACCTTGTACTATGTTACTGTAGGCAAGGGTTGGACCTGGAGTGAATTTGGCCGGTTAGGTCAGTTTACCGGCGCCCCAAATAATATGAGAATTCCGCGAAGGCGGCGCACTCCGATTTTGCAAAATCGACCTTTATTGCACCCGTTCTACCGAATCTTCTCCACGAGCCAGAAGCCTTACATCTATTTACCCCAACAATTTTCCCAACCCTTGCCTAGTATTGCGATATTATAGAGTTGGTACAATTTTATTACTAAGAATATTTATGAAGGTCCTTCTTACACCGTTATATCCACGAGCTATATACACGCGGTTCCCGTTTCTCTCCGAACGTTCGAAAAGTGGTTTTGTTCTCTGCATGAATACTCCTGTGCTGTCTCGCCTGCCAGCAAATTACTCTAAATTACAACTCAACCCCGTTACAATTCTGACAGCTGACTTCTCCGAGAGTTTATTCGCCCTTGAATTACATGCCAAACGGTAATTCACCGTTCAGCACCGATTTCGCATTTTGAATCGGTGTAAACTCTGTTTTTTTTACTTTTCATCACCTGTGGTGGAATTATCAACGATCGAAGTAGTCGCCTCGATTGAGAACAAATTTTTTCTAATTCCTTCAAACACACGGACAGAATGAAAGAGATTTTACTCAAAATTGCAGAAAAAGAGGGACACATCAGGTTTTTTTTCGTAAAATGCAGAATTTGCTCCAAAAACAGTGAAAACTACTGTGTGCAGAATAAAATCTGCTATATTTAATTCTGCTATAGTAAAAAATATAGTTGATATGGCTACTTTTTTTTCACCAAAAACCTTGATGTGTCCTTCTTTTCCTCCAGTTGTGAGTGAAATTTACACTTTTTCTTCTCTCACATAACATAAATTTCTTACAATTATAAAATAACGAATTTCGAAATTATTACTTTTTTACTATGTAACTTTGAAAAGGATTGAATAAAATTTGAAATGCACAGCGTTTGTTACGAAATGAGGGGACTTGTTTGTACTTTCAGTAAGTGCTCAGTACGGTGTCCCGTATTCAGGGTGTTGACGAATTTTTTCTGGTTCACACCCTCGAAATCCTTCGAAATCTCTTTTTTTTATTCAGAGGAATTGCAATTCTTGTAAGGCAATGACAAGTACCAGGAAAACACAGATTTTACAACTCGTTTCCCATTCTTCAATCCGATCGTGTCCTTATAGTCGTAGCGCATATCGGCAACTCGGATTCTTCAGAATCCTTCGACCAGCACACCGATCATATCGAAAAATTGCGTAGCATGGTAGAAAATACACGGCTGTATACACCGAGCTGAAAGTAATCTCGACGGCAAATTTAATCAACTCGGAATCGGCGTCGTCGCATGTGGGGCGGTATGTGTCGACGCATGCCAACAAGGCGGAGGCTTGCTATGCGATCTATTTGCTTTAACATTTCCAGCATGTGAAAGCTGGGAGAGAAGCTCGCGACTGCCGCTAAAGAGCTCGCATTGCTATTCCCGCGGGTGCCTCGAGCTAACTGACCGATTCAACCGAAGGTAATCTTGACAATTCCGGCCTTCTCAGCCCTACGACCCTTCCCCGACCTCCGGATCTCGGTGGCGATTTGAACCGAATGCCAATCTGCCGTTAGGAATGACCGTTGAATTATCTGTAGGAACGGGGATCAAGAAATTTAACTTGTTTCTCTTTACTTTGCGCTCATCACGACGATCGCGACGAGACCCTCCTCACCGCACTCATGGTAATTATCATTAACGATCAAAGCGATCCGCTTGTAAAGAGAAGTTAGGCACAGATGTGGTATAATGCGGGGAAAGGTATTCGGCCGGTTCGGTAGCAGCAATAAACGTCCCGCGGCCTCCTGCAGCGTGCTGGATGTTAATTCCCTGTGAAATTCGAGCCCGAGTGTCAACCTCGCGTCGCACTCTCGTTTGTCAAAAGGGAGGAGGAGGAGGAGGAAGAGGAGGAGGCGCCGGACATAGCCGAGAAAAAGTGCAGGAAGAGCGAGAGGGTGGGAGAGAGAGAAAAAGAGGGGAGGAGGAGGAAATGGGTAAGAGTTTCAGATAATGACAAGGGGTGAATGCAGAGGGAGAAAAGGACAGAGAGGAATGAAGTGCGGCAGGAAGAGCTGCTGCTTCAGTTTTATTCGCTATTAACTCCACCCGACCTTTGCAGGAGCTATTCCCCCTTTGTCTTTGCTAAACCGTCTATTAAGAGCAATTTTTATCAGCCCATCCGATCAGCGTTTCGCAACTGGTTACTTCGCGCCGTCTTAATTGCGCTACAACTATACACTCCGGAGATTTTCACCTCGAGAATAAATCGAGAGGGTGAACACTGAGCAGTTAACTCGTCATGTAGCTACACAGTGTCGTGATTTCAAAACCGTGCACGACGATCGTGATTAATCCGTGATCGAAGACCGAGACGAAACGGAAGAATAAAGATATCGCGAAAGCAGAGATCGGAGTAGAAACGCGAGAAATTGTCCAAAACTTGGAGGTATCCTTACAGCAATACACGCAGGTCGTATTTCGGTAGGCGGACATCCATCCTTGACGCTAGCAAACAAGTCATACATATTTATTGCGATTTCCCTTTACGATTTATCGTTTTATTATCCGGCATATTTTCTTACCCCGAAAGCGAACGGGCCGCGATCCGTGTATTTATCAGCGATATAGGTAGAGAAAAACAACGACCTCCTTTCCGATGGATTCTTCGTCCTCGTTGGCGGATACTTGCAAAGCTGTTTTGCCATTGGCCTGCCGACTGGCTCGTGGGGTCCATAATGTGTTTATGGGGCCGGAAGCCCCCCGTGTTGCGCGGGAGGGTGCCGGATCCCCGCGTAAAATGGGGCCTTTGTCCGGCCCATTATGCTCCATAAGTAGCAGCGCGTAGTTCTCGAGTCCCCCGACTTTTTCACCATCCTGTTGCAAGAAAAATTGCACGGTCATCTTGACGTTCGTAGGACAAGCAAGGACGGAGACAAGGTTACACTGTACGAAAAATAAGAGCCTGGTTCCGGGATGATTTTTCCAAATGTAAGCTCACTTCTCGGACAAATTACCGTTGTTCGTTCTAAAAATTATGCGTTACACAGTTAGTATATTTTTAATAGTTAATTCCTGAGAGTTTAACTCGAAGTCGAAAGAACCAGAAGAACGTTCACCATCTTGAAAAATTCATCTTTGACTCCACGATAGAACTATTTGATGAGACGAAATAGAGTGAACGAAAAGAAAAAACAATTAAAACTAATCGGTTAAAGAGAAAAAAGTAGTCGAAAGAAGAAAGGATTTGCCGTTCGCGAAGCAGCACACATCGGCAAGCCCTCAGCTTGGCAAGTACACCTACTCGATTTGGTTTCTGGGAAGCCGATATCTGGCCACAGTTGAGGCTTGGGGTGCGACGGGGGGAATCGGGATGAGACGGAGTATTGGCTCCAGGGATGGAGGACGAGTACGCAGGGAGAAAAGCGGGGGCGTCGGGACGCCGAGATTCGGTTGGGAACGAGTTGTATCCTTTCCAGCGCGGCGAGGCCCTTCTTCCTGCCCCGTGTATTGTGTCCTCTCAACCCTCGCTGCTCCATATATTTAAAACAAATGCTATCTGATGCGGCGCCGCTTTGTGGAAGCAAGATGAGACCAACCCTCCGCTACGCTACGCGGTGTCTCTGTAACAGGGGTTCTTCCCTTCCGGTTCCGAACTCTCCGCCAACTCGTGTGAAGAGAAGAGAAGAGAAAACGGCAAGAACGTTGCGGGGAGAGAAAGTAACGCCAGAGTGAATACGCAGGTGAAAACCTTCCGGGCATGGAAATATTTCCATTCGAATTCAAAACCAGCAATTAAAAATTGCTTGATTTTTGTATTTACGTTACTAACGAGGGGTTGATCACTACGCTGTAATGGATTACAAAAAGATTACAGAGATTACCTGAGATTACACAGAAACTGCAAAAATGTAACAGAGGATACACGAGATTACAACGAATAAAAAAGATTACATCAGTGATTACTAATTGAATCCAAATGTTGAACTTCAAACAGGGATCAATTAACGCCGTGCGAAGCTTGTCGCTTTTTGCAGAGCGAAAAGTAAATGGCGAACTGGGCCGAGGATCGGTAGGTCGAGATTTGAGGACCGCTGGGAGACGCGGAGCCTGTAAGACCAATGGAGGTTCCCGGAGATTCTGGGGTTCGCGGTTCTATCAGCGAAGGAGAGGCGCGAGTGGCCGCCTATCTGGTGCAGTAAATCCGGTCGTAAGTTAAACTATTGGGGAATCGAGGGAGATCCAGTAGCTGGTACCGGCACCCTTGACGCGGTGGGAGTGAGGTTCTCTCGCCGAGCCAGAATCAACTTTATGTATATCTCGTTGCCTATCATCTCCATCACCATAGATTGCCCATAAAGAACTCCGCCAATCCGTGGTTATACGCCACTGCGCGACGCCATCGCCTCGTCGGCTCGAAGCCCGAAGCCCGAAGCTCGAAGCTCGCCCGGGACTCTTGGGATCTCAGATCGGGAATCGGGAATTCAGAATTGCCTCTATTCAATCGGAGTTTTGGTTTCGTTTGTACTCTCGTCTCGCCGGCTGATACATGCACACACATACACACACACATACACATCTCAGCTCATTTCTATGTTCAGTTTCACCCTCGTCGCTCGACTTTAAACCCTTCGTGACCAGCGTATATCTGCAGTTACGATTATTATGAATCGACCTTTCGGAAGCATGACTTCACCTTTACTTTCACTTTTACATTCATGGTTTCTCCTGAAGTTGCTGAGGAATTACCGAAAAAATTCCGATATTTTGATCAATAGTACCTCCTCCCCTCTTCCGAATTTAGAAAACACTTTCTGGTAGTCTGCAAAAGCGCGGCGAAGGGAGTCCCGTGAAGACGCGCTGCGGGTTCAGCGGTGGCTGTGGCCACGTGTCCTCAAACAAAACCCAAGATCTTCGTCAACAAGTGACCTCATCTCTCGCAACAGCGGCGTTTCTTTCTTAGAGAGGAAGGGCGGAAAGAACGTGCGAGAGGGAGAGTGCGCTGGACAAAACAGACTCTTTAACGAGGCTGAGGGTGCAGAGAGAGAGAGAGAGAGAGAAAGGAGAGAGTGGGAGAGTATGGAAAATGAAGCGTGACTGACTCGTCCGTCGAGGAGTCGACCCGGCTGACCCGGACCGAACCGGGTGATTCAGGGTGCGGAACGCGGCGGCCATAAACGCATTACTGCCGGAACGAATCGTCCTCTGAACGAAATAAGCGAAACTTGAGCGGTCGCGCGCGCTTCATCCCTCACAAGCACCGAGGTGGTACAATGCCGGAGGGCAGCGAGAGATAAATACCCGAAATACGAAGTACCGAGAAGTAGAATGAAGCCTAGATATATGGGGAAGAGCCCGCCACGCGGGGGGTTTCTTCGTCTTCGTCTTTTCCTTTTTTTTTTCTTCTCCTCATTCTCTCCCAGATGCCTTTTATTATGGCCTTTTAGACAGGTGATTTGTACAGGGCTGTAGTCACCCTTCATTAGCACTTCCTCAAATTTCACATCTTTCCTATCGATCAACACACCCGGAACATGATCATCGACGCATATCGAAACAGTGAATAGGATAATTATCAGAATCTATTCAAATTCGCAACTCTCTGGCTTTTCTCCTGTCATATACGACAAAGCCATAAGAGTTTCCGATTCTTTTCTGTAACGACAAAACTCACAATTGGTACTTTCATAATTTTCTCATCTAGCTGTGAAGATATGTATAAAAAATGAAATGAAACAGAACAGCAAATATGGAAGAAATCCAAACCAATGCACAATTTCATCCAACCATAAAAGCTCTCCCAACAGTTTTGATTGATTATTCCATACGATCTCACCCTATAATCGGTAATGTCTGACTGTGTTCTTGGATTCACGAGGACACAAAAAATACTCGCAGGGTTTGTCTCAATACACCGTTTCGAAACACAGGGACTGCTAAGACTGATGGTCAGTGTTCAGGCTGTCCAGGTGAGAAAAATAACCTGCAAATTTTCAGGTCTATGTGTGATTGCAGGTAAACTGACAAAAAAAAAAAAAAAAAAAAAAAAAAAAAAATAGGATAGAGAGGAGAAAAAAGCAAAAGTTTGTAGAACACGAGAATGGTTTTGCCGGGGATATACCTGATCTCCCGGTTATTCCGACGCGTCCCCGAGATGCGGGTGTTTCATGAAACGTCCTGGAATATCCTGGGTCTTGGTCTTGGAGCCGGAGGGCAGGGTATGGGCGTACTGTTGGCTTCATAAACACCCGCAAACCCAACCTCTACGGCCACCTTCGGGAACCTCTTGCGGATGGGAACAGAAGTCGAGCGGGATGAGCGATGGTCCAGACATCTCGGGTGATCTTTTGGCCCGTTCCTGACCCTTCGGTAATATGTTAATCCCCACGTCTTCCCGGCGCCGACAATGTTTCTGCTACTATAAATCTTCCCGTAGTCTTGGGGAATGATTCGCGGTCGGTGGTGCATCCTGTAAAAAAAAATAAAAATTTTTGATGACTGCGAAGACATGCAAGAAAGAAGGTTCTTTGGTTCGTCCTCCAGATTTTTTCATCTAGAGCATGAAAAATCCGATTTGCTTTTGCTTCACGGTCTTTGATTTTATGAAGCATGAGATATGAATTTCTCGGAGACATTCATTAGCGCGGAAGAGCTACTTTTCCACGATATTTCAAATTTCTACGGGATAGGAAACACATGGCGTTGGATTTTCGAGCTCGTAGAATTCTTTGGGGAAACAAAGGCGGTCAATAATGGGTGAGTTTCGAGTATTTACCGGAACTGCGGAGACCGACGAGACGCTTCTGCAGATTCCATGGGACACTAACGGGGCCCCCCGCGATCTTCGAGGTCAGCCTGCAGGGGGTTGGCACCCATAATGAGCCAGCATTTGTCAAGCATCCCCGTCTCGTCGAAGAGAAATATTTCGGCTTCTTCGCCTTTTGCGTTTCCTCTTCTTCTTTCTCTTGTATCTGCATCTTTTTTCTTCTCCAGTTCTGGTTTCCAGAGAGAATACGGAGACAAAGCCTGATTCCTGGGGAGACTGGTCTAGTCTAGAAGAACCGCTGCGACCGCTGCGGAGTTGGCGTGTGGCTTTTACTGGCCGCATAACGCCACCAGGGTTCACCGAAAGAGCTGCAAATTTGCAAACCGCCGATTATAAAAAGCCGATCAAAACGCGAGTTGGCACATTGATTCGCGTGATCGGTGAATGAGAGAAAAGGTAGAGACGCGTTATACATGGCTGTGCAAACGATCTGCGAATTATTTGCGATTCCTTACTCAGTCGTTGTAATTTTCATTTTCTTTATTTACACGGCACTTATTTCTTGCTCGATGTGTATAATTCAGAAAAAGAGATTTGCCTAATAGAGAATCGAGGCGAGGGTGGTTGAAAGAGTCTCGGCTTTTTTCAGTGGGTGAAGAAAGATGAGCTGCAGGTTTACGGAGCCGGTAATTATCGCTTTGAAAAAAAGTCTCCCCTCCGCGTGTATTTGGTGAGGCGTTACGTGACGATTGTCGCCAATGCGGTTGTCGCTTCGTTACTACCATATGTATATCGTATATACCTACCCTACCCACCTACCGCGGGGCGCGACTACCGCTAAAAATACGTAAAACGAAAATAGCTAGAATTGTGGCTCGGGTGTGGGATTCTGGTGGGTAAAGTTGAAAACGAAAATACACCGCCAAGACAAAATAAAAATAAATGATAACGCCGAGGTGCAAGAGGAAGCCGAGATGCAGGCCGAATGACACCAGCGTTTCCTGCAGTGCATCTTGTAAAACGAAATCCTGAATTTCGAAAATAATACTGCTGGTCGCAGGGATATTACGATGGCCAAAGTTTTTCTTCGACTCCGTTTGCGTTTTTGACTCCGTGAAAAATTGGAGGACCGATCGGAAGCGTGGATTCAGCTCAAGTTTGTAGCCACGAGAAGTGAATTTCGAAGTGAAGATATCAACGGCAGGTTGGTTCTGCCCATGAGTCCATGTTTCGAGTGATTCTGTCGTATTCAAAGTTGGTAATAATTTATCGGACAATGGAGTGCAGTAGCCAGGCCTCCGTTGCAGTCGGACAGCATTGAATGAAATCTCGGAGTAATTTGTTCAGGATTTTCGAAAAGCATAGAAAGGTCGATCCTTCAGACGCTGCCGACTCCGCCCCGCGCCTTACAATATTTTGGAACTTGGTGGCAGGCTACGAAAATAGCTTTTGGTACTGAATGCCTGGCTGCTAGATGAAGCTGTGCCTACCCACCTTCTTTCATAGGATTTCCTTTCCCATGACGGAGTTTTCTGAATACGCTATCGTCGTTGATTCCCCATTTTTTTGGATCAGACTCAAACATGAGAGACAGTGGTCATCTTCGACCGAGATTCAAAATTTTACGAGCCCCGTTCCATTGGCGGAAACACGGATAGGCGGGCACTCGGGATTCTTGGAAAGTCCATAAAATCATTCGTCTGAATTAAGGCTGATTCAACGATTTCGTGGGCCTGTAATTCGCCCGCACACTTCATTGAACCGCAATATTAGTACGATTTATTGAACTCTGATACCTTAAGTCTGACGTACTCAAGCTGCGTCAAAATTGTTTGGAGATGATAGGATCAAAATTCCAAATTCAAAAAATCCCAGCCTCGACTACCGGCATTTATCACGGAATTCCGTCGATACTATAAATTAACTTTTCAACAAGTTACAACAATTACTAGACAAACATGTAGCTCTTTTCCATCGCACCATCGCCGGCACCGCCCTTTCAGTTAACCGTCGTCGCTTTTGGAAGGGCTTGAATAATTTCTCACCGGTATTTGCACTGCATTTGGTTACAGATTGACACAGCCGAAGGCGTGTTCCCCGGTTTGTGGACACTCGTCAGAGTCCCCGACTTGTTCAAATTTCTTTTCAATGTGAAAAACCTGTTTATTTTTCCGTCCGTTAATGCGTGCAACACCCACACGGAAGCACAATGCACGTGGTGCAAGGGAGCCTCAATGCGTTTCCGCTTTTTCTATTTCACCTTTGTCTCTATTATTTGCACATACGGAGATTTTTTCGCCCGTCGTGCACGAGCATTGAGTCAAAATGTATCGCGAATTAATCTGTTTACGGATTTCTCATTTTCTTTTCTATCCCCCTCCCTCCCCCCCTCCCATTTGGGTCAACATTCTCATACGACGAGGATACGGATATTATTCGTGTGGCGTGGCAGTTTACATTGTAGTTTTTCGGGATGCTGCTGTATCAGGGTCCGGAGAGGTTGGACGGCGGGAGGCGGGTCAGCCACTGTTTGCCGTCTCTATGCCGCTGCTTCCACGTGATTTATGTCAAGTCACCAAATACTACAGCGAGCTCTGGATGCCTTTGGCTAGAATCCATTCACAAACGCGGTTTGTAGGCCCCCTCGTTTCATTCATGGCTGAGGCTGGGAAAAATCTTGGCAAAGAAGAAAAAGAGAAAAGTGAAAAAGAAGTGTAGAGAGAAGAGAAAACTCCAAGAATATCCCGCACCATCCACAATAACCACCTTCAATGCATGATTATGCCCGGATAATCCGACTGATTACACTTGCATCGTGCAGCCTTTATAATAATTCTTTCATCTCGATATATTTATCACAGCCGGAATACCGTTTAACACGTGCCCCGTCGCTAATCAATGCCAATGCTCTCCGAAAGCCGGAAACAACTAACGTCTCTCTGTTTCCGGCTTTCGCATTTTGTTCGAAATCTCTTGCGGAATAAAGCCACAAGGTCTTATTCACAGCCGTTTCATCGCGGGTCACAGTTGAACGAATGTCTAAATCGCTCGCGCCCCGCTGCGTCGTTTGATACAGAAAAGTCAAGACATCTCGTGGGATCCAGAAGTTCACACTTACGAGCGGTGAAAGACATCCTGAGGATCCGAAGGACCTGCCGCTGTTTCTCTTCTCGCCTCTTTCCCGCGAAGGTTGCGTCCAAGACGTCCGAGGATTTCCTTTTCAGGATCTCATTGTCGTCGACATTGTTGAGATCTGACCGTCAGGCTTTGGATTGTGCAACATATGGAGTAATGGATGCCTGCGCTGCAGCAAAAATGTCTCAATTACATCGGAGAACCCTGGGAACATTTGGAATAATTTTTTCGCCTTTCGTGAGACGTGAACTTCTGAAGGGACGCCTGGCTGCCTCTTCGGGGGCAAAAATAAAGCTGGTATAATCCAGAGAAAGGGGAAGTGACGCGAGAAAAGCTGGCACGCTTGGGCGTGCTGCCGCCACCATAACTCCAAAATGTCGTAAACTTGCTTACGCCGTAACTAGAAAGGCTCTGTCGAGCCGCATGGTGACGTTAAATCCGACTCGTGCTCTCCTCTCGTCATAAATGCAGCTCAAACTTTCACTTTTATGGTATTTCAAAATTGTTGCCAAAATTCTTAAACACGCGTATAATTGGCAACGTCCGTTCTCCTGTCCTGACTCTCCTCTCGCAGCCATCCTCTCTCGCAAACAGACGCACGACCATGCACTTGAGAAGGGTCGAGACCGAAGCATTTCACTTGCACTTACCATTCTATGGACCTGGCAAATTTTCGCTTTCGGAGGAGTAATTGGTCGGCTAAATGCATCTGGCCTCGAGATCGTTTCGTACATTGTCTTAACTTCCTGTCGTCCGCAAAAGCGATTTTGGAAAAGAAGGATTTCCTGTAACCGTAAATTTCGATTCAAACGATATGCAAATATAACGTTTATAGAATTTACGTAGAAAATACCATTTTCGTCCAAAGGCTAGATAAGGGTTGTTTCCAACCCTTGAATCACACCTGCAACTTTTCGCCGAATGTTGATGTTCATTTACTGGCAAGTTTTCATGCATTTTGAGCCGTTTTACGAGAGACACGAACGGTTTTGAATGTTGTGAAATTGGCAGACGTCCCTCCCACAAAGCTTGAAGCACGCTTACGATATTTTCGTAAATATAATTGAGAGCCCGTGTTAAAGAGACGAGGCTGCCCCCACCCAAGCTTAAGGAACAAGCCGCCACGCGCCATAGAATTTTTGGAACCGAAAATAAAGCCAGTTATAAGGGCAGTCAAGCCAATAAAGTTTACAAGAGACCCACTGGCCGGGATTCGTTCGGTGCAACTGCAACTGCAACGCTCTGGCGTACGACTGCTCATAAATTCACTCCGGAGGGCGGTTGTAAAGTTTTGGAAAAATTTTTCCTTCAATTTCTAGTTTCTCCTTTATGGGCGGGAAAGCGGTGGCTCGGGATAACCGAGTTTTATAAGACCTGATATAAAATCGTAAAATTACCCGGTGAAATAATGCATCCAACTTGAGCATAAATTTCCTACTTTCCCTCGTCTTCTAACTCCATCCACATACCTAGGACATACAGGGTACCAACTACCGCCCAACCTCCGCCAATTTACTTTTACCCCACTGACCTAAAACCCGAAAACCCGACGTCGGCTAAAATTTTGGCCACCACCGATCGTAAAGTGGGTGAAAAACGCCACTGGATTCGAATCCCCGAAACAGTATATTGCTCGGGTGAAAGAGAAAGACTGTAACAAGTCCTCCACGATACTTCGCAAATGTGAGACATTTCATAAAGGATTTTGAAAAAATTATCCAACAGTTTTCCAGTGAACTTTGATACCTACTTTCCTTCGCGACAAGATGTGACATTTTACTTTGAAGAACGGTGAAACTGAGCAACACTTCCGAAGCATATCTCATTCCGGAAGGTCGTTCTAAAATTGAAAAGTAACTCATTAGAGCCACTGAATCTATTCACGGCACTACCAAAGTCCGTTAAAATCGGGTCGACAACTGACGACGAGCTGAGTGAGCAGTGCAGTATTGAAAATCCCTTTCCCTTTCAGACTCAAGGTCAACCAACCCCTTCACGTTAATGAATGCAGAACGTCTCGTCCGCCGTTCCATTGTCGAAGTGATACAGCCCTGTAGTAACTTTCGAATTTCTAATCTCCAGTTTTTCCGGCGGAAAGAAAGACGTCTTATTTCTCAGCACTTAGCAGCGTCCCATTCGCTGCTTGTATTCACCCAACCATTCCAATGTGTGTACCCATAAGTCTGGGTCGTACGGAGGGCAACAAAAGTGACGATTCAATCGGACCCCGCGCAGGTAAGGCATTCGCCACACGCGGAAAATATTTCACCCCAATTCGACTTGGTCTTTGGCGAGCTTTCCAACCTTCCTCTGAGCCTGGCGAACAGAAGCCGATCCGGCGGGCTGCCGGTGCAACGGCGTGAACAACAGCTGAATTTAGGTCAACAAAACGTGTCACGGGGTCCAGCCGCGATTGGTTACGGGCCTTATTTTTCGCCCATTACCTTTACTCCGGTATTTTAAACGTGCACCGCGTATTTTGGTCGACTTGTTTCGCTACGAGGATCCTGCAGGAATTCAGGCACCGAGCTTATTTTTAACAAACTTTCTAAAAACCTTCAGCGTTCCTACAACCCTCGAGGTCTTCTAGTCAACGCGTGATAACTTCACTCCGAATACTGTATGCAGGTTGTACTTATTTCGGTGTATTCATCCCCCCTCGGTATGGTTTACCCAAAGTTTGAAACACAGCTAATTAATTGAGGTAGGTATACTCATTTGCCATACCTGAAAAAAGTTCGGCCATTTTATGGCTCACGGTGCAATCCGCTTACAAAAACATTAAATTTCTGCCGCCAAGGTAATTCTAGCACCGCCATACTGTCTGCGTATCATTTCTTTCTTCACTCCTCCACTCCTCCAGATAATTATTCGTATCAATCTCAACGCATAAAAAAATGGTAAAATTTCAGTTTCAACTATTTCAGTGCACATCGATTCAAACTACTAACGTTCCCCTTTTTTTCTAGCTGTTTCAGTGTCAGGGACGACGAGGTCAGCACCGATACCCGACTCGATAATCGAATTTAAGCGAACGTCATCGCGCCATAAGTCGACCTATACGTATTGGCTTGGATCGGAGCCTTTAATTCTTTTCACATTCAAAGAGAACCTATTACAGTCGGCGGTCAAAGGGATCGCCTCGGTGACATCGTACTTGTCTAAATGTTTGGACACTTGAGCGGATTAATTTTGCGGCATATTGATGTCCGACGTTGACAATTACCAAGCTCCAAACCAGGGTTCATCAGCACGTAGCTCACCCAAGCCTTTTGTTCTCCCCGCAGCCTTTCAAAACGCAAGGGTATTTCCAGAGAATTTTGGCTTACCGTTTACCGTCTTTACTCATATTTCGAGGGAGTGACTGCCCGAGGATTAATTTGTCGCTAAGTGTTTAACTGCGTTGGATATTATACCTACTTGTGATTCACCTTATTCTCGAACCACGGTATCCCGCTGCAAATGGGCTCCGTTATTACACCCTGTGGGAATTCCCGCCCCCCCTACTTCATTGCTGAAGCTCAACGAAACGCGTACTGCAATGATAAGTCGTGGCTCGTGAATGCAGGGGAATTTCCAGCTTTCACTTGACACAGGAAAACTTGCAGCTCATTTTCTACGATCATCCTAACTCTTCCAGATCCACTCGCTGGGCCCAGGATCAAATGGACAATACTTGTTCGCCCTCGAGTTCGCACAGAAGCGCGATGCCCCCCTCTGCAGTGGGCTATAGCTGGGGCACCGCATATGGAGACCGTAGAGTATTAGATAATGGTGTTAGCCCGCCCCCCGGACAAAGAACCCCATGTCGCACACATGCGTGTCGCATACATTATGTCGTGTAGCGCGCGGACAGACGCGTCCCCATATATTCGACCTGGTATGGACATAATTGTGTTTCAAACTTTAGTAAGCACAGGCAAAGCGGAGAGGGTGGGCTTTAGGGCTTTTGATACGTTTGTATGCGCTCCTGTTAAATGCTTAGCTTCCTCCCCCTCGCCGTTCCCAATCGCATCAACTATACGAACCCCACTACTTTACGTCACGAGGTGAAGAAGGATGTCACGTCACGTCACATCCAGGAAGGATTGTTAGGTCAATATTTGGCTTGTTGTAAAGCGAGACAGAATAAATAACGCGTCGAACAATTTTTGAACCGATCTACATATTAGACCTTTTCTCAATTCACTGGATATCTATGTGTGAATGTTGTATTCTAAATTTGTGCTCTACAAAGATTTTTTTTTATGATTCACGCATTGACTTTCAGACAATTATTATAATTATTTTTTTTTTTGCACAGCATCACACCATGCCTAAATCACTCAATTTTTAGTAAATGTACTGAGAAGAAAAGTTGTTTCATCATGTTTGAAACATACTCTATACTCGATAGTTGGCATCATTCGGAGAGGGAAATTCAATTTTCTTGAAAATCAAATACCCTATCTTAATCGTCGACATTGGCATTGGGTTAAACTGACGAAACTGTGTCCGGATAAAATATTCGAGGTATGCTCACGTGCTGCCAAATGATAGAACCCTTAACCCCGAAGTCCCGTGGCGCGAAGGAAGAGAGCTCAAAGCATTTGACGTCCTCGGAAGACCCACGGGGGATAGGTCGAAAGGCGCTGACAGGTAGAGGAGTCCCTCAGAGATTTGGGATGTCGGGGTGAGCAGCGAGCTAACGTGCAAACCTCGGTGAGATTGGACAATAGTTGATCGGGCATCGTGACTCAGAGAAGGAAACTCTTGGGCTGGAGGCACCCCATGCTAATACCGCATACAGAATAGCATAAGGGAAGGGGCGGTTGATTTTGAGGGGTCGGTCGGGGTTACCCAGGGGGTTGTCGTGGCGTACCCCTTGCGGGCCCGGAGAATCTGGAGGATGTGGAGGCCGGGGTGGTTACCCCCAAATGGCGAGGGGCATCGAACACTGCGCCACTTTTGTCCCTCCGCGTATGTAAGGGTGCACAAGCCGAGGGGACGAGGGGATGAAGGTACGAGGGGACCTGGACCGCTGCTTGCCGCACGCTGCACCGAACACTATGTGCGAATAATCGATAATACGATGAGAACTGTATCACATTTCGTTTATTGGGCCAATAGACCGTCACTCTTGTACAACGCTGAATGAATGAATAAATAAATAAATAAACACCGTATACTGTACCTTTCGTGATTTTCATCCTCGAATTTTGGTTCTACTTCGAGACGTTTTCTCATTCTCCGTATCACAATGCCTAATTTTTTTTCCTCATTCATAGGGTTAAGGTCATCCTCGATGTTTTTCGAAGTGCTTCAGTCAATCCTGAAACAAACAAGAATAACAAATTAGCGGATACTGTCTGACCGCTTGCAGTAATGATTTTCGACGAGTGGTTAACCCCAGTATAAATTCTGCAAATGTCCCGATTCGTCGATAAATAAATGAAATAAATTGATTTAGACACCGCGTTGCCAAAGTGAAGCATTTTATTTTCTTTTTTAAAAACGAATCACGAGCTCAGCATCGCGATTGTAAAGTCTGCAGGGTGTTTGGACAGCAAAGGGTGCGCAAGGATGGAGAAATCTCTGCCTGGATCTACATGAGAACCTCTGTTCCCATGTAGAACCCTTAGATCAGACTCACCCCACCCAGTCACGTGTGACGGACCTAAATGGATGAGACATTCTCCCGGAGTGCCATGCAGGACCTATCGTCTATCCATAATTTTTGCAACATCTATTGTGTAAGATGATATCGATTTTCGTACACCATACGTATGGATATCCACACGTTTTACACACGCATTTCTGTATGGAATCTGCAAAAAGGAGAAGAAAAGAGGCTGAGAATAGCTGCGCACTATGTAACAGCTAAATTAAACCCAGGATCAGATTTTCAGTTTAGGGATAAATGTGTACATACTAATCATATAGATCACGAAGTGCGATCACGAAATCGTTGCATATTATACTCGATCCTTGCATGAATTTTACGGCGCTTTCCCGCCGTAAACTGTTCGGCAAAGTCAGAAATTCGTAGCTTGGGGAAGAGGGAAAAAGTCTTCTGGGAAACGTGCTTGGGGATAGGCTAAGTGAGGGTTTACACTCCCGGTTGGCACGGTTTTATTGGCTTTATTACAACCGCAGGCTTCGCAGCTTTCTCGGAAGATGTTTTACTATTCGCCAATTAAGCTGGGCTCTGTTTGACTGGTTAATTTACCTCCTTACGAGCGTCGGAGACACCGACGATGGTCCGAAAAAGAAAATCCCTTTTACTTTTACGACCCAACCTTAAGTCCTTGATTTCGGTTTTCGATATTCATTATACCTCGGACCCTTTACGGCGATCTAGACACTATTCTGTGGTTTTTGCATACCCAGTACCTGTGCATCTATTTATATCATATACAGCTAGTCACCGGTTTGTTCCTGGAATATTTTTTATTCGGTCAAAAAACGGCACAGCCCGTATACTTCTATGTACTTTTCTTCTTGCCCTGTTTTTTTGCACTAAAAACAGTTACAGCGGTTCACGTTTTTGCTTTCCTTTTTTTCGCGACGGAATTCAGTATCCTTACGGTCTGTATAAAAGAAAACGAGTAATTTACCGTTCTCGGGCCTTAAACGCTGTCAACGTTCCAGCTCGCGTGTGTAGCTCAAGATTCAATGAAAACTTCCGTACGTTCGTCAGAGCAATCAACACTGGCAGAAAAAAAAAAAGTATCGAAAAATAAACCTCGCTGCCGACCAATCAAAAACCGTAACTTACAATTCCTCGTTTCCATTTTCCCAGCAGGCGAAATCACATCTTCGCTTCAAAGCCGATCGATCGATTGGATAAATTGGTCAATCGCTGAGGGGGCAGAGCAGTTCGCATTTCGATATTGGGCTGCATTGGCCAGCCGTCACCCGGGACAGACGATGGTGACGGTGTAAGGAAATTATTCCGACTTGTCCACTTCCTCTTGGGTGATGAGTTCTGCAGCACTGCCCTCGGTCAGATCGCTCGGCCGCTATTAGCCAATCGAAGCAATATATAGAACGAGGAATAGGGACAGAGTGAAAGAAAATACGAGCCTGCATTGCACGGTGACATTTACTGTTCTCATAATTTTCGCACGTTTATATGTACCCTGAATATTTTAATATTTTTCATTTTTCATTTCCTTTTCAAGCAAAGTTGAAGGTTCCTTGATCTCGCAGATATATATCACATCGTTCTTTGTGGATGAAAAATCAATGGACTAAATTCCGGGGCAAGATGGAGGGCAAAAGTAAGCGTTAATCGAGAGGACGGGTTTTGAGAGCCGGAACTTCTGGGTGGTGAACTGGACCGGTCGAGGTGGCCGGTTGACCGCTAAGAACCCGCAGATCGCAACCGCGAGCTAGGCCGCAGAATCAAAACTGAGCTGGGTGATCTCAGTTCCCGTTTCGACCTGGCATCCGGTTTTGCACGAGGCTTCGGACTCGACTCGTTCGGTCAAAGCCCGGAGAAAATTGAAATTGGTACCTCTATACCTGGCGAGCAGAAGCTCGGGCCTAAAACACTCGGTTCCCGGGATTACGGAATGATAAAATTTTATTTCACTTTCCATGCAACGACCGCAACTTTTACCTCAAATAAAACCGGTCGAAGAATGGTCGAGTGGCTTTCGCAGGGGATGCAAAACCCTATCGTAAAATCAATGCCTAAAATCAAATTGTCCTCGTAAAGCGGGGGTCTGGCCGGTTGGTTCTAGCCGCCGCCTCGTCGACCCCATAACCATATCTGCTTACTGCGAAACCGTAGAGCCCAACTTCCATCAGGTCGTGCCTGTTTAGCTATACGAACGACGACAAACGCCGTATACCTACTGCTGTGTGGTTTTATAAACATGGAACAGGATTTTTGCGGTTTATTAGCTTTTACGGCGTTGAATAAAATTGGGGCTCATGGTTATTATCTGGTTGCAGCTGAACGTAGGTAGAAGGTATACGTTCCGAAGGTAGCCGCAGTTCACCCAGAATTCCACACTTGACGATGCACCTGCAATTTTCATTCTCACACAGAAATGAGAAAGATAAGATACACAGAGCGGTGAGTAGCTCGATGATTTGCGGCCACCGCGAAACTCGAGACAGGAATAATAATTCCAGTCAAATTAACACTCTTGTAGGTATAAATACAAGTGCTCAGAAGCTGCGCGGAGGAAGGAAGTCCGCAGCTGCTGGTCGGAATTGGCGTCGGCGGCGGCGGCTTTCGGAATAATTACATTGAAAAAATGTTCATACAGAAATACCGTGGAGAGCTTAAGCGTAATAACAAGCCCTCGCGCGAACGTAGGGATGAAATTTGCCGTAGAAAGGCGAGAGCTTACTGCAGGAGCCGTAACGCAATAACAGCAAGTCCAGCCGAGTCCTTAAGATTCGCGTCGCAGGCAGAGCGGCAGCATCCAGCCGACCGAACAGACTTAACGAGCATCTTTGCATCCCAATGCGAGGTATTCAGCCGGCTCGTTACCATTCATCGATTCTCAGTGTATTTATTTAAATCTATCTCGACTTTGCTCGGGTACGACTCGAGCGATTACCGAGCTCCGGGTGCAGAAAGGGAGGGCCGGTTCTCCTCTCGCCTCCTCGGAGACGATCTCACGGCAAATGAGAGGCCTCACGGCCCTCGATTTCTTACAGGCGTCGCCCTGAGCCCAATCAGAAGTTGGCCCTCCGCGGCGACACACTTCGCCGACGAAGTGCCTCTAACGTTTGTTAAATACGAGTGGGTACAGGCATACGGACACACGCGTGCTGCCCTCGGCCCTCCGGTTCCCGGTTCCCGGTTCCCGTCCTCATCCCTGACGCAGCCTTCCTCCTCTCCTCTCCTCTCCTCTCATCCGACGGCTCAGGGCCGCTTACTAATTGTCCGAGCACCAGTTCCCCACCCCGTTCACCCCTCATCAACGCTGATTGCCTAACTCTAGGACCCTCCAGCTACCGCCGACTCCCTCCCTCTCCCACCCTTTCGCCATTCGCGTTGTACTGCCGAGATATGTGGTCCCCTGTACCTACGAATCTGCGCTTACACTGCGAGCATTAGTGTGTGTCCGCACACCTATGGAGAATTGTTTGCATCCTTAGGCCCCTGTGCGTCATGCCACATCCAAGCTAAGACCAGGGCACACAGGTGTACGTCCCTGACTCAACGATTTTCTTGATTCCCTGCACTAGTAACTTATTCGTCGAACAATTTCAACGTCTCGTCGATGTTGTGAAATCAATGTCCGTTAAAAATCGCGCCTTTTTTTTTAACCCTACGGGCACTTGATGCAGATTTACCGTAATGTCTGACTCGTCATGTTACAGTTCTTGTAAAAGGATTTTGAAAAGAAAAAGTTCCCGAATCAAATTAGAGCTTCAATTTTTTTTTTAAGTTTCAAAAATCGAAATTAGACCCGTAAATGAGTTTAAAAAATTTTCCACAACGCAGAGATATTTGATTCTCGATAATTCGTTTCTCTTAACAAAAAAAAAAAGAAAACATGTTTCGAGAAATGATTCGTATTGTTACGCTGGAATAAAAATCATCCACGCGCTGACAGATATAGCGTTTGTATGTATGTATGTACATACATATGGCTGCATAATACATCGTTTCGTTCAGTTCTCGCATCGTGCATTGTTACGGGGCGAGGTGAAATAGGCATGCGAAATATAACGCGACAACAGTTCACGAGTCCTGGTAACAAAGTTATGGGTTGATTTTTTGAGCAAACATTAGTTAGCCGGGTAGTTCACAGTTGAACGGACCTCGTACGCTCGAATTTATAGTATATAACACGTCCGTATGTGCTCGTCTGTTCTACGTCCTATATGCACGCGCACGCTACAGAAATTTCGGGATTTTCCCTTTCTTGCACACGTTCCATCGACGGCCAGGCATCCCGCGATTCCGGTTCATGGCTGCTTGATTCCCTTATCTATTCAACGTCAGTAGAATGCGATGGAACGCGGTTCATACGCCGCCATTTTTACACCAGAGGTATATTTATCTTTATTATAAATTATTCTCGAATAAATGATTTCAAGAAAATCTTATTAGGTATAGAATTTGGAAACTGATTATCAAGTTGACGATAAATTTCTCTTTGATTTAAGTCAGGTATTTTTTGGTCTAGTTGGCGAGAGTTGAGAGAAGACTTTGCTGGAATAGAATAGAGAATAGAACAAAACTAGCGAAATTCACAAATACCCGTTTGATCGCAAAGTTAACATTTTCACGGTATAAAATATCTGTACTATATTGTATAACTGAAATCGTAAACGAATCAGGTTGACGTGGGTTATTATATATTTATGCCAATATATTCGTGCAGTGTAGAGTGCACTTAGGTATTCTCATAATTTGAGAGGATCTCGCTCAAGACGGTACTCAAATCTATAGCTTTCCTCCCTCGAAAGCGGGCGTCTCGGCAAGATGTAGTCAGAAATTGTACCCACTCGATTGGAATTCCCTCTGCATAAAGTTCCTCTCTTCCTCTGCTTTGACTCAGTTTTGCGGATCGAGAGGAATAATTGTTTCTTTTCTTGGCAATTGATATTGTTCCCTCGAATTGCAAGTGTTGTAACGATTGTTCAGTTTTTCTCATATTAAGAGAAGAGAGGAATTCGTTCCGAATCGAAATCAGCGTTTCCTCGATACTTTGCGAAAGACTGCTGGCTCAAGGAACCCATAAATTTAACTATTGGAAATGAAATTCAAAATAACAAGGATTCAATCGAGATAATTAAATTTAATGAAAATAATTGCGAATATTATAAACGACGTGTTCGGGATTACGTAAATATTTGTAAGTTTTCTGAGATAAACGTCGAATGATATTAATTCGTTGGCACGGACTTCCGTCTCATCATGTGCTCTAATTGATTTCCACTTCATCAAGTGATTCGTACGAAATTAATTTCCAATAATTCTAAATATCGCCCTCAAAGTTAGGAAACCATTGAGAATCACTCGGTGCCCTGAAAGTCAAATAAAATCCGATCACGAGGTAAAAAATCGACAGAAATAAAGGTTAGTAAATTGAAATGAGTAATTTGATTTCAGGTCGAATGGTCCCCAACATTTCCAGATTTCGCGTTCGGTTTCAGTTCGAAGATGATCGGTGAAAAATTTTGTCAGACTATAAAAACCGGGGGTTGGGGGTTAATTTGTGAAAGGGGTATGGATTCTGATCCATGCGACACGTATAAGCACAGTATCGTAAAAAATGTGTATCAAGTTGAGTTAGAGAGTAAAGCCGCCGCGTCGCGTCGCGTTGAAAGTTTGTTTAAGTTTGCGCTCCCGGCACGAGAATTCGGCGTCAGTGGGTGCAGCAGCATCCGATGCAATGCGTCTGATGAATCGAGGAATATTTCTATACTGCCAACTGTTAGAAAGTGGAATAGAATTTTGTATTTGAGAACCCTCGGGCTGCGTGCCGCGCAGCGTATATACTAATATAGATCTCACGCACTCCCCTTATTGCCCCATGCCAGACCGAGCCCTTCCTCTATGGGAACCCATACTCCGGTCTCGAACCTACCATACCGTACCTACCGTACACCCATTCAGATTTAAATCACAACGACGGCGAGAGAGAGAGAAACGAAAAAAATATATACACATACAATATACATACATACACGCATGTATGCCAGCGTAAAAATCCCCCTGCAGCTTGTCCTATATGACGAATGGTCCTTCTCTGCGTGATCTTTCACGGCCGATCCAGCATCCCAACGCGGTGCCACGGAGTAATGGCCACGCGAAAGCTCCGCCGGTCGAATCGCGTCTGCGGATCGAGGATTTTCAGAAAAACGTTGAATAAACTGTTTACTTGTTACGGAATATCGGGTTGGGATCGGGTGATTACGGATTTCATTGAATGAATGGCAAAAAATGACACGAGTGATATGTAATTTTTTTTTAAAGAATTTGTTTTATATTTAATTTTCAACTTTTACCTCCCATTTCACGAACTGCGTCACTATATATAATATTTATACCTACTATTTACATTAATAAATATGTTCATCTCTGTTTAATTTTTTCCTTTTTTTTTAATTTTCTGTTTTCCTTTCTTATCTACTTCTTTCACCTTTTACCTTGTCTCTACGTCATCGTCTTATTGTCCAATTTTATACAGTTTGTATTTACAGTAGTTCTATATTATCGCGCATTACGTATTTCCTGCTTGTCATAGAATTATTTTACGCGACTACGCGTAGAAAAATTTTTTTCTTCTTTTCTTTTATCATTCCACCGAAGTACAATATTAACGGTACGTCGAATTTTTGTTTTGCTTTATACATATATAATCTTTGCACACTGCCTCCTTTCTTCTTCTTTTTCTTCCGACCGGACTCTTGATTCTTTCAATACTATTTACAATTGTATATATATATATATATATATATATATATATATATATACACATATATATTTATATATATTTGTATAATTAGGCGTTTAAGGTAGGTTAATTTACAAGAGACTTCACGTTTAACTTTGTCAAATCCGTTGATCCTATGACCACAGTTTTCTCCCCTTCATAAAACTGAAGGGAAATAAGAACTTTTACGACGGATTTATTGTTGACCGACCGACTTGCCTCGGTTTCGAGTACTTATAATCCAATAACCGGGAAGCAGGCAAGCTACGCGAACGTTCCTCGAATCCGAATCCGCGAGCTTCCAGCTGCCATCGTCACCGGTTAAATTCAATCTTTTACTCTCGAAGTTCATCTTCTTCTGATCCATGTAATACTCTCCCAATGATAATCATCCGGCATTTAATACGGCCTCCAGACCGGTTTCGCTGGTGCCGGCGAGGAGATTTTCGTCTGGGAGGGACTTTTCGGAGATCTCTGGGCTATCAGGGTCTTCGGGGCCTTCAATTCGTTCCTGGCTCCCTCCGCTGGTTTCTTCGGCACTGCAGGCGTCGTCGCAGGAACAACCGGCGGTGACTGGTTCAGGGTGCTAAGACGAATCGGTACGAAAGCGCTTCGCACCTCTTCCGATTCGCTGCCGCTCTCGCTGGGACTTCTCGGCGATGTCGAGGGCGCCTTGATCTTCGGGAGCGTCGCATATTCCGGGTACTTCATTGGTTCCGGAAACGGATACGTGGACGTTGGCACCGAGGGCGCGAAGGCCGGAAGGAACATATCCGGAGTCGGCAACGGCAGAGATCCTGAAAGGTAAATCGGTCGGATATTTAGCCGTGAGAGGGTTGAAAATCCTGCATATCGATGCATAGTTGACAGCTATCGATGCGAAGAGTGCGAGAATCTTTCACACGAGGACGAATTTTGATCCTGAACGTGCAAAGAGAAAGTGCAGCGAGGATAGAGGCTGAAGACGATATACGAGGGGGCCAAGTTGCATTATTATTCCGAGGGCTGAGAGGGGGTGGGAAACTAGAGGGTTGCACGCAGACTCCCCCTAGGTCCTGTGCCTGGCATGTATACCGGAGAATGAATCATCCCGTGACGTCACACGATCGATATATCGAAACAATGCAACGACCGTTCGTTCTTCGCGTCTGCCGCAGATTTCGCTGCGCGTTACGTGCTATGTGGATAAAAAACTCTTCTCACCTTTGACGAGCGCCGGATGCGGCATGTGCCAAGCGTGTCCCAGATACGCGGCGTCCAGCCAAGGATTCAAGAGTCCAAGTCCCGAGAATCCGGGTCCGTATTGGTAATCTGTAAGCAGAAAAGAGGATTCTTGGGTAAGTTTTTTGCGCCGTAAATGATCGGTAAATTTATCGATTGTTTAGGTAGGCGTTACGTAAACGTTGGTCGACGAGGAAGAAGATCGGGGTCTATAAATAGGGCGGACGAGCTGGAGGAGCGATCGACGCGAGCAGTAACGGCTTCAAAGGAGATGCGGCGCGTGTTATCGGTTCGGTATCGGTAGAAGTCGCGATTCGAATAAAAATTCGTGAGCCCCGCGGGAACGCGATTAATGGAATAATAAGTCTCGGTGTCGACGGGAGGATCATTTATCGTTCGACTCGACTCGACTCTGCTTGGCAATGTTTACGCGATGAGTATCTCGAGGAAGCGACGCATATGTGCCGCGGGGATGAACCATATGCAGCCGAATAAACAAACAACTCCGACGGCGAAACGCGGCGGTCTCTTTGACGCCGCTTCGTTTTCCGGCGCCCCCGCGTCCCGGGCGACCAATAAACACGCGGGATTAGTGGGCCCCGGCCAATCCCGTTATCCGGCTTGAAAAAACAGCCGCGTCGCCTCGACGGCGAAACTTGAACGGCTGCCAACTCGACTTGGGCCACCGCGGCGACCACGGCGCGGTTTTGAGGTCTCGAGAAGCCAGGAACCGCGTATAGCAACTCCCGGTGTCCCGGAGCTTCAGCAATTGCCCCGAGGATCCGGACGATCCGATTGTCGCCTAATTTCTGCCTCATACTTACTCGACTTTGATCTCGGTTCCCGAGGTCCGTCGACGGTGACCTTGATCGCCTTGGTGTACGTCGCGACTTGGAAGGGTACCGTGTTGATCTGGATCGTTAGGGAGAACAACTTTCCTGTAAGCAAAAAAGGAGCGTGATTCCGTTAGCAGGATTCAAAAATAATTTAGAAAAGAGGGAGAAAACAAAGAATCAGTGGACCGGATGGGGAACGCACCTCTTCCGCTGCGACCGACGAATCTAAGGTCGTTGAACTTGGCTACTTGGTTCTTCATCTCCGCCGTGTAATTCCTCAGTTCTCCGGTGCAGTTCTCATCGTTTCCGGCACGGATTGTGACCAGCGTACCATCGACGACATCGTCGAGAGCAACCACCTTGAACGCAACTGGAAGAGACTTGTTCGACCTCCAATGAGTCGGCAGAGCGCTGCAGAGTATCGCCGGACTTCCGGTCTGCACTAAGTCCCCGTGGCAAGCCCTGAGGGTGTCGTGAATGGCGCCGAAGTTATCCATCCCGATGGGACCGTCTGGCAGATGCATTTTTCCTTAAAAACTTTCAGGCGATGTCGCGGTAACGCAGCAATCCAAAGCCTTGTCGCCGCTCTCGTCGCTACGTGTATCCTCCAATATCTGCGTTTGTTTATAACCAGTGCAGTTTAGCGACGATCACTTCACCAACAATTTTATTCTCACACTTCTCAGGTTGTAAGACCGTTTTTTCACTAACGTACTCGAAACTCCGAAGACACACAGGAATCGCAAATAATTCTACTTGTAAAAACGCAACGCGGATGGATTGGAACGGTGCGAAGACGTCGCCGACGCGTTCTCGATGCCGGTTCAGCGGATTCTAGTTTTTCACCGCTTGACGGGGAGCTATTTAGAGGGGATTTTTCTCCCCTCCAATTTTTCCCGAGCCCCTCCCAGACGCGCGCGTCGACCAATGAGGACGGCGGTCGTGTTGTGGCGGCCGCGGCTCGCCGCCTTCGCCCCTAACCAGGCTTAGGGGCTGCTGCCTGCCTGGCTGCCTGCCTGCCTGCTCGGGGGCGCCGTCGACACGAACGCGGCGCTCCTTACACCCGAGCCTACCTTATTCTGCCCTCAACGCTCGCGCACCAACACTCGACCGCGACACCCACACGGAAGCCGCGATCCCGCCACCCTCGAGGAGGAAGACGTGGTGCTGCTGCTGCACGCGTATCGCCTCCACACCTACACACCTATACACACTTCCATCCATCCATCCATCCATCCATCCATCCATCCATCCATCCGTCAGTCCGTCCACGCGACACCCGGCCAGGTATAATATTTACTCGTTAAGGGCACCGACGTTTATCCGTTCCTGCATGTGTACCCGTGCGTGTAAATACCTCGTGACTGATATACCAACACTCGTCGATACAGCGACGCTTGGAATACGGGTATAAGCCGCTATTCCGACGCCCGCGGAACCGACGACGTTTCCACGGATTTTCTTCGTCTAGTTTAAACCGGATTTAACTCACGTATCGCTCAACCCATCGTACGAGTCTGTACACTTTTTTACTGGTGGATTTATACACTCCACGGTCTATACCGATCTGATGTTTTTGACATCAAATTAAGGAAAAAAGAAACGACATTTTACACATTTTTTAGTCTTTTGAATTACACAAAATTCAATTCAATTTCGCTCAACTTTTGTCGCATTGTGGCTTCTCGTTATCGTATCAGTTAATCCTGCATGGGATACAAATCTAAAGTATTTTCATCTGTATGGAATTGAATAAATTATTTTCCTCTTTAAAATCGTGCAATTATGCGCTTTAACTGGTTATTATTTGTCCGGCCAGCAATTATTCAATAAAATTTTAGCAAACTGATATGTCAAACAAAGAATTCCTGATAGTTATATCTATCCTTGAATTTTTCAAGCCAAACACCAAACCACTTCTAAATATTTCACATTCAAAGTGAACTCGAAAGCTGCAACGTTTTTTTTATTCTATTTTTTTTTTTTATTTCAGCGACCATCGAAAACGAATACAAATTCATTGTTCTACCGGATGAAGCGTTAAAATTTTTTGATGATAGAAGAAATATTTACCAGGTTTGTAAGCAAATACGGAGCCCGAAATAACTCACCCTAAAATACGCAAATACATGTGGACGTCAGTCAAACGAAGCTAGCTTACGAGTTCGGTGATGCAGAATCGATAAACCGACGATGTGCAAATTGATGTATGCATGTATTTTACGGTGATCAAAAATATTTGTTTTTTTTTGCACTTTAGTCCCCAAAAATGTTAGTGATCGAGAGTTAAAAGATCCTCACAAAAGATGAACTGTTTAGCTCAGGTCTAACAAGTCGGTTTTTCAATTTGTACTTCCCGTTCATTTAACATGGGAAAATTTCACTTTATTTATGCAATATTCTTTAACTTCGTCTATAGATTCTTGAGCTGATTCTTCAAATTTTTACACCTCTACGAATAATCTTAAACCACGCCATACAGTCATCTGAAAAGTACTAATTTTTAATTACTGTAATGTCAAATGTGTGTTCTAATGATGATAAATATGCTTTATTGTAAAGGTTTGAAAAGCTCGAAGAATCAGTTTCAACGATCTATACAAGAATTCAAAGAATATTGAATAGTTCGTAAATATTCCAAGTTTTAAAGAAAAGTGAAATTTTCCTATGTCAAATGAATGGGAAATAAAAATTAACAAAGCGACCTATTAGACTTGAGCAAGAGACCTTATCTTTTGAAATGACCTTTTTCCACTTTTTGAACCACCCTAATGTACACAATAAACATAGATAAATACGAATGAGCGCAGCAATAGTATTCCGGCATTAAACACGAAGCGTTTGCAATTTTGGTATCACTTTAACGATTGATCATTTGCACAGCCCTTGTTGTTTCATCCCTCGGCTACGGCGGATAGAATTTCGATTTTCGTTTAATTTTTAATCAGGCTGTCGCGAGTTCCACGTTTGCTGTCATTAGCGATTTTCGGACAGGGTATATATATACATATACATATATTTGACTGAATCGATGCGTTTTCTCACTCTCTCCGCGGGTAGAGAAGAGCTGGGCGGCACCACAGACGTCGGGTTTACATTTCGGTGTCTTTTACCATCGTATGCCGCTCATTAATTCGTGGGACTGTTGATGGATTCTTGAACGGAATATAAAGCCTCACTGCATGCACAACTGATCCGTGTGTTGGTTGCACCTACACAGTCGACGTCTTTCTACGTCAAAGTTTTACTGCCTCGTCTTACGAACGCGGCAACAGCTGTGTTTTGTTTGCTATCAAATGCAATTCGGATGCCGAGGATATATGTCTCGATTGGTTCTCGCCGTTAGTCGCTTCGAGCTATTCTCAGATCTGCTTGATCATTATTCCAAGTTTCAGAGTACGAGCAAGCAATGCTTGCCGGTTTTAAAACCAGATAAGCGTGATTCCATCGCACATTCGATAGAACCGGTAATTAAACACGCTTCATTAATTTCCGATTTCTCGTCTTCTCGCGAATTTTTAAACTGCGCAGTTGCTTCCGGAGCTCAAACAAATCTCAAGTTCTTTTTGAACCCCTCTGAACCGGTAGGCAGAAAACCGTGCGAGCGGGAATAATAATCCGATATTTACATTAAAATATAGACGCGAAGGTATCCGCGAGTTGGCAAAACATTTGGACAGCCAGTCAGAGGGATGGTCGACACGGGCGGCTGCAGCCGGTACCTGTAGGCCATATTACAGATTATACATATGCACACGTTGCCTCGGCGAAGACTTGAACACCGATGTTCCATGGTTGAATGGTGATTTATTGGACTGCCAGTGGTCTGGTTTTGCCGATTTCCGCGTAGAAGAATCGCTGCAATTCACCGTAATTCAACCCTTTGGCTCTCGGATTGCAAAGGGAGATTTCTGCCGACGCTTCGACCCCAAGTCGGTATTGTACGTGGACAGAGTGGACAGTCAATAAATTTAAATCGATATTGGGATCTGGTGCAAGCCGACCAACCGTCCAACCGACCGACCGCTTTTCAGCCTGTCCATCGGTTCGTCCGTCTCTCAACCCTTTATAGGTCACCGTGTCGCGTTTACACAGTGAAACGAATTTATGGTTAAATTCCACAAATCGGTTGCCTTCAACGGGTGAAAACCTTACGAACTGTGGCAGCCTTATCCTCTCCTTGCAATGCAATGGGACAAAATAAATGTTCTCGTTTTCTCTTAGGTGGATTTCTTCGGAAATATTGGAAAAATAAAAATAAAAATCGTTTAGCTTGTATAAAATTTCTACCCCACTCCAACTGTAATATGATTTATTCCGGAGCTCTTTGCGTTAGCATCGACGGTATAATTGTATCACGGATATTCTTGAAGGCCGAGAATGTAGGCCACAAGCCGCCCCCGCCGATTCCAGGTCCGCCTTTTACTGGCCTGCCTGGTGCAGGACATTGTAAGGACCGCACGGGTTTATTTCTTAGAAAGTTCTCTGGCATTGTCTCGAGGCTAGGTAGGCCTGCAAAATTTCACTATTACAACGTCCCTTGTGCCGAGGCTCGTACCTCCCGAGGGAGCGAGGGACCACGCGACCTCAAGGTCGGAAAAAGTTCAGGACAACTCTAGTGTCCATAATTTCCCTACTTTCACGCACTTAGCCAACCCTAAGAGGATGTTTTCACAACTTTTGGAGATTAACACCGGATTAACCCCGTTTTTTTTTTTTGTCACCCTCTGTATCTTCTTCTCTTCCCCTCTTCGCGCTCACAAGAAATCGTACATCTGCAACCATCGAGAAAGAAAGTTGAGGAGAAATCGAATCGAATATATAAGGATTGAAAAAACGGGGATGCACAGGTTCCTTTCGATTTGAACATTTCAATCTTTCAACTTTCATTATTCAAATTTGTGTTATATTGTAAACCACTCCCGTCATTGTACGAGAATACTCGAAGACACAGGGAAAGAGGGTCTCGAATGATCTATCGACGCTGTTTACACAGGTCGACGACGTATGCGCAGAAGGGGTTGGAATAGATTCGGCAATTAACGCCGGTTCTATATTATTGTCGTCGGCGCGTGCTGTTGTACCGATGTTAATATTTTCGCACCCTTTATCTCTCCCCTTTCACTCCCTCAGGAACTTTAAGCCCCAAACTCGGTCGACAGGATCCTCGACAACGGGGCCGCCCCTCGTCGAACATGACCCGAGGTATGCGGCGTGGGGGTGTGACGAAGCGAATATTTCGGATAAATTTCCTAGGCTGATCATTGTAGAGAACGAACGAAAAACAAACAAAAAATAAAAAAAAAATAAAAAACAACAGAAAGGAGAGAAAAACGCAATCAGCCCCCGTCAGAGCTGCGTTACATCGTCGCAGGAGAATGGAGATCCACCCTCGCCTAGACGAGCCTGCAGCCTTCATTCTGTTTTCCCAATAACCACGTCCCGCGTGTCCTTAATCCGAGTCAAGATTACAAATTGATTTCGTAGCAGTCTGTATATGAATCAGGCGTCACATGTGCTCGACGCACCCTACTCGCGTATATTCCCCCACCCCGAACCCCCCTCTTCACGCGGGCGTACAGTATCCCTCGAAAATCTGCCCCCTGGAGTTCCCGAGCGATATAGGAAAATTTTTACCGCGGCTGGACGAATTTTTCCCATCGATATCTCGCGTCGGCGTGGCGTACGTCACCGGGGCCTTAAGATTTCCCGTGAATACGGGCCCTTCTTCAGACCCACTTCGAAATCCTTACACGCCACACTTTCGAGCCACACTGTACCTCGGTATATACCGGGTAGGAACGTAGCGGCTGCATGATCGATGCCTCGAGGCATTATTATACTTGCAGCCCCTTAGCATTGTCAGCTAGGCGTTGGGCACCGCCGCCCCCCTCGGTGGCTGCAATGTCCACGTACTCTAGCTGTAAGGCTAACCGACTGCAGCGTTGTTGCGATCGGAATCGCGGGGTGCCCTCCCCCCTCCCCCCTGCATGTGTGGAAAATCGACCCTTCGTGACGAATCTTAATTGAACATTTTAGCCGCACGAATGTCGCCAGCACCGAGTTGCCAACCCTCTCCTCCCCTCTGCAGGCCTCCAGAGCCGCGGGGACCTCGGGGCATCGTTAGCAACGACACAGTTTTTAGGTCTGACGACGACGACGACGACTACGACGATGACAACGACGTCGACGCCCGTGTCAACCGAACCCCGACGCTCGTCTCCGTCAAATGGCTCCTACGCACGTTTTGGCTCAATGCTAATTGATCTACGCGAGAGAATTGTAACAGCGGTAATTTAGGTTGTTGTCTTTTAATTTTTTCTTTTTTACATCACTGTAGTGTACGTAATTAGTGTGTAAAAACGATACCCTGTACGCTTCGGAGTATTATTATTTTTCAAATAATTACTCACATACAATTTGCAGCATATATTATGCAAAGACGAATTTCAAAATTGCGCAAAAATATACCTACGTGGCAGCCAAAGTTTTTCGAATACCGATAGCATAAAGTCTCATATCATAGAACGTATAAAGTAAACGGGTGTGAAACGGTCGAAGCCTGAGCTAGAAACGGTTACTTCCGTTTATCAAGTCGGGTATCCGTATAATTATACCTGAGGTCTCGGCGGTCGTCGGTGGCGACCGGCGCAGGAAGTTGGAACTCATCAGCGCTAACAGGTCCCTCTCACCTAAGTCGGGATACAGGGTTGCGTGCGGAAAGGGAACCGCGCGAGATGAGACAAAGAAGTCGGGGGCGTGAAGGGGGGCTAGAGGAAAGCGGAAACAAAAGCGAAGCGGGGACTGCCTACGGAATATGGCGTAGCTTCCGGTTCGCTCACCGCACACAATGCGCCCGCTGTGTTCACCTCTGTGCAGTTCGTCTTCTCTTTTCGCCTCACTCCTCCATCTCGCGTATTTTGTACTTCTGAGCACATACTCGACGACAGCTGGGCGATCGTCCTCCTCCTCCTCCTCCTCCTCATCCTTCTCCTTTGGGAAACGTCGCGTGCAAACAGCATCACCGCTGCACCATCAAGCTCGTCGCGACCACCTGCAGGGTGAGGTAGCTCCAGTAAAAGCACCACGCGTGTATGGTGTCGTTGTCGAAGGCACTAGGGATATTAAAAACAAACCTTGGAATCACTGGGTGGAAGGAAAGGCGGGGCGAGTCTTTTGAAAAATTAGTCCTGCAGCGATAGCGCAACTTTGTTCTTCGAGTCTCCGGATGGTGTAAGCTATCTTCTTCTTCCGTGTTAATAAAACACGTGTCGCGACGAAAGAGTCGCGGAGGAACAATCACCTCGTTGTCTTTGAGTAGGTACTTCATTCAGCCTTGCTCCGAGGACCTGATCCAGTCTCGGACCTGCCGAGACGACGGCTCTGCAGAAGTCGAAGAGCCAGCTAGTCCTTCGTATCGAGCACTCGGATTTACGATCAAATGGTATTTCGGCGTTATCCAGCGGCTCGAACGGCCTCCTCTGAAACCCCCTCACAGAGCCGAGTCATCAGCAAGACAATGTAATTCGGAACGGCTCATCAAACCAAGATAGGGCCTGGACTATTACCTCATTAATGCCCCCGTCGTCCCGAGATGGGCGAGACGACGACGACGACGTCGAGGAGGAGAAGGAGGAGGAAGCCGTCCCCGCGGACAAAGTACCTGCACCCAGTATACGCTTCGCCCAAGTAAGGTCACCCAGCAATTTCCGGTAGCCATCTTGGCCATCTCGGATGTATTTCCTACCAGTGGCGTGAATTCGTATGGGGGAATAATTGACCTTAAGGGAGATATTCAAACGAGATATCAGGACGCCCGAAGCTGGAAAAGGGGTTCTCAAGTCCACCGCATCTGCATGGAGCAGACAAGGAACGTCTCACTCCGCGTTTCCGACGCATCTGCAAAATTCACACCTTTGACAAGAGAAAGGTACGATCATAATTCGCGAATGCTTTCAGGCCGCACTCCGGCTACACCCTACATTACGGGGAAATGTTGTTCTCCGTATACCTACGAAGATGACGGCGGGTGCGAGGCGTGACAGGCAGGCAGACAGACACACGCGTGCATGCATGCATACGTGTTATAGTCGAGGCGGTGGGCTGAGTGGTGGCCTGGCTGGATAGATCCGGTCCAATGATGATCACACGAGGTGTAAGGGCGCTTTCAAAGTGGGAAAGCGCGGGGGCGGTGTGGGGTGTTAATTCCATTTTAACCCCTAGATCGGAACTACCCCTAAGACTGCTGCATATTTGATGTCCCCGGTGTGCCAGAAGTAGCCGGGATAGCAGCCAAGTCCTACGGGGTAGGTACTTGTCCGTTATATAATTCAACGCTTCTCAAACTATTGATTGCATGCCCCGGTCTAAGGTACAAACTTTAATGAACCTCCAGATTTCGCCGGAAACTAGTCTAAGATATTATGACTCCCAATGTGTTTAATGCTTGTCGAATTATACATGTATATACGCGTGTATATATATATATATTCCTACGCATAGAGAGAAGACAAGTATAATCCGCACTTTCAGACCAGACTCATTCGCTCGTATCATATTATTGTAATGGAAGCCTGAGCCCAGAAGCAGGCCGCGAAAGCGTACCAATTTACTTTTATTTTATGGTGTCCCGTAGATAAACGGTTGTGTGTGTAAACATAACCAGAGGGGGTTCCCTGCCCAAGGGGTTCCCGACAAAACGCAACGAGAGACCAGAAAAAAAAAGGAGACGAAAAAAAGCAGTGGAGAAGAGAATGAAATAAAAAATGATTCCCATGGGTTTTGCCACGGCTCAGTGAACACTTTGTAATTTTGACGTGTTAATCGTATGGGTCGCGTTCGGGGTAACCAGTCGGGATAAATTCGCAAAAACAGAGCAGATGCGAGCGGAGACCAACCGAATCGTCCGAATCTTAGCCCTAAACGACCTCCCAGATTCTCAGCTCGATTTCAACGAACGCGGTGGGCAAAGCAGAGTTTTTTAGCTGGGTCCAATTGATAGACATTGCATTATTTCTTCCCCAGCGTCTGCTCAAAGTTAAGGTGCTTAAGGAAGGAAGAGTCGGAGTTTGCAAATATTTCCTCCGCGTCTTAGACCTGTTGAACAGAAATTTGTTTTCAGGTTTAACTAAACGGATACATGTCCATTCACCATTATCCTCCCTCTTACGAAGTACGTGTGTTGAATGGCGAGCTTTGAGTGCTCCTAGTCGTTTTTCCAAACAGTTTAAAGTTTCGAATTTGTGAAGGCTGCAGTTGCAGTCAAACAGCGATGTAAACATATGCCTTTTGGAATGTTTGTGATCGGGGTAATAATACCGGCTAGAGTTGAAAGGTGAAGGGGTCCGTTTGGTCCCCGAGATACGGTGTAAGCTCTGTTTTCTTAGGACGCGCTCCGCGGCGGAATCGGATTTCGAGTGGCGCAGAAACTGATACTTTGGCCAAACCTAAGGAGTCTGTTATTCCGTTTGGTAATCTTTTACACAAAGGGATGCATTCGACATCCCCACCGCCACACACCAACATCATGCTCTCGAACAGGATACGTCCAAACGGGTTCTATTCGGCAACAGCGTGCACAGAAGCAGCGGCTAAATGTTTTCGAGGGGATGATGTTGGAACCCCGGAGGTCAGAAACCGGAATCTAGCCACGCTGGGCCATCTCTCGTTGCGGCGTTCAACTAGTCCTGACAATTGCCACGACCCTTCGTAAGCCTCGCGGTATCAGGATGGCAGGATTAGCCTGCAGGAAAGCCTCTCGGTCAGTGGATACCGCGTTTGAAATTCTACAATACTTTCGTAGTTTCATCGTGACTCGAGGTTGTCATTGGTTACCCGGTACTTACTCACAGTCGGTGCAGTATCGAGGTCGTGACAAACGGTTCAGAACCGTGCACCCCTTGCTACCAAAGCACTTTTCATGACTGGAGAATAAATTGAAACGAGTCATTGGTAAGTTATAGTTGCAATATACCCTGCTTGATGACTCTAACGAGGAACGAGTTCCCGGCTTAACGTTGTCGGCGTATCTGGAAGTACTAGGTTAATGGCGATGCCACAATGGGAGAGCTGCTTAGCGTCCTCAAGTAGGCAAACAAACGCTGAACGAGGATTTCCCTGGAAATACAGAAGAAGAAGAAGAGGAGGAATAGAAATACGTCAACTTGAGCGGAAGGCGCGGCACGGGGCAGAAAAAAAGGCAAAAAAGAGGCATATGCAGGATTGGCAAGAGGACCAACCGACGGACCCGACCAGCTACGGTCTTCCTCTCTCCTTATCCACACGGGTAACTTAATCCATTGTTGCCAACCGGCGAGCAAAAATTGAGCACTGCTTTGTCGGGTTTGTTCACCTGATTTAACGCGCACACTGGCTCGAGAGGGAGTGATACTCGACAGATGTTACCGCGTTTCCACTATTTTCATTTCCCTACTGCCGCCACGCCGCCGTCGCCGACCAGCCATAAGCTCAACGAAACTGCCCCCGGCCTAGCCGGATTTACGATCGGATACTTTGAACTTTCGAGCAATGAATGGCCGGGCATTCATCGCATTTCGAAACGGCTGTCGGATTATGATTTTCACTCATGATTCCGCGAGTTTCCGATGCATGCCAACGCGCTACTTATGGCTAACCGAGCGGTGGCCAAAATCTGTCAATTAATGTTACAGAGGAGAAGGGGATTTGAGGAAATCATTTCACTCCGGCTAGCCAAGAAGCCGAATTCGCTAGGGGAAAAATCATGTCACCACCGTGTAATTTTCGAGTTAGGGTTATTACAGGTATGGGTTTCATTCGTCGCGCCACGATTCTTTAAGATATCTTAAACGCCGCCGAATTTACTAACTGGAAATACTGCATATGCGTGCAGCCGGATGTAATATTTATATGCGGACGAGGGAGCAGGTATCAACAGTTAATTCAGTACGAAATGAAATACCTATCCTGCTATTGTATGGGCATTGGTAATCAGCCGTATTGTTTTACGATTCGATGAACCCCGAATGCAGGATAATTGGATGCTGATTTCATATCGTATACAGGTAGCCGGGACAGCGTGCACGGTGTTGATTGCTTTTCGAACAAATTCCCCGTTACGTTCATACCGTATAGTCAGGTTATAAAAAATTCATCGACCGCATGACCATCTTATTATTATAACTACTGTGCAATCCAAACATCCAATTATTCATCCTGTGCGGAATTACCGGTGACGGTTGATAGCTGAATCCTGTACCGAATTATCTTACAGTTGCGTGTATTATGTCGAATACAAGGCACGTGTGCATAAGTAAATTGAGCAAACAGAACATAAAGAGAAAACGAATTTTTCTCTTGAACGTAGAAAAAAAAGAAGATGTTTATTAATACTTTTTGGAAAACGATAACGCGTGGGTGTGCAAGTAAATACGTGTTAGTGTTCGCGTGTAGGGTTCGTGCATAAGCGTTACAGATTTTTCGTTTCCAGTGATATTTGAAGAGAATAAAGAAAAAAGAAAAACAAACGTTAAAATGAACCGAATAACGGTTAAATATGAAATATTCCGCACGCTAACCTCACAGGTCAAAAGAGCATGGGTAACGAAAAAAGAATGAATGTAAAATGAAACGAAGAGAGCATAAAAAATTATATATTTTCACCAAACGAGATACGTTAACTGCAATGACAGTGGTGAATTAACTCGCATAAGATAATACAGGTCTTCGATGATCAATCTTGTTCAATTTGAATTATGGCTAAATAACAAGAATGGCAAATACAAAAAGTTTGAAAGTACAATTGTTGTAATTTCTGGTGTCATTTAAACAAGGAGATCAAAGTAATGAAATTGACAAAAATTCGATAGTAGGTACATTAATTTCACGAATAATATTATCACATTTTGTTAAGAATGAATCAAAGCCTCCACAATACGATATCAAAATCGCAAAGCGACTTTAACCGTTACACTGCACACCGGGGTCAGAAAGACCCCACGGCATCTGCGGCGTAAATTCTATATAAAAAACATGCAAAATATTGTGATTTAATCCGTGATAAGTAACGAAATATCGTAGAATCGTTAATTTATTCGATTTAAAAAACATTTAAATTCACTCACTAAAATGAATACCTTTTTTCATCGCGCAGCATCTCGATAATTTTTTTTCTTTTTTCTCAAGTATTAATGTCTTGAGAGTAACTCAGTAAATTTTCAGCTAGAAATATTAAAAATTCAATAAGTTATATGATTTTTTGAGTAGAATTGTTTTTTCATATTCAAAATTTAGTTTTGCCAAAGATAACTAATTCCTCCTAAAACACTCAGTTAAAGACTATTGAAAAATTTTTTCAACTTATTTCAATCGACATATATCAATTTCTACGCAATGATTTTTGATTTGGGATCTTCAGCGACCCTGTGCGCCCCAGTGTTATAGACAGGAGTTGTGCAGCGCAAGGGTTAAAAGAGTCGAAAAAACGGTGCCCAGAGGTATAATCGCGCAGCGTAACCTACCTTATAATCACCCTGTACATGTTCGCCTATATAACCGCGGCATGGGTCGGAATACGAGGTCAAAGTGCGAGGGGCGGGGGTGGGGAAAGGGTCGCGAGGGTGTGAGGTGTAGCGGTGGCCGAGGTTGGAGTGGGAGGCACATATAGGTACTCGTGTTAGCAACCTCATTGATCTGGCAGTGGACGTGGCAAAAACTACCCCCCGAATAGGGGTTGAAATTTTGCGGAGTGGCGAGCAGCCGCGTCGTTCCATCCTCTGCCCCGTTTTCCTCGGACCTCGGCTTCCGTCCATCCTTTTATCCTTCCATCCGTCCATCCATCCATCCATCCATCCATCCATCCGCTCGCACGTCCGGCGGTCCGTTGGACGCGCAACGCATGGAACCAGCTGCATGATCTCCGTTTTGGGAAGCACCGTTTCAGCTAGTTGATACAGCAGGTATAACTGATCCGTTCTCAGCTACGTTGCCGAATGCATCAATAGGTTTGGGTCACGCTGACCTAGGCGAAGGTTCAGACTATCGACACACGTCGTCCTTACGAAGCTCGCACCATAAACGTATCCACCTACGCGATTCGGACTGAATTCCATTACGGGATTCGCGATGTTCTGTTCCCCAGTCATACGCGCCTTGTAATTATGTGTTTGGGAAATAGGTTGAAGGTTCGCAGTTTGTGACCATTGTACCATATTTTGACGCACACGTTTGTCAAATTTTTCACTTATTTCTGATGCTATAGATTTATTGAATTGTGAAAGAAAAACTTAAAGTCTTTCGATTTAAGTCATCACATAAGGCCGCGCCATTTCAGTAGGATCGTACTTTAACACTTTGTATCGTAGAAAGAAAATCGAGAAACTGTAACCGTGAAACTGGCCTATAGCAATTATAAAGCAGGTGAAATAAATTGCGCGAAGGTGACCGAATTTAGTTCCGAAAAATTAAAATTTTGGAATGGAATAACGGATTTCTAAACTTGATGTCGGCGGGCTGCGGTAACTTTCCAGGGAAGCCTTCGACGTACGTGCATGAATATATTTCATGGAAGAAAGAAAATCGAAAGGTAATATATTTAATTACACGTATGTTTTCAGAAGAAGACACGTGCGTGTAGGTATGTAAGCCAGTCGAAGGTGCAAATACATGTCCATACCTAGAGAGAGAGAGAGAGAGAGAGAAAGAGAGACGAGGAGAAAAACCCGCGTGACACGCGCGCAAATCCGAGGATGCACGCTGGTAGAAGAGAGATATAGGCGGTATACTCGTGCGGAAAAATCCACAAAATAACGAAAAGCCCCGCAGCCCGGGCATTAGCGATGCTCTTTTAACCCTTGGCATTCAACTTTGAGCTGGATACGTGTAAATTTTGCATCAGCGGTCGGTCGGGCGGTGCCTCCGGTAAAATTTTTCGTTGAGTGGCACTGTGCCGGCACCCCAACGGCCGGGAATCGCCCGATTCCACCCCCTCGGTAATCCGACTGGCTAGCCACTCGCGCCAACAAATACCCCGCGACCTCACCGAGCCGCGGTGGTACTCTCTGGTGAACCACCCCCGACACCACGCACACGCGACCGACGAGCCCCTCACGCACACGGGGAAGGGCTGGAAGCGGGGCCGGGGGTGGATGCACATTGATAAAGAGAGCTGGTCGTATCGGGAGTCTATACGCAAACATACACACATACACACATACACATATTTATATATATATATATATATATATACTCGGCGAAACTCTCGGCGTAACCTTTGCCCGACGTGTTTCGCTGCGTGTATTCCAGTAAAGCCTTGTGTTTTCCTGCACCGCGTATGTACTGCATAGCTGGTCCGCGCATACGCCGTACATCCTGTCGTTCTTGCTGGAAGGGTTCCGGTTCCACCTGGGAGAGCGATACTCTGCGCGATATACCGTGATTCGCGGTTTTACTTCGAGAGAAAATTCAGTACAGAGTTTCGTTTTACATTGATACGCGTGGTTCGTGTATTATTTTTTTTTTTTCATACCAACAATTGTGCTCTGTTTTCGCTTTAGGATGGTCTTTTTACCGCTTGCAAAGTGTTAACGCGGGTTTGACCATGTGCAGACCTTCTGCTAGGGCTCTGTTCGCTACCTATAGCGATGGCTGCTAACGATAAGCTGAAAATAATCGATGCGTCGATTAATCGAGTTTGAAAAATAATCGATTACAATTTTTGCTCATTCTTATTCGGCACTTAACGAACGGTCATATCGGCGTGTTATACAATAATCATTGAGCTTGACAAAGCTTTTCCGAGAACATCAAGGATTACTACTGCCGGTGATTGCTTTTTCATCAGGAACGGACAACCCGCGGTATACTCGCCACGTGAATCGATGACCCTGAATATTTCATCGCAATAGTTTCACACTTCATGTAACGATAAATACTGAGACAGTTTTGTTTCGGTATTTTTTAAAAGTATGATACTAGTTCGCACGATTGAACCCCCTCCCCCCCCCCTGCTCCACTTTGCTCCTGTTTTTCTTTTTTTCGTTTGTATAATCAACACTGATTCCTCAGAGCCATTTTCAGTCCACTCGAATACCAAAAACAATACACACAAGATCGTTTACAGTTTCTTCCTCAACTCTTCGCGTACTTTAACATCTTTCTGCAGCGTTTACCCAATTTTCAACCATTCATGTTGGTTCAGCCCACAGTCCCCAGCCAACTTTCATAGTCTTCACACTTTTAGACTGATCCAAACGACGCGAGAATCCGCTTTATTTATAACTCGTACTTTGCTTGTTATTTGGTCGATCCTACACCGCCGTTTGTAGCCCACCCCTGCAGCGTCTCAGCATGTAACGTATCTCCAACTGCCACTGCTTGAATTGATTTTCATCCGCATATAAAATACTTTCAGACACGAAATCAGACTCCCGCAAGATCCGATCGCAGTAAATCTACAGAATAATAATGCCGATGCAATAATTATATTGATCTACGCTATTTTGTAGGTTCAGATTTTCAAATACAGAGATAGTTTCAGGCTTGGTACGACGGGAAAGTGTTATGAGAAAAGTTAATCGAAATATCTCACCTACAAATAGTCAATTTTTTATTTAATCAATCGTGGAAGAGAGTGGGTGATGCATGCGTCAGGTGGAATGTGAGGGTATCCTCGTCTCTTCCGGAATTCCGAAGCCCCAGCAATTGATCAAAATATCCAACACCGACTCACACTCGAACGTATAACCAGTAATCAAATCTGATTTCTCACCTTCAATATCCATGACATACACTCGGGCAAGTATAACGTTAAGGCACAGCATCACGTGTGGGTGTAGAGGATGTCAAAAGGTCAGCCTGTACAGCTCGCTTAGTGGTTATAGCGACGTGGTGATCCGTCGATCCGTTGATCCGTCCATCGATGCGTTAGCCAGGTTCCCCGTTAACTGGGCGAATACATTTTAGGACACTTTGTAGAGGCCGGGAGAGTTGATACAAGCGCGATATTGGCCAGCCGCTGATGACGCTGACGCCGCCATATTTTATTCCACGTCCCCAAAACCGCTCCCAAACACACCCTGATGGATCGTCGGCTCTGTGTACCCGAAGCACCGAGCCCAAAGCCCTCAGGGATGACAGTATTGAGATTTTCCCGTCGGCGTTTCGACGCCGATTAGCAGCGAGTTCGGTGGCTATCCAATCGCTGGGTATACTTTCTCTGAAATTCCACATTACTCTACAATTTTTCGATCTAGACTAGAAAAAATTTCGCAATAAACAAACTAGTGAGTGATTTAAGAAATGATCGAGTCGAGTTGCGTTTTGTTTAATTTTAATAATTGTCAACTGGGGTAGCTAACTGTCCGGAAAATGACTCAGTCACAAGTGTAATGTGAGCTAATGTGTTAATTGCATACATGCGTCAAAGTTACAGGAGCAATTCCCCTCGACATCTCTTGATCTTTGAACAATAACTCTCTGCCCCGATTGTTTACAGAGATAATCCGAACGAGGGGAAAACAAGAGGCAAAGCTCAAGTTTACGATCAGCTCGTATTCTCACGGGTAACAGTTGCGACGCGGTATATTCGGAGTGCGGAGCCAGCCAACCGGTTAACCGGCAATTAGCCGATCTCGGTTGTAAATGTAAATTACCGAAACCGAAAAAGTAAATTATAAAACGTCGAGCGGCGGGCAGGTGAGCGGATGCGTAGGAGGCGCGGCAGGATCTGACCGTTTACGATACGCATGGTGCGTGTGGTCAAGTCTCTAATTATGGGCGAAACAAGGCCCCTGTCATTTCGGTGGAACCATTCGTAGTTTCCAACAGTCCCTCGAGCGGTGGATCCCTTTTTCATATCGCAACAGTAGCCTTTCCTCGCATAAAAATGCTACGCGTTTGCAAATTTTCCCGCATCAGCGTTCACCTGCATCGTGAAAAAGTAATATCAATAAACTAGTTCTGCTTCTACGAACTGGTGCTGACAATTTTCGAAAGCCATTGCATTTTTGCTTACTACGTTTTTCATCAAAGTTTCATTGGCGGTCGGACCTTTCGCCGGTGCATATTTCCAGGAATAAACAATTACAATTCTTTGTTACATTGATGCAAGTAGTTGATAAAAACTAATTGCAGAGACGCAGGCAGGCGGAATGCAGGGCATGAAAAAGTGAGGGAAGTATTTGAAAGATAATTGATATAGTCTTTCAAACTTCAACCAATAAACTGTTTGAAAGTTGAAAGATAATTAATATAGTCTTTCAAACTTCAACCAATAAACTGTTTGAAAGTTGAAAGACTCGGGTTTTTGACACGAATATTTTCCATGAGTTGCTGAAGACCAGTATTGATGGATTGGCAACGTGTTGACTAATTTGATGATCCATTGATCCACTAGGTAATTGATTTAGCAGGAAAACTGGACTTGAATCGGTTAAAAATTTCGATGCATTTAATAAAAGTCTTTCATCAATTTATCATCCTGAATTATAAATTGAAGTTTTGTAGATTGGATGAACATGCATGTTCAAATCATTCTCCAAATCAATCATCGATTGTTTGTAAAACTTATAATTGCAGTTTGTATTGCAGTACGATGTAAGATTTTTCTTAAGAACCACCAGCACTGGTCTTCAGGAAATGTTTCAAGCATTCACCCCGCGCAAAGAATACTTACACTAGAATTGCGTTCAGAGCCGGGTGCGTCCGTATTTTCGAATGGAGAGATGGAGTGGTATTATTCGAAGATAAGAGCATGCCGCGGTTATTGGTAACCTAAGACTGTAATTACGATACACCGCGATCTCCATTATTCGGAGCCTTTCGGTTCGCCCGATGTCAATGGTATTCTTTTCTGGCAACGCTATCTCGGATCTCGGATAAAAAGATCTAATCGCGAGATGATCCTATTATGCAAGGATCGAGCCGCACAGTTTCGAGGAGCGCCGGAGCTCTCAGTGAGAGCTGAGAAGATTGTCTCTCTGTATCTCATCGATCCTTTGAACCGAACCGTATAGACATAACTTTGCCAATTTGAGAAATCATAAATATCTGTGTAGGTATCCGTATGAACATATAAACGTCGAGATATGGATAATCGAACATACGAATGAATCTGATACGAGAAATCCTTTACATACGTAGCACAGTTTGCAAAAATGATCGAATGATGCGAGCCGCGTATAATTTACACTCGATCGCATCGGTGGCGCTGAGGTTTCGATTTTTGGTTCATCATTTATCTCCGTACCTTTTTCCTCAACTTTTCTTTTTCAAACCATCGATAAATCAGTAATCTCAGAAAACATCCCTCTTGTCTCAACGAGCCCCTTATCCCGAAACTAAATCGCCATCAAACTCAATTGCGTGTGAGAATAGATGCCTTTATACGGCTTGACTGGCCCGTAGATACCGTCGATTGTATATACATATATACATACATATACATACATGCCCACATCTTTTCATGTAAAATTCAAGTAGATAGAATTAACTAAAAGCTATATAAAACATATAAGGCGTCATCCGGGAATTTCAAGGTAACATCGACCGAGTCAAAATCATAACGTCACTGCTGAGTGTTGCTCGCTGCACCCTTTAATCAATGTATAATTGTGCGCAGATCACACGGGAACCCATATAATGTATGTATAACTCTTACCAGCAGCGTTTCACTTTTTTCTCGCCACCCCCGACACGCGGGGGTTCGTCGCTGACGGGGCAGATCTTCGGGTGCCGATAAGAGTTTGCGAGGAAAGACCGTCTAGCGCTGACCCGAGACTCGCTTCTGGAGATCCATGAGCCAATTTAGTTTCTTGGGGGTGGACGGGGTGGATTTTGATCTCACGGAGGATGATCGTTAGCGTTATTATCAAAAAAGGTCCCAACTATTACTTAATTCTCAACCCCATCGCCTGGGACGCGTCCGCCTTATGCCGTCGTCCTCTTCGAATACGTTGAGACGACCATCTGTGCCGCGTGGCACGAGGATCAGGGTCTTAATTAGTCAGCATGCAGAGCCGTAACCTTTGCTTTCCGCAGTTCAGGCAGTTGCAGGTGGTCAGTGCTACGCACGCGTGTCCACAGAGTGGCTCGAGCCTCGACGAAGGCTATTAAAATGCATCTTTAATTACGACTCCTCGAGTTCACCGCGAAACGTTGCCTTTGTTCTCCAGTGAATTACGACCGCACCAATTCTTCTTCGGACACGGTGGTTGGCTCGTTGAATCGAAGATACGCTCATCCGATGTTATGCCGCGGCGCGTATCTAATTTGTTTGTCTTGCAATTAAGCAATGGAAAAGAGAATGAAAATAGGTCGTTACAGAAACAGGAATTAGCGTGTCTTTAGGGCAGGGATGAAGAGAGATAATATTACACATGGGAATAAATACTTTCCAATTGTCAACAGCTGCCTTTAAATGATTTCGATAATCTGGATAACGTAAATATATTTAAAAATGCTAAGTGCAAATACCGAGACTAATTTTGAATATTTTCATCGGTAGGCCAGATCAAACCATCCGTAACTAAACAATTGTATCGGGTGAAAGGACTAAAAAGAGAGAAAACTGATGAGCTGTTTTTACATGAAAGAAAACATGCAATCCGACGAATGGTCCGATCAGTGCTCTTTACCCGCTGAACAATCTATTCGCCCAAATCGCTCGACTACATATCCACTAATATTCGCATATAATATACTATATATACGTATAACATATGTAAAACCGATGGGAAAACCGAGCGTTGAACGATCACGAAAGCACGTCCTTTTTGCTCTAGTGACGGGCAGGCGAGCACAGCGGGTTTATACATTCAAGCGGAGGAACAAAAGCCAGCGATAAACCAAAAAATCAACTCACGTCAAAATCGTAACGGCGCTTTATCGAGCTCTCATTACCCGCCGTGGTACGAGCAAACGTGTTTTTCGGGCTCGTGTGGTCGGCCGGTGGCCGCCCCCACCCCCACTCCCAACGTGATCCGAACCCTTTCAACCCCCCGACACCCTCAACGCCCCTCGACGCAATAATAAACAACCGCCGGTCTCCATGGCAACGCGTTCGCCGCGCGCGCGAACAAAACAGAGTCTCTGTGTCGGTGTGCAAAGAGATGGTCAGCGGGGGTGTGAGGGGGTGTGAGGGGTGGCAGTGGCTGATGCTGACGAACTGCCTCTGAACCAACTAAACTGTACCCAGTCCGACCTGCCGGACGAGAATCGGCTGCATCGAGTGAGCGTTTGGAAAACAGAGGCCGTGATCATCACTGCGCAAACTCTTCGTTACATCTAGTATATTCTATATATACATATACCATATATATGTATACATGAACGTTAATACGTACACCTACACATGCATGTAACATTTGCAGAAAATTCGAGTGCATCGTTGGTTCGCACACTTTAACGTCGTGTAGGTATTGCAGGTGCAACTATGCGGCGCACCGTAGAGTTTTGTTCTGTGGAACACAAAGGGAATTTATACGAATAACTTTGCCAGGTTGGTTATACGAGTGTGTGGGAATATGTATGTGGTAAGAGATCAGGGCTTAACGTTTTAGGCGATATAACGGTATCCGTGTTCTTTACAGATCGATAAACGACGCCGCGAACAGAGTATACGGAACTGATTACTGCGGTTTGAAGTGACGCTGGTGATTATTTAATTACCCCATCAATGATCTGCAGAATCATACGATATACGAACTTCGGTCAAAGGTGTTAATTATTCACTGGATACACTTGTCTTGCTTCCAATTAGTTGGATTGATTAGGGGTGAGGATCGCCGTTTGGAGGATCAATTTTTGACCGCGTTTCAACGATCGCCTAATTTATACATGCCTCAGGGGAGGTTTTGCGTAAGAATTGATGTCGGGATCGTGTCAGCCGATTAGTCACACATTAATCATTGACAGTTGATCGACATGGTGTGTCACGATGCATGTGGTTATCTGTAAAAAAAACTCACGCTTACTAAACGAAGAATCGTAGAAAGCAATTTAAATTTCAAAGAATCCAGCTCGAGGATTGCACAGTTCGCTCCGAGTCGGAATATGAAATGGTGTCGCCCTCTCTGAGCAAAGCCTTGAACCGAAGCGCAACCCTCTCGTTCTATTGCACCCTCTCTCTCCTTCTCTCTCTCACGAGAAGCAATTTTACTCTACCTAGTTTCTGTTAATTCGAAAACGATCGATCTACTCTTCGATATTGCAAAATAGCTTTGAAATTACCAAAAAGTAAAAAGAAACAAATCTTTAAACAATGCTTATGACTTTAAATCCATGTCCGATCTTATGACACCATTTTACGATGATCGTTTTAATGCGATTGCAAAATAAGTCCGTTATAATCCTTGGGCATATTTTTCTTAGTGATTAAATTATGGGCTACTTGATTATCTACTAAGAAATGAATTTATCCCAATATTTTAACGCAGCATTTAAAATCGTTCCTCACAGGGAATCATAAATTGCAAGATGCAACGTCGTGCTGAAAACCGACTGAAAAGTCTACCAGCAAAAACGAAAACCACCAGTGAAAATCCTAATCGAATGAATAGCAACCCTAGTCAACCCCTGAAAGACCGGAACCCTCTCGACATTCCGGATTGCTGGTCACGTACCGTTCGGAGGCTGTTTAAAATAGAATTTGACTCGACTTAACTTGGTACTGAAATAAGTTCCGCCTTGTCAAGCGTTAGATCTCGGTATCAGTGTTCCATTTTACACGCTCTCGTTAACAATTATTAATTATACGTACATCTTACTATTCAATTATATAACCAAGGATTTACATATCATTTATTGATGGTTGAACACCTTTTTTTTGTCAAATAAGCGTTGTTGTAATTTAGCAAACGAGAGAAACTGAACGAGAAATTTTTGTTGAATAAGTATAATGCAGATTAATTGAATCAAAATAAAATCGCTGATTTTAACGTCTGCAACACGTTCTATGACACATGTTTTGCGATTTATATATATAGAAATTGTACCTTCCATTATTCACGAACTATACAGACAACCGAAGCAACTTGAACTCGAAATTTAGATCCATGCTTGACAACGTTTGGTCGAATAATTTCATCGATTCCAAAGCTCGGAATGGCACTAAACTTTTTCTTTGCAAATATCGAAAACACAGTGTAAATATCGTTGTTCTAGTTCGGTGTGCATGTATGTGTGGCGGACCCACTTCCGTGACCAGCATCTCCTTTTGACACAGGAAACGTCGATAGAGTCGATCTCTCTTCCTCGCCCGACCTCACCGCGTCTACTTTTAGCTGCAGACATAAGCTGGCTCCGTCTCTTTTTCCGTCCCTCTACATTCCGCATGTTCGTCGATACGTCCGTCTCCCTTATTCCATCGCAGCTGAAAGCCAACCCTTGAAAACCGCAAGCGACCGTTACTGACCGTCCGAAAAATATCTATCCCAGCTTTAAACGCGATGATTTTTATCCTCGAATTTCATAGATCATTGTAGGTATTTCACTTCGTATATAATTAATTAAAATTGGTATATACCTATATTCAATTTGGTCTCCTGATTTGAAATGAGTAACAAAAATTAGCGATTCAAATATCAGCGTGCAAAATTAGCAAAAGAGGGACGCAAAGTGCGTGCGTGCGGAAAGGGACGAATAAAAATTGCGAGCGACGCGAGGATCGCGGTGACGCAATTACCTCGAGAGTCTACGGATCGTCTTACGTTTGCGCGGAAGCACCTGACGGGATCTGAAGCGAAGTAGAGGACGGCCGTTGTGGGTCGGCCGAAACGCGGCGCCGCCCCCTGCGTCTCCGGACAGGCACCAATCTTACCATCTTGCTTTCTCCGCGCCTGTGGTTAGCCATACTTGACTCCCGTTCTGCGATATCGGAGCGTCGATCTACGGTTAAGGAAGACCAAAATTCTGACCCGGACACGTGCCTGTTTCGGTTGCCCAAATATGTTCCACCAAAGAAAAGACGGACGAATCGGGTAACCGAGGAACACCTAATTTTGTGAAACAAAATTTTATCTTAATTTACACCCTCCGTATAAAGTCCGACGGTTGAACCAAATATCTTGCAGTGATCACCTCGGAATTGACCAACAATTTACAATCATCGAAATTTTTCAGCCGAGTCCTAACCTTCGTGATTTTTTACATAGCAGATTTTGAAAAAGAAAAACATATTTCAGCCTATTTGGTTGAGAAAAAAAATGTCTACCGTAACCGCTTGTTTGCGACCCGAATAATTTCTGCATTTTCTTTCTAAGTTACATAAATTTCTTAGAATTAATTTTTCACCTATATAAATCGTATGAAAAATTATCGACGTTGTACCGAAATAATAAATAAAGTATTTATCAATGTCATTTTATTATTATTATTGCCTTCAATATTCAAAAGTACTACAATTTTGACTAATCACAGTTGTTTCGAACCACAAGCTAATTATACATTTAAATCAACGTATAAATTGTTAAACGAAATATTCTAAAATACTATAATTTTAATGAAATATGTAAACTCATTTCAAACCATTTGCAATTTTCCATTGAAAGTGTCGTGGACGAATGTGAAAATTATCCCTAAAAAAACGACAATCGTAAGACATGCGATGTCTGACTCGTACGCACCGTCATCACTCATTACTAGGCTGATCATGAACAGCTGCATCTACTGTACGATGGTCTGACCGAACTGCAGATTTTCTACTGCCCGACTATAAGTGTTCAATACCACTTATTGTGGCGACGGGAGGTAGAACATCAATCAAGGGTAAATAGCACTGATGAATCAATTCATCAATTAATCGAGTTCAATCCAGTTGAAAAAATGTTTCACCACTCATAAATTAGGATACCAATTTCAGAGCTTGCAGAAATTTGAAAGGTGAGTGAATTTTTTGAATACAGAAATTTGAAAACAAACCAATGAGCTACTCGATTGGATCACGTCAAGCTCTTTTGATGTGAACTTGTTATTGGTCATCAACGTTATGCTATTAATAAAAAAATATGAATTTTAGCCGAAGCATTGATTTTTGGAGAAAAAAAAAATGTTCAGCAACATTATCTCTCCAACGTTGTAACATTACTGAATTTTCATTACGTTATTCAACGGTTTCCTTTTTTCAATGTTTAGCATATTTATCTAACTATTCTCTCGACGAAAAAATGCATCGGTGTCTAAAGTTTCTATGAATAGCATTGCATTTCGTATATACTAGGAAAAATAAGACTAAACGAATAACCGAAAAAAAAAAATCCGAAAAATTACATCGAATATTAATCGTACCAACGTATTATGCTCTCGAAAAAATAATCGTTACATGCTTTTAGCGATTTAAAAAATCGAGTGACACGGCTATTTAGTGGACAAAAAATAAAAACAATTCGCACACAGATTCCTTTCGCTAAACGGTAACGGATCGAGCAAAACGTTGAGAGTGAGAGAGGCTGCGACGTGGCCGTAATATAATAATTTTTACACACCCGCGTGTAATCAAGGCTGCATGTTACACATGTTCTCCCCCCCCCCCCTGGCCTACCCCTTTCCCCTCGATCCCTCCCTCACTTCCCCGCTCGCGCTAACCCTTCACCCCCTTTAGTAGCCCTCCGTGAAACTAGAAACCGCACTCGGTGGTGGGGAGTATCTGGTTCTCGGGTTGCGGAGAGGGGAGCCTTGTAGAAATTTCGACGGAGGGGCGGCAGCCGCAGCCAGGATGGCCAGAACCGGAAGGCGGGGGTGGAGAGTGGAGGAGCCGCGCGATACTCGCGGCCGTTTCTGCTTTCAGTATTGTTGTCCAATCGCGTGTACCTTCGAGCTCGACCGGATCCCTTCATTAGAGCGGCACGTGTGCTGCGGCGGCGGCGGCGGCGGCGGAGGCGGAGGCGGAGGCGACGGCGGAGGTGATGGAAAAACTTGAGTCAGTGCAGCGGTAAAAGTGTGCGCGGATAATCGCGAGGCGTGCCGCGGAGAATATTTCCAAGAGTATACGTGGAACGATATGTTGTATAATTGTAAGGTGTTTATATTATAAGGGATGTTTTTGGATCGAGATGGTAAAAATGAGAGAAAAATGCAGTGCCGGGAACCGGATCACGCGTGATCGATTACTTCGTTGATCACGACGAGCATTTAACGGTAGGACGATAATTGAACTAATTTCGCTGAAACCCTCGATGGTGGAAAAGTAATTAATGACCCTTGTTAATTTGATTACGGTGTGATTTCGACGAATATTTAGTGAAACCCCGTTATTACCTGCACAGAATTACCTTACACTACTCGCCGATCGCGGATAATTTTGCGATTGTAATTGGATATCATTATTCATATAGATACACTGGGTGCTCATGGTACTGCGTATATTCCCATGAGTGGCATTAATTATGGCTCTATCTTTCCAAGAATTTAACGTACACGGTCATCTGAACGCTTTGTTAAAACTATAGTAGACGATGATATCCAAAATATCATGGATCGAGATGACGCACCGCGTTTTGTCGAATTCTGATACTTCGCGAGTTTACAAATTCAGCGAATAATAATCATCGTCCGGTGAGGGTTTACCTGTTAATAATCGACTATGTATGCAGTAAATATCAATTTCTTTCGAAATAATTTATTCTTTAACTCCACCCTACGTACGTACATTACTTTATCTGAAAAATAATCAGGAAATAACTCGCTTCTAATTTTTGTGTACCCAATAGCAGCTGATTAATTGAGTGAAAGTGAGGCTACGCTGTATTGCTGGATGATCATGGATAAAGCTCTTTGTAGTTGATTCTAGTTAGTGAATATGTAGAAGTTGATTCAAGTGAAAGAATTTTTTTTTGCAACTACAAATAACCAGGGAAATAAGAATATACAAAAATTCCAATATTTAGAATACCTGAATTATTTACTTCCTATATGAAACCGTGAGGTAGATTCAATTCATCGTTAATAAACCTAATTTCCCACAGATCATTCGAATCTCATCAAGCAGACATTGACAGACCGAGTAAACCGTTATAGCTTATAGTTCGCCAATCCAGAGTGATTTCTAGCATGATTTTAACGTCCCGAGGCTGTCGTTCGTTTGCAGCTGTTCTCGAAGGGCAGTTGATTGCTGGCTGAACCGGATGGAATGATGAAATGGAGTGAAAAAAACTTTGATGGAAATTTAACGTTGTCGGAGTCGTTTCCCGCACGTTTTCCTTCACTTGCACTCCATGTTTTAATTTTTGGAATGCAAACGAATGCCGTCAAAAAAATTCCGAAAAAGACAAAATAAAAATCAATAGTTCTGAATGGAAAATCTAATTGAAACCGAAGAATCTGACGAGAAGTGATACTGAGAATTAAGTTAATATTTCATGTTTAACGTAATTATAAGCACTTACACAATGTTCATAATTTTTTTCCGGGTAAAATCCTTCGTTAAACTATGAATCGAAAAATTGTCAATGAATTTCCAGGCAACGATAACCGAACGAGAGTAAAATATTAACTGTCGATACTCATTTCCTATGTGTAACTAAAAAAACATTCTATTTTCTAAAAAAATTTTCAAAGACGTATGACCGACACTTAATAATTCGAGGTAAGAAAATCAACCGAAATCAATCCCACGATTCTGAATTCGTAACATTGGGAGTGTGAACATTGACTCGAGTAAGTTATAACCTCATGTATTTCGCGTAGGAGTTTCGAATTTCGTAGCATTACCAGTTGTTAACTCGATTCATCAGCCGGCCTCGTTTCCGGTGGCGATTAATCCCTTTCCTTCCCGGCATTACTGACCCCCCTCAATCGTAACTGTCTGCCATTCCCAAAGCCTCCACTTCTCCGGTTTAGGCCCGTCCAGGCGACGATTAGTTGCGGCTCCCAATCAGTAGTTTGAATCAGATGCATTCCCCATACTCAAACCTGCAGGGCAATAACGCGATGAAACTGCAGCACGAGTGAATGAAACGGTACCGAGAGAGCTGAATGAAAATCGCTGCAAGCTTGGAAAGAAGTGTAAAATTGCATCCCCGAGTAAGTTTTTTCCTGACGAACCGACGCGGTGCGCATAGCGCATATCACGCGCTCACGTTCACCCGAGTGTCTAGTTTCGAGTACACAATCGGGCGTCGTTTCCCCCCGCGTCGAATGTCCGGCACAACGTCACCCCCGCCCCCGGGTTGTAGGAAGCAAAAGGGTTGAAGGTAGGCCGGGGGATGGGCGGGGGATAAAGCGGCAAAGAGAGGAGAGCGCGGGGGAGAAAGAGAGACGCGAGGATACGGCCCGGGTGTCTGTGTGTCTGTCGGAGAGCGGCGAAGAGCGAGAGAGAAAGAGAAAGAGAAAGCCGCGGGAGAGCGGGAGAAAGAGGAACGGAAGAGGGAGGGAACGAAGGCACGTACATATACCGACGTAGGTACACGTATACGTGCAGGAGAATCGCTAGAGGGGGCGGGCAGAGGTAGGAGGGTGGAGGGTGGAGGGTGGAGGGGGAAAGGATTGCTGCGTGTGTTGGCATGGACCAGTGCGTCAACGACGGTTGCCTAACACGTACGGCCAAATTATTGTTAGTCGCCCGGGTGGCAAGCGCTACGTTTAAACCCATTTGAACTCGTGTCCCGGCCTTAACCGCCTTCTGGATCTGGGCAGGAAGGCTCCGGCGGCGGTTTGTCCCATCGAATTGTGCGTTTCGCTGTAATTTTGTGAGACCCTAAATTATTTTTCGCATCTCCGGTAAATAATCGTACGAACGAGTGACAGCGACGTTGTGCAGTTGTTGCTGATGTCACGCAATTTTTTTGTTACACGATATCACAATTTCATTACACCTCGCAACTTGATTATCCTGTACATCTGATTTTTCATTTATAATGTAAAGAATTAATTGTGCAGTGACTGACACGTGAGAATGCTTGAAAATTGATCAGTTTTTTTAAAGAGAATAAAAATTAGCCACTTATGAAAAGATTGTTACAGTCATTTGCTGTTAAAAAATACTTGCTTCTTTCTTCGAGGTAAAAAATTCATCACCGCTAGTTATAATTGGTGCTATAACCCACGTAGTTAGGAACGACGCTGCACGGTTGTCAAATATGACTAATTCGCGTGTAACACGCCCATCATAGATAATATTACGGCATTTGTACCGTAAAATTTCTCCACGCATCGTCAGAGCTGTACCAGTACTCGTAATTCTCGACTATTCGCTAATGAAATTCTCGACATTCCGGGACGCTATTTTATCCACGAAATCATCATTTCTGGGACCAATATTATCGCGAGATGATTGCACGAGAAGAAGTGTCTCGTTGACACAGGGGTTCGAAGTAAGATCGGCGAGCAGCGTCAAAGGGGTTGAAAGACGGTCGAGCCTAGTTGAAAAATAGCAATTTTATCCACACAACGAAAGTTATTTTATCCGAGGAAACGGTACAAGGCCGTCGCAAGAGATTTGAATGCGAAGAAAAGCGAGAATCTTTCTCCCCTCCTGGAAGTTATACAGCCACCTTTTCTTCCGCGAAAATTCCAAAGTGCAAAACGCGCGGGCGCGGTTTGTTCATAACGCTGGTTGGATCGCAGAAGCGAGAAGATAAAAATCGGATAGAAGAATAAACGAAAAAATTTACGAACGTACTGCGATAGGATTCGTTGTTTCAATTTAAAATAAACATACTCGCCTATTATATGTGTGTCACGTTTGTTCAATGCACAATTTGCGGCCGATGTACGTGACGCTCTTCTCGCGTCGTGTTCAAATCCAAACTCGCGGACTTATATAATAATTTTAATGTTTACCATCGTATCGTCGCCGTCGGCCGACAGCCGTACATACACCTCGTATATCAGTGAAAACCATCGAAAATATGAGGCAAAAAAATATTCAACCACGTATCAACGAACATTTTCTCGCGATAAAGAATTTTTCTTTCCGCCAAAAATAAAACTCAATTTTAATTTTCCGACTACACAGCATTGATAACAGTTACATACGAATATTGCTAGAAACAGGTTCAAATTTCAAACATGAGTCTGAAGCAAAAAGTAAAAAAATTTGCATAAATAAAGTATAGCGATTAGAAATTGGCGCAGCAGCGGGTTTGAAAGAATGTCGAAATCGTGCGGGAGGCAAGGTCAAGTGGCAACGTGGATAAAAATGCCACGTGTAGTCTGACACGCGGTGGTGTCAGTGCGTAGCGGGTCGGCCTGGTGGGGTGATACTTTCCCGCGTTCTTTTTCCCCTATTTTTTCATCCCCACCATCGTCGAGCCGCCCTCTCCGAGGCTCCGCACCACCCGCACCCCAGATCCTGTCACGCGGCTGACGCGCGCAAAAATTACTGAATGAACTGTGACGTCACGAACGCCGCGTGAAAAGTGTGACGCGACGGTGGTGCGGGGGCGACGCTTCCACCCCAACATCGACGACGTTAACCAGGCATTCCACCTCCTCCTTCTCCAACTCCGTCTTGGCGTTGCGTCGAGATTATCAAGGGGATGATATAATTAGAGGACAAAGAATTTTGAGGGTGGCATTTCACCCTTAAAAGCGTCGCGATTACAAGGATCGAAATTGTAAGACACAGGAAACCGCGTACGGTTCCGTTTCCGTTGCCGACGGCCGAGAGAACATCCTCCGCTTCATCGTCTCTCGCATCGTAGAACATAGATTGCATGCACAAGATTTTTTAATTTGCTTATAAAGCTTACCATTTGTCCTCTGAGTTGAGACATCAATTTTCAAGGATACCACATCCGAGCATGACTGATCAAATCATCTTCTGTATTTTCAGGATATCTGGACCGGTTCGAATAGCAGGTGACTGTGACTACCCCGACGTCGATCTGGGCAGCATCGTCAAAAGTGTTGTTTTTCGAGTCTTCTCCTGCGGTTGCAAGTACCACAATGTGATCGTACAGTGTCTCGAATCAGTGAGTCTCCTGGACTATAAACCAAGATCTAAAAAATTAGGCATGAATTAAGACAGTGTGCAAAAGAACCGTATATACATGAGAGAAAACAGTTTCTCTCCAAAACGCGATTTCCGCAGTGTTTCGTAGGTAAGGATAAAAAAAGATGTCCGAACTTCTCGTGAATCGTTCATTAAATCCTTCGCCAAGTCGGTGGATCAGATGCAACGTGATGACCGTGTCAAAAGCTGTGAAACATCAACCGTCAATTTGAGCGACATCTTTTTCTGTGAACAAAAAAGCAAGAAAAGAAAAAAAAAGAAACAAACAACAACGACGAAGCAATAAAAATTCGGGAAAGATGATAGAGCGGGAATTCTGACTGCTTATCGAGACTCGGCTAATCCAATCCCCGGAAGAGGCGAGGGAAAGGGCGGAAGGATGTTTCACCCGATGTTCTGACTGCCTATGGATATATTCGGTCGCTGCAATAACGTCGGTGTCGGTGCTGGAGTCGGTGGTGGTGGTTGTGGTGGAGGCGGAGGCCGAGGAGAAGGCCGAGTCGGTGCAGGACTGGGGTCAGTTGGCGGAACCGGAAACGGCGGAGGAATGCAGTTGACGGGGGCTTCAGCCCCGGGGGCGGCGGCCTCCCCCGAGTCCGGGGTGTCGCCGCTTGCCGACGCCTACACGAAGATGACCAGCGACATACTCGCCGAACGAACCCTCGGCGATTTCGTTAGCGAACATCCTGGGGAGTTGGTCAGGACCGGTGAGTCGATCCTGGACTTACATTTCGATTGTTGGCAGGATGGGGAAGGGATGAAAAAATGTGGTTGAAGCGTGAAGAGAAATTATTAATGCAGGGATTTAAATCTGATGAAACTTTCCGGTTTAAATCGAAAACAAAAGTGAAAATTTTTGGAAAAAATTCGATCAGCTAAATCAATTTCTGCACGTCAGAGGAAATAATTAATCAAGAATTAAACGGGATTACAGTGTTACCAGATGTCATTCAAAGTGACTTCAAATCCATCCATCGCTTTCTTGTTCCCAGGTTCCCCGCACTTCGTGTGTACCGTTTTGCCGGTTCATTGGAGGTCGAATAAGACGCTGCCGGTAGCCTTCAAGGTGGTGGCGCTTGGCGAGGTCGGCGATGGCACCCTGGTTACGGTCCGCGCTGGGAACGACGAAAACTGCTGTGCGGATCTCCGGAATTCGACAGCCCTGATGAAGAACCAAGTCGCGAAGTTCAACGACCTTAGATTCGTTGGTAGAAGCGGAAGGGGTGAGTTACGAAGACGAATAATATTCGTCGGGTTTCTTGTATTTATCCTTGGACCTGAAACTGCATTTTAATGTAAAAATTGAAAAATTAGTCAGCCATAATTCGTCGCATCGAAAACGTGCAAACAAGGAAATGCCACAAATGGATAAATAAATATGATATACTCATAAATATGCATCGCGAGGTAACATGTACGCATAAACTGTATACAATATTGTTCACATTTGCGAAATGGATTGTATATTACACAAATAATATAAATTATTAGCAAATAATGAAGGATATTGAATACGATAAATTATCCTCAAAGTATAATTCAATGAAGAAATTTCATCTACTGTATAGCTAACATTCGAATAATTTTCCTTAATTTTTTACCTTTACAAATACAAGTGATTGAAATTTACAAGTTTCAAGATTTGAGCGTCTGTCACAGTATATTTCTAAATCATACGTTCATTCTTTTACAAGACCAAATAATTTTTCTAAGAGAAGCAGCAACAGGCAATTGACGAAATGTAACCGAGTGTCATAAAGCGCAAATACCGTTAAAGTATCCAAATTTCCCAAACAATCCCCCCCCCCCTCCCCCTTCTGCCCCGCTTTCATTCCTCGCCGGGGGTAAATTGTGGGTAATAAATGAGAGGGTGTACAGCGACGGGATTAATTGCACGACTCGGTTAACGCGTCGTTAACGTTACGCGAAGAACCGCGATCTGCTTAAGGAGCGATTAACAAAGTCCTTAGGTAAACGGAGGAGGGGTAGGAGGGAGAGAGGCAGCTAAGCTTAGCCTCGGAAGAGGAACTCCTTGGGTTTCTCTTTCATTCATAAAATTGGAAAGTTCGGAGGGGGTCCCCTGCGGCAAGGCGAATGGTGGAAAGAAGCTCGCACCCTTAAAGAATGCCGGATCCGGACCTACGGAGCTGGGTGGGTGAGGCAGGTCGTGATCGTCTTAAGAAGCCACCCCTATTTTTCCCAGATACTTCTCCTTCCGGGTGAAATGGCTCGCAGCCTCTCGACTGGGGTGGGTAATGGGTTTTATTTGTCGGCACCGCAGCGTCGCGTCGTCGCCTGCAACCACCCCCGTATTGTTTCTCCGAAGAAAGTGGTTCGGTTTAGAGGGACGTGGAGAGGGGAGAGAGGAGAGAGGAAAGAGGCTGAGACGAGCCGAAGCGGAGGGGACGATATTAATTGAGGTTTTAGTCAGGTTTTAATCAACGTTATTAGCGTCGGTATTTCCACCCCTGCCTTTCACTTTTGGCTTGCTGAATGTTGAGCGGCTAGGTTAATATCAATTGCCGGTAAGGGATGGTGGTGTAGTGCACGATCGGAGATGAAAATCGGATGGGTTTAATTCGCGTGGGAAAGACGCCGTCGCGTTGATTCTAAGATTGTATGTGTTCGGGTACTCGTATAAGCGAGATGCAGTCTTTGCCTGGACGAAGTTGGGATTAGAAGTGCAAGTGGATCTCACGTTTTCTCAAGGAGTTTTGGTGCGCGGGAATCTGCGGGGCTCTGATGCAAAGCGTTCGCTTCCTGTCCTCAAGTCCTCAGACCGTTCTCGATCTCGCCACGCTCTCTTATATAAGTGTATAAGCAATTCTCATTCCGAGTGCAGAAAAGTAATTAACAATTCCTAAGACACCCGGGAGGCCCGAGTATAATCGAAATACGAAGACGTAGGTAAGAGCTTCCTCGACTCGCCCGGGACTTAGCAGGTACCAGCGCTCCTTCGCGAACATCCTTCATCCTAGCTTATGTTAATTCCTCCCTTGAGGAAAACAATCGAGAGCTAATCCGTGACAAATGACTGACGCGTTTCTTAGGGTGATGTCGGAGGTTCGAGTCTATTTTCCACCCTGCCAAAATCGCAGTAGGTATAATGGTTTTTTTTTTAAACAATCCTTAATTTCTGAGAATATTATTGAAGTACGACGCAATGTCACCCTCTGAATAAGGAAGGGAAAAAATTTGATTAACTAGCGAACTGCAATTGAACGAAAGACGGAATTTAGGGAGTCTGTAGACCTGCAGACAGATTCTGCGTCGTTGCTACGCGCGGGCGTGTGTGTAGCCAGTGACTCAACCTGCCGGAGGATCAAAACCCCGCCCGAGAAGTTTGCATTATCGACGGCGAGCTTAACCCTCCCACGTAAGGCTGGCTGTAACGCTGTTCTATCATGGCATAAAGCCTACTTTGAGTAACCGGCACGGGGGTGGGGGATGGTGCGTCGGGATAGTGGCGAAAGAGGCGGGGGTGGAAGGGGGCCGCATTGATATGTGGGTATACCGTGCAAACCAATACCTGCTACCTACTTCACCTTCTAGTTTAATCCCTTTAAGGGGATAGATAACGAGTAGAACACCTGCCGCGCTACTCGCGCTCCATTCTAAGGGTGGAAAAAGGTTTCCACTCGTCGGTCAGAGTTGCGATTCGATTGACAGTGATTTTTACACTTGTTTATAGACGAAAGTAAGAAATCAAAATTCATTGATCGATGCCACTGTTTTTTCTTCAAAACTAACAATCCTTTGCGAATAAACGAAAATTCATTAAATTCAACAGCTGAACACACTCGACGTTTGCTCGTGTAACTATTCATGCGATAAAAATATGATCAATAGACGATCAGAGTCAGGTGGACAGCCGGATATCGTTTTGATACATCAAATGAATAATGTGTGGTTATTATTTGACGAAAGCTGGGTAACGTGTTTGCGAAATAATAACTGATATATATTAAACGCGTTGCTTCCGCCATTCGCCTCGGCGATATTTATAATTGAATTTTAATGTGGCAGAAAAAATCGTGCACAAATGACAACCGAAAACAGAACCTGACGGACGTTGACGCGCGATACTTCTTGGGTTTGGTGAACACTCGAAAGCGCCGATACGACCTGGTGTTTCAACTTACGAACGCACGAAGCACGAGTCTATTTTTACTAAAAATTGTTTAGACTCCTGGCACGACTCTTGCCTTCGCTTTGTCTCGGTCGTCACTGTAACGATCGGGCGTCGGAGATTTATCTGTTTGACTCCTTCTGCATCGGCTAAGGCTACGCGTCTCCTGATTGATGGTCTCAAGTTATCCTCGAAATTCGAACGATGATGTATCATTCCTAAACCTCGATTTATTGTACGCAAAATTTCCTTCGTCGCTAACGTAGCACGTCAACTATCTTCTAAAAATATAAATTACACACATCTGAACTCATCGAAACGACCGATATAAATTATTTTCCATAATAACAGGGAAAAGTGTGTACGCTCCGCGTGATCGCAGATGCGCGTTATTACGGCTGGTAACAGGCTGCTGGCTCGCCGTTTCGGTAGCTTCGGTAGTTTGTCGGTGACTGGCACCGCCAGTGATACCCCGGCATGACAACGCGTTGGGATAGTTAATGATAGTTTACCGCGGCGATTATAATCCAGGGTTAAACCTGGAGTTGAACAGGGAAATCGACGGGAAGCACTGCAGGTGCCTCGTTAGTCCAGGACTCACAGACGTCGCAAAAGGCGATCCGATCCGCCTTCCTCGCGAATGTCCTGACGCCAGGAAATCGCTTGAAGGGAGAAACGACGCGGAGAAAATAGAAGCCGGGAAGTGCGAGGTTCCAAGGGGACCGGGAAAGGCTCTCCTTGCGTGGCGAACCGCCGTGTGGCCACGAACTTCACTTCCCCTTTCCTCGTCGCTTTCCACCGAACATCCCAGACACCCAACACTTGCCATTATTTCGCTACTTTGGCGAGGCGTCGCTGGCGCTTCTCGTGCCAAGACGTAGGACTCGTCACCCGATACCTTCCACGAGTTGATTACAGTTATTTAGCCATCAGGAAAATGTTGTTTTGTAAAGTGAGGATTTGGAGAGGTAATTGGAGAGAGTCGTATGGGGGGAGTAAAAAAATTGCCAATCATGTCAGCGAAAAAAATTCAGGGCTAGAAAATGCGTTTATAGCTTATTCTTGGCGAAATGACTTTAACGTGGGTAAAAATCAAACGATTTCTTACCATACGCATGTTAATTAAGATTTCAGTAGATGAGGTTCTACAAGATTTTTTCTACTAGATAATCTACAATTTTATCTAAACAAAATTTAATTCAAAAATTTTTCGATCACACCTTTTCAATTTGGATTAAAGGATATTAACGGTATTTGAATTTGAAACTTTCCAAACATCCATACTTTATTTTTAAATTACACCTGCAGGCTTCAACGAAATTCTACTTGACATTACGGAATCCATCAGCATATTGTTAGAAAATTTTGAAAATTTATTTGGAAACCATAAGTAAAAATTAGAGATATAAACGCAGTCAAACTTTTTACTCTGACAAAATGATGACTCACCGTTTTGGTTCCACTCGAAGATTTGTCTGTCCAATTTTGAGCTTCAATTACTTTTTCCTGGGCTGTCGTGTCCCGAGCTTGTGACGCGATCGAAGAAGCTGTTCATATCGGCAGCACCCGCACAACACGCTATCACGTAAACACAATTGTCGTTATATTTTTTGCGTCGTTGGACGTGCAGAAGCAGTTCGCGTGCTGCGGAACTCGGTGGTGGAATGTGGGGTCAGGGTAGTACATTGCGGTGAACCTCTGCGTGTATCTGCTGAGTTCTGCATCGTGCGTGCGGCAACACATTTTACTATTTTTTATGCCTTTTTACCACGACTTCATTCCCGTTATACGAATCTTTTTCCCTTTTTAATCCATTCGTCTTGTAAAACGGTCGGCAATTTCCTTGTGCAAGTATTCTAGCTTCTCATGTACCTACTTCGGCGTTTAGTCCTCGCGTGACACGATGGAAGTCGAGCTTTACACGCTTTGAAGCACTGAACACGTATTATACGCAAATAGTCGAAACGTTGGAAAGATTTTTTCCTCAATTTATAATAATGAAATCCGTATTTTTGTGCAGGGAAAAGTTTCACCTTGACGATAACGGTGTCTACGTCACCTCCGCAGGTCGCAACCTACACGAAAGCCATCAAGGTGACCGTCGACGGTCCACGAGAGCCGAGATCCAAGACCAGTGAGTATCACTGTAAGCATTTTCATGATCACTTACTTCGTTACTATAGTAATAGTAATAGACTCGCCAGGCAGGTGCACCGAATGTTCACCGTACATTGGCATCGAACAGACAAAGGAAGAAGCACGCACTTAAAACCACAAGCATCGGTATTAAGAAACTGCGGAGCACTTGAGCTGCGTTTAAACAAAGACAAGAAATATATTCACTGCTTACAAACCCGCTTTACGCTCTTCTTGCATATTTTAAAAACTAAATTACTTCTCATTTCACAATTTTCACAATGGTCAACCACGAGAGTCACAAAAATATTAGATGCATGCACGCCGGTGCCTCAACACCTTGATTACACAATATGAAATATAAAAGATATCAGCTATACTTTGTAGAGCCATATTTTGATCGACCGACGCCTTTCGTAGCTCACGCGAGACTGATCCGACGGCCATTTGCAATACCTGATCAAAACAAAAAGAAATGTCAACAAGCCGTGACTGGTCTGACAATGAGTCGTAGCTTTCACACGTATAAGAAGTATGTATTTACGTTTCCTTGTAGCTGGATTTCAACTGCTTAGACTCTTACAACATATTTTTTGCCAGCAGAAATATTATAATAACTGAAAGTATATGTGTTTGAAATTTACTAACACCGTAAAAATTGAGATTTCTACTTTTCCCTTGCCTTCGCCATTATGTATAGAGAGCCAATGTTATGTCTACGAAACATTTGGTGCGTCTCTTTTGCTGGTTATAATAAAAAAAAAAAAAAACGTACTCGCGCGCGACGTCATCCGACGGGAAATGGCGAGTCTGTCTTCGTTTTGACGGTTCTCTATCGACTTTCCGATGCTCTTCAATATCGGTCAAAATTAATCCATCTACCAACGGAACAAGTTTTGATTCGGTATGTAATAATTGAGGTCAATATAATATTGACACTGCAGCACGGACGCGGGAGGACTCGTTGTGTGCACTTTGGATCACGGATCGGTCGTTTCCATTTTTCACCTTGCCACTCTGGCGTGCTGAACTCGGATCAGCTCCACTTATACGCTCGAGAACCATCCCCCTCGAGTATTGTGATTGCACTTGACAATTCCACGTTCCCCATTCACTAGCGAGTCTTTTTCCTTTAACCGTCGTTTGACTGTCGTTAATTACCGATTCCCTCGATGACGTCACGCGCAGGGTTGAATTGTTTTTTTAGAGATTTTTAATCAGCCCCTGAAGACGATATTTCCCAGCACTAGTTAATTTGAGAAGATTTTCCATGTGGCTCGATTCTACCTTATAGACAATTTCGATCGACAATGGAAAGAAAACCGTAAAAAAAACGTTCTTTCTTGATACCGTGTATATGTTATTGCGAAGTGTGAGATCAGGGAATACCGAAGCTCATTTCGGCCGGATGTTTATCACGAGATGGAAGTTAGAATTCTGTAAGGAGCTGCGGTCCGGCTAAGCACTTCCCGGCACAATTGCTATTATTTATAAGGGTGGCGAGCGCATAACCTTGATATAGGGCTGCGGTACTCTGCAGAGATATTGCACCAACCTACGAACTTCAGCCCACACAATTGCAGCTGCCTAACTCTTCCAAGATGTACAATTACGCCGTATACAAGGTATTCCTATTGCTGGCGAAGTTTGCAGGTGCATTGCGGGTCCGGAAGGGTGGAAAGATGTTGGATTCTCTATATACGGTTTCTACCGCAGTTGGATGCAGTTTACACTTCCATGACCATCGTGCCAACCGACACTTCATCTTGAAACGTTTTTGTCCAAGACGTCGTGGACTGTCTGGAAATAATTATATCCGTCATCTTCAAGCAGCCATTGCTCGTCTTTTAGCAATTATTTTTTTATGTACTACACATTTCGGGTCTCGCAGGTGTTTCCCGACGCTTCGTGCAAATTCCAGAGTCAGTTTTTCAATAAAAATCCATTTGGCAGGGTTTCGTGTTGTTTTTCGGTGAGTGCTGGTTTTTTTTACTATCCCGTATATAACCGCCTTCGGTGTACCTACCAAAAATAACTGCACGACTACGAGGCTGGTCTTGCTTCGCCTACAGCGTGACCACATCCGCCGCGTTGGCCGCATCTGTGGACCACCCAGCAACCGTAATTCTCCATTATGACACCATCGCGTCAAAACGGTACCAATGCCGAAACGGTTTTTATTCCGCGTACCGAAACGTCGGGAACTTTGACCGCTTTCGCTTCCGGAAATAAAGAGAATTGAATACCTACGTGCAAGTAAAGCGTGAAAAATTGATCTCATTCCGCTGTAGCTAATTTTTCTCAAATCATACTCTCGGCAAATGTTCTCCAGACTTCCGGAAGGATCGAACAGTCACTTGGAGCGAATGGTTTAAGCAGTCTATTTGTCACGTCCGTTACGAAGCAGGATCTTGTTTTGCCTAGTCTGTCGGCGGCTAAAAGGGGTTAAAAATAAACGTTCCTTAACGGCGAGATATCGTCGGCGCGTTGCATCTTAAGTTAAAACAAACCAAGTCCTAAAATGGCTTAACTCTAAGCTTACGCTTCGCAAGGATTAAACAGTGAAGAGAAAGGGAATACAGGGAGACGAGAAATGAAAAAATTCAGATGGGGAAAAAACCTGATAGTTGGAGGAGGGTGCGAGTCGAGATGAAAGCCGTGCGGCCCTTGGGTGGCCTCCGGGCGCCTTTGACAAAAAATTGAACCGCCTTATGACCCCACGTAAGTATAACCGAGTAGCTCACCGTAACTTGGGTAAATTAAGGGGACTGGTATCAGTTAAGTTCGACGGAAGGGGGGAAGACAAATATACTTATACGGTTCCGCATTGCAATCGCTTTGTAGAAAACTTGGATTTTCACACCAACGAAGGAAAAATAACACGCATAAATACAGGCCTGAACAGTCTGAAAACCATTTTCCCACATTCATTAATGATCACTTGGAACAGAGCAATAAACAAATCACCGTTACTTCTGAAAGAAATCAAAAAGAATTTTTTGATAATGAAATTTAGAATTTGAATTTTTAATAAAAAATTCTGTTGGTATTGAAAAAAATTTAACAGTTTCACGAATGATTCCGATGACATAACGTTATGAACAGTTTTCTTCTTATTGTTAGATTAGACTGAAAAAAACGACCAACTTGAACTTTCATTCACTCACAAACTGAAATGAATTTCGGAGGGTTTAAACTCGGACTCTCGATCACTGATTCATGGACAAATGAATTCTTTTGAAAAATAACGCGATGGTACCTGAGGCTGATTCTCCAGATTTCCTAAAACGAACTTAGGCTGTTATCCCTTGAAAGCAAGAAGGACAAGTAGAGCCTTGCGAGCGTTATCATTTATTTATTAGGTAGTTGGGTGGTGAAAGACTGCAGGGTTCGATGTTCGTGCACCGCGTGGCCTGTGAGGCGATGTATACGAAACGCCTCCCAAATGACTGTCGTAAATCGTTATAACGTAGTGCTGTGCCGAGGAGGAACCGAGGATCTCTATCCGACAATACACGTATCAATTGTTTAGTTGGAGAATAGGTTGGTACGAAGGCCTTGCGGCCCCCGTGAATCGGTTCTAAATCACTGATTTTTCTTGGCCCCCGGTTGAGCCGCTGAGGTCGAGGCGGTTTGACAGCACGACGAATGCGTCTTGGCCGCGCCTCAGGGTCGGCGCAAGGGTTGTAATTAATTAAACAAGCAATTCATTAAACATTCAACCCTCGACCCTCCACCCATCGGTTCGCTAGGGGGGCAAGGAAATTGATTGAGAAGGGTTACTAGGACGCTCTTGGCCAAACTCCGCGGTCAGTAACCTCCTTCCTCGACCTTCCTGATCTTGGAATACCCGTTTCCGAATCCGTGCACTCCAAGAACAATAATTCATCGTCGTTCATTTTCCCGATAGGTTTTCGAGAGACTGTACACGCACTGTGAAGTATAGAGTGCACTGGTGAGTAGCGATCGCCACTAGGCTAAAAAATTATCGAACACGACTGGATTGAATCGCTAAAAATTTAATCGATTATTTCGTATTTTTTTAAAACCGTGCATTTGGAACCAAAATTTCATTAATTTCAGTACGTAGTCTCAATAGTGAAAAAGTTTTTTGATAATTTATAGTTTCTTTCGAAAAATATTCATTTATCTTTCACTTATTAAATCAAATAGATATTCGGTGAGTAAGACAATGATAATAATCGATACTTTTATTACATAAATTCATGAAAGTAAAAAACAAAAACCGATTGTGAGGAAACATGAACGCGTCGGTCGATTAATCGCGACAAAATAATTGATTATTTTTGATCATTCTTATGCACTGCAACAGCTCGATTCGGAATTCCACATGACATAGTGTTGGATTGACAAATACAAATTATAGTTTGTATAAAATCAATATCGTACTCAGGGTTTTAAATCACGCATTAAATTTTTTAATGCATTGGCATTTCCATGAATGATTGATTTTAATGTTTTAATGAAAAAAATGTTCATTAACCATCGAGTTAATTTTTGTAATGAACAAAAATTTTCATTAAACAATTAGATTCAATAATCAAGGTATTATTTCTTCATAAAAAATTTTAAAACCCTGACCGTACTCTTCTTAGATTGTATCTTCTTCTCCGATTCAACCATTAATGAAAACGATTATTTTACCCAAATCTTCTAGAAATCGATAGTAGATTCGTAGATTCCAGTTTGCCACACAAAGCCCCAGAGAAGGCCGAGGGCAGCACGAGTTGTCACGTCGACTGATTCGTCCGCGGTAAAGAGGGTCCAGCCCTTCTCTTCAGTAATTGCGCTATTAATACCAAAGCCAAGTCTGTATTAGCAGTTCCATGCCAGTGTTCGCCTCCGTCGCCCGTCGTTTCGGCATCGAGCTTGAGGATGAATTCGCCGTTTTCCGCAGGCTGAGAATCCGCGCAATTCGTCGAAACTCGCAACGGTTAACCTTTTCCCACCACTCTTGAAAATGCGCAGATTCCCCAAAACAAAGGTGCGAAGGTGTCGTTCAAAAAGGATCGTTGACGCCGCCTTGAAGAGGGTTTGCGACCAGCGACACGTAACGAAAAACAACATGCGGCCAGGGCCTGGCGATAAATTTCCCGAATGAATGGCTTAATTTATGAAATTTATCAGCCCGTATCGTCGCGTGAACGGATTCGTTCAAACGATCTGCAGGTGCATCGAGGGCCGTCTTGAATCGTCGTTTCGAGTGTTGAAATAATTGAATGGCTACCGTTTAACTCGATCATTTACCCTTCTATCGGTATTCTGACAGGCCATTGTGTCTCCCATTGGCCATCCTCCTCTATTCAGCAAACTACGGTGAATTTCGCGCAGCGAGTTAGAATTAGGGCTTGAATTGGATTATCAGGACGGCAGGCTCTCCCCCCTCCCCCCTCACCCTCCGAACCCCTGCCTTGCCGTCATCAGCCTGTGTTAGTTTCCCGGTGTCTACTCACACGCCTCCGAAGCTCGCCTAGTGCTCCTCACACATCTTGTATCGCTCGTGTGCACGTATAGATCCTGACGGCGTGGCGTGGAGGAGCAGCCTTCGTACCAGGATGAGTTCGGGCACAGAAGTGGCAAATGCGAAGGGGTGGTTTCGGCCCTGCAGGGGATAGTCAGCCGCTCGGATGGCACGTCTTTAATTGGGTTGGCGACGCTGTCGGCGAGAAATAAAGTATATCGAATCTTTTCCCCCATCCCTTGATTCTCTCGTCCATCGGACGTTCAGCCGCGCGCTGCGGACTGTCTCCTGAAACTGGAGACACTCGCTAATGGAGGATCTGTGTTTGTCAAACTGGCAATTGAAAAGTACGCACCTATGCTACAAAATTATTCCGTGTACTTCGGGGCGGGGGTGAAAACTTTGCAAACATGGGAAAATAAGATATTTTTCAAAGTGTCACTGATCACTAGTCGTTCTAATCAGTGGCACTTTTGCTAATCAAGATTTCTTCGAAATATTGACTCTTCCAAGTTTTCACCCCCACCTGGAATTCGACATCGGCAAGAGTGATTTTATTACAGATCCTCGTCGAATTTACTCACAACCATAGTATTCACACCACCGTATGACGAATTACGTTTTTATTATATGATTATTTGAGCCGAGTGAATTGCAGGAACTTCGTTCCTTTAACTTCCTTGACCGACCCTCGGTCCAATGGACAGGCGCACGGTTGATCGCAGTGCTGTCACTTCTAGGGCAGCAGCAGCAGTTTCACGCCTTCGCCTTCGCCTCTCAACGCGGAGGACCGTTCTTCGCATCGCCGTTAGTTGATACCTTGCAGACGTTACCAAACCCCCTGCAGCCCCTATCGAATCCTCTGCAGCCGAGGGACCCGCTGTCATCCTTCAGGCACGCGATGCCAGCCAACTGCCAGAGTGAGTATATCTACTAGTCTTTAACACCTTGCCTCGGTCCGTGTGTCTTATCTTATATTTTCATGTTTTATGCTTTGTCATAATTTCGATGAAATGTGTTGTTCCTATTAAAAATTCCTATTCAAGTCTCGCTCTTCTGATTACTTCCAAATTCTTGTTACCACACATGAATCGGATTCATTCCTGTGCGCTCTGGTACCAATTCACGCTGTCGAATGAGACCCGAAAACAAGTATTCGCGATATTTTTCACTATATTATATTCTACCCACCTACGGAATCTGAGTTCGCAATCTCTGTACACACATGTGGAAATGCGCGCGGGTTGAGGTAGAGACTAGAGTGAAAGGGAGGAAGAGCCAGGAGGACGCGGTTTTAAGCCCCTTCGAAAATCTGCTTTTGTACAACGAATGCGAAAATACCACGGGCCATATTTCAGTGAGAGTATATTCCCATAGCACAGAGGATCATCAGGGTCGGGTTAGGTTCAATTCTCCCGTCTAGGTTAGGCGAGGATCGCCCCGAGACCTAGCTCCCATATACTTCTCTGCAGGAGCAGAAACCACAAGCCTGTTCAAAGCCAGATTAAATATTATATTAAAGGGGTTCGCCAAGGGCATCCTGGGGCTGTGGGGTGGCAGAGGAGGTGGAGGTGGGTGGGGGTGGGGGTGGGGGTGGTAGTGGCTCCAGGCGGAGAGGCGGGAAAGGGGCGATGGAGGTCCCAGCACTGACTGAAGCCCCGCTTGTTTGTACATGACACCCTATTATACAAGCCTGACTACGAACTTAGGCTAATTCTGAAGGCTTTATAACCTACACCGTATCGTTATCATCCCTTATTTTGGGCTATCGTCAGCTTTGCCGTCCGAATGACTATCCATGCTGACATCTCTCATTGAACGTGAGCTGCTTTTATCCGTTGATGTAATTTTTTTTATTGTCATCTCGAAACGATGTGCTTGAAGACTGCAAAGAGTCATTGAATCAACTAAATTTTCGGCCACAGACAGCGAAGTAAATACTTATTTGTGTCAATTCAAGATCTGTTGGTCTAAAAAAAATTTCTTGAAATCAATCAAAAATTTCGTCAGACCAACAGATATAGAATTGAAACAAATAAATATTCACTTCGGCACTCGTGGCCACAAACTTAGTTGATTCAATGACTTTTTTTTCTCTCAGTGTAATGTTCTCTTTTCTCCTGCACTAGCCGGTTGATGAATCTCTGTGAGATAGAAGGCTGTGGTTTCTAGCTATAGCGAGTGAGGATAGAAATATAACTAACGAGAGATATGCAACATACCTACCTACCTGTATATGTAAAACTCTACGCATATTTTGGTGTGAGTGAAATACCGAACGGTCTTGCCTTCGAGAGCGCGTTATTAATTTTCTCAGACACGCGAGATCGCCGATAGCATCTGCACAGAGTATCAGTGCCAAAAATCCGATAATGTAAAAATTACAATGAAAAAAAAGAAGAAGAAAGAGGAGGAAAGAGAGAGATAGGAAAATGAAAGAAAGAAAAAAACTAGCAAAAACGAAGAGGAATATTTCGCTTATTAATTTTTCACCGACGGACCACGGAGAATTCCGCGGAACATTTTAGACACGTGTATTACACACATATATATATATATATATACAATCTATAATATACAGATTAATTTTCTCGAGTACCTCTATAATGCAGATGCAAAGTATGATAATAACGGCAACTCGAATCTGAGAGTACCGAGTTCCTTTTTAGCTTCACGAATATAATTATTTCGGAAAATTGTTCACACATCTTTTAATCGTGGTATAAAAGTCGCGATAATTCGAGAACTTTTCTTTGTTAGATTTACTCGAAGTTACTAAACGTTGAAAAGCCGTAAAACTGAGCGAGAGACGAAAGCTAGACGGTATTTAGGCTCAGTTTCGGAGCGTGGGCGAAGGTGAAGGTACGAGGTCGTTTATTTGACTTGACTCGACCCGCCGGGTTGACCAACCCTTTGATCTCGGTGCCCACCCTCGAGGGCTGCCCACCCCCGTTACTCCTTTGCTGCCTTCGCTGACTCATTGGAAAATCTATCAGCGGTGGGGCCACTCCGTGGAAATATAGACAGGAAAACGGGCTGGTCCAGACGGCGGAATCCAGAGCCGAATCATTTCAATCCGCGCGATTCAGTATTTAAATTAAATAACCTACCGCCGAACGAAACCTCCCCTATTTTTATCCCCGTTTTCGGATGCCCGATGCACCCTGCACGCCAGGCTTCCAGGACGATCGTCAAAGACAGCGTAATAACTGAAAAAAAATTATCCTCAATCACGGATTCCAGACATGTTTGATTCTCCCCACGTGCTTCGCGGAATTGACGAGATTTCAAACAGCCGATTTTCAAGTACCTACCGACTGCTCTTCGACCGCGCGAAACGTTTTGTCGAGGTTTCGGCACGGGCACCATAATTAATTAACGCGTGACAAGAACGAGCCGACGGCTATGAGAGAACAGGAATTCCTCGTTATACACGAGCTGGACACTCGGTAGAGGTTTTCCGGATGGACACCCGCGATGAATAAACTCCAACAGCCGTCCATCAAACGCAAAACTCCCATCAGGGTGCCGCAGACCGAAGGAAAACTGGACTCGAATACTTAATCAGGCTCTGCTCATTTCATTCTCGAATTTCAGCAGCTTTCTTCATGCCGTAGGTATCAGGGTATGAAGTTGATTTTTTATCAGTATCGTCAGCTCGATAAGATAATAAAACTGACGTCGATATTTCTGCTCTCTTGAGGGAGAAAGGGGGGGGGGGCTCCATAGCCTATAAAATTTATTCAAAAACTATGTTTTACGACAGTAACATAATCATCGAAGAAAGTAACAAGTAAGAAAGCAAAAACCAAATAAAGATAAGCAGAATATTGTAAGTCCTATAATGTCCACCCTTTTTTTAATCCTGCGTGTAAAGTATTCGCAAATAAATTCCGCAACTCCTTCAGCTCGCAATCAAAACGGTTTGAATCAACGCCCGTAATTTTTATTCCTTGTAAGTCATTAAAAAATGATGAAAAAATCGACAGGATAGTTCTAAAATTGTATAACACGAAAGAGTGGAGGAAGAAATAGAAGCGGATTGTATAAATTAACGATTGGTTTGATTTCGATTGTTTTCCCCCCAGTGTCTCTCTGCTGTCTTTGTGTAACCTGATGTATTTTTAATGTCCGACCCGTTAATCAACGGTCGTTTAGCTTAATCGCTCCTCCTCCTCCTCCCCCTCCTCCTCCCCACGTCGCGCCTCCGCGTCTCCATTTAATACGCCCTCCGTCGCTCGCTCAGGCTGACTTTTATTTTTACACCGTTTTTTGTCAGCTGGTTTCGCGCTCTTTTCACGTAACGAGTAGATCGTGGCCGGTGATAAAAGTGAGCGGATGAACAGCGGCACTGGCACCGAATTAACCCTATCTTTCTCCTCCTTCTCGCTCGTTCCGCCGTCATTTTAACTCTTTTGTTTCAATTTAACCACCGTTTACCGCTTCCAGATCAGGTGTGAAAATATCTTTAAATTCAGTTTTTGAATCTTCAGAAAAACACACGATAAAATAAAAAACGCTATTTACTTCAAAGCAATAATAAAAAATACCCAACTTGCGCTCAGATATGTCTCAGTTCGGGTTGACGGCAACGAATTCCTGGGGCTACGGCAGCGCCGCAGGATACGCCGGTTATCTTCCGGGCCCTTTGTCTTCCTGCGCAGCTCAGGCCCCGTTTCCTCCACCGCCGCCTCCGCCGTCGCTCACCTCGTTCACGGGGACGGCATCGATGACGACCCCAACGGCGCCCGATTCGACCGCAGGATCAACGGTCGTAGCCGGTGCGACCAGCACGACGCCTCAGCAGGACGCTTTCTCCACCGTCTCGTCTCGTGAGTGTTTAAAAATCTGTCATTCCTTGCGAATTTTCGCTTCAATCTCTTCCAAAGCACTTCCCCAACCTCCACTTACACCCAATATTTGCGGGGGTGGTTTACCTTCCACGCTAGTTTCGTCTTTACTTCAAGCTTAAAAAATTTGGAAAACGGTTTATGGCAGGCTGCTATGACGATGACGTTCGTATCAAGCGCGAGGAAAATAATTAAGAGACGTTTTCAGGTTTGACACATTATTTCAGTTACCGTTAGAATTATAAGAAATCTAATTTCACAACGGTATTATCTTTTTTTAGTACACTTTTCACAATTTTATCAAATCTTACTCACAGACTCCAGTTCTCGTGAAAGCTACTTCTCAAAATAAAGTATACAAATCAAATGTCATGAAAATGCAATTAAACATTTGTCGTAAACCGTTTTTCAAGTATCAAAGCTTGAAACAAAGATTAAACCGTACAGCATCCGTCCAGCGAGTTTCGAACCTTTTCATACGGGTCATTCAGGCTGTCTGGAAGACGAAAAGGTTGATCACCCCTCAATTTCCCACCCTCGAACATGCCGCGTGAAAATAACGCGAGAATCCCGCAGTGGTTCCAGACACGACGACGCCGAGCCAGCCGGACCCTCTGGACCCGCTGAACACCCTGATGTCGGGCTCGGCGCAGAGGTACCAGGACTACGTGTCGCCGAGGTCCTTGTCGACGGACTCCAGCACCACCGAGAGTCCCGTCCACGAAGAAGGCTTCGGGCAAAACTACGGCAACTACTTTCCCACGCCGGGGGTCCTGCCCAGCATCCTCTACTCCCAGCTCTACACGAATCAGTTTCAAAGCTCGGAGAACACCGAGCAGCGAGTCGTCACCGAGAGCTGCAGCGTCAGGCAGGAAGAGGTTCGTCCTGATAACAACGTCTGGAGGCCCTACTAGCCGAAGCTTCTTCAAGCCGAGGATTATCCCAACCTGATGTGAAATTGCGGAGCCGATCACCTTTGACCGATCGAGTTGACAGCAGTTGACATGTATTTGAATCGCCGAGCGATTTTTTATTGTGAAATACGGATCGTTCGAACCGGCTTTTTAACGTCGTTCCCAAGGACAGAAAAGAGGGGATAATAAAACTGCTTAGACTTTGTCGGTGTATGCGAATTAGTGAACGGAGCTCGATGAACGATGCGGTTTTGTGTTGTAGTTTTGTGTGTGTGAAAAAAACTGTGGGCATTATAAATAAAAATTATTGAACGGTAGGATCGCTGTTACGCCGAATGAAAGTTTAATCATAGATATTGATTTAAAAAGTGAAAATTATACGTTAAAACGATGACAGTGGAGGCGAAGATTAACAAAGGTATAATGAAAGTGATCGATTCTCCGTTTTGTGCCAAATTTCATGACGGTTGTGGTACCTCAACGAATATTAGTTTGGAAATATTTGAGTAATACTGATAATAATAATTTGACCTGCATATTGTTATTATTATTATAATAATTTAGCGAGAGAGAATGAAATGACAGATAAAGACAATTAAATGCATATTATACATACATATTATTATTATAGCGACGAAGATGTAAATAAATGTAAATATATAATTACATGATAATATCGTTGTCTGATTATGCGTCGTCGATGGGATTTCATTCATCCATGATATGTTATCACGTATTACAATAATTAATTGTCAAAAGAGAAATCTTCTTTTTATTGCATAATTACGTTTTCTGTGTTATATATATATTTAAAATATCTCGGGCCCGTATATTAAATGATAGGGAGCGCGTGCAATATTGTTCAGCTGTGCCTTCCGGATCGAATAACCAAGAATTATAACTTATCTGAAGATCTGAACACGTGACGTTTGGCAAGCGAAGCAACATGCTATCGGGCATCGGTTATTGTTCTCGGTTTGAATCGTCGATTGCTTGCAGCAGAACGTAGCGGTCTGCTTACAACGCAATAATTAGTTCATATTATTTCTCTCTGTTTAACGTTGTTCTTCCCTTGTTGATCTAGTCTTGAATATATTGCTGTTATTTATAGCTATATAATATTAACCCCTCGTTTGTCTCCAGTGATGTTCACTGTAATCTGATATATTATGTTCAAACCGCTCGATCGGTGATCGACGTTATTACACGTCGAAAATACTTTCTCACCCCCATTCGTTGATAACACCAACCTGTAAAATTATATTATTATTTCTTACACATATCTACCGACTATTATTGTTATTGTAGTTTTTGACCAAGTCAAATAAAATGTATTTGAAAATAATTACACTTTCGACGAATTCAATCCTTAGCATCATCTCCATCCTCCCCTTCCTCCTCCTCTTCATACCCTGTGCAGTCTAAGCGACTATTTCTAATAGAAATCGAACGAGAAAAGCAGAGAAAAGCTTAAAACATCGTAAGACAATTGGAACTCGAATGAATGATCAACGCCGAGAACCGAAAGCGAGAAACTATTCTTGCGAAATTTTGAGGAGTGACTGCCGTCTTCGCGGGTAGGTACAAGAATGTGGAAAATTATACATAAATAAACATCACGCAACGATACAGCGTGGATGTTCAAGCCTCGTTGCCCCTTCAAGGGTGCCTTAGTTTCAAAATTACATTTAGCTTTTCACTCGACTTGGCGCGAGAAGACTGAGGGCCTAAAATTTCCGCAGGTACGTATCTATATACACGCGAAACACAAATTCTGCAAGAGCCGAACGAAGTGAAGATCGACTGGCTAACCGTCGTCGGAAAGCATCGAGGTTTCAAGCAATGGCACAGTTACTGGCTTTGTGTGTGGCGATGTTCACCGCGTTCCGAGCTGCCGGAGTACGAGCAGAAACAAGGTGAATCTCGACAAAGGGTAGATGGAGGGTGTAAGTTTATGGAAATTCAGGAAAGATTTAATTAAATTTCGACAGGATCCCCCCTCACCACCACCACCACCACCACCACCCCCTTCCTGTAGCCGGTGGTTGGCCCCATTAGCATTCGGCATACGCGTTTCCTCCTCGAGCATATAATCATCCGTATACATCCATACACGAGCGCACTTTGCCTCGGCCGACGAGGCCTTCTGATTAATCTCGCCAACTACGAATCGCGTCGGACGAAACTCGTGTGAAGGCGCAAGCTCCGCAAGCTCCGCAAGCACAGCGATTGCTGTAACACCGTGGCGCTGATAGACGCAGCGGTGAGCCCCTGTTTATGCTCACCTGTGTATAAATACGCGACGTATGCACTGCGGGGTATATTATGGAACTCGGGGGTGGCGGATCCACACCGCCAAATGTTGTGGAGAACAGTTGTTGGCTAGCGTTGGCCACTGCGGCCGGGGACACACCTCGTTGACTCTACACCGCCGCTGATTTACCGGTCCTGCCGCAGCCTCCCGCCCGAGCGCTCTATGTAGAGCGAAAGCCGCGCTGAAACCGGCGCTGGAATTTCCTCTTTCTATTTTCAATTTTTCAGCAATTTTGTTCCTTTCTTTTTTCTTTCTTTTTTTAACTCGTAGCCAAACTGGAATTGTAAGATGATTTTTTTTTCAACCATTCGGGAGAGTTTGAAGGATTAAAAAAATTTACGCGACCTTTCAGATTTTTTACCTCTGTTTTATGGCCAGGAAATAAACGAGTTCAAATATATTCAACGATTACTAGTTTCACTTGCAAAAATTACGATTTAATCACAAATAAAATATTCTCATTCTGCTGATAAAACTGATACTTTCCAATGATCACATATCATTATGACCAGAATTTCGTCCGCACTTTATGAAATTCTTTAGAATTGTCCGACTAACAAAAAAAAAAAAAAAAAATTTATTATAACTAAATTAGTATTATGCTTGATTAAGAGACGCCGAACGAGAGATCTATCACTCTGAATCATAACTAAATTAGCCATATTATGCCTGATTCGTGAACCCGGGCTCCAGAGATAAATTTATCCCTAATTTGAACAATACTTTTACTTACTACGTTAATTCCAATTCAATAGAATACTCAGAAATTTTATCTGCTGTACGAATATTTCACCAAGTATGTATCATTATTATGAACATAATAATCACGCACGTGTGTGATATATTTTCATGGAAAAATTCCTGAAAGGGTACGGTAAATTAGTTGAAAAGTTATTAACAACGCGGACGCGGATGTAGATAACGGTGTGCCGCCGGATTTTATCCTACCGTTGAAAATCGAGCTCGGGGTCAAGCGAAGAAACCAATTTGAAACAGAGCCCACGTTTTAGGGGGACATATAAAACAGCTGGGCACCGCGGCTCGCGGCCTCGCTTATAATTAACGGAGGCAAGGGTCAGGTTAATAATTATTATATCCCGGCGCATAAAACGCGTTGGCGAGGGGGGGAGGGAGGAGAAGGGAAGAGGAATATTCGAAGATAACGAAACGGATTTTTGCTAAGCCTTATAAAAATAAATTGATTAAACGTCGATCCCGCCTGTTTCAGGCCTCGATTTCGGTGAAAATTAACGTAGCTTTTCCGCGATTACCTGAACACGTTTGTTCTTTTTCTCAATGACAATCCGTTGGCTTCATCTATTTATACCTACTGATTCATAGCGAAAGGTGGGTTCGTATGGGGTTTCAGGTCGCGCCACGTGCTCGATGTATCTTGTCGTACGCATTGAGCACACGTGGCTCGGTGGCTCTTTGAATTGGGGCGAGCTTTCGGAGGGTTGAAGCGAACCGGCGATACGCTGCTGACCGGATCGAGGGGGTGCCGTAATACGCACCGGACACTGGCCACTGTCGCCGCCGCCTCGGACTCACCCCATCCTTTATGGGGCGGGAGGGGGTTGAAGTTCCCGCAACGTGCCTGTGCCTATGTCTGTTTCTCCGTCAGCCGGTCGGTCGGCCGAACGAACAACTCCCCCGTGGAAAATCACCCTTTGTCCCGTTCAATGGGAAATTAGTTTTTGCCAATCGATTTTGGGGAGAAATTCATCGTATAAAAGAGATGGTCTCATTATTCGCATGTGTGTGTGTAATGCACGTACGTGTCGTTTATTTTTTAGTTCGCAGATACGTAAGTTTGAAGAATTTATTGTTTCGCATGCGCTTGTTGCCATTTTTTTTTTTTTTTTTTTACGACTTTGTAACTCGGTTGATTGAAAACTTTTGGTAGTCGGAGAATTTATCAATAAGTAAATTAATTTTATCCTTAAGAATATTGCCTATTTATTGTAATAATACTTTGAATTGAATTTTTGATACACGAAAAGTCCAAACAGAGATCGGATGTAGATATATTAAGAATGTTACCGGTTAAAATTTAATTCAACCAGCTCTAATTATACCTATAAACTCAAAAATGAATAGATGAGAAAATGCAGTTAAATATTAGCATAATCTAGCAATGACTTTTTCAGGCATCTCTTATTCCAGGTCAGCATTATGCGAGCATTAGATCGAATCCGTGTCCCATTTTCCGGTAGCCGGTGAATGCTGGGAATATTATTACCCCAGGCACGGCTGTATTCGACAGCGAAAATGCTGGCGTTGGATGCCTCTCCATCGGTTTATCCGGTAGCCAGGGAATCCGAAGTCAATCTCACTGCGTAGGAGCGCGTTCTAGGTTGTACGGGAATAAGTAAGACTTGACGAAGTGTGCCCGCGGGGCTGCTACCCTTGATTACCAAGATCTTCATCTACATGCTAAACACTGCTCGGAGCACCTCGCTTCCCTTTCGCCCCTCCTTTGAATACTCTTGTACTTACGTGTGTATCTAGATCTGCGAACTCCCGGCCCTTCCACCCTCCCTTCTTGCCGCCCTCCTTCCATTCTCATTCCTTTACCCCCGTATGATGTTTGCTTAGATTAAATTAATCGGCCGAGTGAGCCAGGCTCACCGCTCCAAGAATCTCTCCTTTGTTTCCGCCATTGTTTCTCTTTACTCTTTCGCTATATGAATAGAGGTATACAATACATGCGGATGTCTTTCCACGTTTCGTATTCACCGCAAGTCGTTACAATGCCGTAACGTAGCTTTTCACCGCTCAAAATGAGGGAAAAAAAAATTCTCATCGAATTGCCGATTCACGGTGAAATTTCTTTAAACAGACTCTCCGAATTCCTCCTTTCATCAACAATTTTCCCCACGCGTTGCCTGCACACTCCAGGTTTTTGCCCTTGCGTCCTGCGTCGCTAGGGCTTCCAACCCTTCGAAGACGGCAGCCGAGCGCCACCCCTTCTTACGGTAGTCGCGCGGCGAACTAAACATTTCTTAAAACGTTCTTGCCAGACGTCGAGGTAACGACGCCGCGCCCCTTCTCCAAGAAACTTTCCTTACTTTCTTTTCTGGCGCCTTTCTTACCGACGCTGAACCGACTTAACGTCAAGCTGTATAAAAAAAAAAAACTGCGGGAATCCTCAGACGCGAAGCGTTCGTGACGTGCGCTTAAATCTACCTGGCGAGTGAAAATTCAAATATAAAAACAAATTGTCGTTTTTCAAATCCAGTGAAAATCACGTTCATACTTTGAAGGTGGAATAGAAAAAGATAGTGTTTTGCAATAATCCGACACATCGGCAAAGGCCAAGGAAGAATTCCACTGTTTGAAAGTGAATAATATAATTTCAGAGTTGAAAAAACTTCAGGTCATCGTTGTGTGCAAAAATTTTTTGCAAGAATATTTCTTTATCAACAATTTGTTTTTTTTGCCTGCAGACTATTTATACCGACGTCTACGCGCCGGCGGCAGTTACGCGCGCTGCCTTACCACGGGGGGTGGTTTTCTTGGGGATGAAAGAGGGTGCAAGAAAGTAAGATGGGGACTTTCTTAAAGATCTTTACTGCCTTCTCCGACGGAGGGCGACACTGGTACTGTGCTGGGGTGAAAAAATCGCGGACTGAAACAGCGTCACGTAGAATCTATAAGTCGCTTTTGCATATTTACTACTCAAACTCGTCTCGAAAATCTTATTTAGTTGAATAATTTCACTCGACATGTAAAAAGTTTTTCAAATTTATTATTAGTATTATAATTCATCGTGACTTGATTGTTTCCAATGAAAGTTTGAATTCACATAAAGCTCATAGAAATAACTAACATTATGAGTAATAATTTCGAACGACGAATTGAAGGAGAAAAAAAAAACGCTCCGGTAAAGATCAGTTTCAAATTATTATTCCCGCTTCTGCGCTGGTCGAATCCACTTTTATCCATTCCCACCGTTTCCTGGGGTAGCAGGAGAGAGAGTACTCTTAGGCAGAGAGCATCGTCAATTTTTCAGGATCATTATGCATGCAAATGAGAAAAAAAGAGCAAACATCTTCCATCCGCGATCCATCTTGGAGTTAAAACTGAGCAACTTTCCAGTAAGAAGGTAAAACGAAAGAAAAAAAAATATGCATATTCATGAATCGTTGGACCGAACCTCTAACGCGCGGCGTTTGGCTGCAGGTTAAAGTATATCCTCTTTCAAAAGAGACGAATACGAAGAAAGCTCGAGTTACAATTTCAAAAACCCGCTATTTTCCTCAAATATCCACATAATTCGAAGCCGCTTATTCGGCTCCAAGTCTTCCGTGACTTTCAATTCCTCGCAACCCAAGGGAAGGACCAACCCTTAAGGTATCGCCGTACAATTAGAGGATCGATCCTGAGACGAGTGCATAACTCTCGAGCGCTGGGAAAAAAAATCGTGCAGATTCTTTGCCGTTTCGAAAGTCGCGAACAATTAGGGAACCGTGTCTATCCGAGCGTGGAAAATGCCCTCGTGCGACAAAAACGGTAGGTACGACGGTATCTCGGCAGCGGTGGCCGGGCCTCGGGCGTAGCTAGGCAACCTCCGCCCCCACGGGCAGCCTTCACCTTTCCTCCTCACCTCGACGACGACGCTCTTTCGAAAGGCACCCCTCACCCCTCCTCACCCCGCCACCTCCGTCTTCGGTCTCGCCGCCGTCACCGCGGACGCGCGGCAACCCGGCCGCGCCGCAGCGGCCACGTCGTCGGGGGTGGAGAACGTGCCACAGGGTTGCTGAGGTGGAAGTGGGGGTGGAAGAACGGAGCCAAGAAGCTCGCGTGGAACCTTCGCGTGAACAGATTCTCGAAATGAGGAACGAATTCTTGGACTTTCCTCGGAGGTGGATACCTTATGCGCCTGTTTTTCGCCATTTCTCTCATCCCCGCGTTGCATCTTGGACGTGTGTGGACCGTATTCACAACAATTTTCAGGGAATGCATGCGCCGCATTGTTCGAGAATACCTGATCTCTTTTATACGCGTCGACTATTTTATACGGTGCACAAAAGATGTGTATTATAGTCGGAAGAATTCTTCTTCAAAGACCAGGTATACCTACCTCTGATGTTAGTTTCTATTGTATACGGATTGACGTGGAGAACTTGAAATTTTTTAGAACAAGTTTTGCCCACGCAAAGAAGAGTTTTAGAAATCTATCGTATTCAACATATTTTCTAGCTTTCTCAGCGATCTTTGTACCTTTGTAGTTTAAATCTGTAATCCATTTCAGCTTTTCTCAGCTCTTTACTAATTTAGTTTATATTTCTGGTAACTAAAATTACTCATATTAAACAACATTTCTTGTTCATGTAACAGCTCCGAACGGAATCAGGTAGCTCAAATTGCAATGTTTGCAACTGTAATGCGTACATCATCCTGCCATCATAAGTCACAAGCACTCTCTCCTAAGACATATTATTGCGTTAAGAAGATCGCATTGACGTGAGTTTGTATTTCCATTCCAGCGATACTCTCCAAAAATATTCTTCCAGTTCCATATTCACGAACACAAGATTCAAGGGCCAAGAAGTTTTCATTAGCCGTTTCGAACGAAGTATCCAAAAATATGTCAGGTGGATCCGTAGCTGTGCTGTAATTATTCCATAAAATATGTGTAATCTGTTAATTAACGAATACCTCCGCAGCATCGGCACGTGGTGAACCCCCTGCGTTTCGTATCCTTGGTCCTGAAATCTCGGACGCGAATCAACTTTGTCCCAATCGAAAACGTCGGGGAGCCTGGAAATCAGTTATAACCAAACGACGGTGGTCTGGCGGTGCAAACGACGCGGGGACCCGCGAAAATCACTTGGCGGTCTCCTCCATTTTGTTTTGCGGTCAGGATGCGCCATGGAGTGCGTGACTCGGTGCGTGGCGCGCATCGTCTTGTGGTTGGTTTGCGGTCTGGGGGTGGTTGGGGTGACTGAGGGTGCCTAGGGTGCCTCCAGGGTGGTTCGGGGCGGCCTGGCCGATCATTGGCGTGGGGGTGTGGTGGCACCTTGCGGTTTGCGGGTTGATCTGCCGGATCTACAAGGTCCGATGGAAGGGGCGCTGACGCTACGTGAGCGACCTCCTCCCTGCATGCTTAACCACGTGTCGCTGGCGATATATGCATGCCTCTGGTTTATTCATCGAAATCACCAGCTAGATCGATCCCCGTTTCTTACGATGCATCGATTCAAAAAGCAACCCTTCTCACGTGCCAAGTTAACCCGCGGAGCTGATCGACACTCACGAATGTATAATTTCGATACTAATTCACAGACGTTGCGACGAAATTCAGTGATACATTGTAAAAAAAATGCGGTGTCCACTGCTATAGAACATTTCTTGGTGTTAATCTGACACTACCTGACGTTCAAGTTCCGAATTGACCACAAACGTGTTCTAACGTAATCCACATCAGCCACTATTTAAAGATTTTAACACCGCCAATTTTTTACACTGATAATTTGTAGAGAACTAACCCCGTGACCTGATTTATCCTTAAAACGCAACAAAATAATCAAGTACTCTCTATATTTTGTCGAGTTAGATTTTATACCAAGATATTTCGAGAGCTCTTTAATTTTCAGAAATTTGATTCTTTGCAATTTTCTTGACAGGGTCGAGATTTTATTCCAGAGATTTTTAAAAGCTGTATAATTTTCTCAATATTTTCTCTCCTCCGTTGTCCATAGTAAATATTTACTGCTCTCGAAGTGGCTCGGTTTTCACTCCCCAAAATTTAGAGATCAAGCCAAGCCTTAATTGACAAAATATTCATCAGGAGACGAAATTCTGTTATCAATATCCTCTTCCCACGATTAGAACATATATATAATATCCTTCCCACCAAATTATTTCACGATATTTCATAGCATTTTGGTTACCGTTACATCAAATAATTTTTTTTTCCCCCTGAAAAGACCTGAAAACCTTCCGAGTTTTCGAGATAATTATTTGCCCGTAGAGATCCACAACACAAGAAGCCGGTAGCTCACAGGAAGTGCTCGTAGCCGAGGAAAGAGAAAGTTGTCGCGGCCCGGTGGCGCGCATACTTCAATTAAGAAGACTGTACCAACATATCAAAGTTAAACAGCAATCTTCCGCAACTGCGCCATATTTCATAGAGCAGCGTTCTCGTGCGGCATTCGCTCTCTCAAAAGCGAATTTTCCGCACCTCCCCGCGTACATTTACAAGGGAATATATAATATAGCAGCGCCTGCCAGCCATCGTTTAATTACGCATCCCCGACCAGTTTTCACCCTGTGAAAACCGGCTTCGCTCTTCCGAGCCCCTTTCATTATAGCGATAATTTTCATAATTTTTATCTTTCCTATAATCTGCGTAATTGGCATTATGCTTATAAGCTCGCGGTGAGGGTTGTGCAGCGGATCGAGTATCCGGCGTGCTGAAAAACCCTGAACGAATTTCATCAGCTGAATGAAGGAAAAGCGGAATCTTGGAGCGGGTGGATCGTAACATCAATCGCGAACCAATTGGCGAAATCGGTTCGCTGCAGAAATGAGTTCGCGACCGAGTGAATTTCCGCGCATCACGACGTCTCTGTCGTCTTTTCACTCAGAAGCCTAATCCCGTTTATAACAAAGTCCGCGAATATCGCGACGTCCACGTCCACGTTCATGAGTCGAACCACTTTTGTTATTTAAAAACTTTCTCGACTTTTCCTCTCCTTTTACGAATGCTCTTTCCGCCGGCGGACAAGCGTCCCGCGTCCGCCTCGCCTTGCCACTGCGATCCCGGAGGAGCGAAACCCGGAGGGTGGGTGACGGGAGCTGCTTGTATTCAAATGCTGATGAAATTGACCAGACAGTCTTTGATCCAGCCTCTTCAAATATTCGCCAAGAAATTGAAGTGAACATCTAAAGAGAGCCGAGAATTATTCGCGATGACGAGGTCGCTCAGTTTCCTTCGCTCTGATTTCTTTATCCGTGCAACGGTGATCTCGCTGGCACTGCAAGTCGAAATACGAACCTCAATTTTCCTGCTCCGACAGAGGATTACAGCCTCGGATTGACGGGCTACTCGACGTGGATGCGAAAGTGACGGAGAGGCGTCAAAAGCGTCGAATAAAGAGATACCTACTCGACTGAGGGATAGAGAACGAGGAGGGGGGATGTAACAAGGGAAGATCACACGTCAAGCTAGTGCACCCCAAAATCGGAATGTTGTAAATATTAAGATGTTTTATGTAGGGTCGAACGTAGTAGAGTATAAGGGCAGTTTCCACCCTCTCGTTTAATATTTAAAAGCCCATATGAAATATGTCGATTCTCGATCATAAATATACAGGGATCTCCGCCTTCCTCGGGCCCAGGCTTGGCTTCTTGAATCATTCATTTGCGTTTGTTCTCCGCCTGCTTTATCGAGTGGCTTGTACCCCTGCAGGAATTACCTACGTCTATACGTAACTATACATATACGTGTACATAACGGTCGGATTGAAAATTGAAATACTCAATTAGTCGACGCTGGTCTCCGAGCGCGTAAAATATCGACTTCCGTCCGGTTCCCTCGTATTTTCTTTTCTTTTTTCTCATCCTGGCGGATGATGCAGGATAAAAGCACGCGAGGATCACTTTCAAAGTTAAATACCGCGGAACAACCCTTGTGCGTATCTCACTTTTGCCAACGAATTATCACCTTGCGAAGCATCTCCACCCAAGGATTAGCATGCTCTCGTCCTGGCGAAGGCAGGACGAAACAGGACCCGAGCAACGAGACCGCCCAGACCTTGGAAGTTAGACGAGTGCTTAGACTCCCTCTGAAACGGTAAATTCCAGGGAAATACACACGCATGAGGCAAGCGCCCTTCTCTCCTAAACGCGCATTTGATATTCGTAAATCTGGCGGCCGGCTGCTATAAATCAAAAGGACCCCTCGGCACGGCCCTGCGTTATGCCGCACCCCGCAGCACCCTCAAGTGTCTGCAGCATCCGCTCGACATCTCTTACCCTCTTTTAAAAATTGATTTCCACATCCCAGCGTCTTTGGTACCTCCGCTTATATTTCGTCCCGTCGTGACGCCGGCCGGTTATGCTCGGCAAATCTGCTCTGTTTTTTGTCCGATGTGTTGGTAAATGTAATTTAGGTCATCTTATCAGCACCGAAAACGCACTTCTGTGATGATCTTCTTCGTTTGGTCGATGGTTCTTTGTTGAATACAACGAACGTGTTAAGCTGACGCAGAGTAAAACACTTCCGATCTCTCGTCGATGTAAAATAGGCGATAAAAAAGGTTACATTGAGATAAAGGCGCGAGCTGATCGACAAGGAAAATGGCGGCGAGAGGATCGGCTTAACGGGAGGAGAGGAGAGGAGAGACGAGACGCGCCGGAGAAGTTTCGCAGCAGCTCTGGCAATGCTCGGAATTCTTGCCGGGAGTCATTGCGCCCTTAATTAAAAATCCAACAACCCCAAAAAGCCCCGTGCAAAGAGTACGACGCGAATAATACACGGACGACCGAGGTGCAGGACAGCCTGGCCTCCAGGGTTAAGGGCTCGGCAGACCGCATTCTTTAGTTTAATTCGGCAAATTTATAGGCTGGTGGTTAATGCGGCCGGAATTGCATCCCCTGACTTCGCGAGCTTGGAAAAGTCGCGAGTATTTTTCCGGCTGTAACAAATTTTATTCAACGAATACGGAAAAACTGATAAGTCTAAATTGTATTGACACAAAGCCAGTTTTTTTCTGCGGAGAAAAAGGTTTTGATTGCAACAAATCTTGATGCAGAGATAAAATGCTGCTTGATGATGATGATGAAAATGGGGGTTCGAAAGCAAGGAAGAGGATCGGGTTGTCCTTTGAGATAAAGGCTGGCGAGGTCCTCTTAGTTTCTCGAAGACTCCGCGCCGCGAACGGAGGGCGATGGAAATAATTAAACCACCTCGCTCGGGTGCAAGTTTTTACGACAAGGTGTTCATTACGGTGGGTAATTAAGACGCCCCGTAACTAGACCCGCTAACCATCCCCGGGGGCGGTAAACCAACTTCTGAGTTGGCGGAGGGCGCGAGTGGGTGGTGGATAGGGACTCCTGCCGGGAGTTTAAGGGTCCGGGAAAAGTTTTTATAAGCGGCGAGTTGTTATTGGTGATTATGGCGAAAGACGGGCGTCGAGGGCGGCTGGGAGTTTGAATTGTTTTAATTGGCTCCTTGTTAATTCGTTTAAGGACGACGCTGCCTGCCCTTCGGGATTGAATGAATGAAGAAATAGAAAAAATTCGGCTTCAGGATACGGAAGGAAATTTTTTTATTCCGATATTGTTTCCTCAGGTTCGAAGAAATTTCTACGATTTCCGATAGATCAGCTATACAAACGGAAGCACGAACGACTATATCGGCAGAGGCACTTCGGCATCCGTCGGCGAATCCTATTAATTGAAACTAAATATATGCGTAGTAATTTGGCCGACTAACTTGCTACTCGACTAATATCAACACGAGTTAAGCACTGGTATTAGTTGGCATCTAAACATCGCCTAAGTCCGCCTTAAGCCTCGGCCTCTGGAGGTATTAGCTTGGTCCTGTGCCCGCATTAATAAGTGACCGTCCTTTACAAATATGCGTGCCCTCTAGCCGACCCTGAGATTCGGACTCACCGCGTTTTCGCCGTTCTTCTTGCGCCGCGGATCAAGTCTGCTGATTATTAATCCAGGAGAATAAGCTGCCAAGGGACGTTATCTGCTCTGTTAGAAGCGGCGAATTCCACGCCTCGATACCAAAATACGTTTCAATTCTGGCTAGTCTCGGTATCCCGGAATAGTAAACGTCTACAATAACCAATGCGTATTTGGCGAGAATTGAGAGGTGAAAAAAATTAAACCAGATACCTCGTCGACTGGTATAAACTTCTGTTTCTTTTTGTTGAAAAATCGTATTTCCGTTCTATGAAAGAGCCGACGGCGGAAGCGCGATCAAGCATAGCGTCGTGGACAAGCGGCGAGAGTCGCAGAGACCGAGGATTATTCGACTCTCCGATATATATTTAGGGGATGGCGGGGAAGGGAAAAAAACTGAGTATTCATATTTCTATATCTGGAAGGCTTTTTGCGCGTAGTAAAGTCGTGAATCAAATCCGGGTGCTTACTCGATTCCTCCAGTCGTTTAAAAATGATAAATGCTCGGGTGAAATATATAGCTGAGAAAAATACACAAGGGTGGTTGCGACGTGGAACCGTGAGACTGAGGGTGAAAGAGATCGAAAAACTAATATCCGTCCCTGGGGGCCGTTTGTTTCGTATTGTTTCGGACGGCGGCGCCTCCGCCTCCGCCTCCCTCCCCCCCCCCCTTTCACCCCCTCACACCCCTCTTCCGCGGCCACCTCGCCGCCGCCTCTCGGTCCTTGCTTGTCTTCCCGGCGTGATTGAGTGTCGCCATTCTTTATAGACCTTACGCTCCGCAATCCGATGAGAATGAGAAAACCATTTGCAAGTTTCGACCTTCGAACCGCGCGCCTCCGATAAAAAGGAATATTATTCCCCTGTCAAGCCGACATGATGGGTCGATTCGCGCCAACCTTATTTTTTCGAAAAATCTCACCGCAGCTTTACTCTGGACCACGAGGGCAATGCAAAAACCGGAAGTATAAACTTGGACGCGCTGAATTCTTTGCTCACGGGACTCTCGCACTCCGGCTAATCAAGGGTCGATTCCATCCCCCTCCGATTCTCCGCGGGTCGAGCTCTCATTTCGTTCACTGCAATGTCCCTCGACCGTCGTACATCACTTTTCGGTTTCGCTTGGATGAGTTACGCTCGAAGGAAGGCGCGAGGGTGTCGACTAGACGAACGGGTCTCTCTGTTTTCGTTGTACATCTTCCGATCCGTCTGAGGTTAGCGTTTCGAAGATTTGTGGCCATCCACGCGGGGATTCTCGCCTGGTGCACCGGACCAATCGTCCGCCCGCAGCCGCGGCACAAACCAATTACCCCAAGTTGTTGCCCCATGATTTGTCGCCAAGTTATACTTGAGCTCAGGAGGGTTGCGTAGACTTTTCTTCGTTCGACGCTCGGATCGCTTTGCCCCTCGTGACTGACCTCCACTTCGAACCTTACATTAGTCTTTGCATAAGCCGAGTAGGTATGCTCACGATACAGCCCACCGTTTGGTTAACGAGACTAACGAACAGCGCCCTCAATCAGGCGTATCCAGGCAACGATTAGCTCTGCGGATGCTGCGGTGCAGCAGCCTAAGCAATAGGTAATATTCGGCGTTAATAATGTCGGGAAAGTTTTTATAATAATCTCATGTGAAATTCGCCGGATAATCCGTTTCACGTGAGACGCGAGGGCTTAAGTCAAGTTCTAAGCCGCAAGATGATGCAGCATCTTACGCACAGCCGCGACGTGAGTAATATCCTCGAGCTCTCTCGTCTGCGAGATTTTCGAGCGAGCTGGTTCAACGCTGTCCTTACGACACGTGACAAGGAACTGCGAGCCTCATAAGTGCGTGTTGATATGAATATGCGCCAGAGGCGGGATGAGATTACTTCCCCCTTCCGCCTCGCGTCCTTGTCTGTAGTACTTCGAGTTTGGGGTGTAAGCTAGGTGCTATCAGACAAGAATCTCACCGGAAGTGCCCTTAATAATAATTGCAAACAGTTCCGAGATCCCCGTCTGGGGTTGGGCTTCGATTATGTCCTTCGAAATTATAGTAGTTCAGCACACGATCTACGTACAGTTTATACTATAACCTGTTCGTGTACACTAACGTATAAGCACTGTTATCGACAAGTTACTCGACCCGCTATCATCGCTGAGAACTTATCCGCACCGTGTTTAGTAGAGAAATGAAAAGCCACGAGTAATTCTATCCGTTATATAACGATTTTCTCGGGGAAGATTGAGCAGAATTTCAAGCTCAAGTCGAAAACTGATTTTACTTGGAAAGTAAGTTTTACGTGAAATGCAGTTGTTTTTATTTTCGTGGATTCGACGGTGATCGAAAATTTTATACATACATTTTGTATCGTGAGATTGTCACTCGTAAGTAGTAGAAAGAGAAAAAAAACGACGGACAAACTGCAACGACACGTGACCCGAAATATGTCTAATCTGCGTAATGACAATTTAAATGCATGGATCCTAAATTTGAGCCAGCGACTTTTTTCGCTCAGTTGACTCTTGGCGCGCATAAAACTGGCACTGCAGGATATTTTAGTAGACCGGGAGCGAGGAGGCACGGGCCACCGATGTAAAATAAAACTCGTATACACACCCTCGTCTCAACCAGCTTCATCCCCTATCAATTTCCTTAATTTGACTCACAATAAACCATCCCTATGCAAAGCATCAGCCCCTAAAACCAGGCCTCTGGCACCCCTCAAGAAAAATTCCATCCTGTAAACAAGAAGCCTCTGATTCGAAGTATATCGGAGTATCTCATAGCGTCTCAGGGAATAAGAGAGCCGAGAGGAAGGCGAAGAGATAGGGAGAGAGAGAGAGAGAGAGAAACTGAAGGAACGGCTGAAGGAAGCGCTGACAAAATTAACGAGAAGATTCTTGTCAATCGTTTGAGGAACGAGCCGCGAAGCTTTTCGACAAGTTTTTTTCCCCCACTAGGTATATGTAGGAGCTGCCACCGTGTATCAAATTCTGACGCGAAGACGGCGCCTAAACTCTCTCAGGTCGGGAGGGAGAAATTTATCGACAGGAAATCTTGAGAGGCGGAACCCCTGGCGTGAAATAATTGATCTTTTGGCCCCCAGGCAGATCGAGCCTCGGTTTTTAATTCAATCAAACGCTTGGCAAGTTGATTGGCGGGCAACAGAGGCGGCGGAGGGGCGAAGAAAGACGCCGGCTCGGGGTATAACCGAATTTAACGATTTTTAATTCCCGGATTCGCAGCTTTCGCTTCTCTTGTAGGGGCTGATATACAACAAACGAGCCAACCGCCTGACCCACCGCCGATTCCGACTCCCCTAAATCACTGATAAGGCTCTGCAAATCCACCGACTCACCCTCCCGTTCTACTATGACGTTCTTAATTCGTGCTCAACGGGCTTTTTTCATCTTCTTCAATCACCCTTCGCCGTTTGACGTGTCGATGTAGCTTCAGCCGTTACACACCATATACACCAGTCAGAAGTCAATAAAATTATTTCTGCACGATTCGTCGATATTTCAGGCCACGAAAACAACTCTGAGAATCGGTTCATTTGTCGGATTGTGGACAAAATTTATATTCACTTGAGAAAAAACTATTCAAATGTATCGAAATTTTAGGGATAATTTTAGATAAATGACAGTTTCTTAAACGGATCAACGAGTGTCGTTTTTCTTCACTTCCAACCGCTGGATGAAATTTTATTCCTCTGACCTCAGCGGGTAGAGTGGTTGAGAGCCACTCCGTATTGATGCTCGATCAGCCATCCCCCAGGGGTTTAATTAAATACAACCAGTGCCTCCCTCCACTTATCTCGCCCCCTCCGCTTCCCTGTAACAGCAAAGTGAACCATATTTTTCACTAAACCGCCCTCGACAAGTTTAGATATAGCCTGTTTATGGCCATAATTTAACCAGCTTTATTATATAGATTCCTGGTATATAAATTCCGAACGGCGTACCGAGCCAAAGATTAAACTACATCGTAATTTATCGCATCTTGGTCGCTTCGCTGCTTCTGAAAAACGTCAGATAACAGAAGCTACTACGCCAATACCGTTCGGGTATATCGTGTTATATCAACTTTGGCAAGTGTAATAAAGCTCGTCAATCGTGAATATGAAAAGAGAAAATAAACAGCTAATTTTAGCGACGTTAAAAGTGAGCCATTCGATTTCGTCCCTTGAAGCGAGCATTGATAGGTACAGGAAAAAAAAGAGAAGACGAAGATGAAGAAGAAACGAAAAGAAACATCAGGTTAACTCTCGTTCTCGTTTTCTCATCCTATATTTCTTCCCGCGTTGCTTTCCTCCGCCCTCCACCCTCCAGTCTTCATATTTAGTCAAGCTTTGTTTTTAAATTGGAGATTGAGGAGGAAACGGCAAAAGGTACGAAGGGACAAAGAGCGCGTACAGCGTAAGGCAGCCTGCGGAGCTGGGAGGGGGGGGGGGGGGGGGGAGAAAAACGCGAACTCCGTAATAAGGAACACAATTTGACTCCTCTCCAGGACGCCCAAGCCACTCACCTGCGTCATCTGAAGCGAAAATTTTCGAGCCCTGAGCCGAATTATATTCCCGTTAAAGGAATGCAGCTTTGCTTTGATTGCACACGTCCTGGTGTGAATTGGCAAAACGCAGTCACCGCCATTCGTGTCTAACTTTTTTCCCCCGATTCGGAATTCACCTCCACCCCCGAATGCAGGTACGATCTAGAGGGTAAGTTTAGCACTGTGTATTGCCGTGGGTGATATGAGAGACGCGCGAGGCAGGAGGGCGACGACACCCACCGGTGTCAAGAATTCACACCACCCGAGGGTGTCGAGCCGCGGAGGAGGAAGCGGGGATCATAATTAACCAAATACCGATAATACTCCACCCCTCGCTGCCACCGCCCAGGGACAATGCGACACCAGGATGGGCATTGCACCTGCGGACATGAAGGAGACGACATTCTTTGGACACCCAGGTGTGCAATGCGCTGCTATTTAATTATTGAATTTATATAACGACGTTCTTTTATTTTCGTCTGCGATTTACACCCCCACGAGTCAACGAGTTCCCCGATTTTTACTCATCGATACACGCAGGTTGATATGATTTACGTTACACGAGTGTTAGAGCTGACATTTCTTACAAATCTCAGCTAAATTTTTTAAAGCTGCAATGTAAAGTGGATTTGAAAATCGGATTTTTACAATGTGAAATCTTCTTGAAAGGCTGACGAAATTATTTTCAAATTCAATGGTGAGGGTGTTTCAACCTTTCGGAACAACCGTTTGAAACTTTATACTACAAATTTAAGTCAGCGAAAACTTCACTGACACTGGCGATAAGATGGTAAAAATTCGCCGCAGAATTGGCTACATAGATCAAAATTAGCATGTTCCCCGTCTGATCAGTAGCACATGTAATGCCAAATTCTGAATCTAGTTTCCTTCGACCATCGAATGTTCGAAACTGTGCATCATCTAAATCCAACTCGGGATAATCGAGACTATCGGAATGGTCGACAGAGAATTGCGTCTGTGTTTCATCTTCCTCAGGGATGACGGGGGTAGGAGTAGGGTGGGGTGGATGCGAAGAGCGTGTCCTCTCCGTCGGCTTCCTCGACCCGCCATTCCCTCTCCCCGAACCCCCCATACCCGTCACCGTCACCATTCCCACCCCCATCTTGGTCTCGGCCTCGGGCGCGTCGCCACCCTCCCGAGCACCCCTTTACGGGTCTGGTGGCGGTGGCAGCGGTGTCGTATCTTGGGCTCCGCGGCGCGCCGCTCTATCGACGTTCAGCCACCCCCGAACTTACCCCTTCCAGCCCGAGCGCCTCCGAGCAACCCCGACCACCTCCGAGCCACCCTCGTGGTAAATCGCGATCCCCGAGATAGCGAAGATACAGTTCAAAAGATGCTGCCGAAGGTCTCGCGCCTCGGTTATTGAGACGTCTCCCCGACTGGCTGACGGGGTGCCGACCTTTTTTCTCATGCCCTTCGACTTTCAGCCGCGAAGCTTTATCGGCTGCGAGAGCCGGTAATGAGAGGAGCCGCTGCACCGGCGAAGAGAAAGTCGAAATACTAATTTCGCACCAGGCCGTAAACGCGCGGTAACTGCAACGCGGTGTCGGGTGGCATCAGGTAGCAGAAGGGACGCTCCCGGTCAAAACCCTAAATCAGGGCTGATTTCAGGGAAACAATTCGACCCTTGGAGGACGGTGTCCAGCAACGCGGACGTCGGGTCGCTCTGCAAAGTCGGGGATGGAGAACACGAGGGCGACAAGGGGGTGCGGGATGCATGGAAGAAGATTTAATTAAGCTGGCGCCGATTTATCTCCCTGACAGCGAATCCCCCGCCCCCGAGGTTCTCGCCCCACCACCAGCCTCCGTCGGACCCTCGGACTCGACGAGACGGTTCTCGGTACCTCACCGGGTTCGGTCAAGTGTAAAATCCTCAAGCTTCGCGTGTAAGAGAGTTCCATTTCCGAATTAGCTATTGATAAGAACGCCAAGCGATGCGCTTTCTTTTTCTCCTGCATATTCAAAAATTGAAGAATCACCGTCTGGACGAGGTCCTCGAAGTAATCTTGGAGATTCTCGCATGGAATACAAGTTTTTCAGGCCTCTCAAGTGTACATTTCGGGGGTGACAGCGTTGCAGACGTGTGTGCTCGCAGTCGCTTCTGACCTTTCTCTCTCTCTCTCTCTCTCTCTCTCTCTCTCTCTCTGCACGTTAAGTCAGACTTCAGTAGCGCGCCTTTCCCGCATCGCAAACTCCTTGCCAAGGTGTACCGTTACTTTGTACCGCTTTGAGCGCGCACGAAGTGTGGAAGGACGAGGGTGGCGGTTGCTGAAATGAGGAAGAGGCGGCGAGGCAGGGGGTGAGGAAATGGGGGGAGAAAGAGAGGGAGAGGAGGAGTGGGTTGGGGGTGGGTGGGGAGGGGGCTCTTAGCCGTGTTAATACCTTGAGAGGGGAGCGTTAATTAATAATTGCAGGAGGGTGGCTCTACTAAGGCTGAAAGCTTCCGTACGGATCATACGTGTTGTAGAAGGACGGGCAACCCGGCGAGGCGGGCGAGGAGGGAGGACCGGTTATACCCAGGGTTACCCTCTAAGGTCGTCGGGTTAGCTCGTGTGTCTGCGTACTTAACGATAGATTGTGGAAGCTCACGTTGGCCTGCAACGTCTACCAACGCCAAATTCCATTTCTACAGCGTCGATGCGGAGAAAAAAATAAGCCACGCGGTCGGAGTGGAAAAATTCACAGGTGAAGAAGAAACTACGAATTAAGAAATGCACGATGTAAGTTGGTCAGGAACAAGTTCCGAAAGGCACCAAGTTTTTCGAAATCGTCGGTCTCGCTTGGTCGGTTTTTTGGTATTGCCCCGGTGAAACGGAAGCAGAGTGGACACTGCTTCCGTTCCGGTTTTCCGTTCCAGTAGAACGAAGCGTGAACTACGGGTTGGGCCTATCGATTCACCGATTGCCAAGCCTGCACGTAAAGCAGCTCGTTAGGCACGGAAAATTTCACGCAAAATACCGTCGAAATTCACGGGACGTTGAATTTCCTCTGCAAGTGTAGTACAGTCAATAACAAGCTCATGAACATGTTTCGCCGTCAGTAAACTGGGCGGAAAAGGGTAATGAAAACACGGTACATGCGGACATCTTTCTCGTGGTTGATGGTTAAATTTTTATGTGTAGAATACTGGGTTATTCGCTCGTGTTTACAACCTCTGACTGGAAGCAGAGAAGAACGTGACTCTTCATTGCAGTTTCCACGACATTTCGAAATTGGCAATCGATGATCGCTCGATCTCCGCAATCTTCATAGGTATATATGTATATGAAGTATTTAGTAAAATATTTTCTATAAATTGGTTGAGGTCAGAGAATTCCGTGACAATCCAGAGCGCGTCTCCGGGGAGTAAAGAGGAGAAACGCTTCGCTCGGTTGTTCGGTGATAAAACCGGGAATCACCTAAAGTCGAGGCCAATAGACGTCAGGACCTTTTCCTCTCGCGCTGCACCGTGGGTTCGCGTATTAGAAATAGCCCGTCCGTGCCAATCCCACTTGGATACGCGAGGTTCACGAGGGCATCCGCAGAGCGGAATAAGGATTTATAGTTTAATATCTCGGCGGGAGAGCGTTGTCACATTTTCAAGCTCCGAGTGGGACTATATACGTACGGCTGCACCCCCGAAGACCCCGAACCGAGCCATTCACCCCCGTCCAACCCGACGCCCCCCGCCGCAACCCCCATTCGCGGAGCAGAGCCGCCTCTATACGTCTCTAATCGCAGGATCAGAGAGGATTTTGGGAAGATTTGTTTCGGTTTTATAGGGCCGTTTAGGCGTGTAGATTCGGTCGTTAGATTGGTAAACGCTTGCTTGGGGTTCCGTGGATGGGGCGTCCTGGAGTTCCGGAGTCTCGCCATCCTGCAGGACTCCCGCAGAACGGATCGCCGTCCCGGGTCCGGCTTGGATAAAAACACCCCGACTATCTCTCGGAATTGCTACTCTTTTCGAACATTATTTAAGGGGGTAGCCAGCCTTGACTTATCGAATAAGTAGCTGTTCCTCGGAGGATCATACCATTCGAAAGAAAGAACATCGCCCGTTAAGGGGCCTTTGCCTTTCATGGGGCAATAAGGAATGCGCGGCGATACCTAATCAGAAATTTAAGATTTTCAAACTATCATATCACTCGATCCACAATCGTACAAGTCATAACAATTTTTCGTTGGACAAAATTGTTATCAACTTAAAAAAAACTGTCATCTTCCAGCCGCAGATTGAAGTTGAACGCAATTCTACTTAACTGTTTCACTTTAAGGGACAAAAACTTGGGTGCAAAGATCCATCTGTCCACGAGGCCTCATAACCCATGACCTCCAGGCTTCTGGACCCATGAGCATCCAGTTCGATGGATCAATTAGCACGGGCAGTTGGTGCCATCGGAGAGACTCAACCGGCGTGGCTGACCCTCCTCCCAAAACCCATTTTCATTTCTGATTTTGCCCGCGGGTCCGCGTACCCTTTCGCCAGCGAATTTCTACATTGGCTAAATCTCCGTCAGCACACGCACGTCGTTATAGCGACCCTGCACTATCGATACACTGGACACACTACATTGAGCGTGATACTGGAACGTAGGGCTGTTTTTAATGCGAACCGAATGAAATGATCCAGTAACGAGGTGACTTCGCCTCGTGGTAACGTTTTTATTTTATTGTCTGGTGCAGGTAACTGGGGAGACGGGATGGAGATGTTTTTACGAAATTGTCGGATGAAGGGGACGTCGATATTGAGGAATAAGGAGCGGAGCGATACTCGCGCAGAGCTAAGCTCCTTAGTTCGAAAGACTTTGGAACTCCGTACCTTCGGCGAAATAAGGCCAGTTGATATACATAAGCCTCTTTTCTCCCCGATCCGGGCTGAACACTGAAACATTCAGAGGCCGGAAGTCAGGTCCCCCGCGGGAGGATACCTCACCGGAAGTTTCTAAGACTCGTAAGAGTGCCGGCAGATTGGAGAAGGGATCGTGGAGGATATTAAAGGAAATAGCGGTATGATTAGTTGAATACGTGATCCGGCGCCCCTCCGCCTCACCGCCACGGCTCGTGCTTTCAAAATGCCCGTCATTCCTATTACCCTCAAACTCTGCAAGCCCTCCAGACTTGTTACATCCACTTCGATTAATTTTACCATTTAACGGCAGCCAGGTTACTCCATTCATATGGAAACTTCATCAGTCTGACCATACTTGCTGTTGACGTAGTTCTGGTACTTAAGCTTTTCGACATTCGTCCGGTAAATACAATCATTCTATTCGGTTCACGAAATCTTTGCTAATCTCTTTTCGCTCATTATTCAACGAATGTTAATTGAACGAAAGAATCATTTGAATGCTAATTCAAACGTATTCTCTAACGAAGTAATGCTGAGATAATATAACCGTATTTAGCACACGCTTCGTTATTCTACATCCAAAAAAATGATGTAACACATCAAGGATGATGAAGCGGCAGGTAACGTGATTCAGTCAAAGCGAGCGAAAAATTGGCGAGATAAAAGGCCATTTTAGAAGACCGCAAAAGACCCGGCCATCCGGTCACCGCGTGGGGATTCCGTGTTTTTGGAGTTATTTGCTTGATGTAGGGGTCGAAGAGTGCCTTCTATGTTCTCGCGAACAACCCTTTCTTCCCTTTACATCACGTGATATCTGCCATTAGGTGTTCGAACGTTAAAAAAATCTATATCTATATTTCCAGGGGCTGGTCACTCTCGGTCGTAAAAATTGGGCACTTTTATCCACGAAGAAAATTCCCGAACGTTCGTCTTCCAGTCACATCCTACATGCGCACCTTTTACCTTGTCTGCGTCAATTGTACCTCTCACTTCGTAACTCCCTTACCAAACTAAGAATTCGAAAAAATTCGAAACAATTCGAAACCTGCAAATATCCGCAGCCTAGAGCGACGACTGTATTGTAAATATTCGGATATTTACACAGTATATATAGCACCAGCGCTCCTAGTTTGTCTTATTTTATTAATAAGGGTAGTTTCCGCTCCGGGTGGCGAGCGGCGGCTGGCACACAGCGAAATGCAGGGTTTAGAGAGAGAAGAGGAGCCGGCGTGGGTCCGGGAAGAGCTATGCTCGCTATGTCCGGTAAGGGCCACTGCTATACCGGCGCTGCCCCGAAGGGGTGAAGGCTGGACCTTGTTAGCTTGAGAATGTTAATTTATTAGGGGTCGCAAGAAGTATGCGAGTGAGCGCGCAGACGGGCGGCCAGGGTGGTCTCCAGTGGTCCGTCGCCTGCTTCGAAGTCACGGAGGAGAACCAAGGTTCCAAACTAGACACGGCATTCAGATCGGCTACATCACGCATCCGAGTCACCTGCACGCCTAGCCATCCACTTGTCTCAGAATTAATCAAGTTTCGTTCAACCTGTCCGAAAATAGATGGATGATGCTCTGGTTGAAGTTTCCGAAGGCTTCCAATGCCGAGAAAGAGCTTTGTTCACAGCATTTATAATTACTGTAGGTACGGAAACACATCGGATTTTATGTCACTCTTTATGAAACGGTGATCATTTAGTTTATCCGTTCACTAGCTATCAGCGGAAATGAAGTCGAGGAATTTATTATACCGTCTAGGTCCCAAGGTGGGACAATGTTTTGAACCGAGAAAGAAACGTTCATGAATCTCGTGGCGAGTTACGATATAGCGAAGTGCTTTCACCCCAGCGATTCACATTATAGAAACAGTATCGATACTGATGTTACATAGGGGTGTGCGCAGATCTATGCTCTGGGAATTTCTGACCAGAGATAAGTGCTTGGACGCACTCCAGTCGTTCCGAGTGGGGGTGGGGAAAGGCATCGAACTGAGTGAGGCTCGGTATCGATACGTATAGATATACCTCGCCGATCGGAGAGGGATAAAAAAAACTCGAACGGCTATTCTCTCTTGTTCTGCAGGGATCCCCACGGACTTGGCTGCGGGAGGTCGAAGCTGCAACAACACCTAACGATGATCGAGAGAAGATCGGAAGTTATACTTTTAATAAAGCGAGGAGGGTAGCCACGGCACCACCGGTGCGCTGTGGAGGAGGTCGAGGGTGTTGCGACGCCACACGTGTCTTGAGGGTGGTAATTACGCGGCATCTGCAGTCGCCCCCGCCCCCGCCCCCAGCCGCCTCTCTCCTTGCCACGCTGCGACCTTAGGGGTGGCCAGGGGTGGCTGGGGTGGCTAGGATGGGTGGCCGCAGTATTGATTTTGTCCAAGACAGCCGCCGCCGCCGTTGCTACCGCCGCGGCCAACCAGACCCACCTCTGGGTACCCACTCGCCTCCACCGCCACCCCCTCATCGCCCACGGCTCTCTCGCAGCGCCAGATAAGAACCCGTACAACTCGCCTCCCTCCTCCTCTCCACCTCGCTTCTCCAGTCTCCGGCTGTCCGTCTTCTTCTACCTCTATCTCTACTTCTCGCTGTCTATCCGCTTTGACATGCATCGCTTTGGAGCGCCGAGAATTCAGCGGTGCATAGGTCAAGGTGTCTATGGATCATCCATACGGACTGGCGTCAATTTTCAGAGAGTAACTTTGGGGATGAACACAATCGGCAGCCAACTTAAGACACGTCTTAATTTTTAAGTAATCCTTGGGAATCCAATTAAAAGAGCACAGGAACATGTCTATGCATCTGCATGATCGTGCTAGAAACATTTGATACGTAAGATAACTCGAGCATACTAAGTTTGAACCGTTTTATTAATTGCGTCCTTTAGTTTTGAAGAGTCATCGTATTTCGTGAACTATTAACGAGTCTACGATACGTCGTTGAATTGATGGTTGTGGACGACTCGGGTCATGGAGAGAACGGGTTCATCGAGAAATCTCAACGTTTGAATAAATGATTCGCACAAAGTGATCGAGTTCATCTTCCAGGTCTTGAGTGGTGGTCCGAAGGTGGCCGTTGTCTTGCCGAAAAGGGGATTACACACTTCACGTTTCTCAAGTTACTTCGACGAACCAGCGACGGCCGTCTTCGTCGTCGTCGTCGTCAAAGTAACAATACAGTTTGGAAACTTGGCCTCAGAGACGACGACGCCGTTGGACGTGGGAGCGCAACCAGCTGTCCGGTAGTTAAAATGCATGTCGTCCCTTGAGTCCCGTATTCAAATACAGGATCAGTTCTGGGATCCTTCGACTCGGTGTCCCAGAGAGTGTCCTGATCCCGGTCCAGGTTCGCGTCCCTGTACGAACTTTCCTCCCAGCTTCTCCCTTCACGGCGACGACAAAGGCGTTCCTCTATTCCAGTCCCCCGTGATATTCCGGGTTCACAGAACCATCGGATTCTGGGAAAAACTTACACCTATGCGTCGACAAGTACCGAGCACTCATAATTTGCAAGCATAATTTTCCATTGATCGTGAGAAATGGAGAGAATTTTTTAAACTTCCGAGAAGTGGCTGGGCCAAATCAGGCCGGAGTATTAACTTCGAATTTTTCCCTTAATGCATATTCCGCCGACTCCTTGGTCATGAATCACTCCGATATCTCTATCTCTCAGTACCGAGTATGAATACAATATCGAATGGTGGCGATAAAAACATCCCCCCACTATTATAGCCTTTATTCATTTTCTCCCGTGAATGTGCTGCGAGAGCGCGTTATTTCTAACGCGATTCTCGGATTGGCTTAGCTCAAACAAGGCCAGCGAGAAAGGTTCGTTTTACATAGACACCGGGCGACTATAAATAAAATGACAGTGTTTTTCCGACTTTGCTTTTCAACCTGAACGTATTGTATTCCATCCGCTGCGAAATGGACTACTGGTGTTTTGATTTAGGATCCAAACCGCAGGCAAATTTTGTCACTGTTTATCCAGTTGAACTTAGATAACTGAATAATTTTCGAAAGGTCCATCAAAGAACATTATTCAAGATTTGGGTTAGAGAAAACGAATGACTGTGAATTAGATTTCCAAGTAGGATTGGTCAATGTGATGAATTAATTCGTATAGAACTGAGAACGATGAGAAGCGAATCAAGGATGCAAGGAAGGGATATATTCACACAGCTAGACAAAGGTCTGACCCAGCACCGGACAGTCACATGTATCCAGCTTTGTCAGACCGCAGTTTAAGGAGCTTTGGCTTCCATTTAATCCTGACGGAACAAAAACTAGCTGGGAGAAACAGAAGGGCTGAGCGAGGGGTGAGAAATCAGGTCCAGCTCTTTGCGGTAATGAATAGTACGAGTAGTAACTACGAAATCTCACCTAGCGTCCGTGATATCCTCCCCAAAAAACGAATCAGTAAGTCCACCAGAGGATTCTGACATGGCAAAAACTAGGTGTCATCCAGTTTTTCTTTCGTTCAGGTTTTCTTTGATGTGACTTCTGGTAACGTGGGCAATTAATCAAATTCTTGGCAATGATGTCGTTGGTTAAGAAGGTCGTGAGATTTGTATGTAGACTAATCCAGGATGACTCAGATACCCCTTGTGAGTTTGAGATCGGGTGAGACGATTGGTGGAAGGGAATCCCTTGGTCCTTAATCGGTCAAGTGATCGAAGAGCCCCTCCCCAACATCCCGAGCTCCTCCCGCAGGCATCCTTCACCCACAAGAGCAGGCTCGGTCAAGAGAACACGAGAAATGGCTAATTCCGGATATTTATGTAGGGCTCTTCTCGTATGGTCGAAGTAGGGGCTGTTACGGTCTCGAGATCGCAGCTATAACCCCGAAGAGCCAGAAGCGACCAACTGACCAGAAAATTAACCCTCAAGTAGATTCGATAGAATAGGGTTGTACCAATCCAAATACCTACTCGGTCCCAGCTTTATTTCTTCTTCACTGTCCATACTTCTCCAGGCTCATCCACCGTTCCTTCCACTGGATTTACCAACCTACTGAACGCAACGACCACTGAATTACGACCGAGCAACCCACTCCGGCAAACTTTGAGATATCGTCGCTGAGGTTCAGGTGATTCCCTCAACCATTTAAGCTGTCATCAAGCACTGGCTTGCGGTGCATTCAGGAGCGATGTTGAAGTGCGGTGGCCGAGGAGTAGAAGCATTCTGAAAAGTGACAATGTTTCAAGGTTAGACAGATTTTTCAGTCCATGAATAGTAGGTACCTAGTTGGACAAACAACTGTAAGTGCGTTGGTTTATAGACGTCGACTGATCGTAAACTTGTACGTTCCCATTTTTAATTATTGAGAAACTGTTCTACCGTTGCTAAGAAAGCATGAAATCAGATGTGGAGGTTGGGACGCTGGTAGCGTTCCAAAGGCCATCAATCACGGTAGATATAATTCTGGCAATCTCGATTGCGTAACATATTGTCCGCCTAGCGAAACAAGACTCGGGAGCCTTAGTTTATTAATCAGGCCCGCCGACTCGGCCAAGCGCACAGCGAACCGGGGATCCCCCCCCCCCCCCCCCCCCCCCCCGAGGCAGGCTGCGTTCCAACGCCACTGGCAGCATCGCCGCCGCTACCAGAGCATCCCCCAATAAAAGTCAACAAAAGACTAACGATTCATCCAGCTAATGGAAAAGTCCAAAAACAGAGAAAAGTCCTGCTCCCATTGCTCGAGCTACTGCTCATAATTAAGCAGACTTTTAGCAGATTACATCTTCGGTTTCCACAGCTGAAAACTCGCTTTTTAGTACCGTTTCGCAATACGAATACCGACTCCCTCCAACCGGTTCAGATTTACAAATGTCTACTTGCAAGTGACGGCCCAGACTCTCGAAGCGATATTCGTCGAATTTTCGGCGACACCTCAAGCTCTCCTCCTCCTCCTCGGCAAATTGGGCGCATCAAGACACATCGAAATACAGTTGCGTCAAGTCCAGATCCACCCTACAAGTCTGGTTTTAAATCTACCCTGATAATCCGTCAATTCTCCAAGACACGTTTGTTTAGTCCTGCCTTACGTAGCGTTTCTCGAACAGAAGATGGTAATCTGGATTAAGAACGTTTAATCCGGTCCAGGGGAGAAAAATCTGCTCGAACCCTCTTAATCTTTTCTCGGGCTCTTCTCTCGTTGTTCCTCTCCGGTTTCTTTCCGGCCCGTCCCACGGCTCCGTCGTTCCTCCACAGGGTGTAAACCCCTTGTCGGCATATTGCCACGAATTCACGGCTATAAAAACGGGGTGCGAACGAAGGAGTTGAAGGGGTTGTTGGTTGGCTGGAGGCAGGCGGCAGAGGTGAGGGTGGGGGCGAGTAGGGGAGCGGGCGAGTGACAAATGGCTCGGAATAATACCACCCTACCTCCACCCACAAACGGGCAGGCGGCACGAGGGTGAAGGGGTGGTTAAGGGCCCGGTAGCACCTTCTATCGCGACAGAGGAGCAAAACAATGCCGTTAAATGGTCTCTTTGTTTCATGTACCGGTGCTTTGACAAGGGCTGATTCGGACGAACGATCAACGTGTTTTCTTCGTCTCCCTTACTTACACCCTTCAATAAAGGGTGCGTTCTTGACCGTTTCTTGCAATAAAACACATCTAAAGTAAAACGTTCTTTCAAAAGTAGAATAATGTGATATTCTTGAACAATATCATCTCGGACTGAAAACAATTTTTTTATACAAATAAGAAAATGGTATTTTTTCCTTGGCCATGTTCACAATATTTCAGTTCACTTCGTACCTTGATTTATTCACCAAAAAATCCAATTTATTTTCACTTTATACCTACTCGGGATAGTAAAGTGCAAACTAAAGAATCGAGAACCCCATTCGTGAATAATGATATATTTTCACTTTGTTTTTCAAATACGAACGAATGCAGCAATTTATTATTCATTGAATATTTTTCCCAAAAAGTGACCGTGTCTCTTGTTATTCTACCGTCTGAACCGATACGTTTCGTTTCACTTATAACAACGCAGCGTCTTGATCAGATACATAAGTCTGCTCGCTTTTGAAAGGTATCTTAAATTCTATCAAAACTTGTCACCTCGTGAATTTGACTACCTTTCTGAAGAGCGTCAAGCTTTTGCAAGTCTACAACTTCGCCGAGGTAGCAAAGTAATTGAACGTGATGCCATAGAAGTTGCAAGCGTACCATGAATAACCATAAACACCGACAATGTTGTGGTTCATCATTCCTTGCATCGTACGGAGTATTTGTTTGGAAGTTAGGAAGGCCGGAAAATCAATTTCCATGATATAATTAGCATCACCCTCCGCATTTGGCATCGGGTGATACTTGCTCCGTATTTTGCCGCAAGCAGTACCGCGTTGTTCAAGGGGGGGAATCACATTTTAATTGCATTTATTTTTCGCAAGCATGCAAATGCGCAATGTATAATACCGGAAAAAGATGCCTGCCAAGCTGACTCTGTATTTCATACTTTACCCGAAATTATCTAATAAAAAATTACTTTGCCTCAGGCAATTCTCGCAGTTTTGTTTTCATAAAATCACACGTAAAATCGCGACGGTCTTCAATCCTTACACGAGTTCCAATAATTAATCTTTCTTCTATCGGAGGATTCTCAGTCAAATGGATCTCGTTCCTTTGATGACTGAGCACTATTTTTTTCATTAGCTTCTTGCATCCCGGGGGCATTCGGGGCCCGAATAGAATGGGATCAGGATCGAAGAGGACACAAAGCTACTTTAAATAAAGGAGAAACTCCATCCATTGAGCCCATTGTCAACCTTCGACGTTGACAGAGCGCTTGCCAGGCTCGAGTCGCTCCGAATCCATCATCTCCATAGAAAACCTTAATTATTTTCTCATGAAAGAACCTTCTCGGGGTCGATTGATTTTTTATCGTTATCTTCTTCTTCCGTAACACGGGAGTGCAGCAGCACGTCCCTTCCTACCTTCCTTCCTTCCTTCCTTCCTTCCTTCCTTCTATCGCTCTTTTCCAAAGTCGACTAGAAAACTATCACGGATTACCGACAAAATTCTCTTTCGCAAGCTCCTTCGATGTTGCGAGCTTTAATCACCCCAAACAAATTTATAGTTTCCTTAGTTTGAATTATCCGGAAAACGCGACGAGACGAAGCAAGGGGTGTAAAAAAAACACCCGGCGAATATTTTTTCCATTCTCACGTTTTGCAATTTTTCCATTTCACCGCAGAGGAACGAGTAGGCTGCATTCTTTTGTCTTTTGAGGGAGTTCTTTCTTCGGAATAAGGACGGGGAATTCTTCTCCTGCAGAAATCTAACGCCACCTCTCCCGAACCATTAAGCAAAAACGTTTGGCTAACCGAGGCAAAAATCCGGCGGATGTATTCTTTTCTCTCTCTTTCTCTCTACCGCATTCCGTGCATGCCTGCACGCACCGAGCGGACAAAAGACAAACGCCGTCGCGTCTTTCGTTTGTTTCAAGCGTCATTTGTTTGGTAGGGGTTGAGTCGTGGGGCGGAACAGCCGAAAAGGGAAAGGGACGGGGGTGGCGAGAGGGGGCCAGGATGCAAGGATGTATACCTACGTATACCTCCTACATTCTACAGGGTTACTCGGTTAAGGTTGGGTAAGGCTAGAAAGGCCACATTTGAATGCCACCGGAAAGGGTGGCGCTTTGCTCGCTGCTCTTTCATCTCGGGCCACGTCTCTGCTTTTTGGGACACCGACAAGGTTCCAGATTCTAGTCCAAGCTTTCAAGCACGATGGCCAAAGAAGGTCTGCAACGCCATGTTTCGCGTTCGATATCGTCGGATTATCCTCGACGTAGCAGTTTGGGGATAAAAACGATACGTGCAAAGCTCAATCCTGACGCGTTACCCTGATCTTGACGCCAGCTTGCGTCGCAAGTCTTTGTCTCTGATTTCCTTTTCCGCGGGAAATGCCCGAACTGCAAGGGGTTCGCCGCCCGCCACACTCGAGAGAGGATAAAGCTTTATTTAGCAGATGATATTTACGACTTCCAATCCACCTCTGCCCTCACCTCTTTTATACAATCTTTGGCAAAGATGCTGCCTCGCTCCGTGCAAGCTCGTAGTTTCCCTTCGACGAGGCTTTTTGAATTTTCATCCACCAGAGGATTTATACCGAAATTAATTCCCGCGGAAAGATTCGCAAGGCTCTTTATTATATCGCGTTCCAACGAACTCCAGGGTGAAACGGGATCACTTACTTCCTCCAGGTATCGGAGCCAGCCGAACGACGTGACCCAAATACCGTATCCACGTATCTCCTGAAAGCTCGGAGATCGGCAACGACAGCCTCGAGGTAATTCAACGCCCACCACAAAACCCGCTTAGCGGGAATTTTACGCCGGGACAAGCTTAGCGTCTGCAAATAACAATTTATAGGGAAACGAATTTGTCAATTGAGCATCTTACGATCGAGCCCCCCTCACTCCCATCGTATCAGGACGGGGGTGGAGGGTGGGAGCGGTTGTAAACAGCGTGAGCAAACACAATATGACGACCGCCCCTGGGTAACGGTGCGCGGCGAAGAGAGGGATGGAACTAGAAGCTACCCCCTTTCTTCCTCTCCCTTTCTCTCATCCCCCAAAGCTCAAACCCTCGCGATCTTCTTGCGCCACAGATAATTTCCTGCGTACAACGTGCAACGAAACTACGTACGAGGCGCGTGTGTTCATCCGCTGTATGTTTGTATCGTAACTAAACACACCCGGGTTTTCATGTATCGCCATTCGCGATTCTCAGTGAGTTCGGGTGACGTCAGCAAGTCGACGAGCTTGCGAGATCCGGTCTACCTTTACTGGTTCCCCGGGTTTAAACTGGATCTAAATGAAAATTGGAAAAATAATTTGGACATTTTTTTTACCTACGACGGGACGTTGGCTGCTTGAGATAAATTTCTGCAGCCGATTTCGTGACCTTTTTTGAATCTACGGTGACCTCGACTCCTCGAAAGCCCTCCGCGTGACAGCCGTCGCCTTGATTCTTTCGACGGGACTTCATTTTTCACTCGTCTAACAGAATTTGTCCAACTCGGACCTTGGCTCGGAGGGTTGGATCTAATTTCAGGGGTATTTTCAGGGGTGTTCCGGGTGTTCCGAGAGCCAGGGGCTCGAGCCGGCTCTGTCTTACCCTTGTAACGATAGGAGCGGAATCATTTATACGAATTACCGTCCTCTCGGGTCGAGCGTCGTTTGTTATTATTAGTTGCTTTCCGGGAGTAATGCTTTTGTGATGCCCATAGGCGGGGATTTGCTCCGTCGACGATGCAGGCAGGCGGTGGTATAGATCGCGTCTTTTTATTCCTCATTCGCATCCCAAATGAAAATTTTGTCACCCAAGTGCATGCTCGTGTTACAAACTGCACCGATTCCAAAGTCATCTCCTTGGCGGGGTGACGACGAGGTGACGAAACGAAAAGCCAGCCGACCCTGCATCGCCTGCTTCTACTTATCAAATTTCAAGGGAAATCCCGGTAGGAGGCGCTTCTAAATTAAGCGCTATAAGCACAAAGAGATGTCTCGTCGCCGTTGGTGGTGGTGTAGGTGATGGTGGTGGTGCGTAATGGGTGGCGGGCTTGGTCCATGCTTGGTCTAGTTGTTATCACGCAAGATGGCCGCTGCGACGCCGCCGTCTGACGTCACACCTTCCATCGTCTCAGCCTCTTCCTCCAGTCGTGGTCTGACCCGCGCCTTCTTATCACCGCCCGTTTCCGCTACCTGAGGTTCCATTACAGACGAAACGACGCCGCCTCGCAGATTGACTCATGAAATCCGCGTCATTTCCGGCGGCCATCTCTGAAGGATCGAGCCATTGTTTGAAACGGTCGATCACTGATCCAGAAAAATGAAAATGAGGGACCATATGCTATCAAAAGACTCGTTTGCTGTTAGCATCTTCGATTTAGTGAGCATATTCTGAGATTTAGTGATTGCGTTCTTTGATGAAATCATTGAAATGGTGAATTATTTCTGAATTAAGCCTTGGCTTAATCAGTCAGTTTATCGCTCGGGCTGCAGACTTTCACAGACATGTTATATCCGTATTGAGAAGTATCATCATGAGTATGTAATTCTTTTTATCACGATAATCGATCTGATAATCCAAGTATGGATATCTTGACTTCACCTCAGCTTCATTCCTCTTTAATAGGTAGAATCTAGGTAGGTATGCATAGACGAAGAAGACGATAGTAAAATTTAATATGCCTCTGGACTCTGGATAAGATTTCAGAGCACATTTGGCTTGAAAGTAAAATTGCGTGAGGTGAAAATTGTGAAAATTCAAATGATCATTTCCGAGGTGAATACCCGATTTACCCTTTCGCCGGGTTAAGCGTCCCGGCGTTATTATCTAAAGTGCTCGCCTGGAAGGAAGGAGAGTGAAAAAAATTGAAGAAAAAAGTGAAGAGAAAAAGCGCGAGCGAGTGAAAAACAGAAAACGAAAAGGCAAGTAATGCCCGCTCGTCAGCCTTCTCGGCGCTTCTTTTACTTCGGAACAAAGCCTCGAGAGGTTTAAAATAAATATCCTAAAATTGTTTTCGTTCTCTTTCCTTAACTCACAAATTCGAGCACATCTCATTACGCATGCCCAGAGCAACTTGTACGTAACCAAAAGCGGTAAACACGTAGTAAATGTCAAAAACTATATGTTTGAGTTCGAAGTTAATTACAACAGCCACAAAAAGTAAAAATCAAAACTGTATCTAACAAGGCAATGAAGGACAAACGTATAATACCTACTGTTGGAAAATCGTGCTATAAAACAATAGCTGGACGAAAATTACTATCCAGTTTGCAAACCGATGATTATAAACTATCTAATTGAAGCATTGAAATGAAGAAGAAATATAGTAAATATATCAAGACTAAATATCAAAGTTTTTCCTAAAATCCAATTTTTTACTTTTTTCCACTGTTTCACGTCAATAATGCCAATTGCACACAAACTTCGCTGTTCAATGATAGATTTTCTGGTCTCCATACCATCCGGATAGTCGTGTAATTATTTCAAATTTTCCCTACAAAAAATGTGACGCAAGGCAAATGCCATTTAATTTGACTATTGAAGAAAACCAACTTCCAAATGTATTTGAACTTGTAATATCCGGGAAAAAGACGGAAACAATCGATCCATAAACTATAGCTGGTCCATACTTGCTGTACGAAACAGTATTGGTAATTGAAATTATATGTCGACCCAAAGTTTTGCAATTCCAATGGCATATAGCCTTAGTAAAGTCAAGATACCTCTTCAGAACTCAATTATTCTTTCTTAGTTCATCCTGACAATATCGCTTGAAATTGTTAATATAAAAAATACACACTATTACGTTGTACTAAGCACATGAAAAGTATCATGAAGACCTCCGTTCCGTATTCGGATTATTTGAATGGTTTAAAATATTTTTGGGTCTATTCAGACCTTCGAACCAACGTAAAGTGTCGAATATAAAAATTCGTTGAAAGTTGACAATTAGTCTTATAATTGAGAAGACTTTTAACTACGTAGTTCCAGTACGGTGAAACGATTTTCAATGCATATCAATAAATACTTGAAACAATTTGAAATTCATCGTTTCTCTCTATTCTCTCTACGATAGCCTCATAATTTGAAACCACTTAGTCAGACGGGAGGAAAAAAAATAAGAGAAAACTAAACGTAGATCGATTTTGCCGTTTCCGAATTACGCCGAAATAATTTTCCCGAACATCAATTTCTCCGGGAATCACCGCGCACCGCATTTCCGGCCCGAGCCTGTGCAGCGCAGTGAATGAACGATCGGTCAGCTTCGTCCGGCGTCTACTTTTTACGTCTATTTTAGCAGCTCTCGCTGAGTTGATATTCAATCGATGAATCAATCTGCTCGTCGTGACATTGACGAGATCGGATGGCGCGCGGATCCATAGTTCCACGGCTCGATGGACAACCGATATACTATACTGTCAGAGAGCACCAGCGACCCAGGCCTGAACCATAGAAATCAGGGGGGGGTGGGTGGCGGGGTGGTTGGACCGACTATAATGTATACCTATGCAGGTGCGGGTGTATTAAAAACGGGGGTGGTTGTGGTCGCGTACCAATCATTCTCCCTTTTGACTCTCACACGAGCCACGAACCTCGTCACCAACGCGGAATCGCAGGGGGTTTTCGGTGCAGCGAACGGCCGGGGCAGCTTCCCGTGAAATTTTAATCATCTCGTCATTGGGGTAGTTTGTTGTGATACGCCGACCAGAGGCCAATACCCGACTCCTAGGCTAGTTTTCCGAACACGTCACTGCGAATTTAATGCGTTTTAGTCACGCAATTAGGACCCTTCAAGTCGTGGCTTTTCCTCTATCGTTTCACGCGCTTATAGCCCCAATGATTTTGTTTCAATTCATCAAAACGCAGTATTGGCGAATCGCGCGGCAATCAAGTTAACGGAAAAATCTACCCTTCCATTTCATCTGATCCATATGGTATCGATACACGCACACGTTCACCGCTTTAGCTGCGGTATCTGGTACCGAATACGATTGAATACATTCTTGATCGCAGTTGTATCGAAAAGCAGCGGATGTATTGGAACCTCGGCTTCTTCATTTCACATACCTGAATGACATTTGCCTAGAATTCAATAAACAAATCTCGTCAGATTCTGGAATTTTGATCCTTACAACAAACAGCCATCAGAATAAATCACACATACTTACGATAGTGGAGAATCCTGTGATTAATTCGCATGGAATTAGTGGCCAGGAGAAAACATAACTTTGTATTAATAGAACAAATGATATTTATTTCGTAACACATTTCGAACAGTTGATGATTTCAATCTTATATATAGGTGAGGGGACGAAGGGAAGGGACGAGGGGAAGAATTAACAGACATGAGGACAAATAGCGAAATACTTACTGAATTTAGATTGGAAATTAAACGTGAAGTTCTGTTTCGTGTCAAGTCGAATCGCCTGACGAGACGATCGTTTGAATATTCCAACTAAAGTGCCGAAACTAAAACTGCCAGACGTTTGTTGGAACGAATTCGACACGCCACTCAGATCATCGGCTAAATAAACGGGTAAAAATAACATATTGAAAAATTGTCCGATCTCGAGATTTATCCCGAGATATTTTTCTCTTAATTACATTCTCTTACACGTTACATATCTAAGCTATACATTACATACGTCGTATCATATATTAATTTTCGAATTTTAGCAGGTATAAGGGATAAGGCTAAGATATTTACATCGATATTAAATAGCGGAATTAAAATTAAACCTCATTCGGATTATCTCCAATGAAACCTTCGATGGTAATCAGTGACGCGTGATCCTCAACAAAACCCTTTGTTGCAGCCCTCCAACAATTTATACGTCCGGATTATCGACTTTATAGGTCTGTCATCGATTACAGCGTTGAGGTACGAATCCATCAAACTTTCCGCAGTTAGTAACTGAGTTAAAAGTTTCGCGTTTCCCTAATTCTGCGTTCTCAGCATCCTTTTGCCACAGTAGCTGCCGTCTCAATAAACCAAACCTGCAGAGACTGCCGATCGATTGACAGGACAGACCATTCTTAGAAAGACATTTCATGTACGGTGAGACAGGAATATCAAAGCGGGTGACTGGATCCTGCCAAAAATTAAAAAAACCAGCTGTATCGTATTGTCTTCAATTCATGTCATGATTACATCCATGGTTGAAGATTTTGCTGTATTTATAGCCGATTTACAGAGTCGTTGAATTCTACAATTAACGGAGATAAATCAGATGGTATTGCATTAGGTTCATCGTCACTGATGAAAATCGATACAGTTAATTAGGTGGGCTGGTTCATTAATTATCAACCAATTGCACGTAGACCAATGTCTTCCTTTCTTTCTTCTTTAATCCGTCGTTTCGCGGCAACCGCGACCGTGACGCAATTTGCAGAAAGTTACAACATCATTTACCTATGTTCAATAGTGGATTACCTGTCGCAACGACTTGCCGAGACACATCTGTGAGTAACGGATATTCAATACCTTCAATTCGGTCCCTTTGACGATGCATTTCATTCGTAAGATGATTTCCAAAGAAGAACTGTAACCTTGAATTTCTAGCTGTTATTTGCTCATTCTATAAGTTGTATTCTTTAATAGACATGAAACGATTCAATCAAATATGGCTTATCACGGACGAATTTCATTATGGGAACGTTGTCAGGGTGAGACTATAAGAAACAATTATTCGTTTTCAACGGTTAATCAATGTGCAATTCAAATTTCGATGTATTCAATTGTTCGTACGTAAACATTGTTGTTTGAATTATTATTAAGGTTATTATTTCGAACTGAAAACATGTCTATTTCCTAACAACATAATTTCAATTGGCCATTATACCTTGGTTTTTGAGTCAGAGGGCTCGTTGCAACGACATGTTTAATAATCCGCCACCTTGTCAAATCCAATTCAAGTCGAAGATTCTTTCATAATGTTACAGCTTTAATCGTTAATAAATAACAGCTGAAAACAAGATTTGGAAGGGATTTAATTTTTCACCGCTACCAAAGGTATTGAATTCTCCTAACGACTCAGTACACACGATCACATTACGGATACACATGTCATCGTCGATAATTAACCACTGACGTAACATCTCCTCGTGATTCTCCACATGAATTCTCATTCAAACAGTGACAATCACGTTAGTAAGACCGTCACGACTCGTTCAACAAGAACGACAATGTTGCTTATAATTTTCTTATACTCAATTTAGGACGTCATTATTATATATACAAGTTAAACAGACGTTAACCCTGGTTAGTCCATGAATCGTTAAGAATTCTTTCATGATAATATTTCCACCACGGTCTTCAGGAATCAGAGAAAAAAAACCAATCAAACAAAAAAAAAAAAAAAAAGAAAGAAAAAAAAATCGAACCATCGACGAGTAACCATCTCGATTTTCTGACTATATCCAAAAGGACTCGCTGACTTGCGAACGCATCGAAGCGGCCGAACATCGAAAACACACCGGGCACATCGTCGCTTGGTATCTTCGTCGTGCCGAAAACTGTATCAACGGGACGCCTTCTCCTGGATCCCAACGGCACTCGAGGCTGACCCGCCATCAGCCCCTGCGTCTCGGCCGCTTCGACCACGCCGACCACGACGGCCACGACGGCCACGACGGCCACCCCGGGTCACCTCAGTCGCCGACCAGTTGCGGGGAAACTCAACTGCCCACTGAGGTGTAAACATCACTAGGCGCCACGAGCCTACATCGAGATCTAACCTCGGATTACCGATTTTGAAAACCCGTGGCTTTCGCCGCGAAGAGTGTCCACCGACGGTTCTTAACTTCTTACGCTAAGATTCCGTTTCCTCAGGAACGGTCTAGTAGGGTCTCCAGACTTGCCTGGGTGGCGTGTTCTCCCGCCTGGGTCTCTTTGGTTCCCTGGTGGCCACCTCCTCCTCCTTTCTCCGCGTGGTCAGATCCTGACCCTTGCTCAAGTCCTCCTCCCTGTTCTCCTTGTCGTGATTACTGCTCTTGGTACTCAAGTCGACGGTTTCCTCGAGTCGTATTTTTATCGTCAGATCTGTCCTGTTGTCCAGGTCGCTGGCGACGCTCGAATCCTCCTTGAAATTGTTGACGTTCGTCTGGATGCAGATGGTCAGCTCTTCCGAGGAGTCCTCGCTTCTCGTGCGGTCCCGTTTCCGTCCGATGGGGACCCTGTTCGCCCCTTCTATCCTGCGGTCGGACTCGTCGTCGACCTCGATGCTACCCTCGGGACTGTCGGTGTCCCGAGATCTCTCCCTCTCTTCGACGTCCCCGTCCCTGTCCTCCAGAGCCTCCTCCTCCCGCTGAGGATCGTCCTTCGAACTTCCGTCGGGGCTGCCGCTGGATCCACGCCGTTTCCGCAACTGCCCAGGCCGGATGTCCGGCATCTGAAGACGCTGGTGCGCCATATGCAACGCCAACGCGTGCCACTCCGGTTGCGACTGATACAACTGGTTGAACAACCAATGCGACTGATGTGGGACCAGAGGTGCGAATATCGAGCTAAAGAGCGGGTTGTGCGGACCAAGAAGCGCCGGATGGAGGCCTGGAACCATGGAAATTGGGATGAATCGATCTGGTGCGTATTCGAAAAAGGCGCGTCAAGCGCGGGCCAGGTGGCGTACGAGCGATAACTCGAGGGGGTAATACCTTGGAAATGATGATGAGGCGGGTGGTGGGTCGACGGACTTGACGTAGCGTTTGTTGGCTCAGCTGGCGGAGTTGGTGCGGCGACAGCAGCGGTGGTTAGCAGTCCTGGCCCGTTTCCAGGTGATGCCGTGGGGCTAACTTCCCTCACAGAAACGGTTATGGGACCAAGATCTCCACGCGAAGACTCTGCAAAGTAAACAGTCGACACATGACGTTGGGACGATAAGGCTCGTTAGGCAGCGGTAGCAGCAGCAGCTGCCTCGCTATAGACGTTGAGAAGAGGCCCGTTGAAAAAGGAAAGAGAAGACAAGGAGGTATACATTGAACGCGAACGGTTCAGCGAAAACCATTTCGCCGGTCTTTGATCTCAGGCCAAGTCGGAAGTTGGGCTAATTGTAAGATACGTCGAGATTCCTGTTACCGAGAAGTTCCTTACCGGTGGTAGCGGGCACTCTTGGCGAGCGCTGCTCAATAGCGTGCTGGAACGGGTTGAATGCTGAGGCACCTCCTGCCGGGGGGTGGGAATGCGAGTGGTGGCCTGGCGGCGGCGGCGGAAGACAGTGCGGGGGGAGACCGCCACGGGGCAAACCTCCCCATCCACCCCCGGCTCCAACTCCCTCCAGGCCCAGGTGTGGCAGTCCTAAGAGATCAAATAAAATACCAGGTTACTTAGCGTAATGTCCGCCCGCGTTGAAAGCTTCGCGTATTCGTCGCGGCGTTCGATATCACCTGCAGCCAACACCCCTTCCATACAGCATTAAATTTCAAGAGAAGTATGACTCGAAGTTGCGTAGGGGTGTTTTTCAAATAATGAATTTTACTTTGGATTTACTTCGTCGATCATTGTTCTCCGAAGTGCTCGATTATCTACCACAAGAACTATCGAGGGGGAATGTTTTCTGCAAAATTCAACTGTATCTACCGATTTCTGCTGCTAAATATGTACCGATTAGTCAAAGCCGCAAGCTCGGGTAGATTATTCGCGAACACATCTGCGAATTAGTAATTGAATTCCATAGAGTGAAAAAGACTCCTCTTTCCACATTTCGTTACCACCTGGCGTCAGCTAAGATTTCACGAGACAAAGTTTTGATCGATTCCCGTTATTTTTATCCGTCCATATCGCTCCGATTTGAACATTCGTCATCTCGAGAAGCGAGATATCGACACGGAGTTAATTTCGAAAGATCTTCTTAGATTACATCGTCATCCGTAAGCAGTAGAAAGATTTTTAAAAAAAGTCCCCCTCAAAGCTAGCTGCAAGCTTCTCTGCTCTTGAAGTTAAACGAGAGCGGGAAACGGAGGGGAAGTCGATGGTAGGGATACATACCGAGCTACTGGCTCCTGGGCGTGACCTGTGGCGCTTGCGGCTGGCCGGATTGGTTGGCCGCAAATGCGCGCCCCGCGAGTGGGGGGAAAAAGCTCTGGCGGGAGCGATAGGGGTTGGGGAGGGGGTCGGAGGGGAACTTTTTAAGCTCTCTTTAAGCTCGGAAAACAGAGAGGACACTGCTATCTAGCGTACTACTACCGGCGCGATGTTCGTACCTGTGTACAGCTGCACAATACCTACCCGGGACTTTATGAGAGGATTAAGAAAACGATAAGAGCCTGCGACTTGAAAAGCTTCGGACCGGAGCTTACGAAGCAAAGAGCCTTCGCTCGCCCTGTCATGCAAGCGCCCATTGCATCCAGCGACGAGTGCTCGTTTCCTCGTTTACTCGTGTGTTACACGTATAAACTCGAGTGTCTGATTCGACTGTGTGCGAAACGCAGACGCATGAATGGAACATGTGTGTAAGCGACCAACGGATTAATGGAAATTCGCCTGCGGTCGGAAAGTAGTGAATTAATTAATTCTCGTTCGATTATTTTGTCTGATTTTGTAATCTATCTCGGCTATGCTGCCAGCGTTGTTTGATCTACTGGAAAATTCACGAGCTGCCTTGCTGCACGCTTTGTTTACCGAGTCGAGTGAAACGGAATATCCGGTTAACGAACGCCTCGAAGTAGTGGTGAGCGATCGAGTCCTTTAGTGAAATTTAATTCTGAGATGGAAAATATTTTAAATATACCGCTGACCCGAGGAAAAGCCACGGCGGAGTTTTGCTAGATAATTTTGAGTATTCTTGGATTTACAATTCCGCTGTGCGTTGAAACCGAGGCGCAAAATTCCTCCGGCAAGCCGGCACTTGAACTTCAAATTTGCACCCTCGGAAGTTTCACCCCTGCACGGCTCGTGCCACACCAGCTAACCCAAACTACCCGTAACATATTTTCAATTTAATAAACTTGAAAGCCCACCCTTTCGCCTTGAACCGGGTGAACAGAGGCGGGGGCGATAATTCCGAAAACAAATGAAGACTAATGAGGGGTGTGGGAAAAGGGTTCGCGCAAGGAGAGAACGGCGACGAAGACGGAGACGAAGCAGCAGAACCGACGCGCTACCCTTTAAAGGGTGAGAAATGCTAAGCTTAAGCGTTACGACCCCATGGGTAGTTTCCTTCGGTAGCTATACTCTAAGCTGTTCTAGCAAGGGATGACGTCCCTTTTAAGGGATGACGTATTATAAACTATCATCCTTCGAACGTGCATGGAGCAACCCTTATACGTGCTACCAAATTCATTTGGCGCTAATCAGCTAGTGATCAGAAAAGCTCTCAATCTACCCGAGGTCAAATGCCTTCGGCTTGACTATCTGCGATCCAGAGTTGAGGGATCCTCGTTCGAAATCACATTGATCATACGACTTTGAAAGAAATCTAATCCGAAAAATCTGTAGAAATGAATTTCGACAATTTCGTTACGAATCTTAAACAATCCAGTATGACTTCACTTTCAAGGCACACTCGATATTGCTCTTGTGTATTTTACTGAGACAACCGTTGAGCAGGACTTGGCTAACCACCCTAAAAAAAGTTAGTTGTATGCAGACGTCAAGATCCAAGAGTCAGTTGACGAGTAACAGACAGTAGAAGTCACACGTGAGTCTTTAACGACCCAGTTCGCCCGCGGCGTTAATAATTTCCGTAGATATTCAAAGTATATTATCTACCATCACTAAATCACTATATTATCTGTTTCTTGAAAATTATCCGATTTTCGCATAATCGTAATTTCCCATTTTCAAGTGGTCAAATAATACAACTTTTCGGAGCCGACGCGTTCACGGTATTGTTTTTCTAAAAGTATGTAGCCTCAACTATGAAAGCCTAGAACCGTTTTTTTTTCTCATGCCGTATTCAGAAACGACAAATTTTTGATCACGAGAACTTTTTTTTCATCATTTCTCTTAAAATTCTGGATGATAAAGATAAAAAAAAAAAAACGATAAAATAAATCCGACCTTTTGGGTTGTAGAAATAGGTTTTTATGGATTTTGAAAGTAAATGTAAATTTTTTCATATTTTGAAAGATGCAGGCTGCCCACGATGGATTAAATTTCACGCATATACATTTCTGATTCATAAAAATCTCTTTTGTCTCAAGACTGATCGAATTGCTGTTTAATTTTCTTTTGAAATACCAAAAATATAAAAAGAATTCAATGCAACATGTGGAAAGTTTTATTGTCGTTTGAGATATAAATCTCTCTCCAAGAGGGTGTTGAAGGGATAGCCTGATCGAAGAAAACAAAGGAACCACGTGTTTGCAGAAGGCGGAAGGCTTTTTTAATTAAACTCCTTGAAACCATAATGAATTATCGAAAATCCTCGCTGAGTAAACAAGATCCGAACCTAAGACTTCCCGTGCTTTACTCGGAAGGCCTTAAAGAGGTATTAAGTGAAACTCCGACGAGCCAACCCCACGAAAACCTAAACCCAAACTGAACTGTAAATCCGGGGATCTCTTAAAGTCCCGAATCCTAAAACACATAATAAATTAATTCTCGTATTTTCCTCCCCCTTCCCCCCCTCCCCGCCCCTTCTCACTCTCTTCCTCGGCTCCTCTCTTCTTATCTATTTAAATCTATGCAAAACAGGCGTCTAAAACGCCCTTCTCAAGGTGCTAACCCTTGCGCAACGAGAGGAGCCTTGCTCTTTCCTCGGCTCGGTACTCCCGCGTTCTTCCGCTAGTTATGGGGGTGTGGTGTCGAGGTTGGTGGACGGGGTGTGCGAGGGTGGCGAAGGGAGTCTTTACTCGAACCAAGCCCAACCCGACTCACCCGGCTGCTCCTGTTCTCATTATCGCAGCGTAGCAACCCCTAAAATGCCACCCCAAAAGGTCCCTCCTCCTGCACCAGTAAGTGTCACCAGTAGAAATTTCGGGAAACGGAATAGTACGTGCTTCGCCTCGGGTCACGTGGCTCGCGGTTTTCTTTCAACCCTTTCACGGTTGAAGCCGGTCTTTTCGGGAGAAAGAGTATATATATATATATATACGTACATCGCTAAAACGGAACGAGAGTAATTGTTGATCCGTTGCGCGGATCGATGAGTGTAATAACAATTGTGTCTACAGGATGAGGCGTGTGGGTGAATCCGTCCGATCTCGGGATATAAGGGATACCCGTTATTGTTACCGCGGGAGTAAACAACCCTCGCTCGGAGATGCTGTGCAGACCTGATTAAACCGAGGAAACGAAATGTAAAGAATGAAATGAAAGGAGGGAGATAGAGGCAACCCCTGTGTCTCTCCTTTGCGAAATTCGAGACAGCGTTTCGAGGCAAAGGTTGCCGCCGAACGAGAAGTGGACAACCCTTGATCCGACGCGACGCTTCCCTGCCAAGATCAGCCTCGAACTCCTCCACGGATACGCGCTAAGAGTCTTAGAATCCTTAGAAAGTGTTTATTTTCAAAGGGGACTTTCGTACGAAAACAAAACGCGGGGGACTTTTAATTAAATCTACTTTACTGCGGGAGGAATAATTCAGGCTTGGGTCGTTTGGTTGATTCCTAAAATTGTGCGGCTGCAGCGTATGACGGGTATTTATTTTTAAGGAATTGTCGAGTTGCTCGAAAACCAACTCCGCACTACATTACCAATCTCAAGCGATGGCCTAGAGACTAAGGGAGGAAATAAAAACATGAAAGGTTCTGCTTTAAGAGCGTAAATTTATTGCAAAGCGATCCGAGCGAGTCCGGAGTCGACAGTTTTAAACGCGCTCCTAACAATCTCCCCCAAATGAGGTAAAGGCCACCTTATTGAAACAGGGGTTGCGATTTTTCCGCCCCTGGAGGCGGTTAATTGACACGGGAGGCTGAGGGTGACGGAGGGCAGCGAAGGGCGGCGGCCAACGGGAACTCTTGTTAACTTAAACCTCTCTTCCGGATTTTTCATCCCCTTAGCAAGACGCCGAGAGACCTTGATTGGGGCGTTTTTACTCCTGGATTTTAAATTGGCGACTAAACGTACGGGTACAGAGAGAGATAGAGAGAGAGAGAGGACGGCACGTAGGAAAGGCTTTACATGACTCCAAGAGCGCTTGCTAATTTGGAAAAATTTTTATATTCAAGAATAACAACCGGAATTTCTCTTTACGAAGTAAAACCAAGCGGTATGAGTTACGAACTTAGGTAGAAAAAAAAGTATACGAGAGCATTAGAGAAAAGAATATACCACTTACAAACATGAAAGAAGGAGCTTGGCAATTCTGGTAGAAGGAAATTACTTTGATAAGAAACTGAGCGAATGAAAAATGCTGAAATATTCTTCGTTTGTTAGAGCGCACATCGATCGGGTATCCCTTCGAAGTAATGGGAGGCGGGGGGCAAAGAACGAATAAACCGACGCGACTGCAGCGATCAGCCATATTCTTAGCATTTGTGAAAACCCGTGAAACTCGTCCCTTCTGGCGCTGAGGTGGGCCGAACGAAATTTAATAACAAGCCCCTAGTTACACCTCAATGGACACCTTAACAACCCCTGCTTGGGTCTCCTTTATCAACCCTTGGCGCCGGGATCTAATAAACCACCCCTTGAAACACACCCTTACTACACCGATGATACCCTCTTGGGATCACACGCGAGGATGGCTCGGGCTTCGGATCGCGAAGCGGGTGGTTCGGCTCGGGGGTTGGGAACTGGGGGTTGGGGTGGACGGGGTGGGTGCTGACCGCTCGGAAGAGGAGTGGACGGCGGCGCAACCTGTGTTTTATCCGTCGAACTAAATGACCGAAGGGGTTCGTCGGGTAACGCGGAAAGTTTGAATTTCGAAACCCTACACCGCCTCCCTTGCAACGTCTCCCCTTACACAAACTCCGGCTCACTCTGCCACGTTACACGATGTCACTTCTACGAATGAAAAATTCGGGATAATCTTTTCAGCCGTTTCTTCTGTTCTCGACTTTTCATCCCCCGTAGAAAAATTGATTTTTGGACGCACCGTTACAGCTTATACAACTGGGAGATAAAATCTGGCAAAATTTGGCTCCACGACCCACCGAGCTTGGCCAGCTTTCATTGTCGTTACGATTTTGATCGCAACTGCGGGGTCGTCCGTGGGGCTAAATTCGTAGTGATGGTGGTGGCGGGGGTGGTGGTGGTACTGGGATGGTGTGGTAGGCGAGGGAAGCTGAGTCGCTGAACAGAGGGTGTGTTAAGCCGCTTATCATGCCGAAACAATACACTGTCGGTGCACCAATATCACTTCCCACTCACCGAGGCCGGTTTCGTCAAAATTTCGAGTTCTGGCCGAGTTTCAACGCGCCCGGAAAACCCTTCTCGAACGGTAAACGCAGTCTGGCTGAATGAAAATCGTTTGTCTTCGTATTTAATTTTATGGCATAAACGCAGAAGAGTGAATTTGAAGCATTTGCTTGACGAAGAAACAGGAGCCTTTTCGCAGGACTATGCGATGGCAAAACCGTTGGCAAATTATTGTCGAAGGTAGCGAGAAAAGTCGCATCGAGCTTATAATATACAGCTGCTCTGCAGACAGGAATTGAAAAGACAAAGTTCTCCAGTTAGTGAAGAACCCCTCCCTCCCCCCTCCAGAGGCAAAGAGCCCGACTTAATCAGACTCTCCTCTACTTAGACTCGAAGTCAAAACTCAATTTTGACTTCGCAGCAACCGGTGCCGCTCAATTTTGACACCCTTCTCGCGACGAAGACTACCGGAGCGTCGCTTTCGCAAGGGCTGTAAACTTAGTTATCAACGAATCCCATGCAGCCTTGCAAGAACTCGTTTAACAGTCACTCGCTCGGGATGATATAACTTTCCTGCATTCGGTATTTCACGTACTCGGTCATTTCCACGATGAGATTTCGCGTGACGTGTCAATACACGGAGCTGAAGTGTCGAAAATAAGAAGAAAACAAAAGCAAAAAAAAAAAAACAAAACAAAAAAACTGAGGGCTAACGACTCACCAGTTAATTTGAATCCCAGATGATCCTGAGGATGTGCGAAAGTGAAAGTACGAGGCCCAAAGTGATAAGGATGAAAAGCTTGATGTCCTGAAACAGGACACTGCGTGAATTCCTCGTATAGATACGAAGGCAGCGGCATTCGACCGTATATACTTGCAAGACAACTCGAATAAGGCAAATCCAAAATAAATTTCATAGGTACTCACTTGTTTTCGACCTGGGCTCTCTGGGACCGTCAACTGTAACCTTTATGGCCTTCGACAAGGTTGCCACCTGCGGCGGCGACGTTTGCAGCATGATCGTCAGGGTGAAACTCTTTCCTGAAACGTGAAAAATGACGCGTTTTCATACCTCGCCGAGTCGATCTCGTCCAGAACTCGCCAAACCCGGTCCATAAGTACGTATGTTTACGGCATTAGCATATTCCCGTCGGTTTTCCCCATACGGCCCTCCCGACGCTGCGGCGCCATCCGACTACCCCTTACTTCCGGCACATTTATGTTTTGTTTCCAGTAAACGTGGCACAGTGCAGCGCGTTACTGCCTCTGCACATCCTGTAACCGTTCAACGCTATGACACAACCAATTCGCCAAATTCACTATGAGCTTATACGTTTCGCCATGGCCTTTATCCCGCACTCGGATCACCCATAATCGTGTTGAGGAATTAGGTGAAAACTTTTGAAAATAGAATATATATATATATATATATATATATTTGGAATTCCCTGGTATTATTTAATTTTCTTTCCTTTTCTCCCGAGTCTCTACTTATTTGGAATTCAAAAGCAGTGCTGCAACTACACACGCGGACAATCAGAATTTTATTTGATTACACAGCGACCGCGGTGAGCGGCGAGTGACGGTTTCGATCTAAAATTTATCATTTTCTGGTGATAAAAAGATTGGAAAGTGAGACTGAGGCTGGGGGAAATGGGAATAAGCACTTTGCGGCTACGTGGATTGGATTTGAATAATAGAGGGAAACAGGCACGTGGAACACGGCAGAGCAACGCGACTCACCGCGAACTTGCACCCCCGGCTTGTGGGCTATCCGAGAAACCGAACTCTTGCGTTCGCCGCATTTTTATGCTTTTTAATTCGTTCCGCGGTTGAGTTACGACTCCGTTTGGAATTCTCCTTCGCATCTTTTTCCCTCCGTTGTTTCCCCCCACCCCTCATAGCTGTACGTATATAATCACAGTCTTCGCGAATTATTTAATTCTAATTGGTCGACCGACCTCAAAGCCTCGTCGAATTCGGGGCTTCAATTTCTCAGATTTTTCCCAACTTCCGGAAAATCTTGCGAGCGTTGATGTCGCAAACGACGTCGGTTCGCTCGCGGGGAAAACTGAGTAGTTTTATTTTATGGCGAAAGCCAGGATGGTGGAGGATTTTCACGGTGAACCACGACATTTAACAGCTTTGTCTCCGCTCCGTCGAGCCACGCAAAATATCCAGCGAAACGGGAGACTTGCGAGTTTCCACACCCAGAGAGCAGCGAAAACAAAACATCGCCTAGGGCGAAATGACTGAGGGATAGAAAAACGAGATAAGAGGTAACGGAAACGGGAGGATTGCAGGCGACGAGTCGGTTACGTCAGCGACCGCTTTGTCACTACTTTTGTCGCCCCCTGTCGCGGCTCATATTTTCCCTCACTTCCTGCGAAAGAACTTCTTCCGTAAGAAGATTTTTCGGTAAGCAGTCGAGAGTCGAACTCAAAGCTTTTCTTCGAGTAGGTATCTAAAAATTCCCAGACGGCATCCTTTGAACAATTCAAACGACCAACAGATCACCTAAATTCCTAATTACAAATTTTCTGCAAAAATGACTGCATGGATTTACAAACGGGATTTTTATACGAAGATTCTACCTTGGACGAGTACTATATACCTATTATAAAAAAAATTTAATACGGGCTCACATAATGTGAAAAACGCAATTTTTATTATAACTTTCATAAACGTTTTTTTTTTCAATTTCAATGTGGATGTTCGTAGATTGGCTTTAAGTATAAAAAAAAACAAATCTCTAATTTTCTCAGACTTTTATTTCGAGCCCTGAGTCTCACTGCTGGCCTTTCTTTTTTGTACATAATTCATGAGCATTAGAATAGAATTCCCCACACATCTTGTTCCCATACAATCGAAAATAACGTCGATTCGAGATTCAATGAAGATTTAACAAAAGTGTAAAATACGACGTTATATAGGTTGAAAAACCATTAAAAAATAACATACTAAATTAAAACACCTCACGACTAGTATGGAATAAAAATCTGAAAAAATTAGAGAGCAATTTTTTCTACATTTCGAGCCGAGTTATGACCCTCCAACATTATCTTCCATTCAACGATAACCCTAACATACATAGATTGGCGAAGATGCAATTACCGATAGATGAATATGCCCGAATACATTATGTACACGCTGAACGATAATTTACACTAACTGAAATTCCAACGGCGAGGAATCTGCTGTTTCGTAGACGTTAATTAATATTTTTTTTCCTTCCGATTTAATACCACCGACGGTTCAGGCCTACACGCGCGCGCCTTCGCTAACTGTATCACAAGCACCAAAATTGCGGGGGAGTCGTTCTTCCAGCGTGTTACACATAATGCCTCATAAACACCCCAAAATGCCGCCTCTCCACCCTCCACCCTCCACCCTTCCCCTTCACCTACGCCCCCTCGACGTTTGGCAACCCTCGAAACCGCTTCTCATCCCTCACCTACGGGACCACAGCAATAAACTTTCGCCTTGTTAGGATTTCGCGACAGGCCTAAACGCCAGGGAAGCCAGAGAATCCGCCGAGAGAATAAGTCTAATTCGGATCCAAGGTGGAGACTCGATATACTTATATAGTGAGAAAAATTATGCGAACAGACGTTAACGAAATCGTAAAGTTGTTGACGTCGCCATAAAAGAGAGAAAGAAAAGATACAAGAAGTTTCTCTCATTTTGGAGAGATTCCAAGAAAGCTCGTTTACTGTGTGGCGAACACAGTACCCCTTGAAAATACCGCATCGATTCTGTCTCCTTATACCAATTCGGTAGTTGTATCGTCTCTCCACTGTCTAGACTCCCTTTCTCGTCTTCCTTTTATTTTATTATTTTATCAGTTTTCTATTTCTCTACACCAGTAGTAATTTCCTCGAGACTCGTATTACACAATTAAAAAGTGAACCGCGTTTCCACAGCAACTTGGCGCCGTTGAACGAGTGACATTTTATTTCTCATCACCGAATTCGAGGATCAAAATTTGAATAATTACTGCGGGCATCTTACGCCCGCCTCGGGCGAGGATGGTTCACAAAAACATCGGCATTCAGGTTTTTAACCATTTCATATTCACCCTAAGTTTACTCAGGGATCATACAGTGTTAAAAACTCCCCTGTTTGCCACCCGAGCAAAAGGAGGCGCGGAATGGCGGGGTTGAACCTCTGTTTGCCACTCCAGTGTTATTTCAGGGTGTTTGCAGTGTTTTAAGATTCTGACGTTTTGACTACCCGAATCGCTGTTGAGGGACAGGTACACCGTATTGCGTGCGGGAATATTTCAAAAAGATTTACCGTGCGGGGAGTAAAATATCAGCGGTGAACTCGGCGAGGCTCTCCTTTCAAGGCTTAAGGGGACTCACACGAAACAACTCTGACAAACGGGGATGGTTTGTCAAAATTCATCTATACAACGTTATTATTATTTATATTTATAATTTCAAATAAAGATTTCCGTACCATAGAAAAAAAACAATATGTCAAAATCTTCCTGCAAACATTTTTTACATTACTCTTCACTAACCGGTACCAAATTTTTTTTTTTTCCAACTTTGTTGTCAACCGTCATTGAATCAACCCGATAAATGAATTTCCGACATCAGCAGCCTAATGCTATTTTCATAACGTAGCGATCGGATCACCTGCCAGTTTGAATTCATCCGACACGAAATCGGCTACACCTATCTAAATAGTTAACTTACCGCAGTAGTAATCATGGATAAAGGACTGGCATGAAATTGGAGTACATCGCGTCGTCGAGATTGGTAACCAAAGATAGAATGTCCGGTCCGCGCTGTATAAAATATGTATATCGTTCAGACAGACGGTAGTGTATTCATCGCTAAAATTATCGTCAGTTAAATATCAGATATGGCGAGGTGAATTCCTGGATGTAGTAGAAGCGAAATCTCTGGTGCGGAAGACGCCGCCGCCGGACGAATGAAAGGGAGATAAAATATGTGTAATCCGTGGGAGAAGGTAGATCGACGGCGCAGTTAGTCAACTGTGCACGATTCTACCTGAAACAGGTATACCAACCTCGCAAGTGACTCGCGAAGGGATGTAGATTTTTAATTTTTAATTGGGAAAAAAGTGCAAACAGCCCTCCTCCTCTCCGGAACAAATCGGTCTCTCACGTTCGACGAATCGTTATCTTTACGATGAGCTCCGTCCACTGATCTTCAAAGTTGGTGTCAAACGGAAACGAAGGGGGGAAAAAATTTTACAAACCTAACGAAGTCCGCACGCCTCGCGCTGCTGGTCACCTGAAACTTTAATTAAGACCTTGCTTTCGGTACGTCCGGCATTCTTTGATCCAAGGAGATACGGGAGGGACAAAAACTGAAGCTGAGTCGTCGCACAGATTTGCTTTACTGCCCAACGACCGCCTCGTTAGTCGTTGCAATCTTTTTTTTGGTGTTTCGTGTTTTGTTAATCATTTTTTCTTTTTTTTTTTCTCTCTTTCTAGTCGTCTCCTTCTCTTTTTCATCCAGAGCCACAGGTTGGCCCGCGAATTCACACGTCCAATCGTACCAACTACTACCGACACTCGAGCGCTCTCCTACCCCAAGAACCCTATGGTAACAGTATCAGAGTTTGTGCGGACCGACAGATCTGGAGGTTGGAAAAAATAAAAAGGGCTGGTTTTTTTTAAGGGCGACAGATTGTACGTCAACCCTTCTCAACCCGGACAGTTCTTTCGAGTTATTAAATCATTCAGGCCCATTCGCGGGTGAACGTTTTATTTTTCATTATTATATATACGCTTTTCCACGTTTCACGGATTTTTCTCACATCCACCTTATTCCTTCGTATTACACCGTTTGAATTTAACTCACAACTGCTCTAATTTCGCGACGGAATCATGTCTCATTTCTTTCTCCGCGTTTCAACGATTGCTGTTGTTGTTATTATTATTATTATTATTATTATTATTATCCGCGATCCGGTACGTTTACCTCCGCAGTGCACACCGTGAAATTATCGATGACGCTGTCACGTGTGTGCATATGTACTCGTATGTGTATGGTCGACGAAATCTCCCCAATGGACGCTCTTTCAGAGCTTTGCCCACACGAGGAGAGAATCGCGAACCGTCATAAAACATCAGTAATTCCTGTATTTATGCGACTCGTTCGTCGTTTCGACTACGTCGCAACGCCGACGCACACGGATTCACTCGCGTACGTAGGTACGTAGGTACGTAGGTACGTAGGTACCTACCTACTAACGCCGGCTTGACTCCAGCCTCCTAGTCGTCGGAGGTTGACGCTAATCCTCGACGGTTCGAGGCTGAATCGCAAAGCAGAGAGAGCCGTATGATGTATAACGCCCTGCGTTGCTACGATAATATTTCCCGTTTCTAGAGCGTCCGGAACTCCCCAGATTAACAACAATCTGTTTCTTTCTCTCCACCTCTCTCAATTTTTTCCTTTGTTTATTCTCGTTTCTGTCACTGTACATTGACCAAACTTTTGTATATACGCTCGCAAACTTACATTTCCATTGAATATGCGGTTAGAATAAATTTTTATTGACAAAAATTTCATCATCAAACTTCTTTTTATTGTTACTGTCGTTGCATGGATTGATGAACAATTTTTTTTCCCATTCAACGCGTTGGTTATACTCAATAGAAATCGGAGTTTTTATCGTAGATGATCAGAAAGCGCTGCAACAATTTGGAGGAGAAGTGGAATACGATCACGTGACACGTCTCAAAAATGGCAGGAAAAATTAGGGTAATAACGCGAAACAATTTTTGGTGAACAATGACAGACGGATCAGGGTTTTGAAAAATAGCCTGACTTCAACGAGGCTCAGCAGCTTTGCCCGTATTGCAATTAAACGGATTCGTGAAATAAATCTTAAATTTATGTTGTTTGTCTCGCTCTTTTGCCCCCTCCCTACCCTACCCACACCTTCGCAATTTCGCAATATTCGATGCTCGAGTGCGCAAAAATCGACGCGCTTCATAGCCAGTTTCGGAAAAACGAAGCTTTTGGTCGGAAAAAGAAATTCTCAATTGATTACGTCTAACCAGTTTTGCTGAATTCATTTCGCGAATTCATGTGTAACGACGTGACTATTGCACCGGAACCCTTTATCAACAAGTCACGAGTGTAAACCTAGTGTATCCAGTTCCCAAGTACGATCGATATCAGGTATACGAATTTGGGCTTACTTTACCCGACTAACTATAGCCTTGGGCCGGTATACCGTCAATCTCTGTTTGATAGTTAGGAGATGGCAGTAATGCAGTAATGAGAGCTTATTGCCATGGAAACCAAAGCCGCTTAGACTCAGCCACTCGCCGGAACAATCCCTATTTCAAATACTCGATTCCCCGCAGCGAAAAATTCCGAAATGGTAGCATCGCTCCCAGTACATATACATATACATATACATATAGTGTGCTTACCCTAATCTCCAGAGATCATTCCGCTTTCTGGTATATTTTTGTAATTTATCCTCTTAAAATGCGAAACGACGATAAATTTTCACTTTGTTTTCACGTTAATTCAACTGAATCGCAACCATCGCTTCGATGCTGTGCACAAACAAAACTAATTTACGTTCGTCCAGTTGTATTTGAATAATTTCAAGATTACCTCTTTAGCTTGATCCTCGAATATTACGTTTGTCTAAAAACTCGACTGATTTAACAAATTCATGCTCATCTCTTCGTGATTTAGCGATCCGTTGTAGGCGGAATTTGAATTTCGCAATTATAGGCGAAATTAAAAAACATGTAGTGAGGTTTGGTTGAACTTGCGGAAGACTTAAAAGATTTCAGTCACACAGAACTGAGAGATAAGGCGCGTGAAACCCGTCGGCGAAGGGTGTCAGCGATAAGAATTGGGAACGATTTAGAGGTGAGATTCCCAGCAGCTGTGTATAAGAGGGTTTGTCTTTTGACGCGAGCAATTCTGGCAATCCGGAGCTAAGAGGTCGGAAAATGTTCCTGAGACGTGAACCATTACCGTTGACAGTTAAAAAATCTGAAAAACCCGGCCCGTCTTGCACCCCCACCCCTCCCGAATCCCGCGAAGAGGGTGGCTTTCGTCGTTCATCGCGTCCCCCGATCTAACTGCAATTTCCCTTTCCAATTTACCATAAACAAGCCGACAGCCTCGTCGTTAAGCAATGCCACCGTCTCTGGCTGAGCATTTATCCGCGGCTTCTGCAGGGACCCTCTTCAGAAATTTCACTCAATTTTTCCGCGAAGAAAAGTGAGCGAATGATGATGAACAAGTCGAAGTATAGGATGGGAAAATCTGTAGGGAATATGATAACAGCGCCAGAATTTTTTGATCTTTCGATGATAACAATCATAGTTTTTCCACAATTCTAGGAAAAACGGTTTCCTAAAATTGCAGCGCAATTTTTGCCAGTACGTTGACATTTTTTGCTTCAGTTAGAGTGAAAAACGGGATTCAAAATGTCTGGCTTCTGATTGTGAAAGAATGTTTGCTTTCCCAATAGCGCGAGAGCATAAATGACATTAGGAGGTCGCCTGTAGCCCCTTGAAGTGAAACGTCAGAGTGTCGAGTCGGCTGAAAGAAAAGTAACGCGGCGATACTCAGCCCCGAGGAGTTTTCTTTCCTTAGGCATTAACTACTGGTAATGGGGCCGATTATTACGATGTATTATTCAGGTGCAACGCGCTAACCCAGAGGCTTCTTTTTCCTTGAGGGACGAAACCACCGCTGCTCCAGCAAAGGAGCCCGTGAATTATTAACGAAGGTCTGGAATTAAAAATCCTGTGTCCGCCGACAGACGGATGGATGGAGGGGGTCGGGCTCCGGTATTTGTTGAGTGAATTAAAAATGAGCCCGAATAAGGACTGGGCGATAGAGAAATGAGGCCATCTGGGATCCCCCCTAATGTACCCGCTGAATCATTCATCCCCGGTAGACGCGCCCGGGAATATCCACCTCCCCGATTTCCGAAGAATCATCCCTTAAACGCGGCCGTTCGTCTTTCCTCGCCGCAAATCACAAATCGCAAATTGCAAATCGGAAATCGCACTCACCTCTTCCGCTCCTCCCGACGAACCTGAGGTCATTAAACTTGGCCACCTGGTTCTTCATCAGGGCGGTCGAGTTCCTCAGCTCGGCGCAGCAGTTTTCGTCGTTTCCGGCCCGGACGGTGACCAGAGTGCCGTCGTTGACCTCGCCCAGAGCGACGACCTTGAAGGCGACCGGCAGCGTCTTGTTGGACCTCCAGTGCCCCGGAAGAACCGTGCAGACGACGTGCGGACATCCTTTTGATAGAGCACACGGGATTCGAGATAATTGCATTCGTTCTCCCTCGGCATCGTCGCTAATGCTAAAAATCGGCCAAGAGTTTGAAAATAATAATCAAGGAAAGCTCACCGGTCCTTATCAACTCCCCGGGATGCTCGGCGAGCAGTCCGTCGAGGGTTCGCTCGACGAGGAGATCCGCGCTGGGCGGATAGTCCGGCAGGTGGTTCGTGCCCTGGTTGCCCTGGGCAGGGACGTCGTTCGCCAGGTGCATCCTTTTCCTGGAGTAGCCCCGAAGCCGCCGACCCCTGGTGCTCGCGCAAGCCACGGTGGAATCCCTGTATTCCAAGCGAAGAGGGCGATCCTCCGAACGGACGGCCGCACGCGAAGGATTCGTCATGAGACCGAAAGGTCGTGCATTACCCGGTTCGGAAATTAATTCATGTCCGAACGGCGATTCCGGATCGAACCTGCGGCTCAACGCTTCTTCGCAATCCCGTTTCCCCGATGACGGTGCAGCTTTGACGAATTGCGACTCCGCGATCCTAGCCGAGTAATAAAAGATTCCGGAACCAGTTGAATCGCTGGGAGGATCCAGGCGGCGATTATTCGCGCCTGAGAAATGCCGATTCCTTCAATCGGTCCCGGAACACCAATATATCAATCGCTTCCCTCGGGAATTAGATTTGTTCCCGGGTCGGAGAGTACGTACTACGAAACAGACGGAATCGGGGGGCCGCCACCGATGCTGTTGCTCCTCCTCCGGCACGGCCTTTGATCCTTATTTCATTATCCTTAGACAGAGTTGAGCGGCCGTTTGCAAATTCTTCAAAACTTGACTGCCAAGTCGCGGAGAAAATTCGTTTTATTGGAATCGAGGAGATTTCACGATTTCCCTTTTTACGATTTTTGCTTCGCTGAATTTTGCCCTTCACTCGTCTCTCTGCACTCTCGTTTATTATACTCGAGCTGTTTCCGCTGCGATCGGGTCTCTTCTTTCCCCGACAGAAAAACTTTTCAGTTTCCTCAACTAATAGCTCTGAAACTACGTCACAGAACTACGCATCGATACATCACAAAACACTATTCGAAGTAACGAGTCTCGGTAAGTTCTGTTCACAGTAAAAAGTCTCTTCCGATATTCACACCGAAATATCACAAATCGAACGTGTTATTCTCTCAAAACACCTGATCACCACTATTTTCTTTTTCACAGTTTAAGCCCGTCGTGTTTTGACCGAGAAATTCGCTCTTTAAAGAAACCAAAAATCGGTCAAAGTGGGGTAAAAAATTTCGTAGTGAAATTTCCAAAAACTAAAAAACGTCAGAAGCTCTCGAGGTAATTTATGTGCACCAGGCTGCTCAGCGAATGTCAAAATTCCTCAGCGGTGTGACCAGAGTTGAGAAGTTGTCACGGGTCCAAGTTAACCGGAGCACGAGAATAAGGGTAAGTCTTGCGGCCGGTGGTTGCGTTTGGGTTTGGCGGTAGAAAGTGGCGGCTTCTGCGGTAGAGGTGCGCGGTGTGGTTGCGGTGTATTTTTGAGGCCGCCGCCCCCAGCCCCGACCCCCGACCTCCGACCCCCACCACCGCCACCACCATAGGCGCCGCGACGCTGGCGGGGCTGCTTTTTCACGCAGAGGGGAAAAATACGGCGGGCGGGGAAAACCACCCTCACGTGGTGCTCGCCTTGTCAGCGCGATCAAAACTAGCGGATGCAGTCGATCACGACGATGATAATGACGGTGACGATGATGCGTCACTTCGATCGAGTCAGGCCTCCTCCCTCCTCTTTAGTACTCCGATCACTCCAGGCTCGAGAAGCATTTTTCTGACGGATCATTGACGCGTCACTTTCGGGTTTCACGCGGTAGCGTATTCGTTAGTTTTTCAAAATTTCCATTCATTTTTATAGTTTTTTTTTTTTTTTTTTTTTTTTTTTTCACTCGAATACTCGTCACTCGCACAATTTACATTTTAAACTCTCTTCGTCACTCCTCACACGTCACTTTTTCACTCAGTATTTTTTTACGCTCATTGGGAAAAAAAAGGAAGAGAAAAAAATTGCACAATTATACCGATTATCATTAAAAGAATCGATATTCTTTTGAAACAATGTTCATGCTTATAGATACTTTGGCAACAAAAAAAACAAATAAATAGATAAAAAAAAAAAAAAAATCGCACCGTGAATATAAGCACTCGTGTCTGCAAGTTAAAAAACGAATTTTCTCCGCCTTGACATCCGTAATTATTGACGGATTCGTTAAACTTTCTTTTTTTCCTTTTGTAATTATTTCTATCGCATTCGTTTTTACACGCGTGTAACACTGATCCCTCAGTAGCGTTTTATGTTCGACAACTGTTTCACGTCCCACTTGGAACAACACTGCGAAGAAAGGAAAACAAGGACAGTTGAAACCCTAGTTGCGTTTAGCGTTGAGAAATAGGGGTGCGCGCCGGCGGACGGGGGGCTGGGGGTCGGCCCGTCAAGGGGATGAGATGCTAGGGGGTCCGAGGGTGGGGGTTCATTTCGAACCTATACAATGCAGTGACGGTAACCAGATCTAGTTGCTTTCGTTCGCACGGGCATTGACACGACCTTAATGTTACGCGATTTCGTCAAACTATCGGATCGGATTGCGTTTCCAGAATTCAGGGAAACGCGACCGACGTAATTACCGGCAGAGAATCTTAGCCAACGTTCATGCTCAACAGGATCGATACCGATTCTCATTGTAATAAGTCTCGCGTGATATACTCATCGTTTTCAAATGAAATCGAAATATAGCATAAATATATAATGCTATCACCATTTAAGATCGTTAAGCCGTTAAAATTCTATAGGAATTTTTAATCCCCATTATATTTCAAGACTTTCAGACAATGGGAATACGCGATTTCTTGCAAATTCGTTATTCAACCGACGAAAAGCTTTTCCCACTTTTACATCACCGCATGTGCGTCACTGTAATTTCATGGAAATCGATCCCACAGCAGCAAATTAATAGCGAGATATATGAATTTGCGACAAGCGAAGGTACGTCATTAGCACTGATCGTACGAATTTGGGCTTATCAAAGTTATTACATGTTCTGCTAGAGAGGACTCCGCAATTCCGCTCGCTCGACGACCACCGCGGCACTACTATTGATCATGGGATCTCTGCCGAAGTGGCAGGACCCTAAATGAGAACCCCCCGTAATCCACCCCTGCATGTAACAATGCAAGCCCCCCTGCATGGCGCCCCCGGGCTAGAGGCAAAAAAGTCGTAACACCAGGCGAAGGCGCATAGATTCGCATAGATTCGCCTCGCCCTTGCAGCCGTCGAATCTCAGCTCCTCCGCGTCCGAAGTTTCATTCGGGGTTGAAAAGAGCGGCCATCCAGTGGGCGAAGAGCCTTGATTGCAAGCCCGTGGCCCCATCAACCATCGCTGCACGTGACAAATCCGTAACGACGCGTTATCCGTCCATTCAATTTAATAATCTACGACCCGCTTGTTAGCCATGTGCGATAATATTTTCGCAACAAGCGAAAGAACAGATCTCGTACATTGCGCTTATTTTACAAAATTCGCACACCGCGTCTGCGCGTTATCTCAAATCGCGCTCACGTCGTAGACCCTTACGAGGCCTCGCTGCTCTATCGCGGGGGGAGGGAAGGCGACATTCGATTGCCAACAGGTTTTTTTGCTTAAATTAATTGGACCAATTATGGGGACCGAGCAATTACCTGCGCTGGCGACCAATTAGATCAACCGGTTTACTTGCCACCCGCTACTGCGGCTGTTCACCCGCAGTAACAAATAATTTGATTTAATGAACTCGAGTAGAGAATATAGAGGGATGAAGGGGGACAGAGGGGGGGGGGGAGGTGGAATGATGAAAAAACTGAAGTGGAAACAGCACATCGACGTGAATTTTAATAGCGAAAGAAATTTGGTTGATAAACGTTACTGATCAATTTTTCATCCCACTTGTTGTGTGCCTCTATATAATTTTAATCGTAGAATTTCACCCCACAACGATCAATGTTTCGTTATTCCAGTTATTTCACTTTTCGACCGAAGCTTGAATTCCCTGAATCGGAATATTTGAAGTTCAGTTTCAAAACCGTTTGATCCGTAGTCGCGTTTGAAACTGTTTTGGAAAAAAAAATACAACGGTAGCGTTGATGAGCTTCTTGACACACACTTAATCAGCACATCGCGAACAATCAACGGTTAACGCGAATTTGACGTATCGGGGTCCACGAAAAACAGTTGAAACGAATCACCAAATACCTGCTTGAAATTAATTGAATAAAATTAAACGAAACGTCGATCGAATTGATCAGAATTTTAATCGATGATTGACACGTGGAATTACAAGATCTTCGTCGGTCTTACGCAACATTTCAGACAAACTGTAACACACGATGATATAAATAAAGCAATCAGTTCAGAACCCCTGAATAATTCGATGAACACTCTGAGAGTAAAGTTTTATACTTTTTTTCGCGAAATTCGAATGACACCGAAAGGCTTAAAATTGGAACTCACAGTTTGCACATGGTATAGCGGACAATACTCGAAAAACTCACAAGTCGTCGCGACGTCTTGGGGGTGTCGGAGTCAGAGGTGGGTGGGTGAAGCGGGGAGGGGTGAGGAGGGGGGCGAACTTGCCGAGGTTCAAACGAGGGGGACGGAGAAGAGAGACGACGAGAGACGGCGGAGGCGGTTCTGGGGGCGGATCGGAGTTTTTCCCGGGGTGCGCATGCGAGCCTTTTTAAACCCCACCAACGCCACCACCACCTTGGCTCGGTTCTTAAAGGCTTCTTAGGGTGAATTCTGTCCTCCCGCAGCGCGAGAAAGTCGCGGCGGGTACCCCGGTGGTAGGGGAACCGGAGAAACTCGCTACGACACGGGGAGGATCGGGTTCTCGGATCGTCTAGGATGCGGTCCTTGCGGGTTGGCCTCGACGTGTTACTTCGTGTCGCGAAGGTTTCACCTTTACACGTTTGCCAAAAGATAAGGGGAATAGAAAATTTTTCACGAAACGTTGGGTTGAGATAAAATTACGTTTTTTTTTACTCGGATTTTTGCAGTCATACTTCAATTATTCGTAATCGTAGTTTTATTCATTATTTGGATAAAGGGAGAAGGAATTAAGAAAGATGAAAAAAAATAGAATGGTCGCCATGTGGAGTTTTCAAAACGACGGAACTTTGACTGTTCTATTTTTTTTCTTGCTAAATTTCGACCTTTTGCCATTTTGATTTCTCTATATTTTTTGTAAAATGGATGATAACGTTTTTGAAACTTTCACATTGTGACGCTGCTATTTTTCAATTTTTCTAGATCCTTACCCTCGTTCCTTCAATTTTATCGATAAGCCATCGGAAGGGTAAAAAATCGTAAAACTGGAATTAGAAGTCTTACAGTAAGTAGCTATAATCGAACTTTCATTTCGTACAACAATTTTCAAATGTCACACGAGCTGCATGAGTCAATCCGTCATTTTTCCAGGTGCATTTGATTTCCTCCTTTCTTTCCATCACCTACGTCAAATAAGAAGGTGAGTATTATGAAATCTTTGAAAATTCTCGTTTCTTACAAACACTAAACTCACAACAAGTTACAGATGTTCCGTTTCTTTTGCCTGTACAAATCAACCAACGACATGACGTTGATTTCTTGGTTTTACTTCACAAGCTATGCAATACTATAATGAAACACGAATCAACAAAAGCAAACTATCAGAATTAAAAATTTCTAATACCAAAGAACAGCTTCAAAATTGCGGTTGGTTAAAAATTCACGAATGGCTATTGAAGTACTTTGTTTTTATGGGATCAAAAAGGTATAAAGTGCCATCTCGTAGTCGAGTCCGAGACGAAGGGTTGTTCAAAAATGCATAAAAGCTGAACTCCAATTGATTCGACCCCGAAACAGCAGCCGTGATTCCGACGGTCTGTCCCCTCGAAGAAACCAAAGGAGTAGATTCTTAGCGCTGTCAGTCCTGGTATCAGGCAAGCTGCTAGTCGGCCAAATAAGATTATACAAGGAAGACACGTCGGGGCTTCATCAGGTTAGCTGTATTACAGTCAGCCACATTAGCTCGGCCGTGCGCTAGAAGGCGGGGGAATGTAAAATAATCGAGGCTTAGGTCGGTTCTTTCCACCATGTTAGCTACCGGCATTCACAGGCGAAAAATACTTGTTCCAAAAATCGTTACCGAAGCCATTGCGAAGATCCTTGGAAACGATTCTCGAGCAAATGCGACCACCTACCGAGACCTCGGGACCTGGTGGGGTTGACGAAGTTGACGGAGTAGAATAAGGAAGCAAATTACCCGGCCGCCAGCCACCCACCGACTTACCCCTTGGGGCGAGGTGTCGATATGACATGTAGGGACTACCAGCGACGTCTAGGGAAAGCGGGCACTCGCCCCCCACCCCCACCCCCACCCCCTCACCCAGGGTTTATTACAAGGGCGGAATCAAATACACCGGGTGTCAAAAAATGAAACGGCACCCTCGCCTCCCCCGCACTCTGGGAGGAAAACATGGGGGGATGAGGTTGCGTCAGGGGATCGTTGGCCTTTCCGAAGAAAGTGGATGTGGCGCGGAGAGATGAGGGCGAAGCGGCGCGTTCATTTCTCGGAGATAAAAGTTGGATTGTTTTCTTTCGGGGAGATTCTCCGTAACGTCACAGGGATTTTTTAATGAAACTGGCTGCAGAGTACCGACCCGCCATTCCTCGACCTTTCGCTCACAAGCCGGCGTCGCAACTCCTTTCTTTTCTCCCGTCCAAACGGAGGACCGAGAAAGCGGAAATACGGAAATCGCAATTTCTTATCATGCAGATTGAAAGCAGACGTAGATACAACATCCACATCCGCGTTACCTCGTGGCGAGGTTTGTTATACTCATACTCTTTGCCCTCGAGAAAGTTGAACGAGAATTATATAGGTAGGTGTTACGATCATACGGATGCAGCCGATACCGACCTACTTAATCGCGACGATAACATATAAAGTTAACGGTTCCTCTTTTCTTCTCCTCGGTGTACAAAGTTTCCAATAAAAACAGTTTCCCTGCCGTTTCACCAACTTCTATACGTAAGTGTCGTAAGTTTACAGCACATGGTTGGACTGCAGTTAGATATTGGAAAATGTTGAGAACTTTTCAATTCATCTATATGCGGTTTTTCAATTCTCCAAATTTTTCTCGCTTCCGATGTGATATCAGAAATGTAGGGAAAATTTTTTTTTACGACGAATATAATATATGTCCAAGGTTGTGAGAGACCTACTGATGGATCACGTTTATCTAACTACCGATCCAGGGGTTTTTATTAAAACTTATTCAACCAGTAAAGGCAATCTGTGTAATTAATTAACACGATTCATAGCTTCCAGCCGTTCACCACGCTCATATATTCTATTGAGGAATGGAAAACTATGCCGTCATGGGACTACCAGGCCCCATTGTAGAGTAGACAGTTTCAAGGGGTTGCCAGCCACCCTAAAGTTCGCACCCTATTTATGCACCTCCTTGGCTCTCGTTTGTTCCATAATCTTTAAGATTGGAAGGGTTAAAGCGAGGTGAATTTTCGTTGAAAGATGATATTTTGTCCTGAGGCTGAATTATGCGGTTCCACAAACTCCGTGTTCCGAGCGACAGTAGCCCAGAGGCGAAGCCACCACCTTTGAAAACAGTTCTCCACATCATCGAGGGTATCAAGTGTAAGCGTAAATTACAGAAACCGTCTGAGGAAAGGGTGAAAATTATAGGAGTCAAACGGACAATAGTTTTACGATCATCGACACCCCGAAACGGGGCACTAAGACGGCTTTCAGCGAAATAAATGAATAGCGATTAAATATTATGACCGTCCTTGTCAGTTGCCGCCTAACCCTCAAGACGACACTTAAGATAATTAAAAGATTTCGCCGGAGGAAGTAGTCGTTCACGGCATTGCGATTAAAGACTCTGTGTATCCTTATGACGACGGAACGTGTACCAACCCCGAAAGACTCAAGGCAGCTTCGTTTTCTACGCGAATGCTCGGCAAAAAAAGTCGCGAAGTCTCAAGATTTCGAGGACCGTTACAATCACACACACAGGAAAATAGACACACATTGCTCGGAGGAGCGAAAGGTTGGAAAGGTAAGGGTTGGCGTTATGAAATATGAGCCACCCTCCCCCTCGCCCTTTGCCCCTCGCTACTTCTTCGGCCTCCCTATGATGCAGCGGGGTGGGCAGCAAGCACCCTCGTCACAACTTCTTCCCAGTCTCCCGGCAACCGCCCTCGCCCGATTCACACCCCCGGGGTTCCGCATCCGCGACACATGTTCACACTATCGTCGTCGTCTTTCCATCCTCGCCTCGGGTCGGGGCTGAATACGTTTAAGGATATTCTTCTCCAGCGAAGAAAGGAAGCACGGAGTACCTACTGCAGAGGGCATGACTCGTTTCATCTCGCGGGGAAACTGGGAACCGGGAACCCGTTCGCCTGGATATTTTTTTCAAAGACAACGACGCACGCCTCGAAAGACGTCGCGCATTATAATATCCTGGAATAAGCGCGAGAAAGAAGCATGAAAGAAATGCGAACGCCGTCTCCTCAAGACATTTCTACATTCTGACCCCGTAGAGAGGGACCTCATTTCCCTCGGGGAAGATCCTCAAGGGTGAGGGAAGCGCAGCTGGTCACTCCTCGATTCAAATCATCCCTTGGCCAGAACTCTCCACACCGCGGTTTCCCGAGGGAATCGCAACCGATGCGGGTTCCGATACTCTGCCTAATCGATCCTTGCGTAGACGACTTCTCCTCGACGACGGTAATGTCATTTGTACATAATACGTACAGTAACTACGTGAAGTTGTCGCTTTGAAGCCTGCAGTTTTGCTTTCACCCTGTAAAATACTGGGGGGTAATTTGGAAAATTATTAATGCTAGAAAACTGACATTTACATCCGTAATGCGATAGAGCGGATGGAAAGACGTTGCGAGCAAAGAGTGTAACGCGACTTCGAGTAAGGTTGGCCCCTTGAATTTTTCAACATCTCGCCACGTCCCCGAAGCTCCTGCATGTCATCATGAAACGGTGCCATTTCGCGCGGAACTAACTACTAATGCTGTAATTTTTTCGAGATTTTATGAGCGCAAATTATGCTCCCCGGATTTGCATGGAAATAGAACAGGGTGCGTCGAACCAAACCGTTTCATTCGTCCGGAGGAGTGCATGACATATATATATATACGCATATATATTCAAATTCAGTTTCCCCTTACGACAGATAAAAACGCGTCGTTTGCCGCTAATAAGGATTCACAAGAGCTCACTGGATGGACGGTGAATTCAATGAATCATTTCCATCGCATCTGATTGTGAGTGTTTGTATCGTTTCGAACAGATGGAAGTACATGGCTGTAAAAGTATATGAAATTTGACCAGATATTTGCGGAAAATCGTAGAGAAATTTGCGTAGCATGTCAGCCATTGATCCTAGTAGCTTTTTCATGTTTTAGCGATTCGGAAAAGATGAGCGTTTATATAAGTTGCATGAAAATTAACGTGTAACGTACTTGTTCGGGATTGTTTTCTGCTCAAGTTTTCAATAGGATTTTATGGAATTTACGCTGCCGGGCAAGTCAAGTCCCTAAATTTGAATTTGATGCATATAAAGTTATTTTCCTAATCGCGAATTCAATACAGTGGGTTTCGAGCAGAGTAAAATCAATCAATCGCTGGATTCAAGCGTAACTTGATGGCCAGCTGTTTTTTCGAGTCACTCGTTTCGAATTCTAATGAAGATTTCATTAAATTAATACAGATACCACAATCGACTCCAGAACGTTAACGTGATGTTGATGATCTAATTTTATCCTGCTTAAAATTCGCTACGTGATATACATATGCAAACATTTTATCACGTGACTTTCACTTTAGGCAACTTGACTGCTTAGATATACATGGAATGCACCGTTTCAAAAATCCTTATTTTTAATTTAAAATAATAATTAGAACGTTTCGAAAATAAGTTCTTTCAGAACCACCACGTCCATGCTTATTATTTGTAAATTTGATTGAAAAAAATGTCCGGTTAAATTTTTCAACGGGGGTACAAATTCCATATACCATGCACACGATGACGTCACTTCGTGAGGGTTAACAGTGACTTAACCCTTTCATCTCGTCCTCCCCGGTACACAGAGAAGACGGTAGTTAGTTGGGGCAGTTTATCAAACTGAAGGTCGTCCAGGCTGACCTGGAATATCGCAGAACCAGGAGCGTGAAGTTGGAGTCGAAATGGTCCCACGGCAGGAGCCAAGCAACGTCGAAGACGCTCTGCCCCTTGAAGAAGGGTTATTACGTCGCGGATACACGCACATCCGGGCTGCAGGGTCGAGCCCACGTCATAATCCCGGAAGTCCGAGAGGCGCTCGACTCGAATGACTCGAGGCGATTGATTAATCGCTCCTGCAGTTCCGGCAACGTCCTTAATCTAAAGGCTCGATCTAAGGTGATCCCCAAAATTGGAACCGACGCGCAGGATCCCCGGGGACGTGTCGTCCTGTTTCACATCGGTTCGCTGAACGGGGAAACGGGGAAACGGGGAAACGGGGAACCCGAGCCGCCCGCACTATTCTCCCACACTTAGCCTGATTTTAAGAGAGCCGCTCTCTCGGGGGTAGTTTTAAAATTCATCCCCCATACGCGCGACTCGGGTCTAGGGGACCGACCGCCTCCAGCTCTGACTACACACCGCTCATATCAATCTTGGGATCGATAGCTGACGTGTGTTCGGTTTAGTTACTGCTGACATGCGTGAGCCTCGAACCCCGGCTGCCCGGGTGAAAGAATCCCCGAAACTTACCCTTCGGAAATTACCGAATCGCCGCCGCTTAAATTCTCTTTCCTCTCTCCACGCGTCACGGGGTGAAAATTTGAACCTTGTTTTCAGCGCTAATTGGAGGAGCGTCTGATCACCTGATCTGCTCGAAATTGAAATCTGACCCTTTCCCGAACGTAGAGCGAGAGCTTTTGCCGAACGCCTTACCCTTTCAACCCTTTTCCCCGTGCCTATAATCACACGTCGCGATACGTCCTTACGGGTGAATTTTGCATCGTATCTCGCGGCCTGCAACGCGCTAAGCTCACCTTTATCTTATTCATACGATCGTCGCCGGGCGAGTTAACGAGTGAGTAGCTTTCCTTGTTTTCTTGGCGCCTCGCGTCCCGGCATCCCGGTTTTATTATCGGGATTCTAAACTCCGGGGTTTCATTGTTTTGCGAAAAGATTCTATCCCCTGCAGCGCGGTAATGTTCCAATTGAAAATTCGGCTCGTCGTGTTTTGTTGGAAATTTGAAAATCAAACGGGTGTAACCTAACAGCTACGCAGGTCTGTGTCTGTATATGTATATGTATATGTATATGTATATTGTATGCATGTTTATGTATATAAGGCAGGCAAATTTGACAAAATCACTTTATCGTTTCGACAAACAACTGATATACCTACACCGCTCTCGTGCACCCTCTTCCAAGAATAAATTCCTCAAATATTTATACCTACCGCCCTTCGGTGCTCGTTCCACTTCCGCTTCACGCCCACTGACTATGTCAGCTCTGACGCCTATCGACACACGACAAATAACCTGTGTCGCCTTCTCTCGATTCCCCCGATTCGCGCGGGCCTTCGCCGAAAAAGACAGAAGGACGATCGAGACGACGCGTCATCCTCTACACCGCAGAAATTCCTGCATCCCCGCCCGACGCGCGACGTCACCCCTAAGAATGATGAATCTGTTCCCCAAAATCAATCGGTTGCTACACTTGCGGAAATTCGTGATCTTGCAGTAACGATGGATGATCGTGAATTTCAAATGTGTCAGAAAATATTAATGAATTCTTTTCTTTTTTTTTCTATTAGACTTCTAGTTTGTCCGTTTTTTCAATTTTTGTGAGGGACAAAAAAGGGGGACAGATCCGAGTCCGAGGTATAGAGACCACCCCTAGGCGTGAATCTTTGAAGAAGCTGCAGCATGGCTGTAAGCAATACGAGTGTACTTGACACGCCGCAACTCTGGAATTAATTTATTTTTCCTCGTCGTCAGTGTTAATTGTTAAACTTAGATGAGCGGTCGTTGGGTCGAGACCTAAACTTGGCTGCACATAATGGCCAGAGATGGGAGGAGCGAGGGAAAGGGAATCGGGGAACAAGGATGGTCGTAGTTTGAGGGAGAAACCGGCGAAGGTGAAGGGGATCGACGCCCGAATGAAGGAAAGGAAGCCAAGGAGCGCCAAGGATTGGGTTACCGAGATAATTAGAATGATGATTAGGAGAGCAGCACGCCTCGTTGGCCAATTTTCACCCACCTTCTTGCTTTCTTCCAGCTTCGTATTATACTCACCATGTGGAAAGGTGGCATCGATTTGTATTCAGACAAAGGCTTTTTCGATTTTTCGTTTTTCATCTCACTTTCTCGTATCCACACACAAACCCAAGGAAGTTGAGGCAAACTAACGTTAAAACTGTTAAAGTACGTCCGTGTCATGCTGCATACATATATATATATATATATATATATATATATATATATATATATATACGCTGACATTTATGAAGGTAATCAAACCCTATCAGACAATCGCTGTATTCAAACATTGCGGGAATCAACACGTCGAGGGTGCGAAATCTCACTTCGTAAAGGTGCCTGCCTGTGGGCTTCGGTTGTGATTGAAGAGAATTCTTTTTCTATATATATATGTAGAATTTTTTCTTGCCATCTAATATACGTAATTCGGTAGATATTTATTTCAACAAATTATGATCATTTACGTTAAATCAAAATTGTCTCCTCCACTTACGTTCACTTCTAAACCACTTAGCTGTACTTTAACCGCTTTATTTTCCCACCTGCAACCATTCTAGCAACATTAATAGATTGATCTAAGAATTGATAAGAACGATTCTTGTTAAACACTTAGGTCCTATAAAAGAAAATTTCAAAAATTTCTACAAACTTGGATGTAGGTATAAGCGGTAACTTCTCAGAATGCAATTGGTGTTATTTCAAACACAGACTTTCGATTGCTATTGATATTCATTAGCACATTAAGCTATAAGAGGTACGAGAAGAAATACTCCGATATATCGGAGAAAAGTTTGAGGGTATTGATAAATTCCAGGGTAAAAAAGGACGAGGAAGAAGTAGGAAGAAAAAAAATTGTATAGGACCCGGGTGGCATATTTTTATGTCCTTCGAAGAATGGGTCACCGGATTGGCTATAGAAATGTTCCTGGGGGTGCCGTTTCTCGGAGATATGTACCAGTCGTAAAAAAAAGTTAGGTTTTATCGTGATTATTCGCCTAGCCCCCAAATAAGCTCTACAATATCGCACGATGAATACACGATCGGCTTGCGGAACCGCCTCCTGCATCCTGTCGCGAATCTTGACAAATTCTGGCCGGATAACAGCTGTAGTTGACTCGGAGCATGAAAAGTCAATTTCGGATTTCTACTCAACGAATCGAATCACTTATCGACTCGAATCCATCGTCATTACACTAAAATCAGCTTCACTCGTACGATACCTAAAACGGTGGAATTTCGAATGAAAACCGGAAGTGAATCTCTCTCGAAGAGCCGAGTGACTCTTGACACTAGATTCTCGTTCTCGGGAAAGCATCATTAGTCGTGCATATTTTTAGCCAACCTGGTTCCGGCTTCGCTCTATTCGCGATGTGAGGGGCGTGTTAATATTTGATCGGTCCTTCAACGCCACCTGCCTCTGGCCCAGCCGACGGTCCCCGTCGCCCAGACTCCGGCCACCGTCGTAGCCGCCTCTCAACCACCCCCGAGCCGTCCTGCTTGCTGCTGTGGTGAATCATTTAACGTCCCCGGGGACGCCGGATGCCTCTATACCCATGCTGATGTGTCACTCCGAGATTTCAGAATTTTTCTTTGAATTTTATACTCCCGCAATTTGTTCCCCCGTCTTGGAACTCGAAATTGTAGAAGATGGGATTCGTGACGAAGTTTTGTCCAATTTTCGACCGTGCTCGAGGTTACTCGTCAGAGAAAGGAAGTGAATTTCATTCTTATTTTATGATTAATATTTCGGCTTGTATTTATACGAACAGATATTCCACCTGGTAAAACCACATCATAAAAGTTACACGCCGATTGTTTTGTAGATACGGATAAATTTTCTTGCATCTAGATACATAATATAACAGCAAATCTCCGCGTTTTCTCTTTACCGTCGAGGACGCTCCCCTGCCACGAAAAATCAACACTGTAAATAGCTCGCGCGATCGACAAATAGGTAAGGTAAGCAAGCAGGTAGTAGGAAAACGGCATTGCTGTAGGCGTAAATGTTGCCTGATGAAGTCAACTCGCCTCTGAGAATTTAATATTACATTCAAGTAGCAGTCGAACGACACCCCGAAGCGGAATATTTCACCCGAAAAGACAGAATAACAGAAACCGATTCCAAGGCATCGTTTCGAGGTTGAAAATATGTACACATGTTTCAACAGTTTTGTAAAATCCACCGCTGTCTTGACGTTTACGCTACTGTGTATAGGATGGTGAAAATCGTTAACGAATGTGATTTGAAGATTTTAACCATCGAATTTTTTTCACTTTTGTCTATTCGGAATGTGAAACGAAATCGTTATAAAAAAGTTTTCCACTTGATGTTAAAGCCCCACGTTTTATGAGTGAGATAAACTTCGATCTGCACATTTTTTGTTTTCTTCTATTCTGAAACAAACACACAGTCCGTATATTATAGGATGAAATGAATGTATCAAATTTTTTTTTCAATTTACTGTTCCTCTCACTCTCCATAAAATACCATTTTTTACAGAAATGTAAGTAAAATCCTGCTACGAAGATAAATAACTCTATAATATTCAATTTCAAATACAACAATACCTGGCGCCACGACACAGATACCGAATTTTCGTGCACCCAGCCGACACTCCGGATCGAAAATACCATCGCAATCGAGGCGTGGGCGTGACTTACCGTCAGTCGGTAAGTCAGATTCCGCACTACCAACCGTCGGTCAGCCCGCTTTCTTACCGACCGCTGGAAAACGAGCTAAAAATCAGAGTTGATCGAGAAGGTGGCGTCGCGACGTTCGCGGTGTCGCGGTTGTAGCTCGCAGCGATTCGGGGTCGTTAGTTTTCTCCGAGCCTCCATTGCGCTCTGGTCGATTTGACACGTTCGGTTAACCCTAGAGAGCCGTGAGACGCCGAGCCCAGTGCCTTCCTTACATCTACGGTTCTATCCGAGTCTTGCGATCAAATCCCGATAAACACCAAAGCGGAATAATGGCGGACGACGGTCACGAGAACGGAACGACAAACGGTGACGTCCCGGAGATAGAATTGATCATAAAGGTGAGTAAAAACGACCGTCTCATTCCGTGCCCCGTGAGATGGGCGTGGAACTAACCAACTAACGCAACGGCGACCGTCAAGCCGTTCGGACATATTTTCCCCTGCGATATTCGATTCCGGGCCGATTCCTCCGCACAGCGATCCAAACTTTCGTATCAATCGGCCACTGAAATACGCCGGCTTCTCAGGCTTCGGCCATTTCGACGAGCCACGAATATTAACCGATACTATTGCAGGTGCACACATACTGTACGCGAAAACGTAAAACGGCGCTCGCGTCCGTAATTGTCGTCTCACCTCTTTAACTTCATCCCCCCTCCTTTCGCTGTCACCGGTCGGTACGACCCTCGTCTTTGTCAGCTGTCTTTTGACTATCGTTTATTCGACGCTTACCGAGTATAAATATTTCCACGATTTCTCTCATTCGCTGTTGAACGAACGAAAGGTGATCCGTTTATTCGTTCGTCGTTTGCTTCTGTTTTTCAAATTTTAATACTATTTACTTGGGAAACTGAACGATTCTGTGCGGAATTTCTCTCCTATTTATTTTCTGTACTTTCAAGTAGTCGGTTTACACACAATTTAACACATTCAAATTTTTTCTCATATTGTGTACCTATTATATTACATACACATGCCGGCAATAAAGTAATGCGCGCTGTACAAACAGGATCGGAACTGTACATGTGCTGCTAATACTTCGTATGCATAAGTGATGACGCAATTATTTAAATAGAGTCTACAATCATCATGCAGGTAGACCACACTGCTCATCTGCCGCAGACGTCAAGACAAAACCTCGAGATACCTTAGACTGTACATTGAAGTGGATTTTTTGTCCTTAAAAATTCTTTTCTTCTTCGTCTTTTCTCTACCGCAGTTGACGGATTTTTTTAACTGATTACAACGATCAAATCGTCTGCATCAACGATGTAACGTCTCACGTACGCGGCGTATTTGGTAAAAGGATTTCGTTATGATTCCACCCATCGTAGCCGATTATCGGTATTAAAACAAGCCTGCAGCATGAATTTAACGACGAAAGGTGGTGAACTTGTAATAAAGAATGTCGGAATAACTGTGATTCGTTGCGGAAAAATCAGAGAGAGAAATGGTGGTTGTAAAACTCGTGCCAATAATTGGAGATTTAACATCGCGATTCTTTGCAGAATTTTCTTCCGCCTCACAATCTCTCTAGAAAGAAGAAAATAAAACACGTGCAGACCGAGGGACGATGGAACGGTTAAAAACTTTTGCGGTTCAGTTACGGTCTTTGCCTCGGAGCGAAAATAGAAAAGAATATCCTATATATATATAGGTAAGGAAGGAACGTTATGATGTAGTTCGGAATGAACTTTCTCTGTCTCCGACCGAACCTGATCCTTTCGTTCTCTCCTAGGAAAGCGTTTACATTATTATCGTACCGCCGTGTCGCGACGTCTGTATGATTCTTGTTCCCGTTTTACCGTAAGTTTCCTTAATAGTCGTCTATACCTATTATACTCTACCTACACGCAGTAATAGACGTATAAAAAAAGAAGGAAACTAGGTAGTCGCCGACAATGATGGTAATGTAACGCGGTTGTCGCTTGAGACGAATGAACGAACGAACGGCATTCTCTTGCCGGGTAAAAGTTCCTTTTCTCTCTCTCGAGAGAGAGAAAGAAAGATAGAGAGACTCGGTCGATTTGACGCAGAAAAAGTAAACTGCAACGAATTTTTGTCCGAACGAAAGAAGTTGATGTATTTTTTATTCCTTTCCTCCACTCTGTATTTCAAACGATTCAATTCCTGTTTCTGTCATTGCTAAATCGTACAGCGTATCGCCAATTTCCGCGGGTTTGAATTACGCAAAAGGCAATAATAACGAGCGTTGAATACACGGGAACGTGAAGTAATCGCAATAAATTTCGCAGCGGTAAACTGCAATATGGCGACGCTCGTTACACGCGCCTTGCGAACCTCGTTAAACAAGTCAGCCTTATTCCTCAAACTAAAGGTATAATATAATAACGTTAGTAATAAACGCCATAGTGATGAACATCCTCGCCTGTACCTAAAATTTACAATAAAAAAACGAAATTTTTTATTTCATTAATTTTTCTTCTTCTCAAACTTTACCGCAAACTTCGTATAGAGTCCCGTTGCGGGCAAATGAGTGCCGTGCTTATAACCGCATATGGTACATACATACGTGTATACATCCGTCTATAACTTATAGCCTCGTCCCACATAAGTAGGCGTCTGTAAAGCTACTGACGAGAGAGAGAAGACTAGAGTCGGCGATGACCGATGGCTATTGCCAGCTGCATAGCAGCAAGAAATGGGTGAATAATCATCGTAATTTTAGTTAAACCGGAAACAGAAGGACGCTAGACTGCATAATAGATCGTGATGCTCTTCCTAGATCATTATTGCCCTGGAATCCCCCCCCCCCCCCCATGCAGTCCCTCCTCGGGGCTAGTTTGACTCAAGCGATACATCAGGCATTTAACCCTTATACAGGACCGGGGTCTGAGGAATTCCGAAAGTTCTTTTTTTGTATATAAAAGTGATGTAGAGTCCAGAATATTGGACTAAATTAAAGTTAAATTTTGGTAGGTCAATGACTTTATGACAAATGGCGGTACACGGATTGATTCTTGATCGAAGTAATAGACGAATTATATCGTCGCAGGAGGTATCTTATCTTCATTTATTGTGAAGATGAAGTTTCAGGTCACTTTATTGCGGGGATTCATATTTCGGAAAAAATCGCTATTCCGAAAAAATTTAGGAATGTCTGACGGTTCGGTGAATTATAATGAGGAAAGTATATTCATATTTTGAAATAACTCTAAAATTGCGAAAGAGTGGCTTTTCCCCCCCACGTTTCGAACTTCAGCCCTTTCATTTGTCACCGCCGCGGGTTATAATATATCCGTCCGGCAGAACGTGTAATAATAATAATAATATCTGCACTAAGTATTTGCGCATAATTGCGATTTCAAATTTCAACGATTCGACAGCGTAAGCAACTTTGCCTCGATCCGTATTGTTGTTGCGGAAATATACGTCAAGTCAGCTGCGTAACTTCCTACCTGCCGCGTATTAGATCCCCGATCATTCATTCGTATCACGAGTCGAGTTAGTTTACTCCGCGGTATTTTCATTCTTTTAAGTTCATTCTTTAAAGTCTTAACCGATTGTACAACACCGTTATCCGAAGATTTTTACACCATATTTGTACAACAGTTTTCTCCGCATTTTCGAAACAAAAATTTCTACACTTATTTAATACATACGTGCAATTTGTGGTGATCGTTGAATGGTTTCGAAATTTGATAATTTACTTGTTGTATTGTCGATTATTTATCACCGACGATTAAGCATTATATGTGTGTATTATACACTCGCTGATCGCTGCTGCTAAAAGTTTATTTTAAGTGGATGAAGAAATAGAAAATTTATAGCAGTTATCAAATTTTTATTTACATAATTGTACGCGATAAATATTATTTACTTATTTTTCTCTCTCTCTTTAATTCAGTTTAGGCACAACGGATGAAAGCTTGTGACAAAATTTCCGCGTCATGTAGTTATTCGTACCGTTCGCAAAGAGACAAAAGTATATCTATAGTTATATTTATATTATACAGCACCTCCGCAAAGTGAGTATTATAATCGGCACGGCTGACCGCGCAATTCAGTCAAACGCAAAGTTTAGTACAAAATGATGTATGTATTAGCACGTTACACGCACCGTAATACAAATTGATCGTAAGCTCAGAGTTGAAGCTGGTATTACATCAATTCGAAGAATGTGTTGTTACAGAATATATTTTCAGATCTCGAGATTTCTCTGATATATTACAAACACATACTTATCTTAAGTCAAGTCTATACCTGCATATCATGCCTGTAAACCTCTCAAATATAATTATAACTTCACAATATCTACAAGATATAGATAATAACTTGCGTCACTCTGGTCATGCCGGTATATTTTCATACAAGACAAGATGATAATTAATCGAGGTATACGAATTCGGCCGTTCCAAAGTTTCTAATTTTTTAATGGGTCTGAATTTTCAATAATAATAATAACATTAACGTTACAAATTCTCACGTAACGATGCTGATGTTGTAAAAAAAAAAAAAAAAAAAAAAATGTTTTCGAACATGTTCGCCGATCGGTAAATTATTATGGATCGATGAATCGACCGGGAACGAGAGAGGATCATGACGCGGATGAGCAGGAAGCATGAGAGGAAAAGATGTGCTCACCTGCTCACCTGCACTGTCAGAATTTACCGTTGTTTGTACGAGTTGGCGAGCCGAGCCGAGCCCGTGACCATTTACCGAACACCCAAGGCCTTAACTGTACCATTATCGTAAAGTTATTTATATCCGAAACACAGCAGGACGACTCTTCGTCTTGATCCTTGCTCCGAGACTTCTTTTTGCTTGCAGTCTTTCTGCTTTTTCTATTTATTTTTCGACATTATCTTGGTTATGAACGAGATTCGATTATTTATGCGACGACTGGTCGTTTCAATGCGGTTCAAAATTAATTTTAAAAATTATTTCACGTTTCTCTTATAATGTCTAATTAGATGATCTCTCTTGCCGCGAGTTAACAACTCGCGAAACGGCCGCGTGTGCCTGTAAAGAGTGTATTTGCATTGCGCTTTGAAATTCTGAACGAAATAATAATGAAGACAAGAATTAGTTGGCTGTAACGGTTTGTCGTGACTGATCATAATTCGAAAAATAAAATGTACTGTTTCTTTAATTACGAATTTTATTGATTATAAAAATCACAGGTACTCATTGGCTATTCATTATTAACCACGCACATGCAAATTACTATAAATATACGAGTTATGCACATATTTCAGCGCGAATAAAGTTGGGTCTTTTTTCTTTTCTTCGGTTATTAAGAAACGTTTTGTATACATAAACGACTATTAATAATAAATAAAATTTACGTGGCATTTCATCTTAAAATATTCATAGAATCACAAATTTTTGCCGAATTGAAAATCGTTTCCAAAAAAATTGGGAATATGTGAAACTCCCGCACCGTGTGACTGGTGCGCAAAATCTGAGCAAACAGTTAGGACTCAATTTTTCATCGCATCGGGTGACCTCGTTTTCCCTTGAACAAAGGTTTAACACCTAGGTAAGATTTTCCACCACGCATCATCGTCTCGCCGGTTTATCGGCGGTCGGAAAAACATCTTGGCGAATCGTTCGTGAACTGCAAAAACCGCGTCTGACGTCGAGATGCAAATGAGGACGATGGTCTAAGCTCTGCGAGCTTAACGGCCGGGGTGGGGGTAAAAAACCAGAATGGCCGATTAGCGGAAGGGACAAAATAGCGAATTTTCAAAGCCGCTGAAATCGAATTCTTAAAATTATCGAAATGTAGAAAGTCGAAAAACATATCGGCAAAATCTAGAATCTGCATACGATTCTATATTAACGAGACGAATTCCGACGATTCTACTGTCTAGCAATATATATAAGAACCAAAAATCATACAATTTGTGTGAATCTCGTCAGCAAAAAAAAAGAGCCCATAAACATTGGAATCGGATTAAAAACACTCGATTTTAATCATTTCAAACTTTCGAATAATTAAAATCTTCTCTCGAGTTGTTGCTCAATGTCTTATTGTTTGTATTATGCGAATTTGCTCGAACATTCGTTTCTTCAAGATTCGTCTTCACTATTATTGGCGCAAATAACGTTACCGGAAATTTTTCAAACAGTTTTTTCGTTTTACTTTTCGTAATCTTTTATTCAATTATCATCCTTAAACACGCGGCGTGAAATCGCGACAGGAATTCCATGAGTGCTTGATAATAAGACAGATTTCTAATTCACGTCCCGTAGCGAAGTAGATCATTAACTGGTCTCGAACAAGCTTGAATCGTTTCAACTATTCCGCTGATTACCAGCAATTAGACGACTCTTAGTCACGAAAACAACAACGTCTAGTTCAACAACAGTGTCCATCACAGCAGCGGCGGACAGACAAATTAAATTCCCTGGAGGAACGACGAACGGCGACTCGCAGACGTTTCATTTGTAAGTTGACACAGCGAGCGAAAAGGCCTGCGATTAGAATTAAATCGTGACTGAGCGAGCTGAGCTGGCGTTAAAAAAATAAACTCCTTTTAATCTATAACATACGGGAAGTATTTACAAAGCATCAGACGTATTATGCCGCGGTATTTTATCAGGGCATACCTAATATATATATATATATATATATATATATATATACAGATTATCTTATATGTATCACTTGTCAAAATAATTGATTTCAATATTTCTGTAATGCAATATCAGATAAGAAGAAGAAGATTTTTAATCATATGTAGTAAAACTGCTGCTGTCGCGCATAATCGCGTAAAGCCGATTTATGCTACTACAAACTAAATCGCGTTCACAAAAAATATGCGGAAAAAAAAATTAAAACTAAGTTGGAACATTTATTTATTTATTTATTTATCTTTCTGGAAAAACAATCTTTGTACAAAACATTTCGTCGCCACGTCGTCCTTCACCTTATTTTAAATTCATTCACGTGTTAAGTTATTAGTTTACTCGGAATTACTATTAAAGTAGCATAGCGAAACGTGACAGCTTTCAACCTGAATTTATTTACAACTGTGCACTAAGGTTTATATATCATTGTAATTCAATGACTCGTATAACATTTATAATTATGTAATATAATGGTTATTTTTCCTCGCGGTCTTTTATCTGCACAACGCCGCGTATAAGCGATAAGATAATCCGCGGTGATTGTGGAATCAATGTACGAAGTATAACGTTGTTAATAGAATAATTATAATAATCCGAAAACGTGAAACATCGTAAAGGAATATCAATAAATATCAATAAATATCAATGAACTGCGGCAACGCGCGCTGAACGTCATAGAATATTTTCTTTCCTTATCTTCGTATTCCGTATTTTAATATTTTTATGGGGAAAAATAATTTGGTCATTCGTCTTCTTTCTTTATTTTCAATCCAACCTGTCAAAGTGTAAAAAAATTAAAGAAATTTCAAATCGTAAGCTTCTCGACGTATTACGAACCCTCATGCAACGTGAAACTTCATTTCACAATTAATAGCATACACGAGCATCGCTTGTGCCAGAAATGACATTAAGTTATGATAGTTCATGAGATTGAAACGAATTGCTCAATGTGTGTATATATATAATATAACTCTGAAACGCGTGACATTAAAATGTCAGTATTATTTCTCATCGTCATCATCATCATCATCGTTGTGAAGACTTTAATTTGTATTACAACATATTGAAATTCCGCTTACGAATTGTAACATCAATTTACATCTGAAAAACAATTAAGAGAAGAAGAAAGAAAGGAGAACAGCAGATCGTAAATATTTTTCCGAATTACTTTAAATAACTATTTGCAAAACACTTTCTTCACGTTTCTTCGACTTGTCAATTCGCCTATATTTGCAATATCTTGAATTTCAATTCGTTGCATGTACGTACAAAAAAATTACACCGCGAAATGCTAAATTGCGGGAATATACTAGACCTGGTAAAACGATCGGAAACCCGCGAGTTTAGCGCAGGCTTCTCGATCGTTTTATTTGAACAGCTTAAACGCTCTTACAAGGTGTCCATATAGAGCAGTATATCATATACTTTATGAACAGGCACTTGAGAGATTATATAATCGCGAAGTTATGCATACAACGGACTGCTGCCGCCGCCTGCTCGACAGTCGCTGCATTAGCGAATTAACGAACATCGCACACTTTCGCATATATATATATATATATAATATTAACCTAGGAATACCGCATCAATGTGAGAACGCTTCGCTAATTGCCGCTTTATACTTTATAACATAACGTAAGACGGTTTAAATGCGTAGATCATTATGCGAATGGATAAAAATTACGTTGAATAAGAAGAATGAGAAACGCTATTCAACAACGCTGCGAGTCGTCGAGTTCAAGGTGTCGTCATACATTATACGATAATATTTATATTCATAACGATGTTCGGCTGAAAACCATATACATATACGTACCCATAGCAGGGTGTCTCGGAAAAAAATAATTTACGATTTTCCATCGCTCGTTTGATTTTTTACTTTTTTACAATTTTTTTTTGAATTCTCCAAGAAACACGCTGTCGCATTTTAATTATTACTTTTTTCCTGACATTTATATTTAACCCGAATATCGCGATCCGTAACACAACGATATATCAACTGAGAAGCTTATTCTTCTCCAAACTGGAAGTTTATATTAAATTATAACTATTTTATGAGATTGAATAAAGAAAATCGCAAATTATTTTCTGCTCTCTCCTAAGTTCACTGTTCAGTTTTTTTTTTTTTTTTTTTTTATAGTTTTCTTTTTTTCTTTTTTACACGTTTATCAGCGTACCGACGACAAACGATGCACTAGTTTCAAATAATTACAGCAAACTGGTTCCGCGTCGTAAAACCGTAAAGCAGCTTCTTTTTCGTCAGTCATCGCTGTAAAACCACCCGCGTCGTTTTATAGCACGTCGCCTGACCAACAAACAAAAAAAAAAAAAAGAAGCGATAAAAATCCATATACCGGATTCAATATTCTCTCGATGATCTAGGCACAATTTAATTACGTGTTTACAATCGATGCAGGCTTTTTTTATTATTGTACAAATTATACTGAGCTGGGTTCAGCTCGAGCTTACAATTTGAATTTCTAAAACTGTTTTAAATATATATTCTATATATGTATATTCGATTTTCTAATTACTTTTCTTTTGTCGTCTGCACACCCCTTATACATTATACACTCAACTTAATTGCACACTTCATACAGGGTGTAAGATTCGTTGGCAGTAATATTGCGTCACCTGCAGGTGAATTAGCGTTGACGAAACGATCTTTTCGGTTTTTACTGTTTTTTATAAAAATTTCTCAGCCTTTTCTACCGAACGTAATAAGACTGGATGTCTGCGTGTTCTGAGGGTTCAATGAATGACGGTGCAAGTACACGAGGCGTCTCTCGCCTGCTTTTTTCACGTGCAGTTTATACCCGTCACTACCAACAACGAAAGCATACTTATAAGGAAGGCTGACAATGAAGCCGTTTTTCAGTTAGCAACTATTGTACTACGCACACGTTCGAGATAACGAACGAGTTTGCTGCCGAGGAGACTCACTGACCTTGCAATAGGGCAGGAGGTGGAAGTCCTCGTGGTTAAAAGTGGGACAATCGCTGAACAGCGGTTCCTTGAGAAAGCAGCCTGCAATGCTGCTCGCGACGATTTATTTTCTGCACCGAGTGTACGCTGCTCGCTTATACCTACCTACCTTCACCACCTTCACCCACCTTTTAGTGTATGAGGTACCGTTACCTCGTTTCATGCACCCCGCAATATCTCCGCATCGATTTCTTCGACCCATCTTTGCAAAAATGTGGAAATTGCACGAAGCGAATGCTTTTGCGTGCACTTCGATGAGTTGATATTTTATTGATATCTTATCGGTTACTCGAATATCAAGTCACTTGAGCCGACTCGTTTTGCGTTTGTAGCTTCCTACATTTTTTCCTTTTTTTTTTTATACAGAAGTAAGAAATATTCCAATTATAATCAATGGCCTGGATATCCGTGCGTCGTTTTGAATCATCATCGATTTAAAATTGGTGAAAACCTAACAGATTTTATTCGATTTCACTCCGCGATGGGACTCATTTTATTCACACGACTAGTTTCTACAGCAAGTACATGACAGATTTTTTCTTTTCTTTAGCTGTCGATTTAATACTGTTAGAATCATTTCTTGATCGTTATTAATTGTAAAACCGGTGCAATGTTACGTGAAATTAAATACCTGACGATGCTGACATGTTGAAGAAAAGATATGATTTATTGTTAGTGAATTTGCATTGATGGATACTGGATTTTTAATCGCTTTAAATAGATTCAAAATCAAACATAGATATTTAAAACGTTTTCGTTCATAATTCCAGTGCTTTCTATGCTCAAATTTCTAAAAAGATCGATCTTGCTTACCGCGGATACAATAATCTGATGAAGCTTCGATCTTTATATAACTACCTCGTAATGAAATTAATAGAAATCATCGATTCTCGACCAATTAACCTGTTTAAAAAAAAATTTCCGCAGTTCTGAATTCATTCTATGAAAATAATAATCGGTGTTCATAATGATCGCGGTTCTTTCCATTACTAACACTATCATTATATTCTCAATCCAACCGAGTATAATAATAGATATCTGCATTTAAGGGGATGCCCTGGTCGATTTCGACGTTCACTTACATATCTCCAGATATCGAAGTCCAAGTGTTTTAAACGCAAAAAGGGCTCAACAGCCCCATTCAATACACAATTTTTAACAAAAAGACTGTAATAAATTTTCATTTCTTTATTTCTGCATCAAATAAAAATCCATTAAAATCTTTTTTTTCAGAATTGGGTACAGAATGGGGCTGTTGAGCCCTTCTTGCGTTTAAAATATCTCCTTAATTCGAAAAGCATTCTGCAATTCAAACGTGACCTGCGCATAATCATCATTAATTCTCAAAGAAAATTTACCGAATACCTGAAACCGGTTAGTGAGGAGTGAGGAAAACAGGATGTAAAAAATGCGTATACTCGTGTCGGTACGCACATATTATACGAGTATAACGAGATTGAGTCTATCGCCAATGCACGTCTGAACTCTTCAGAAAGTACAGACGCGTCACCGCCGTTTATATGCACGCCGTGCGTAAGCATTCGCGGTTCTAGCATTGCCATTGGTTTCGGGGACGAGTAGTATTCGCGTGTATAATGGATACCAACAACTTCGTATGTATATGTATACCCATACATTTAACGGAAGCTGATCTCATCCTCGATCCTTTTCGCAACGTTATTTGCAGCGGCGGTGTCTTAGTATCCGGTTATTATTTTGCACTTTAATACTTATTATTTGATTGAATAATGTTTCTCGATAAGCGAATGAATTGATGAACGATGAAACGAATAACGTTTAATTATTATATTTATATTCGCGTTGCATGCGAGATGCGGAGATGCAACTGAAGTTTTTTCTATTTTTACAACTTAAGTGATAGTGATAACGAGGTTTTTCACGATTCTTTCATCCCTTTTTTCCATTTTTTTTTCTCCTTTTATTTCTTCGTAAACACGTAAGAAGTAGATTATTTACAGATCGCTGCGGCTCGTGCTGTTTCAGCGAAATTTCTAGACTTTCAGCTCTGCTGGATTTCCATTGGATGAACGTCACCGCGGTTCATCTTGGACTGAAATGAATTTTTCAATCTATAAACTATTGTTGTTATTCCGTTGGAGAGCAAATAACTTTTACACGGTTATTTACGTTTCTTCTCAGCGACTGCGCGGGTCTGTTTATAAACGACGTTCGTGATATAATTAGCAGAACCGTGTTAGAAAAACTGACCATGAGTTAATTATAGTAGTGTAATTAAGTTCTATATAGGAGAAATCGATTGTCTAAATCAGAATGTTTCGTTTCTGAATTTCTCTGCTGACGATGAGGAATATAATGAAAATTTTGCGGAAAAAATTTGTAACGAAAGTACGGGGCCGGAAAAATTGAAATTTATTCAAAGTGCTGAAAATTCGCGTGTCACTTCAAAATTATTCGACCGTGAACTCGATAAAATCTTCGTTGTGCAACGAAAAAAAATATAAGATTCAAGATAAAAACTTGGCAGCGATTTTATCATGCACGTTACAACGAGCAGAGAATACCTAACGAAAAACTTGTCCTCCGCAGGATCACTTTTCGACGGATCCTCAAATTTTGGTATCAGTTACCTCATCGCCATTATATTCATCGAGTTGTTACGTCGTGAGTGCAATGCGAGAATGAGCGTAAACCGACGCCTACGCGTCTAGTCTACGTCCACGTGTCGTTTCACCGAATTCACCTTCGGCGCGAAATACAAGAAGGCTTCTCTTCTCATTCGCAGACTTGCCGATTCAGTATTATTACATGTATAATATCGCGGACTGCGCAAGCACCGGCTACTGTATTTTAATATACCTATATCGCGTTGCAATGTATGCACGATTCGGCCGCGATCTCTGAGCGAATCGTCAGAGATTGGAAAAGGAATTCAACCTTCGTTTATATCGTCGAACTATAGGATCGCAAGGATATGGTTCGCGTTCTGTGCCATTCTTGTATTATGTATACCTTATACACTAGCTGATTACTCACTCGTCCTTCGCTTGGCGTAACAAAACTTTTTCAGTTGGACGGACTTTAGTCCTTCGGGATGCTGCAGGCGTTAATCATCTTCATCTCTACGCGCGAGATTTTCCAGCTATACCATTTCTGAGTTATAAGTTCGTCCATGTGTTTAACTATGTGAACTGCTTCATCCGCTATATTTGTGTCGAATATCTCAAATATCTCAAAACGTCCGCCAGCAAATAATTCCGAATTTGAAAAGTTTCGAAAGCGTCGAATTCGGGATTTTTTCGTGGCGAAACTTGATGGAAAGAAGTCGAACTTTGGTGAAAGATCAAAGTTCCGAAAGTGCGAAAACGAAGAAATTTTAAAATCTGAAACATCAAAATTCTGAATTATCGAATATTATCAGTTCTGTGATTTTCTGGTTCGTTGAAATTTCACCAATTTGATCTTATATTTTTTTTTTTTGGATTTCCCATATTTTTACGGTCGGAATCTCGGTAAATCTGATTTTCGGTTTTTCTGATTTTTTACACCCACTCGTTGAGCAAACCACGCTGTTTAAGTATATTTTAACTTTCCGCATTTACTCCATCGAATCTTTATTCTCAGGAATTTTGCTCTATCGGAACTTGAATTTTCGGAATCTAGCATTTCTGAACTTTGTTGTTTCGTAAAAGTTTGATTTCCGTAATTAGACCGAAAATTCCTCGTTTTGGTTTTCTCTAACCTAGAACAAGGAAATTTATTCTTTATTCATTTCAATTTCACATTTACTAGACCCGCGTAACCGCGACTCGAACCACGTTTAGCTGATCAACGGTTATAGAAATTTGGGACTAAAATAAAACAGGGTGTCTATCTCCTTGAAAAACCTTCAAGTCCTGGGAGTTTCAGGGAATTTTTTTCCTCCTGGATTATCCTGGAATTCTCAGGGAATTTTAGATCCTAACGAAAATGGCCGTAATTCAATTCAAGTTCACAAACGGTTTCTTGCAGGTTCACTACATCTGACATTTGATTCTTACCAAACTTGTATGATATACGTTCTCCTGACGGTGACGCAGCTCTGCAATACCTGCAAGCTACCAATGCGAGTATTGTTATAAATGTATGTCTACGTGTAAATGAATAGACGAACAATCTGTCAAAGAAAGCCTGAATCACGACGAGCGCTGTGCGAATAACAAAGGCCTACACTTCTTTACGTATAAAAATGATTATCTTTTCTCAGAATATTGAGTGCGAATTTTTATAATTATACATGTATGATTAAACCGATTGTAGCTCGACGTTATCTTTACACAGTTTCATTCATTCATTCATTCATTCATTTATCGTGGTCCAAACCCGCCGTGAAATTAATGTTCCTCAAATTCTCGGCAAACAAGCTACTGCATTTAGTTATATAAATATTTTTCCCACCATCCCCAAAAATGACGAAAAGCTGTTATAAGTGTGGTCAAAAAAAAAAAAAAACCGATAGAGATAGACAAGTTATATACTTACTTAATTCAAAAAAATAGTTTACTTGAGCTACAAAAATTTTTTTGAATCAACTAAACGTTTTGTTAGACCGATAGATCTTGAATTGAGACAAATAAATATTTACTTAGTCACCCGTGACCACGTATTTAGTTGATTCAATGATTTTCTTCTCTCAGTGTAATTTTGAAGGAAAACTCTTGTTTTTTTTTATCGGGGGGGGGGGGGGGGGGGGGGGCACTTCTTACACGCCCGACTAAACAGATTTTATCAATCCACAGCTGCGAGGTTCTCTATGTGTTTCAGCTGTCAAGAAGATTGTTTTACCAGTGATATATTCTATTCTTAGTAATGAAATGTAATCTGCTGTTGGCAGCGGTCTGAAAAAGAAGGAAGGCGTGTTAAAAACGTCAGTAGTTTGGTAAAACCAGAAAGCTACGTACATATGCTCGGCTGTCTGAGAATCAGGTGACCGCACAAGTGTTCAAAAACAAATTACAAGTCGCAAAAGTTATTTAAAACCATTTAGGTATATGCAAGCGCGTGTAACGCACATGTTGAATAATATAATTAGCGGGAGGAAAGAAATTGAAATTCATATCCGCTCACGCATAGTCAAGGGTTCGATAAAATAAAATTAGAAATTTTACGAACACACGAATTATAGTCACTTTCGATTTTCTGATGGAAAACCCCGCGTGTGACAAATTCGATACTATATAAAATTTAATTTTTTACTTTTTATCCCCGTCGCTGCGGCGTACGACCGAGTGACCCAGAATACGTTTGGTGAAGGTAAAAAATTGTCCGAAAAATAAGGTCGCTCCTACTGAGCGTAATAAGCGTCAACACTTGATCTTTTAACTTTCAAATTACGTAATGCGGCGAAGACCAAACCCGCAGAACTAACTAGCCTTACACATCGAACTATGCGTCATGTACTCCGGTAAAAAGAAGTTATACTCGATCGTTATCATGTATTATATGATGTTTTTGTTTGTTTATTCGTTATTCTTGTTGTCGCCGTCATTGGAACTTTGGCGCAGCAACGGTGGTAAAATTCAATTCATTAGGAAAGTTGTTTCATCATGTTTGTTTGTTTTTTTCCCCCTGGATTTAAACCTTGTTTTCAAAATTACAATATATTCGAAGAAAAATTACCAAACGATTACACTTCGATTTTGTAATCATCGACCGCCGTCGGCTGCAGAGTTATTTAAATTTCCAAGTGAGATTTTCGAACGGCTATAAACGATCCGTTGGAAATTTCCTGCCGATAAAGTAGAAGATAAAATCATTCGCGGACATGGCATACTGCTCGCATGCGTGCGTCACGTATCGGAGTCATCGAATTGCCCACGCAATGAGCTTCGTCCGTATTACAAACTTATACATATACTTGGGAAAACATCGCTCGTTAAAATTTCCTCCCTTCCTTGCAAGTACTTCATGTCGTGCATCGTATAAATTGAAAATAATCCCAAATTCAGGATCAAAGTTGTTTGGAGAATCTGTTAGATCTAACACTCATACCTATAATAACGCTTTATCTCCCTGCGATAGGAGGTGTGGAGGTTTACTTTAAAATTTATCTGATTTATCTGATTTATCTGCCGACCGGAAAACGCACGTTTTACTCGGTGACGACGCTAGTCATCCCCGAAAATATTCACGCGTAATCGATGAATAAATATTATATATAAACACGATGATGTTCCGTAGGTTATACCATCTTCGTATTATTACATGCTTTTACGGTTGTTATTACTGCTAATTTTTCTCTTCTATTCAATTATTTGTTGCCTTTGTTTTTACAGTAAAATTTGGCGAAAGATTTATCACGTAATTCAGTACCTCGTTTTGCTCTTATTCTTTATTTTTTCCTCAACGTTCATAGTCGAACTAATCAAAGATTTATACTTTTCACCACTGCCTCTTCGCGATGCTTACTTATGATTGATTCATTCGGAATTGATCGATTACCATGCATCGCTTCTATAAATTGGCAACGTCATCCGTACGGCTACGCGGTGGCAGAAAAAATACAGCTTAATTTTCTACGTGATGAATAATAAAAGAAAAAACTATTTACTTGTCACATGTCATCTATCTGACTGATGAATTTTATTCTTCTCTTTTTCTTTATTAATATATACCATCGTAATTTGTAATCAGACATCAAATTATTTGATAAAAAAAATACACTCCGCTCTGCGTGGATTCGGGCTTCAAGAATGCAAGTATCTTTCTATCGACACAGTAATTATATCACGTATTAAAGTTATAATGATCGAGATTGTTTGATCGAATAATATGAAACCTGCAGTTACTTGAAGATACCTAAAACATGGTTTCTATGTTTTTAGCATCGATCTAATCGATCGAATATCATAATAAGCTAAAGATAGAAATTTTCTATTGTCTCTTCTATCTTCTATCTTCAACTTACTTACACGCGATTTATCCACGATCAAACTACGCGATTTCTATAAATGCAGAATCGTTGTTGGGCTATCGCGACATCCATTTCAGCGATCGTGGTCAGCACGTAAATACCTATAAATGCACTGTGTGGGAAAGTAATGAATGAATTTATCCAGAGAATTACTGAAACCAGGAAAGCCGCGTATAAACAAGTAGACCGAAAATACCATCCAATTACGTTAATTTTGGTGCTCTACAGTTTATCGCATTATAAGTTAAACGCCTGCAAGACAGGAAGTTGCTGATGCGTTTCTCTCAAGCTGCAGATAAAAGAAAAAAGTGAAAAAAAAACGATGCACCTATAAACGCGCGCGCCTAGGATAGTGAACCTCACAATTTAACACCGCTTTTCACAAGAGGGGACAAATATTTTCACACACGTGCCTGCATGTCGCCTCCTTGTCGCCATAAAGGAACGAGCACGCCGTGACTTCATATGCCTATATAACTCCGATATAGATATATATAATATCCTTTGTTACGGTGAATCATTTTCCTTATATTTCTTTCCTTTTTTCTCCCTTTTTACGTTTTTTTCTTACTCATACGACTTTTATTTTCCTTTCTGTTTTTTCTTTTTTCTTTTTGTTTTATTACCGCCACGCTCGTACCTTTTACGGAACATATAACAAACAATGCGTGATTTCGTGTTTGCATTAAGTGACGTCACACCTACCGAATTATTCTCCATGCGTTTGAATTATTAATTTAATTCTCGCCGCTATAATATAACGATTATTCATCTTCTATTTACATATTTAGTTTGATGAACTGAAAACTCTTTTGCGCCATAATCGCGTTTTCATGCATGTATTATTATGTCACGCAATTTTGTAATCCTCATTCGGTACTGGGAGGAATTCTTCTTTTTCCGTTGACATTGCTTATATTACTCGGAATATAACAATATACCGTCGTCTGTATGATTTATTGTACAAACAGTTTTCTTGAATAATTATTAACATAATTTTTGAACTTTTTTGCAAATGAATGAAATTTCCTATATGTTGTTACTCCGCTACAAATTATTACCATGGAAATCGGTTGAAACATAACTTGGACGATCGGATGATCAATTTTGTATTGCAAACACTTTGTTTCTTCGTGCGATCATTTTAATCTCTAAAATTTTCTTTTTACAAGTCAAATTCAAAAACACAATCGAGTATTGTCTTGTAACATTCGTTGTGCTTGAATTAACGTACTTACCGAATTTCTATAACTGCACGTGTCTTGCAATATTGGGCACTTGATGCGGGTGGAAAAGACACTGCAAGTTCTTTGTACGGTAAGCAAATGAAAGAAAAAAACGTGGAAAAAAGACCGTTTGAGATTGTAGCAGCCATCTGCCAGGATAACTGTACCGACATACCTCGCGATGCGGCAACGCTATAATATACAGAGAGCCACGTATAATAATGTGTGTGGATGTACATATGTACATATAACCACGTGATATGTACTGCATACATACATGAGCTTCTCCACTCGAGAGATGCAGCATCAGGCACACAAAAATAAACTTATTATATACAGAAAGTACGGGCAGCAATACGCGGGTTATTTTTAGAAACTAACATGCGCTTGAATTCTTATTCCAAGAGAGAAAAAGAGAGAGAAGCACACACATACCCTGAGAGAATAGTCTCTACGTTTTTCCTTTCTCGCTGTCGCGACATCCGATATCCAGTTTCCTATACGTTTGTTTCCTGCAGCAGCGCAAAGCCTTAAAAGAGCTTCAAAGCTACTTGACACCGAACCTTTCGACTTCAAAACGTGCGCTTGAACCAAAATGCCGAAGATAGAGTCAATGTGTAAGTGTAAGACTCTCTAAATGTATATTTTCGCCCTCTGTTTTCAGGCCTCGACTATCGATGGACGCAGGAAAGGTGCCTGTCTCTTTTGCCAAGAGTACTTCATGGATTTGTACCTGCTGGCCGAGCTCAAGACAATATCACTGAAAGTGACAACCGTCGATATGCAAAAACCTCCACCAGACTTTCGCACGAATTTTCAGGCCACGCCGCCCCCGATTCTGATCGATAACGGGGATGCGATTTTGGAAAATGAAAAGATCGAACGACACATCATGAAAAACGTACCGGGTGGTCACAATCTTTTTGTCCAGGACAAAGAAGTCGCCACGCTGGTCGAAAACCTCTTCAGTGTGAGTAAAATTTTATTTCTATACGATTGATTCGGAAAGGGAAAAGTAAGAGCTTTGTTTAATTTGATTCTTCGATTAATTATTCTTACAGAAACTAAAGCTGATGCTGCTCAACGCCAAGGACAAGGACAAGGACCCGAAGTACTCGTCGCTAATGTCGCACTTGCGTAAAATCGACGAACATCTTGGACGCAAGGGGACACGTTTCCTGACCGGCGACACGATGTGCTGTTTCGATTGCGAATTGATGCCGCGTTTGCAGCACATCAGGGTCGCCGGCAAGTATTTCGCCGACTTTGAGATACCCGAAACCCTCGTACACCTATGGAGATACATGCATCACATGTACAGGCTCGACGCCTTCCTGCAAAGCTGTCCTGCGGATCAGGACATCATCAACCACTATAAGCTGCAACAGGTGATTTGTCGCAATTTTTTGACTCAGCGTTTCACTCGAGATTCTTCGACCTAGAGTTTACTGTCGCAATTTTTTTACATCCATTCGGTGTGTTGAGAGTGTAGTAAAATAAACACCCGAAAACAGACTCGTGAAAGTTGGGTAATCTCGAGATTGAAAGTTTGATCCTAATCGCCTATAATTAATTTTAATCTATTCCGATATTCGCTTCGCAGAGCATGAAAATGAAGAAACACGAAGAGCTGGAGACTCCGACGTTTACAACGAGCATCCCGATCGAGGTTAACGACGATTAGAGGACTGAATTTATCAGAACTGAAATCAAGAACCTCATCATCCCAATTTATTCATGATCGGCGTCGACGTCGGATCGAGAATAACTTCCCTGGTGGATAAAGTTATGTGTAACGAGTTCGATATACACACGGAAGTTCTCGATCTCTTATAATAACAGCTTAACCAAGTTAAGACAGTAAAGCGCAGCAACCGCTTTCGGCGTAATTTCCTAAATTTCCTCATACTGTCACGTGATTTACGCGACTGCGCCTCAATTTTTTTATAGACGTTTCCCTACCTACAGAGAATTATTTTGATACAATATACCGTATTTTGTAATATTTGTCGGTAGTTTTTGCAGTTTCCTAAAGTATGTAGAGAAATAAAAATTAAACTAAAAGTCGACGCCATTACTACAGCCGATACGTAATGCTAAGTATCGAATATTAATATTATTATTATCATTATTATCATTATTGTAAAGCTATATGAAAAAATTTTCGATCCAAATTTGACCCGACGAGGTAATAAATTATAATCTGTAACGGAAACAACCTGTTTTCCGAGTTTGAGAATCGAGAATTATGTTTTTTTCTTGTATACGAATCGTGAAGCGATTTGTAGATTGCATCAAAATTATTAAAAATGGTAAAATTACCTATTTGTTTCTTTTCTTCTCCACTTTCAAACTCATTGTACGTAGATTTTTTAAATACGGTTCACTTCGCTGCAAAGAATTTATTTCTGCTTCCACCATTCTAATACACTCAAAGAAACTAAATTCGTTCAACTTGATACGTGTTGACGGATATTAATATTCTTTTCACATTTTCGTAAATTAAATAAATAAATGAACACCTGCTATCTGCGGGATAGTGGTTTTTTAACGGAGATATTTAAGGCAAATGATGAAAAATAAAATTGAAAATAATTTTGTTTTTCTTTTGTGTCACTCTCCGGCTTTGAAGTTACTTACTAGTTGTTAGATTAATTAACGACTTATACTTTGTCATTTTTACTTACCGTTACATTAAAATTTCGGTAATGGAAACAAGGCTGTACATAAAGCACTATATGCTTCGTTATTGTTATATCAGCATAATTAACATTATATATTATCATCTTATGATAGAATGTTAAGTATTAAAAAGAGGAATGAAAAATGATTTAAAAAAAAAAAAACGAAATTAACAATGATCGTATTACAGTAGGAATTTTTTTGCGCCTTTAGTTTTTAGCGGCTTTCGCCCAAACGGCTTGATATCGCTAATCTATATTATACACAGTATAAACGTATCTTTACTTACGGAATCATACGCGGATTTGTCTAAGTATTTTTTTTTTTCTTAGCACACGAAATTGTGACTAACGGCATATTATATCTGTGAGCTTAATTTCACGGGCTCACACATTGTACGTATATCATACCTGTTGAACGTATTGACATTCAGTGGTATTATGTTTTGTTGAACCATTCTATTTTTAATATCGATTGTTATTTTTACATACACCGAATCATGACAATGCATGACTATTGAGAAAAATATTTCTGTCCAAAAGCCTCATTGATTTTCCATTATCTGTAAACCAGATCATAACTATAAATCATAAATAAATGAAATATTATCAAACTGTACAACTAAAACTATTATTATTATTATTATTACTATTATTATTGTTATTGTATTATCATGATTACTATTACGTTTGCAGCATCAATATACCAGTGTTTACAGTCAATTTCATACACGGTGTCCGTATTTATCATTTCATGTAGTACGCATGTGTACACACATTTCTCAATTATTTTTCACATACGTTTATTGCCCGTTCAAACAGTGCTAGAACATCGTACGTACATGTTCAGAATTATTTCGAATCGGTGAAAAAAGTTGTAACGATGCTGTACTTATTGATTTTAACCAGCTAAAGAAAGAGGCGTGTAACGAACAGATTTTTATATAACAATAACTTGAAAACTACAAATCGTTACGCGTTTTCCGATACACATTTTTCAAATAAATAAATCTGTCGCTATGATTCTACTTCCCGGTTCAATTTTTATCCGTTTCGTATACTCAAACCTCCTCCCGCAAAGTTGACATACTCAAATGTCTGTTTTTCCTCGTTTTTATTTTTTCACGTCACTTCTCACGTCAACTGATTTTGAATCGCCCGCCATTCCTTGTGTTCCCCACCTGCTGCCCCGGACCATTCATAAACCGTGGCACTTGTGGCAGATCGACGCCATCTTGACTACGCTAGTCAACACAAAAACGAAGATGAAAATCGGTAGTGAAGTAAAAACGACGTTAGAGCCTCAAAACGGTACGCATAATCACCGATTTTTGATTTTATCAATTAACACTGGGACCCGACAGTCATTGGGCGAGACTCTACTCGACAGAGTTGACCATCTGAACATCGGGTAACAAAACGCAGTGCACAGCTGATCAGTGGTCTCGACGGACGGTCGCCGCTCGCTCGTAACGATTTTTAAAACCCGAGGCAAGACAGAGAGTGTTACAAAACACGGCTCGGAACCGGGACCCGGAGCAAATAATTCGTGACATGTTGTCAACCCGGTGTCTAGCCTACCAGTCCTCTTAAGTGCCGTTTTGTCTCATTAATACCGGTGTGCGTACAACCCGAGTGAGTGTGACCGTTCCTTGTAAACTATGGACGTTTCAATGGTTGCCATTCGGTAGGTAGACCGATGTATCAATCGTACACACATCATACATGATACGTTGTTGCACGCGTGCAATTTACACTCTCATATTTTATCGCCAAACTCTATACGCCCTCGCTCTCTCGGTCGACGAATACCGAGGATTTAGAACCCTCTCGATTCTACAGGTTAAAAGGAACTGGCTTGCGTGTTGCACCGTCTATGTATGTACGTAGGATACGTAGTAACCACGTTCATGATCGATTCGAAGGCAAACAAATCGACCGCCTCGATTTTCACAGATGAAATCGCTCGACGATGCTCAGAGTGGAGGTGATCGAATAGGAGAGAGCGAGAGAGAGAGAAATAGAGATAGATAGAGATAGAGATAGAGATAGATAGATATTGGGATCCGGTTTGATTTGACTCGCCGACGGCTGATGTCATAGACGCAATGTACTTGATGATCTGTTTCGCACCCATGTAACTCCCCGAAACACACGCACACACGCACGCACGCGCACATTTTCAACATGTGACTGCACCGATGTTGTTTACGACACGTGATTACGTAGTAAGTATTCGGCTGGTTGAAGGGAAGAGACGACTTCTTAATTCTTCGTTAGGTATTATACGTATACCCATGAAATTTTCATCATAGGTAATTTAATTTCTGAAAATCGTTCAATTCTTATTACCCGCCAGAGAAACTATGCGATATTGAATGTTTCGTGTGGATTAATTTCCGACAATTTCGTAAACTCGTGATATTGGTAAACACGCGTCGTAGCGTGATTCATCGATTGAATGTTATAGTGATGTATACGCGTAGGTATGCAATGATTACTATTTGCGCATCAGCTATGATTTTCATCTTAAATCGATGGTCATTTTATTCCGCGAACACTGCCAAGGCCAAGATCGCAGAATCTCTATCGTATCTTGAGTGTGTATACACACATGGATATTGTATCGGCGATGTGTGAGTCGAAAAAGAGGGGGAGAGAGAAAAAGAGAAAGAGAGAGAGACACGTGTGATCGTCAATGCCTGCGCGTGTAAAGGAGGAAGAACCGGTCAGCTGACGCTGACAGCGAACATAGCAAACAATAAATTTGTCTATACCTTGAAAGAATATCACGGACGAGTTGAAATTGATCAAAGAACTGATCGAATTTGTCACCTGTCGTCTTGGATAGCTTTGAAATTTAACAAAATTAATATAACTCGACGGCGACGCCGCTTATAATTAATTTCCCAGCGATGACGTTCGTCCGAGGGAGATAAAGATGAAAAATCATTACGCCAGATATAATTTGCATAATTCTTTATCAATTCACGAGATAACTTCACTGATCATATCACACGTTATAAAGTTTGCAATTCAAGTTTCACGCCAAAAGAAACTAGATTCGAACGCGCAACGGTCAATTTTTTTTTCTTTTTTTTTTTCTTTTCTTTCCATATTTTTTTCCTATCACAAATTCTAAACCTGAGATTTTGGCACGCCTTTAAAAGACTCGGGAGATTTTTTTTTCCTCGCGAATATATGTAATGTAATAAAGAGAGAAAAAAAAAAAATGCGAGAAGAAACTTCGTCACGTCAATATTATAATTCAAAAAGTATCTCGCACGTGACTCGCTCCATTCTATAATTTACTTCTTCCACGATATGACCTCTTCTCGTATTATACGTGTTACTACACACGCTATTCGGTATTTTATGCACGGCTGTATGACGAACAGAAATAGACTTTGGCTTCAGATTAAATTACATATTCACGAGGTTTATATCTGTTACGTGTCTTATTATATATACATATATTTAGGGTTATGCAATACCGACATTATACACGCTAATTGCATCAATTAAGTCTCTACACTAGCCACGGTCCACATAATAATCTCACTTCACATATCCTGTCCTGTTACGCGTAAAATGTAACGAGACAAGGTCGGTTGGTTTCTGATAAATTTATGCCTCGTAATTCTGGAATGCTTGAGTAATAAAAATCAATAAAATACGCCAGATATTTCCACTCGAATTGTATAATCGTATCCTACATCTACGATATAATACGCTAATCTCGTGCCAGATTTGTGGACAATCGAGCGAATCATTGATTCGTTCCGTTGAGAGCTTGAAATTGTCAGTAGTAACGAGTTCTTCACCTCTCGGTTACGCGTATGAACTTAATTCTGTAGAATCTTGATTGTCGTTTTTACTTTGGCTCATTCTGAATGTCTGATAAATGATGTACCACCTCTGCAAGAATTCGATGAAACGATACAAAGCCAAGAAAGTTGAACAGAACGCAGCTGCATTATAATTTTAATTTTATATCATTTTAATACACAATTCTTCTTATCCTCGTTGCCGCACTTCCGGTGAACACCCTCTTGCACGTGTCATTTCGCAATTTTCTGTGCATTGAAATTCAATTCCCTGATCCGTGTACGCGTCTATGTGGAGTCAGTGGAAAAAATGCCACTTTTTCGCAATCAAATTTTCCCTACAAGGTCGACGTGTGTCCATTACACACAGCTTTAATCTACATAAACAGCAGATCGACAGAACTTGCCACAACATATTATAATAACCGAGAGCGCGCTCTTGAACCTCCTCGGAGTGTATAAAGCTTGTATTTATTTTTAAAAGTTTGCACACGATAGTAAAAAAGCTACAATTTGTGTCGTTGGTTACACGATATATATATATATATATCTCTACGTAGTACATGTATGCATACGCGTTTATATCCTCCTTTGTGGTTGTATGTATATATTATACTTTTGACCGGACTTATGTAGCTACGTTGCGAGAGACAAGCAAGCATACGTCAAGCCTGAGCTCTGACGTATTAAAACCGCAACGCCGACGGCGACGACGAACCTCCATCGCGTCGAACAGGTGTCGTCGAATTTTGCGTTTTTCTCTCTCCCTTGTCCCCGACTTTTTATAAACAGAGTTTATCCGCAGAGGAATGACGAGAGAGATTAATATTATCGCATGAAATCTGTCCGCCTCCTCAATTCAAATATTCACCTCGGTTGAATTATATCGCGGTCGCGATTGTCGGCTAGAAAATATGTTTCACTTTATCCAATTATTTATCTCTATCACACGAAACGTCATCCGCGGAACATCGCCATTTTTTTCCACTTTACCACAACCCGTCGTCGTTGTCGTCGTTCAATGCGCGTGAAAAATTTCTTTTTTTAACAAACATTTTTTCACCTGCCTATACGCTCTTCGAAAACTATTACACACTTTGTTGACGCGGTATATCACCGAACACCGCATCGGACCGACAGATATCTGTGCAACTCTGTGTGACAAATTACCCTCAATAAATTTCATCGGCGACGTGCCGTTGTGGACACGCGCATGTGTTTCATTTTCAACAACGCGACAAGGAGCAGCAGCATCACGATATCTAAGTTCTATTTATTTCCAAAATTCCTAGCCCTTTTGTCCCTGACTATTTTTTCACCCACTTTTCAACGAATATAGATCGCAACGATTTTTCTTTCATTTTACTGTTAGGCCAGATTTCACAAATATATATATGTTTCACAAGTTTCACTACCAACGGGAATTAAATTATCCAGATGTCTTGACGACGAATAGACTGCACGCGTACCGAAAAATTTGTCAGAAATTGTATATTTTTCTTACTTTTTTTTTCTATACAACAGCAACAAAGTTTACAATTTTCTATCACATTGAAACGAAGCTGATTCAACCATAGAAGAGAGTTAATTTCTGCTAGTAATTGAGTTGATAGTAACCAACAGGCAAAATTCATTCCACGAAAAACATCCAAAATAATTCGATCTGATCGATAATAAATTATAAAATATCATAAGAATCGTCAATTCATTATCTTGCCATAAAAATTTTTACTTTATATGAATCTTCTTTTTTGTTATCTTCAAAATTTTATTCTGCTAAAGAGTATCCCAAAATTTTTTCAAGTCCTATTTCTACGCATTAAATTTTTTATCTGGGGTCTCCAGCGACCCCGTTGTGACAACAGTATAATTATATTGAACGGGCGTCCAGTCCCGGTGATCCAGAATTAGGCACACGTGCGTTTTGATTAAAATGGCAGTAACGATAAGCGGCTGGGAAGTGACTGATTTACATTCGTTCGTATTTCGCAGGGTTATGAAATGCGACATGTTTCGCGAAATTGGATGTGCGATGGGGATCCGGGGTGTCATTCGGACGATTTAGACCCGGTGGACGAGACCTCGAGAGCGGGTTTAAAAAAAGCAGCCCTCAGGAAGGCAGCGCCGACCGACTCGCTCCTAACTTATCCAATTACTCGCACGCGGTTACGGCTGTCATTTACTGAGGGGACCGAATTGCGTATACGTTAAGCAATTAATAACTTCGTCTTTTTCTCCAAAATATAACTAGCCATCTGCCATCGGCTCGCCCGACGCTAATTATCCTAATTATTATTCCCATGCACTGAGAAATTCGTCCGGCCTCCATCCACCAGCCAACATTTCATTCTCTGGATTTTCCTTAATACCTTGCCAAGTATCCGGCCGAAGAGGTACTCAATTCCTTTCAAATTTCCTTTTCTCAGCTGGGTGTCTAGTATTCATGGAAATTATGGAATCAGGGAATTCTCAAGGAATTTTATATCCCTTGGAAAAAACCTGGATATTTAAAGAAAATTTCTATTTTTATATGGAATATACTAATTTTCATCCTAGGTTCATAAAAATTTTGCCAATTGGAGAGAAGAAGAAGTTTTTCTTTCAACTTTTCAAAATCTTGCAAATTCGTATCGCAGTATCCGGCAAATATAGAATATTCTCGTTCGTATGATTGTTGTATTTTTCATTTATTTTATACATGACAACAAACTGGATAAATAATGATTCTTGTCTGGAAAACCTGGTATTCTCAGGGAATTACGTTCCCACAAATAACTGGACACCCTGTTTTATTCATATGCTTGAGGCCTCTGGAAAAAAAAATGTTTACCACATAAGATAACATAAATCGGGTATTCTATTTTTGCAACAGATTTTTGTTCTTCGTATCGATATTCTTATTACACATATTATTTGTTTGAAAAGGGTTTAAAAATCCGAATCCGTATTTTGTATAACCTCTAATCGTTGCTGAGAAACAAATCGTCAGGATCGGATCAATCTAAAAAACGTTCAACCCTAGAATTTAATCCTTGTTCACGAAAAGGGAAAATTAACGCAACTCATTCGATGTTCCTTGTATTACCAAATCCTCATTCAAAATTCGATTGACGAGTAATGCGTTTGAAAAAATGGTAATTAATTTTAGCTCGTTAATTAAGCGAGTCAAGCCTCCGACTGCAGCAGAAGTGCGACAACCTGCGTGTCTTCTAGCTTAGGGAGGAGGAGGAGGAGGAGGAGGAGGGCTGCAGACGCCGACGAAGCATAGTCGGTAGGAACTTAGGTACGTCCTCCGTCGTTTCGTCGTAGCTGGTATTTCGTGACACAAATATCTTCCCGGCAAGCCAGAATTCCGTTTTTCTTTTACCTTTTTCATTTTCTCCACACAAATATTTGCCGGTTTTGCTCTCGTTTGCGTCATATCCATTCCTCTTTCTCTTACTTTCTCTATCTCCCTGTATCCTTATATCGCAATGTACGTTATACATATACCTTCGTTAAATTGTACCGCAGCGCACCAATCCGTCTTCATCTATCGCAGAGTAAGCAAATTTTCGCGATTAATATGACAAGTCGGAATTTCGTTTATGAAACGTATCGCTTCATGCTCCATGTTTATTATATGTCTCTTGGACTTGGTATATACATACATATACTTATTTTCACTTCAATCTTTCAGTGAATTTGTATGAATGAAATTCTTACTCTTTCTCATCCGTGTCTACACTTGAGATTATTAATACACTCCTCGAGTTCAAATTTGTAACAAAAATTTGACCAACTTGTTTACTGATTTTTTTTTTTTTTTTTTTTTTTTTTTCTTTATCACAGTCGCTATCCTTTTGAGCACTGGATTATATTTTTTCGATGTTATCTGTCGGTGTGAATGCTGAATTTTTAAACAGAGATCTTAGCAAACTTGAATACATTTTTTGTGAAAATATGTATAAAGTGGCTCCTCAAATATTCGTTTTCTATATCGTTATTTGGACGTCGATGTGTTTCATCGACTACATATATATTTCATAAGGCCGAAAAAAGGCCAGGAGATCAACTTCATTCAAGGATAAAACCCTACATCACACAAGTAGTGGACTTTGCTGGATTTCACGTTGTTATTATTAGCTATACAATTGTATCGTTTTGTTTATTTTACACTTTTCTTTAATCTTGTATCAAATTTTCTCAACGATTGACGTGCGAGTTTTGTTTATATAAGTTACAGATACGTCACACGGATAAACAAATCGAGTTCAGATGAATCACAAACGTTTCGGACGTGCCAAAACATTTTTTCGCCATACCCTCGTCATCGATTTCAATTTTATCTATCATCGCTTTCACTCGTCGTCGAGTGTTCGAAAATAAATCACAGAGACTGAAGTAATTTCTCACAGTTTATCACAGTTTTCCTCAAGTTATATATAAATATTATACAATGTCGTATATATAGAGCCATTTAAGGTAGATGAGTGTACAGATTGACTTAAATTGCAGTGCATATGATCATTGCTTTTATACAGCTAACAAAATACCGCAACAATTTCCTCGTCGTTGAATCCCAATTATGCGAGTGATCGCATTTCTCTAAATACCCAATTTGCAATGAGCAAAAAGCATACACCAAAGCTTTTTGTAGCACAACTTAAGAATAGTATAGATGCCGTGCAAGTTGTTGGAAATAATTTAAACCAATCATAAATTGTTGATGAATTTTCGACGTAGGGGGTCTTTGAAAAAATAACTACGTAAATATCAATTATGTAGTACGACAGGTCACAAAAGGCTTATCATATCCAGAACCGTTATGAATATATTTGCACTAATTTTGACAAGGAACGAGTAATATTTCCTGCAGTAAACGAGCCGAACCGATCTCTAGCCGGAGCAAACTGCATCATCGTCGTGCTATAAGTTGAACGCGAATTTTCATATCGCACGTATGCTTTGGGCAACTCGAGTAATCTGGCACCTCTTGCGAAAGCCGCTAAGATGATCAAGAATTTCCGTAGATCGTAGATCACATGTCTAGGTATATCTCCCAGAGTATACTTATTACTCCGATGCAACGCCTGATATGTATTTTGCCACCGACGCACCGCCCAGCCAGAAATTGTAACTGCAGCAGCAACGATCTTCCAACTGCAAACTGTGCGTTGCAAAGCCTTTGGAACAAGGAAGTCCTTTGTTCCTTGACGAGTTGAATGCCTCGCGTAAAATCGCGTGCGAATCTCCCCCGTATGAATCAAAAGACGATGGTAATTGCGGTAGTGAAGAAGAACCATTCTCTGTACCACAAAGTCTGCTGTAACCGGAAATATCGTTTTAATTGACTGACCAAGGTGTAAATATGTTGCGAACACCACTGTAGCTGCATTGACAATTTCTCCGCTTTGAAAATCACTGCCCAAACGTTTCTTGGTACAGCAATAGCAGAGAGATGAGATACGATAGAGACTCGAAGTATGAGTGTAAAAATTGGAAATAATTTATTTGACACGTTAGACCGAAGCTGCGGACATTTTCACCTATAACTAGAAATTTGTATCTACGTATATATAGTCAGGTCGGTGCAGGGTACAGCGTCTGACTTACGGATGAGTAAAATACGCTTGTGGATAAAATATACCGACCACAGATCATGGCGGTGGATAATTGCGTGCATGCAGCACAGCGCACCTTTGGCACGCGGCACAGGTGTCCACCTCGAGAGGCGGGTGCCAACTCCCTGGGTCCATGGTCCATGTGTAGAGACGCCCGTTGCCCTCACCGCGACCCAACAGTGGCGCAATGAACTATACCTTGGTCTTGAAAAATGGGTCAATCCTGATTATAAATAGTCAAAAGTGGTCTGCGGTGCTTTGGACTAATCCTGCGAGCGATCGGAGGAATGAATCGCAGTCGAGAAACGCCTGCCTCGCCAATTCTCAATCCGCCTCCTCTCCCACCACCACCGTCTATCTATCTCTATGATAATAATCGAGTTCTCAATCGTCGTTGATCATTAATACCGATTAATACCATAAATTGTGACTGATCCGATGTCTTCTTAGGTAGGCCTTTCCACGAGGATGGGGGCCTGCGATGGGGGACTGTCACTGCTCTAACATCGCGATAATGCAGCTATTCCATGAGCTGAAGCAGCAGTTTCCCGCACTCCCGGACCACGTCGTGTCACAGTGCATTGCCCAGGTACCCAAGGCGAGCCAACCACCTTCACCCTCCCTCCACTAGAGACCACAGACCGCATTTTCATACCCATATTCACACTTTTCATCAATTTCGTTGTTGCATGCTGTGTGTCGTTGGAGTTGATTGTGATTTTCGTTCATTCGTCATAGCCCGTTGCTCTTTTTGCTAATAATTCTACATGTATATACCGTAACAGTGTTGAGTTGCTGCCGTTGTTCGTTTACCTATTATACGTATAATTACACTTTGATTATATGAATAATAACTTTGTTCCAAATATAATCATCCACGCTCTTTTTAATATTGTTTTTAACGCAATTTTTTTTTTTTCTTTTACGAACCTACCGCAAAGTGATCTTTAAACAGACTCAACGTCGTGTTACCTGTGTATATATACATACATATATATATATACACACACGCACACGTACGTATACCAACAGTCTTGCGTGATTTACACATGCATGTCAGCTGGCGTGAATAATCCCTCTGTCCCACGTGTTGAAAAGATATTCCCAAGAAGACGTACCAACCTCGAAAGCGAACTTCAGAGAAGAACCAACGGTGGGATTTTTTCAACGAGCGCAGTTCCGTTACTGCAATAATTGATTCCGTCACCTCACGTTGTGCAGAATTTTATAAAATTCATAACCAAACTTGTCATATTTTTCTCTCCGGACACTGTTTTCTAACATGAATTTAGACTATTTTTTCAAATACCACGTGGCACTGTGTGCACGGAAGCTCCAAGTTTGGTCTAATTACACGCGAGGGGTTCGCGATCAATTGCCGTAATGAAAATGCGTTCTTGATTAATTTCCCTCCACATATCCTTCAGCTGGCTCTTCCAATGCATTACTTTCGAGGTGTCGGACGTATACATATTCGGCACATACAAGCTCTGATGTGCATGTGTCGAAAATCCCGATGCAAAATATCAAACGCTCGGTCTGCGATGGAGGTATGCTTCACCGATGGGTCTAAGTCCGCAGCGTACAACATCATCGTGCCAAAGCATAACCACCGAAGAACCGAAAATTGATGTTTTGATAATTTTTCGGTCAAAGACCCAGCCGAGCTCGCGTTCCCGGAAGTCTTTACTTTACGACCCGCAGTCCGCTTAACTCAGCATGTGCAACATGTATGTACCTACGTCGACTCTCTAGTCGATCGTCGGTCTCTTGGGATGACGGAGCTGACGCAACTGGAGAACGGATGTGTAAATCGGAGGACGTTTTTTGCAGAACAGCCACGACAAGGAGACATGCGCGCGAAGCCTTCGCGCGACGCAGGAGTCGCGGCCGCCTTCGGGCGCCTTTCCGCCCCCACCGCCCCCCGACACCCTGACCTCGATCAACGCGATGACCATGAACCACTCGAACCTCCATTCGTCGAACCACTCGAATCATCAGGCCGCACCTCGTCCCCATCGGCCAGCCTCCCTGGACATCGGTGTCGCCCACACCTGTCCTCGCACCCCAAACGGCGCCCCCGCATCCGCACCGGCCGCGTGCCCGTCACGGGGCTTCTTCGACGACCTGACGAACCCCAACAACGCTGGCTTCGAACTCAACGTCAACGTCGCCTGCAGTCCTGCAGCTGGCAATCGCGGTACGAATATCTAAATTGCGTTAACGAACAGAGGAAAGAAAAATATGAATCAATTACGCGACACGTTCGGTTAAAGGAAGATGCCTTTGACCGAAAACGCGCGAAAAATACTGCAAGGTTTAACTTTTTTGTGGAAAAATTTATCCGTTTTGCCAATTTTTTCTTCTTTCTTTACGGTGAGAATTATTGTTGTACTTACTGTGTTTGGGCAGGTTTTTAAACGCGATTTAACTTATTTTTATCAGACGTGTGGGCGCTGGAGGGATTTATAGTCAATTTGTGAATTTTATCATTTCTCTTCCGCACACCAGCCTGGAATAATATTGACGGAGAACGAACAAACGGTAGCAACCTCGGGGCGTACATATTATATTTCAATCATTTTTCAACCATATTTCTTTCTATTGAGTAAGGTGAATACCGCCCACCCATGCAATAAACATACGTATGTATTTACAGGACTGTGTTATTGTTCATAATTCAGAATATCTGAATTCAAAATATATGAACTAGGAAACATAATCTCCAGTTTTTACTGCCAGCGTAAACCGCAGCTTTTAAAAATTATTAGAATAACACCGATTTAACATGTCAAAGAAATAACGAGAATATTATAGACATCGAGTTTTCATTCATATTCCACGCGATTTCGTATCACCTCCTCCAGGTTTCACCACTCGATTTACAAATATCGATCATTTTCTAACTGCGCTATTGTTGGTGTGGGTGTAGGTTAATTTTGGTTTTGGATTTTGTTAAGGATGAATCATGTTTACTTACAGACGTCCAGTCGAAACAACGTTCAAGCGAAAGAATTACGAAATAAAGACTGAACAAGTGCAACTCGCACGTCAATCAATGCGACCTAAGTCGTAAAAGTGTCCCCTTAATCTAGAAGAAAAAAATTATTCTTTTCTGTCGGTATACCGAGGGAATATTTTTATAATGCAACTTAATATTTTGTCAGTTATTGATTCTAAACCTCTCTTTCTTGATTCTGACAATTTGACGGCTGGACTGTACCTAGACGTGATACATTCTTAAGACCCAAGTTAAGGATGAACAAGACCCGCGATCTGAAACAAAAATTGGAGAGTTGAATAAAACTTATTAAAAATCTCAAGCCATGTTATTCGTCATATCATTATATATCATTATTTTGAGCATTCTAATCTTGAAACCTTTCATCAAATAGATCAATGAAATCAATAGATCAATTAGCTTTGTCTCATTTAAATTTGAATTTGCTTAGGATACGTTGTTTCATTCGTACAGAGACTATCATTGGCGCAAATAAGATTGCTAGAGTTTATTTTTCTTTTTCAAAGTCCTTTTCATATGTCTCCTAACGTTTCATCCTTAACCAATCGAAATGCAATATATCAGGTCCGTCGATTAAATCGATTCTTTTCTTCTACCGCCTGGTCCAGATTTTCGAACGATACCAGTCGGCGGTACCTGTAAACGAAGTGCCCTGCTGGTAGAGCCCCGACCTCACTACGTCGGGCACGTACCCGACCACAACGGGGGACTGACGAACGGCCTCACCGACACCTCCCGGAGCTACACCTCCGTCAGCCTTACCCTGAGGCCCCCGTCCTCCGAGCCCCAACCTCCGATCAACATCAGATCTCACGGCTCCAGCCTCACCTACTCGACCTCCTCCGTCGACCCGAGGGGCTTCCAGAGTCGCCTCCAAATCAGCATCGGGCCCGGCGCCATCGGCAGCGTGGCCGCCGCCAGGATAAGGCCCCCGATGGGTCCGACCAGGCCCACGACCTTGCTTCCCCCGGCTTCGACGCCCCACCGACCCCCGGGTAGAGGTTCATTTAGATAGCAAAAATATGTTCATTTTACTTGATTTAAGGTTTTCAGGTTATTGAGTAGTATTTCTGTATGGTCCCATTCTTGGTTGCAAGACTCTTTAATGGATAATTTTTCGACAGGGCTTCCGGCCGGACCACCGAGCCAGCTGCCTCGTCCCACGACAACGGTGAGCGCGCCGACGACACCTTCCGTTCCGACGACAGCGGGCCTCGCGCCCTCGACGAGCCTTCCAACGACACCCGCCTCGCCCTCGCCCTCTACTTTCGCACCGAACGCCAACCCCCCACCTCCCATCTTGACGAATACGACCGTTGCCGACTTCTTACAATCGCCGGTAAATAAAGGTGAGATCCAAACCTTCGTGTACTTCTCTTTTTCTTTTTTCGCTTTCAGTTGTCCAAAAAAAAGGAACCTCGAGTTTTCAAGTAAGTTCCGACGATTCCAATTTCATCCATTTATTTCCAACCTTTTCACTCCCCGATTTTTGGGGATGGCCTAAAATCTCGCAATAATTATTTCTTACTCCCCCCGATTTGCCCGCCGACACCTGCCTTCCCTAATCCCTGCAGGTGTAGAATAGGCCGGGTGATAGCGCCAGCGGCGAGGTATCGGGAGTAACTATGCTCGACGGGCCGGTGTCGGTGATATTTATGAATTCCTGGCCGAGAGCGAGACTATACATAGCCGGAGTGTGGGAGCGACGCATACCACATGACGATGGCTGGTGGGCGCTCGAAAAGCGTCAGAGTCGCCCCCGTCGTCGGCCACCTGACCGTCTGGCACTCGGATCCAACCCGGTGGCCCCCGATACGTTAGGGCTAAAACCGTCTCGAACATGGAGGAATTCAGAAGCGGGGAAAACACGATTTCGCCGTTCGTTCATCGTCGCATATCGCCTTCCGGTTATCAACGACTCGACGAATTCGTCGACCCTGCGAAACGCGTCGTCGGAATAATTTACGACTTTGCACAGGCTTGTCGATGGCTCTATTATGACGTGTGTTATACCGTAGACTATTCTTTTTCGGCTATTTCAGTTCTTCTCTTTGCAGAAAACGTCGCCCAGAGAGAATGAATGTGCGGGTCACTGTGCAGAACGTGATACGGACTTCTCTAGATCTCTAGATCTCTGCCTCTGCAACCGCGCTTGTATATCCTTCGTCGATGCAATTTAGTATAAGCTTCTTCTAGACGAGATCTCGAGGTCTGGTACTAGCTACATGTATATACGCGAGCTTTGAGTAATTGCGAAATCGAAGGCTGAATCACTTTACTTTTTCCGCATTGTTGATTGAAGCGGAAGATCGTTCTCGTATCTATATCTTGTACCATTTTTTAAATCTTTTTCTTCTCAAAAAATATTTTTCTGATAAATGATTCTTGCATTTTTCATATCTCGCGAACATTCCTTCCGACACAAGGAAAATGGTACAGTTTGTCTAGTTCGATACGGTAACAAACAAACAAACAAACAAACAAACATTAAGGTTTTTACTTTGCAAGAAAACACGGAGACCTTCGTCGTCGTAAATCTTATAATAAATTTACTTTCCGATTACTTCACTGTGCAGACCTCTAAAAAAAAGAGAGAGTGAGAGAGATATCATCCGCGCGGTTTATTGTTATCCTTGAAAAGTTTCGATGATGTAAATTTACACTCTATTTGAGAATTTCCGGAACCGCCAACGCAGAGAACACTGATCCGTATACATAACGATTTTATTTTAATCTCCGTCACCATTCATTCCTAGACACATAACTCTATGTCAGTCACGTAACAAAGCACACCCTGGCATACATATCTATTCCAAAAAAACATTCCTACCTGCAGGCACCCGAAAACAGAAACCAGACATATCTGTGCACATTATATATACAATGAAAAAACGAAATTCCCTGCAGACTTGAGTCCAATCGATCCAACAGATCAAGTACAGACGCATGCATTCTGAATTTCAATAAAAATAAAAAAATAAATAAAAATAAGACGATAAAACTAAAACGCAGGAACGTCAGAAAAACCAAATACATACTTCCTTTTCTCCATTCAAGTTTTCTCGCGCTCTTCCCAATCCGATCTCCAAACAGCGCTCCAGCGTATTTTTGCGCATGCATAACTGGCGCGTAACTTGGTCCCGTTTTCCATCGGTGAGGCTGTATCGCGACGGACGGAGGTAAACCTTTTTCGAAAAATCTCTGTCTGGGTTAATTTTGTGCGTCTGCAGAGCGTTGACAATCAAATGGAGGCGGGGTGCGAGGCCGTCGCGGCGGGTGATTATAAATGTGTATAATTAGCCCCTCCTCGTCGCTCCCTCTTCATCCTCCACCTACGACCTATCCGGTTGGAATCTGTTCCTACTATTTTCGCGCCAATTTATTGGCTTGTGTTTACTATTCGGTTTAGGCGTGCGTTTATCCGTTCAATAGCTAAAATAGATTCTTCTTGTTGGCGTTTTTCCCGCGAGTTATTATACACCCGCGGATAAGCCGGACAAACAGACAGACAGACATCGTAAGTGGTCGCAGCGTGCATTTCTAGTCTCTTTCTTCTCTATCTATGTACACACTCATGCATATGTATAGAGATTCGATTGTACTTGTGGACGAAAGCTGGTCGTTTTACCTGAATGATATATTTAGCACATTTTCACTTATGCATGTTTGTCCCGCCGGCCAATCGGTCATTGGACAAAGTTCAATTCGCGACTTTAGTCATCAGCTTACTTACAAAGTGTCGAACAATATTCTATGTATTTCACATTCCCAAACTTTGAGAAATATACACACAGAGGAGATAAATTGGCGTGAATTATTTCCGTTTCGGAGTGTCGGAGAAAAAGAATGTATAGATGAAAAAATTCCGATAAAAATTTGAAAATCTATTAAATCTTGAAACAAATTTATCTACAAAACTTCAAATTGATTTTTTCCAAACTGAAAAATTTACTTTTTGTTATTGAAATGTGATTCCACCTCGCGTTACGGCTTATCAGCCGACAGATAAGGCCGAAGAATCACGTGACAGTTTCGTAATCAATATACGAGTCCAATACGGAAAATCATTGGACGATACAAAAGACGATTTGCAATAATTGCTTTTAGTTTTCCGAGTAGCGTCCAGTCGAAACACGGCAGTGGGCGTTATTGTTCGTTTTCATCTTCCGAGTTTACATTTCAACTCTTTCGTGATGGAACACCGATTCGAAAGACATGAGGCATATCCTCGTAAGAATTGCAATAATATTTCCAATTTGACTTTGTAAATTTTTCATTCATTTCTCGCGCAGATGTGGAACCGCGAAATTATTACCTACTCGTAAAATGGATGAATAATTAATATAGCTTAAGCATTATTCTTCGTATTGGCTTTACAGTGGCGGATCATCAAAAGCAACTGGTCGCTGAGCAGATGGTGAGAAGAAATCGTCTCGCTAAGGAATTGCGAGCGGAAAAAGGAAAACTGGACGCCATGAAACGAGAGCTGAAATGTTTGGCAAGACCGTTCAACGCCGCTACGCCCCCGCAGGTATAAATTATTCGGTCACGATTCAACCGTTACGGTTTATTAAAAAAAATTTCTGATCCTCTTCTAATTTCGTTAACCGTTTATTATCCAACTCTGCACCGATATTATTGTTGATCAATTTGCAGGAGCTGGAGAGCAAACTTCGAAGCGAAATTTACCAACTCCAAGTTGAATGCGACAGAATGGCTAGCGAAGTCGACCAAACGTCAGACCCGGCAGGTAAGCAGCGAAATAATTCTAACCGGGAAGGTATCCCAGGTCGATATCTCCGATTTGATTTCTTTTGCAACACGTTATAGTAGACTAATAACTAAGGCAACGCGTATTTTTTTTTATCTCATTTTTTTGATTATTTTTTTAATTGCGAAAATTACATTCTTCATTTCACATGATGAGAAAACTTTTCCAGCTGGACTGTTATAAAAAATATTATGTTCTTGTTAATGAAATTGCCAAATCACCCCTTGACATGCCTTACTTTGAGGGGTGGTTTTACCGCCTTACAGTGTTTGATGGCAGATTAAAAAAAAAAAAAAAAAAAAAAAAAAAAAACAAGACACGGTGCTTCAGATTTTAGTCTACTGTAACATATCACAGAAGAAACAAAATCGGAGAGATCGACCTGGGATAGTTTCCTCGTAAGAGTTTTATTGTGTACGAAGTACGACATAATTGCCTGTTAAAAAAGAAAAGAAAAAAGCTCGAATCACGTTTTGGCCACGTTACTCGCAGTGCCTCTGGGAGAGACAAACGAAGAGTTCTATCAAAGCATCTACACAGGGCAGCCGTTCGTACCCTTCGCTGGAACGAACCCGAGGCCACCGCCTCTGCCCTCTCGACCTCCAGCCTGGATCCCGTCCGGGGACCGGGAGGAACGCGACGGACCCTCGTGGGTCTGCGGGATGTGTACCTTCGACAACCATCCGCTTATGGACAAGTGCGAACAGTGCGATATGCCGCGTTTGCCCAGCCACAGTTCAGGTACGGCTAGTCTAAAGTGTTTGGTGCCCGTTGAGAGCTTGAGGCCACTTTTCAACTCTGGTCCCACCCAAAAACGTGATGACCAGACCTCGAAGACGGCCCCGCTGACTCAGGAACGGTGAATCGCTGGTGCCGATCAAACCGCACTTGATCTTTACCCTTTTGGGTTTGATTAGATATTTACGGTATTTTTCAGCCAGTCATTCACGACTCAGTACTTTCACCGGAGATCTTTTCGTTCGATATTAATACTGAATAAATTTTCGCACGACCGAGTTAACTAAACTGTACGAAACGCGTTAGAAGTTTTTTTAGACGACGGTGAACGTAATACAAAATTGTAGGATTTTTTTTTTTTTTTTTTTAGTTATAATTTGACAATTCCCTTTTAACTTACTAGCTCTAAAGTCTGTGGGATTCTAGAATTCTGTGTTACAATGGTTTTTATTTTTAACTTTTGAGAAATATCAAGTATCAATCGTGGGTCACCGGAGCTGAAACTTCGCTGCATGAACCCAAAAACAAACAACTGTTGCAAGTAAAGTGTCGAGTGTTGAATGCAGTTTGATGGATTAACAATTGCTCATGTATAAACATTACCTAAGTGTATATATATATACACATATTTTTATTGATAATATATAGCGTGACAAGTGCAATACATCACATAATAAATAAACCTACTTTAAAAGCGTAACGCATAAATAAATAATTCAATTACGTTACATTAAAATTGAATACACAATCGCTTCATGTTGAAGATTTCTATACATCATGTAAATATAAAAGATTGAAATTGAATTATTCAATCAGTTATTAAATGTATGTACACGCATTCCGTAATTCATACGCGCACGTTTACTTTCCAATTCGCGCGTATAACGTTATACATGCGACGTGTATTTCTACAGTTAAATTGTTATATTTTATGAAGTATATTGAAAGGTTAACAAGATCGTTGTAGAAAATAAAATCCAATGTAGTCACTAGTTAATGTGAATAAGTTCCGCCAAGTTTTCGGATCGAGTCGATGGTTTGTACGACAATAGCACTTATCGTTTATTGCCAGTCCATTTCTGGCCTCGTTGGATTATAGTAATAATAACGGAAAACCGCGTCCAGCAATTCAATCGGTTTGAATACTTAACCAAATTTTGTATTTTTTCATGTTTTGTTTTTATCTCCATCCCCACAACAAAGAAAAGAAATTTTAATAAGCTTCATGTACAAATATTTTTTCATGCAGTTATTATGAAAGCTTTATGAAACCTTGATCAAATGTATAGATTTTTGTTCTTCGAGATATACACAGGGGCAGGCTCATCCTCACACAAAATAATTCGTTATCGAAGACTTGCGTATGATGTGATCTACTGTCATAATATTAACTACCATGCATATGTTTTTTCTAATAATTGTATTTTGAAAGTTTTATCTGAATTCGATGTGTGTCTTGCATTAAATGCAAATAAAGCGACTAATTACCATGTATATTGGCTTCATTTTACACATTGTTTGAAAGCAAGAAAAGAAACTAACAGCAAGAAGTTTGATCATACCTGTGCATTATTATTCTTACAAGGGGAACGAGGTAAGTTTCTTTGTAACTTCACAAGAATGTGAATCCGAATAGACATTTATTATATTCTGATTCCCATTATTTAAAAACTTTTTTTTTGTCCAAGTCTATTTTTACATTTCATTTTTCGTAATGGAAAAAAATTTATCGTCCTATTTGGAACGCAGAAATCAAGCCTTGCTATCGGAGGACAAAAAGATTGCAATTTAGATAAATTAAAAAGCAGATGTAATGTCATCAGGCTATACTGCATTTGGAATATTGTAATGAAAGTTGACTTTTCATGTATAGGTGAAACGCAAGATATTCACATACGAGTGACACATCACCACAATTTTTCACCAAGACGTGAGTATTTCAACAATGATAGAAAATTAGTTTCAATATTCAAGCGATAATGGGCTAGGGAAATCGATTACCAAATGTTTCGCACTTGCGAATGCGAGAATTAAAGTTCGGATAGTGTTTTCACTTTTGCCTGCTGTAAACTACACGTCATCTGTCTATGACTGAATGTTAAAAATAGCAATTCTCATCACTAGTCATGTTGTATTTTGAAAACGTAATATTTGAACGAGACATTTTTTTTCCCTAGGAACAGTGCACAACTGGGTGGTATGATGTGAACCGAACTAGAGAACTGAAAACTGTCTACATATGTTCAAGTATATGTGTATACATACCTTGGCATGTATACATATATATCCAAATGATTAATTAATTTATTTATATTTAAAAGAAAATAAATATATAATATAATAATGATAAAAATAATTATAGGAATTTAAGTGACTGAAATAAAAATGTGAATATTGTAATAATGTAAATTAATTTAATTTTTTATTCAAAATGAGAAATATGTATTTTACATTCAACTGTTCAACCATTATTATTGTTATCTTCAAACCAATACTACCGATTCTGAACTTGATTTTATTCACGCAAACGTCCAGATTAATCTTTTTTATTGTACAATAACAATAAATATTGCACGAATCGCCACGCGCTAGACTTTGCGCAGTTTGGGATCCTCTTCCTAAATTGAATTAATTTTGTGAAAATTAGCTGGGCCAGTTGCAATTTGTTATAGGATTTTCTTGCTACCGAAACAAGAATATCGCCGATCTGCATAGGATTTTTTTTATCAAGTTTCTAACGGATTGCGTAATAATAAATTGAAACACTGTACTGCGCCACCGCAGTACCGTATAAAATATTGCGTAGCTGGGGAGAAGTTCCTAGTGATACTTATTTAAATAGTAAATGAGTCGCGAGGTAGCGCGAAAGTTGATTACGGAAAGAAATCAAAATTAGCGAAAAATAATATAAAATAAATTTAGAGATGGGTCGATCTTATACAATTAGTAACGTCTACTAATTAGTGTGTTATCCATGTGTCTATTATTCTACAAAATTTCTATGGACCTATAATAAAAATTCTTTACGAGATACGAGTAATGCTTGCCGTGGCTAATAAAGTGGTGGCATAGAATCGAACTGATCACCAATAGAGGTGAATTAAAAATTTGTAGGCACAGAATGATAAGTCACTAAATCGCTGTACCACGTTCCAAGTTGAGTTTAGTTTCACGAGTGTGTTCTCCATAAAACCGTTCCAATTTTTGATTGAATTTGGCATTCCTTTCGTTGATGTAGTCGATATCTGCATCGTCGTTGTGCATTCTACGGCGACTGTATTTATCACGTTTGGCAATTCTAAAACAATAAAATGAAAATAAAGCATTCGGGGCCATAAAAATTTATTTTAAAACTTTTACCAAATAATTAATATCAATATTTAAAAAATTTTCGTCACACATATTGAGAGCGAAAATAAAAGCATTGATTAAAAAATTGACTAACTGTTTTTCCACATCTTCGACCAATCTATCAACGGCATCCTTCTTGTCTTCGTGGAGTCCTTGGAGAATTGTATTCCTATCACCATAAAATGCAGCGCCGAGCTTTTCCTTAGCTGCTTCATAGTTTTCCATATTAGGTTTAATACCTTTGACCAATCGGTTATATTGTCGGACGGTCGCCTGTTCGAAATCTGCAAATCCAGGATCTGGATTTTTCTTTTTGCGTTTACGAGCCAGGCGCTCAGCTTCTGTTGCATCTATTTGCAATAGCTTCACTCTGTCGTAGTCTTTTCCCTGAAAACATGGTCGGCAATTATGTTAGACAATAATCTTACAGAAAAACATTGCTGATGAAAAATATAATACAAGGTGGTAGATAAAGGTGAGTTATTTCCCCTTACACTGGCCTGTGCTTCCTTTCTCGCTTCTTCATCTTTCATGATCCAATCTGCCTGACGCTTACGAGCTTCCCAATTGGACGGTAACTTGTTTCTTTTGTCTTCTTCGACAACTTCTTTATGATTTTGTTGCCGGGCTTCATTCTGTAATAATGGTTACGTTACGTGAGGAGGTGAAACAACATAAATGTGTGCTATTCATTTTACAAATTTAACAGTCTAAGCCTTTACCGAACTTTCCACAATTAGTGAGGCTGTATAAAAACCAGGATACGACGTACACTGTTTACTACGTAAATGTATGCTATACATTATTCGTATGTTTACAAACTAGGTTAGAATACGACATGAAATGCCAAATAGAATACCCTTTTTGTGTGCAGTTCTCTCAGCCGCTTCATACGCTCGGCCTGTTTATCCGCAAATGATTGCGAACTTGTACCAGCGTCGTCTGCCATTCTCTTTATCACGATAAACTTAATTACAATATTATTTCGATTGTTTGTCAATTGAGAAATCTCTCAACCCACAGCCCGCATTCCTATACTCTTTGCGTCATAAAACTCTATATTATCTTACCACTTCCTCAGTCGATAGCGCCCTCTGACAGGAGATAGATTTGTGAAGATAATTGTATATGCTCTAAGCGTCCTACGAACAATTCCGGACAAATTATGAGCTAGACTCAAATTTGTATCGCGAAAATGCACTTGTGGCTCATTGTATATTCATTATTATTTCCGTAATCGGGATGTTATTATAATTAGATAATTTCGTAATTGAAAAAATCAAAGATCAGTGCTGTGAACAGTTTCGTTTGCAAGTTCCATAAGCTTCACAGTGCGCTGTAATAAGCCGCCATGCAACGTCGCATGCATCTCGAAAATCAGCGTGAACTCTGCAGACTCTTCTTTACCGGCTGCGCACTGAAGTCGATACAGTAGATCAGCTGTATGAGCGTCGACGGTGGTCAGTCTGTATATATATATTTCCACATCCAGTCGACTCCGATTCTCAGTTTTGTATGCTTGGGTCTGGGCTCCACAGTTTCTGTTGGTACGTTCAAGATGGAGTCATTCGGAAGAAAAGTTGTATCGTATTGTCAGTAGAATAATTACTGACTATTTTCACTGATAATCTGGTAAGTCTTGAACAAATTGTCAAGCTTACAGTACGCTTAAAAAACCTGTTATGAATAATTCCCTAAGAAATACAGCGGACTCAGAGGACGACACCGAAAATATTAACAGCTTCCCCAGTTCATAGCTGTATATTCAATACCTACACACCTTTCTTTATCCTCTACCTGTTGGTTGAGTAATGTTTGTTAATTATTTTGTATCTTAATTGTATACTTAATACATCCTCGTTTTCCTCTCGCTCTTCAGTTTACCACCTCCACGTTTTTATGCGATTTTAAAATGGTAAAACCCATTCTTACTTATGCTTTTTATAATGTATGTATGTACACTCACTTTACAAATTTACCACTCCATATAAACATATTCGTACTGTGGTACAGTGGTGCAGATACATATTTATGTTTGTTTTTCGATATTCTATAGGAAGCTAGAAATGCTCACACGCTTACATTTACTCGCTACCACGTTTGTTATACAATTTTTCAACTGGTAGCCCTGTGTGACCTAAGTTTCGAGAAACAGGATCGCAGATCGAATTTTTCGGCAAACAAGTTCTCCAATGTGGCGATAAGCATTAAGAAGTATAAAACAGAAACCAATATAACTAATATATTCACAATTACTTTGCGTGTACAATTACTATTTGGTTACAGCCTTCTTTTTGTTACCGATATCCAGGATTATACATTTTTTTAATACAGTGGTACGTTGTACCTGAGCGGTATTATTAGCTAATAAAATAATCTGATGAACTAGTCAACTTAGGTACCTATTAGTAGTAAGTAATTTAAAATGCAGATCAAATTTTTCAGTTGCATTAATAATATCGCGTCTACCATAAGAATAATTATGCAGTACTGTGTTTGCAGTTGGCATGATTCTACGCCGTGACAGTTGCACGTAAAATGAGCCTTGCTCTGTTTTGATAAACCATCTGCTCACGTACTTGTATGATTTTTATTAGTATAGGTTTAAGGTTTCCAAAAGAACTGTCTGCAAAAATTAGTAAACGCATTTATGTGTCTGGATGTGCTTAATTATATCTCGAAATTCACCCAAACAATTTCTTTCCAATACGTGTGAATTATTGAGATTGTTCAGAGGAAAAAGAAGCAAAAATTGCATGGTGAACTGGTCTTCCAATGAGCAAGAGTTGTTGATCGTTTCTGAACTTAGAAAACGCAACTGTAGGAACATTTTTATTAATTTCCTCTAAATACATCATACATGAAATATTAGACTGGTGAAAAATGTAACAGTGTCTTTGCCCCGGGGCAAATGGAGACTTATATGCAAAGTTAACATTGGTTAAATCTTTGCATGTTACACGGTATATCATCGGAAATCAATATTTTGAGTTACTGTGAAAATAGTGTTTCCAAAGATAAAATTGAACTACACGAAAAAAAGATTATTTTAAATAACTTGTAAAAAACAAAGTTTTAAATCGCTCGGTAAGTAGCTGGAACAGGATCTAAGTGTTCCAGCAAGTATAAATCATAATAAATCTGAGAATCCCTAAAATAGGTAATTAACTGAGATAGTTTTAATCGGCTAATTACTGATTAAAAACTGTGACTTTCTTTGTCATTGTTTTATTTCTGCAAAGCTTTTCGCTTAAGTAATTGAGAAACTGTCTTATAAAATGCATAAGGAAAGTGCTATTTTGATTGTATTTCGAAAAAATTACTGGGGTACAGTGCAATAATAAACTTGGAAGTACAATTAGGAAAAGTCAGCTTATTCTAAATTAATTCTTCTGAGTACAAACTGTAAACCAGTAACTTCTGTATGCCAGCCTCATCGTAATAGTCTATTATCTTTTGCGTACCTCACTTTTGCAAAATGACAGAAACGTTTGTCATCTTCATCATTTTGCGAATGAATAGAAGGAATTAAGCCGAATAAAGAATTTGTATAAGACTCATCTTTTTAATTATAAGTATCGATGGTAAGTAGACTGTGGTTTAACTGCATAAGAAAAGCACAAGTTTGATGAAAGTTTTTGGTGGGAAGAAGAAACTTATCTGGGATTCATTCGGTGAATTTTGTATCTGATTGCATATTGGTGGTTTCAGAGCGTGTTATGGAAGGATATTCCGCGTTTGGAAGTACAATGCCAAACTTCGATGATCTTGATATTGAGGGACGGAATCCCTCCCGGTTGTCTGAAGCAGATAGAGAAAAGGTAACAGCTACGATATGCCTGGTGTTTGAACGATAAATATGAATGTAAAGAAGTATCACTCAATTATGCATATACCTTAAATTTCATTGTATGTGTTAATTGATAATATACGTGTATTGAACAGAAAATATGTACTACAGTTGTCATTTTAGTGACTAAACGCTATATCTACAACGGAAGATCGTTGAATGGTCGCTACGAGCACATCTAACATGTGATATAAATAGTTACCTTGGTTCAAATCAGTGCAGTGCACCAATTATACGTCATTAAGTGTTGACGCTGGCAAAGGAGGTGTACACGTGAAGAGAAGTGGATCACATTGTTCTTGCTTAATCTTAAATTGACTGAAAGATCTAATCTGTACACTATAGAAGAGTGCTAAAGTTGGAAGAACAATACAGGGATGAAATCTCATTCATTTCTGAAAAAAAATTTATTTTAAAAATGCTTCAGATTTTTTTGCTGCGTTATTATATATTTCAATTACACTCCTAGTGTGTGTAGTTGCTGATTTTATTCTGTTGTAGGGAGAAAAGTAACATCTGTTGCTTTCTTATATCAATTAATTGTATATGTGCCCCGCAGGAGGAACTTGACCATAAAAGGTTGATGCGTAGCAGTGTTACCGCTGAGGATGGAACTCGCAGACCTGTTTACTCGCATACCGATGACGGTGATATCTGGTGCCACATTTGCAATATTGCATTGTTTGGAGCACACAAGCTCATTAGCCACAACTCTTGCAATCGTCACAAGATAAAATTAGACGAATGGCCATATCCTGTTTTACTGTGGTCCAAGAGATCAGATATAGTGAAAAAGTCAGCACCTGCTCCAACCGAAGCTATTGGTGATGCATTAGCGCCTGGGGAACCGGTACCACCGGGTATGGAGGACCAAATGACCAGAACCACTACAATACAAGTGAGCCTGGATAGACATCGTAGTTCTCCTCTTGTGGGCTTGGAATACCTTTTGGAATTGATTGACAATGACTCGTGCGAGCCGAGTTATACTTGTGTTCTCTGTGACAAAAGAGGCGATCCTCGAACTGTAATGGCTCATATTACCAGTTACAATCATCGCATTACGTACTTGAATCGGCACTTTCCCACAATATCTCGTGCAATCACAGAACTACCGCGTACCCCTAATTATAAACGTGGAGCGAACGAAATTTCTGTGCTAGTCGCAAAGAAGATTGAAGAACGTTTTGGCAGGCTTCAGCCCCAGTTGGTGGATAAAAATCAGTTTGAGAAGAACAAGATGCAGTACATCAAAAGAGTCTACCAAGACTATCACTTTAGGTAGGTCCGACCAAGCTTTACCCCATTTCAATACCGTAGATACTAAAGTACCGATAAGCAAATTTCTACCTATGGAATTCAGATTATAAGCAATGCTAAAAGTTTTAATTTTAAATAATACGAGCGCAATAAATCAATGTGGCTGTTTCCTACGTACAGGGAAACGCCTGAATTAACATTTATGGAAGTTTACGATGTGCGGTGGGTAACGAACTTCGATGAAAAGATGGCTGAAATTGGTGGTGGGTCGAAGAAAGGTGAGTATGATTATTTATTTTTTATTAAAAAATTAATATTCATCTTCTCTAATAATCAAAGTTTGTCTTCGAAATGTTTCATATGAAGAATCTTCACTTCCAGAAGAAAAGATAGAAGACAAACACAAGAAAGATGAAAAGAAAACTGATAAATCACCACCTAAAAAAGTAGAATCAAAAACAGATACCACCAAGTCGTAAGTCTAATAATTCATGTATTACACTCATTGGTGATTATTCCAAATCCAGGATATTTATTCTTTTGATGTATTTTAACAATATACAAATTCTGACAAATAAGTTTGTCATTATAGAAAAAAGTCCTTTTGTTTCGAATTTTTTTTTTATTCTGAAACACTAGTGATATTCATTTAGTTTCTAATTTAAAAAATCCTATGCGTGCACTGGTACCTGCAAATAGTTGATAATAATTTGTTCAGTGTTGGAATCAAACAATATCCGAATAATGTTTACTAATTGTTATGTGAAATGAAGTGCATATGTCTTTCCAGAGGATTCAAGATTCGTATTGTCGCGAAGGACAAAATGAGCTTGCGAAACGTTGAGAAAAATGAGGACGATTCCAAGAAAACTCCTGCAGTCAGACCATCGGACGATACAAAATCCCTCTCCTCCGTATCTAGCATATCTAGTAGTCCATCGCCTTCGCGTTCTCGATCTCGCACTCCGCCCAGAGGTAGGAAACTTAGTTCACTGGACAAGAGTAGTCGTTATCGGTACAGAAAACATTCCAGGGAACGATCGCGTTCTCATTCACTAGAACCCACTAAAGAAAGGGACAAGTGGGATAAGTATAGGGATCAAATTAGACGTGCCGAAGAGGCATTGGACAGAGCCCTCAAATTTCATGAGAAAAATCCAGAGAAACATCCTGCATATCCAGACGAATGGAAAAAGTTTTGGAATAGAAGGTACAAAGAACTACAAGCAGAAGGAAAAGATCCAAGTAAGCATGATTTCAAGCCTGAGTGGATCGAATTCTGGAATAAAAGGATGCGCGAAATGCATAATGAGCAGCTAAAACAGAGAAAGGAAGAAATTAGGAAAAGACTAGAATTGCCCGAAGATAAGCCTCCAGAAAAATGGACTTCATCTACGAAACGAGAGCGTTCACCAGCACCAAAACGACGGCATCGCGTTGATAGCGACGATGATGTAGAATATGTTGGTACGAGAACACTGAAAACTGAATATCATGAACGCCATGATTCACGGGATAGAGAATATGCGTACGCGTATCCTCGGGGAAGAGGATCTTATAGAGGCTATTACCCCAGAGTAGCTACAAGACCTCGATACTACGCTACACCGTACCCTGTTAAAGATAAATCGCCAAGTCCAATAGCTAAGGAAGATCCACTCAGTGAAGATCTCGAAATTGTCGGACTTCTACGTTTATTGACAGCTTTAGAAGGACAACTGGGCTCGCTTGGTCCTAAGGTAGTTTCCTTGTTATCCAAAGCTTTGGCGGCCGAAAAGGCGCGGCCAAATTCTGCCGAAGAACTCTTGTTTGACGAAGATGTGAACGTATTATTTGAAACAGTGAAGGAAAAATTAAAAGGTCAACTGTTTGCTGGAATGATTGAAAAAATGGCTATTTCTGCAACTAAATCAGCAATACAAAATATTGCCCAGTTGTTGCACAAGGCTGCTGAAACTAAGCGAAAGCGCGATGAAGATGCAAAGAAGAGAAAAATGCTGGAACTATTAGAACCTAAACCACCCACTTATGTCAGTAGAACTATTTTACCGCGACCTGTTGAAGTAACGCCAGTTAAATCAGAGCCAGTTAGTGTGCCTGGCGTTGGTTCGGTTGATAAAGTTGCCATTGCACAGCAAATTGCTGCTGCTTTAATAGCTCAGGGAAGAACGAACGTGTCTCACGATGAACTAGAAACTTTAATAAATGCAGTCGTTGGAATGGCCGAAGCATCAAAACAGTGCAATAAGCCAGTTACAGCAGCTGATTTTGTCAAAAGCTTGGCACAACAAAGTGATCCGCCAAAACCAGCTGGTCCGGAAGCTCAAGCTGCTAGAATGGAATCTTTATCTGATTCTGATCTCAAGACACTACTTCAGAATTTCAAGGACTTGAGCACAGACGAACAACATGGACTTATAAATTTCCTTAAAAAACTTGAAGCAACCGATCCTGCTCGAGTTGAAAAATTGAGAGGATTTGTAAATCTGGGTACTCCTGCAGCTCCATCGCCAGTAAGAAAGCCTGTGAAGTCACCTACTCCAGAACCAGAGCAGCCAATAACAAGACCTGGTAAAAGTAGCTCTCCATTTTCTACACGAAAAGGAATTCAAAATCCAACTGATGACGAGGACAATTGGAAGCCTAAATTAGACATGTTTGCTGAAGATGATGAAGAAATGGAAAAGAAAAAGATAGCAGAAAAGGCTAAGGAAAAGTTAGATCTGTCCGATGACGATGACGACTACACCTTTGAAGATATTTATAAAGCAGCTGACAAAAATGTTAATGAGAATGAAAAGGCTAAGAAAAAATCACGTTCCTATTCAAGGTCACGCTCAAATTCACCTGGTTCATGGTCTAGATCGCGTTCGCGATCGCCACGAACGAAACCTGCAGAGGTTCCAAAAAGCAATGATCCCAATACTATTCTCAATGAGACAAAGAGACTTATTGCCAATATTATGGGTGAACTCCCAAATAAATATGTGCCAAAGTCTCACTTGCAATCTCCTAGTTCCGCAAAAGAAGATCGCGAAGCATTGTCAAGAGATCCAAAGTCGACCATGGAATTAGGGCCTCCTGGCACCAGTTCTATGTCTCTTTCAAATCCTTATGAACAAAATTATAATCCTAATCAATCTAATCAACGTTCTCTGCAGGAACCTCAAGCCCAACAACCGTATTCTAATATGCAAAACCAATTCCAGGCTTATCCTCCACAACAGACCTACAATAACAATCCTGGTTATAATATAAACAATGGGTACAACTATAATCCAGGATATGGAAATATAGGAAATCAAAATGCTTATGGTACACCCCAGATTGCACAAAATCAATACCCTCAAATTCCTCAACAGGGATATCCTGCTTATGGTGGACCACCGCCATTGTCTGGGTATCCTCAGCAACAGCAGCAGCAACAACAATATGGGAATTACCCGCCGCAGCAACGTTTTTATTAGCAAAGACGGACAGTCAAATCATGATAATTTAGCTTACCCTAATTACTTCCAAACAATCCCTTTGGTGCCGAATCACACCAAGCTGTGTTTTTCTGACTCAAAACTATTTTTTCTGAGTTACAGTGTCCATATTCCACACTAAGAGCTAAAATATGTTCTGATCACGTGGTGTAATAGAGATATGACAAGAAATACAAATAACGCATCCATCGATACCATGAGCATAGATACAAGAAGGTAATGAAGAATTCTACATTATGAAAAGCTCAATTGTTGGCATACTAAAAGAAATTTGACAGATTTCGACACTTTTCTATCATTTTATACACATCAGATATTTCTCATTGAATTTCGTATATATGCATGTAATTATTGCCATGAGTTATTATCATGTTTGATTTTAATCTCGATCTAGGTTAATGACGTTTAATTAATGCTGCAAGTTATAAAAATTGTCTACACGTAGACAGTACCTAATGAACATAATAATATTTGGTATTGGTATCGGTATTGTCTTACACCTGTAAAAATCATAATAATGTACATCGTAAAAATTATAAGTGAAAATCTTCATTGTACATAAATCATCGGTTTCATTTCATAATTCCATTAAATGATTCAACATTGGAATATTCGAAAAATAATACTAGTATCTGAATTTTTATTTCCTCGGTAAGCTGTAAACATTTCAAATAGCATATTAAGCAATCTCTGATTTATTTGGTAGGTATAGATCGATAAGGAAATTGTACTTTCTTTTTTCGACGTCAATTTATTCAACAATTTTTCGTACAAGTGAACAATGTAGCTTGTTTCAAAGTTTAATTACTGTTAGTGACGGAAATAAGCTCGGAACCTTACACTTTCTCTGCCTTATTTAGTCACGTTTATCCATTTGAATTTATGCCTTCTCATTTCATGATTAACAAAAGTTCTAGAAAGTTATGATAAAATAATGACGTATTACAAAAAAACGTACTGTTTTTTTATTAACAGGATGTGTTTAAATGATGTATGTACATAGTTTTAGGTACTTCCAGGATTCATGAAATTAATACTTTTTGTAAATAACAGTGGCCACAAAACAAAATTCGTATCATTTGACATCGTAAGTCGAGGTATTGAAAGATAAGAATATAGTTATTCTTTATTTTTCGATAAACTAATGATTTTGAATTCAATTTTACGAGTTTGAATACAAGTTACCTTAGGTTGACATTAAAAATACGCATCGTTGTCCAATACACGTCGTCTTTGACAGGTCTTACAACCGATAGGTTCAGGGTGTATATTTACTTGAAAAAAGTGAAAATGAAATCGGCAGTTTAATTTAAATAAAAATTTGGTACATAAGAACGTCTAATTTGTCTCTAAAAACCTACATACTTTATTTTACTACGTACGATATTAATATTACTGAGGATCATAATCATAGACAATCAAATTTTTTCATTAAGCACGAAGCTAGTCATTGGAGAATCAATAATACAATACAAATGTTCTCGTCTGAAGTAATTGAATGAAACCACAAGCGGAAGTCTATTCTTTCCGAATTTTCCTTAAATAATTACAAGGTTTGGTGTGGTTTTAACAAAATGTTACAAAACATGTACTGAAGAGAATGTTTTTTACGGCACATTGATGAAAGAAGTGAATAATTAGATATAGTAACATGTGGTATTATAGTGCTTTATTTTAGCAGTTTGGGTAATCATTATTTATAGCAAGCGGCTGACATTGCACATTGACTAGAGAGTTACAAGGATTCAGTCTAAGTTATTCTTCCGTCTCTCCCTTGAATCGAGACCCACGGCCATATCACAAACAATGAAATAAATTAAACAAGCATACAACGTGATAGTACATATTTACAGAAAATAAAAAATATCAGTTTTCAACTTAAGTCAAGATACATTAACTACTTGGGTACTAGTCCTCTAGTTTTAGGATAAACCGGCGCTGGTATCTGCTGGACCTTATTAACAACGCTTCTAGGACGAACTTTTGCCGATTGTAGGCGTGGCTTAGATCTGAGTCTTGCATCGGAAGCATCTACGTCAATGTCACCTTCGTCACGCAATGCTTCTTCGAGAACAGCTTGAATCGTTGGAGCGATCACCGGGCCTTGATAATCCAGTGTCGTTCTAGGTGGCATATCCAATTCCAAGTTCAAGATATTTTCTCCGGCATAACGATGACCTTTTCCCATAGCAAGGGCAATTTTTGCATACTCCGATATCGGTCTGCGAGCACCAGGGACGGATGTGGGTCGTTTAATAAGATCAACGCTTGAAGGTTCTGGCTCTTTCACAACCCAACAATCTTCATCCTCGTCGAATCTTACTCTGGAGAGAATTTTGTGCTTCTCTTCGACTGGAATAAAATTATCAATGATTAGGTACTTCAGCTTCAACTCCTTAATTAATTCATTTTGCGTTTCCTCTAGATCCCTTCGATCTCTGTTGAATTCTCCGGTGACGTCATGCAATTCCTGTTTCAGTGCTTGAAGCTTGGCAAAACATTTTCTCAGTTTTCTAGATTTCACATCCACTTCTTGCTGCAGAGTTGTATATGTTTCTCTGACGCCAGAGGTAGTTACTTCCTCCTCTTCTAACTTTTGCTGCATTTCCACTTCTCGTTTTTTACGCTCTGCAATTTCTATAGCTCTTTGTTCAAGAGCTTTTTGCTGTTCGTTTGTGTGATCAATTATATTTTTACCACCGCAAAGCATTTTACTTTCCAGATCTTTTATCCTCAGCACCAGAAATTCAGTCTCCTGTTTTTCCGTTTTCAAAAGTTCTGCAATTAGTTTCTTGTCAGCCTCAGTAACTTTATTATCATCTCTGCTGTCTTCTGTTTCAGAATCTGAATCCAGACTTCCATCTTCTTTCTTTTTCTTTGATTTCCTCTTCTTACGTTGCACTGTTTCTTTCAGTGCAAGTTTTTCTTTCAGCCGATTTATCTCCTCCTGATATTGCCTCAACAAAGCATCTTTAGGATCCTCGTTGATTCTTGGTTTATTTTTAATATTCTTTGCTCGATTTGCATATCGTAAAGTCGTCAGACTCTCGTCATAATTATAGCTTGCCGGTCCTATATTAGCTACCATAATAGTCTTAGAATTTCCCCCAAGTGAATCTTGCAAAAGCCTTGTGAGTTTTGAGTCCCGATATGGAATATGCGTCGTTTTACCATCAACCAACGCAGAGATCACATTACCGAGCGCGGATAGACTTAAATTAATTTTACTAGCTTCCTTTAATCTCTCGCCACTCGCACCAGTTTTACTTTGTCTTTCGCTGCCTGCTAAATCGACCAGATTGAGTCGTCCAACCCTGATCCCAGCGCTGTCTCCAATGGTTCCCATTTCTATGGTTATTAAAAAAATCGCATGAGACCTGGAGCTATGCTCATTCATGTTGGTAGCTCCGATCGTTCTATTCTGATTCCCCATGTTCATTAATTGTTGAATTTCAGCTGCACTTTTGCACACAGAAGTTGATAGATCCTTTACGAAAACTCCTGTGTCTGGTTTTTCCTTTAGTTCGAACCTCAGGCTTTGATCACGATGCAAAAGGTCTCTTATTTCTTCTTGGTAAATTTCCAGGTAGCTCGCACGAACCAGATACTGCATATTTTCTGTTCTGCTAATGTGGCTAAAAATGTGGTCGAACGACCTTGGGATGATTCCTCGCCGTTCGGGATCTGCCCTAATGCCTTCCATTGTAAAAGTTTTTCCCGTTCCAGTTTGGCCGTAGGCAAATATCGTCCCGTTAAAACCGTCCAGTACGGAAGAAACCAAAGGGCGAACAGTTTCCTCGTACAAGTCCTGCTGTCTCGAGTGCCAGTCATAAACGGCGTCAAATGTAAACACCTTGACATTATCCCTGGACGGATCTTCGCGGGGATTTCGGATCTCCACTACTCCTCTGGATGGAACGACGTCTACAACTCTGATGTGTCCTCTTGCCGTCTCCTTTTCATCCATCGGTCTGCATCGTACAACGACTTGAACACACTGCGTCCCGCCATCCATCGCCAGAGATCTGGCGCTGCGTTTTTTCAAGGTTTTGTCCGACTTCTCCATATCGATGGTTGCCAATTACAGTTAAACGCTGATTGAGTAATTTCACGAGTATTATAGGCAGATCAAATATCGGTCGTGTTTAATATGTATTTAACGGGGTGTGCCTGACGTGAGTTTCAGGATACGTAATATATACTTATTTTTCTTTGAACTTTTTGCTTTTTGTTTTTTTTTCTTTTAGCTGAGTATTAAGCTTACTTCGAGAGGTTCGGGAGCGTGTTTATCGTCGCTCTGTTCTCTCCTTCTCAAGACACGTCACGTACGAAGAAGGGTAATTCGTTGCCGTTTTGCCCTCCTCCTCGAGATATTGATCCATTGTTTGGTTCTAGGACGACTCTCTTCCACTGTCAACATCTACGCATTGCGTGGTTATGTGCTCGACTTGTTTATCACTAATTGCGTAGGGTGGAGTATTGGAGTATACATCGGGCCTCTAAATCCCTCGTATTTCACTGCGAACGAAGCACAGTTTTCGTCAACGCTTAACCGAACTGCGCCCGTCGCATTGCGCGTATTTTGACAGAACCCAAGGACAGCCAGCAGACTGGCAAACACTATCGCTGTCGACCCTGCGCGGTGAAGGGAGCCGCAAATCACCAGATCGATGTCTCGATTTGTGTTTATGCACGAGTGTGCGCGGCTTGTGTGTGTTAAATATCGAATTTCTCCATTGTAACGTTACGTACATACTTCGTGAAAACGCCGTTTCGCAGACACTTTCAAGGCGCTTGGCACGACGTACGGATCTGCTAAGAGTAGTGTGTATGTGTAATAGTTTTCACGTAGGCAATAATTCGTAAATTTAACCCAGTTATTCACCGAGTACTTAGCGTCCCAATTTAATTGTACAAAGGTAAGAATACAGTTTAATTATGCATAGTTAGACCGTCAATTTATTTCAATTTAGGGTTATGTTCGTACCATTGCACATCACTTTTGGGCTGCATCGACTCTATCGATCACTGTATTTTCTATTAATCGAGGTAATTACCTGTGCTGTTGATATATTTCTTTGCATTAAAATTATGCAAATTTACGTGTGAACTAATTTTGCATCACATATGCAAACGGGTCGCATGTAATACGGCACGTAGAATTTCAATTTTCACATGAAAATATTTCTCATGAAAATTCCAAGCCTACAAGTCACGTATGGATTTACTTATACATCCATATAAGATACGGACAGACACTTTTATCGTGATACTTTGTTCCTAAATAATCTCAGCAGCTCACCATTAACAGATTTTTTTTTTTATTCTTATTTCTAAAGTGAAACTGGGTGTGTTTCAATAATCACATCACAGCTGATGCTAAAAAAATTCTCAGCTTTGACCTATTTTCAACTAACGAGCAGCAATACCGCGCCTCTACGTGTAAGAACAGCAAGTCCATGTGCTGGAGATGCAAGTCGGAACATCATAATATTCGTGTGTTTGTCACTGATATTTCTATAATTTGTTGATTCAGGTTTGCTAGATTGATGTCAACAGTAGCTATAATAGAAGTATCGAAAAAAATACTGCTCTTATCTGAGTAATGCATTCTGACATATGTGAGAAATCACATCTTCCGATAATTTATTGTGCATTCTTTATAAATGGTAGTAACTTTGGCTGCGAAACTTTTTTAATTTACTTTCAATCTATCAATTATATGCATATTTGATGAAATGAGCTTTGCATCAGTTTGATACAATTTTTTTCTGGTGAACAATAAAATGACTTCACAATTCTGATCTGGATTTGGTTATAATTTGTGTTGCAGTAAACAATGAGGCTGTGGTTGGTAGCGCTACATATAGCGCTTGTTGGTACCAATTTATGGGTGACAGCACACTTCCAGGAGGAGCTTCCCGAAGACAATGAATTTGCAGAATTTGAGGATTTTGAGGAAGAAAAACCAAATCTTGGTGTGCCTGATGATTTAGTTGAACAATTTAGTGAGGCTGAATTAACCGATGGATTCGAGGAAGACGACGTACTAGTTGAAGACGGAGATAGCGAGTTTGATCATTTTCAAGACGAAGAAGAATTTGAAGGATTAGACGCGACCGGAGTTAACGCCGGCCCCAAATCAGACGAACCATCCACGTTAACGATCACAAAAGTTCCTCTTCACCTGCGCGCAAGATGGGATAGTTTCTATTTAGAAATCCTTATGGTTGCTGGGCTACTTGTTTATTTCATAAATTACGTAGCTGGTCGATCTAAAAATTGTAGAATTGCTGAAACCTGGTTGAATGACCACAAACAGTTACTCATAGACAATTTCTCATTGGTGGGTGACAGTGGCAAACTGAACGATGAAGTCTCTGAAAACGGACTAGTCAAAGAAAGCGAATCTCAGTATAGTTTATATTGCTCTGGTAGAGTAGGATGTGAATCAATGTTGATAGAGTTGAAGTTGATCAAGAGACAAGATCTGGTTGCAGTACTGGCGCAACTAGTAAGACCTCAAAACGACCAGGTACACTTTAATATTGAATTGCCAAAAGATGATATAGACACTTTTGTCTTAGCCATTGCGGCAAAGAGAACAGCCACACATTTAGTAAGAGATATGGCAGATGTCTGCGTTTATTGCCCTGAGAAGCGGCCTGGAGAAAAATTTGGTCTTCCAGTTGGATTCTATGTGATGTCAGAAATTGCTGAGGCGGCCTCTGCTATCTTGGACACCAGAGTATTACAAGCATTTACAAAGTATGCTCCATACATCGACTACATTCATATTAGCGACCAATTCAGTGGACCCAAACAACAGGAGTACGTATAATACATATATCTTTGTGTTCTTCAATGTACTAACACACTATCTCGGTTTTTGATAAGATTCAGTTGTAGATAAGCAGAAAGTGATTCGTAAACTAGGTCAAATATTGTCTGTTATAGACAAATAGACAAATTAAAATCCCTATTTATACTGGAAACCCCACTCCTTTCTTCACAGAGATGCGTCGCAACTTAACATGCCTGAGGTAAAGAGAGTTCTCCTAGTTGGTCTTAATATCAACATCAAAGGTCGAACATCTACTCCCGAAGCACAGGAGCAAATGCGACCGTTGCTACAACTGACATTTTATCTGTTGGATAAATTACGGCGATTCAAATTATCCAAAGAGGTAAATCGTACTTTCAAAGTTGCAGCATTGCTTACACAACTTACCTGAAGAGAAATTCTTGTTACCAACTGTAATTCAACATAGGTTTTTTCAAATTATGAAACTTAAAAATTACGGTATCCTAATTATTTTTGAACCACTTTTAAAAGTTTATCAAAACACATTCTGTTGCCATATACGTAAAATGAGACGGATTATTTAAAGTTATTAATAATTTCAGGGAAAAAATAAGGCTGATAAAAATCGTCTGCGAGTGGAGGAAGCTTTTCTAAAGACAACACATGCGGCCCGAGCTGAAGCGGCTGCGCAACGCCGTGAGGATCGCAGAAGAGCAGAAAAAGAAAGAATTCTACAGGAAGAAGATCCTGACAAGCAAAGAAAGTGGGAGGAAAAAGAGCAACGGAGACTCGCTAAAAAACGTGCACCGAGAATGAAGCAACTTAAAGTCAAGGCATTGTGACATGGTTTCAATTAGTTGGGGCGCAAAATTGTAAAATTTCTTCAGTCACAAACTATTTCATATCTTCAATGATTATCGTATTTTCATATTGATGAGTAAATATTTTTAGTCTAAAAATTTTTACCCAAACGTTCAAGAATTACCCAACTCGAAAGTATTGTGATTTTTCACTTATTCAAATCTCCGAAGATGAAAGCAATACGAGTGAGATTTACATTAAAAACCAAGTACTTTGTGTATTTTACGTTAGTTAATTAATTGGACTGAGTGGGAAATTAATTTTGCCCCTACTTGTATTCAATTATGTGGGAAAATTGATATAAATGTGTTCCACCGTAAAAAATCAGCGCTCTCCATTTTGTTTCATTAGCGTCGTGTTGTTTCATCAATACGGTTTCTTTCTTAGGGTCGTTCTCGGAGTGTGAGAAAATTTACCTTCAAGCGCCAATTACGTCGGTAAATCCACATAACATTCATTAATTTGTGGGCTATAATTTCTTGGCTTGGTCACCAGTCGGTATTCCTTAATTTTTTCAGAAAGTATTATATCGTAATCGAGTCAGTTTTAAACAAAATATCAATCGTTAAGGATGTTCGGATTATTGCATTCATCAACCACAGTTAACGTATACAATCTCACTGCCTGAGCATGGTCCCTACGAGATTATTAAATGAATTTCTCTCGTGAAGTAACGTGTCTTACGTTAGATGTTATTTTCCAACAAGGCACTTTCTTCACAAAACGGAAAAATTATACTTGTATATATATACATACCTATATATATATATATATACCTTACCTATGTATGTATTCACAGAATAAAAGAATGGACTTATTATAATAAGTACAAATGGGAGACTCTGGTTATTTAATTATTAATATACACACACTAAATAAGTGTATTGATACGAAAAGTCGTTTAGGGAAATCTAATCATTTCCTACAAACATTTAACAGGTCTCCCAAATCATAAGTGAAATGTTATGTGGACTAACTTTTTGACAAGGGTATTAATTTAAGAAATATTTGTCTCTTATTTGCAATCAAAACATACCTCATATACATGTGCACCTAATGCAACATTTATGCCCGTTATAAATTTATTGGAGAATAATATTCATGAACAGTTTGAAATAAGAGGTAAATTGATTTTTATTTCGAAGTATACACATGCTTATACAGGTAAATTAGCTTATTTCGTATTTATTGGGTGAGTGATGAATATTGCATAAAGTTTTGTCATTCACTAAGATTAAATTTCCTAACTACAAATATGATAATGCAAAGCATAATGCTGAGGTCTCTTGCTGTTTATAGTAATATATTCGCGATCGTTCTGTAACGATCTAAAAGAATGATATTCAATATAGATACAAGCAATATCATTTACTTAACAGTATTTATAACAATTGCAATTCGTGCAATGAATAATGTTTTTACCATGATTTTTTGTTGCATCAAGACTCAATTTTATTCTCAGCCTCTCTGTGGCAGGGTGTAGAAAGTAATTTCTCACGTGTGGTACGTCCACCTTACTGGATTAACAACAGTCCTTATCCTTAACATATGATGCCATTTATACTCTAGCTCCTAAGGAATCCATGGGTACGTCAAATATTTTTAGTAGTATAAATTTAGAATTCCATGAAATCAGTACTTTACCAATCATTTATTGGTCAACAATAATATGGTGTAAAAAATTGACCTGATAGAAGTATCACATATTTTTTGCTTCTCAGCATAAGGTATTCGGTAGCGACTAATGAAGTGCAAAAGTAAAGATGCTAAAAATTCTTTAGCAAATCTACTAAATTAAACTAAACTATCCTTGTTCAACAGGGATTATTATCAACAGCGGCCAATTCTCCAAACCAATATAATTGAATCTACGATTTAGATTGAACCTCTATGTATTTTCCAGAGATTGGTTTGCTGGATACTTTTAACATTTCAACGTTACGCTGAATCACAGTTTTTGAAAATAAAAAATTATTGTACGACACAAAATCGGATATCACTATATTCAATCCGTCGCTGCCCGGTTTCTTATTGCGTATCCATGGTAAAGTATTAGTTCGACAAACATCGACTAAATCTCTTTCTAAATTTCCAAAAACGTGCTTTAAAACATAGAATGTATCTGGTGTAAGTAAACATTGAGAAACAAAACCAGTTCTTGGATTTCTAGATTCTAGTGATTTGTCCAAAAATTCGATAAGGTGTACCGGGTTGACCGTATTTGGCCATGGAGTAACCCATAAACTGCTGAACCACAAATTAGTGTGATTCATCACAGCCACATTTCTATATATTACGAATACTTGGTACTTTTCTAAGGCAAGCCATTGCAGAGAAATGTGAGTAAAGCTTGGAAAGACCGGACACAGTTTTCCTTTGAATGTACTTTCGATAATATTTATTAACACATTGTGGAGAGAGTCGCTAAATTGGTAAAAATGCTGGAAATCAAGAATTACAACTTCGCCAGGATGTGACGTAAGCCAATCAGCGATATCTTCAAGTGGTTCCTCAATCGAAGCTCCATACAATCCGTGTAAAAAACATATTTCATTTAGACCATCTTTTTTTGCCACTCGCAGGTCCAGGTAACGAATTCCTCCGTTAAGCTGGGCTTTGACGTCGTCGTGTTGGGTTATCGACCAATTGAATATGACTGGCTTCGCTACCATCTTGAAGCAGCCCAAATGCCTCAAGAACTTGGGTCCATCAGGTCCAATCTCACCCTTTCGCGAGATTGTGTAGGTCATTGTATCATGTGAACCTGTTCATTAATATTCAAACATATATAAACATCAGGCAATTCATATTTTCTGATTTACAGCATTCCTTTTTGTCGAAGACATTGTTACAACGTGCCTTGACTTTGCATCAGTCTAACACAGAGCAACGATTTAGTGACAAAACAGATGAAAGTCGTACTCTCGAGTGACGCGGTAAAACAGTACATACATACAACAAATATGTGAATCAACTAACAAGTGACAACTTCGAGCAACATAGGTAAAGTGACAATCGCAAAAGCTGTGTAAAAGTTTAAAGTTGTCGGAGAATCGAAGAGGGAGAAGTTGGACTCTGACAACGAGCACTGTCATCTACGTCATGAGAAAGGTAAACAAAGTTTGAAATATTTAAAAATTTATGTCAAGTGTTACGTGTGCATCGTTATATAATATATATATATATGTGCGCAAAACACATAACCTAATCGATGTTTAAATCCGGGTCAGCACCCTCTGCGATCGATATACAAAAATTAAAGAATGACGTGTGCGGAGAAGAAATATCATGATTGATAAGCCAAACGTACCGGGTATGGCCAGATGATTTATGGGTAATGTTTTCAACTGTGGCGGGAGATCTGACATCCAGAATTCGAGATTTTTGTAAATCGTGGTCTCGCCGGGCGGAGCATCGTCGATGTTCTGCATGCCGAAAACTCACTCAATTACAAACGAAAAAACCACCTGGTTCAAAGACCGGAATAATGTCGATGAAACTGCTACTCGCAGGTGTTCCTTGTAGCAGACTCGTGACGCAAATGTCAGCCGCAGCCGCGCGATCGTTGCGAAGTTGACCTTCTCACACGCGATTCTACCTACTTGTAGTCAACGTCTTTCTTTCTCTCCTCACTCCTATCATGATTGTCGAAATCGAGTTTAGTTTTTATTCGACTTGTTGTTCCCGTCCGCCATTGCTATTAATGGATTACCCAGCAGTTCCCTGCAGATGTTAATATTATAACGTTAATGTTTGCCTCGTTACAAATGACGAACCGCGCACGAAATGTTCACAGAATTCTGTGAATTTCTGTTCTTGACAGACAAAAGGATTTTAAACTCCCGATCCAGCATCCGAGCGAAAACGATACTGGCCGATAACGCTTTTGATATCCCGGGACAAAGGAAAAGGTTGTCCATTAATCAATATCTGCAGACTCATGTGTATTATACACATTACACATTACACATTTATTATTTGATCACCCGGACAGGCTTTATCTTTTACTTTTTCTTTCGCTTGTAATATTGATGACTTACAATCTGTCTTCATATGTTGTTTGGGTGTAGGCTAAATACTAACACAGATCTACATTGTCGTTAACGTTTCGTATAACAATAATTATCTGTATACTTATGTAACTTGCCTATTTCTATTCGTATTTTCAATACTCACTATTTTTAACTATGTATTCACCGGTAATGTATAATCTACTCAAATTAGCTTCAGCTGTGCATACTTTATTCTACATACGTGTTATTTTGTCAGCTTTCAGCTTGAAAAAATTTTATATTATTTTCCTTTTTAATCCACACAGGTTATTATTCTCACGACAGTTTCCGAAATTTTATCATGATTACATATATTTACGCTTTCGTATACCTAATATTACGAAACAAACATACGTATATCATACACTACGCGCACTAAAATTAAAAATATTAAATAATTGATGCCCTGGGCAACAGCTGAAACAATATAAGAATACGAGATCATCGTAGCTAAACGTTGAGCCTATGGTTTTTACTTTCAACTTCGCAATTTTTAAACTGCGAATTTAATCCCGGCCGGATTTCAATGATAAAACACTTAAATCTTTGATTCTATAGTAAGGCAATGTTATATCGATAGAATCAACTGCAACCCTGCTGGCTGATACGTATTGTATGCTGCATATAATTAGGCACATCTATTTTAGCAGTCCCCTTCACTATTTCCCTGCTGCTTACTATTCAACGAATAACTGAAATTCAGATTTCGTACTAATCATCACAATTATAAAGTATAATCTATCCGACTGAACTTTATTCGATGTACACAGCTTATCAGTCAGTTTATTATAGTTTCTCTGCTTTCTCAAACTGCAGTTGTTCAATAAGCAGAATGTTTATTTTATTCCGATATCGATATATTCGACGTCAGTGTACTCGACATTTTATATCCTCTTTATTCAGCTCTGAAGAATTCTTTGTAGCGTTTTTCTTGCTTTCAACTCATACATGTACAGACTCATTTCCTCAGTATCTGGAGATTCTCTTGTCACGCCTGATCAATATAGGTGTAATAAAGGAATAGCATATTGATTATACGTCGATGCACAAGGCGGGTGGAAAAAGAACTTGTATTTCTTTGGGAAGGTCTGATAAGTAGACTATATGATACAAAACAGGTATTTTATACTATGCAGGTATCACGTGTTCCGCTCAACTTTCATTACTAATGCATACTTAATTTCCTGATCGCTCACGTGACTATTTCGTTTGCCTTAGACTGGCTGTTTTACTACAACAAAGCGAGAGATGTTTCAAGTAAATATTTTTCAAAGACACACATTTTCTCTTTGCCAGTCACATGCGGTCAATAATACTCATTAAGGTCAGTTTACATATAAGCCATATGTTAGAGAGAAAGTACATACTTTGTATGTGAAGAGGGAAAATAGGTAATGACGGTGAAACCGAGTCACTGCAGTTGAAACACATTTTTATAATTTCATTACAAGAGGTTCCAATTTTATTCGGAAAGTGATTCTCTACAATCCAACCATTACAAAAAAATTTTAACACATTACCATTGTTGAATAATTAAGTTTTCAAGACTGCACTGATGTTCATTTCGATCAACGAATTCCGTATTACTATGCTGAATCGAATATTGAGAGCAGAAAATATCAGGTATATTGAATACTTAACAGTTATCAATAAATAAAGGAGCCATCGTCGTGTGAAATTGAATAAGTTTACTGAATTTCTCACCGTTTTCAAGTCGTTTGAAATTTAAAAAAAATGATATCGAAACTCCTGTCCTTAATTTTAGTGAGTTTTTGGATTTCTAGAGATAAGCTCCTCCATTGAAATACAAAATCTTCATTCTCGGTGCCCCTGACCCACGATTCGTCCCTGAAAAGCGGCTCGATCGGAGGGTCAATTTCAAATGGGTCACGTTGCTTTAAATTTTTACAATGCGTATTGTATATTTAATTATAGAATAAATTCTCAGGACAAAAGATTCGCCTTGACCTCCTAGAAGGAACCCCCTGTGAATTATAACCGATCAGTGTCAAGTGGTAGGAGGTCACACTTCCTATGATTTGAAACTAATTCGACGATGGCCATGGGTTGAAGTATTCAATTTAGTTGAATAATGGTCGTGGAGGTAACGATGAGTTATTTATAGATTATGGACCGAAGAATAAATAATGCGGTCAAAAATTATAAGCCTTAAGCTATTAACCTTGTATCGAAATCACTGCTTTTCACAAAACCTTGTTTATCAACATTAAAATTTCATCTCTGCCTGGGCTAGCCATGGAACTACCTTGAATGCATTCCAATGATCACTCGATGCATAGTCCGTAATTAATCTGAATGAACTGCGGTGAAATTAATCTGAATAAGAGCGTTCTGCGCGAAGCTATACGAATTACAAGTAAATTTTCAATCATTACGTTCATCACGTAATGAGAAACTGGAACAAATTAGGCATAACATCGGTAATTTAACACGTGCCATATTACCACAGCTTTATAAAGTTAGATTTTATTAGTACCACAAAGCGTTGCCAAACATCATCGGGCATCGCCACATCATGACATATTAGATGTTTATTCTTGTCGCGTCACAACCAACAGAGTTGTAAACCGTTAAGACAATCAATAGATACTTCATTTTATTCGACTAGCTGTAAAGAAATGTGGATATTTGTAGAATTTTATCATCGCGTGTTCCGAAAGCATCCGCTTATATTCACCGATGTTTATATTTGACCGGTTTCTTCTATTTTCCTTCGTCAAACAGACACATGGAGATGCAGAGATGGACGTGTATACCTACAATAAACTGAGGTTATACATGAGATATTGCGTATTTTATCCTCGGATCATACGCCGGACGCCTCACCTGTATACTCTTTTAAGCACACGTGTCTGTATCGCGGTACCGACTGCTTGTGCCGTATATATAATTATTATATCAGCTGCAGCCTTACGATTCGCAGAATATTTTGCTGCGCATAACTTATTTCACAACAAAAATTTAAAAACACCTAAATTTCCGCGGTTCAAATAACACTTGTATTTCATTCGATGTATCCATCACGTTATTTGAGCAAAAGAAGAAAAAAAAACATATAATTATATCGTTTTCGTGTCTATTTTGTGTCTGATACAGATGTGCAAATTTTCGATCCATTCATTCGGAACAAAACTTTGCATATAGGTATGTTTATAAAATATTTTCGCATCCCTTAATTGAGTTGTAAACATCTGGGACAAACCTGGAAATGATTATCAAATTGCATTATAATTTCTGGTAAAGCTTTTCGGATTTCGGAGCTTACGTGGCAATCTCTGCCGTATATTTTTGTAGATCAATTTTCCCCCATAACAATGACAACAAAATATAAATATGATCCTTGGATCCAATTAGCGTTTCGTGAATAAGGTACAGATCTAATGTAAAAGGCATATCTTATCCGTCATTTCTCGTTGATATGCGCAATCAAAGATTTAGAGTGATATTACAAGTTTTTAAATTACGTATTAAAGATTCCTCCTACCAATATTTATGCAAAGCATACCCCCTTTTCCTTGAAACTATTGTCCAAAAATGAAAATGGACTCTCGATTGTTTTCTTCTGTTAATTGCCAATGAAAGCAATATTTGACTTTCGTTGGAGTAACTTCTCACACTGTATTAGGATCCGAAGGGTAAACATCTGCTAACACAGAACGACTACGTTGCTGCATGCGCTTAATAAGATTAGTAAACCGTTTTTAGGTCGTGGTAAACATAAACTTCATTACACCTATGCGTGCCGAGTTTTATATTTGAAGGCTGAGAGGTCTGCCAATTGTAAGTGTAAATAACAATTCGAGGCAGCTTCTATAGTTAAATAGATAAGACTGCAATCGTAGAAAGAAAAAAATACATGACCGAGGCCGAGAAATGGACTCCGTACCAATTTTTCTTCACCGTCATTCTGATTAGGCTGATCGATTTGCGGCTCGTTTCAAATATTGTTGATTTCAATTCAACCTTGTTTACGCCTAGATAACAGCGTTATGACGACCACGCATCTGCTTATGGATTATTCAATTCTCCGACTGCATGTATTGAATTTAAGTTTTGGGCAATCCCTGATTGACTATCAATTTTATGACGTTTCATTAGATTTTTTTGTGATATTTTTTGTGCTCTTACGATTAACTTGTAGCTTTCATTTTCCCATGAAATTACATCTGCTGAAAGACCTGCGAACCATGTATATTAGGCCTGGTACTAGGAACTCGATGACTTGCCTTCTCACTTAATACACGTGGATATAAAGTTCTCTGACCCTCGTCTAACAATAAGCTCCAAAAAACGGTTACAGCGACGGCGGGAAGCCATTTCCACGAAGCTGTTTTCCGAGAATATAAACCAGCCGGTATCTCGAAATACTTTTAAAAGCTGATAAAAAAATTTGGAACAATTCACTTGCTATTTTCTCTGACTTTCGCACACAATTTAGATCAAGATGCATAATGAGATGGGAAGTGAAATAGATCACTGAAATGCAGACGGTATAAGATATTTGTCGTCGGTTCGATAACCTTTGGCGATAAGTTAGTCGTCTTGACAAATGCATACGTATATATCTAACGGAGTACAGCGTGTTATTTGAAAGTCAAAATGTTGAGGCAATTATTTTACTTGTTCATTTGTATTCAACACACTTTCATATCCACGTATTATACGCTCTTCCATCTATATATATATACATATCCGGTTAACGAAACGCTGGTCGAACCAATCGCGTGATGGATAATGCGACGACCTCCCCGTGACCTCCGCGTAATACTTGTTTCAATTGACTTATGGAAATTATCACATTTTCCCAGCCAAGTTTATGGTACAAATTATTTCATTTCGTAATCGGTAGATCGGCGTGACGTCACGCTGCACAGTAGTACACAATAACCATCCTACAGCATTCTAGCAATATGTTGTCGCAATAACCGTGGCCTGCATTTGCGAATCTTCTCCTTTTTTTTTTGTGCATTCATTTCATTAATTTTTTTTGCTACACTTAAAATTTGACGTGGTGCTCGATGATAAAAAACAACTTGTAGAAATCCAATTCTACGATGTGTCGTTGATTTGGAAAAGTAGAATGGCTCGAGTCTGTCTGATTTGTTGATCGAATTATGACAATTGGGAAAATTGCAAATTATTTGCGTCCCGCATGATTTTAATACACAAGTATGCCCAACTGTCGGCAATTTGAACGGATTTAAAAGTTCTACGAGAATAGCGTGTAACCACCGTACAATTGCTGTATTGTCTTTGCCGAAGTTTTTGTCACGTAAGAACAAGTTACCGCAAATGCTAGCCAGAATCGCAGACCTTCTGGGTGTTATTTGTGGGCATGCGTAATCATTCTACTTTTCCTTACGTTTACCAATTTACATTGTTCTCAGAATGCGTAATACTCTGCCAAAGGAAATGAATCTTGGTTTATCCGCGAATGAGCCGTCACAATTTACAAAATTTTAACTCGAACCGAGATTGCGTATTGAAAGTTTTGCGCTTTCTCAATTGAAAACATCCCGTGTTTATTATTTTGTTGAAATATAAACGGCGGTGTCAATACGACTTCAGACGGGTAAGCTTTCACATTACTTCCATCATCATAAACTACTTGAAAATTTGTTAATTTTCAATATTTTTTGCAATTCTTCCAAACCGTTGCCGATTAAGCCACTGCAGTTATACAACTAGATCAATTCTGTTGTGAAAAAAAATTGTTGTATTTACCGCGATAAGTGATGATAGAGGAAAACGTGAAATAGCCTTGGATAGATCAGGATTAGGCGAGGATAATGAATGCGATTATTGAGGATAGAAGTGATTTTTATTTAATTATACATGTGTACAGGTCGAGCAAAAATAACTCGCAGGAAGTTTATTACCATTTATATATACATATTAATATATATACTATATTGTAGTTGTGACGATTTGAAAACGCCGCGAACTCATTGGACGTCGAACAGACACACCTCAGAAACACGTTTTTGTCTTATCGTCGCGTTGCGTATCACGACCACCCGTGAATTCCGTCGAGAAAGTTGTAGTTCGGGGTGATCAGCGGGTGCGTTCGGTCCTCTCTCCTGTATCGAAATTCGAACCTTCCAATTCATTCATATCAGCTTCTATTCGATTCTATTTCAGAACTTTATCCATCAACGTACCAATTGCTGAGACATCGCAGTTATGGTACGTGACTGGGCTCTGTGTATAATGAACTTCGCAATGCGATCAGACCTTATTCGTAATTACTATGAATAACGAAGTATTCTCAATGAATAAATTTGATACTTGTTACAGGACGAAAGTCTGGCCAAGGATTCAACCCCGTTAGCAATGTTCTTCGCAGGTGCGTGTACCTCAGTTTATTTAAACATTAGTATCTAACCTGTATGTCGAAATCCTTTGGCTTGGCAAATGCTGATGCGATGCAGGTAGCATATTTTGTAGGATTGGATAATTGATAGATCGCGAGGATTCAGATTCCGTTGAGGATTTGAGGCTCGTTTATCACTTTTGGAAAACGGTTTGCGCAGGCGTTAAGTTCCGTTGATGCTTGATCAGCGCATTGATTATTATTCTTTCATAATTTTCTTACGAGTATATCACTGCATTTCAAACTTGTATGACGATGGAACTAGTTTTTGTTTGCGTCTGACGACGTGCTTACGCGACTCCCCGCCGAAGTAAAAAACGTTCTTGTAGCATTTGCGCGAGAAACAGGTCAATCAAGTAACACGTGTTCAAAAATGAAAACGTTCATCCGATAAGTAGCAAGATGCCATTTCAGCAAAATGACGCGTTAGAACGAGGTTTTGCAATTGATTTTAACACTGGCGTTGCAAAATGTGTTTCGCGCTATCGGAATCTGCCTTTTTTTTTTGTTTCAATTTTGAATAAATAAACGCGTACTCACTTGGGCAATTTCGAATAAGTAAAAACAGGCTTAACTTAACCAAAATAAGTGAAAGTGAAAACAATTCATAACACGAACATTTATGAAGCGGAGAGCTTCGTACTTTATTTTCTTAACTATTGTATAATCTCAGGTACAATCGGTGGCCTTTAAATAAATAAATAAAAAAAATAAAAAAAAAAAATCACTTGCACTTACTGAAATTTACACTTGATTACACTGCACAAATACCTGGATAGAGAGTTATATTGCTAGTGACACTTTTAGAAATCAGATTAACTACGTCTTATGAGCATACGCAAGTCGCAAGACCTAAGAAATAATTAATTATCACGGAGTAACATTGACCGCACGTGTCTGCATTATTTTTGTCCATCTGCGGAGATCACGTGGTAGATTAAATACAGATTGAAGTCCAATAATGGAGCCTTCCCTGCTCCCTGTAATACCTCGTTTGTCGGCATTTTGTACCGTAGATAAGATACTGCTCTGGAATCAATCATTATTATGAGGGCACGTGTTCTAGTTCCCATGGAAAAGCTAACAGTTCGTCTAATCTTTGCGCGGAGTTGATTTTTTTCGGAAATTCAGAATCAACGGTATATATAGGAAATTTCCTACCGAGCAGTGAATTATTTATTTTCGTCTCTGTTGTCATTGATAAAAAAATATGGTGCGTTTAAGAGAGAGAGAGAGAGAGAGAGAGAGAGAAAAAGAAAAAGAATATACATCGAAATACGAAATGTAATTAAATTAATCACAGATTTATATGTATAATGCAATATTAATATGAGTTATCTCATGTTTGAAATTTCTTTAGATTATTTCATAAGTATATGTGTTTACATCTACAATACAGATACCTATCGTCTATAAGTAAACTGTAATGATAATTATTCTTCAAAATGTTGAAAGAAATATCGCAGGTGTAGTATGGACATTACTTGCAAGATAAGAGCACAGGTTGCACATATATATATATATATATATATATATATATATAATCGTAAAAAATGTTCTAAATCGAGAAATATGACCCTGGAAACAGTATCGAGCTGAATTTCACTGCAAATTATTTCTACGGCCGTAGGTAGATTCGTCTGATAATTCTTATATTTATCCGTTGCTGTATAAGCACTTGTGCAAATCAGTACTCATATACCTGTTATCGCTCTTATTTCACTGGCGTAGACTTTCTGCGAGTAAATATTCGCACTTGAAATTTCGCAAACTCGTTTATCACGACCATCAGGTGCAACGTTTTTCTGAGATTATCGGAGAATCGTCGTTAGTAGGAGTGATTACCTAGATGATTATCACCTCAGGGATTAGGTAAATATTGCCTCTTCGATGGATACGTAGTGCCAATTGGTCTAATCGTTTTGCGAATGTTTTTCTTCGCCACTTTTAATTAGCAGTGTTCCAAAATCCTGAGCTTCTATTTGTTTCAAGGTTTTCTTAGTCTGAAGCTTACACCTCTTTTATTTCTCTTCCAAGTCTGACGAATAATTCGCGTCTATAAATAGTTTTTGCGTTTTATAAACCTCGATCGAATCGTAGTTTGAGTTCATCTGTGCCCCCAAAATGTCCTTGATTACTTTTACGAGGCAAACCGTCGTCATTTGAAACACAAATAGTATAAATTACTCGAGTTACCGGCGATCGTGGTCCAGCTTCTCGTATTTCATACCTTCTCTGTTTTTCAGTTGAAAAATTTTAAACCACACTAGCTGTTTCCTATAAAAAAATAACCTGTTGTCGAAACAAAAGTCTAGAAATATCTCTCAATGATACAACAGCGAGCCTGACCTCGCTTTGCTAGAATCTGGCAACGGCAGCTATGAATAATTTTTTTAATTCTCCGTGTATTTCATGTCTGATGCGACGAAACCAAATATTGATATTTCAGTGCGAGATTCTGTTGTCTCCAAAAACTGAGCTTTGTTGAAAGTTTGCAAACATCAATATGCACACAGTGTAGAAAAAACCTGGGACCCGATGTAGAAAAATTTCAATTTCTTGTCGCAGGCGTCTGTTTCACGTAAAGTTGCGAAAAAAAGATTTTACAGCTTCTCCAAATAACATGGAAAGTTATTAGTGTTTTAATATTTATTTTTTATTTGTTACTCGCTGTTTGAACGAGCCTGAAGAAAAGCACATTCGAGTGGAAATAGATGCAATTCAAAAATCCAATGTCAACATGGCGTGGTAGAATAAATAGTAAAAAAAAAAAAGAAATCGTATCACGCCGAGATCTATACAGCGATCAGCAGCTGATCAAATGATCAGTCCGCAAATAGCAGGGCAAACCAACTTTTATTTAAAGGATCCAGCAGTTTCCACGAAACTGTTCGCGGAGTAAATAGAGGCCAAGGAAACGTTCGAAATTTGCAGCTCACAGGAAAAAATGTTATTTGCCTTAAGCCAATGGTTTTAATATCATTCAAACAATTTCTATAATCCCGCTTTAAATGAACTCTGTCTAAATGATGGTGCAATTAGCGGTCTTATTTATTAATCTTTACAACTATTAAGCGCAGAAAAAATTTGGCATCAAATTTCCATTTCTTGGAACTGTTGGATTATTCATACTGAATTTTATTTATATACGAAGTAGGAAATATTCTATTTAGTTTAAAAATAATGTGGGAATCAACAAGCACGATTGAATTCGATGAGACAGAACATGTTTTCACTTTTATTCATATATTTTTATTATCATAAGAAAGTTTGACAGAAATTTGCAGATAATTTTTCTTACAAGTAACTTTCCTCTGACGTGAATCACAGAAAAAGAATTTCGTTTGTGCTTAATTTAGACTGTCGTTCAGTTAAACGTAATTTATAAGTCGGTACACTTATTTGGCGGGTTGTTCGTTTAAGCAAATATATTTATACCGGTATCTTCACAAATGTTTTCGGAACTAAGCACAAGATAAAAAATTGAAAATAAAAAGAGAGATTCGATTCATTGCACAATGATAGCGGTGTTTCAAGATTACATCGAGATTCGATAGATGCGAATTCACTGTTATAGAATCAGCGTATATTTTTCGTAATGACTTCAGCCCGTGTGATTTTTTCACATTACTCGACTTATCGTTAGTTAGTGAATATTTTTCCATAATTCAAGTTTGAACGGTACTACGAAGCATAACTCGAAATCTCATTGACCCAAAAAAATAAACTGCTTCCTATGAACCCGGCTGAAAACGCTGCTCGTATAAACTATTTCAAGACAGACATCATCTTTGCTGCGAATTGGATGTTAGCCAAGTGAGCGGATCCACGTCACTTCACTCAAAAAAAAACCGTCAAGTCACGGATCTTTGCGCCATTTGAAATATCCGTAGTATTATGTGAAAAAAAAATACAGTTTCAAGGATTTTGAAATTTTTTCAAAAATGGCCGAGTTCGAGCTATGTAAAGTTTTGTATATCACTGTTGCACTGCTATGTTTGAAAATTCATATCTCCGAAAGTATACATCGGAGCGGACTGATCCTGCAATCGTTCTGTTCGTAAAAGAATGCGCTTCGATAAAAATAAATTTATTTGGGAAAAAAAAATTTCTTTCAATATTTTTTTACCCTTTCTTTTTTTGATTTCGCTGCCATTTCCGCGGGACTAACAACAATTCATGGAGATAATTTTTTTCGGATACCTGTATCCTTCCTCTTTGATCCTAAAAAAAAAAATTGATGGAGAAGTCACCAGGGCCGGAGAAAAAAAATGAAACGTCTCGTCGCGCGTCACCGCGCGCGCCGATCCACGTCAGCGCTACTCCCGCGAACTCGGTGTGTTGCGTATATTATATACGATAAAGTGGAGTTCAATTTGATTTGATGCTCTTCCACTCACCCGGGCTATCCATTCTACGGAAATAGATATTAACCACCTTAGCCCTTAAGTATCCGTCCACTGGTCATCCTTTCTTGGAGTTAAACTGTATACCTGTTCTGAGATATTTTACATAGCAATTTTTTACATAGCTCGAACTCGGCCATTTTTGAAAAAATTTCAAAATCCTTGAAATTGTATTTTTTTTTCACATAATACTACGGATATTTCAAATGGCGCAAAGATCCGTGACTTGACGGTTTTTTTTTGAGTGAAGTGACGTGGATCCGCTCAAGTGCAAGAAATAGATTTGAAACATCTTGCAAGCTTAACGTTGGACACGAGGGCTCCGTATAGTCTGATGCTAAACGTTCCATTGTACATGGCACTGGCTGGATTGAGTTTACTGCGCATGTTTCACACCAAAACAATGAAAGACCAGAACAAATCATCCATTATGTATCGTGGTTAAAGGAACTCCCAAACTCACTAATCTCTATATTAGAGATCAGTGTCCAGACTGCGCAAAACTTGAACTAATCAAAAGTACGTTCATAGGATGTCGAATGACCCGTTTTTTAACGTCAAAGACTCGTGCGAAACATCTTTTTGAGTTTAATAAACGAGTTATAAGAAACATTTGAACGGTATTTTTGACGAATTGACTTCCGTGCTGTGAGTTATTATTTCTGAACCGCTAGGTCAAAGTTACGAAGAAGGAATATCGGGCATTATTGAGAATCATTTATCACATCTAGGTGTATGTATGAAATACGCGACCCAATAGCAGAACCGGAAATAAAGTTAGGTATAAGTGATCACCACTTGCACGAGCTGAGCAACTATTCTAAAACTTTTCAAACAACGAACCGATATCGGTGGGGACGTTTCTTCGTCTTTAAGGCGTAACCGATGCGTTTTGAGAACTTGATGTCAAAAATGCCAGTTACTTAGCGAACGTATCTTGGAGTATATAACGATAGTTGGTGTTGGAAACCAAAAGGCGTGTGTAAAAAAAAAAAAAAGAAAAAAAAAAGGGGGAAAGGAGAAATTGGTCAATTATCGAAAAATGTATTACGTTATTAAGAAGACTCGACGACAGAAATTCCGAGCACGTTATGTTTATATTATTCTTGAGTTGCTTGATTCTTTAATTCAATTACTTTCAGTTTACATCATGATGAATTTAGTTACGATACCAAATTATTGTGTTCAGTTCATAAGTCGAAATGTAACGTAATTAAATGTAAAATATTGTAAGCGAATTATCAAAATGCCACATGAAATAGTTATGGCAAAACTGTATTGTGAAGATTGAAACACCAACACAACGAGTGATTGTAAACACGAAAGGCGACTTGTTTGATTCCTCGGGAGACGGCGAAATAAACACCATTGAGGTAGATTTGAATATTGTTGCCGATTCAAACGACCACACTGGTTAAACGTTTCTCTCGCGGTTCGACGCTCGCCCACGAACATATTCGAGCACGTGACACGTGTCGTCGTGTATGTAACGCCAATTCAGCCTTAGGGAGTCTCTCCTTAAGGGCTATAGACCTCCCGGGAAATTCATTTTTCTCAAGTCCATGCAGGTCACCCAAAACGGCACGACGAGGTCGCGAGACCAAGTCGGGGCCGATTGTCGGGCGAGCGAAAGAGCGAGCGAGAGAGAATAGGAGAGGGCGCTAGTGGCGCGTTGGCCTGAATCAGAATAAGTCCCCTAGACAAATGGCGCTGCGGTAGATGAGAGGTTGATGAGCCTAAGGCGCGCGTTTAGAAATCAGATTCGATCCGACCACGAGCTGAACAAGTCGCCTTTCGCCAGCTGGTAAAAGTGTACAATTCTTATTGTGCTCAACTAATAAAAGTGTCCACCAACTATACAGCGTGTCGAAGATTATTCTTATCGTCTCACCCTTAACAGTTGGTGTAAATGAAAAATTGAATTCTAAAATTATGTCAGGGGGTCTTTTTTATTCAATTACTTAATTTTAGAAAATTTAAGGTGAACTCCACCGATGGGTGCCAACAGGAACGATTTAGGGTCGGATTTGTATGGAATCTTGGTTTTATCGCACATGTCAACTTTGAAGTTTGATAATATTTTTATCAACCCCAATTTCGTTTGATAGGTACCGAAGCGAGCACCTGCAACAAACGTAAGAATTATATAATAAGAAAGGAATAAATATAATAAGAAAGCAATTATGGAAAATAATTCATGCGCAAACAAGTCAGAGTCACATAATACGGAGTACCATTTGTACGTGAAAGAATAAACAGCAGATGCCTACCGATGCAATTTCTGGGTCCGTCGCCAAAAGGTGTATACGTCATGGGATGTCTGGCTTTGACCATCTCATCCGTGAACCGTTCGGGATCGAAGACTTCTGGTTTTGGGTAGTATTCGGGATTCAGTTGAATATCCCAAATCGGGATCCACACCTGCTGCCCTTTCGGGATCGTAACGTTTATGTCTCTGAAAGTATAGTCGGTCACTGCCATTCGCATGTGCAATGGAACCGGTGGTCTGAGCCTCAAGGTTTCTGAAACCAATAGAAAAAAAATGACATCTCATCAGTCCTCGAAGTTGATTTAGTATTTGCAATTCGCATCTTGACGGCTTCTGAGCATCACCTTTGAAAACCATGTCCAAATACTTCAGCTGCTTCACACCGTCGTAAGTAATGTCTCCATTACTAGCTTTAAGTGATTCAACTATCTCTCGTCGCAGTCTGTCTTGCATGTCGTGGTTTTGGGCGAGCTCCATTAAAGCGTGGCTGATGGTAGTTGACGAAGTCTCGAAACCAGCAATGAAGAATACGAAGGCTTGAGCGGCGATTATAGAATCCGACAGTTCTGTAATCAAATTGGTAGGGTTCAGATTTTTATGTGCATATTGTTCATCGGTTGCTCTGTTTTGAGTTATAGAAGAGCTAGTAATCAACAAACTGAATGAAGAATTGTCTGTCATGTAGGGAACACGTCGCATTATCGTAGCATATAAAATTGCCAATGGAAGGATGCATGGAAAGAATGATTGTTACTTTTACCACTTTAAAGACTGGCGCACTTTTGTCGTTGACGTCACTATAATTCTTGCCAAAAAGGTAGTAAGTCCAGCAGTAATTCTTTTCCATGTATATGTCGATTCATAGTAAGTATTCAAGAATGACGCAAAGGGGCCATCCATAAATGAAATAATAATTGGTGTTAATAATGGCGGATATAATCACCCAAAAAGTCCGTTACGTAATTTATAGACGGCCCCAAAGTATTTCACGATTAGAACGTTACATGCAATAAAAGCTATGGCAAGGCTGCACAAAGACAGTAAAAAAAATAATCATTGTTGTTTTGACTTTGGATATTATCATAGAAGAATAGAGTACAGAAGCGTAACTTATCTACCCGAATCTCGCCCTGAAAAGTATGATAATTGCTAATCTAATATTGATATACATACTGTACGTAATACTCTTACCGAAATTGGTTTTCTCCGGATGATTTTTTATTTCCATTAGCGTCTCAATAATATCGGCTCTACGAACATTATTCTTCGTTCGGTAATCGATCGTTTCTTTAACTGACGTTAAAAAAAATTTGTCAATATCATCTCCCATAGCCGACATTCCAATTAGCTCGTAAAGCCACGGTACCGACGATCGTATCAAGTTAAGAATTCTTCTTTTCCGATCTAGCGCGAAGAATTTTCTGCCCATGTTTCTAAATTCACTATCTTCGCTGGCAAGCGCGTTCATCTGCAGACCAAAAGCGCAACTACCGATCACGTCAGTTGTGTACTTGGCAGTTATTTCGCGGCAGTTGATGGGCTCGCCCTTTTCCACGATGTTATGTAAATACTTTTCGAAGTACTCGGCACACTCCAATATCAGGTAAAACATATTCTTCATTTTTCCCGACGTGAACACCGGTGATAGCTTAGAACGAAGAGGTCGCCACCTCGTAGTTTCCAAATTGAATAGATGCGTACTTAGCGGTTCAACCTTCTCGTGAATGGGGAGGCCTCTCTCCGAGAAGCTCGCAAAGTCTTTAATCATCACGTCCTTGATGAGTTCAGGGTCACGCAAGATCAGCACGGGCGTGCGACGGTCGTAAACGCCTATCATAGGAGCACTAGGGAACTGTTTACATATTTTCCTCAACATCTCTCCAAGGTTGTTTTTGACGAACAAGACGTCCTTCATATTTCCAAATATTAGCCCTGGTTCTGGCCCTGGAACTCCACGCTTCTTCCAAAAATTGTAGTTTGCCACAAAGTAGTACCAGATACCAATCAAGACGATCGCGACAGCGCATAGCGTCTCCGTAAACCCAAAGGCACCGATCATTTTCAAAGCTTTCGATAAATAAGATTAATTCGTGAATAAATAATAATAGCAATCGATGGTGCAGGTAACGTAGTTATGATACTTGCGGCTGACTACCGTGTCAGTCTACTGCTCACTAAACTGAAATGAGCCTTGTTATATACTTTTGTCAGAAGTTGAGTAATCAAGTTATCGCAGCAACCGCGTATATAGAGGAACCTCAATCTCGAAAATATTATACGATCATACTGACTAAGCAATCTTTGAAAGTTACATAATTAACCGGCTTTTTCTTTCTTCCGATTTCTCCGTTTTTCATTACAATTCAAGGAATTCGACAAATTCATTCAAAATTAACGACAGTTACGGAAGGGTTCTCCCTTTTTCATTTCATGTAACGCAAGGATTTCAATATCACAGTCACATCCCACATCGTAATGTTGACTATGCAACTTCTGAAAGTTCGATAACGCTCGTCCAACTCCAAATCGTACTGGCCCGGCCGACCAATTTTTTGCAAGGTGCCGAGTGACTGGAGGCAGGGAGGGGGGAGGTGGTCAATGAAATTTTTTTAAATGTTCTATTTTTCTATTTCAGGCTTACTTTTTTTTCTATCACCTTATCATTTCAAACTTAATTTTATTTATATCACTTTTTTATTGCAAACTTACTTTTATTTATATTGAAAAGGATGAATTCTTGACCTCGTATTGATGGTTGAAAGGATTTGTTCTGTTGGATATGAAGGTTTTAAACGAACAAAAAACACAATTTTATATTCCATTTTTATGATTGCAGGGTTGCGCTTACGTTTGTTTATATTTTAATTTTTTATTATTGCAAATGAACTTTTTTTTGCAAAGAGTTACATGATGCCGATGGTATTGTTAGAATGATTCTTACGATTTTCGCGAACTCCGGTACGAAATCGCAAAGATTTGAATTCACTTTCAAAATTAGAAAGTATTACTTGATGTATTATTTTATTACGACGATCGTGGTTCTGGTTTCTTCGAACCCTGTTGGAAAAATTATATTTACACATGCCCGACGCAATTATAAATTTAGAAAACTGACAATATATGAGGAATACTGACGATTCAACATTGAAACAATTAAAATATATCTTCAAGATACGACACTTTTAAAGATAAGGATTAAATTTATCTATTATTAAATTAATATAGTTCTAATTAACTCGTTACAGTACTTAATTCGATCTGGAAAGTGCTTATAGCGTTAGGATCAGTTCTTATCCCAAATTTTCATTTCGAATCTTGGTAAGTAGGTACATGTACAGGCACACCGACTTGAAATATTTATGGCGTTTTTATTCCGTTTTTTTAAAAACAACAATTACAAATTTTATAGGCAATTGAATTTCAGCTTTCTATGTATAAATATGTCTTATAATTAGCCAAGATGACGTCATAAATCTGTTGTTTTCAATCCGTTGTATGAGCGATAATTTTCGGGCAAGTGGAAACAGAAAGAATATAACCTTTTTATTTTGTCGTGAGAACTGCAAATACGTAACACATAAAAAAAAATCATTTTATTTGTCTACAGTGCTACTTCTTACTTCACATAGTCTATCCATCAATCTATCCAATCCAATAAATCGATTTATATAGTTCCATTAATTCTATCGTTGCATAGAAGAACCGATTTTAGAGCAGCTGGACACGTGATAAAAATAACCAATTGAGCTTATCATACACAAATAAAATAGAGAACTAATTCCTGACGAATTATTCAAGAACTCACGTAATCATTAACGACTAATTGTAAATAGATAAATTACTCTTGATTTGAGCTAGTTATTAATTAATTTTCGAGAATTTGAGGTACACTCCTCCGAGGGGTGTGAGTAGAAGCGATTTTGGATCAGGCTTGTACGGAATTCGAGTTTCTTCGCACACCTCAACCTTGAACTTCAGTAATATCTTGACCAATCCCAATTTTGTTTGGTAGATACCGAAGCGAGCACCTGCAACAAGCGTAAGAATTATAAAATAAGAAAGAAATAAATATAATAAGAAAGCAATTTTGGCAAATAATTCACGCGCAAACAAGTCAAAGTCACGTAATACGGACTACCATTTGAACGTGAAAGAATAAACAGCAGGTGCCTACCGATGCAATTTCTGGGTCCGTCGCCAAAAGGTATATACGTCATGGGATGTCTGGCTTTGACCATCTCATCCGTGAACCGTTCGGGATCGAAAACTTCCGGATTTGGATAATATTCTGGGTTCTGATGAATGTCCCAAACCGGGATCCACACCCGCTGCCCTTTCGAAATCGTGACTTCCGTGTCCCTGAACGTGTAATCAGACATTGCTTTTCGCAAGTGCATAGTAACCGGCGGTCTCAGCCTAAGTGTTTCTGAAAAATAACAATCATAATAACGAGGGTCCCGTCCTTTGCTACGATCAATGGTTCGTTATAATTTTGATCTAATCGTCAGGACTGTGGGCAGTACCTTGGAACACCATGTCCAGATACTTCATTTCTTTGACACTATCGTACGTGATTCTTCCATTATTCGCATCAAGTGTCTCTTTTATTTCTTGTCTCAGTCTTTCTTGTATATCATGGCGTTGGGCAAGCTCCAGTAAAGCATGGCTGATTGTCGTTGACGAAGTCTCAAAACCAGCAACGAAAAACACAAAAGCCTGAGCGGCTATTAGCGCATCAGTCAGCTCTGCAATCATATCAGAGTAATTTTTATCGTGCCGTGAACACGTAGTGAAAACGTGATAACATTCCACATTTTATCTTTATCTAATGTTGTTCGTGTTTCGTGTTAATTCAGTTATCTAGGGAATATTTATATTTTTGGTCTTCAAAGAATAGCGTTAGACATTGCCAAAGAGCTCTGTAAAGACTAGATACATGAACTCGAGTAACGAAAATGTGGAATTAGCGAATATGACTGGTAGAGTAAACAGGTAACGAATAAACAAATCAGTGTCACTTTTACTGTGAATATATTTAGGGATGATATGAATAGTTCTCAGATTCGTGTAGCGTAGATAATACCTTTGGCAAATTACGCTAAATACGGTCTACATATTTAAATAAATAAATGAACAAATACACGTAAACTTCATACAAGATGTCTCATAATTTGCCCGTAACAATAGCTAGAGATAAGCCACCTTTCTCTATTACGCATATCGACGAAGCTGCGTATTTCGTAGCAATAAACTAGTTATTCACCCATTTGAAATAATATACATATTTCCTTACTTTTTATTTATTAACAATTCAAGAAATGGGAGTTTTTGCGATCTCTCATTACAAATTTCTGCTCAAAATTAAAAGAACTTCAAAGTAATATGTCTATTCGAAATGCAAAGAATTATTTGATTTGAATAAAACTTGGTTATACCCGCGGAGTTTTGGGGACGCTGATTACATATTTGAGCCCCAAATTCAAAAATTCAAAATGATGGATCCAAAGTGTCAGTCATTTTAGATTTCTGAACTTTTTTACCAGATTCACAATCAGCGATCTGAAAAACTGTCGTCTACCACCTTTCGAGTACTCGTCGAGTACTTAACGTTATCTGCTTGATGAATAATGTGTCTTTTCTTTTTTTTAATACAGTTACAGCTGAGTTACAATGCGAATAACAATCCCGCGCGAATATCTTACCAAAATCAGACTTTTCCCTGTTCTTCTTTATGTCTATGAGAATATCGACGAGGTCTCCTCTTGGAATATTATTTTTCATTCGGTGATCCATAGTTTGCTTCAATGACGACGTGAAGAATTCCGTAATCTCACTTGAATTTTTAGGAATTCCAAGTAATTTAAAAAGCCACGGTGCTGCTATCCGTAATGTACCGAGAATGCGGTTCCTCAGGGTCGGTTGAAAAACTTTTCTTCCCATTTTCCTAAACTCGCTATCATCGTCGGCTATGGCATTCATTTGAAGGCCAAAAGCACAGCTGCCGATAACGTCTGTTGTGAACTTAGCAGTAATTTCACGGCAGTCGATCGGTTTTCCCGTTTCGACCAGGGTATCCACATACTTTTCAAAATGCTCCGCGCACTCAGTCATCAGAGTGAACATGTGCTTCATTTTACCCGAAGTGAACGCCGGCGATAACTTAGAACGAAGAGGTCGCCACCTCGTCGGTTCTAAATTGAACAAATTCAGATCGAACGGTTCAAATTTTTCGTGTATTTCAATGCCTCTGTCCGAGAAGTTAGAAAAATCCTTAATCATCACGTCCTTGACTAGATCAGGATCGCGCACGAGAAGCAGAGGCTGGCGACGTGCGTATATGCCTACCAAAGGAGCACCGGGAAATGGATCGCACATGTTCTTCAAAGACAACCCAAAAAATTCCCTTCCGAGCGCGATATTCTTTATATTTCCAAAAATTATCTCGGGCTCCGGACCTGGAACTCCTCGCTCCTTCCAGAAGCTGTAGTTTGCCACGAGGTAGTACCAGACACCAGTCAAAATTACCGCTACAGCGCACAGTACCTCCACCAATCCAATTGCACCAACCATTTTGTAAGTTATGAATAGGTACGCGTCCTTGTCACCAAAATTGTTCAAAGTAGGAAGTCTTAACACTCAACTTGTGGAATAGTACTCATGAATCAACGTTTCACAGTCCACACGGCAGTACGACCCATACTAGACCGCAGAGGTATGTAATTGAACCAGACTGTACAGTGTGTGGCAATATATACTTACCTGTAAGATATTTCAAGGATTAGCAATCCCCAGATAATTTGAAAATGCTGCCCCCCACCGCCCTGACCCTCCCGCTGTCTGAATGGGCAAATAAAAATTGCATCATTGTTACGAACCTACCTAGGATGTATATTAAAATTGACAGTGAGTTGCACGGTGGACACAACGTTTGACATTCTTAATCTATTGATTAAAATCATTCGATACGTACGTGATAATAAACAATGTTATGTTTAGTTCCAATTTTTACATACAAATTGAATTGTCATTTAAATAAAATGATTATTTCATGGAATACTATAACAGTGAACAAAACAGGCAGTAATAAATAAATTGAATTAATTGAATAAAATAATATATTACTGAAGGAAAAAAAAATGTAACGTAGATTTTTTGTATGGACAGCACTTTTTTAAGTCAAATCTACATCAATTGTGGTAGATCCTCCTAATTATATTGTAACTCTTACGATTGGTTTCCTAACTGTTATTATCAGATTTATAAATCTTGCCATAATTGCTGTAGATTTAACTAGAAAAAAATGCTGTCCACATTATAATCACCACAGGAGATGTAAAAGCTACAATATTTTTCTCTTCGCGTACCACTGCCAATATAATCTTGTTGATATTGGCTAACTGGCGTTCGCACTTGTTTGGCATATGTATCTCGTCGCCAGATATCAATTTCGGAGCTTAACAATATCTTAATCAAGTCCGATGCCGATTGGTAGTCGACACCTAGCGTGGGTATTACCATTGTACGCATTTCATTGCATCATACTACAATGGTGTCTTGGCAGCATTGGGATACGAATCTTTGACAAACTGTATCGGTCGCGTTATGCTCCAAATTTCTCTAAATCGATCTGCCGAAGTATAAAATGGAGTATGGAACACCGCAAGGTTAACGTTGCGATTTTGATATTGAAACAATGTTTTGCGATTGCTGTGGAATTACACTTTCCTTCATAGCATGTGCTTCGTTATCGAAAGTACTATAAAGAAGTCGAATTTTATTTTCAAACACTACTTCCTAATTTACATAGTAACACGTGGTAACTCTATCGATGTAAGTTCGTATAGATGTTAAATGCTTTGTCAAATATGTACGACAATACTGAACCGACTGCAGTATAGAACAAATCATTAGCTACTGATAATGATATATTTGAACGGTACGGTAATTAGACAGAACTAGCTTGTCATCCCAATCTCCTGGTGAATTAGGGGGTCATTGTGTCGATTAGAAAAGGAATTCTGACTTCAAAAATAGAATCATGATAATTTAGTAAAATTCTACTTACAGCTGAAAATATCCACATCGTTGTATTGACATATAAACAAATCGGGAACAAATACAGTCCACGGATCATTTTGTATGTTAGAAAATTATTTTCTACCAGCGATCTCAATACATTTATGAAATCATCACAGGATTATTTTTTTTTTCTTTTTGTTATAACATTTACTCAATTTTCGTAAATTTAAGGTGAATTCCACCGACTGGTTCCAACAGGAACGATGCCGGGCTGGGTACGTAGGGAATCTGGATTTTATCGCACAAATCAACTTTGAATTTTGATAATACTTTGATCAAGCCCAATTTCGTTTGGCAGGTACCGAACCGCGCACCTGTAACAAACATTTACCATTATATTAAAATATCAACGCGGAAACGAAGATAATTTCAACAACCGTTATTTCAATTCGGAATGACAAACGTTACCGATGCAATTTCTGGGTCCGTCTCCGAAAGGCAGATACGTCATGGGATGTCTGGCCTTGATCATCTCATCCGTGAATCGTTCGGGATCGAAGACTTCTGGTTTTGGATAGTGTTCAGGATTCTGTTGAATATCCCAAATCGGGATCCATATCAGTTGCCCTTCCCGAATCGTAAGGTTTGTGCCTCTAAAAGTATAATCTGTCATTGCCTTTCGCACGAGCATGGGAAGCGGTGGCCTGAGCCTCAGGGTTTCTGAAATCAATAGAAAGAAAATGACGTCTCATTCGTCCTCGATGTTCATTCAGTATTCGTAATTCGCGTCTTAACGGCTTCTGAGCATCACCTTTGAAAACCATATCCAAATACTTTAGCTCCCTCAGAGTTTCGTAGGTGATTTTTCCACCACTAGCTTCGAGTGATTCTGTTATCTCTCGTCGCAGTCTGTCCTGCATGTCATGGTTTTGGGCGAGCTCCATCAAGGCGTGACTAATGGTAGTTGACGAAGTCTCGAAGCCAGCCGCGAAAAATACAAATGCCTGAGACGCGATAAAAGCATCCGTCAGTTCTGCAAACAAATTGATAATCAGCAAACTAAAGCGTATCCACACGCTAAATATTGTAACTTCGACAAAACTACGCTAAAGTTTCTCATTTTGCCGCAAAGATAGTAAACCCAGTAGTCATTTTTCTTCGTGTTTACGTCATTTCATCGTGGATATTCAAGTATGACGCAAAGTATTCGACGTTTAGTAAGTTACATGCAGTGAAAGGTTGTATGGCAAGGCCAAGTATGATTGCTTGGCTATAAGGTTCATATACAATATACACATTATACGTAATCAAATTACCGAAATCTAATTTCTCCGGGTTAGTTTTTACATCTATCAATATCTCGATGATATCGGGTCTATGAATGTTATTCTTCATTCGGTAATCAACCGTTTCTTTCACTGACGCTGTAAAAAATTTTGTAATATCATCACTCATAGCCGGAATCCCGATTAGCTCGTAAAGCCAAGGCGCTGCCAATCGAAGCAACCGAAGAATTCTTATTTTCGTATCCATGTTGAAAATTTTTCTCCCCATTTTTCTGAATTCGCTGTTATCATCGTCCATGGCATTCATCTGCAGGCCAAAAGCACAGCTACCTATCACGTCCGTTGTGTACTGGGCAGTTATTTCGCGACAATCGATGGGCTCACCCTTTGCTGCGAGGTTGTCTAAGTACTGTTCAAAGTGCTCAACACACTCCAAGATCAAGGTGAACATATTCTTCATTTTTCCCGATGTGAACGCCGGCGTTAGCTTGGAACGAAGGGATCTCCATCTTTTGGTTTCCAGATTAAATAGATGTACAGCTAGTGGTTCCACTTTCTCGTGTACAGGATTACCTCTCTCCGAAAATTTGGAAAAGTCTTTGATCATCACGTCCTTGACGAGTTCAGGGTCACGCACGATCAGCACGGGCGTGCGACGATCGTATATGCCTACCAATGGAGCACCAGGGAATTGATCACATAATGTCTTCAAGGACACTCCAAAGTTCTCTCTTACCAACGTCGGGTCTTTTGTATTTCCAAATATTATCTCGGGTTTAGGGCCTGGAATTCCACGCTCTTTCCAGAAGCTGTAGTTTGCCACGAGGTAGTACCATATACCAGCCAAGATAATTCCGACAGCGCACAGCGTCTCTACAGGCCCAAAGGCACCGATCATTTTTAAAGCTTTCGATAAAAGGGAATGATGAGTAACGGTTCGAGTAACTTAGTCGTTTCACTCGCGCACAACTAATTACACCTAAGTACCGTGCCAGTCTCCCGCTCACTTGACTGACATCAGCCGAGCTACGTCCTTATATATATATGTAGCGTCAAGAAGGAAGTGGCCGCAGGATAATCGTAAATCAAACCCCTCCTCCCAAATACCGCATCGTCACTCTGAAAGGCCAAGAAGTTAGATAGCAGCATTATTAAAAGACGTTATTGGAACTGCTTACAGCATTCGAATCAGTCTTATTCTAATTTTTCATTTGGATTGTTGGTAAGTACATTTGGTACAGCAACTTCTCAAAAGCAACAATTATGAAGTTTATGGGAAATTGAATTTCAGTGTTTTTTTTTGTTTTTTTTTGTTTCATATCGGTTCGTCTTTTTTAGTCACCCCAGGTCAATATCTCGGACACTAGAAGAGATACGGAAAATAGTTTAATACGAAATCTAAAGGGTTCCAAGGGGGAAAAATAGTGCCGATATGCGTTGATTTTTGGATTGCGCTACTTTCGTGTTTTTTCGAGTACTTCGTGATTTTGGATGGAGAATAGATATTTTGACCATGACCGACTGAGGTGGGCTTTAATATAAAATAAAAAACGCAAAGAAATTGTCAAAATAAAATTCAAAATTTTCAGAAAAATTTCAGAATCTTACTCGACTTTCAAGAAGTAAAATACTCAACCACTTTCCGTCGAAATGAAGGATCAACCCCATGGTTTGAAAAAACTATGAATTGTGTTTTCGCGTAAAAAAGTAATGCACCTTTGGGTACTAATATCTCGTCTCAACAAAAAGTGGCCGACTATTTCAATTTACGAAAATTTTGAAAATTTTTGCCAAGTTATGAAAAACTGAATAATTTTTTTTTTTACGTTTAAAGTCGTCTTTAACCCCGCCATCAGCCAGTCAGACTCGAAATACGTGTTCCCTATCTAAAATTACAAAGTAGGTACTCAATAAATTCCGAACGTGGTGCGATTCACAAGTCAACCCATATCAGCATTATTTTTGTCCTTTTTCTTTTATCTCTTTCAGTTTTCGAAATATTTATCCGGGGCGATTAAGAAAGACCACCCTGTCTATAGAGATATGAGAGTAGGTGAAAAAAATTTACTATTTTTTTCAAATTTATTCATTCAACAGTTATAGTAATAGGTGAAATAAGATGTCTAAATGAAATTCGGTCGCAATGACGCGGATCTTTTTGGGTACGAACTGATTAGATTAATGATTAGAACTTTGTGTCGATAAGTCTAGTATTTTATCTGTTACTTAAGTGAAATCAAATATCATAATGAAATAAAATCAATTATTTCATTCTATTCTTCCTCATTTTTGTGATGTTGATACCCGAAATCTCTACCGTTCGTACCGCTACCAACAAGCCACGGTAAGTTTAGGCGCGATCGCGGGGGTATGCGATTGGGTGGGTTGGGTTTGTATTAGAGAAGATATATTGAACCCTGAAAATTCGAATCAAAAAACAAAACGACTGTTAAAAAATTATCAACTACTTAACAAATAAATCAAAAATTACCGTATTACCTGCCCATTTCAATTATAGTAGGAATGTTTTTGGTTTTGACCACAAAATTTATGTAATATTTTTCATAATTTTCAAAAATGTTGTAATCATTGTCCAAATATCATCATTTAAGACACTCTAAGGGCACCGGGGAGGGTAGAAAAAATATGAAAAAATTGGAATGCTTAGAGCTGGAACAATAATATAAAAAATCGTGGACCAGATTCGAGAAGGTACGGATCAGACCCCAGTCGAATTGACGTGGAATGCCCCATATGTATATTAAAACTGAGTCACGCCGTAGAAACAATGTTTTTCATCTTTAGCCCATATTAATAAAATAACTAGTAACATGTAGTTACTCTATCAATGTACGCGAGGATAGATGTTAAATGCTCTGCGAAATATGTATAGCTTGTCATCCCAATCTTACAGCGAATTTGGCAGTAATCATCGTTTATTAGAAAAGAAATAGACTTGCAACTTTTGCACGCATGTAGATACGTAATCAGAACATGTAGCGCAGAATTAATGTAAGTCAAATTGTTAAAACTAGTAATCTAACGAGAAATGAGAACTAAACTTATATGCACAATAATATGATAAAAGACTAAAAATAGCGCAATAGTTGTAATCTATCGAATAATACGATAAGTAACGTCATCTTGTACAGATAAGTAACGATAACAAAAATACTTTGTATTTCATTTACTAGATTTTAGAGAATTTAAGGTGTACTCCCCCAACAGGTGAGAGCAGCAGAGTGCCAGGGTCAGACTTGTAGGGGATGTGAGTTTTACTGCATACCTCAACTTTGTACTTTCGCAATATCTTCACAAGTCCTAATTTTGTTTGAACAATGCCAAAGCGTGCACCTGTAAAAATCATCAAGCAGCATATTGATTATTTCATTCGTAAACAGGCAGCCATACAACACGTACTGTCGCCTGACAATGGATGTAAAACTATAGTCGTTACCGATGCAATTTCTCGGTCCATCGCCAAAAGGTAGATACGTCATTGGGTGCCTGGATTTGACCATCTCATCCGTGAACCGTTCGGGATCAAAGATTTCTGGATTTGGATAATATGCTGGGTTCTGCTGAAGGTCCCAGACTGGGATCCACACCCGCTGCCCTTTCGGAATTGTCACGTTTGTGCCCCTGAATGTGTAATCGGTCATTGCCTGTCGCAAGTGTAAAACAATCGGTGGTCTCAGCCTAAGTGTTTCTGGAAGAAAAAAAAGCACATTAATTATAAACATTCCATCCATCATCGCAGTCGATAATTCGTTAAAGTTTCCGTCTGCTGTGATAATCTTGGAGAGAATACCTCGGAACACCATGTCCAGATACTTCATTTGTTTGATGCTATCGTAGGTAACTTCTCCGTTATGTTGCTCAAGTGTTTCTATTATTTCTTGTCGTAGTTTATTCTGTACATCCTGGTACTGGGCAATCTCCAGTAAAGCGTGGCTGATGGTCGTTGACGAAGTTTCAAAACCAGCAACGAAAAACACAAAGGCTTGGGCGGTAAGGACAGAATCAGTTATCTCTGCAATCATGAAAGACCAATTATTGCCGGTGATGATAGTGACGAATGCGTTTAACATATCGTTTTCATACTGTTGTTCGTATTTTATGTTAAATAATATATTTGCATTCATATATATAATATCACTGTCACTGAACAGCTTCTATATCAGCTTTCAGCTACACCCAATCACTTTTATTCAACTATCAACATTCTCGATTCGTTGAAAGCATCCCGTTTTAAACGAGAGATATAAATTTTCGAAATTATTGAAAATAATATAATATATATATATTATACGCGTTAGGCATTTTAAAGATGTTGTCAATAATGAATGTCATCTCATTGCAAATATCTATGGACGACACGAATGATTTTTAGACTCGCGAGTAGGTGTTCATACATTTAGCAAAAGTATCTAGAAAACACGCCACATATGTAAACTTCATTAAAAACCTTTGAAATGTAAAAATTCGTCGCCTTCATGAAAAATGTTTAAAAAATTTATCTTCTCAAAAAATAATATCCAACGTAACGGTATAAGGTCGTATGTGAACGCGTATGCGACCTTAAACTGTTAGTGAACGTGATTATTTTTCATAAAGTTCGTAATTAATGAAAGAGCACAATCGTCAGTACTCACGACCGTTTACCATTAATTGATCAACTTTTGAATTTCAACATTTTCTAATGTATTCTCACGTTCTTCCCGTAAATACAAAGTGAAAAAATATGCCGTTTTACCTTTACGCGTGGTAAAAGGTCTTATAATAGCGCATGCGTCCTTAGACACGCGATATGGTACATATCGTGATTAAACGTAATATTCTTACCGATATCAGACTTCTCCTGACTTTTCTTTATGTCTATCAGAATATCGACGAGGTCTCCTCTTTGAACGTTACTCTTCATACAGTGATCTAGAGTTTGCTTCATTGACGTCATGAAGAATTCCATCGTATCAGGCGGAAGTGTGGACATTCCCAATAATTTGAAGAGCCACGGTGCTGCCAACCGTATGAACGCGAGTAGCCGCTTTTTCGTATTCACTTACAATACTTTTCTTCCCATTTTCCTGAACTGGCTGTCTTCGTCGGCTATGGCATTCATCTGTAGGCCAAAAGCACAGCTGCCGATTACGTCTGTGGTGAATTTGGCACTGATCTCGCGGCAATCGATCGGTTCACCCTTCTCGACGAGGTCGTCTAAATGCTTTTCAAAATACCGTGCACACTATTGCATCAAAATGAACATGTGCTTCATTTTACCCGAAGTAAACGCCGGCGATAATTTAGAACGAAGCGGCCGCCACCTCTTTAGTTCCAAATTGAATAGATGCAGATTCAGCGGCTCTATTTTTTCGTGTATGTCAATGCCTCTGTCCGCAAAGGAAGCAAAGTCCTTTATCATCACGTCCTTGATAAGCTCCGGGTCTCGCACTATCAGTACAGGCTGGCGACGTGTGTATATGCCTACCAAAGGAGCACCGGGGAATCGATCGCACATTTCCTTTAAAGACTTTGCGAGGAATTCTCTCACCAGCGTCATGTCCTTCAAGTTTCCAAAAATCAACTCAGGCTCCGGACCCGGAACTCCGCGGTCCTTCCAGAAGTTGTAGTTTGCCACGAGGTAGTACCATATACCAGCCAAAATGACTGCTACAGCGCACAGTACTTCTACCAATCCAAATCCACAAACCATTTTGTAAATTTTTAACGGGCCTCCCCGATTCACGAATTTTTCAAAATAAGAATTATCGGTACACAATGTAAGTAATGGTAATCGCGAATGAATATTTCACGGTCCAGATGAGAATACGACGTCTACCAAACTGCGGCTCGTCGACATATATACCGGTAATGTGATTTGAAGTGACCGATTTCGAGATAACTGTAAATATGACCCCGCTTCGTCCCTCGTCGGAAAACTGCTGTGTCACAATGACTACGTTCTTTGTCAGTCCACACACACGTTTCTATAAATTATTATACGATTCATCATGATCGTGCGAAAATTTGTTGAACGATTAATTTACTGAGCATGAAATTATGGGGCGAAAAATTGTCACATAACTAATTTTAATATATATATTCGAAAGCGATTCTAGTTTTTTGGTGGTAATATTGATTCACTTGCTGAGGCCGAATTGTCAGTTTCATCGATGGCTGCATATACGTGAGGTCTGGTTTTGAAATATTATAACATGTAATGGTGAAATAGTGATACAAGTGATAAATATCAACGTTTTTGCTTTTGATAATATTTTTACGTTAATTCACCGCATTATATAACATCGATAATTGAAAAGCGAAACGAGAAAACAATGAAACATGTAGGTAACGAACTGATTAAACCGTCAATGCTATAGTGTGGAAAAAATCTTCTATATTATTATGATAAAGCTATTGTTTTGAAATCTAACGTAATAAAATATCCAAGGATGAAGTGTTGAAAGTGGAAGCTATGGAATGCTTTATAGGTATTACTAAAAAAATGTTAATCACATTTGTAAAATTATTTTCATACTCCAAAAGTGATGATTATCGAGTTCTTATTTTTGAAACGGCTAAAAATTAAGCTTGAAGATATGTTATCTCGGCAGATAAGCAATACTGTAATCATGTGAAGGTACTAACAAACCTAAAAACGCTGAGCTCTATCACTTTTATGCTCATTTCATTGCAACACAAGTGATGAAATTTCAAAATAAAGCCCGAGGGATGCTGTACGCATTAAGCATACTTCCATTATATATTCATGCATTTCGATACGTGAGCTAGAACACTCAAACGGTATCCAATTTATAATATGTATACAAATCACTATATGAGTAAGTTTTCGAGGTGATTCAGTGAAGTGTAAATTACGTTTTTTCTAATGATCTGTGTGAAAATAATACAATTATATTCACTTTAATCAATACGAATGAAGTGGATACAACAGGGTGACAAGACACCTGGAAAACCTAGAAAATCTGGACATATCAATGTATTTAAAAGAGGTCATGGAAAACCTGGAACTATCAGAGGATTTCTAATTTGGTCATGGGAAAAACTAAAAATATCGGTTTTCTATCATGCGAATTAGAAATGATTTTTTCAGGTAACAAGTTTACTTTTTTTTTGCCGGTAAAACAAATTGGCTTATACTGACTTTTTTGTACATTATGTATTTCTTCAATTCGAATTTAATTTACACCGAATAAAGAGTTAATGAGCTGAACGGTTAGGTTTCAGTAACTTAGTAAACCTGGAAAAATGTCAGGGAGAACTAGGTTTATGTGTTTGAAGGACGATATCGAGGCAAAATTATGACCTGATAGAAGTTTAAACAATGCAGGAATACTACGTATGATAAGATCAAATTGTAAGTTAATGATTCGTCGTCAGCTTATCACACATCGCATCTTATTCCACTGCTGAAGTTATTCTGTTTCTTTGTGATAATACACTTCCGATAATACATTTAAAATTTTGTCAAACTGAGATGTTTTAGGGATAATTATTTCAATTGCGTTGATGAACTTGATACAAACTCGAGACGGGTTGTAGTATAAATAATCATGAAAACTACACGTAATCTTTATTTAATCAAATTACGACTGACTTGAACCATCTTGCGTGTCAATAATAATCAGACACATCGACTAGTGATAGTCTGCTGCTGAAGATTCAATTATTTGCAGATCCCATCGTTGAAACGAAATCACGAAAGCACACACCGAGGAAATGTCGTTCTCATTATTATTGCGTTGATCAAATAGAGTCGCCATGATAGAAGAAAATGCTGCATCATCAGATAACAAGGTAAAAATCTTTCTGCGCAATTACAGATTCAATAAGATATTACTGAAACATACTAACTGCATGCACTTGATAAACACGGAAAGAAGAACAAAGTAGACGCGTTTCTATAACTAATTTTCTGAGGGCACAAGCTACTGTAGAATTTAAATTCTCTACTGCTTGGTAATAGTTCCTAAATCACAGCTGTGTAAGGAAGTCGTGGTTATCAAAATACATATCACTGATGCGTCATGAGAGCCAGCGTGACTTTGGGAATGCCAACTGCTTAACGCCGCAAATTAGCGTGCATAAAAGTTCATTTACGTTGGAGACAAATATTTCACAGTAGTGTAGTATAGGATGGAAAGGTCAGAACAAGTATCCCGAATCAAATGTGCAAGCATAATGATCAAGTTTTTATTGAGACAATAGATATTAATCATATCTGAATTAAGCATTAACAAAATTGGGTAATAATAAACCAAAAATTTTCGTTATAAAAACGATCACCGACACTATTCGGTCAATCTAATTAACCTTGGAGAATTGAAGGTGTACCCCTCCAATGGGTGCCAACAAGAACGATTTAGGGTCGGGTTTGTATGGTATCTTGGTTTTATCGCAGATGTCAACTTTGAAGTTTGACAATATCTTGATCAAGCCCAATTTCGTTTGGTAAACAGCGAAGCGCGCTCCTGTAACAAGCGATAAGTATAACAATGATCAATTTTTGTTGGGAGAAACTTGGTGGCAGGAACCGTCATTTTTAATGTAGAACAAAAATTGATACCGATGCAATTCCTTGGTCCATCGCCAAAAGGTATATACGTCATTGGGTGCCTGGCCTGACACATGTCATCTGTGAAGCGTTCCGGGTCAAAGACTTCTGGTTTTGGGTAATACTCTGGGTTCTGATGGATATCCCATACCGGGATCCAGACCCTTTGCCCTTTTGGAACCGTGACGTTTGTGCCTCTAAACGTATAGTCGGTCACTGCTTTTCGCATGTGAAACACAACCGGCGGTCTGAGCCTAAGCGTTTCTGAAACAAAACATCAATCATGTTGGTTCACTCTTACAGCCAATCCACTGTCAAGGCAGTACCTTGGAATACCATGTCCAAGTACTTCATTTCCTTTACACTGTCGTAGGTCACACTGTGATTGTTTGCCTCGAGTGATTCTTTTATTTCTTTGCGTAGTCTTTCCTGTATATCTTGGTATTGGGCGAGTTCTAGTAAAGCATGGCTGATCGTCGTTGACGAAGTCTCGAATCCAGCAAGGAAAAACACAAAGGCCTGAGCAGTAATTAGCGCATCAGTCAGATCTGTAATAAAATCGATATTTCTTTCACCTTGACGTTAAATACGTGATGATGACGTCATAATGATTACTCTTGCGGTGTTTCTGACGCTGCATTTTAATTCGTAGATACAATCCTAGAATTGCCTTCACAGGATAATATCTTTGAGCAATCGGCCTTTTCAAGCGCGTCGTACGGTCGGTTAGCGATTAAAGGCCAACGCCCACCGTTGCGGAACGTCCGCGGACGTCTGCAGACGTCTGCCGACGTCCGCGGACGTTCCGCGGCGTCCGACGCGTCGACACCACCTTAGAAAACTTTCTTACAGTTTTTGAGTTAGAGTCAAAAACCGGAGGCGTATTTTTTTAAATTGATTTTTTGTTTATAACAATTACAATTTTTGTTTGCAGACGATAAAACCCGAATACTTCTTTTGCAGAATCGCATTCCGGATCGAATGAGCTATTGCTCATATTTTTAAGACAATTTTAACCATTTTTTGCAGAGAACTCGCTTCTCGACTAGACTAATAACTCGCAAGGAAGTGTGAGTAGTTATTGACCGAATGAACCATATATTCTTTGCGCCTAATGGTTTCATTATTGCGTTACACCGATGTGATACTGAAAGTTTTCTAAGGTGGTGTCGGCGCGTCGGACGCCGCGGAACGTCCGCGCGTTGGCCTTAAAACATTGTAAGGTCATAGGGAAAAAAATTGTCCACAAAGTTATCGAGTTCATAAGTACTTATGAACGATAATACCCAATGAGATTAATGGAGATTAGATCGAAGTGTAAACAATACAGGAATACTGCGTGTGATAACAAATGGCAATCGAGTGATTCTTTGTCAACATATCGCACATTATAGGTATATATATAATTTTGAAAACCATGACAGAAGAACAGGGATCAAAAATGAATGATAAAAACTACTCGAGAATATAGAGCTACATCGTCTGCTTGACATTCCGATTCTATTTAATTTCTATGTGTGATGCTAATGATAATTCATATTGTGCTTAATATGCTCACCGAAATCTAATTTTTCCGGGTTGTTTTTTATCTCTATTAGCATGTCAACTAGGTCCCCTCTACTAAAGTTATTCTTCATCCGATAATCTATCGTTTCCTTCATTGATGACATGAAGAATTGCTGGACATCAAGAGGCAGTGCCGATACTCCTATTAATTCATAGAGCCAAGGTGCTGCCATGCGAACTATCTGAAAGATCCTTGCTCTCAGGCTAATCTCAAATACTTTTCTTCCCATTTTCCTGAACTCGCTGTCTTCGTCACCAATGGCATTCATCTGTAGGCCGAAAGCACAGCTGCCTATCACGTCGGTTGTGAACTTGGCAGTGATTTCACGGCAATCGATCGGCTCACCCTTCTCGGCGAGGGTATGTAAGTATTTTTCAAAGTAGTCTGCACACTCCAATATCAAGGCAAACATGTGCTTCATTTTACCCGTGGTAAATAACGGCGACAGTTTTGGACGAAGGGATCTCCATCTTTTAGTTTCCAGATTGAACAGATGCGCACCTAGCGGTTCTATTTTCTCGTACATAGGATTGCCTCTCTCCGAAAACGTCGAAAAGTCTTTGATCATCACGTCCTTGACGAGTTCAGGGTCACGGACGAGCAACACGGGCGTACGACGGGCGTATATACCCACCAAAGGTGCACCAGGGAATTGATCGCACATTTTCTTCAACGACTCTCCGAAGGAATCTCTTACGAGCATGATGTCCTTCAGGTTTCCAAAAATCAATCTGGGTGTTGGTCCTGGAACTCCACGCTCCTTCCAGAAGTTGTAGTTTGCCACGAGGTAGTACCATATACCAGTTAGGATGGCTGCGAGAGCGCAGAGCATCTCCGTCGTTCCAAGGACACCAATCATTTCGAAAGCACTGAATGCCCACCGGCGATTTATCAATCCAATGACTAAAAATAACAACTGTCAGAGCAACTTACGTAACAGTACTGGGGAACTCAACGTCCTACTATAGCCACACGACCGCGCGATCCTCACCGCACTGAAGCCAACAGCAATGAATGCCTGCAGAAATCGTATAAAGATGAAGCTACGTCGACTCAACTGTAAATTATCCTCCCCTCTTTCTCTATCTCTCTCTGTATTTTTCCCTGTAATTCTGACGTTGTTCACAGTCCTACGAACCAGATAAACTGGTTTTTTCTCTCATGCTTCCCATTGTTTTTCCTGCAGCTTCTCGTTTCTCGGATATAGATTAAAGAGCTACTCTCGCAGTTACGAGGCGTTTCAGACGCCCCACCATCAGCCACATACAAGCGCATTCATTTACACACTCAGGTCTGTTTATAAACCAACATGTCGCACCGTGGGCAGCATGGGTCCGCTAGCGGCAATGGTTCTCCTCCAAGACCTGCGCCGTTGAGCTGCGCGCAGTTGATTATGCCGAGCACGCGTGGATACGTAAACAACACTATCTGCAAGTCATATGATACGCGGTGAGTCCTCAATCTAGGCTGCATCCAGTATCTACTTACGTCAGTTCGAATCTTTCTTTGATCAGGTATAAAAGGAGTATAACAGGTACATTAGTGCTTGAAAACAGACTACACCAAAATGCACGTTTCACTTTCTGCTAAAAAATGTTGAATTTTTCGTAACCAGCAGCTCGATAGCCTCTGTTATCCTTTAGCCTTATCGACGTAGAAGTTATCGCTACCAACGGATAAAGTGTCATTACGGCTGCTAATGAAAACAAGTATCACGATTCAGCAGACCACTTGAAACAGAGGTTACTTATATCATTGACCCGTTACTTTTCATCTGTAAATTATTTCACGTGATCCCTACATATGAGACTTGGAAGCGGAATAGGTAGTGATGGATAATACGTAAGTTAGTTGTCGAGCTCAGCGCAAGAATGATGACTTAAACTGCCAGGACTATATTCCATTAATAATAGAGGCAGCGCAAATTTCCTTGACGCACTTCTACATATGTATATATTCCCGTCATACATGCATCTGAACGTCATTAATTTCGTAACGAAATTCTTACGTGATGCATGGATTGTTAGCTGGCATAACTACCGATCAATCCATCCACATACGAATTGCACGTCACATCATTCTCTCGGAAATTATACTTCTTCATCATAGTTACTTGGGTTCGAAAGTGAAGATAAAGTTATTTATACATTAAAGCACTATCCAATTTTTGGGAGGCCTCTAAACGTGAGTTTAGGAGACTGGAAATGCATCGCGTATGCAATTAATAGATTTGAATGTGAAGTCGAATCAACGCTGCGATAAATTTACCAATTAATTAATTTAATATTTGAAATAAACCGTGATAATAATTACTTACGAGAAAGGTGAACTATCAAAACCGTATTCATTGAAATATAACTCATTTGAATAGGTGGCTTCGATACCGCATTGCCGTCAATAATTGTTCAAACATTATAACCACGTGGGCAAACAATCCCGGACATCGTGTCGTTATACCGCGTGTGGACTTTGTCAATACGGAGACTCGATAATTTGAAAATTCAATTCACCAACCGTCTATTCAACCTGTAGGTACTTTCGTGAAAGTATTCCTTGAGTACAACAGTGTTGCAGTACGTCCTACGACAGGTGGTTCGACGACTCGTCCTGTCCGTCTACTGGTGAATGAGCTTAAACTTTCGTCGCATACGTAATTACTAAGTCACGTGTACTGCACAGGTTTTCTCATACACCTTGACCAGGCAGCGAGGCATGAATTTCGAAAGGTGGCGAACCTTCACTCAATCTCGGGACAAAACAGCCGGACAAAGGTTGTTGAGCTACTGGCGCCAACAAACAAACCTCCACGGAACATGCGCCACGATAAAAGCATATGGTGGTCTCCTGCCGATGACATGACCAGAATCCAATATTTTCATAAATTTTTTTCATGCCCAAAACAGAAATGAAATATATCAATTTTTTTGTAAACAATTTCGGTTGCACCAGAGCCGTCACACTTTCGTAGCATATATCTTGAAAGTTTGGAGGATCGCTTCTCGTTGACCTTTTTCAAAACATAAATCTCCCGACGTTATCGGAAGCTGTCTTATATCTTATCATTGAGAATCAGATTTCGCAATTCCGGATATGGTAATAATTTATCCCACCTGTAACTCCTCGACGTTCGTTCCGACGAACCTCAATTTCGGCATTCGCGTTTCTCACCAAGGTCAAAAATTTGCCAACCATCGACGGCGGTCCGTCTTCCCGTTTGCGGTTATCCGTTTTCGGTCGTAATCGTAAGCCGAATAGATTAAACCGTTGAAGTTTTCATGGATGCCGCGGCGCCAGTTGCGCAGGCGACGCAAGTAATAATGGAACGCGAGGCAGGAGGGGTAGAGGAGGAGCCAGGCGTTCGACCGGGTCGATGCTAAAAGGAGAAACGGGCGACGCGCGGGACAGTCCAGGGTTAGAGCTCGACGGTGAATACACAGCTGCAGTGGACGGTCGATAAGACGATATCAGTGAAATAAGCGAGCCAAATAAACACGAGAGAGCTTCCGACTATTTCCTGAGGAACATTGATTCACTTTGTAGTTGCTCTTCTCCAGCTAAATCACAGGAGAGAGTGAGACGATACCAGCGACGGTGTCTCCTAGGTGTAGAAGAGTAGTCAAGAGCTGAAGAGAACTAGGAATAAATAGCGAAAGCCGAAGAGTGTGTATATTAATAGTTGAGTGCGTCAACCGGCCAGCCATTACCTGCAGAGATCGCGTCTTCGGAGTCAGCAAGTCGGCGAAGTCCGCCGTCCAGGGGTCTTATTGTCAGTGATCTTCGTTACACCAAACTCGCGTCACTGGAGGGAACCAGTGACTATGTAAGCCGGGGGAAAAACGGAACAGCCCGGTATTATCGAAGAAGTTTACTCGAAGCCTGAAGCAGAAGCTCGCAAACTGGCTCCGGAAGTAACGATAAAGCAAATTGGTATGAGGGAGGATCTGCTCTCAATCATTCGTCACACAAGTAGCGACCATTTTTCTGAAGAACTTTAGCGGCAACCCCAAGCCCGCAACCTTCTCAAATTTCATCTAAGTACCTGTCGCTACTCTGTGATAAATAACTGAACCATTCCGAGAACCAACAAAGTGTTCTCGATCGCCGGACACCCGCAGAGCGGAAAGAATCGTTTCTTGGTTCGGTACTGGCCCTAATTCAAAAACGGACCGCCCGTCGTCGGCCCTTGGAAGGAGCAGAGATCCGACAAAGCATCGGTTCCCCAATTTAATAACCTGCGAAGCAGACACGAGAAAGCGACCTTGTTATGCCCTGGGTAGCTGCCTGTCTCGATCTGCTGGCTGGACCGCTATTTGGCTATTGCCTTGCCGTCAGGAAACTAGCTCTTCACGTTGGGATCCTCCACGAGGCAGGGGTAGTTGCAAACTCTTCGGTTGGAATAGCTACCAAAACTATGGCCCCGAGTGTCGAGGCGAAGAGCTGTACCGGAGAGGTGCACAAAGGTAAGCCATAAAAGTGGCCGTGCTCTAACGATTTTCCACCTTGCCTCGTCCTCGTAGTTTATTCATAGCATTGTGCTTGACCTACGACCATCGCCATAGCGAAGGTGTGCCGATGTCACTGCAGTTCACCATGTTTTTACTCTCATTTCTTTGACCGTGAATAGCGAAGGAGCGGATATGCAGAAAGCCGTATTCCGTTACGAGTAATCTTGGGTCTTATCTGTGGTCGCTTTGCTGCATATAAGGGGAGAAAAAAAATGAGACTAAGCAAATGTTTTCCTAACGTATACTGCGACGTGCGCTCTGTTGTAACGGCTGGCAGAAAATCAATGGCGCCCGCGCTTTCTCCTACCCTCAACGCTACTCACTCACTTACCTATATTATGTTTTTTCGAATCCGCAATTCATGATCTTCTCGCCCTCCCTGTGAAACTGTCAAATGTAAGTTGCAACATTCCCTTCTGAATAACAAATGCAACACTCCTGAGCCTTCATCCGGTGGGCTTTGAATTTCTCAGCTGGAAACTGAGACCAGAGACAGAACGCTGAATCTCGTGGTAAACAAGTCGATGCTGGGAGGGAGATAGGTGGGAAAGAAACAGAGATAAAGAGAGAGAGAGAGACGGAAAGGGTGAGAGGGACTGTAATGGACAAGGATGGAAGGTCCATCAGTTTTGAGCCGAGAGTCTCAAGGAGGCCGAGAAGCAAGAGGAGAAAATATGCGGTGGCCCGGCCACCAGCATGTGCCTCCCGCAATACGTGTGATATGCTCAGGGACGTACCTTCTGCTCACGAAACCCTGCATTTTTCAGCGGGGGGTATTTGCCACTACCAGGCACGCAGAAGCGTCACTAACAATTGGTTAAACACCACCGCGGTTGTACGGCTAGAAAATATTATTACCAAGATTATACGGAGTCGACGGACGGTGCACATATGTTCTATTCAAGACGTATCGTCACAGTTGTTAGGCGAGTATTCAAAGTCAGCAGCGTATCGATGAGCATAGCGCACCTCTATAGTACCCTAAAATAACTCGCGGTAGCGCAGCGTAAGCTAAAATGATCCAACGCAGCATTATGCATATCAATGTTGAAGTAGGGTCTTTGACATCGAGTTTGGACGAAGAGTTGATGTTAATATCTGAATGCACTAACGGGCTTTCGGGTCTGCATGGTTTGAGCAAACAACTTCTGCACGCCCGGTACAATTGTTAATTCGCGAACGCGAGTTCCTTATATCATAATCGCCAAAAACGCGTGCCCGTCGCGATTATTTTCAGCACGATTCTTTCGAAAGCAACAAAGCTGGTGACGTAGACTTCCGTACTGCTTAATTATATAGGCAATCAAGAAAATACATGCACGTCAATACCGCTACAGCGGAGGCTTGGCTGCCGATGCTGTGACCGGTCGTAAACAAGCCAACGCGTCGTCGTCCCTGGTACCAAAGCGACTCTCTTGCTCTCTCCCTCTTTCTATAAATTATCTCTGTTTCACTCTGACGGACGCCTTTTTTTCATTTTATAATTATTATTATTATTGTTGTTTTTTATCTTGATTCCGACGTATTTGTTTACATATTTTAAACAGCTTTTCAAGACCTCCCGCATCTAATTAGCCCTGCACGCGATATAGTAACGAGCTGACCATTTGCGCCTCGACCTCTTGTGTTGCTCTCTCTCTCTCTCTCTTTCTCTCTCTTTCTTTCTTTCTCTTCTACGTCGCTTTCCGCTCTCTGTTGCAACCAACTCCGCTCTGCCAGATCTACATGTGTTTAAAGAACTTCTTGGCTAGTGTGGTAAAGGCCGCGCCCGCCTCGTCGACCAATCAGAGAACGACCCCCAACGTCTCGTGTAAACACTAACACACGCGCGTGGAAGATCTGTTTATAGCAATCTGAAACCAGAAACTGTCCACCGTGCATAATTACAGATGGCTGCTCTCGAGTGAAAAGGATCACTAAGGTTCAGGCTTATAACTACAAGCTGACGATGAAATGCTGAAATTCATACCCTGTGGATCGTGAATTTTTTTCTGGAGACGGAAATCATTGGGAAAAACTTTTTATCGGATTTGTCAACTGAAATACCGCTGCTCGTTGCGAATTGACGATGGAATGCGAGATTCATGTTTTGATTGTTATACTTTGACTTGATCGAAAGCTTTCTCTCGCTCCCGTATTCATTCCTCGTTAGTTCTATTCAATTTACTACTTATTTATGTTTGTTGTTTTTGTTTTCAAACACTTTTATCGAGTCTTTGGATATGCAGCAATGCCTGGAGGGTCGCTGCAGTGTAACTTTGAAGTTTATGCAAACCGTATTCATACATCAGTTTACGCCCAGCATGCTGGGTTACGAAATAATACAGCATACAAGCGTATCGGCAAACTCAATGATATAACTTTCGAGGCGGCGATAACAAGTGTCGAAACAAGTCGCGAGCCCACTTATGTAATCTCGGTTGCAAACAAAAACTTTCTGCCTTACAAACTGCGATCCATTCTGCATAACTCGACATGATCGACCTCTAATGTGTACACGATATGTAAATATATTTTGAAGCAATTCATCGCCCTACTGATACTGATATCTTACACTTTGTTCACACGACACGGCACTTCCGCTTCGTAAATGCTTATTCTACGCGTGAATTGCAGTGGCTATATTACCGCTTCAAAACAAGCATCGTATGTCGTAACTTGTTACCTTGGAATTACAGTGGAAGGATTGCATCCCTCAGACAAATAAGGCGGCAATTATGATGTAGAAAGCATATTGCAAATGGTAATAAGCGGTTATCCCAACTTTCGAGATGCGATTTACGCCGCAGAACTAAACCAACTTCTAAGTCTAACAAAGCCTCTTTAGTCGTGAGTAATTCAACTAGGTGATGTGAAGCGAGCCGTTTAACGATCAATTGGTGTTCCAGGAAGACTAGAAATTATTTCTATTATCTGTATGAGTGATGCATAGAATGTTATTTTAGGTCAACTGTGAACAATGGGTGTTGTGATCGATTCTTGTTGCGTCCAGGGTTTGGAAGTTGAATAATTCAATAATCCAGCCTACGTTGTTAAAATCGGCGGAATGTTTTCTTTGTAGAAATTGCAATCAAGGAATAATTATCATAAATACTAGACCGAATAAATGAAAAACAAAAAATTTTATTGGAACGACGTGAGAAAGGTATATTCACATCGAACACTTCATTCTATATAAACGCAAACAATATTTGACAACAGTTATCTGGTTTCTGTTGTTAAACCTCTCTCATAATAAACGTCAATAAAGTATATCACAGTCAGCAAAAGACTTAATTTCGGATCTTTCGAGTCAAGAGTGACTTTCGCGCAAGATAACAGCAAAGCCACGTCTTCCCGTAAAAATATTCCGAGCCAGGAGGCCTCGACATTCCTCAAACACTTTTTTGCCACTCGGGTGAGACCGCAGCAAATCGCCTTCGAAGGTCCTCCGAGCCTTACAAGACTGCGGGTCCCGTTAAGTGTCTGTTTTTAATAACATGCGTATATAGAGAGTGACTTAATGGCCGGCGATAAGCCTGCTCAAAGATAAGGGCTGGTGGTGTGACAGATGTTGTCTTAGAACTTCTAGAGTAGTACAGTCAGTCAGTTACCGATTCCCACTCCGACCAGAACAAACTGCTCCGCAGTTCAAAGTTATGTAAAAGCAGCGATCACTTTCAAGCGATAGTATACCATACCTACAAGTTGACGGTTGATACACCTACAATCGTTATACGAGCTGTGTAACCTTGGTCGGAATTGATCACTGTTTGAACGCTTAATACACCCTGCATATACTGCATAGATCGGTTTCCGCTCTTTTTATGCGGATAGGTGACGAATTTTGGTCTTTGGCTTGTTTTATACCGACGTAAAATTGCGCCCTCAATTGCGTCAGAGGTTGGCCACGACTAGAGCATGTATATACAATACGTCTAGAGGTATATCTGCACGTTATACATCCCCCAGGAGCTCGCCTACGAGTGTGTCTAATTTTAAAACGTTGGCAAAGAAATCGTTGCAGCAGTCAGTTCGCAAGGATCACTCGAAGGAACCACTTCTAAACATTTGTGCGTGATCGTTGATATCGAGAAAGAGATTTTTCAACGCGCTAGAATCTACCGAGGGATCTATTGCGTTACGTAACCGATCTTCAACATGTGTCGCACCGGTAAGTGTAAGCCTTAATAGCAAGCAAGTATTTGGAACTTATCAATCGTCGGTGAACATTTATTTTTAACTAAAATTTAGCCACGATCAATAATTGATATCAATAAATGATTTAGTTGCCCATCACTACCGTGATGATGATGCTTAATATTATCAGGTTTTTAACAGTGACTGTAAACAAAATCAATCACCCTTCTGACAGGCCTGCAATCAATCTCCCTAATCCCGTGACAAGGAATGCGCTTTTTGTTTTACCTATTTTTAAGAGCTAACGATTTTTGCCCTGTTCGCTGGTCCTCCTCCAGATTCAAGCTTCTACACATTCAAGACACTTCTCCAAACCGCCGAAAATAAATTAAACCAAGAAAATTGGGGCGTGCGTCAGTAGTTTCAACGAAATCGGCCTTATTTCACCATTTCACGTAATCCACTGTATCCGGTACGATATTTGTTAATGATCCCCGTCCAATCTTCAAACTATCATTAACTGCTTAGACTATAATAAAAACTGGGAAGATATATATTTAGTACGTTCCGAGAAGTCTCTGGGCAATAACGTGGCGTTTTGATTCGAAATATTTAGTATCCTGTTTTGAGAAAATGAGGAACACCTTGAGTGTGCAATAGGTATAGCAAATTATACGAAGCAAATGCACCTGCGTTCCAAAGACAACAATTATACTCAGTTTTGTTATAATAACGGACAAGTAGCGACGCAACGAGGGTGGCTGCTGGGAAAACTCGCTTTTCGAAGAAAAGGGTAGAATTCACTGTTGTGTCAAATTCGCAGCCTCGCACCTCAAATTATCTCTCACATACTTATTTGTGCTCGGCTGTTTTGCAAACACTCGGTATATTTATATGATCTGCAACTGTCGATCGTGAACTATCTTCGGCACGGGTCGATTCAAGCTGAACCGTATTACAATATCTTGACGCCAAGAGTAACCGCGGGTTCAAAGTAGTTTCTCAATACGACGCAACTGTCTTTCGGTATCCGACTGTGTCAATGATTAACAGAAGAAGAACACTTTATTGATGCAACAGAGTTCGGATAATAATAGGCTTCGGTTCGTTAACAAGCGTCGGAAAAAAGCCAGCCACGGAAAATATTTTCCTGTCACAAGATTAGTTTTTACAATGAGGTAAATCTTTCTTCCCTATTTTTTCATTGCAGAAGCCGGCCAGGAAATGCCAGTCAGGAACGGTAACAAGGCCAAGCCTGCACGCAGGTTTGCTGGGGTTGTTGTCGCCATGGCCGGTTTGCCGGCTAGGGGTAAAACTCAGGTCGCACATTGTCTTGCTCGGAGGTTGAACTGGAACGGCGAGTCTGCGAAAGGTGATTTGAAATTATTGTGAGATATCCACTTCCACTCAGGTTCATGTCTTTGTGGGTATGACGCTCGATTCGTATACATACTAAGAGTCAGAAAGCCTTTTCCTTATTGGAGAACGCGTTTTCCTGCAGGGTATCGCGATTGTGGGCTACTCAAGGTGAAATTCCTGGTAACCTACCGTACATTCGGTATCTCATTTGCAATTTTACTGATCATGTGTGTAGGCACAGCGCATTATGTCGGTAAACGATCGCTAAGTGTGGCAACGTTATATTATATTCTACGGAATCGATTTCGATTCCGTTTAACGTTACTCGGGATTGTTTGCTTTTTGATCAACAGCTAAACTAAGTTGATCTGAACGTCAGTCTCTTTCGGTCAGTAAAAATAATCGACCCTAGATAACTATTACTCACAACGTCAACTATATACGTTACAATTTGTTTGCTGCATACAGATTATATGGAATCGTGATGTTCACGTGAATCAAATACTCCACACGCGTGTAGATCGTTACAAGCGATATTCTTTATTTAAGAAATTTACGATCAAAATCTTTTTACAGTTATGCGTGTAAGCGTGTACCGCCAGAAACGACTGGACATGTACGCCTCTCATGAACTCTTCAGGCCAGATCACGCTACCAATGTAGCGATCAGATCCCTTGCTCAGAGGGACGCCATGCGGGACTGTGCATCTTGGTTGGCCGCTGGGAATAGTCTTGCTGTAAGTATTCATCGATTCTAAGTGAGAGTGATGAAACGGGTGTCAGTCGATACCGGGTCAGAAAATTCTTCTTATAACTAGTGATTTGTATTGGAGGAGATTTCGGGACAAACTTATCCATCGATAAGTTAAATATATCAGATTAATTATGTAGACTTGTATAAATCTGGAATAAATGATAAAATGATTGCATAAGTATGTGTGATTCAAAAAAGTTCTTATCATATCAAAATTACAGAGAGATTGTGAATATTTCCTCTGACCTTTTCGTAACAGAGTATAATTTGATAACTTTGAATGAATGCATGATGCAAGAAAAATATAATAAAAATAATGAATTAATAAAGCAACCAATTAAAGTAAAGAAGTTTTAATTCCACGAAATTAATCACTGAAATGGAGGTTAAGGCAATGTGGTTTGGTATTTAGCTTGGGTATTTTCTACATTTTGTATGCCTGTAATTTGCTTCATTCGTATGATCTAATTTACCAACCTTTATTCACTATTACCAGAATAATAATTAGCTGTTTTTCAATTCCGTGGTAAGTCTCTTATACCACATGACACGACAATAAAAATAGATTGTTGAGTTAAAGATCAATTGGCCAACTTAGAAAAAAACACGAAAAATCTGACGTAGATGATGTTAGTTTTATACAGCATATATATATCATTTGATGAAAAAAGCGTCTTACCCGCTATCGCTTTGTGTTTAAACAACAGATAACTTATCAGCTTTCACCGCGAAATTTGGCATTACGATTTCTTCGACTACAGATAGATCAATTTCATTGTACTATATTTGCACGTTTAACAACCTCGCACATTTACGATAGTTGGTTGTAATTTTGCGTGTTATTGAACCGAAAGAATTCTGTTATTCATTGCTTTCCAACAATTTTCAAGATCCTAGACGGCACCTTGGTGACCCACGAACAGCGAGCCGAGGTCTTCGACTATTTTTCCGGGCAACTTGGCTACCGCGTCATCTTCATCGAGTGCGTCTGTTCCGATCCTGCGTTGTTGGAACAAAACTATCAAGGGATCCTAACATACAGTGCTGACTACAAGAACATGGACAAGGCGAGAGCGGTCGAGGACTTGCGCTTGAAGGTCGCCCATTACGCCCAAGCTTACGAACCCATGGACGAAAAGACTTGGCCCAGGATCACCGTTGACACTGGTAACATGGAGATCAAGGCACACAAAGTTAGCGGCCATGTCGAGACAAAGATCTTGGGATACCTTGGCAGCGTAAGGATCCAGCCTCATACCCTCTACTTTTCAAGGGTAAGTGTGACGAAGACGATGCCGTTAATGCGTGCTGCGAGTACTTGCCAGAGTTTATTCGAATTTCTCGAAGTCAAACATCTTTTCTCGTCTGGCTTTTAGCATGGGGAGAGCGAGTACAATGTCCTCGGAAAAATTGGCGGGGACGCTGTTTTGAGTGCTCGTGGAGAGCGCTACGCACAAGCCCTGGCGACCCATATCAACGGCTTGCACGTACCGGAATTACGAGTCCTCACCAGCCGGCTGCGAAGGACCATCGCCACTGCTCGAGGCGTCGAAGCAGCACAAGAACATATCGCTGAGCTGAACGAGCTCGATGCCGGAGTTTGCGAGGGACTTTCGTACGAAGAAATGCAGGAACAATATCCCCAGGTAATTTGTCGAACTTTTAACACCAGCATAATGTAAGTGTACCAATTATTGACACGCTTAAACTAAATTATTGATCCGTTTATTTTTTTAAATTATAAATTGACGGCGCAAATTGTAAATTTCTCGTTATTTTTTTGGAAATTTTAGAACTTCGGATCAAACAGATACTACCGAAAAGGTCAATAACTGATACACTTGCCTTAGCAAATTTATGTGTAAGAGAACCGAGTTTCGCCAAAGCATTTTAAAAGGCGCACAGGTTCGGTGGCGTAAATAATTTTTAAATATCAAATGTATAACCGTTGTTCCCTGCTCAAAGTACTTTGTCTTGAATCCTTTCACCGCTTTCCATTCCCAAACACACACTATTATCCGTTGCTGTTTTTAATTTTTTCTGCTCTTCTTTTGTTTCTCCCAGCGTATTTCAGGGCGTCTTAACTTTTCGGGGTAAAGTTAACATTTCTATTAATAAAACTGACGTTATTTAGACTCCATTGTGAGACGAAGTTACTACGTGAGTCAAGTTTGTGGAAGACTGTAAATTTGTCAGCGACGATGACAGTCAGCTTTTGTTAACATCCAGTTTTCACCAAAAATGTAGTGAAATGTTTGTGCTGATTTATCACTTCTTTGTGTACTTATACGTCAGCCTACACTTGGCAATGCCAAGTTTGTCACTGCTTGGAGTTCATTGCGGATGAAAAATAATTCTCCTCCACAATAACAACTAAAGTAGTGATGTAGAACAACACACGCCTTGGTATTATTCTATTTCGGTTAACATCAAGCAAACTGAACAACCACAGAATTCAAACCACGTTAAATAAAAATTTCCATCACTGCAGAGTATTGAGTTCCACGTTATTCAAAAAAATATACTCATGTTATTTTGGAAACGACAGCTTAGCACCCAGTCCAATATAGCCTGTCCTACAACAGCTTTGTAAATTTTCTCGTCGTCTACTCACCGTCCCATATTTATGTAAACGCTTTTCACTATATGGTTGTACTCATATGTGAAACATTTTCGCATACGGATTCTACCTTGAAACTCCTCCTCCCGAATGTCTTACCCCCATAATAATCGACTTGGCGCAAACTCGACTATCACATTACTCCATGTGTTGCACTGGTACTAATATAACTGTAAAATTCTTTCAACCACCTAAGGTGTGAGTTCGCAATTTCTTAGAGTTCTCTACATAAATATGCCCCACGGGAGAAGGCGGTGACGAATACGTCGTGTCTGTAGTAGGTCATGATGATGAGAATCTGTGACCTAGTTTTCTAGTTCTCTATATATACATATACCTATATATATATATATATACGGGTAGACGTAAGATACTGACAATGAACGAGCTGTGCCCGAATAATCAGCGGGGTCTGATGTGAGCAACGAGAGCCGTGGGATCGACTAGGTGTAAGCGAGTGAAGATAAACGGCCAATAAATAACGAGATCTTTGTCTGAATGATTGCAGGAGTTCGCGTGGCGTGACCAGGACAAGCTGAGGTACAGGTACCCCTGGGGCGAGAGCTACGTGGACATAATGCAGCGGGTGGAACCAGTTCTGGCCGACCTTCAACAGGCCACGAACATTCTGGTGATATCTCACCAGGCGGTGCTACGCTGCATAATCGGTTTCTTCATGGATAAAAAGCCCGAGGAGCTGCCCTACATGGAGGTCCCACTGCATACGATAATCAAGATCACTAGTCGCGGGTTTAACTACGAACTCGAATTCTTCAAGCTGCCAATCGAGTGCGTAAACACCACCAGAGTTAAGCCGAAGAATTGCAGCGTCAACAGGACTGCCGACGATGCTCTGCTCACGGTTCCGGCTCACTTCGACATACCCGACCCTTGGAGGAATCCAGCCAGTGGCCCGACCCTCGTCCAGCAACACTGAGGGCAGGATCTAGTCTCCGAAAAGGGTTGTACCGACCCTAAACAAGGCTCATCGAAGTCCTCGAGCGACGTCGCGGTCCCGTTGGATCGGAGATAAAGTATTATATTTAGATGTATTTCGGTAAATGATTATACCGAATATCGAATCTGAGCTTTTCTTATCGTCTGATAGACGATTCGGAATAGTCGGATTATCAGGTACAATATAATATTGAGGAGTTTTGTACGGGTTTATTGTTAATCCGGGCATCGGTATTGAAAATTTGGAGACTAAAATTGGGTAACAATTTATTTTTTGATTGGGCTGACTGCTCAACTAATTCAACCAATCGCTATTCGTGTAGAATTGGTAGGAAAACAACGGTAGTGATATTCGGGGTTGAGTTGTATATTCATCAGATAGAAATCCGTAGTACGCGGATATCAAACGGCGGTCGAAGAATATTGGAGGAAGAATTTTCAAAAAGAATCAAATTGATTCTTTTCATCTTCGGTCCATTGAAATTGAAAAGTAAAATATAAAATTCTGGTAATATTTGAGGTCAAATACTATACCATTATTTGGAAACTATTGTAATATACTCTTCCCGTAATTGAATAATATAATTGCTACATACCTATGTATGGTTTAACAAGAAAATCAGTAAAATTCTACAAATGTTTTTCAATTTATGCAATTGAGAGTAGGAAGTAAGCCGTTAGATTGAAATAGCTATTAGTGACTATTGTAGAAAGGAAGACCGATGATGATGGATGCCAAACGAAATGTTGGCGTTGGGATTTGTTTTGTTGAAAGGTAAAACGGGAAAGTATCGAACGGCAGTATTTCGGTGCCCACTGCCTGAGCCCTCTACATTTTTCAGTATATGTTACTTAGAGTAGTTTATTTTTAATTTATACATTTCGTTATAGAGTGTATTTTAATACTACAGAAGCAAGAAGAAAAAAAAAAAAAAACCACACACAAGCAAAATATGGAAAAACTGATTTTATTGAAGCAACTATCGTATACGTACGTATATGGTATTTGAAGATATGTTTAATTCTCAATAAAATTTACACAGCTTATTAAGGACGGGGATGCTATATACGAGTCCCGCGTAGTTGAAACAGCCTGTAAACAAAATTGCATATTATAATAGCGGATATTTTGCGCTGGGGCACATAGTGTGGACATGATATATTTATTTAAATCAAAGTCCATATTTTTGGATAGTATGACACAATACATACATATACATGATCGATGTGTTATTCTTATTTGAAAGTCAACATTGCATTTTGCTGCAGAGTGATGTCCCCCCCCCCCCCCCCTCTCTTTCGCCCCTTGAGTAGAAGCTAGATTTGTACTTTGAGAATAATGAATTTATTTCACAAAATGCCGCATGTTACGAGTATGCATAACAATGTGAATTTATTAGCTAATAGATTCCTATTGTAAAATAATATACAATCAGAAATGATCAGGAGAAACGATATAACGTAAAAAGTAGTTGAAATGAGATTGTTAATTAAGTTTTAAAGGTTTAGAAAATTCGCGAATCATGTATTGAAATAAAAAATTTTTGAACGTTTTCTAGAGGATTCGTGAATAGGTTTTCTTGGTGAAATAATCTGTTGAATGTATTTTATTGTAAAAAGTTATCAATATACACATTTGTCTTGGGGTTGTACGGGAGAGTCATTTCTTCATCAGTCGTGACTAATGAACGCCAATTATTAATAAGTAACCCATAAAATATCCGTGATGCATGAGTTATACTGTATTATATATTATACATGTATACCCCCCATAACTTTTATTTTTATCATTTCAATGTACTACATTTTATGGTAAATATGATAACAATAAAGATTTTCTTTTTTTACGATGACATTAAACACATTTATATTTTTTGCATATCAATCCCGAGGGTTCTTGTTACCACATGCATGAAGAGCTCTTGCTACGCGAAAACGAATGTTTGGAACCAGTTAACCAGCCTACCAGTTAGATTCCAGTGGTGAAAATTCATCAAAACGTTGGTACCTCGATAATTATAAAGTTACCACAGCCAGACTACGTCTGTATAATTGATGATCATCGATTTATTTCACGTTTCCAAAATACCCGAATGAAACTATAATAATTGTTAATGAATTCCTGCATAACAGTTGTTATAACGAAGCCATTTCGAGTCTTGTCTATTGTGTTGTATCAAAAATCTAATTGTCATATGTTCAGTCGTTAGTAGCACCGAGATCGAAAAACAGATAAGCTAATGATGATCTCTTTGTCGTTTTTCGTTTTCTCCACGTGTTAGTTTTAGGTATACGAACGCATATCGTAATGTCGGTTCTTACAGCCTAGCTGTACGACGATCTTTCTTAACAACATTCCGTACGTTGAACTTCACGGAAGCATAATGATGCCATTGTCGCGTACAATCTTAGTTCTCAAATGGTTTTGAGATATCCGGCAACAAAGTTTGTGTAGATTTTGCTACAGGCGAGTTACTTTTATCTACATCGATATACACACGCTGTTCGATTTCCTCGTATGTATGCATCAATATTTATTACACACAATTACCAACACCGATTGAATGCGGATATATACGGGCATTCAGAGTTCAAATGTGACGTCATGACATACTCTCAGGGAATTTTTGCTGAACTAGCTGAAGACGAAACTCAAGTTTTATACGACTCATTTTATTTGTTTTGCAATTTTGTTGATGTGAACGAACGTTATAATGTATAAACTTATGTATCGTAAATAACCAGCTTACGTTATTGTGCAAAGAGAGGTGAGATGTTTAAGTACAAGGTTCATTCAAATGTTCTATTCGAATAAAACGGCATATTGTCGTAAACGGAATCTAGCATTATGTACATAAGTTTCGGGAAGAATATTTTTAAATAATGATTACGTCGGCATAAGTTAGACCCTGGTGGACTGAAAAAAAAACGTGAAAAATAGTTAATGAAAGTTAAATGACCTTCCGTCACGAGCATCGAATTAATCAGAGAAGTCGACGGTCACACTGTTCATGCGAAGTCGTTTGAATAATAAATAATAAGAATGCATAGAAAAAATTATAGAAAACAATCTTCCTGAAGGGGTCAGGGGACATAAAGTGACGACAAAGCACTTTACATGTCATCTAAGTATAACTATTTGAACGGCTAAAAGAAATGAACTATAATTTAAATTATGTGAGAATGTATACGTATTAGTAAGAATTTCGATTGTAGAATAAGAATTAATTAACTAGCATCGATGTGAAGAAACATCTTGCTTTAAAATGATTACAGTAGTCTGAACTAATTGTAAGCTTCTGTGACAAAATGTTCTTACTGTGAACTGTTGTGTTATACATATGTGTATACATGATGACATTTACTATAGAACTTCATCGCGTTGTACGCGGAAATAATCCTTATTGTTAGATGATTCCTTTCGGTACACTCGTCGATAAATTTGCATCGCGTATAGAGAAGAGACAGATGTTTAATTTTTCTATTCAATAATAACATGCATGACATTGTCCATTCAAGTCTATTGTACAATAATACCCATATTTCACGTCCCAGAAAAGACTATGAAGAAGAAAAATCGATTTAATATGTTTAAAAAAGGGGATTGAGCAAGGGTCAGAAGAAAGTAAAATAAAAATAGAGTGAGAGAAAAGGGTGCATAATTAAATAGTTTATGAAACTATCGTCCAGTTTCAAGAGCTTCCCATTAAAGCGAAAGTGACGACCAAATCTCTATAGTTTATTAAATTTACACCCCGAATTACGGGAGAGGTAAAGTGAAGCAGGTCTTTTAGGTACATTCTTCAGCTCGGAGGCTAGTTTTATTCAATTTATTTTTCAAAAATATAACAACTCTCTTATTTACAGCTTTACAAGTAAAATATTTCCGTCTATAAAAAGTAACAAAAAAGTGTAATTTCAATGAAAAAACATGATCACGCCGAGCTCCCCGTGTTGTTGGTCCGCCGCTGCACCTCACCTATAAGCGTAAAAATAATTCATAGTTCAGACCTTACATGTAATACACCCGGCGTGCATGTAAAATTTAAATCGCTCCGATCAAACGGAGAATACATACAGGTCAGAATGGCATAATACATAATCACATTCGTACCTAGGGTACATAATGTAACGTCATACGTAGATTGGCGAGACCTTAACTCCCCCCCCCCCCCCCCCCCCTCCCACCAAGGCTCCATTTTGCGCGGCAAGCAGGCCTCGATGGACGTGGACGTCGCAAAGTGGATTCGGTCGTATCCATCGTATCTGGCGCCGTTCGCGACAGTCAGCTGACCCCCCCCCCCCCCCCCCCCCCTTTCGCAAGCATATTGACAATTTAACGGGTAGCGCGAACTCCGAACGGTGTTTAAACTCGACTCGCAGTCAACTTCAGACGAGACGCGCGTCGTATCACCGCAAAAGCCAGAGGCGCGAACGACCGACCGGCACTACAGACAACGATTAACGGCTAATAATTGCATGGGAATATCTAACTAGTCGGATTTCGCCGCGGCTAGTTAGGTTAGAAGTTAGCTCTCGCATCTCGCAGCTGCAGCCAAGTCGAGCGCGTCTCTCGTTGCTGATCGGCGCAAATGTGCTTGCGCATCGGTGCTTTGCTTTTATAGAGTCGTGCGCTTCGCGTCTACCTATTTCCGTCAGGCGCAACGTCTGCAGCGTCTGTCTAGCTTCATTGTCAGTGGCTGACCGTTTGTTCAAACCTCCCGGGCTACCAAGGTGCTTCTCAAAAAGTTTTTTATCAACATGAACGAAAAGGATCTCCACCTCGCCCAGGCGATGGTCGATATGGAAATTGACGGCAAGAGGCACAAGAAAACCGCCGTTTCACGAATGCAGGACAAACAACAGACGTTCAGGTATGTCTCTGAGTATGTATGAGTATTTTGCTTTCGGCAATACTTGCGGGCGCTTTTTTTCTTTTCTCTAACATCTTATTGCTAATGTTGCGAACTTATATTTTCGATTTGTTCGCCTTTGTCGCGGTACCATCAATGTATGCATAGTGTACCAATTAATATTATATATATGCATTGACATTATCTGATACTGATCAACGATCAAGTCGGAACAACATAATTGGCTTCGTGCCACCCACTTTTTCGGACTCGTGAATGTTGTTGTTGTTTTCATATTACTATAGTTATTATTGTCATCATATCACCGCGTCGAACGATCTTGGCGTTAATTTATCCAAAAATACCTGTTTGTTAACAGGATATACAAGCAGATTATCACTACTGTGTGCAAACTAAATTGAAATTTTTATAATTACAATTCAACCATCGTAAATTCTCAAGTCTTTGTTTGTTGATATCAGTAATTACCAGCGCAAAAGAGACAAAAAAAATCGACGAAACACCATTTGTATTTCGTTTTCGTTTAATTAAAAAATTCAAAGCCAAAGACCACACGGAGCGTTTAATTACAATATTTATACATTACGTCCCACATGTAACGTATCGTCCGGTATGGTCTAGTGGCTAGGATACCTGGCTCTCACCCAGGAGGCTCGGGTTCGATTCCCGGTACCGGAAATTTTTTTTGTCCCCTTTTTTCTTTTGCATTAATTGCCAACCCCTCCTTCTCCATCCATCGGACTTTGATTTTTTTTTAATTGATACCGTGCCAATAATATTTAGACGCCTTAAGGTTCATATGATCATATTTTTGAAACTATTCGTCCGCTATATATAACTTGCATTCTTTGCACGGAGGACGAATTCACGATTCGCATTGGCACAACAGAAAAATAATATAAGAAAGTTCATATAAGCCGAAAAATATACAGCACAAGCAATTTTTAAACGTTGATGAATTAATAATCGTTCGCTTCTCTACCGTTGCGATACCACGCTTATCCGACGCTCAGTATGTGCGATGGTGGTGTAATGGTCAGCATAGTTGCCTTCCAAGCAGTTGATCCGGGTTCGATTCCCGGCCATCGCACTTAAATTTTTTTTCGCCTTGTATACTTCACCATATCACATTATGGTCTTTCAAGATTAGACATTCCTTTTCACTTTTTTACTGATATAAACTTTCATATTCGAGCGAATAGTGCGGTAAAAAACAAAACAAAACAGATTTTGCCACTTGTTCGAACACAAAAATAAAAATTATGTCAAATTTACATCTCCTGTAGTAAATACATGGACAGCACTTTTTTAGAGTTAAATCTACAGCAATTGTGGCAATATTTACAAATCCGATAATAAGTGTTACGAAACTAATACTAATAGTAAGAGTTACAATATGCTTAGGTAAATGAACTACCAAAATTGATGTAGATTTAAATTCAGAAAAATTGCTTTTCATATATTCAGCACAAAGGATGTAAAATCTGCGAGTTTGTCAATTCGTTCAACAAACTTCCAGCCGGGTTGATTCGATGTTTTGCTAAGGGTTGCGGGTGGCAATATTTGGAAAGGGGCAACCGGGTGTTCGCGTGACTCGCATGACCAGCAGACAATGGTCACCTGCTAATGTTAGTATAATAGCTCGAAAGTTCTGCACGTTATAATTTTTCGGAATCCGTGTCAAGGATAAAATGGGCAGAATTTATTCAAACTAGCCGGTTCGACACTTTAGATTTGTAACTTCGGTCATGTCATAGTTGTAATCTATTATGCTGTGGCCACACGGTTGTCACTGCATGAGGCAGAACGCTAACTACATCATTCTCGGCTTTGTCGAAACACTTACAATTAGCCTCCGGCTATAACACGGCCATTTACTCACCCGCAATTGTATTTGTATTTAACGACCTAGCTTAACGCGTTGATACGTTACTGCTGCAGGGTAACTCATAATATTTTTCAATGAAAGAGATTACAGGTATGATACCTCTGTACTTTATATTTTATAAAACTGACAATTCAATCGTAATTATGGAATATCTTTTGCCAATAAAGAGTTGATATCCTGACGTGAGTTGAAAATTTTAACAATAACTGCATATAATAATAAACGCATCGCAAAACTGTGCAGATTTAAAATGCAAAGCCTGCAACGCGGGAAGGTGACATTAAGCCATGCTCTGTACTTATAAGTTGCGTTTTTAAAAAGGAGTATGGAACGTGCACTATTCGACTGGCAAAGTGTCCGACTGACTGGCGACTGTACATTATACATATATACAAAGGCGTGATTGTGTTTGGCGAGCTAGAAGCGCCGATATCGATCTAGTTTATGAACAATCGTCTCGCAGGAATATATATCTATTCCTAGATCCGTGGACAGGTATGCTCACTTGCATCTCAGCTTCCCAAGAGCTTCGAAGAACTCGAATCGAAGTCAAGGTTCCGGTCTCAATTGACTTATCCCCTTCTATAGCTATCGTATCATACATGTCGCGGTTTAACGTTGCAATTTATCACTGCACTCAGTTTCATGTCCGATTTGCGGTTTATCTTTTCGCTTGATATTTCTCATAATTATAGACAAGAAAAAATCTACTCAATGCATATTTCTGTGATACGATTTTTCGAATACGGAAGCCAAAATGCATCCAAACGCGTTAAAACGCGTCAGTGAATTGCAATTTTTCAACTTCGGTTAATATTCATCCGAGTAACTCGACATTGTTTTAAACTGTCAACGCATTGAAGACAACCGCATTCTATATGCTTCGTTACAACTGCTATATAACTATCTCGGTTTAGTATGCCGATATCAACGGAATGAAGTTTACAGTCTCATTCAACAAAAGTACAAATACTGAACGCTGAGTTACCTTGCTAATATTTTGTATACCTATTTGTTATACGAAGTGAATGGAGCTCTAAACGTCTATTTGCGGTGTTTCTTTTTTGGCAATGTAGATTCTTGCTAGAGTCAAACGTTAGTAGGTCAGTGTTCCCGACAAATGTGGACAAATGTTACATTCGCTTATGGTACTATATAGTGTTTTATTCTCTCATTTTACAGCATTTATTAAAACCTACAGGAAAACGTTCTTCCGCTGTAGATTACGTGACGTACTTTTTATCTTTTTCGTATTTTCTTTCATTGTTTACGACATTGAATATTTTAACGGAGAGTAACTCCGAGAGCATTTTCGTACAAAGATTATTAGGAATACCGAAATGTGGAAATTACATCGATTACTGCAATAGCATAATTTCTTATCCAACTTGCAACCTGTTTCTAATGATCTTTTTCATTTTTCATGAAGCGAATCGCAGGCTGCTTTATCGGTCGAGCTGCCGGAGCCACGAAGGTAAAAGAGTTTCTGACTGCACTTTGTAGCTGGCTCCATCTGCATGTTATTTTATCTTCAAGCAGTTTTTGATTTTATCGATAGTCTTACTTTTCCCCTTTTTTCTTCATTTATTGTTGCTGTATTTATTGATGCTCTCCTTTTACTCGTTATTTGTCTAAATTACTTATTAACTATATCGCAAATGCCCATAATCAACGCTAATAATTAGTAGGATTCAAATTTTCTACGCCTCTTCAAATTGCACGTTACAGTCTAATGTATAGTTGTGTAAAATTTTTATTCGTTAAATTATTGATATTTTTCCATTCCCGTTAATTAGCACGATCCCCCTACTTTAACTAGTTCCATAATCACGCATTACTTAATAATTTTTCGCTATACACAAAGGAAATAGCCATGACGGTTTGTTGCGTGATCCTTGCAAACATTTGAAGACGTAGAAGCTATATTATCTTTGTATATAACATGTGTGCCTATAATCGTCCATGAATGAGGAATTTGTCACGGTAATTACCTCTGCACGAATACTTAGACCAAATTTCTTCTTTCACGTGTAACCGGCACTCGAGTGTTTACCTGCGACTACTTTTTGCGCTGCATGTATATTGTGTGTAGCTAACATCCGCCTTCAGAACAATCGAGCATTCACTGCGTCAATTGCAATGGCTGTATAATTACTTGATTTATCCTCGATGCAAGTACGGAGCTGGGTCAAGTCACTGACAACCAACCACCCAAGCTCCTACAATTCCGTACAATTAACAATGTCCATAAAGCGGTACCGTAAACGCCCGAGGAAATTCGAGGACCTGGTCAGACCGTAGCTTTTCACCTGCAAAACCATTATACATCAAACACCTCTGTATATATAAGTACCCGGGTCAAAAACTAGAAAGTTTCATTTTGTCTATAAGACGGTCTCGATCGGGGCGATGAAGTAATTCTAGCACACGGCCTGATTGCCGACCACCTCGAGCTATCCTCGTGAAAGACTGAAAATATCTCACTCCAGAGTTTCATAATTGGCTGTTCCATATTTCGGCGCTGCTCATCCGTCGTGAGCGCGTCACCTGGCGCATAAATACGAACACGGTTCTCACCGGTGACGATAGCATGAATAAATTGCGTCAAAGGCGACATGATCGACCCGTAGAAGGGTGGCAGGTAAAATCAATTTCCCGAGTTTCCGTCGGTCGCATTCATGATTGTAGCGCGCGAGTCCGCGGAAATTCGCAGAGTGCATCGCCGCGGACGTGCAGAGGAGAGTGCAATCGGGACGAGCGACGCGGAGTCACGTGACGTAATAGGACCGGATTGTAATTGGCTCTCCTCTCCTCTCCGCGATATATAACTGGACAGGCGAAATTCCCTCCGAGAGTTAGGCGGAAGTGGCCGTCGGCGATCGAGAGCCTCGAAGACGCGAGGAGAGGCAGCAACACACTTTCTCGGGGTTTATTATAGTTGCGTTTCGCGATCCGGCTTCGCCTAGTGGGTGACGTCGAGGTGCCCGGACACTCCTCGTTGCTCGTCGTTGCCTCCGCGGCGGTCGAGAACTTCGTACCTTCGCACCCTACCACCTATTAGCACCTTCAGCATCGGGATGTCGCTCTCCCCGTCGAGTAGCAGTGGATTCCATTCGTTGGAGGACCTTTCCGTATGGTGAGCACGAAACCAGTTAAGCCACTCTTTCGACGACGTTCTTTCGGGCTTCGCGATATTTGGCAATCGGACGTCGGTCGCAACATGCGTTTCGAATGCTGTTTTTAACGCGAGACATGCAGCAGAGGCAACGGCATTTTTCCGAATATTTATAATCTCGCGAGAATTCAGCTTTCCTTCGTCATCTTTTCCCGCTTTTAATCATATGATACTTGCACCCTCAAGTCTGACTGCCTGCAGATTAACCAGTTTTTATTATTTCATCACAACGATATAATCTCATAAATATCCAACTGCAATTTAGACAGCCATGCGCTAGTTGAATATGTGTATATTCTATAAATTCATTGTGACGTACAGCTGACTGACTTTTGTCCCGCAAAACACATTAATCGGCACCATGTATTTACTGTTGTCGTTACTTTGACACTTTTGTGTTTATCTGGGAAACAGCTTGACTCAAGGTATACGTCAACTCCTCTTATTTTAGAGGAGTTTAGAGACGTCGCGATTTAGAAGCTTGAAATATCAGCAGTGCATGGTACACAATAAGTTTTTGCTATTACCGGCAAGAATGTTGTGGTCTATACAAACAGTTTCAGAGTTCCAACAGACTTTGGATCAACTGTAGAGGACGATATGATAAATAATGTATATGCATATAGTCTGTTCTTAGAATTCTTACTCTAGCAGAGTAAGCGAAATATTTTCACACGCCAGGTGTGAAGGTTAGCTTGAAAACACGAGTTTGTTCGATATACTCTTGCAGAACCTGAAACAGTAGTTCCACCTCGACACGTACAGCGAAACGGTGAAATCCGTACCATAAATAAAAAAGAAAAATTTTGATGTATTTTTAGCCCCCCCCCCCCCGTACGAGTGACTTTCGTTCAGTCTTTTCGATTCGAAGAACCGTCGCTAATTATTCGATTTTGACTCACAGCTTGTCGTTGAACAATTGAATTTAAACTGCGGAAAAAAGTAATTGAACGAATCAAAATTCATGAAAACGAACGAAACATTGAAAAATTACATGTAACAATTGCAAAAGAATTCCGATAGGTAAAAATGTTGAATTATATAGCAAGTAAAGAAGGCCGTGGGTCAATAGAGGTCAATGTGCGGCTTAGCGTTGTCGCCAATGTGTCACGCATGGAGTGACGTGACAGTCACCCGTTGGTCAGCCGCTTCGTGATCGGATACTCTTAACGTCTACGTTATACTGCTGACCACACGTAACTTCAGTTCAAAATCGTTCACTCGAAACATTCCCGTGGTGCTTTGTGACGCTCTGTCACGCCATATCATAAGCATTACTGCACTTTGGAACACACATTGTGCAAGCATGCGTACATTATACAATGGATGTATGCATCCAATCGACTACGTTAAAGTCACATACGTCTAATAGAGTTGTTCACGGATTAGATCCTCGTGTTTATTTCTTGGTACGGATTACCGATCGTATATATTCCATGTATACGATTGCAGTGACAGTATGGTAACGGTTATAGGGGTCAACGTCTAGTTGTCGTCATCAAGGGTACAGCATGTAAGAACGAGTCAGGAGTTCGGTGTGAAGTTGTGAACTTACTCGATCGGTAATAGAACTCTTGTCACTCGTGAATTTGTCATTTTGGACTTCGTCTAATTCCTAAGCAACTTTCACATGAGTTATAGTATATAAACATGACTGCGGTGTCGATAAATGTTAAGCGTTTATTTGCTCGTTATCTGTACAGAGTGGCCGCGCTCTCCTAGTTATACTGATTAAAGTCTCTTTGTTGTGCTAACAGGCATCAGAGTTATTGTGGGTATGTCTATTTGGCATACAATCTATCGAATGGCTCAGTTACGTTCGATTACCCGTACGAACTACTCTCTGTTCGAAGATTAACGTACGTACAACGAGTAGATGGTGATAAGAAGGAAATACGCGCGTGGTTAGGCATGTAATAATTGTGTTTGTCGCGTGAGTCAAGCGACTAAAAATGCAATCAGGGACATTGTGGGAACGTTGAAACTGCCAAGATGAAATGAATAAATTTTAAAAACTATTGAAAATCGCGGGCATACATCGTGGCTGGTCAGTGACGTACACGTATGTGTGTAATAACGTATTGTACGTATAGGTATGCCATGACGGTGGATACATAAATCAAAGGGTTATCGAGAAGTTCGCTCGTTATCTATGAAATAATTTGCGCGCGATGGTGGACGCAGCTTTGTGAGAACTAACCAACGTATATAGAAATGAACGTTGTTTGTCATGATATACGCGAAGGGCATCCTGAACGCAGTGCTTCGCACGCGAACCATCAGTATCAACCACGCAATCAGGTACAATAGCCATTTAATTATTTCATTATGCACAAGTGCGTTACGTGTACCTCCTATTATAGACGTGTATCACTGACATTACAATTGTTGTGTATAACGACCATCTTTCTCGGCGCCTTGAAAGATGGCTGTGGAATTCTGAAGCGTGTTGTATGTACGGTCACTGCTCGATTGCATTCGATTTAAAAAAAATATGAACTGTCAAATTTCACGCGGCCGCGTAATTATCGTCCGATCGATAAATGTCACACCGACACACACGTAATATCGTTTCATATTCGTTCACACGCTCTTTTGTCCCGGCATCGTCGAATTAGAAATCGATCCAATGTCACGCCGGGCGAGTTTTGTAGACTTGGACAAAGGCTAGCCGATAGACTGTAGCCGTCAAGCAAAAACTATCGTCGAATGCTCGAATATTTTTGCCGGAATTTTACCTTGATATTTTTCTTTTTATACATCATTGCTTACTTTTTTGTGGTTTTCATATAAGCGATGAAATTGATTTGAATCTGAGTGTAAAAAGTAATGAGTGGGGGAAAAAAAATTGCACTGCCCGGGAATCGAACCCGGGTCGCAAGAATGGGAATCTTGCATGATACCACTACACCAGCAGTGCTCTTGGGTACAATGTGTGTACGAAGGCTTCATATGGCTTTAAACTTATAAGACTGAAATGTACCGTTCAATTTTTTTCCTCATGAAAACGTCGACAATTTTATTCCACTGTATTATTTTGGCATATTTCACTGGGTGTAAGAATTTTGTTCGTTATAAACCACATAAGATATTCATGCATAAGATAAAAATATATGATTCAAACAATTGTTTTTCATTTTGAAATGAAATTTACATCTAATGATTTTAATCTGTAGAATGAAACAAAATATTTTTATTTCAAGTTTGTACACATCCAAAGTTAGGTCGGAGATGCAAAAAATTTGAGTGCGATGGCCGGGAATCGAACCCGGATCAACTGCTTGGAAGGCAACTATGCTGACCATTACACCACCATCGCACATGTATGTTTGGAGAAAGTACGTTTCAGTATTCGAGTAAACACGTGAAACATGTAAAAACGTATTTTTTTGACGAATGCAATCGGCTTGTAAAAAATTTGAGTGCGATGGCCGAGAATCGAACTCGGATCAACTGCTTGGAAGGCAACTATGCTGACCATTACACCACCATCGCACATGTATGTTTGGAGAAAGTACGTTTCAGTATTCGAGTAAACACGTGAAACATGTAAAAACGTATTTTTTTGACGAATGCAATCGGCTTGTAAAAAATTTGAGTGCGATGGCCGAGAATCGAACTCGGATCAACTGCTTGGAAGGCAACTATGCTGACCATTACACCACCATCGCACATGTATGTTTGGAGAAAGTACGTTTCAGTATTCGAGTAAACACGTGAAACATGTAAAAACGTATTTTTTGACGAATGCAATCGACGTGTAAAAAATTTGAGTGCGATGGCCGAGAATCGAACTCGGATCAACTGCTTGGAAGGCAACTATGCTGACCATTACACCACCATCGCACATGTATGTTTGGAGAAAGTACGTTTCAGTATTCGAGTAAACACGTGAAACATGTAAAAACGTATTTTTTGACGAATGCAATCGACGTGTAAAAAATTTGAGTGCGATGGCCGAGAATCGAACTCGGATCAACTGCTTGGAAGGCAACTATGCTAACCATTACACCACCATCGCACATGTATGTCTGGAGAAAGTACCACTTATTATTCAGATAAACATGAGAAAACATGTAAAAACATTTCGATGTTTGATATATTCTGCAGGTATATTGTTCAGTCCTTCGCCTGTAGAGTTTCGGCTAAGTAACCAGCAACCAAGTCGTTGTCATTAGTCATTACATAAAGTTTGCTCTCCTCACTTCAGTTCTATATATAAGGAAAAAGGAAGGAAATCAATAGAAGAGTAAAATTAAACTATGATCGATCACTGTAACACCTCCGAAGAATGAACTACCTCATTCTCTCACAGACGAAAATAGATGAGGTCGAGAGTTCATCTCGGTTCACGGCTGCAGCCAATCACCGTCTACATTGTCAACTTTATAACCAGTTTTACCTGGCTCAAATCACTTTTTCGAAAATTGTGCAAAAAATGTTCAGGGCTTGGGAATTTTTGGGATTGATAGTCGTTTCTGCGTTTTCTACAGATTGCAAGGGGAAACAATAGGGAGTTGGGTGCAAAGTTTACCCGCGAATACCTAGTGAAGTCGTATGTTTAAAATCAAGCCGATGTACCTGATCACCAATGAATGAGATTGAATTTTAGAATAACTTAACCTTCGTCCATATTGTTATAATATTTTTTATTGTAGCTTATAGGAATTAAAATATCCAAGAAAAGCACGTGAATGAATCTGGGTTATTTCTATTTCAGTGAATGTACTGCAGTTTAAGTGAATTGAAAGTGTTCAAACTACGAATATCACCTGAAAGCGTACAAGAACATTTTACTTATAAAAACCACTGACGAAGTAAAACTCTAAAATGCTTCCGAAGGTATAATCAAAAAATCAGTTTCCTTCACTCCAACAATCGCCTGAACAGCTTCGTTGTGACAATTAAAGTTCATGTAGAGAATTGTAGTTTCTTTTTCTGGTGCTTTCATGTCAATTAGGTAGGAGCTGTCTGGAGGCAAGTAGCTTCCGGTAATAAGAATAGGTATAATAATAACGAGTCATTAACGTTCACGGTCGTCTTTTGTCTTTGCTGATGTAAGTGATTGCGGCGTTAAAAATCTATTTGAATTTTACGGGTATTCAAGTTTCTACTCTGCAGGAGAACTCAAGTAATATAAAGCATTTAATGCAAATAATATGTCTGTAATATGAAAATACAGGAAATTTCTCTCAGGAGATCCATTATACGTATTATAGTAAAATCGCGAGTACGAGTAAACGATTGTTAGAATGATAAGTTTTGGAAAACGGAAATTTGGCAAAAGGTAAAAAAAAACACATAAAACCGGATCACGAATTAAAATTAGACTACCGAATGGAACCACGTGGCTGTGACTTGCGGTGTTCCACGGCTTTTTGTGTCATTAAAATGCAATTAGTACGTAATTCTCCTGGCTTTTAGGCATATTACAATATAGAAGTAGTCCAGATGCGTCGACATGATTTCGGAGAATTGTTGATCGATGTAAATGGTATTAGGTCTACCGGTTATTTCCAAGCTGATTGCAGCCGCAAAACTCTTGTCCAAAAAAGCCGTGTATATTGATCATTGAGGAATTGGAGAAATTACATTTTTCTCCCATTCGTATATTACTCGTTATGACTTTCACAAATGCCTTAACAACAAGCAAAAGTAAATTATGGGTGCAAAAATCGAAATCAAATATCGTCTAACAGCAAAAGTGAATGAGTTTTTTTTGCCAGCATCGTTAACAACAACTTCGGACACAGCCTTAAAAATACTGTTCACACCAATTTCCGTTATTCTATTATATTGTAAGCCTGAAAAATGGTCTTGACGCAATTTGGTCAAGAATGACAAATATTGATCGGTACTAAAAAAGTATCATTACACCTAGGTTATAATAAAATCGATGAAATTGCTGTCGGTGGTTTCCGCCGACCGGAAACCCTTTCTTCTGAGTCCCCTGAATGCGCAAACATGATTTTACGCGGGTATACCTATATGTTGTACTCTGTGAGTCTGTTCATCGTCAGTACGCATGTGTGATGTGTACATGCGGGTTACTCACAATCTAAAGCATTGCGTAAGCCTGCATGCTGCAGGCGTCGAGGGCTTACACTTATTGTTAGTAATAGTCTACGCTTATCGTTAGCTAGTTCGTTAGTAACATAGTGTTGGGTCCAACTTTTCAACTTCCAGATAACACACAGCGGTGCTCTATTCCGTACAAGTCGGGGCAAACACAGTCGAGGCATTCGCCCCGAAGCGTGTCGAGGTTCAAATCCGACCTAAATTTCACAGGTGTAACACAATATATTACGCATGATTAATGATTATATTCCTTGAGTTTTCGCCAATGTTTCATTCGCAGTTTGTAACGCAAGAGACGGTTTCACACCAGCTTCCAGTTTTTATAATTATATTAAATAGCATCAGTGCGCGTGGATTTCGAGCGGAAATTGAGCCGAAGAATCGGAGCATCGATTTACGCAGGTGACGGATTAATTTTTATAAGCGCCACGCCGTCGTGGCCTTTGGATGTATTCCCGCCATTACAGCCAATGCATGTGCGACCTGGTGGCCGGCCTCGCATAGCCTGCAGTGTATTATGGAATTGAGAAAGTCTATCGCAAGGTGTCCTTCGTTTATCATAGAGAACCTTACGTGGCACATTTGTAAATACACGCTGCTAACACGCACGTGTAAACACAATCCTGAAACGCACACACAGGCTTGTTTGTACACGTTTCTTCTTTACAGATATCATGCAATAATTCATCCGGCGAAAGTTGGAGCTCTTGTTTCCGTCGCGTATAAACAACGCGAATAAAAAACAGCCGGGACTCTCGGCAGATTATTTTCAGAGAAATTTTCCAACCCCATGTTCATCCGGCTTTCGTTATGACCACCGCGTTGCTCGTATAATTAATTAGGATTCGAAGTGCGAATTTAAAATTGTTTTTTGTGCTATTTTTTTGTTTGTCTGTTTATAAAAGCGGCCTTGCTTCGACTGAATTTCAATTTATTGAGATAGAAACTATTTCTGAATAGCTTATATGTATAATTATATACGACAGATCGTTACATCCAAGTCTGCAATGATAATAAGAAACTAGCCGTTTAACTTCGAAAAAATTTTGAAAGTCTAATTCGTTCGACATGTGTGACTAGCCTTCGGTAACGTCCCGTCATATTACCCAATGAAAAAAATATTGCAAACAGTCGTTCTCAACTCTGACATTTTCCTTACAATTCAGAATTATGTAACGCATCGATTCTTTAGATCTTTTAGTTTTTGCGATTGATCTCACGGCCATAGTATAACCCCTTGATGTAGAAATAGCTCTAAATTATTTTTTTTCTTTTATTCCCAGCTACAGGAAAACGTTCAAGTTTCCAAATCGGTTAAATTATTTCTTAATTGCACGCGTGCAGCTCGCTATCGTAGGATTAAAGTACATACCCATTAACGTCATTCTACCTACATACTGAAAACATATAAAATCCCCGAACGTGTGAATAGGTAATCGGTCACACTTACTACAAGTATACGTGCCAAAAAAGAGAAAAAAATTGACACCAATTGCATTTAATTTATTCAGCCGCACCTTATTTAAATCGACTAAATTAACAATTCGGATCAGCTTATAATTTTCGATCATATCGAACAAGTTTTCTGTCCGATCAGCAAGATCAGTACTATGTATCTATATGCATATTGTACGTCAGCGAATTTCACGTATAACACATACACATGTATGTACATACATACCTATCTACACATATACATATAGCTCAGAAGTAGATACATTAAATAATAAATGCCCAAATTTGAAAGCATGGTTAATGATTTCGTTAGAAGAACACATCCATGATGGTATCCACGCGATGCTGCGTGTGTGGGGGGGGGGGGGGGGGGGGGAGAAAGATGAATACTGTGGTGACACACGGTCGTCGAAAGGCTGATCGGCTCGGCCAGGAGGGGGGGAGGGGGGGGGGGAGGATAGGGAGCCCCGAGGGAAGGCAACTGGGCGACTTCTGGTTGCCCGACTTCAGTTGGTGCTCCGATCATCGTCAGTAAACTCGTCGAAGCCGTAGACGGGGGTTTCTACGACGAGTAGAAACGAGACGCGCTGTGGATCGCGTAGCTTATAGCTAACGGTTTCATGTATATCAGCCGCCAGCTGTGCTCGTGTCGTGTTGAACGGATCTAGTCGGAGATCGCGATCTCTCGTATCACTTGCTATCGAGATCGGTGCCGGGGGAACATTAGTCCGCAGCTAATTGGTTGTGCATTGTAACTATGCATCTACGCGAGGTCAACAAACGAGCGATATTGAATCGCGATGGCTGATGTATAGTACTTGACGCGTGTGTGGGAAGTACTGTATGCTGATACGACATGTATATTTTTATGTATACATAGATATTTATGAATTGAGACCCATTGACTGTTGCTGAGCATATATAATAAAACAGCGGCACGTTTTAAACCGACGACGAGTTATGGGCTGTTAACTATTACGTCGGGTGTCTGTCTATTGACGAAGCTCTCGGAGATCGTTTCTACCGCGGATGAACGAGTGAATAAATTAGCGAATTCCTGCTAAAAAAGAAAGTTTTAAAAGCCACAAGGCTGCGGATGTGGAGCGTAGAATTCTTATCAGCTGATCGCTGGCCGACACAGTTTTAAGAGGAGGGAGTAAACGCAATTCGGGTGAATTTTACGATATCTTGTCCGCTGTTGATTGAACGACGGTACAGAGGAAGAAGAAAAGGAGGAAAGGAAGCCATCGGTGATCATCCGTACGACTGTACTTTGTACGATAGAACCTACCGTCAGATTCCGAAGAAAGTACGCCGTTCGATTATATTTGCTGTTCTCGAATAGCGAGCGGAAACTCGAGGCATTCCAACGACGGTAAAACGAAGAGTTTCATATCGGATTTGCCAACGGCCAACCGAGCCAGGCGATCGGATCAATCCGGATCCCCGGCGACGAGGGGAGTTTCACTTCTGATCCGGTGAACGTACAGAGTGAAGATCTTATCCTCTTTCCCCGCCTCACCGACACGGCAACCTGCAGAGAGCGTTAAACGAGACAGAAATCTTTCTCTCTCTCTCTCTACCGTACCGCGGTATTAAAAACAACAAAGATGATGATCCTCTCCGTCGGATACGGCGGCAAAGCAATGCTGTTGCGTGCGAGGTGATAGTCGATTATGGAAAGGATGAGAGAAAGGCCGCGAACCCGAAGTGTCAGCGAGCTACTCGATCGGAGGGCCAAGCTCAGCGAAGACGAGAATCCTGACGGAAGCGACTTCAAACGCCGGAAGCGATCCGGCACATGGCCGTGAGTTCACAACCGTGTCTTATACTTGCGTACTTGTTCATCTTGTATTCACGAGCTGGACAATTTGAGGACTGCGGTTTACCGCACCTGCAGGTCACCGGGACACAAGCAGCCTTTTGCTGTTTCAGATCGGTTTTGTCCCTCTCAAGATACTCCTACATCATGACTTTCTTTGAACATTGAGAAATTTTCACCTAGTCTTGATCCACGCAAAGAAGGTCATTATTCGAAAGTCGAGGCTTGTTTGTATTGGATTTTTATACACTCGTATGTGAAATCATTGCTCGATGTAGATTTTTTTCTTATACTAAATACATTGCACCAAAAAGTACATCGTGGTAAAGTATCGTGGTACTGCAAAGTATTGGAACATGAAACAAGTTTCAGAGCGGAATCTCGAAGCTTGTTATAGACAAACAATATCGTGGGTGTAAGACGAAACCCTGCTGAGTCCGTGTTTCCTGGCAGTACACCAAAGAGCCGAGAATCCGTAGAGCTAGTACTTGAATTCATTTGTAGATTTAGACAGCTTGACGTCTCCGGTCTATTTCACTTGGTCATACGACTGTAACGTGCTTAATATAGTCTGTTCGAAAGTTTGTTGTAAAACAGATTCGTTTCGGTGAATAAATGTATTATTCTCTAAAGAACGTTCTGAAAATATTAACGAAAGGTGAAACTCTCTGAAAAACATTGCTGTATACAGTTTTGAAAATTTGTTCCATTTATAAAACTGTGCGCAAAATACCCGTGAAACGAAAAGAAAAAGTTACTCGTTCTTATCGCTATCGAGGTCGAAGGAATTTAAGTAAAATTTCCGTCCCATGGTAAATGCCTTATAGTGTGCTCTCGATATTTACAAATGATAATTGTCAGAGCCGTCGTGTGTATGAAAGTTCTACATCAGTGTTAAGAATATAGAAAGCCATTTTCTCGGTGCCGGGACGTGTGCTATATAGCTGTAATGGATCAGCCAGCGTTTTCTACACGTAATTACCTGGTTAGTTAATTCTGTTTCTGGCAGCGGTGGGTTTGAGACAACTACCACGAATCTCGTTATCGTTTGAAGATGAAATGCAGCAGCAAATATTTTGGCACCCGTAGTTAGCTGACGATACTCTATGACCCAGAATACTTCAGAATTTCTTTACTGGCAATGAAATTGTTGATGGATAATTAAAACAATTTGAATAATACAATTTGTACCAATATTAAATTGTTCAAACAAAATCAAGTGAAATTCAAATAACGTAAACAATGGTCGAAAGAAGTGCGTTCGCAGTAAACTCGAACATTCGTAATTGGCGCGGCAAGCCCGACAGATGGCGGGTCAAGCAGCAGTGGTTGCGTGCGCATGCCTCAGTGCGCAGCCCCTTCCATGCAACCAAAGCTCCCCCTTAGAGTTTTCCCCACTCTTGCGACTCGAGATCCGGCGACGAGTATAAACCGTGGCTAAAAGCCAACCTCGTGACTCTCTTTCGCCTATACTGACAAAGTTAGTTCATAAAATCGAAACTTGTTTGGACTAGGAACATTTCTACATTTCATAAAGTCACAAAATTGCATGTTTGCAGTATTTATTCTATGGCGGTTGTACTAATTTCGTGCCTCTGCAGCTATGATCTCACAAACTTCGATTACTTCTCGGAAATATTTGATTCTGGATTATGCTTAGTAGTTCATCGCTAGTCTGCAATTTTTTTTCCTTCTTTCATCCCATACTTTGGACCTGGCAATAAGTCACTGTCAAATTGATTCATACTGTCGGGTGAATTTGAATTGACGAATGGCACATTCAACGTATACAAATATGTTGCCAGGCAGGCGTTGACCACTCTACCTATACATATACATGTATAGTATATACATGGTTACATCGCTTGCTAATGCGTGGAATATTCCCGTTCCAAAATATCGAGTCCATAACCTCAAGGCACGCGATTGTCCCGTCCTGACAATGGCTTAGAGGCACTTTCCACTAGACTGCGGATAGCCGCCTAATGATTGGTCAACGATTATTACGGAATGGCTTTCTCCTTGCTTTGGTTCTCTGCTAAATGTAACATATTCCAGGATGTACTGAAACACGAGAAGACTGAACAAATTTGACTGATTTCTGAAAGACTGATTTCTCGCGAATCCACGTGGCTGATTTTGCATTATATGCATATACCTCAGTTTTGTTTATTCTTGAATTGCATTTTATATTCACCACCTACATCATTTCATCGTGCCAACGTGAGGAGGTATAGTCAAGTATAAGACCTGGTGAATCAATCAAATGTTAACGTCGTAGAATCACTTCCATTTATCTTGCTATAAATAATCGGAAACAGCTGCTACGGTATATTTGCAGCTTATTGTTAAACTGATAGCTGCATGACGTTGATGGATAAACTTACTTAAACCAATAGTTTGTTGGCGACTGATACAATAATTATTGCTCAGAATTTTTTTTTTCCTTGGTCGCGACATTTTGTCAATTGTTTAATCAACGAATAGTGAAATACAGCATAATTACTACTAGTGAGCGACAATCCTCAGTCTCGTATCCACAAATCCGGTATGGTCTAATCATGTTCTTTATTGATCCAGTTAATATAGCACCGTCGCCCATTTGGCCCTCGGCGAATTAAAGTATAAATACACTGCAATATTTGTATCGATACATTCTCAGCTAAATGTCTATGATCAAGCAAATCGCCTCTCCATCTATCCACTGCTAGCCTGGTCTCGCCGGTCTTGGCCATGATGATTTTGGTTTGTGCCTCTCGCGATCCTGAGTGCGCACTTTTCCATGAGCGTGGCCCTGGCTTGGGTTATCCCCAGTCGCTTGAGAATTTCAAGCGTCTCCAGATGCTCCGGGGGTACCAGAACTTCTCCCTACGCCCCGATCACCAGGACTCCGAGTCGGACCGGACACCTGTGCTGCTGCCTCAATACTTCCACCAGGTTATAATCCACCCTCACCGTGTCCACGTTACGGTCGTTGACCTCTGTTGCCGAGTTCTTCGCATAGCGAACCCTCTTCACTCTCTCCTGTAGCCGTATATTTTGGAGGTGTGATACTGCTACCTCGAGAATGAAGATCTCTTTCGGGTGCGTCAGAGTGACCATTATGTCCGGGCGGTTGTGATGAAGTGCCGGGTCGGTTGGAAACTTCATTCCCGCTTGAAGCTTCATCCGGCGCTCTCCCCAGCTGTATTCCGCCAACAGCGAAGCCTTTCCGAAGGGCAGTTGCGCCTTGTACTCATCTGGTGCCTTCGTCGCGTCCAGTATCGTTTTGAGCATCCTGTAGACCACATGGTCGTGTCTGGTGGTGTACATTGGCGTGACGCACGCTGTGGCGACGTGATACGCCGTCTCGTCCTTGCCACACCCCAATCAACACTTCCTGCGTCCCTCTGGGTGTGCTGCCAGTCCTTGGATCTGTTCTTTTGCCGCTTCCTAGAGAAACGTTACCAGCCAGTTCGCGTTTTCGATAGATTTCATGGCAGGGAAGATCGTGGCCCCCGCCTCTTTTGCAACGAGTCTGCCATAGTGTGTGGCATAGCACCATTTCTCCATCAGTTGTTCAATCTGCCTCGCTGCCAGTTTTTGGGTGAGCGCTGCTTTTTTATCCTGTTTAGGGACAATCGTCGCCATTGAAGGTTTGATGGTGTATCTCCTCCTCACGTCTAATGCATCAGCCTGTGCCCTCTGGACCTCGACTTTTTTCCTTAGCTCGCTGATCCTGGTGTTAGTTATGCGGATATACTGTGCGGGACTCATTTTTAGTTTTCTTATTTCCCTGGCCTCGTTCCTAAGATCTCGTTTGAGCCGACCTCCTCTCCACTTCCTTAGCTCCGTCGCCCTCTCTACTCTTCTCCGTAGCTTCGTCACTAGCCTTTGGGTCATCACGTATCTTGGGGGCGAGTTCTTGTTCGTGCGTACGCGAGTCTGCCTCTCCAATACGGCTGCTGCCGCGTATATTACCTCCTTGATTTTCTTCCACTTCTTTCCCTCCGGCGCCTGAGAAGCCTTTATTTGCCTTGCGGTTGAGTCGAGCAAGCTGTCTATTGTCAGGATGGTGTCATTTCTGATTTTCCCGGGGATCTTTTTAATTCTGGGCCTCTTTCGCTTTGCCGCTTGCCACTCCCGCCTAAAGCTTTTACTTAGGGGGGATTTATTTAGGTGGGGAAATGTCTGTATTTGTTGATATTCTACATTAGTGGTGTTGCGTGATTGGTTCCGGCCAGTAGCTGGTTCCCTCTCATTTACCTCCTCTCCTTCTCTATTGCCGCGGTGTTCTTGTTCCTCCTCGTGTGGCTGTGGGGCATTGCGTTGGTGATCCAGCTGACCCTGTCGATCCGTTTGTTCTTGGTGGTCTGGTTGTGGTTGTTGTCGTGGCCCAGGTGTTGTTGTGCCTGGTCCGCTGGCTGAGGTTCCGCATAATATATATCCGGGTGATTATCTCTCAGGCTTTTCTCTAGGCCCTTGATCGACCTCTCCGGGAACTCGAACGCTATAACCGTCACTCTGTGTCTTTTCGTTGTTCCCGCCGTTTCTTGGTACCGAGCTACCAGCCTCTGCTGTTCCTCAGCTGTCCACGTTCTCGGTGCTATTCTAGTAACCGGGTTCGCTCTAGCTCTACATACATCGATAAGTTTTTTTCTTCACACCCGTTGCACTTCGGTGCTGCAGTTGTTGGTGCAGCCTTTCGTAGTCGGCGTTTGCACGCGGATTCTAATGTGTATCGAGGTAGCCTTGCAGCACTCGTAGTTCTGGTTCTTTCCAGACAGCCATAATCTAGCTTCTTCCCGATTCACTCTTTCTTCGCATCTGCCTTCCTGTATCCCGAGGATGTTTCATCCTCTTGTATCACTTTCGGGGGGCTGTCGTCCTTGTTTTGCCCCATAATTCGCCTTGGACAAAGAGTTTTTTCAATTATTTGCCAGCCCTGAATTCGCGGCACGTGTGTCACTTAACCATGGTTACTGATGACAGCTCGAGAAGGTCTAATTACAACTAGTCACCGACAATTCTCTCTCAAGACACTACGAATCCGGTATGGTCTAGTGGCTAGGATACCTGGCTCTCACCCAGGAGGCTCGGGTTCGATTCCCGGTACCGGAAATTTTTTAAAATTTATTTCCCCTTTTATTAAGGAAATTTTTGCTCGAATTTGATCCCTTATTTGTTTTCACCTGAAAAATTTGTTCTTGCTACACATAGATTGAGTAACTGAGTAGAACAAAAATGAGCAACTGAGATATCAAAGTATTAGGTGAAGCCACTCTTTCTCTGACGATGCAGAACTCTTGCCAATTCACACATACATGTATTCTGTGCGAACCTTCGGCGGTGATCTATTTTTGTTTTTCTTTCGTTACAATTTTATCATCCAGCAATTACCTACAAACGGTAAACAATCATACGATTATAAAATGTCAAGTCGTTAGTGATAATGTTACACGATAAAGTCGTGTGAAAATTGTTTGCATATTTTTTTCTGCATCTCCATTGCACTTGGTTGATCAATTTCCGGAAGGGAACTTTGTCCCGCGTTCCTTATACCGGCCCCTTGAATTGATCCCGAGATAATTGGGGAACATGCGCAGACGTTACGGTGCGTCGAAACGCAAAGCGCCTCGACGTATTCGTGACGTGCCAGAAGCGTCGCGTCGCTAACGGTGAAACGACGGTGTCGACGAAAAGTGAGATACACACAGCTGATTGTGCAGGTGAACCTGTTGTGTGATACTTAGGAGGTGCTACGAGTGTTGTACTTCATACCGATAGTCAACCTGATTCGCCGCGCGCACGACGTGTCTGTAATCAATGGATTCGTTGTCCAGGTGTACCAGTCTCGTCGATGACGCAGAGATGGAGTTAAGGTAGGAGACACCCTGCGAACTCTGTCGTGTCGTCTGCTCCGGCAATGAGTAAATTTAAATCTCACCTTCTTGTTGAGGTATTTGGCTCCTGTGACCCGCAACGAGACCGGCTACTTTGTTTAGAACAGGGCTGACTCTCGTACGATGATACGGTTCAGGAAAATTTATTTTTAACTCTGCCGAGTTGACTGGATCCACGAAGTTCCTTGACTCCATCAAACCGAATGACTTACTTGATTGTTTACTATGAAACCTCCGAAAAGTCTCATATAGTAAAATGAGTGGAATTTTTGGAAATCTGTACACAAGAAAATCACAGAAATTTTTCATCAATTTCCTGTATCTGACTTCAACCGAAATACCGTCGTAAAATTATATGGTATCAGCATTTTTCTTCTTTCACTGTAGTCATTGGCATGTTTTCTTCGGAGATGTAGTAGAAGTTGAGCATACCTGTAGAGTACAGACGCGCACCTTTCTTTGGAGTTAACAGGCTATACATTTCACAGCGTTTCACGTGCTCAGGTCACGCCGACACCTGTTTCTGACTAGAACCACCGCGCCACGCAGGGAGACTTCGGGGCACCTCGATCCTGCATTAAGGAGAAAGGCATTCCCGGAATTTCACTGCGATTTACACGCTGGTACTTATTCTATTTTTATTGGACGCTGCTCTCTTTAAACACTGAAGATTGGTACAGGCATGTGGATTCCAGCTTCCATATAGCTGCGATGGTTTCCACGGTATAATACGTTTAAATTATACTCGCGAGCAAACACCTGTAACGAACTGCACAACTGCAGAAACATTGTTCTCGAAGTCTTCGTGAATTCAGAACACTTCGAATGACTTAACGTCAATTTGAGTGCCTCGAAATTACTCTGTTTACGGTCTCGAGTGACTTGACCCTACTTCAACTCACTTGAATTATTACCTCAACACGGACTTGAAATAAACTTGGAAGACCTTTTCGAATAGCCATCATCGAACAGCTGCACGATTACACTTCGTGTCAAGTTAATTAAATTATGTTTGCAAACTGTGATTCAAGGTGGATGTCAAATATCGGACATTCGTTATCACATTAAGCATCCGCAGTAGTTAATAGTTACACAAGTTATACAAGTTCTAGAGATCGAAGGCGTCTGGAAACAAACGAAAGCGTATAGTGTAGGGCTTGCGATAAATTCTCACTCTGCGGTAGACATGTACGAATTCTACGTTATCGTGATTAGAAAGTACGATAACCAGAGCCCTTCGCTTTCGGTGAAGAATTATTGGTGATGATTAGTTGGCAAGCAAGAGAATGACTCGATTTAGTGCAAAGACGTGGAAGAACAGTGAAAGTGAATTCCAGTGCTGTCCACTTACTTACTCACTTCACGATATTTCGATTAAGTATAGTAAAATGCTTTCGCTTTTATTCAATTTATTCAACAATTTTTATTGCATAAAATTTTACGCAGCGCGTATCATATCTACGTCACTAGTTTGCGATAATCAAGCACGAAACGGTTATCATTTTTTCTTGACTCTCAATATTTCACTCATTGGAATTGCTGACAGTTGGATGTTATTTGATTCGTTCTACCCTCTTGGCACATATATTATTCAACAGTAGAACGATATCTCCTGCGTGCCATTGAATTCGACGCAATACGCAGTTAGTCGCGGTTATCTTTGACGTATACACGTCCGTTGGGTTACTCGTATTGCAAAACGCATTTGTTGTTATACGTTTTTGGACAATGATCATTTCAACGCGTGGTTAAAAAATTCGTCACGCTACAAAATTAATGTTTTGAATAAAAACATGTGTCTTCAGCAACAGTTTGTCTCCAAGTTCGACTCATTGGGCAAATTTTTTCTACATTCTTCCATTTCGCAAAGAACTTTGTCATTCTCAACGTATGGTAGATACATGGTATAAGAGGTAAAAATGGACATTGTTGATGAAAAATTGAATTTTATCTTACATGCTAAATCATCTTACAGATTTTTCCTAGTCATGCAGGGACCAAATCGATCCACAATTTATCCATGAGTTGCGATTGTATCATCAATTCGATGCGTATTATCAATTCGGTGTTACCGTCGACTATTTGACGCTGTGGAACGTCTCATAACTGACTGATAATTAATATCGCGTAGTCTGAAGCTCGAGCAGCATGATAAGCGTAACGTCTCTTGTAGGTTACAAGATTAGTTCATTATACAAATTACGCGACAAATGTTTCGTTACTTCTCGCGAGATGGGTTGGACGTCGCACCTGCGGTCGATACGTCGGCTGATATATTTTGCGGTCTCAAGTTTTTTGCAAATCTCCCAGCCACCTTGGTGCGACTAAGTGTCCCTTGTAATATGTTGTGAAAATATGGTGTCAACATTTTGGTGCAATCAACCCGATACTTGTAGTATATCCGATATAATGTAATATCGAGCACCGTTCCTACCGCCATTCTTTCTCCCAATAGAGATTTCTCCGCCGATCAGGAGAAAGCCGAGCTCGATTCCGGTTGACTCGAGTGATCGGCATACAATATATTCTGACGAGAGTGTATCGTGCTAAACGGGTTTAACTTGAAAACTTCGAGCTGTAGACAATATTACAAGCTCTCAGCTCGATTGCGTTAACCTTTCGTCATTCACTGCAACGGTATATTTTTCTTACGAGTATTTTATTTTTGCATTCGTCGTTCTATCGGTTGTTTCTCATAGTTTTTCCATCTGCAAATTTCATTAATGTTTCCATCATCGTAATTGTATACGCCCGTCATAAAAGTTTCGAAGAGTTTACATTAGCAGTGAACCAGTGCAGACCAGTATCACTGTGCTAAAAGAATACATTTTTGAAACACGAAATCAAATTCTCATTAAACTTGACGCACCTGGGGTAAAAATTATTCATCGAATCAGGAAATAATTGGAGAATATTGACAACAAAGCGCGGAAAAGTTTCGGATCGAAGAAGCATCAAAAGAAATTCGCAGACGATTTATCATTGCGTTGAATCACTTGCAACGCACGTATAAAAACTGCGTGCATATAAAAACTTTGAAGGTTATATATTACACACATATATATACATACGCCGAAGAGATTATCCTCGAGTAATTACATCTCAAGGCAAAGTAATAACAGCCCGTTGTTATCAGGGGCGTATAACTAACCGAGACGAGAAGAAACGGCGCAAGGCCTGTGAAAATATGATCAGCATAGTACTTTCATATCCGACGCGTTCGTGGCGAGTATAATTTGTGATCCAAATGTCCCGGGGCTGATTTCCACGGCGTAAACGCCTCGTGTAAACAACAGTTTCTTCACACATACGAATCGCTTATTCAGCTACCGGTCCGACATTATCTGCCCATCGGCGTTGAAGCTCGTATCCGTAGGCAGCCGTCACCGCGAGGCCTCGCGTTATCGTCACGTGGTCGGCGGGGCGGTCGGCCATCTTCAAGGAATTCCTTAATTGCCCATCGCCCTGGGGCACATCGTTCGTCAGTTAACCGGTAACAGGGGCCCTGAGTCCCAGTGGCGGGTTCCCCTCAAGTGAAACGCGTCTCTCGGCAAGTTTTCGTCCATTACGCGTGGTGGTCGCCGGTCAGTCGGTCAGTGGTCAGTGGTCAAGCAGCACATTAAAGAAAAGGAGTTCCATCTCGATCAGCGTTAGCTCTCTCTTTCGTTGTCAGCCTTGTCGCACATACAATCAGCGAAATGACGTTTCTTCGCGCTACCAACTTAGTCGATAACTCGGGGACTCGGTATTGAGCTCGAGATTGTCGTCACTCGCTTTTCTATTCGGTTATCGAAGTTTTTCGCGAGTTTGCGTCGTGGTTCGTAGAGAGACTGGAGATCAGGTGAAATTGCGTTTCCTTGGAACTGTTGTCCCCCCAAGGTTTCTCAAGGACGACTCGACCACCGACGCCTACGTCCGTCCTCGAGATCGGCGGCGATGCCGGAGGCTCTTCAGTTCATCGTCGGACTGGAATGAAGCAGGCGACTTGTGAAGGTGCTTTCGGTATTTCACCGCACTCACGATGTTAGTCGGGCTCGTTTTCGGTTGTACGACGACTACGACGACGACAACCGGTGTGCACCACGATTGCGAAACTCGGTAGATCGCGTCTGTAATCGGTTTGTGAAGTGCTGACGATTGAATCTGTAATAACTGGCGGAATATTATCCATTAATATTTGAATTAATTTCCTTGTACAGTCTACTATCCGTCTATCTTTGCCCATAGTTTTGCGATCAATTTTCGTGTTTCTGTGTTTCGCGAAACTTTATTGCAAACAAAATTTCTTTACCACCACACGCTCGCACCGTACGATTATACTCCGGTGTGGCAGTTCACGTATTTGCACAGTGTTTCATGCATATGTTCCCTATATGCGATCATTTGAATTAATCGTTGTTTTGCTCCACTCGCAGTGACTTGGGAAAATTGACGCCTGGGGTGATGGGCTGATGGAAAATGAAATTTGCACGACTTCTGAAGGCACCTACGTAATAATATGCGCTGCATATTATTATGTAGTATGTTTCCACTTGTCGATAGGCTCTAAGTCCATCTGTTGTCGATCACCAACAATATACACCTGTGAAAAATCTACATGTATGCAAAGTCCTAACGAATGAGCAAAACAGTGGAAAATACAACCGGTCTATCGTCGTAAAGTTTTAAATGTTGTGGCTTAGAAAGATTTTATCGCAGCTCGTTACAACGCCGGATCCTCGCGGTTAGATTTTTATCCTTGATCTCCGGCTTGCTATATCGTTTTTTGGTTAATTTTTTTCGTATATTTTTTCTTCTTCTTTCGCGCTCGACACTGAACGGTTGTGATTAACACGACTGAATATAGTGATTTAATCGAATAGTGACGGATAGATACTGGAGGTGAGTTTTGTGCTGGGGACTTCGGACACGCGTTCAACATACTAACGTAGGATGGCAGACCAGGTGCCTCCTCTCCGAGTCGTCGAAAGCAACGGGCATGCGGACAACTCCTACGAGATTGATCAGCTCGAGAACGGACTGGCAAGACTCCCACTAGGAAGTCCTCGGAACAGGGTTCTCAGGTAGTTTGAAACCTCTCTTCTCATCTCGTCGACCGAGACGCTCTCTAAACCCTCGTCAGTTCAGTTTGAATACGTACCTACGGTCTAACAAACGACCTATTCTCACTGCACGATTCTCCACTTTCCTTCATAGTTTTCTCACTTTTTCTTTGTGTGACATTTAACTTGAATCAATCAGAAGCCTGCAGACTAACCAGCGCAGACTCCTCGTGTTAAAACAATTCCTTTGTGAGTAGAAACTTCGTTGTCAAGTGCACAAAATTTTCATTGAGGATCCTACTCACGATCACAGAAATTACGTGTCGGTCAAAGATCTGGGAATGAGGTGCGGAAGAAGGTAAAGAATCTGCTTTTTTTGTACCTCATTTTTCCTCCCACGAAGCACCATATATGCGACTCGGCGTCCTTATAAACATCACGGATCATCGACTTTACATGTCCCGCTACGTACTACATGCATAAAGTGGAAGTTGTACCTAGTGTTACACCTTTTTATTTCTGATTGATAAAATCGTCTCTGACGCAGTTTTTCAAAACTTCTGTGAAGCATATATTATGACCTTAATTTGGTGATTTATACGGTAATATATGCATAATGAGTGCACTTTTGCGCCGAGGTGAACACTTAAATCATGAACCTATTTCCGTTTGTAACTGTCACTGAGACGAACATCGTCTTGTGGTTGGATAGCGTTGGGTGGGAATCGTAAGGTAGACCAAACTGAGGAAGATTAAGGGGCAGTCGAAGAACGAAGGTGGAGTTTTGATGTAACGTTCTAATTCCTGTTTCGTCCACTGATCGAAACGCAATCATGATATTGAACTTTAAACACCTTATGTAAGAACGATTATAACTTGATAACAAGATACGGTTCGACCTTCTTGTTTTTCGTTATAAGGATAAGGTAGACAATTAAAATGTATTTCTCAATTTTATTCTCACCAATAGTCGTAGTCTTACAACTGTCTTTACAATCTGTGATAATTGTCTAAAGCTCTTTTGATTTCGTTAGCTCCGAAATCAATTTACTGCGTGCCAGATACTAATAAACAAATATTTACAAAATAGACACTGCAAACAGAAGAGAACGATTGGAAAAACTTCTTAATTACATATACATTAAATTACGGTGCCCTACAGAAAAGTAAATAAAAAGAAAATCCTCCAGTGCAGCACACATTAAATTCAATGCTTATTTTACCCATTATTCAAACAACGAGCAAACGTTAAATATGTAATTAATGCTTATCGTTCACACCATTTTTACACTTGGCTTGGTAAAAGAACAGCGCAAAACAACTGAGTCACGCTTTACAACTGCAGAGATTCGGCCAATTTATAGGCTATGTCAGTGAGGTTAATCGCTTGTTGGCTTCGAATGACTTCCACCCCACGCGCGGTATCATTCGATGGGTCTCTTTATTCGTTCATACACGCCGCTATCACGTGCTCATTAACACGCAAATAAAAGAATAACAGATAATTTATCAACCATTCTGGAACAGATTGTGGGTAGCACAGCAATTCGTATAAATTGTATCGATAAAACTACACAGCTAGATGGTCTGATTTTTAACCTAAAAAACGTGCAGTAGTTACTTGCTTGATACTCTTCGTATCGCAAATATCACATTTTACTTTACACGCTTGGTAGGTGAGATAACATGACATGCAGCGTAAATTGATTGCATACAACGATTTCCAATCAGTCGCGGGCTAATTATCACCTTATACCAGTGTATACACTTCTACAACAGAATACAATATAAGATAGTTAATGTATTATGTAATAACATTTTCAGCACCCCGACACTGCACTACAGTGCACTATGTATAAATATGTACGTAGCATTTTTTTTTGTCTAGCTTTGACGATGAGTGTTAAGTTATAATTTAATCCCTGTATGATTCCATGAGACATGTATCAACACTCCTAACGACGTTTTTTTATTATTCCTTGTTACAGGAGAACCAGAAGTCTCAATGCTCCAAGTCCCATTCAACAGTTTGGGCCATGCGGTCGAATAATGAAGAATTCTGCTATGGTCATGTAAGTAGACGTATTCCTGTAACATGCATTTCATACGTGTAAAGTTGGATACAATTTTTCGGTATTGAACAAGTAAATTTCCTCCGTTCGTTGAGGTGACGCTATTGGCTGCTATTTCCTTGCAGCAATTGTCTGGCACATTCCTTTAGATCCAATCAATGGCATTCCTTTCTACCGAAAAACGTTGTCCGATCGAAGTCGAAACGAAAAGATAGGTAGAAGGAAAATGCAATTTATATCCGATAATATTAACATTGAGGTAAAATGTTTGCGTATTTAAAACTTTCGAGAATATCAACAAAGCATGGTGACAGAATGGTAGTTAATTTAGGTGTATTGGAGTCCATCATGCATGGTTTTTTTCCACCAAGGGAACGTAAGTTTTCCACAACTTAGTAGAGGGAAGCAATGCACGGCTAATGAGTAGTCAAAAGATTATTTATTTTTGAATGGTGAAGAATTTCTTGTAGTAGCAACATTTACGAAAAATGAACCCTGGTCACAGCACGTATTAATGTGACACTAGTTGCTATAAAAAGTAAGCAGTCTTCATCCTTCTGCTCCGGCTAAAATTACCATAATTACAGTTATACGAATCACTCGTAGATGAAAACGTGAAATCGATTTTCATCAATATTCGTGTAGAACCATGTGGCAAATCGTGCTGCATATAGTTGCCACTATTTGTTTAACATCGAACTATCTTACATCCATCGAACAAGGACAACCCGATCGTTTCGCAATTCTACCAAATACGCTGCAGGACTTATAAACTTTTATCTCATTTTAATTTGTCTGAATATAATCACGTCGTAGTCGGCTGAAAAACGAGCACGGAAAAAGATCCGTTGGATTTACGTGCACGACAGTCTTTATACATAGTAAAAACTTTACTTGTTGATTTCGTGTAGTTTGAAGTCTGTACGGGCTCGTGCGAATTTTACTCCACCTTATAAAAATTTACACGAATTTTATTAAAAAAATAAAAAAAAATCTCGCCAACTTTATACATCGTGGTGCAAAAATTGCACGAATACGTATGAAATTGAATTGAATCAAGGAAATTGCCGTTTTTGTATAACCAGAAGGTGTGAAATTTTAGACGAAAAATTATACTCAAAATTGGACACAGATTTTTCGTAAAAAAATTTACAGTGATCGCAGATTAACAAATGTTCTTTGAATTTATAAAATAACGATAATTTCTAAGTTTTTATCTGCTTTTCCGCAACCATGTAATTTTCCTGATAACTCTCCATCTGGAATCACGTCATTACAGACATTTGGCGTATCATGACGGTTCACCACAATCAGCACAAAGTGAAAAAACCTCTTTAGAAATTAGCAATTCCAGGACACGCTTCAGCGTAATTATCGTGTACACATGATCATGTGTTTACGTGTATATTTATTTTCAAGTGAGCGCCTTCGTAATTGTCGCGTGGGCTTATCATCGATATTATGTATATATATATATATATATATATATTGCAGCATAACTCGAAGCGATTCCGCGTTTTCTTTAAGACCGACGATGAGTATACGGAGGCGCATGCGCGACACTGACTTGTTTGACATTAAAAAATGTGACTTAATTCCTCGGACGCGACAGTAGGGCCACGACTCTCGTTGGTGAACGACATGGTGGGGACGCCGTCTGTCAGGTGGGCAATTCATGATTTCCTGACTTTTGACCGTACACGTCAAACCGTCCGTTTCTGCATCGGTGCCTCGGAACGAGACTCGACAGCACCTCGTTCTGCTCATTTTAGTGGCTTTAACGCAACGTTGGTATTCACGTACAAAAACAACACGAAAAAAAACGACGATAGACGTTAGGATAAAAAAAAAAGGAAAAACTGACCGTTCTATAATTTTAATTATGCATCGGAAGCATGCTAGTGACCTTATATAATGTAACAGATAAGATTGTGCTTACTGACTAACTTTTGATATTTTGTGCGATTTTTTTATACTGGCTGTTGCACTTTATTTCCGTGGCTGACGATGAATTAAGCGAAATGTACATTCAACAGGCGTCAGTTTACGAACTCAATTGTTTTCATGTTATTTTCGTTCTTCTTTTGTCGTAGGACAGGTAATAGGAAAAATCTGCATCATCAGAGGTCAATGAATATATTGTTAAAAAAATGCATTCTTTTAATATCAGATTCCGTGAGCATTTATATTTAATCTTGTGAACTCTCCGCTTCGAACACAATATAGACACATGTTTGAAAGTCTTCTTCAATCACTTTTTTCGTGATTGAACACTTCCGATCGAGACTCTCAGCACGATTTCACTCGCATTCTTCCATAATTTATGTGTACAGTGTCTGGCGTCCTTGTGTCGACATTTGCCTAAAGCAGCTATATCGCAAATATTTATATCAAATAAATGTGCTACAGTGCCTTGCGCGCTGCAGCAATTCGCAAAGTTTACTTTATGTATTATGGACGTTTATTCTGAGTTACACGTTTGCCGTTCGATCCTAAACCGATAAATAATGAAAAGGCATCACTTGTATGACAATATTACACTGATGGTGGTCAAATCGATTCAGAGTTGCCTCGTGCAACTGTAACAAACACAAGGTTGTTGCGAACCTGCAAGGCGCGTTCGCGAATTGACGTCCATTAACTCGCGAAACTGCCATATTTCGGCCAATCAGTTTTTTTCATTCGTTCGAAAAATAAGTTCTCAGGCATCATGTACATGTATACCTATTAAAATTCGAAAACCGTGCCGGGGAATAGCAAACGATCGTTTAGACACGTTCCGTACCGTAGTGCAAGTGTCCTTCGAAGCTCGAAGGCCTCCGCATCTATCTATCATTCAATATAACAACGTCATTTATGTGAAAGTAATGATGAATAATGGTTAACTGCTGTGATAATCGTGTGCCGCATGAGTATTTTTTTCTGCGTGAAAGCTCAGGGCTGAAACGGTGTTGTCACATCGAACGTAACTAAGTACTTATACAATATTCACATAATACTTCACTTAAAAAATGTATAATCGTTCGAAATGTCCGCTTATTTGACACTTTTCAGGGTTCTGGATCCCTGTGATTTCGTAATCGACAATGCGAAATGAAAATATTAGTAATATTAGCAAGGGGAATCGAGGCAATGTAGAAACCTAAAATTGAAAAAATCTATATTTAATGTGACTCTTTCAGAAAAAAAACAGTGGTTCAAAGTTTTCAGACATAAGTATGATTGATTAACGAAGAATTTCTAAATTGTTAAATGAGGAATTTTGTGAATTTCGAAAGATAATAACATCAAAGGTTGAATGAACTGTTCTCTAAAATTATCGATGAATTCAATTTATCTATAATAATACAGTCATAACGCATGCGAGACAAACAATTATCAATCGCACTTAGGTTTCAAGGATATTGTGCGGCTGATTGACGTCTCGCAAATTGTGTGATCATTAATGTAATGTGGGGTTCATTAATGGCGGTAATTCATGTAAGAAATTCTTCCTAGTTGGATGCTCTCTCATCAACCAAGATGCGGCGTCGAATTCTATTAATTATTTGCAATTATATACGTCTTTCAAGGTGACCGCCGTCGCCAAAAGTTTCATTAATTATAAATTTAGCTTCATATTTTCACCGTAAAAAAAAATATTAATTTAACAGCTAGTATACAGCTTTAATTTAAAACAAACTAAAAATGGTAGCGAACATTTTTTTTTTTTCATCAGATGAGTAAATTTGTTGTACGATTATTTTGCAATTTGTTATCCTAAAATTAAATTTCCTCCTCAAGATCATCGAGCAATAGACTATTTAGCTTCAGTAATCGAGTGTTACGTTTTGTCTTTGTTCAGCAAGTCTATCACGTATTCATAAAGGATGTTAGAAATTGTCACCATTTCACGTTAGAATATTCCATAATATTTCTCCCCGAATTTCCTCATGTGGTGAATATGCCTTGAAAGCTCGAGCTTTCTAACGGTCTGAATATTTTATGCTCATTATATTGTAGGTAGTTAAGATAATATTCCTAATATTCATAATTTTTTGTATACGGTCGAGAATCCCGCTTGAATCATTCAACAAACCGTTTCACAATAAACCCGGTAATAAGCAACCAACTTATCGTGAGTAACTCTATATGTACCTAGTTTAAACAATACCAAAAGAAACATCGAATATGTCATCGCTGTCAATTTAAGACTGTTGATAACAATGCTGTTTATAATAGGCGAAACACTTCCATCAAAAGAAAGAAACCAAAAGTTCCTTGTAACAATTTTTTTTTCTCGTCTATTCTTTCGCTTACTCTGCGTGAATTTGCATTTGTATTGATAACCAGATTAAACAAAACCGTTTCATTCGTTCATTCCAGACAGTACATCGATACTCCCTGCAGCTTTATTCTCTGCTATACGGAGACAGAAAATACAAAAAGAAAGTGGTTTCCTATTCGATTCGATTAGATTTTGTTTTATTTTAACGTGGTTCGAGTTTTCACTGGTCAATATTACGTATGTAACGCTAGGTACGTCCATGAATTATGCATTTGTCACATGGTAGGATTAAGTACACCTTAGAATCGTTTACGTGCGCTTGAGAGTTCGACTGTATACATATATGGTGACGTAAGTTCATGCGGTGACAACGCACTTGTCATACGCTAGCGATTCGTTTATACAACTATGTGCAGCTACTAAAAAAGCAGAGGAGAAATAAATTCAAGAAAAAAGAAGAAATTTATTCCGCTTATTGTCCGATAGCTGCCACACCGGAAACCGCCATGTGACCATACATGTCCAACTTGTCACGCACATCGGTAGTCAATGTTATGTAAGAGCAGACTCATTGCGTTCACATTTGATTACAATAAACTTGAATTAATTTCAAACGTCATGTACCCGATTGAACGTAGATCGGATTCGTTCTAGAATTTTATTCGTTTGCCTCGAATGTCAGTGATCTAATAATCGGCTATGATTTTCAGGACCATCCAGGATCCTGCCTCCCAGAGGCTCACGTGGTACAAGCCACCGTTAACGGTGCTCGTTATCAAGAAGGTCCGCGACTCGTCAGTTTTGCCGCCTTTCGTTCAGCTGGTCACATGGCTGATCGAGGTAAGCCGGGAATTCTTGCAATTATTCCTTAACTTGTTCGGTTAATGCTTATCCGGGGTCTGGCTTCAGAACTCAAAGATTCATTCGTATTTAATCCCCTCTAAATTTTTACCTTTTTACCGTGACACGTATTTCAAAATGTGCATTCCCGTGGTTAAGATAGTATTGCAAAATTCTGTGTGGAAAAAAAAGAGTCGTTATTTATTGGAACGAAGTTTGAACTTTACAAAAAGAAATATACGTTACAATCGGTGTCTTTTCTTGCCATTTCCTAAAGTTTGAGTAAAAATATAATTCTAGAGGGTAAACTTCTTTTCAACTTATTTTTTACATTCGCCTCGCCTCATTCAGGAACGAATGATTCCAGCATCCGCGATGTAAAGAGATCTCAGAAATGAGTTTATTGCAGTTTTTTTTTTTCTTTTTAATTATAATTTTTTTTGTATCGAGGTAACTGGCTTCGTCGGATATAATAAACAAATAATAATATGAGATTTCAAGTCGATAAGGGGAATAATTCCATTACATAAATATTTTTTTTAATTATCAGGTCAACTTGTGTCGTGTTAGAAATTTGTAACGAATTTGAATATTTTAATTTCCAATCACGGGATATTGATTTGATCTGCCAATTAATGTAAACTCTGTATTATTTTAGGAAAAACGGATGGTTGTTTTCGTCGAAGCATCCGTCCTGGAAGATCCAGCCTTAGCGCGGGACCCCAGATTCCAAGGTGTTCGGGACAGACTTCAAACTTTCCGAGACGGCACAGACGATCTTCAGGTTCTTAAATTTGTTATAATAATTGTGAGAGAGATGATATCCCGATATAGGATATCCCGACGTCTGTGTAGTTTAAATTTGAGAGAATCCAAATCAATACGTTCGAATGTTGATTCTGGGTTTTTCTTTAATCGTTTCTTTTCTCAAACGTTTGGCGTTTCACATGCTTAGCCCTGCAGTAGTTCACTGTAACCTTGATGAAACGTTAATTACAATATTTCTCGGATTTTAAAGAGATTCTCTGCAGGACCGTATCGACTTCATCGTCTGCCTTGGTGGTGATGGAACCCTTCTCTACGCCAGTCTCCTATTTCAACAATCCGTGCCGCCGGTGATGGCCTTTCACTTGGGTTCCTTGGGTTTTCTTACACCCTTCGAGTTCGACAACTTTCAGGAGCAAGTCACCAACGTCTTAGAAGGTGAGTACTCGCCAACGAATATTCGCTCACACCACAACTACGCCCACGTTATACCTATTCCACCTATTTCCATCTCTTCATTCCCGTTCCTTACCTAGCATCCTACTTTTCTGCAGAGCGTCCCGAAGTTCATCAAAACTTAAGCTATAATCGCGTCACTTCGTTCAGGATTTAAACCGAAAAAACTGCGAGAAACACTCGTGCAAAGTTATAAACTACCGGTGTGAATCAGAGGTGGAAATCGATACTTCGGAACTTTAGTGTTTACGGGGTGGTAACAGGTGTCAGCGACACTTTAACGTGCCTCTGCTAACTTCGTTCGACGGTGAAAAGTACACGGGCGAATTTTTAGAGAGTGATAAAAACACCGGAAGTGGATTCAACACGTTGTTCGAGATTAAGAATCGCTATTCCGACGTACCTGATGAGTTCATGAGAGAGAACGTCTCGCGGGGAAAACACGTCAGACGAGCATCGGGTCGTGAATGAGATCTCACAATCAGAGAAGTCGCTCGTTTCCGATGGAAGTTATCGGGCACGTCTTCTACTAGTAGCGTTATTTTTGGTGTACCCATAATACGGCAGTCTGATCGATAATACGCGTTTTCCGATGAAATTAGTGTTGACAAAATATGATAACCACTGACAAAACAAACTCACCATTATTTTATCATTATCATTAGTTATCAGGTCACGTGGATTACAGTACGAAATGAAAATGTCGACGAGTTTTTTAGTTTATTATTCATAATTTCATTACATATCCCTTACCAAGATCCCCGTCTGCGTTACCAATTTGCATTGATCAAATATCGGTGGATGATATAGAATATCCATGGGCGGATCAATATTGTTGGAAAAGATTATTGCACTAACCGTGGTACATTTTAAGAAATGATTTTTCCTTTGGTTCAACCATATCAGTATAACTAAATGTGTATATAATAAATCGACTCAATTTTGTCTCAATTTCTATCAGGTCATGCGGCGCTAACTCTGAGGAGCCGTCTTCGTTGCATAATTATACGCAAGGGCGAAGAGGGACAGCCGGCAAAACCACCGACGAACCTTCTGGTACTGAACGAGGTGGTAGTCGACCGAGGTCCCTCGCCTTACCTTTCGAATATCGACTTGTTCATCGATGGTAAACACGTTACCAGCGTCCAAGGAGATGGTCTGATCGTTAGCACACCTACGGGGTCAACGGCGTACGCTGTTGCTGCCGGGGCCAGCATGATTCACCCCTCGGTACCGGCCATCATGGTCACCCCCATTTGCCCGCACTCTCTGTCCTTCAGGCCAATTGTTGTTCCGGCTGGAGTCGAACTCAAGGTATTCCAGTCCGCACGAGTGAAGAGCGGTTCTTTTCTCTTCTTGCCCGAGAGAATCGTTATCATACATTCTTATTATACAGGTTTATTACACTGATAATATTGTCTTGGTTTAAAAAAATTTTGAACACTGACGTTATATACAGTGTATGTATACATATCCATTGCTTCACCTGGGCAGGATTATCAATTTAACATGATGTAACAAAAAAATATTTTCCATGCTAGCTAGAACATATGATGTTCCGTACACACGAGTATCGTTATTCTTTGTTATGCTATTACAAAACTTATTTGTTGATTCTGAGTCAAGAATTCACTGAGATCGCATAAACATCTTGAAAACCTTGAAAACGGTGTAGAATCTTACAATTGGGTGTTGTCAAACAAGTCTAGTTTGGAGATCGGTTGTTGCGTACTTTTTGTCAAGATTAGTTGAATCGAAATTTATTATTTTTATTTCAAAGCGATCTTTACATGGATAGAAAATGAAAGCGATTAATAGATATGAACTATCATGATGATAGATATCCGTGTCACCGGACAGCAGAAATACGTCTTGGGTATCGTTCGATGGAAGAAATCGTCAGGAGCTTTTCCATGGAGACAGGTAAATGAATATATTATTGAGATCAAATTTTAACAGGTAGTATTTATCATTTTCAGATAATGGCCAACAGCGAGGCTCGCAGTACAGCCTACGTCTCCTTCGATGGACGTAACCAGCAAGAGCTACGTGTTGGGGATAGGTTTGTCCCAAAAGATATTCTTTTTTTTTTATCTCTTGTCATATATCACTTTTTCATCCTCAATTTGATGAGCCAAATTTTTGATTCGTGGTTGTATTCATGGAATTTTTCCAATGTACAGTGGCTGCACTACTAAATCCGTTCGTAATAAATTCATGACAAATTTTTTATCATAACTTTTTCGGCATTTTCGCTGTATAAAATCTATCGCTCTTCACTCTATGCGAATATCATTTTTTTCTTCTCTTTATGAAATATTTGTTCATTGTATGTTACTAATGTTACGCCGAGACGTAGGCTGTCAAGACTGCTGTGCAACGTTGATGTGCTGGTGATGGTGACCTTAGTTAATAATCTCACACATTGAAATAAAAAGTATTGGGTACCACATGCTACCCCTGAATAACTTTAATGGTGAAGGGGAAATGTTAACCATGAGATGGTGATGGTGATGTATTAAGTAATACGAGTACTAGCTTGATTCGAGAAGCCACGTGCAGAAAGATGAATGTTGTAGTACATTAAAATTGTGAAATGAGATTCAGAATTTTACAAAATTTTCAAAGTGCATATATTCATATCGTGAAATATTGAATTATAATACAATTAACTAAAAGTTTTGTCAAGTATGCTTCAGATTATTTTATCTGAAGGATAAAATGCACTTCATATACTTTAATATTTCATGAACCACATGAATTCTTACCAAAGATATTTTTTTGTCCAACAGCTTGAGAGTAACAACTTCAATTTACCCGGTGCCCAGCATCTGTGCAGCTGACCAAATCACCGACTGGTTTGATTCTCTGGCCGAATGCTTACATTGGAACGTAAGGAAGCGGCAGAAACACTTGGATGAACTCAGCGATCTGACGCATTCCTCCAGCAACGACACTTTGGATTCGCTTGATCGCGACAGCTAGGCGCCATGCATTTTCCTTTTCGATTGTCTTATGTAATACACTCTTCATTTTTAAGCTGGACTTCTTACAATGTTTAGATTCTTCTCAAATAAATCTTAATCAATTTTCTTCTAGATCGCACGATTGTACACAACGCTGGGCTGATGAATGAATGCTGCGAAGTAATACTTGAAAGGTTACACCATAAGATCTTCAAGGCGATTTCGCTCTGGTTAATTCGAATCTCTTACCAAATGAGGTTCGATTGCTCACGAATGGTAAAGCGGACCAACTTATCGCCAGATTCAATCGAATATACAATATGATACTGATTAAGGTTAGGCTGTACAAAAACAGAGAAACAAAATGAAAATAAGGATGCATCGCATATTCAATCGATTTTGATCCGTCGTAACATAATTAAACAAATATCGTGATCAAAGGGAGATACTAAGTAAGTTAACTATCGCGAAAGCTCAGAATTGAAGCGGACGAAGACAATATATCGACTTTATAAATGCCCATCACTATTACTGTATAACAAATACGATTGCGACTCGCATTGAGTGTTGCTTGAAAATGTTCATTATTTTTAAGAACCCTAACTTATAACGCATGCGTAGAATAACATGTAAGTGTTGATCGGTAGAGGATATTTTTTTATTTATTTAAGCATTGAAACATTGAATCAGTGGATGAGGAATGTGAAATTGCGTGACCAACAGTAAGTAACTGAGTCATAGCTTAATCATCCCTGAAACTTTTCACGGTTTGCATGTCCCCAGTATTTGACGTTGTCCTAAATCCTATTTTTTATTACTAGAAAATTTTGTTGGGCACATGCAATGATTTTACGTATATACGTACAAGAATATATACCAATTTACTATAGAATTTGATCATTACTGAGATAAAGAGGTGCATCTAGACCAATTTGTTGTAAATTTTGAACGAATCTTACCATTAATCATTCTTTTTAATAAAAATTACTTTTGTACAAATACTCAAAAATTGATCATCAATTGAAACCCTCGATCTATTGAATGAAAACGAAAGTTTGACTTTACAATTTCGTATGATTCTCGGGCTATAATACGTAAGTCTGGGTTGTTAAAATTGTAGTGCAGTAAAAAATTTCAGAATTGTCGACTCAACCACAGGCGATCGCTTGCGTTTCATACTACAGACACATAGATACCCGTACATGTCAATATCGCATCTTCAATTCGAAAAAGCAGTATAATATTTTTCAAACTATTAGGGCAGAAATTATCTTGAAAACAAAGTATTTATCGTGAAAGTATGCAGAAGAATTTTGAATAGCATGAAAATCCATTGATCCTTTCGCAAAATTGTCTCGTTATAGTATATGAAAGATATCTATTCTAGGGTTTTTCAAAGTGGTTCAATTTTGGACTAGAGAAATGAAACGGGGTTAACCTTCCTCTTTCCGCAATTTGTAATCCAGAGACTTTTTGTCTTGCAATTGATTCAAACGACCCTAAACTGATTGGACTCCCAGGAATGCGAGAATATCATCTAGAATAGCGAAGGACCAACAGCTGAGAGAATACGAAGGGAATTTCACGTGTTGGTCTGTAACCTTTAACCCGCTGCTCGCAGTGACACCAAATTATGCACAATCGGTTTCTCTCGTAAAATTAGGTAGATATAGGGTATCAAGAAATGAATTCTATACTTTTAAAAAATCGGCGCATTTTGCACCGATTGAACTTGAAGAGTTAAAGAGCCTTCCATTTTCTGCAATTTTTAAGTCATATACGTTCAGTCTTGAAACCGATGTGGATGACTCCTCCTTAGCTAATAAAAATCCAAGGAAACCAGCAAATTCATTTGGCACACTTCGCAGCAGCAACAAGTGAAGAAGAACAAAAAAATTTTCATTCATTTATTTATTTCAATCCAAACTATATCACATAGTAAAATACAATACCATACATATCGTACACTGCAGAGCTATTCTTAGAAAATAGTAGAATTTTATCTGATACAACATTATCATATTCTGCTAAAGGTAACGTACATTGCATTTTTTTCCTCGTATAAATGTCAGATTTCTCTTATTTTCTTTGATCAGTTTTTTTTTCGCATTCTTTATCTTTTACTTTAATAGTATTTGGCACCTTGTTTAAATACTATACACTGACACCCGAACACTTGTACTAGAATTAAGGTCATATTGAATAAACTAAAACTGGAACTTTGTAGCTATGGGATTGTAATTATTTATCACACGTGAATGAAAAGATGGGGCTTTGCGTGGCAGTTAAGCGGGACGAAAGTCGCCAATTCCATCCAAGTATTGCGAAAATAGATTCGCGCATGCGCAGTCCTCAATTACTTATTTTTCGTTCCTTGGGATATCGCTTTCCATTCTCGGAGAAAGAAATTAAGCACTCGCGTTCCGCAGAACTAACACTTGAAGCCCGACAAAGTTTCATTCAGTATTTGGATGAACTATCGTGTGCGCCTCGGGCCGAAAGTTAGCATACGTAACTCGTGTAATTGACGACTTGACTCCCTTGCCACACAACATAGTATCCCTTCCCAACTTTTTCTGAAAGCGGTGCAAATTTGAAATATCTTAGGAAAAAGTTTGAGTCCGTTGTTTGCGGGGCATAGAAACTCAGAAAACACAACTAAAAGAGCGTAGTAGCAGTAAATGACGATGAAAATCATGAGTTTTTCGGCCGTAACTCTTCAGCTATCGCTCGCAGCGTATTGGGACTGCGCTTAATCAATTGCTCTCGCAAAATTACGTTGAAATATTGCCTCAAGAAATTTGTTGCAGCACTTTTAGAAATCGTCGAAATTTTCGTCAAAAATCCGAAAAGGGAAGCATTACTTTTTTTTGTCATTTTCGGAGACGAAAATTTCTCGTCTCGGAAGCGATTTGTATGACCCTTTCCGGAGTAAATCGACCCCCAAGAACTCAAACAACACATTCGAAAAAGCCTAGGACCAACAGCAGAGAAATGACGATGAAGATCTACAGTTTTTTGGCTGTAACTTTTGTTCCGTTGCTCGCAGCGTATTGGGACTGCGATCAATCGATTTCTCTCGCAAAATTACGTCGGAGTAGTGCCCTAAAGAATTAATTGCAGCACTTTTCGAAGTCGTCGAAATTTTCGCCAAAAATCCAAAGGGGTTAGCCATACTTTTTTTGCGATTTTTGGAGCCGAAAATTTCTGGTCTTCGAATTGATTTGTATGACTGTTTCTTGGCTAATTGGAACCCCAGAAACTCAAAAAAAGCATTAAAAAAAGCGTTGGACGAACAGCAGAGAAATGACGATGAAAATCCGCAGTTTTTTGGCTGTAACTTTTGATCCGTTGCTCGCAGCGTATTGGGACTGCGATCAATCGATTTCTCTCGCAAAATTACGTCGGAGTAGTGCCCTAAAAATTCATTGCAGCACTTTTCAAAGTCGTCGAAATTTTCGCCAAAAATCCAAAGGGGTTAGCCTTCCTTTTTTTGCGATTTTTGGAGCTGAAAATTTCTGGTCTCCGAATTGATTTGTATGACTGTTTCTTGGCTAATTGGAACCCCAGGAACTCAAGAAAAGCATTAAAAAAGCGTAGGACCAACAGCAGAGAAATGACGATGAAAATCCGCAGTTTTTTGGCTGTAACTTTTGATCCGTTGCTCGCAGCGTATTGGGACTGCGATCAATCGATTTCTCTCGCAAAATTACGTCGGAGTAGTGCCCTAAAAAATTCATTGCAGCACTTTTCAAAGTCGTCGAAATTTTCGCCAAAAATCCAAAGGGGTTAGCCTTACTTTTTTTGCAATTTTTGGAGCCGAAAATTTCTGGTCTTCGAATTGATTTGTATGACTGTTTCTTGGCTAATTGGAACCCCAGGAACTCAAAAAAAGCATTAAAAAAAGCGTAGGACCAACAGCAGAGAAATGACGATGAAAATCCGCAGTTTTTTGGCTGTAACTTTTGATCCGTTGCTCGCAGCGTATTGGGACTGCGATCAATCGATTTCTCTCGCAAAATTACGTCGGAGTAGTGCCCTAAAGAATTAATCGCAGCACTTTACGAAGTCTTCGAAATTTTCGCCAAAAATCCAAAGGGGTTAGCCTTACTTTTTTTGCGATTTTTGGAGCCGAAAATTTCTGGTCTTCGAATCGATTTGTATGACTGTTTCTCGGCTGATTGGAACCCCAGGAACTCAAGAAAAGCATTAAAAAAAGCGTAGGACCAACAGCAGAGAAATGACGATGAAAATCCGCAGTTTTTTGGCTGTAACTTTTGATCCGTTGCTCGCAGCGTGTTGGGACTGCGATCTATCGATTTCTCTCGCAAAATTACGTCGGAGTAGTGCCCTAAAAAATTCATTGCAGCACTTTTCAAAGTCGTCGAAATTTTCGCCAAAAATCCAAAGGGGTTAGCCTTCCTTTTTTTCGCGATTTTTGGAGCCGAAAATTTCTGGTCTTCGAATTGATTTGTATGACTGTTTCTTGGGTAATTGGAACCCCAGGAACTCAAAAAAAGCATTAAAAAAAGCGTAGGACCAACAGCAGAGAAATGACGATGAAAATCCGCAGTTTTCTGGCTGTAACTTTTGATCCGTTGCTCGCAGCGTATTGGGACTGCGATCAATCGATTTCTCTCGCGAAATTACGTCGGAGTAGTGCCCTAAAAAATTCATTGCAGCACTTTTCAAAGTCGTCGAAATTTTCGCCAAAAATCCGAAGGGGTTAGCCTTACTTTTTTTGCAATTTTTGGAGCCGAAAATTTCTGGTCTTCGAATTGATTTGTATGACTGTTTCTTGGCTAATTGGAACCCCAGGAACTCAGAAAAAGCATTAAAAAAAGCGTAGAACCGACAGCAGAGAAATGACGATGAAAATCCGCAGTTTTTTGGCTGTAACTTTTGATCCGTTGCTCGCAGCGTATTGGGACTGCGATCAATCGATTTCTCTCGCAAAATTACGTCGGAGTAGTGCCCTAAAAAATTCATTGCAGCACTTTTCAAAGTTGTGGAAATTTTCGCCAAAAATCCAAAGGGGTTAGCCTTACTTTTTTTGCAATTTTTGAAGCCGAAAATTCTGGTCTTCGAATTGATTTGTATGACTGTTTCTTGGCTAATTGGAACCCCAGGAACTCAGAAAAAGCATTAAAAAAAGCGTAGAACCAACAGCAGAGAAATGACGATGAAAATCCGCAGTTTTTTGGCTGTAACTTTTGATCCGTTGCTCGCAGCGTATTGGGACTGCGATCAATCGATTTCTCTCGCAAAATTACGTCGGAGTAGTGCCCTAAAAAATTCATTGCAGCACTTTTCAAAGTCGTCGAAATTTTCGCCAAAAATCCAAAGGGGTTAGCCTTACTTTTTTTGCAATTTTTGGAGCCGAAAATTTCTGGTCTTCGAATTGATTCGTATGACTGTTTCTTGGCTAATTGGAACCCCAGGAACTCAAAAAAAGCATCAAAAAAAGCGTAGGACCAACAGCAGAGAAATGACGATAAAAATCCGCAGTTTTTTGGCTGTAACTTTTGATCCGTTGCTCGCAGCGTATTGGGACTGCGATCAATCGATTTCTCTCGCAAAATTACGTCGGAGTAGTGCCCTCAAGAATTAATCGCAGCACTTTACGAAGTCTTCGAAATTTTCGCCAAAAATCCAAAGGGGTTAGCCTTACTTTTTTTGCGATTTTCGGAGCCGAAAATTTCTGGTCTTCGAATCGATTTGTATGACTGTTTCTTGGCTGATTGGAACCCCAGGAACTCAAAAAAAGCATCAAAAAAAGCGTAGGACCAACAGCAGAGAAATGACGATGAAAATCCGCAGTTTTTTGGCTGTAACTTTTGATCCGTTGCTCGCAGCGTATTGGGACTGCGATCAATCGATTTCTCTCGCAAAATTACGTCGGAGTAGTGCCCTAAAAAATTCATTGCAGCACTTTTCAAAGTCGTCGAAATTTTCGCCAAAAATCCAAAGGGGTTAGCCTTACTTTTTTTGCGATTTTTGGAGCTGAAAATTTCTGGTCTTCGAATTGATTTGTATGACTGTTTCTTGGCTAATTGAAACCCCAGGAACTCAAAAAAAGCATTAAAAAAAGCGTAGGACCAACAGCAGAGAAATGACGATGAAAATCCGCAGTTTTTTGGCTGTAACTTTTGATCCGTTGCTCGCAGCGTATTGGGACTGCGATCAATCGATTTCTCTCGCAAAATTACGTCGGAGTAGTGCCCTAAAAAATTCATTGCAGCACTTTTCAAAGTCGTCGAAATTTTCGCCAAAAATCCAAAGGGGTTAGCCTTACTTTTTTTGCAATTTTTGGAGCCGAAAATTTCTGGTCTTCGAATTGATTCGTATGACTGTTTCTTGGCTAATTGGAACCCCAGGAACTCAAAAAAAGCATTAAAAAAAGCGTAGGACCAACAGCAGAGAAATGACGATGAAAATCCGCAGTTTTTTGGCTGTAACTTTTGATCCGTTGCTCGCAGCGTATTGGGACTGCGATCAATCGATTTCTCTCGCAAAATTACGTCGGAGTAGTGCCCTAAAGAATTAATCGCAGCACTTTACGAAGTCTTCGAAATTTTCGCCAAAAATCCAAAGGGGTTAGCCTTACTTTTTTTGCGATTTTTGGAGCCGAAAATTTCTGGTCTTCGAATTGATTTGTATGACTGTTTCTTGGCTAATTGGAACCCCAGGAACTCAGAAAAAGCATTAAAAAAAGCGTAGAACCGACAGCAGAGAAATGACGATGAAAATCCGCAGTTTTTTGGCTGTAACTTTTGATCCGTTGCTCGCAGCGTATTGGGACTGCGATCAATCGATTTCTCTCGCAAAATTACGTCGGAGTAGTGCCCTAAAAAATTCATTGCAGCACTTTTCAAAGTCGTCGAAATTTTCGCCAAAAATCCAAAGGGGTTAGCCTTCCTTTTTTTCGCGATTTTTGGAGCCGAAAATTTCTGGTCTTCGAATTGATTTGTATGACTGTTTCTTGGGTAATTGGAACCCCAGGAACTCAAAAAAAGCATTAAAAAAAGCGTAGGACCAACAGCAGAGAAATGACGATGAAAATCCGCAGTTTTTTGGCTGTAACTTTTGATCCGTTGCTCGCAGCGTATTGGGACTGCGATCAATCGATTTCTCTCGCGAAATTACGTCGGAGTAGTGCCCTAAAAAATTCATTGCAGCACTTTTCAAAGTCGTCGAAATTTTCGCCAAAAATCCAAAGGGGTTAGCCTTACTTTTTTTGCAATTTTTGGAGCCGAAAATTTCTGGTCTTCAAATTGATTTGTATGACTGTTTCTTGGCTAATTGGAACCCCAGGAACTCAGAAAAAGCATTAAAAAAAGCGTAGAACCGACAGCAGAGAAATGACGATGAAAATCCGCAGTTTTTTGGCTGTAACTTTTGATCCGTTGCTCGCAGCGTATTGGGACTGCGATCAATCGATTTCTTTCGCAAAATTACGTCGGAGTAGTGCCCTAGAAAATTCATTGCAGCACTTTTCAAAGTCGTCGAAATTTTCGCCAAAAATCCAAAGGGGTTAGCCTTCCTTTTTTTGCGATTTTTGGAGCTGAAAATTTCTGGTCTCCGAATTGATTTGTATGACTGTTTCTTGGCTAATTGGAACCCCAGGAACTCAAAAAAAGCATTAAGAAAAGCGTAGGACCAACAGCAGAGAAATGACGATGAAAATCCGCAGTTTTTTGGCTGTAACTTTTGATCCGTTGCTCGCAGCGTATTGGGACTGCGATCAATCGATTTCTCTCGCAAAATTACGTCGGAGTGGTGCCCTAAAAAATTCATTGCAGCACTTTTCAAAGTCGTCGAAATTTTCGCCAAAAATCCAAAGGGGTTAGCCTTACTTTTTTTGCAATTTTTGGAGCCGAAAATTTCTGGTCTTCGAATTGATTTGTATGACTGTTTCTTGGCTAATTGGAACCCCAGAAACTCAAAAAAAGCATCAAAGAAAGCGTAGGACCAACAGCAGAGAAATGACGATGAAAATCCGCAGTTTTTTGGCTGTAACTTTTGATCCGTTGCTCGCAGCGTATTGGGACTGCGATCAATCGATTTCTCTCGCAAAATTACGTCGGAGTAGTGCCCTAAAGAATTAATCGCAGCACTTTACGAAGTCTTCAAAATTTTCGCCAAAAATCCAAAGGGGTTAGCCTTACTTTTTTTGCGATTTTTGGAGCCGAAAATTTCTGGTCTTCGAATCGATTTGTATGACTGTTTCTTGGCTGATTGGAACCCCAGGAACTCAAAAAAAGCATCAAAAAAAGCGTAGGACCAACAGCAGAGAAACGACGATGAAAATCCGCAGTTTTTTGGCTGTAACTTTTGATCCGTTGCTCGCAGCGTATTGGGACTGCGATCAATCGATTTCTCTCGCAAAATTACGTCGGAGTAGTGCCCTCAAAAATTCATTGCAGCACTTTTCAAAGTCGTCGAAATTTTCGCCAAAAATCCAAAGGGGTTAGCCTTCCTTTTTTTCGCGATTTTTGGAGCCGAAAATTTCTGGTCTTCGAATTGATTTGTATGACTGTTTCTTGGGTAATTGGAACCCCAGGAACTCAAAAAAAGCATTAAAAAAAGCGTAGGACCAACAGCAGAGAAATGACGATGAAAATCCGCAGTTTTTTGGCTGTAACTTTTGATCCGTTGCTCGCAGCGTATTGGGACTGCGATCAATCGATTTCTCTCGCGAAATTACGTCGGAGTAGTGCCCTAAAAAATTCATTGCAGCACTTTTCAAAGTCGTCGAAATTTTCGCCAAAAATCCAAAGGGGTTAGCCTTACTTTTTTTGCAATTTTTGGAGCCGAAAATTTCTGGTCTTCGAATTGATTTGTATGACTGTTTCTTGGCTAATTGGAACCCCAGGAACTCAGAAAAAGCATTAAAAAAAGCGTAGAACCGACAGCAGAGAAATGACGATGAAAATCCGCAGTTTTTTGGCTGTAACTTTTGATCCGTTGCTCGCAGCGTATTGGGACTGCGATCAATCGATTTCTCTCGCAAAATTACGTCGGAGTAGTGCCCTAAAAAATTCATTGCAGCACTTTTCAAAGTCGTCGAAATTTTCGCCAAAAATCCAAAGGGGTTAGCCTTACTTTTTTTGCAATTTTTGGAGCCGAAAATTTCTGGTCTTCAAATTGATTTGTATGACTGTTTCTTGGCTAATTGGAACCCCAGGAACTCAGAAAAAGCATTAAAAAAAGCGTAGAACCGACAGCAGAGAAATGACGATGAAAATCCGCAGTTTTTTGGCTGTAACTTTTGATCCGTTGCTCGCAGCGTATTGGGACTGCGATCAATCGATTTCTTTCGCAAAATTACGTCGGAGTAGTGCCCTAGAAAATTCATTGCAGCACTTTTCAAAGTCGTCGAAATTTTCGCCAAAAATCCAAAGGGGTTAGCCTTCCTTTTTTTGCGATTTTTGGAGCTGAAAATTTCTGGTCTCCGAATTGATTTGTATGACTGTTTCTTGGCTAATTGGAACCCCAGGAACTCAAAAAAAGCATTAAGAAAAGCGTAGGACCAACAGCAGAGAAATGACGATGAAAATCCGCAGTTTTTTGGCTGTAACTTTTGATCCGTTGCTCGCAGCGTATTGGGACTGCGATCAATCGATTTCTCTCGCAAAATTACGTCGGAGTGGTGCCCTAAAAAATTCATTGCAGCACTTTTCAAAGTCGTCGAAATTTTCGCCAAAAATCCAAAGGGGTTAGCCTTACTTTTTTTGCAATTTTTGGAGCCGAAAATTTCTGGTCTTCGAATTGATTTGTATGACTGTTTCTTGGCTAATTGGAACCCCAGAAACTCAAAAAAAGCATCAAAGAAAGCGTAGGACCAACAGCAGAGAAATGACGATGAAAATCCGCAGTTTTTTGGCTGTAACTTTTGATCCGTTGCTCGCAGCGTATTGGGACTGCGATCAATCGATTTCTCTCGCAAAATTACGTCGGAGTAGTGCCCTAAAGAATTAATCGCAGCACTTTACGAAGTCTTCAAAATTTTCGCCAAAAATCCAAAGGGGTTAGCCTTACTTTTTTTGCGATTTTTGGAGCCGAAAATTTCTGGTCTTCGAATCGATTTGTATGACTGTTTCTTGGCTGATTGGAACCCCAGGAACTCAAAAAAAGCATCAAAAAAAGCGTAGGACCAACAGCAGAGAAACGACGATGAAAATCCGCAGTTTTTTGGCTGTAACTTTTGATCCGTTGCTCGCAGCGTATTGGGACTGCGATCAATCGATTTCTCTCGCAAAATTACGTCGGAGTAGTGCCCTCAAAAATTCATTGCAGCACTTTTCAAAGTCGTCGAAATTTTCGCCAAAAATCCAAAGGGGTTAGCCTTCCTTTTTTTCGCGATTTTTGGAGCCGAAAATTTCTGGTCTTCGAATTGATTTGTATGACTGTTTCTTGGGTAATTGGAACCCCAGGAACTCAAAAAAAGCATTAAAAAAAGCGTAGGACCAACAGCAGAGAAATGACGATGAAAATCCGCAGTTTTTTGGCTGTAACTTTTGATCCGTTGCTCGCAGCGTATTGGGACTGCGATCAATCGATTTCTCTCGCGAAATTACGTCGGAGTAGTGCCCTAAAAAATTCATTGCAGCACTTTTCAAAGTCGTCGAAATTTTCGCCAAAAATCCAAAGGGGTTAGCCTTACTTTTTTTGCAATTTTTGGAGCCGAAAATTTCTGGTCTTCGAATTGATTTGTATGACTGTTTCTTGGCTAATTGGAACCCCAGGAACTCAGAAAAAGCATTAAAAAAAGCGTAGAACCGACAGCAGAGAAATGACGATGAAAATCCGCAGTTTTTTGGCTGTAACTTTTGATCCGTTGCTCGCAGCGTATTGGGACTGCGATCAATCGATTTCTCTCGCAAAATTACGTCGGAGTAGTGCCCTAGAAAATTCATTGCAGCACTTTTCAAAGTCGTCCAAATTTTCGCCAAAAATCCAAAGGGGTTAGCCTTCCTTTTTTTGCGATTTTTGGAGCTGAAAATTTCTGGTCTCCGAATTGATTTGTATGACTGTTTCTTGGCTAATTGGAACCCCAGGAACTCAAAAAAAGCATTAAGAAAAGCGTAGGACCAACAGCAGAGAAATGACGATGAAAATCCGCAGTTTTTTGGCTGTAACTTTTGATCCGTTGCTCGCAGCGTATTGGGACTGCGATCAATCGATTTCTCTCGCAAAATTACGTCGGAGTAGTGCCCTAAAAAATTCATTGCAGCACTTTTCAAAGTCGTCGAAATTTTCGCCAAAAATCCAAAGGGGTTAGCCTTACTTTTTTTGCAATTTTTGGAGCCGAAAATTTCTGGTCTTCGAATTGATTTGTATGACTGTTTCTTGGCTAATTGGAACCCCAGAAACTCAAAAAAAGCATTAAAAAAAGCGTAGGACCAACAGCAGAGAAATGACGATGAAAATCCGCAGTTTTTTGGCTGTAACTTTTGATCCGTTGCTCGCAGCGTATTGGGACTGCGATCAATCGATTTCTCTCGCAAAATTACGTCGGAGTAGTGCCCTAAAAAATTCATTGCAGCACTTTTCAAAGTCGTCGAAATTTTTGCCAAAAATCCAAAGGGGTTAGCCTTACTTTTTTTGCAATTTTTGGAGCCGAAAATTTCTGGTCTTCAAATTGATTTGTATGACTGTTTCTTGGCTAATTGGAACCCCAGGAACTCAGAAAAAGCATTAAAAAAAGCGTAGAACCGACAGCAGAGAAATGACGATGAAAATCCGCAGTTTTTTGGCTGTAACTTTTGATCCGTTGCTCGCAGCGTATTGAGACTGCGATCAATCGATTTCTTTCGCAAAATTACGTCGGAGTAGTGCCCTAGAAAATTCATTGCAGCACTTTTCAGAGTCGTCGAAATTTTCGCCAAAAATCCAAAGGGGTTAGCCTTCCTTTTTTTGCGATTTTTGGAGCTGAAAATTTCTGGTCTCCGAATTGATTTGTATGACTGTTTCTTGGCTAATTGGAACCCCAGGAACTCAAAAAAAGCATTAAGAAAAGCGTAGGACCAACAGCAGAGAAATGACGATGAAAATCCGCAGTTTTTTGGCTGTAACTTTTGATCCGTTGCTCGCAGCGTATTGGGACTGCGATCAATCGATTTCTCTCGCAAAATTACGTCGGAGTGGTGCCCTAAAAAATTCATTGCAGCACTTTTCAAAGTCGTCGAAATTTTCGCCAAAAATCCAAAGGGGTTAGCCTTACTTTTTTTGCAATTTTTGGAGCCGAAAATTTCTGGTCTTCGAATTGATTTGTATGACTGTTTCTTGGCTAATTGGAACCCCAGAAACTCAAAAAAAGCATCAAAGAAAGCGTAGGACCAACAGCAGAGAAATGACGATGAAAATCCGCAGTTTTTTGGCTGTAACTTTTGATCCGTTGCTCGCAGCGTATTGGGACTGCGATCAATCGATTTCTCTCGCAAAATTACGTCGGAGTAGTGCCCTAAAGAATTAATCGCAGCACTTTACGAAGTCTTCAAAATTTTCGCCAAAAATCCAAAGGGGTTAGCCTTACTTTTTTTGCGATTTTTGGAGCCGAAAATTTCTGGTCTTCGAATCGATTTGTATGACTGTTTCTTGGCTGATTGGAACCCCAGGAACTCAAAAAAAGCATCAAAAAAAGCGTAGGACCAACAGCAGAGAAACGACGATGAAAATCCGCAGTTTTTTGGCTGTAACTTTTGATCCGTTGCTCGCAGCGTATTGGGACTGCGATCAATCGATTTCTCTCGCAAAATTACGTCGGAGTAGTGCCCTAAAAAATTCATTGCAGCACTTTTCAAAGTCGTCGAAATTTTCGCCAAAAATCCAAAGGGGTTAGCCTTCCTTTTTTTCGCGATTTTTGGAGCCGAAAATTTCTGGTCTTCGAATTGATTTGTATGACTGTTTCTTGGGTAATTGGAACCCCAGGAACTCAAAAAAAGCATTAAAAAAAGCGTAGGACCAACAGCAGAGAAATGACGATGAAAATCCGCAGTTTTTTGGCTGTAACTTTTGATCCGTTGCTCGCAGCGTATTGGGACTGCGATCAATCGATTTCTCTCGCGAAATTACGTCGGAGTAGTGCCCTAAAAAATTCATTGCAGCACTTTTCAAAGTCGTCGAAATTTTCGCCAAAAATCCAAAGGGGTTAGCCTTACTTTTTTTGCAATTTTTGGAGCCGAAAATTTCTGGTCTTCGAATTGATTTGTATGACTGTTTCTTGGCTAATTGGAACCCCAGGAACTCAGAAAAAGCATTAAAAAAAGCGTAGAACCGACAGCAGAGAAATGACGATGAAAATCCGCAGTTTTTTGGCTGTAACTTTTGATCCGTTGCTCGCAGCGTATTGGGACTGCGATCAATCGATTTCGCTCGCAAAATTACGTCGGAGTAGTGCCCTAGAAAATTCATTGCAGCACTTTTCAAAGTCGTCGAAATTTTCGCCAAAAATCCAAAGGGGTTAGCCTTCCTTTTTTTGCGATTTTTGGAGCTGAAAATTTCTGGTCTCCGAATTGATTTGTATGACTGTTTCTTGGCTAATTGGAACCCCAGGAACTCAAAAAAAGCATTAAGAAAAGCGTAGGACCAACAGCAGAGAAATGACGATGAAAATCCGCAGTTTTTTGGCTGTAACTTTTGATCCGTTGCTCGCAGCGTATTGGGACTGCGATCAATCGATTTCTCTCGCAAAATTACGTCGGAGTAGTGCCCTAAAAAATTCATTGCAGCACTTTTCAAAGTCGTCGAAATTTTCGCCAAAAATCCAAAGGGGTTAGCCTTACTTTTTTTGCAATTTTTGGAGCCGAAAATTTCTGGTCTTCGAATTGATTTGTATGACTGTTTCTTGGCTAATTGGAACCCCAGAAACTCAAAAAAAGCATCAAAGAAAGCGTAGGACCAACAGCAGAGAAATGACGATGAAAATCCGCAGTTTTTTGGCTGTAACTTTTGATCCGTTGCTCGCAGCGTATTGGGACTGCGATCAATCGATTTCTCTCGCAAAATTACGTCGGAGTAGTGCCCTAAAGAATTAATCGCAGCACTTTACGAAGTCTTCAAAATTTTCGCCAAAAATCCAAAGGGGTTAGCCTTACTTTTTTTGCGATTTTTGGAGCCGAAAATTTCTGGTCTTTGAATCGATTTGTATGACTGTTTCTTGGCTAATTGGAACCCCAGGAACTCAAAAAAAGCATCAAAAAAAGCGTAGGACCAACAGCAGTGAAATGACGATGAAAATCCGCAGTTTTTTGGCTGTAACTTTTGATCCGTTGCTCGCAGCGTATTGGGACTGCGATCAATCGATTTCTCTCGCAAAATTACGTCGGAGTAGTGCCCTAAAAAATTCATTGCAGCACTTTTCAAAGTCGTCGAAATTTTCGCCAAAAATCCAAAGGGGTTAGCCTTACTTTTTTTGCAATTTTTGGAGCCGAAAATTTCTGGTCTTCGAATTGATTTGTATGACTGTTTCTTGGCTAATTGGAACCCCAGGAACTCAAAAAAAGCATTAAAAAAAGCGTAGGACCAACAGCAGAGAAATGACGATGAAAATCCGCAGTTTTTTGGCTGTAACTTTTGATCCGTTGCTCGCAGCGTATTGGGACTGCGATCAATCGATTTCTCTCGCAAAATTACGTCGGAGTAGTGCCCTAAAGAATCAATCGCAGCACTTTACGAAGTCTTCGAAATTTTCGCCAAAAATCCAAAGGGGTTAGCCTTACTTTTTTTGCGATTTTTGGAGCCGAAAATTTCTGGTCTTCGAATCGATTTGTATGACTGTTTCTTGGCTAATTGGAACCCCAGGAACTCAAAAAAAGCATCAAAAAAAGCGTAGGACCAACAGCAGAGAAATGACGATGAAAATCCGCAGTTTTTTGGCTGTAACTTTTGATCCGTTGCTCGCAGCGTATTGGGACTGCGATCAATCGATTTGTCTCGCAAAATTACGTCGGAGTAGTGCCCTAAAAAATTCATTGCAGCACTTTTCAAAGTCGTCGAAATTTTCGCCAAAAATCCAAAGGGGTTAGCCTTCCTTTTTTTGCGATTTTTGGAGCCGAAAATTTCTGGTCTTCGAATTGATTTGTATGACTGTTTCTTGGCTAATTGGAACCCCAGGAACTCAAAAAAAGCATCAAAAAAAGCGTAGGACCAACAGCAGAGAAATGACGATGAAAATCCGCAGTTTTTTGGCTGTAACTTTTGATCCGTTGCTCGCAGCGTATTGGGACTGCGATCAATCGATTTCTCTCGCAAAATTACGTCGAAGTAGTGCCCTAAAAAATTCATTGCAGCACTTTTCAAAGTCGTCGAAATTTTCGCCAAAAATCCAAAGGGGTTAGCCTTACTTTTTTTGCGATTTTTGGAGTCGAAAATTTCTGGTCTTCGAATCGATTTGTATGACTGTTTCTTGGCTAATTGGAACCCCAGGAACTCAAAAAAAGCATTAAAAAAAGCGTAGGACCAACAGCAGAGAAATGACGATGAAAATCCGCAGTTTTTTGGCTGTAACTTTTGATCCGTTGCTCGCAGCGTATTGGGACTGCGATCAATCGATTTCTCGCGCAAAATTACATCGGAGTGGTGCCCTAAAAAATTTATTGCAGCGCTTTTCAAAGTCGTCGAAATTTTCGCCAAAAATCCAAAGGGGTTAGCCTTACTTTTTTTGCGATTTTTAGAGCCGAAAATTTCAGGTCTTCGAATTGATTTGTATGACTGTTTCTTGGCTAATTGGAACCCCAGGAACTCAAAAAAAGCATTAAAAAAAGCGTAGGACCAACAGCAGAGAAATGACGATGAAAATCCGCAGTTTTTTGGCTGTAACTTTTGATCCGTTGCTCGCGGCGTATTGGGACTGCGATCAATCGATTTCTCTCCCAAAATTACGTCGGAGTAGTGCCCTAAAGAATTAATCGCAGCACTTTACGAAGTCTTCAAAATTTTCGCCAAAAATCCAAAGGGGTTAGCCTTACTTTTTTTGCGATTTTTGAAGCCGAAAATTTCTGGTCTTCGAATCGATTTGTATGACTGTTTCTTGGCTAATTGGAACCCCAGGACCTCAAAAAAAGCATTAAAAAAAGCGTAGGACCAACAGCAGAGAAATGACGATGAAAATCCGCAGTTTTTTGGCTGTAACTTTTGATCCGTTGCTCGCAGCGTATTGGGACTGCGATCAATCGATTTCTCTCGCAAAATTACGTCGGAGTAGTGCCCTAAAAAATTCATTGCAGCACTTTTCAAAGTCGTCGAAATTTTCGCCAAAAATCCAAAGGGGTTAGCCTTACTTTTTTTGCAATTTTTGGAGCCGAAAATTTCTGGTCTTCGAATTGATTTGTATGACTGTTTCTTGGCTAATTGGAACCCCAGGAACTCAGAAAAAGCATTAAAAAAAGCGTAGAACCGACAGCAGAGAAATGACGATGAAAATCCGCAGTTTTTTGGCTGTAACTTTTGATCCGTTGCTCGCAGCGTATTGGGACTGCGATCAATCGATTTCCCTCGCAAAATTACGTCGAAGTAGTGCCCTAAAAAATTCATTGCAGCACTTTTCAAAGTCGTCGATATTTTCGCCAAAAATCCAAAGGGGTTAGCCTTACTTTTTTTGCAATTTTTGGAGCCGAAAATTTCTGGTCTTCGAATTGATTCGTATGACTGTTTCTTGGCTAATTGGAACCCCAGGATCTCAGAAAAAGCATTAAAAAAAGCGTAGAACCAACAGCAGAGAAATGACGATGAAAATCCGCAGTTTTTTGGCTGTAACTTTTGATCCGTTGCTCGCAGCGTATTGGGACTGCCATCAATCGATTTCTCTCGCAAAATTACGTCGGAGTAGTGCCCTAAAAAATTCATTGCAGCACTTTTCAAAGTCGTCGAAATTTTCGCCAAAAATCCAAAGGGGTTAGCCTTACTTTTTTTGCAATTTTTGGAGCCGAAAATTTCTGGTCTTCGAATTGATTTGTATGACTGTTTCTTGGCTAATTGGAACCCCAGGAACTCAAAAAAAGCATCAAAGAAAGCGTAGGACCAACAGCAGAGAAATGACGATGAAAATCCGCAGTTTTTTGGCTGTAACTTTTGATTCGTTGCTCGCGGCGTATTGGGACTGCGATTAATCGATTTCTCTCGCAAAATTACGTCGGAGTAGTGCCCTAAAGAATTAATCGCAGCACTTTACGAAGTCTTCGAAATTTTCGCCAAAAATCCAAAGGGGTTAGCCTTACTTTTTTTGCGATTTTTGGAGTCGAAAATTTCTGGTCTTCGAATCGATTTGTATGACTGTTTCTTGGCTAATTGGAACCCCAGGAACTCAAAAAAAGCATCAAACAAAGCGTAGGACCAACAGCAGAGAAATGACGATGAAAATCCGCAGTTTTTTGGCTGTAACTTTTGATCCGTTGCTCGCAGCGTATTGGGACTGCGATCAATCGATTTCTCTCGCAAAATTACGTCGGAGTAGTGCCCTAAAAAATTCATTGCAGCACTTTTCAAAGTCGTCGAAATTTTCGCCAAAAATCCAAAGGGGTTAGCCTTACTTTTTTTGCAATTTTTGGAGCCGAAAATTTCTGGTCTTCGAATTGATTTGTATGACTGTTTCTTGGCTAATTGGAACCCCAGGAACTCAAAAAAAGCATTAAAAAAAGCGTAGGACCAACAGCAGAGAAATGACGATGAAAATCCGCAGTTTTTTGGCTGTAACTTTTGATCCGTTGCTCGCAGCGTATTGGGACTGCGATCAATCGATTTCTCTCGCAAAATTACGTCGGAGTAGTGCCCTAAAGAATCAATCGCAGCACTTTTCAAAGTCGTCGAAATTTTCGCCAAAAATCCAAAGGGGTTAGCCTTCCTTTTTTTGCGATTTTTGGAGCTGAAAATTTCTGGTCTCCGAATTAATTTGTATGACTGTTTCTTGGCTAATTGGAACCCCAGGAACTCAAAAAAAGCATTAAGAAAAGCGTAGGACCAACAGCAGAGAAATGACGATGAAAATCCGCAGTTTTTTGGCTGTAACTTTTGATCCGTTGCTCGCAGCGTATTGGGACTGCCATCAATCGATTTCTCTCGCAAAATTACGTCGGAGTAGTGCCCTAAAAAATTCATTGCAGCACTTTTCAAAGTCGTCGAAATTTTCGCCAAAAATCCAAAGGGGTTAGCCTTACTTTTTTTGCAATTTTTGGAGCCGAAAATTTCTGGTCTTCGAATTGATTTGTATGACTGTTTCTTGGCTAATTGGAACCCCAGGAACTCAAAAAAAGCATCAAAAAAAGCGTAGGACCAACAGCAGAGAAATGACGATGAAAATCCGCAGTTTTTTGGCTGTAACTTTTGATTCGTTGCTCGCGGCGTATTGGGACTGCGATTAATCGATTTCTCTCGCAAAATTACGTCGGAGTAGTGCCCTAAAGAATTAATCGCAGCACTTTACGAAGTCTTCGAAATTTTCGCCAAAAATCCAAAGGGGTTAGCCTTACTTTTTTAGCGATTTTTGGAGTCGAAAATTTCTGGTCTTCGAATCGATTTGTATGACTGTTTCTTGGCTAATTGGAACCCCAGGAACTCAAAAAAAGCATCAAAAAAAGCGTAGGACCAACAGCAGTGAAATGACGATGAAAATCCGCAGTTTTTTGGCTGTAACTTTTGATCCGTTGCTCGCAGCGTATTGAGACTGCGATCAATCGATTTCTCTCGCAAAATTACGTCGGAGTAGTGCCCTAAAAAATTCATTGCAGCACTTTTCAAAGTCGTCGAAATTTTCGCCAAAAATCCAAAGGGGTTAGCCTTCCTTTTTTTGCGATTTTTGGAGCCGAAAATTTCTGGTCTTCGAATTGATTTGTATGACTGTTTCTTGGCTAATTGGAACCCCAGGAACTCAAAAAAAGCATCAAAAAAAGCGTAGGACCAACAGCAGAGAATTGACGATGAAAATCCGCAGTTTTTTGGCTGTAACTTTTGATCCGTTGCTCGCAGCGTATTGGGACTGCGATCAATCGATTTCTCTCGCAAAATTACGTCGAAGTAGTGCCCTAAAAAATTCATTGCAGCACTTTTCAAAGTCGTCGAAATTTTCGCCAAAAATCCAAAGGGGTCAGCCTTACTTTTTTTGCGATTTTTGGAGTCGAAAATTTCTGGTCTTCGAATCGATTTGTATGACTGTTTCTTGGCTAATTGGAACCCCAGGAACTCAAAAAAAGCATTAAAAAAAGCGTAGGACCAACAGCAGAGAAATGACGATGAAAATCCGCAGTTTTTTGGCTGTAACTTTTGATCCGTTGCTCGCAGCGTATTGGGACTGCGATCAATCGATTTCTCTCGCAAAATTACGTCGGAGTAGTGCCCTAAAAAATTCATTGCAGCACTTTTCAAAGTCGTCGAAATTTTCGCCAAAAATCCAAAGGGGTTAGCCTTACTTTTTTTGCAATTTTTGGAGCCGAAAATTTCTGGTCTTCGAATTGATTTGTATGACTGTTTCTTGGCTAATTGGAACCCCAGGAACTCAAAAAAAGCATTAAAAAAAGCGTAGGACCAACAGCAGAGAAATGACGATGAAAATCCGCAGTTTTTTGGCTGTAACTTTTGATCCGTTGCTCGCAGCGTATTGGGACTGCGATCAATCGATTTCTCTCGCAAAATTACGTCGGAGTAGTGCCCTAAAGAATCAATCGCAGCACTTTACGAAGTCTTCGAAATTTTCGCCAAAAATCCAAAGGGGTTAGCCTTACTTTTTTTGCGATTTTTGGAGCCGAAAATTTCTGGTCTTCGAATCGATTTGTATGACTGTTTCTTGGCTAATTGGAACCCCAGGAACTCAAAAAAAGCATCAAAAAAAGCGTAGGACCAACAGCAGAGAAATGACGATGAAAATCCGCAGTTTTTTGGCTGTAACTTTTGATCCGTTGCTCGCAGCGTATTGGGACTGCGATCAATCGATTTGTCTCGCAAAATTACGTCGGAGTAGTGCCCTAAAAAATTCATTGCAGCACTTTTCAAAGTCGTCGAAATTTTCGCCAAAAATCCAAAGGGGTTAGCCTTCCTTTTTTTGCGATTTTTGGAGCTGAAAATTTCTGGTCTCCGAATTAATTTGTATGACTGTTTCTTGGCTAATTGGAACCCCAGGAACTCAAAAAAAGCATTAAGAAAAGCGTAGGACCAACAGCAGAGAAATGACGATGAAAATCCGCAGTTTTTTGGCTGTAACTTTTGATCCGTTGCTCGCAGCGTATTGGGACTGCCATCAATCGATTTCTCTCGCAAAATTACGTCGGAGTAGTGCCCTAAAAAATTCATTGCAGCACTTTTCAAAGTCGTCGAAATTTTCGCCAAAAATCCAAAGGGGTTAGCCTTACTTTTTTTGCAATTTTTGGAGCCGAAAATTTCTGGTCTTCGAATTGATTTGTATGACTGTTTCTTGGCTAATTGGAACCCCAGGAACTCAAAAAAAGCATCAAAAAAAGCGTAGGACCAACAGCAGAGAAATGACGATGAAAATCCGCAGTTTTTTGGCTGTAACTTTTGATTCGTTGCTCGCGGCGTATTGGGACTGCGATTAATCGATTTCTCTCGCAAAATTACGTCGGAGTAGTGCCCTAAAGAATTAATCGCAGCACTTTACGAAGTCTTCGAAATTTTCGCCAAAAATCCAAAGGGGTTAGCCTTACTTTTTTTGCGATTTTTGGAGTCGAAAATTTCTGGTCTTCGAATCGATTTGTATGACTGTTTCTTGGCTAATTGGAACCCCAGGAACTCAAAAAAAGCATCAAAAAAAGCGTAGGACCAACAGCAGTGAAATGACGATGAAAATCCGCAGTTTTTTGGCTGTAACTTTTGATCCGTTGCTCGCAGCGTATTGAGACTGCGATCAATCGATTTCTCTCGCAAAATTACGTCGGAGTAGTGCCCTAAAAAATTCATTGCAGCACTTTTCAAAGTCGTCGAAATTTTCGCCAAAAATCCAAAGGGGTTAGCCTTCCTTTTTTTGCGATTTTTGGAGCCGAAAATTTCTGGTCTTCGAATTGATTTGTATGACTGTTTCTTGGCTAATTGGAACCCCAGGAACTCAAAAAAAGCATCAAAAAAAGCGTAGGACCAACAGCAGAGAAATGACGATGAAAATCCGCAGTTTTTTGGCTGTAACTTTTGATCCGTTGCTCGCAGCGTATTGGGACTGCGATCAATCGATTTCTCTCGCAAAATTACGTCGAAGTAGTGCCCTAAAAAATTCATTGCAGCACTTTTCAAAGTCGTCGAAATTTTCGCCAAAAATCCAAAGGGGTTAGCCTTACTTTTTTTGCGATTTTTGGAGTCGAAAATTTCTGGTCTTCGAATCGATTTGTATGACTGTTTCTTGGCTAATTGGAACCCCAGGAACTCAAAAAAAGCATTAAAAAAAGCGTAGGACCAACAGCAGAGAAATGACGATGAAAATCCGCAGTTTTTTGGCTGTAACTTTTGATCCGTTGCTCGCAGCGTATTGGGACTGCGATCAATCGATTTCTCGCGCAAAATTACATCGGAGTGGTGCCCTAAAAAATTTATTGCAGCGCTTTTCAAAGTCGTCGAAATTTTCGCCAAAAATCCAAAGGGGTTAGCCTTACTTTTTTTGCGATTTTTGGAGCCGAAAATTTCAGGTCTTCGAATTGATTTGTATGACTGTTTCTTGGCTAATTGGAACCCCAGGAACTCAAAAAAAGCATTAAAAAAAGCGTAGGACCAACAGCAGAGAAATGACGATGAAAATCCGCAGTTTTTTGGCTGTAACTTTTGATCCGTTGCTCGCGGCGTATTGGGACTGCGATCAATCGATTTCTCTCCCAAAATTACGTCGGAGTAGTGCCCTAAAGAATTAATCGCAGCACTTTACGAAGTCTTCAAAATTTTCGCCAAAAATCCAAAGGGGTTAGCCTTACTTTTTTTGCGATTTTTGGAGCCGAAAATTTCTGGTCTTCGAATCGATTTGTATGACTGTTTCTTGGCTAATTGGAACCCCAGGACCTCAAAAAAAGCATTAAAAAAAGCGTAGGACCAACAGCAGAGAAATGACGATGAAAATCCGCAGTTTTTTGGCTGTAACTTTTGATCCGTTGCTCGCAGCGTATTGGGACTGCGATCAATCGATTTCTCTCGCAAAATTACGTCGGAGTAGTGCCCTAAAAAATTCATTGCAGCACTTTTCAAAGTCGTCGAAATTTTCGCCAAAAATCCAAAGGGGTTAGCCTTACTTTTTTTGCAATTTTTGGAGCCGAAAATTTCTGGTCTTCGAATTGATTTGTATGACTGTTTCTTGGCTAATTGGAACCCCAGGAACTCAGAAAAAGCATTAAAAAAAGCGTAGAACCGACAGCAGAGAAATGACGATGAAAATCCGCAGTTTTTTGGCTGTAACTTTTGATCCGTTGCTCGCAGCGTATTGGGACTGCGATCAATCGATTTCCCTCGCAAAATTACGTCGAAGTAGTGCCCTAAAAAATTCATTGCAGCACTTTTCAAAGTCGTCGATATTTTCGCCAAAAATCCAAAGGGGTTAGCCTTACTTTTTTTGCAATTTTTGGAGCCGAAAATTTCTGGTCTTCGAATTGATTCGTATGACTGTTTCTTGGCTAATTGGAACCCCAGGATCTCAGAAAAAGCATTAAAAAAAGCGTAGAACCAACAGCAGAGAAATGACGATGAAAATCCGCAGTTTTTTGGCTGTAACTTTTGATCCGTTGCTCGCAGCGTATTGGGACTGCGATCAATCGATTTCTCTCGCAAAATTACGTCGGAGTAGTGCCCTAAAAAATTCATTGCAGCACTTTTCAAAGTCGTCGAAATTTTCGCCAAAAATCCAAAGGGGTTAGCCTTCCTTTTTTTGCGATTTTTGGAGCCGAAAATTTCTGGTCTTCGAATTGATTTGTATGACTGTTTCTTGGCTAATTGGAACCCCAGGAACTCAAAAAAAGCATTAAAAAAAGCGTAGGACCAACAGCAGAGAAATGACGATGAAAATCCGCAGTTTTTTGGCTGTAACTTTTGATCCGTTGCTCGCAGCGTATTGGGACTGCGATCAATCGATTTCTCTCGCAAAATTACGTCGAAGTAGTGCCCTAAAAAATTCATTGCAGCACTTTTCAAAGTCGTCGAAATTTTCGCCAAAAATCCAAAGGGGTTAGCCTTCCTTTTTTTGCGATTTTTGGAGCTGAAAATTTCTGGTCTCCGAATTAATTTGTATGACTGTTTCTTGGCTAATTGGAACCCCAGGAACTCAAAAAAAGCATTAAGAAAAGCGTAGGACCAACAGCAGAGAAATGACGATGAAAATCCGCAGTTTTTTGGCTGTAACTTTTGATCCGTTGCTCGCAGCGTATTGGGACTGCCATCAATCGATTTCTCTCGCAAAATTACGTCGGAGTAGTGCCCTAAAAAATTCATTGCAGCACTTTTCAAAGTCGTCGAAATTTTCGCCAAAAATCCAAAGGGGTTAGCCTTACTTTTTTTGCGATTTTTGGAGCCGAAAATTTCTGGTCTTCGAATCGATTTGTATGACTGTTTTTCGGCTAATTGGAACCCCAGGAACTCAAAAAAAGCATCAAAAAAAGCGTAGGACCAACAGCAGTGAAATGACGATGAAAATCCGCAGTTTTTTGGCTGTAACTTTTGATCCGTTGCTCGCAGCGTATTGGGACTGCGATCAATCGATTTCTCTCGCAAAATTACGTCGGAGTAGTGCCCTAAAAAATTCATTGCAGCACTTTTCAAAGTCGTCGAAATTTTCGCCAAAAATCCAAAGGGGTTAGCCTTACTTTTTTTGCAATTTTTGGAGCCGAAAATTTCTGGTCTTCGAATTGATTCGTATGACTGTTTCTTGGCTCATTGGAACCCCAGGAACTCAATAAAAGCATTAAAAAAAGCGTAGGACCAACAGCAGAGAAATGACGATGAAAATCCGCAGTTTTTTGGCTGTAACTTTTGATCCGTTGCTCGCAGCGTATTGGGACTGCGATCAATCGATTTCTCTCGCAAAATTACGTCGGAGTAGTGCCCTAAAAAATTCATTGCAGCACTTTTCAAAGTCGTCGAAATTTTCGCCAAAAATCCAAAGGGGTTGGCCTTCCTTTTTTTGCGATTTTTGGAGCTGAAAATTTCTGGTCTCCGAATTGATTTGTATGACTGTTTCTTGGCTAATTGGAACCCCAGGAACTCAAAAAAAGCATTAAGAAAAGCGTAGGACCAACAGCAGAGAAATGACGATGAAAATCCGCAGTTTTTTGGCTGTAACTTTTGATCCGTTGCTCGCAGCGTATTGGGACTGCGATCAATCGATTTCTCTCGCAAAATTACGTCGGAGTAGTGCCCTAAAAAATTCATTGCAGCACTTTTCAAAGTCGTCGAAATTTTCGCCAAAAATCCAAAGGGGTTAGCCTTACTTTTTTTGCAATTTTTGGAGCCGAAAATTTCTGGTCTTCGAATTGATTTGTATGACTGTTTCTTGGCTAATTGGAACCCCAGGAACTCAAAAAAGCATCAAAGAAAGCGTAGGACCAACAGCAGAGAAATGACGATGAAAATCCGCAGTTTTTTGGCTGCAACTTTTGATCCGTTGCTCGCAGCGTATTGGGACTGCGATCAATCGATTTCTCTCGCAAAATTACGTCGGAGTAGTGCCCTAAAGAATTAATCGCAGCACTTTACGAAGTCTTCGAAATTTTCGCCAAAAATCCAAAGGGGTTAGCCTTACTTTTTTTGCGATTTTTGGAGCCGAAAATTTCTGGTCTTCGAATCGATTTGTATGACTGTTTCTTGGCTTATTGGAACCCCAGGAACTCAAAAAAAGCATCAAAAAAAGCGTAGGACCAACAGCAGTGAAATGACGATGAAAATCCGCAGTTTTTTGGCTGTAACTTTTGATCCGTTGCTCGCAGCGTATTGGGACTGCGATCAATCGATTTCTCTCGCAAAATTACGTCGGAGTAGTGCCCTAAAAAATTCATTGCAGCACTTTTCAAAGTCGTCGAAATTTTCGCCAAAAATCCAAAGGGGTTAGCCTTTCTTTTTTTGCGATTTTTGGAGCCGAAAATTTCTGGTCTTCGAATTGATTTGTATGACTGTTTCTTGGCTAATTGGAACCCCAGGAACTCAAAAAAAGCATTAAAAAAAGCGTAGGACCAACAGCAGAGAAATGACGATGAAAATCCGCAGTTTTTTGGCTGTAACTTTTGATCCGTCGCTCGCAGCGTATTGGGACTGCGATCAATCGATTTCTCGCGCAAAATTACATCGGAGTGGTGCCCTAAAAAATTTATTGCAGCGCTTTTCAAAGTCGTCGAAATTTTCGCCAAAAATCCAAAGGGGTTAGCCTTACTTTTTTTGCGATTTTTGGAGCCGAAAATTTCAGGTCTTCGAATTGATTTGTATGACTGTTTCTAGGCTAATTGGAACCCCAGGAACTCAAAAAAAGCATTAAAAAAAGCGTAGGACCAACAGCAGAGAAATGACGATGAAAATCCGCAGTTTTTTGGCTGTAACTTTTGATCCGTTGCTCGCAGCGTATTGGGACTGCGATCAATCGATTTCTCTCGCAAAATTACATCGGAGTAGTGCCCTAAAAAATTTATTGCAGCGCTTTTCAAAGTCGTCGAAATTTTCGCCAAAAATCCAAAGGGGTTAGCCTTACTTTTTTTGCGATTTTTGGAGCCGAAAATTTCTGGTCATCGAATCGATTTGTATGACTGTTTCTTGGCTAATTGGAACCCCAGGAACTCAAAAAAAGCATCAAAAAAAGCGTAGGACCAACAGCAGAGAAATGACGATGAAAATCCGCAGTTTTTTGGCTGTAACTTTTGATCCGTTGCTCGCAGCGTATTGGGACTGCGATCAATCGATTTCTCTCGCAAAATTACGTCGGAGTAGTGCCCTAAAGAATTAATCGCAGCACTTTCCAAAGTCTTCGAAATTTTCGCCAAAAATCCAAAGGGGTTAGCCTTACTTTTTTTGCGATTTTTGGAGCCGAAAATTTCTGGTCTTCGAATTGATTTGTATGACTGTTTCTTGGCTAATTGGAACCCCAGGAACTCAGAAAAAGCATTAAAAAAAGCGTAGGACCAACAGCAGAGAAATGACGATGAAAATCCGCAGTTTTTTGGCTGTAACTTTTGATCCGTTGCTCGCAGCGTATTGGGACTGCGATCAATCGATTTCTCTCGCAAAATCACGTCGGAGTAGTGCCCTAAAAAATTCATTGCAGCACTTTTCAAAGTCGTCGAAATTTTCGCCAAAAATCCAAAGGGGTTAGCCTTACTTTTTTTGCAATTTTTAGATCCGAAAATTTCTGGTCTTCGAATTGATTTGTATGACTGTTTCTTGGCTAATTGGAACCCCAGGAACTCAATAAAAGCATTAAAAAAAGCGTAGGACCAACAGCAGAGAAATGACGATGAAAATCCGCAGTTTTTTGGCTGTAACTTTTGATCCGTTGCTCGCAGCGTATTGGGACTGCGATCAATCGATTTCTCTCGCAAAATTACGTCGGAGTAGTGCCCTAAAGAATTAATCGCAGCACTTCACGAAGTCTTCGAAATTTTCGCCAAAAATCCAAAGGGGTTAGCCTTACTTTTTTTGCGATTTTTGGAGCCGAAAATTTCTGGTCTTCGAATTGATTTGTATGACTGTTTCTTGGCTAATTGGAACCCCAGGAACTCAAAAAAAGCATTAAAAAAAGCGTAGGACCAACAGCAGAGAAATGACGATGAAAATCCGCAGTTTTTTGGCTGTAACTTTTGATCCGTTGCTCGCAGCGTATTGGGACTGCGATCAATCGATTTCTCGCGCAAAATTACATCGGAGTAGTGCCCTAAAAAATTTATTGCAGCGCTTTTCAAAGTCGTCGAAATTTTCGCCAAAAATCCAAAGGGGTTAGCCTTACTTTTTTTGCGATTTTTGGAGCCGAAAATTTCTGGTCTTCGAATTGATTTGTATGACTGTTTCTTGGCCAATTGGAACCCCAAGAACTCAAAAAAAGCATTAAAAAAAGCGTAGGACCAACAGCAGAGAAATGACGATGAAAATCCGCAGTTTTTTGGCTGTAACTTTTGATCCGTTGCTCGCAGCGTATTGGGACTGCGATCAATCGATTTCTCTCGCAAAATTACGTCGGAGTAGTGCCCTAAAGAATTAATCGCAGCACTTTCCAAAGTCTTCGAAATTTTCGCCAAAAATCCAAAGGGGTTAGCCTTACTTTTTTTGCGATTTTTGGAGCCGAAAATTTCTGGTCTTCGAATTGATTCGTATGACTGTTTCTTGGCTAATTGGAACCCCAGGAACTCAAAAAAAGCATTAAAAAAAGCGTAGGACCAACAGCAGAGAAATGACGATGAAAATCCGCAGTTTTTTGGCTGTAACTTTTGATCCGTTGGTCGCAGCGTACTGGGACTGCGATCAATCGATTTCTCTCGCAAAATTACATCGGAGTAGTGCCCTCAAAAATTTATTGCAGCACTTTCCAAAGTCTTCGAAATTTTCGCCAAAAATCCAAAGGGGTTAGCCTTACTTTTTTTGCGATTTTTGGAGCCGAAAATTTCTGGTCATCGAATCGATTTGTATGACTGTTTCTTGGCTAATTGGAACCCCAGGAACTCAAAAAAAGCATCAAAAAAAGCGTAGGACCAACAGCAGAGAAATGACGATGAAAATCCGCAGTTTTTTGGCTGTAACTTTTGATCCGTTGCTCGCAGCGTATTGGGACTGCGATCAATCGATTTCTCTCGCAAAATTACGTCGGAGTAGTGCCCTAAAAAATTCATTGCAGCACTTTTCAAAGTCGTCGAAATTTTCGCCAAAAATCCAAAGGGGTTAGCCTTACTTTTTTTGCAATTTTTGGAGCCGAAAATTTCTGGTCTTCGAATTGATTTGTATGACTGTTTCTTGGCTAATTGGAACCCCAGGAACTCAATAAAAGCATTAAAAAAAGCGTAGGACCAACAGCAGAGAAATGACGATGAAAATCCGCAGTTTTTTGGCTGTAACTTTTGATCCGTTGCTCGCAGCGTATTGGGACTGCGATCAATCGATTTCTCTCGCAAAATTACGTCGGAGTAGTGCCCTAAAGAATTAATCGCAGCACTTCACGAAGTCTTCGAAATTTTCGCCAAAAATCCAAAGGGGTTAGCCTTACTTTTTTTGCGATTTTTGGAGCCGAAAATTTCTGGTCTTCGAATTGATTTGTATGACTGTTTCTTGGCTAATTGGAACCCCAGGAACTCAAAAAAAGCATTAAAAAAAGCGTAGGACCAACAGCAGAGAAATGACGATGAAAATCCGCAGTTTTTTGGCTGTAACTTTTGATCCGTTGCTCGCAGCGTATTGGGACTGCGATCAATCGATTTCTCGCGCAAAATTACATCGGAGTAGTGCCCTAAAAAATTTATTGCAGCGCTTTTCAAAGTCGTCGAAATTTTCGCCAAAAATCCAAAGGGGTTAGCCTTACTTTTTTTGCGATTTTTGGAGCCGAAAATTTCTGGTCTTCGAATTGATTTGTATGACTGTTTCTTGGCCAATTGGAACCCCAAGAACTCAAAAAAAGCATTAAAAAAAGCGTAGGACCAACAGCAGAGAAATGACGATGAAAATCCGCAGTTTTTTGGCTGTAACTTTTGATCCGTTGCTCGCAGCGTATTGGGACTGCGATCAATCGATTTCTCTCGCAAAATTACGTCGGAGTAGTGCCCTAAAGAATTAATCGCAGCACTTTCCAAAGTCTTCGAAATTTTCGTCAAAAATCCAAAGGGGTTAGCCTTACTTTTTTTGCGATTTTTGGAGCCGAAAATTTCTGGTCTTCGAATTGATTCGTATGACTGTTTCTTGGCTAATTGGAACCCCAGGAACTCAAAAAAAGCATTAAAAAAAGCGTAGGACCAACAGCAGAGAAATGACGATGAAAATCCGCAGTTTTTTGGCTGTAACTTTTGATCCGTTGGTCGCAGCGTACTGGGACTGCGATCAATCGATTTCTCTCGCAAAATTACATCGGAGTAGTGCCCTCAAAAATTTATTGCAGCACTTTCCAAAGTCTTCGAAATTTTCGCCAAAAATCCAAAGGGGTTAGCCTTACTTTTTTTGCGATTTTTGGAGCCGAAAATTTCTGGTCATCGAATCGATTTGTATGACTGTTTCTTGGCTAATTGGAACCCCAGGAACTCAAAAAAAGCATCAAAAAAAGCGTAGGACCAACAGCAGAGAAATGACGATGAAAATCCGCAGTTTTTTGGCTGTAACTTTTGATCCGTTGCTCGCAGCGTATTGGGACTGCGATCAATCGATTTCTCTCGCAAAATTACGTCGGAGTAGTGCCCTAAAAAATTCATTGCAGCACTTTTCAAAGTCGTCGAAATTTTCGCCAAAAATCCAAAGGGGTTAGCCTTACTTTTTTTGCAATTTTTGGAGCCGAAAATTTCTGGTCTTCGAATTGATTTGTATGACTGTTTCTTGGCTAATTGGAACCCCAGGAACTCAATAAAAGCATTAAAAAAAGCGTAGGACCAACAGCAGAGAAATGACGATGAAAATCCGCAGTTTTTTGGCTGTAACTTTTGATCCGTTGCTCGCAGCGTATTGGGACTGCGATCAATCGATTTCTCTCGCAAAATTACGTCGGAGTAGTGCCCTAAAGAATTAATCGCAGCACTTCACGAAGTCTTCGAAATTTTCGCCAAAAATCCAAAGGGGTTAGCCTTACTTTTTTTGCGATTTTCGGAGCCGAAAATTTCTGGTCTTCGAATTGATTTGTATGACTGTTTCTTGGCTAATTGGAACCCCAGGAACTCAAAAAAAGCATTAAAAAAAGCGTAGGACCAACAGCAGAGAAATGACGATGAAAATCCGCAGTTTTTTGGCTGTAACTTTTGATCCGTTGCTCGCAGCGTATTGGGACTGCGATCAATCGATTTCTCGCGCAAAATTACATCGGAGTAGTGCCCTAAAAAATTTATTGCAGCGCTTTTCAAAGTCGTCGAAATTTTCGCCAAAAATCCAAAGGGGTTAGCCTTACTTTTTTTGCGATTTTTGGAGCCGAAAATTTCTGGTCTTCGAATTGATTTGTATGACTGTTTCTTGGCCAATTGGAACCCCAAGAACTCAAAAAAAGCATTAAAAAAAGCGTAGGACCAACAGCAGAGAAATGACGATGAAAATCCGCAGTTTTTTGGCTGTAACTTTTGATCCGTTGCTCGCAGCGTATTGGGACTGCGATCAATCGATTTCTCTCGCAAAATTACGTCGGAGTAGTGCCCTAAAGAATTAATCGCAGCACTTTCCAAAGTCTTCGAAATTTTCGCCAAAAATCCAAAGGGGTTAGCCTTACTTTTTTTGCGATTTTTGGAGCCGAAAATTTCTGGTCTTCGAATTGATTTGTATGACTGTTTCTTGGCCAATTGGAACCCCAAGAACTCAAAAAAAGCATTAAAAAAAGCGTAGGACCAACAGCAGAGAAATGACGATGAAAATCCGCAGTTTTTTGGCTGTAACTTTTGATCCGTTGCTCGCAGCGTATTGGGACTGCGATCAATCGATTTCTCTCGCAAAATTACGTCGGAGTAGTGCCCTAAAGAATTAATCGCAGCACTTTCCAAAGTCTTCGAAATTTTCGCCAAAAATCCAAAGGGGTTAGCCTTACTTTTTTTGCGATTTTTGGAGCCGAAAATTTCTGGTCTTCGAATTGATTCGTATGACTGTTTCTTGGCTAATTGGAACCCCAGGAACTCAAAAAAAGCATTAAAAAAAGCGTAGGACCAACAGCAGAGAAATGACGATGAAAATCCGCAGTTTTTTGGCTGTAACTTTTGATCCGTTGGTCGCAGCGTATTGGGACTGCGATCAATCGATTTCTCTCGCAAAATTACATCGGAGTAGTGCCCTCAAAAATTTATTGCAGCACTTTCCAAAGTCTTCGAAATTTTCGCCAAAAATCCAAAGGGGTTAGCCTTACTTTTTTTGCGATTTTTGGAGCCGAAAATTTCTGGTCTTCGAATTGATTTGTATGACTGTTTCTTGGCTAATTGGAACCCCAGGAACTCAAAAAAAGCATTAAAAAAAGCGTAGGACCAACAGCAGAGAAATGACGATGAAAATCCGCAGTTTTTTGGCTGTAACTTTTGATCCGTTGCTCGCAGCGTATTGGGACTGCGATCAATCGATTTCTCTCGCAAAATTACATCGGAGTAGTGCCCTTAAGAATTAATCGCAGCACTTTCCAAAGTCTTCGAAATTTTCGCCAAAAATCTAAAGGGGTTAGCCTTCCTTTTTTTGCGATTTTTGGAGCCGAAAATTTCTGGTCTTCGAATTGATTTGTATGACTGTTTCTTGGCTAATTGGAACCCCAGGAACTCAAAAAAAGCATTAAAAAAAGCGTAGGACCAACAGCAGAGAAATGACGATGAAAATCCGCAGTTTTTTGGCTGTAACTTTTGATCCGTTGCTCGCAGCGTATTGGGACTGCGATCAATCGATTTCTCTCGCAAAATTACGTCGGAGTAGTGCCCTAAAGAATTAATCGCAGCACTTTCCAAAGTCTTCGAAATTTTCGCCAAAAATCCAAAGGGGTTAGCCTTAATTCTTTGGTCATTTTGGGAGCAGAGAATGTTTCGTCTCAGAATCGATTTGTATTACGCTCCCCCAAATAATTGGCCCCCAAGGAACTCAGTAAACACAGCAACAAATCGGACGGATCAACAATAGAGAAATTACTTATTAGAATATTTTCTGCCACCTTACGTCGTCTTTGAAAGTAATGTTTTCCATGTGTTTCCTTTCATGTCTCCTTTTAAACTATTTTGTTATTTGTATCACGTTCCAAGTCTCAATCGCACAATACAACGTTCCATGTTCTATGTCTCATATAAAAATCGACAGCACGGCGAATTCACGAAATTTCTCTATTTTATCAAGATGCCGCGATTTCTTCAATGGAAGATGAATTCCATCATAGAACCACAGTAACAATATTCATTTGAACATATTTGGTCACGCATGATATCTCATAACATCAAACATATCAGTCCTCGGAATCCTTGTTTCTCCAAATACAGAGCCCCTAACAAGGCAGGACCCGAGTATTCAGCCCCCCTTAGCTTCTTTCTCAATCCCCTAATGGATTTACAGGTTCTTCTTCCAATGAATCGAACTTTCAGGATTACAAAAGACACTACGATAACACCGTGGGATACATAGATAGAGTAGTACGTCGCCAATGTCCTGGTTTTGTGCTACAACGCTAGATTTTCTGATCATAGTTCTATTGAGCTATGTTTTACAATATTTTATATAATTGATATACTTTTATCCAAAAGGGCAAATCCAATTTCGCAGTACAAGTCTGCCACAGCTGTGCATGGTAAAATAACCTTGATTCACGTTTCTGTATTCTATAAGTTTGTACAGTGCGTATGAGCCAGAACCTCTCTCCTCGTGACCTCAATGTCACAGTAATACTTGTAGTTACTTGCGTGTAACAAACTTTGAAGCTCGATGAAACAAAACTAACGGGAGAGAGATACCTACGTGAATGCATATAGGTTCGATCTAGATTGGACTGTATGAGCAGGTAACCAAATGTATCACTTCACGTGTATCCATACATATGTATGTACCTGCATTGCATATGGATGAAAAGTTGTTCTCTACACAAATACATGTACACCTGAGTCGAATCTGTCGCTGGTGATACTGACTCGATACGATATCAAGGCCAGTGATCCTATTATCCGATTTTCTTATAGCACCAACCAAGCAATGTACCTACGATTAAATCTGACCATAGACGCTAAATATTTAACAGAAAGCGGTATCAGAATTTGAAACTAGGTTGAAGAGTTTGATTCGCTAAAATCAAAGACGAAATTTCATAGAAATAAAACATCGCGCGTCAAGTAACGACTGTAACGGAATTGCAGCCGTGAGGCTTTGAAGCGTGATACGTGACTCGAAAGAGGATAACAATTCAGCAATTACATGAAACTAACACAGTACATCTATTGACAATGTTGGTACAATTAGTTAGAGAATGAAAATCGTAAAAAAAAACTTAATCGCACGTAGCACTCGAAATGAAAATCGCGGCTAATTATCGAATAACTGTTGTAAGTGTTATACGCTCAACAATACGAACAAGGTGACACTGTATTCCTAATATTCTTTATCTCGACAAGACATTTGCGAAAATAACAAAACAAGCATCGAATTTTGAAGCAAAAATTTCTAAGGAGAAAAGATATGAGAGCGAAACGAACAAGGAAAAGGATGCAAGTTAAATAACACGCTTATTCGATCGAATAAACTAAGGAAGGATTGTCAGCATTCATTCGGTTAATCCACATTAGGACGTGAAACTAATGACTGTTCGAAAGCAAAACTTGAGTCTCCGAGTGCTAATCAGCTACGTACTTTCAACCTAATCAAAGTAAAGCAAAACAAATAATCGTCAAGCTCTATAGCAAGTCTTGCATGAAAGTATACGTCGTAATAACGCATGACCATAACTGAGGCGTAAATATATGTGCATTGTCGACTGGAAAATATTATGGCCGTACCGTTATCCCTGGGATATAACCACTCATCTGATCCGTCTGAGTGATGCCAAATCGTTTCGGACGAAGCTAAATGATGATTTCTGTAAAATATGAATCTGCTCACATTTCTCTACTAGTCATTACGACCATCCCTAGGTTACGCCAATTAATCATTGAATATACACACTGATGACGATTAGAATATCGATGTCTGAACCACTTGTATTCAGGAACAATTCATCAACGTTAATCAAAGACTCGGTAATTTTAATATTTGACAAAACCGATTTGGTTAGCAATAATTTGATTGCAATAATCTATTACACATGTTTAATTTTAATAGAATAATTCTACCGACTGCTTGTCGTTTAAAAAATCTTATAGCCTGAAATAATGGTAACATGATTCCGATGTATACATATACAACTCGAGTGCATGCAGCACACGTATATCTCATATCTGCATGCTTACATTCGATCCTACGTACGTACGTACATACATACATACCGTCTTGCGGATATGTTCACTAGTTGGGTTGGTGATGCCGGTATGTATACTCGTAATAAACGAAATAGCGTGCGCTTAAATGCACCAAGGCTACGGATGACTTTCTAACAACAATCACTTTATGTAACGGCCATTATTCGTTCCTTTATTACAACAAACGTAAATACAAATAATAGTTTACGGTAATAATAATTGATAATATAATAATAATAATAAGAATAATAAGAATAATAAGAATAAGAATAATATTAATAATGATAATGATACTAGTCATATATGAACAAAATCGACAAGTGATCGGGGATTTGTTTTTATTTATTATAAATATACATTGTGGAGGAGGGACTAGAGGGCCTCTTTGGCGATCGGCCGCTGCCGCAAACCGTCGGCTTATTATTGTCAACAAAACACGACTTATTTCAAACAAACAAATCATAACGATTAAATGGTCAAACAATTGACATTTACTTACATAAACAATTTTTTTACAAGAAATTCATACAATCTAAGCACTTATACTACACACAGTTCACTGTCAAACAATGATAAACCGTTGCACAAAAATACTCTGCAGCCTCACTTTCGTTTTAAAAAGAACCTGGTCATTTCTTTCATTTCTTTCATTTCTTTCATTTCTACATTCATTCATTCGAAAAATTCTCTACGGCCGTTCAAAGCTTTCTAATTTTTAACCGCAGTCTTATAAATTTTGCGGTATGGTATCCGTTTAATTAACTGATTTTTTTTTTTATACTTGCTTTTTATTTATTTTTTTTTATGATTTCTGTTCTTTCTTAATCGTGGGGCATCTGGAAATTAAATTTCGTCTATTCTTCTGTCCCTTGGATTAAAAGTGTTACCTAGCCGACGAAGCACACTTCACGAACGTTGTACGCCTGAATTCAGAGGATTCGAAGAAAGAAAATTTGCTGAACAAGCAAAAAAATGTGCCAATATATGGGTGAAAAAATAGCATTTGCCTAAGCTTATTAAGTTTTCGATATTCGACAGTAAGTCGAAAATTTATACTTGAACGAATTTAACCCGTCACGGTTTAATACGATACATGAATACGATTAGAAATTAACATGTATTATGTATTCTATTAATTATACAACGTATCGACACACTCGTCCTGACTCATACTTCCGATATATGTATATATATATATACGGGTGGTAGCCTGCAAAAAAGTGAAAATGGCTACAAGAGCGTTACCGCGATATTATAATATTTCTACGTATACTTATCAACTAGCTAACAGAAATTAATTTCTTTAAACGTTTTACTCACAGTACAGCAAATGATCGAAGTGGTGAATTTTGAATGATTCGAGTTAATTATATGTGCAGGCGTTATTGCCTAATTCTCGCCTATCTCGGCAGGTTGTAAGTTATGTGTATGTATGCAGAATGAAGTCAATACTGGAAATTAATTGTTCTTAAAAGTAAATTCCTGCGAGTAGTTATACAACTATTCAATCTTGATACAAGTAAGTATTTAATTTAATATGTACAAAATTAACTGAACGGGAAAGAAATCCAGCGAATCCAGGTCACGCTGTGTGTAATAACATTGCGTATAATAAATAGTGCCCGTAAATTACCAGTCTCTTTTAATATTTAATAAATTATTGTCCACCTCAAAATTCAACAACTTTTGTGAAACTGATTATTTCTATCTATTCTTCGCCGTTTCAATCTAACGAAGAAAAATTAATTGTACAAAATAATTTTATAAAATTAGAAACACGAAATGGCGGCAAATAATTGGCAATAATAACATAACACACAGAATTTGACAATTGCGACGACAACGTCGTTTCGGACACACGCATACTTTTCATTTCCCTGTAAATCTATCAGTTTTCATTCAGAGCGATACATTTTGCAATACACAATTTATGCAAAATAGTATCTTTCCAAGAACTGGGGTGCCTTGAAGGAATTGTCCAACAGCAAAATTGTAATATAACAACGTTTGATTGATCTACCAAAGTAAAATAATGTGAAAACGAGTGACCGGTACTCTGTTAGTTGTGAACAGTCAGAATAAATGCAGTCGCCGTGATGAATGAGAAATCGTTAATTGTTTACAAAAAAAAAGCACCGCTGGATGATCACTGGTAATTTCTTTCGTTATTGATATTCAAGAAATAAAAATTAACAAAGAACTACCGGCGATTGGTGATTTTCCAAATGTTACCGGAGTGTACTTTTCGGATGATCAATCTATTCTATCTATTAATCAGCGATATAACGATATTTTCAATACATGTATAATTAAAAACAGAACAAAATCTAAGCTAAACAATCGAAAATTGATATGATTTTATTATTATCATACATATAAAGATTACTCAGCTGCCGTAATAATGTTAGCTTCTCATTGACAATTGCTCCAAGACACTCCATTACCGCAAAAATCCACCCTTTGAGGGTGTTTTTAATAGCAACAAATAATCGATTCCTTTCCAACTGATGCAAAACAAAACAATTCAAACATTTCTCCGTTTTTCGAATATTTCATTTAGCGTACTGCCTCCTTCTGCCGGTCGATTTCGTCGAAGACTTCTTGTTAGGCGTATAAGTACTACTCGGGGTGGATAGAGTAAGATTAGCGACAACGCCGGCGTCGCTCCACGTCCGACTTCGGCTAGTCAAAGCGGAGTCGCTACAAAATCTGGGCCTCTGTATATGCACATGGCCAGTAGTTTCCTCGGTAGATTTCTCCCCCTCGAAAAACCTGCACATTTCTCTAACCGGAACGGACTTAGCGGCCCTGTTCAAGTCGTGAAGGGACCGCGCCCGCTGTTTTCCTCTAGGACTAGGATTGGCTTTGGCCCTTCCGAGGTCCTCAGTGCTTCTGGCTAGCCGACCACCGAGTCTCGACAATGATTCGAAAAGTGTGAGTTTGTCGCGTACCGGAACATAGTGATCGACGCGTTGACACCGCTTCAGGAGCCTGGCAATCGCCTCTTCGGGAGGTTCAGGGGCGAGTGAAAACGACGTGGGGGATTTCGGCTGCAGGGTTGTATCTCTGTGTTTCAGTGCTGAGGGTCTGGTCAAGGACAAGGTGGGCAAGGAGGTCAAAGTGGTCGCGGAAACTTCCAATGCTGGGGTTTGTACTTGCTGGTAGATCGGAATCCTGGAGGAAACGGGTGCCAGCCGTTCCTTGCGATCGCAGATAGTTTCGACCTGAGTATCGACGTTCGACGAGTGGTTAATCAACGTCGTCAGGCCCCTGTCTCGGACGCAGCGTCGTTCTCTGGCGCGGCTTCTGCGTTCGCCGACACTGCCGGAAACTGAATCAGTTTTTGGTTGGCTCGATATGAGTTTCACGGAGTTGGCCAGGTTCCGGTGTTCTTCGAACCGTACAGAGTTTCCCGGTACTTTGACTAGCGACGACTTTATCACCTCGAATTTTTCACCCTCGAGAATCGAGCCGTTCGTCGTCGTCGTCGTCCTCGACTCCGGTGACCTCCGACGCACCGTAGTCAAACTACACGAGGATACATCTTTCGCGGATTTCTCTCTCGATACTGAACCGTTCCTGCGCGTAGCTTGCACACCGTTTGTCGAAGGCAACAGCACTATGTTGTGGTTTTTATTATTGTTGTTGTTGTTGTTGTTGTTGTTCTCGACGTTTTTCTCAATCTCGGCAGAGTGGCAAATCCTTGTTAACTTGGTGAGGGACACGATGTTGTTGTTCTCCTCAGCCCAGGCCTTTCGGCGTCGGGCATCCTCCTCCACAACCCTGCGACTCCGGGCCTCGTTTTCCCTTCGCCTCGCCTCCTTGTACCTCTCTATCCTCTGCTCCTTGGTCTCCGGCGGTGGAAGTACTGTTGTGCAAATACCGTTGACGGAGTCAGCGGAGTCGACGCTCGACTGGCCGCCACCCCAGGGCAAGCTGTCGTCGCTACCCTCGCTGCTTTCGCTAGAGGCCCAGGGCCTCGTGGGCGGAAGTTCCTTCGGGAGGATATGGGGAATACTACGAAACTCCCCGTGGACGTCTTCGTCGCTCGAATTGCTAGACCAGCCTCGCAGCTCGCTCCTGGCTCTCCTCCGGTACTCCTCTGACGTGATCGAGCTGTTCACCTCTCTCTCCTTTGATGAGTTACGAAACCAGGAGCGCAGTTCACTTCGAGACCGCCTTCTGGATTCGGTGGGGCTGTCCGGCAGCGGCACTGGACCTCGAGGACAGATGGTCAGGATCTCCAGGAAGTTCAAACAGCGCTGAGCCCGGAAAGGTGTTTGTCTAACGAGTTCAGCAGCGATAGCTCGCACCCAGGACCAGTAGATGGGTTCTGTGTCGGCCTGGAAATATAAAAGTTCGATTGACTTAATGGGAAAGGAATAGATATCGTAGAAAATAGTTGCGATTGGCTGTTTCGCACAAGCATTAACTTTTTAAATGTTAACTCGGACGATAAATTTTTTAACGAAGCAAAACTGTTTCAACAACGATGGAAAGTTTCACGTTGCCCAATTCATCGCAGGAGAACCATGACGACGTTACGCGCAAAATTCGGCCGACTTCCGATACCAACATCATACGCGCTTTCGGCGGATGTGAAACTTGGATGAACCCGCGACTTTCTGCTTAGTAATTGCAAGGTCGCGGTCGCGAATTACCAAGCGTCCGGATCAGGGATTGTGCGCCTCCGACCGACCTGCGAGTCCACATTGTTCAAGCATACAAGTGCTTTGTAACAATGATGTTGCTAAGACTCGTTGGTGGATACAAGTCGTTGATCTCGATTAGATTATATAGAACTAAATTGGAGCTTTGTACATTTGTGTTTGATTAAACTAACACAAATAGTAGATTCATTAATCGCCAATTATAAAACATCAAATTTATCGTACAGTCTCGTTGCACTCTTCACATGATACATCCGTATTTGCACAGAGAGGCTATCTTTCGAGTGGAATGATTCATTCTCGCGGGTTCGGAGAGTTCAAGTTTTTTTTTTGTGTTTTTCCTCTTATACTTAATGAAACACATATGGCCGAGATACGTCTCGCCGTGTATAGCTGGATCGAAAAGTGTGTAGAGTGCATATATACACACGCATTAAGAGAAGATCCTGAACAATGGGTCATGGGAGGGCGATTTCGGACTCCCACGCTAACCATAGACATGCTTCTATCTTAATGATCTTATAGAGGAGAGGACGACGATGACGACCTTGACTTCTCAACAAAGCTATTAGTTTTAACTCATCAGTCATATAGCAAAATTACGTGCCTACGTATCTACGTGCTCGGCGTAGATATACAACTTGATATTACGTAAACCTCGGATCATTCAAAGGTATTATATGCACAAGGTGCCTTGGGTCCAATCACGAGCTTCGTGCCTCGATTGTGTGTTCACTTGCAAATGAACTTTTAACCTAGCATGTACATACAGGGGATACTTGAATATCGGTAAAAATAAACCTTTGAGAAGATTCGAGTTTAATTTTCAGAATCGCTGCATTGAATTCTTATATCCGTAGTCGAGAAAAAAAAAAAAAAAAAAAAAAAAATAACTAGTGACGATCAGATGTTCAACAAATTTCAAACCAAGCCTTTGTGCAATGGTGCTTGAGATATTCCAGACATAAAAACGTTTCCCACGAAACGCGTATAAACGAAGCCGAGAAACTGCCGTACATACCAGGATTCAAGTCCATCTGTAAACGTGCGAATGGCACGGTACTGTAAACTGTTGCCAGTGTAAGTGAGTGCGCATGATTGACTTGGAATGCGTAGCGTTACCTCTCGTCACGACGACGACGGTCGGAGGATTTTTTACTTTGTATTATCATCATTTATTGGTATTCCATCTAGAGAAACGATCGTACAAGCGTCTCGATCAGTCGCATCATGGACTGCTGCCAAGGCACGATGTCTAAAAAAGTCACGCGCACGTTCTGCAGGTGCATCTCAGCAAAGAAGTTCAACTCGTTCTCCTAGGTCAGAAACCGCGCCAAGCAGACTCTCGCGGTGCGTGATTACGTCTTGATTATTATTCCGTTACGTGACGACGAGCATTACGCGATTACACTGACCATGCACGATGCTTGTATATATGGAAATGCCGTGAGGCATGAACCTCGACGTCACATTCAGAAATCATTCATTCCTGGGATAGAAAACGATGATGCAAATACGTATAATGGCGGGTCAAACTCGTAAACTCACCCAAAACGTAGCCAGGGTGCCATTCTGGGGATTGCTCAATGTGAAACCTAGAGCGGAGTCGTGGGGCTGGCAGAGACTTGGAGTTGCTTGGCGCAGGTTCAGCGCTCTGAGAGGAAGCCTCATCGGAGTTCCCTCGACCCAAAGCCATCCCATCCTGATCGTCACCATCCTCTGCTCTCCCAGGTTTTCCACGTACAGTTCACCTGGAACGATAAAATGGATATACATCAGCTTGAGTGTCAACGGCGTCGACTGACGATAAGTGGCAGTGATCCTTAAATAGGTCGCGGGTCGATTGAAGACGATGAAAAACCTCTCAGCGCATTGGTTCTACGGCGAGAATATATCGTTAGAATTGCAGATGTTACACGATCTTTTCCACTTTGTAGCTGTAGCGTTTCGTGTTATGAACCAGACATCGTTACCTAGATTTCATCTCATGAATTTCTTTCGACCTTTTTACCGTGGCCGATATTCAACTACGAAACAAATTTGGAAATTCCGTTCGCGTCGAAGAACCACTTTGAACGAAAGGATTGCCACGTTCATTAACAATATGCTAATTATTCTTCTCCCATTATATGCTGCACAAGGCGCGATTGCGTACTGGCTCGACAATTGCGATTCAACCTGCGAGTTGTCTCCTCAGTACCTGCAGTCGAACGAGAAGTCTTTGAGGTATAATAAGTACGCGTATCTACTTCTTCATGAATATTCAAGCAGTTACGATTACGTGACAGATGATAGCTTCCCAGTCCTCGCATGCTGCACTTGCAATTATATCTATATCTATGCGATCGTTGAATCGCAAATTGCTATAGTGACGCGCGCTGCAACAGCTCATCGTATTTGGATCACAGCCTGTCTCGCATGCCATAACAAAATCATTGCGACAAGTGCTGCAGTGGTCGGTTCACATTCTTTCCTCATTATTCAGTGCAATTGAGAGAAAGGTCATCTATATATCTTCTCATGCCTTGCGAAAAAGTGCTTGCCAAAATCAATTTCACCAGTAATGAATAAATACCGTAATGACGATGGTATAGAGACCCGCCACATATGTCATGCTTACCTGGAATGTGGATTGTGAAATGTTGGAATACAAACGGGAGAGAAGGAGCGGCTATTCGACCTTGTCTCATGGGTATTATGACCACGTTCGACCGACTAAGATCTGAGTGACCAGCCGTCAGAGAAGAATGGAGGAAAGAGAGAGAGAAGACAAAGACAGAGAAGCTGAGAGAGCCATACTGGCTATAGTCAACTCCCCTAACTTATCAATGGGAATTTTATTTTCTAACGAGCAGTCGGGGTCGGACGAGTTGAAGAAGGAAGTGACCTCATATGGTTTCGTGATAAAATTTTGTATCAACATTTTAGAAATGCCATGTGAAAAAACTGAATAAAGTAGCTGATACAGTTATGCATTTCGAAAGATCAGAGGTACGAATTAGTAAGAAAAATATAACCAGACTTCATTTTCACATTGATATGTGGCGTATAAAGTTCCCGGCTAAAATTGCGGCAGACCAATGCATCTAGTTCCAATGTGCACATTCGATGACATGCATATGATACAGATACAAACTAGTCCCATAATATTTTGGAATAGGTCCCATCTGCATTCTCACTTGAAAGTAACCCCGATAGTGAAAACAGACGAGTCACAAAAACGTCCTAACCAAATTCTTAAAGCTGTACTCATACAGATTACGTCATGCAGATATGTACCCAAGTTCACAATTTCCTTGACCTTCGTCACTTCGCGGGTGCTTTAGGAAATTAAGATAAGTTATTGTGTATGCAGGGAGAAGATAAAGAAACAAGTATCGTTTGACTACGAAGTTCCTGTCGTTAGCCGCCATTCATATGGTAAAACATTGAGCACTGGGAAAGCAATCAAGTCGGACTAACCGACATTAGCGTGATCTGCACTTCTCCAAATCGGATGAACCCTTTCCGTATTAGCCGTATAGACAGGGATTCGATTTTAAGAAACGAGCGAGGAATATGGTGTGGTGACTGGGTTGTTTTTACGTGGGAAAGAACAAGAGCGGGCTATTAACGAGTTGGTTTTGTTTTCGCAATGGCGTTATAAGGCCGCCATGAAATATCGAGCCTGTTAACGACTGTAACTGAAGGCTCCGGCTAATTGCTTTGTTTAGCGAAGTGGCGGCGGCGGCGTCGTGAAGGTGTTAAGACCAAGCGATTCACCGTTTCGGATTTTCATTTAAACGAAAGAGTGAAACAAGACGTTGCTCACAATCGGTCAGATCTCGTTCTATCTCTGTCTCGTCGCATTCCCTCCTCGCAGGCCATTCGGTAATGAAGCTTGACAGTTTTTACGGTTATACATGAACAGGCAAGACAGTGGGACAACCGGAAATGCTGGCCGTTGGGCGATCTGCCGTCGCGTCAGCAGCTGTAGACCTTACGACCCACCATTGTTTTGATCAGCTGTTTAATTTGCGATGAAAATAAATTTTGGCCAGGCCTCCGATCAATCGACGAATCTGACATGGCGTTGCGAAAGTTCACAGTGAAAAAATGTCCGAGCAGATTGAGCACATACTCGATTACTTAGGCTTAGGTGTTGTTCTATAGAAACTGATTTCGGATTTATCTTGAGAGAAGATCAATCGTGGATAACACGAAGCCAAAGATCAAAGACGTTGTGTGATACGCTCATGTAGAGACACGTTTAAACGCGGTTATACAAGCGGATTTACGTCGGAGAAACACACGTCACATTACGCCTGGAGTCCTCTCGAAATTCAATTGTACCGAGGATCACAATATGAGAGGCTTTACACGAGCGTAAAGCTTTTCGGAGGGAAAGCGGCCGCTGGTTAAGTATGTACAACACAAGTACATTATGCAAACGACAAACTAGGCATTGAATAATCGGACATCTGACTGGTTACTCCCACAGTCAGCGGAACTCTGGTACAATAAAAATGATTGATCCGAGAATGGCGCATAGTCGTAGCGTAGGATATATGATTATTCGATGACACAGTTCTCTTCAATCTTTGTCTTGCAATCTTCTTCAGCCTCATTCTTCAATCAGTTATATTTATTACTTGTAATCTCCATTCGCGTCTCCTCGATCCAATTTCACGCAATTATTTACAAAACAGAAGCAGTGAACTGTGTGACTACGCGGCCCCAGATGAAGTTGAGTGAGGGTCAATAATAATTGTTGCTTAACTGGAAGAATTTACAAGCGAGATCATCGTCATCTTAGCTCGGATCAGAGTTATACAATTACATGTATAACACTGCGGTGTGCGCGGAGTGATGATGACTCCGAGGGAATTGCAATTGTTGCTAGTTAACGGGGATTGTTAGAATTACGCGTACCGCGTCCGAAGAGAATGCTATGTAAGCGAAGGACTTGAATAATTCTCAAGACCGAGTCTATCATCATCACAATAAACGCAGTATTCTCCACAACTTCTCGCTTTCTACGTATACACACTACAAGTCGACGGTTAATTGAAAGGGGTTCAAGCACCATACGGCATGCAGACGGTGCGCACTCGGTTGATCACCGCTTCTTCTTATTTTATTTTATTTTATTTTTTTATTTTTTTTCTCTTCACTTTCATCTTCCCTGCACCACCATGTTATGCGTTTTTGACCCTGACATTTTGTGGCCAAAGCATTGGGTGGATATAACACACTGCATTTCATTGTGTGTGTATAGAAGAAGGCAAGCGACACTACCGGCTAACCCATGGAGAATGTAAGTGCTGTAGGGTACAATGGAGGGAAAGGGACACAAAGAGTGGAGGAGAAATAAAGAAAGAAAGGGAGAGGAGGGCGGATGTCCGCATCCTGCAGCTTCGTTTCTCTCTCCTCTTTCTCATCCCTCACCCCTCCCCCCTTCTCGCGCTCTCTCTCTCTCTTTCTCTCTCTTTTTCTCCCACTGCGTTCCAGCTTCACTTCACCTCCCTCGCTCTCCTCAACGAGATACCCGACACCCGCGAGCTATTGCGTCATCGGAAGATGCACCGCGAGAACTGCAGTCTCCTTTATCTTTATCGGGTGCTGTAGTGCGTCGAGCGAGTTGCGTGAGTCGTGTCTCTCGTATATCAGCGTGTGTGTACGTGTCACTGTGTGTACACACTTCTCTTAGTTAGTTTCGCGCCCCGCCCAACGTGGGCGATAGAACATGTGTGCCGAGTCTTCTGAAATGCGTGCAGCACTGCACCAGTCCTCCAATAACGCCGTGCCTCTTATACATACAGCCATACATAGATATACATGCATATATACATACATGCATGCGTGTAAGAAACGGAGGAATATATATATAACAGACGAAGACGTCGTAGCGACGCAATTAAGAAAAATGTCCGTTTGAATCTTCCAGGGCATCGAACTTCGCGTCTATATAGTGCACTGTAATGTAACAAACGAGCGTAATTATGATGAACCGTTAATTTTCTCGACATCGCTTTATAATCACACATAATCCGAATCACAGTATTGAAAATCGGTTTTATATGATTCTGAACGGTAATTAATACATGCAACGTTAGACATGAAGGGGATGTGATGAATATTATGCATAATAGCTACATTCATTAGCGGCTGGGCGTATCGTCCAAGCAAAAAACCTCCAAGTCCCAATTAATAACTACCTTGTAAGCCGCATGGCGAGGATGCGGCACATGCATATTTATTACTCGACGTTTCTGTTTCTGCACATATACCACATACCTTTAGACATGAGCAGAAATTGGAAGACGCGTGTTTCGTACACTTGGTCAGATTGATTCTGTCATCACTGGATGAAAACTTGAGAGATATGCAGCACGGTTAGCAACGCTGTCAATGTCCGACGATTGTACCACTAATCAGTGAATTAAATAATTAACTAGGCAAGCGATAACCGTGAACACTAATCTACACCAGATTTTGTCTTTATGTGCTTAAAATAATTCGGAGATGATGTAGCTTGTCGGTGACAAGAATACATCTCTTAGAGTGTAGGTGTAAGCCCGCAAACATAGTTTAGGGATTCATGAGGCGTTGCGGCTGCCGTCTGCACGTCTTTCTCCATTCTATCGTATATTCGCGCGTACAATGTTTTCTGGTTTCAGCAAGGATTGACGATGCAGCTGCATCAGGATGACACTCAGTCTTTTCCCCTTGCGTATACATCCCACCAACATCTCGTGCCTTATGAAAATTATTCCTTTCTTGAAAACACAAACACAAAAGTATTTAAATCTTTTCATCGTGGATCTGTTAATAATATAGTCATGAACCATAATGCACTGTTACGAATTTCTATAGATACTCATTTCGAAGGGACCTTTCCTAATTAGTGTATGTTCTCTGGAGAAGAAAACTCCCACGCTCCAACGTCACAGACACGTGAACTCGATTCGAACCCGGTGATGTATTGTACGTAAGATATAAGCAACGACGAGGCCCGCATATCCGTTATACTGCCAATGATGCTGACTTCGCGATACGTGCTTATGCAGCTGTGTCTCCTCACGGCTTTGGTGCCTATACCTGAATCCGCATCTGATACGTGACGGGAATAAGTGTCGATTGATTTTCTTGAGAAAAAAAAAAATATTGACAGCAAGAAGAAGTATCCTTAAATCGTGACACTTGAGTCTAATCGTATATAAGAATGAAATTTCTCATCGGAAAAGACGACCCTGTGCGCACGTGGGTGAGAGATAAATTTAAGCGTAGATATTACATCGTCCCCGATCGGTTTTTCCAAGTAAAGTATGAAATAAAAATTTGACAATTATTCCGAAAAATTCCGGAGTAAAAGCGTCCTCAGACGTACACGTTCACGAGGTGAGAGTCATCTTTCAACATCTGTCAATCGGGACTTGTGACGACGCGAGTGTAGATCAGGGTGCAGGGGTAGTTCAAACGGGGATATCTATCTTAAGAGGAAATCCGAATTTCACTCCATGTCCAACTTCCGACTCTCCGATTCTCCACTTCCGGTTCCCCTCCGGCTCCCAACCGCCAACTAAGGATACCTTGTATATCTACGTATCTATCCCGTAAGTACAGAAAAGAACCAGTTACAGATTAAGAAATCTCGTATACGCAGGTGGTGGCGAGAGCTTGGAACCGACCAACTTTTACAACCAGGCATTATAAGCGCCGCGGCGCGTCACGTCAACCATCGTCTACCTACACCCTTCAGCGAGGACACCGTACGCCACCGGAAACACTCGGTGCCTCTGTAGAAAAGAAAGTAAAAAAATCCATCCTGGCATAGGTTTGCAGGCGACTCTCGTTATAAGGTCAACCTCGGGGCTGTAGGGGAATTTGTACTGATGGTACATAAGAAAAATATGTCAAACGCATAACGCGGAATAAAATCATGTTCAACTTTTTCAATACATAACAGTGATAAATATGTTTTACAGTTGGAAAAGAAAAAATTTTCATAAATAAAGTAAGAAAAATTACAGCTATAGATGTTTTCTTAGTTATAAAAGAATTTTCTAACGCCAGTCGTGTAATTGCACGCAAATAAGTGTAACGTACCTGCAAACGGGCAGGCAAAGGCACGCGCAACGCGGAAGTGATAATGGTGTAGGTTATACCTTACACACCCGGTGAAATACACAACAAGGAGCCGAACCGGAACTTTTGTGTACCGAAGCAACGGCGCCTGTCTGTCCCCCACGTACTACCAGGGAACCGTTTGCTTCCCCGCAGATGACTGAGATAACGGTGTGACGAGAATGGAAGAGAGAAATAGGGAGAGGGGGAGAGGGGGGGAGGGGGGGGGGGGTGAAGTGTCTGAAACGGCGTTCTCCCATTGGCGGGAAATTCGAACGCGCTTTGGTTGTAACCGTACAAAATCGGATTCAACGGGGTGCCAATTAAAGTGCGCATGCACCGCGATATTGTACTTTCTCCATATACAGGATATAGGATTGTTTGCTGAGGTGGAAATTTTCCGCTAATGATAGTTGACATTATTCTAGTTATAGGAAGAAAATTAAGGGAAATTATTACGTCGATGTACCGCAAGTGGATTTTAAAAATTTTTTTTATTCGTATTCTTTTTAACTTCGAGTGCAATTACGAGTACAGGGCGTGTCTTGTGCTCAATGTTCCTTCTCCGCACCTCAAAAACCACAACACACTGCAACGGACAAGTAGGAGTAAAAAAGGAAGAAAGAGAGAGAGAGAGAGAGAAAGAGCAGAGACAGGAAATGAGCGCTTTAAACACTCGCTCAATCGAAAGCTATCTAAATATATAAAATGAACAAAGTGAAGGTAGATATCAGTTATTAAGTAAGCCGGCAATGTTTACGGTACCCTCATGCATCGGCGGTGAGGTATCTGAGTGCTTCCACGAGAACCGCTGGTATAATATAACGTGAAAGGAAATGAAGATCTATTTTTTAGCAATTAGTGATGATATTTCATACCACATAAGCAGTTGATTTTTTTTTTTTTTTCTTTTAATTAACAGTCATATATTTTTAATCAAAATGTCACGGTTAAGTCGTACTTGTGTTGAAAAGTGGAGTCAAGGCGTTCATATACTTTTAGCGTTGGTATAGCTGGTATACGCATGCACATACATATTCAAATTCCATTCGAGTAGGTTTAGACGCTTGTACATTTAAAATTACGGAAGGAAGTCCTCAAGATTTTCTAATTAATTCCTCGTGCAATTACACGCCTCGTTTACGAGAACACCGTTTCAGATTAATTATTATAATCACTACAGCTAACCAAGCTCTATGGGAAGCAGATTTCATGGCTGTTGAAAAACTTAAAGAGAAACGTCAACGGCATACTTCGTTTAACCAGTACCGACAAGCATGTAACCGCCACGAGTTAGGACGCAGGCAAAATGCAGCAATTTTTCGCGAATCGTAAGGAAGCAAAAATTTCAGTCACCATGTTCTCACAGAGTAAAAGTGGGATTAAATACTTCGCAGGGACGACAAAAATGTTGCAATCCGTGCGGTTACCAATTAAACAACCTTTTTTTTTTCTTTTTTCCCCGGCTTATGGCCCCCCCCCCCCCCCCAACGAAACGTTACAATAATGGTTGAGCCCGCTATTCAGAATAGATTTTCACCATGGCTGAGTCGGCCCTTTCACCATAATACGCCCGGATTGATTCGCGCAATTCTCTGACAGACTTATCCTAGTCAAACACATCTATAGAGGAGTGATTTTTTGCCCGCACCTTGCCGTAAGGATAATTTATTCATGAATATCAAACGTGTACTTTGGGGCCCCGATGTCACGAGTGACCCAGATTTCCGCCCCATACACCGTCATTTCATCGTCATCGGTGTGGTCTACACTCGTGTTTACCTCTTTACGCATACTTACGTAGATGCACATTATGATATCTTTTCTATCTTTTCTTAAGCCATAACACGAATCATTCGGCATATTTGATTGAAACGCTTTCTTCCATCAGAACGCGTATGATAAAATATTTCAAAGAAAAGAATACCACGAACAAAGGAAATTTTTATAACCATTTGCACCTACTTTCACCTGTTTTTTTTTTTTTTTTTTTTTTTCTTTCGCCAAGGATTTATTCCATTTGACAGTGAGTCGGGCTATTTTTGTACAGCTCAAAGAATCCAGAGATTTTTCAAAAAAAAAAAAAAATGAAAAATCTAAAAAATTCGAACTGCTTAGTAGCCACTTCGCGACGACGTGAGAAAGAGAAAAAGCTCCCGCGGAAAGACGCCGAGATCTGTGAGTCTGTCCTGTCTTTTGACCCGAGTAAGAAGTGCTTCGCGGTCATAAAGACAAGCCGATGTTTTCGATGTCGTTTCTTGTCTGGCTGTAATCTCCCTCGTTTCTATGTACATACCTGCCAGCATACGTTTAATGTACATACAAAGAGGAGAAGTAGACGCAGGGTGAAGAACACGAGCATTGTCGAAACGATATTTCACCGGCTAAAGCGTCGCGACACCGACACCGAGAACGACGTGGTATACATATATGGTGGTCGAAGAATTTAAACGAGATTTTATTTTTAGGGCAAGCGGTGAGACGCCGCTCCGTTTGGGTATTTGAAGGCATCGGGGTCGAGGGAAGCGCGAGGAGGCTCAAATGTCGTGTCACATTTTTATATTAAGTTCACCCGCACCCTTGGCGATCTAATGCCAAGAAAGAATAAAAAAACTTGGAAGGATTCTAGGTGCGCACTTTGCGAGAGCATTCGTTTAATAGGCTCTGAAATTTGATTCGAACAAAGCTGTGAAGCTAAGCAGCAGACATACTCGATGTTTTCTCCGTATTGTGACCGGAAAAACGGAGTTAGCCTTGTTACACAAAGAAATATCGTGCGTCGTTGTCATCGTTGAATGGTCGGAAAAACTGGGTACCGGAAAAGCGAATGCTCTAATTTTCCTGAGCGAAGGAAGGAGAACTGAAAAGCGTAGTGGTTGGTGGTATCAGAGAAAATCAAGGATAAAATTTGAGACGATGTCTAATCCCGGATTTGGTGAAAACGGCAAACGAAATTTGTCGATAATGTTTCAAGTGTGGAAAAAATTAATTATACAATTCCAACAGCGCGATATTCCGGACATATCATGAAGCTGGCGACACCGCAGGATACGACATTAATAAGGCGCACGAGAAAGAGGAAGTGACGTAACGCAAAAAACCGCGATAAAATCAGGAGTGACTAACGGATTCGAATTGACGGAATCACACACACTCTAGTCGCTGTGAATTTTTTAACCACATATGAAAATGAATTTAAACTGGGCAAGAAAATAACGAACCGAAAAAAATTCAGACGGGTCAATACCGCACTATTAATAGCACGAGTGTAGTGAACTTTATTGCAGCGCAGAGAAAATTAGCGATTGCAAATGCATGCGCGGATAATATAATGTAGCATTGCCAGCAAGAGAAAGTACGGACTGCTTTTGCATGTACGGGAATTGGAATGATCGTAACAACAATCGGCAGCAAATCGCTAGCGAATGCATAATTATCCTACGGGTTGTGTATAATGTTGGTGTATTGCAACAGAGTCCAGTAAATTATAGGTATATATAGAAATTAAATATAACAGGTACTCACCTGATGATTACATTTCAATGAATACGTTACGTCCTTAACATACAGCTACAATAAATTCCTAGCGTATACCCACATTCAATTACATAACTAAATTATAATTCTTTCGAAACTTATACTTAATATCATGTCACACAGTGAATAGAATCTACAGCTGCTGGTGAAAAAAAATTTCGTGAATTCCGTAAAAATTTGTTATTTCACCGCTAAGACAGCAGCGTTTGCATCGTTATTCTCATCTATCCCAGTTAATTTCGAGTAAATAACAGGTGCAGTCGTATAATTCTCGTAATCAAGTCTGGTGCAGACACTCAAAACTAATTAGAACAAACCGTTGGAATCGTTACGAAGAAAATAGACGTCACCTAAAGATCACCTGGATAAGGATTACTTTAAGAGGAAAAAACAGGTTTTTGTTTTAAAGAGGGGAAAAAAACTTGACGCCAAAAGAAAAAACCAGGGTTTTCTTTGCACAAAACAGACTCGTCAAGTACGTATTATTTATGCCGTTGACAAGAAAATTTAATGCAGTATGATTATAAAATCTACATACCGCAGATAAGGCGTTTGGTAAACACTCTGTATTATCACTTGGTAAAGACTTTTTCACTCTAAGCAGCCATGATTATCTTATAATATATATATTTTTTTTTAAATTTATTTATTTGTGTTTTTTTCTCACCCTAAACCGCGGTCTACATCCGTTTACCGCATGATGCCAGAGTTGCATATCATTCCAGGCATATGTTGTACACGTATCTTAATAACGGTTTCTTTGATTCAATTGGAAGGTTTTCAACGTTTGAAAAATGAAATGCATATTTTTCCCCGTCTCGTATGAGGAAAATATTCAGGTAGCGTCCGATACCTGCAGACTGATGATGAGATATCGTACCAACAAAAAGGCGCGGCAAAATCAAAATGAGAAATTTATTGAAAAATATTATACACCTAGGCGCAACGAAATAAATGACTAGTGTCATTCGTGCAGGAAGTTGCATCTGCAACGGACCGCAATATTTATCGGTAGAACGAAAGGGTTGTCGATCCGTTTTCAAGCAAAGTCATGCCGCACGGATAGTGGCATAAAAGGAAACCCAAAACTCACGAAGGACTCGGCGGTTCGCAGCCTGATACTTCTCATCCGGTGCCTTTCCGACCTCCAAGACGATGTACCTTGATCATATGTAACTGAGGAAGCGGGTCGACCGCCGTCATGCAGAAATATTAGGAATGCCGAGCGTAGCCATTGACAAAGTAGCAAACTCTGTTAAAGCGCGCTTGATATTTCCGGGCCATTGACTTTTTCGGAAAGAGAAAAGATAGAATGAAGAAGGGAGAGACTGAGGGAGAAGGAAAACAGTCGAACCCGATGTAAGGCGCCAGGATCGGTTCCCATTTTGGGACAGGAGTCCCCTTCGTGTATTGTCACACGTCTTTTGGTCGATTAGGTGCCAATAAAGAAGCACACGCTGTATGTCACGTGGAACGACAATCTGGAGGCCAGGAATAGCACAGTTTCCTTGTTCGACATCGCTTTTTTGAATCTGACTGATGATTTTCTACGAAGAACGTACAAGAAGGGGATAGAAGCTGGCAAAACAGCTCTAAGCATGGCTGAGAAAAACCAAACGGAAAAATGAACCTACAAATTATAGAAACTACTTCCTTATTGCGGTTAATCGAGCCTCAGTGCCATGTCAGTGCATCTTCAAGTTCCTTATGGGGTTTTCACGTTACAATTATAGATGCGAGAGCGAAGAGTAATGGCAATTCTCGCAAGTGAAATATTACAGTGGTTGTTTTATCCGCTGGTCGACTGACGGACAGAGAGACGATTCATAAACGAGATGTGTTCCTATATACGTTCGAATGCATTTCTTATGTGCAGCGATTGTATTATATATGTTATACTCACGTATGTAAGGGGATCTGGTTCCGTTTGATCTGATCGTCTAATTGAGCGCGAAATTTCATCAAACTACGGAAAAATAAAAGTGCAAACGAATCGTGAGAATGAATAATGATTTAAGAGTAAACGAATTTAATCAAGTCTTGCAATGATTTACATATTATATAACATGATTCTGGATTTGGGAATAGAAATTTAGCTGCAAATACACAAAATATGGTAGCAACCTTGCTTGGTTCTCTTTTTCATTGAATCTAAAGAAAACTGAAGGAACTCTTTTGAAAATGAATACTTAAATCGATTTCACCCTAATCGAGGCAAATTTCCTCCGCATTTGTGCCGTCAGCCTTGCAATACGCCCAACGGAAATTTGTGAACAATAAAAGAACCGGGGTCCTGTACGAAATAAAACGATACGCGTTGAGAAAGTTGGAAATCATTAATAACACGCAACGCGCGTGGGGTTGTCAAAAATGATCTACGATCTAGGGTTGATCACAAAGGGACATTCTTTGTCAATCGTATATTATATACGTTCTAGGAGCGAATGGCAATGCACAACAATGCCGCCCCAATGTGCGTCACAAAGAATTTGTTTACCTTAGAAATTATCAGCAATAGTACCGAACTGCATCGGGCAAGTAAGAAATCCCCTCCAAAATTTCAGCCCCACCCTGTAGGCAGGTAGGAATCACCGATCATCTAAAGACATCGTTACACAGAGATGTACACGATTGAATGTCCATTAAAAATTTGCCAGAGACTGCACTGACGTTGAGTTCGATGTGTTTAGAAAACCAGGATTTTCCCCCCACTTTTTTTTTTTTTTTTTTTTTGATAATATTTATCCACAGTTTTTTCTGTCGTATATCCTTTCGCCTGTGGATATGCGTAAGGGGCTGTAGTCTGATGAATTTCGAGTCCCAGACTTTGTCCCGGCTAAACGATTCGTCACAAACTCCTTGCACCTCGGATTCTTCACGAGCTAAAACTACCCTCAGATCATGGGAATGCTGCTGGTAAGATTCGACGCGCTATTTTGTAATCCTGATTGATCCCCTATTCCTGTCTCCTTAATTATCGCAGTGGTATAACAACATTCGAGGGAACGACGATTCATTTATTCGTAATAATATTAGCGGTTTATTTAAACTCAGTCTACGCTATTTTGGAACGAAAAATCATCGCTCCGGAGAAATGGAAATTCCAGCAATACTTTACTTTGAAATATTATTTAAAACGGATTACTTTCGCATGCGTCTCGAGAAATGTATAACGCCAGCATTTGTGCCAGGCTTTGGGGATCTATGCGTGTATTAATAAGTCCTGCAATATAACGCTTCGACCATTACCATGGTTCGCCTTGGTATGGGGTGCGGTTGAACCGCACGGGGGTGTCGATTTTCATGCGGGTCAACACGGCTGTCCCTATCTCGATTTTGGTCTCCTTATTTGTCCGCGTCTCTCTTTCTCCCTCCCCGGACAGATTCAACTGCACTTTAGTTCCGTGGACCGAGAAATGAGAAAGCATAGAGAATTCTTCCTGTGGTAGAAATAACCACCGCGTTTAGAGCTACGCTAACCGCTGACAGGTGTTAATTTTCACTCGAGATCAAGATAGTTGTCGCATTAAAAATCATCAGGGATAAATAAGAATTCAATCGAGCAATTCTTGATTAACGATCATACGCGTGAATAATAGAATACTTTGAACCATCGACTAGAGTTACATCCATAACGGAGGAGAGCTAATTCATCCGTGCAACAACGCGTGTAGATATACGACAGAAGCGAAAGTCGTGATTTCTCTACTCTTTAGAATTTATTATCGCCGTAGTTGAAGAACACTCCAAATTTGTATTAGTAAAAAGAAGAAGAAGAGAGAACGAGTGATTAGAATAAAAATATCGTGACGCGATCTCACGCGATAATTTTACAAGTGTCAAAAAGTAATAACGCTATAGAATATACATATATAGATACGGTAAAAATCGAGGTGATACAAACGCGTAACGTAACAATAATTCTTACACACGTGACGCGATAAGTGGTATAAAGTGGTGTGAAAATTAGGTATTGTGGACTTAAAAAAAAAAGTTCAATCGACAAAATGTGATTGTACGGAACAACGGAAGTAATAATGACGAAAAATAAGCACGTATAACAGCAGACGATATCTCAACCCTTGGTTTAAAATTTGATCTTGATAGAAGCTGACATTTGAATGGCAGGGAACAGACGCGGTCACGTCTATAATACACTGTTCGGCGTCTATACTATATACGACATGTAATCTTATCGTTCGGTAGTTTGAAAAGCCGTTGACTGAAAACCGTCGTGACACAAGCATCGCGAGGTTCTTCAAGCCTAGCCTAAAGTCCGTGCATATGCTTCCTTCGTCTCGAGACGTTCGTTGAAGCCCCTTGTCAAAACCACGTATGTTCAAATCGCACTTGAGAATCCACAACCTCGTGCGTGCGTATGCAACGGGGTCCCATAAGACTCTTGAAACGATTCATGGGCATTGGAGCGTTCCACAAGTATTTACCGAATCGAAAATTTCCATACCACGATTACGAGTATGGGACCTTACTTTTCCCCCATTGAAATACCTCCGACTCTTCCTTCCCTCCATTTCCACTTGGCACCCTTCGAAAATAGGGCGTTCCCGGTAAAGGGTGTTCCGTGGTTTTGTCACAGGCTTTGGTCCCGCATGTAACACAGGTACGTAAACTGGTAATCGTGTAAATTACGAATGTCCAAGCGGCGGGGCAACAGGTCCGTGAAAAAAATGTCGTCGAGGTCCGTTGCTCCGGTTGAGCTGCCGCCTCGCTCTCCACTGCTCGACCAAAATATTGGCATATGTACCGTGAGTATTGTAACAAGAGTTTATCCAGCTGCCGTTGACCACCTGCCAACACGCTGTGGTTACCTCTGAACGAGGAGAGTTTGCCAGCAATTCTGGATAAGGGAAACTCTTCAATTTATCACGTAGAGTGTGCGAGCTGACAAAAAGGAGAAGAAAAAAAAATTGTCAAAATTATAACAATAATAATAATAATAATAATAACCAGCTGATTTTCATTCCAGGGTTTTCGCTGTATTATATATTGATCTCGGCAGAAGGGAAACAAATTTTCAGTTTTCCGCGGGCCATAGAGTTGCAGTAAAACCATAATACGTCGAGTCGCCAACAAAAGGGTTGAAATTCTAACCCCGATATTCATAGGTATACGATATGTTATTGTTGTCATTGTCGCAGGGTCTACTGTTACGGAATTATAACCCTATATGTATAAGGTATATGTGCATTTCTCGTACGAGCTTAGCCGTGCATTGATACATGCCGACGATTTAACATCGTTAGGTACCCGTATGCATATGGCTATATTTATACGCCGCCCAACCGTGCTTAAGTTTGTTATTCATATGTACAGACTGACGCTACAGGGTGCAGTAGAATTGTGTATGGAGGAAGGGTTTTTCGTTACCTTGCACCATATCGTCAGGGTAGTACGTCGTCTCCTTATTATAGCCTCTGATCGACGTGTACAGCTGATGTTTTAATTACAGGCGATCGTATAAAATGGGATGCATGTACTCGTGTACGTACGTGGGGTTGGTTCGGTCCAACGACCATGAACGGGATTTAAAGTAAATAAAAAAAAAGTGATTAAGCGCGGCGAGTAATGGGTCAAGAAAATATACACCGGTGCTTTACTACTCGCATCTAACGATCCAACTGGTTCTCGATTTCTCCTAGGTAACGGAAGAAAGAAAGAAAGATAAAGAAAAAAAAATCCACGGTATATAAATTTTACAGTGAAAGTGACGAGACTGCGAAGCGAGTCGCTAATCAATTGATACGTGCATGTATTGATATACGTCATGTACATATAAACCTGTACGCATGTACGTTAATATAGTTCACCGATACACGTTCAGTGCCGGTTCAGTTGTAACTCGACAGGTTCGTAATTTCACACATGGCATTTCACTTGTCCGCGACAACCTCTCCGCAAGGATTCATTACGAATACAATAACAATATGACCGGGTATACGAACCCATCTTACACGTACCGGACCGGAAGTTGCTGCTCACGCACACTTTCCGTCAACGCGATAAACTCAAAGTGCCCGTAAATCGCCGGCGGACGCTTTCATTTAGAACGCCAACTACGACAATTTCATACCCTGCACAATAGTCTATTCAAAGTTATTTTTTGCGAATGTTTCAAGAGCAAATATTTCCTCTCAAAACTGCTAGCTATCTTCATAAAGTAAACGTACAGCTAGCTGAAAACACAATGTGCAATATCATCAGTGGCTTTCAGTCCGTTCCCACAGACGATCGTATCATTACGCGGAGAATTTTCTAATAACGATCTAGTCACCTTATCATACAAAAGACGATCGTGTAGATTTTACTGTCTTCAATGGTACAAAAGAGAAATATAAAAAAAAACTCGACCCAAAACGGTTTAACAAAAGGGAGGGGCGGGGGGGCGTTCTGCTCTGCCGTGTATCACTAGTCGCTCGGCTAGACCGGACTAGATTTCTCTATATTGGGCGGGGTTCTGGTAGTAAAATTACAAAGCGATGCACAGTGGTAAGTAAGCGCTTCCTTACAAAGCCCTTTTCTCACGCGACACCGTCGCGTCGCGTCGCCTTACACTTTAGTCGAGAGTATAAGAAGCGAGTAATGTTAAGCGGCAAGGGGTGAGCGAGGTGTCGAACTCAAATGTTTGCTGGTAGAGACAGAAAGGAAGAAGTAAGAGAGCCTCGGGGTATGAGAGGAACAACGGGATGTGACCAGTCCAGGGTCCAGGGTCCAGGCTCTACGGTACCTACCGGGTGTCATCTTGCAGTGGCGAAAACTCCAGCAGGAGCGTTACATTGTCTCCTCAATACCATAAGCGGCAAATTCCGTACTCACACTAGTCTGAAATATTGTGACGTTTCAACCCTCGCGTTACTTCGTCCTCTTCTCCTCCTCGTCCCAATGTGAAATAAACTAAATAACACATGGCGGTATGCGCGCAGACCGATGACTTGCCATTTATTACAAACTCACCCTTTCTTGACACTAGCTTCTTGCGAAGTCTTCGATTAATCATTCCTCCGTACCCGCTGGAAGATCGGGTTTTTCAACAACTCTGCAGAAGAGGATGAATCCGAGCGTCATTGGATATTTAACTGTGTTTAGAGAACGATCATCCGCGACTAGAAGTCATTTTTAATTTGATTTCACTAAAACCCCGAGGCTATGGGCCTCCAGCGAGTATATCTCACGATGATGAATACTGGTTTTGGTGGATATTCGAAATCATCTCTTTCTCTCTCACTTGGCTTTCTCGAATTCAATCAACGCCGATGCGGAATTTCTAATCAATGACTTTGCTTCGGTTAGATTCAAGCCTTTCCTGCAGATGGTGGTCCACACGTGTCTATCACCGCGGTATTGCCGATCGCCCTAACCGGTATCTAGTATTATACAAGTTGCGGCAACGCCGTTATAGAATCGTTTATGGTAATGGCGACGAGGCGCACGACCGTGAGAAATAAACACATAAATAAACAAATATTCACGATCACGCCCGTGCACATACCAACAATCTATCTATGTTTAATAAATATGCAACACACTTTCTCCAAAAACCGTTGAAAATTTATCAACTTTGCACGCGCGTTGTATACCTTTCACAAGCTGTATAGACTCTATAAGGATAATCGTTCATTCCTCCTGATACCTACGTTAATTTATCCGCACATTCAGTCTGCAAGTTCAAAGACCGAAACTTTCTTCAGCGTGGGCCAAGCAGTCCGACTTGCCGACAAAGAAGTGTATGGTGAATTTATAAACAATACCTACACACCAGAGTAACGGCTAATTTATTCCAACAGCGCGTATCCGGTCCAAAAGCTGGCCGAAGTCTGTACATCAGCATGGCGACGAAAATGTCCGTAAGCCTGTTCTGCATAGAGCTAGAACAAGATTTATGCACAGACTATAAGAAAACACTGGGCCAGGAAAATTGTCCAACCTATACACACAGGCACGCATAGGTAGGTACCTACAACGGGAGGTAATTTTTCTCATGGAAAAACAGGATACGTCGTATTAGGTGACGGGACGGACACGCAGAGTTAGCTATGTTCCGAGCCGTGTCCAGTAGCCCTCCTCCCTCCCCTTTCGTCGAGCCCCGAAAGTCTGGACCCGTTTCTGAAGACTCAATCTTTTCCATCCGGGTCCCCTGCGGTGCAGGTCGGATCTAGATATGCTTTCGGAAATGATTTTTCAGCGGGTATTAGCCGCCAGCTGGCTGTCAAAAGGACATCCATTTGCCTAGAGAGGTGAGCCCGGCATACTCGTCTATAGCTATATGTCCCTTCTTAAACAGAACCAAGTCCTGCAAGGTGAATTAGTCACGCTTTCTAAGGGTATAAATTTCGTTAGCCGTGAATATTCACGATATTCGAATACACGTACTCGTGGATGCATGTAATAATAACTGCAGGCAGCAACTTTCGGCTCATGTACACTTTTCGCATTACGTATATTCTCAGTATTATACGTGCAGTTATACCTCGTACCTGCAGGCGTTAATTATTCATATACCTACATAAATGTGCTGGAGGAATCTTAAAAATCGCTTAACAACTAGCATTCTTTAATCCTTTTATCAGTCTTCTTAGTTTTTCGTTCCCACACGTCAAAGAATCATTAAATTGACCCGTTTTAGAAACCCACGACAACGATGGTAGCCCAATTGCAGGCCATTTCAATGCAAAGACACTGTAATCGTCGTTGAAATCTTCTAAAAGATTATCAATCACGTATATCCACCAGCAGCTGGTATCCACCAAAATACAACATTTGTAAATCATCATGTAGATACATACAAAGACCAGGGTGAGCAGCCGTGCCGATGCAGCTCCATTATGCAGCGTATAGACACACATGTAATACATACGAACGATGTGTTGCAGAAGCGTTGCAAAAGCGGCCAGCAATCTTATAGCATAAGAAAAGGGGACGGCGCTCGTCGAGAACCCTATTTTTGAATAATCACATCTATTTCTCGCGTATTACAACAGCCCCATAACCGGCCAGGGTGATCTTTTCCAAGTTCCTTGCACATCCCCCCCTCCAAGAAAGGAATTACGACGGCAGGATCCGCCCCCGGTCGAGACTATTCACCCTTCGAAATCCTGGATTTTTTTGTCTCGTGAGGATGGCCGTAATTTCTTCATTTTACGAGCGAAATTTGAATACCTAACCAGGGGGTATTTGACGCCCTTAAAAACGCTGCAAAGGCTCTCGCTATACTGCATGCTGCATTTATATAAGCGACGAGAAATATTGTAACGGACAAACAGTTAGCGCAGGAGCAACGTGCGCAACGTTACCCCAGTTTACGGATTTTTACGACTCTGACAAGTTCGTTATGTTGCGGTACATACCCGTTGGACGAGAAGCAGCAGCCAAGGAGAGGTTGCAGCACGTTGTGCACTGTGCTGTGCGAACAACCAAACATTAACAATAAGAGACACTGGTATTCTTGTTCCTTCCGCCTCTGCTGACTGAACTCTTCACTTTCACGCTGCAGGCTCTGTGTCGCCGTCTAATAATACCGTAAGTATTATAATATGATTCGCTGTTAACACCGGATTGTAGAATAGGTGATGTATTCGACCATAAAGCCGGGTCGACTCGATTTGGCATGTAAGTAAAGAAGCGAAAATAATGGTCAGCGATAAGATAGTGAAAGTGTTTATTTTACTTTCATCTTTTCTTTATGCTAATCAGGAGAAAGATGTTAAAAATTCCCCCGTCTTCGTATGTTCACCCTTTAATTTCAAGAGCCGAACTTTATCGCAGGACAAACGTGAGATTTTACTTGTACATAAATAAGTGGCAATTTTCTAGCTACCTCAACTTCCCAAATCGTCAGAATATGACGTAACTCATATACTATATGTATAATATCCATAACGAAAAGTCACGGAAGAATTACAAGACCGCAGAGTGGTGGGTAGGTTGAGCAAGTACAACGCGAGGTCTAAAAGTAAATTTAAACGAATTGTACTCTGTTTACGTGTGTATATATATGTATATATATATATACAGATTTTATTCCGATATATGACACCGTTACCATATTAATTAAGACCTACGGCATTAATCGGCGAGAGTACATTGATCACCTTCTGTCCCGATGCTGTTTAGCCAATGGTGCCGACGACTTGACTTTTTCGATCGTCGTACCACGTCGGCGATGCTGAACGATTTAGAGCATAATTAGCGCGTACTTCCTGGTAGGTAAGTCAAGGACATGATTGGCACGCTCGTTGACTTTCATCTCTGGAGTCGCGATGCAAGGTCCCTTAGATTCGCTGCGATGGAAGCTGGAATCAGCCAAGGACAACGGCCTGTACGCAACATATCGAACGTGTGAAAATCTCGAGAGATAGATCGATCGATCCGTCTTCGTCAATCGGACGAGGTGCAGGAAATAAAATTTAAAAAAATAAATAAACAAGGTTATACACAAGGTGTTCCCGTCACCCTGGTACCTGGCTCCATTTTTATCCAACCTCTTTTACGTCATTTTTCATGATTTTACCTAGGATCAATGCATACGTACAGAATCACGAGCAGCTTGACAAAGTTCTGAGAATAAAAAGAAATGCGGTCAATATGTACTCCGGAAGAAGTAGGTACTCTGTACTTTGTCAGACACTATAATCAGAACACATGAGCGTACATCAGCAATTCACTTATTTTCTTATTATAATTATTTTTACCACGAAAAGTTTAACCTTTAAGCTTCGTATCGGATCAGTTTTTGGGATACAGCTGCATGAAGAGTACAAGTCATCGCTTCTATGCACTCGCGCTGCTGAGCTCGATAGATTCTATTTTTAACACCAAGATCACATGACGACGGTGAATGAAGAGCCTGCATCTATAATAACCTGAACTTGGATAAAGATATGGAAGTGTTCTTAGAAAACATATAAGGTCTTCCAAGAAGGTCATGCTATCGGGTACAGTCATAATCTCTTCGTACATTATACATGTATAATGTATTATATATATATATATATATATATATATATATATATATATATATATATATATATATATATATATATATATATATATATGTACATATAATACATGTTATATATATCAAGTGTCGAGATTCCGTCGACGGAGCTAAGATATCCGGGACTTATCACTCCACGTGGTGGAAACACCTGCACCTCCTTAGTCTTTCGAGTAAGTAATAAGTTACGAAGTTAGGGTAATGAAAGGCGTAAATGAGCTCAATTATAAGGAAAATTTATGTGTAGGTAATAGCTCGGTAATTGCCCAACAGTTAAAGACCTGGAAAAATAGACGTTGATGGGAATTCTGCAAGTACAGAAGAGAATTATTTCTTCACTCGTTATCCTTTGATGTAAAGATTGTTTAATGCTTGCTGTGGACGAGTTGACCGTCGTTCTTGTAAGCCGAGACAATTGTAGCGTGCGGTTATCGCTGCAGGCAGTAAAACTACGTCCTGCACGTTGTACAAATTACTACATTAACTGAGCTTGCAGTAGCTCGAGCAGCGGTCTGTCAATTCAGCAAACTTTTCAGCGTCATCTCGGTCTTAACTTGACCAACGCTATTTTTCCTTCTGTTCGTAAATTCGTAAGAAGAGAAATAAATAAATTGTAACGTTAATCAGGGTAAACGGATATTGAGAACTTCCGGTTTGCGTACATTTCTTCCTGTGTATTATTCGTCTAGGAAAATCTGACGAAAGAATTAACGACACGGTTCTACGTCATCACGACGAGGAAAAGTTATGAAAACCTCATCGAATCTTGACAATCACGTCATCCGTCGATTGTCGAGCCGAAAGGATGAATCCATTATGCGTAAATACACGTATCAACAAAATCACTTTAGGTTGAAGTGGTGAAATTTCAAACGAGTTCTGATTTGGAGAAGAAATGAAAAAAGAAACAAGTTCCTTCGTAATCTTGGTGCAATTTTTTTTTTTTCAACATTGAAGAAAGGATAACACAATTCCAACTGGCACCTGTGATTCGATTGATTATTATTATTAAGATATTATTAAATTGTATTGATTAAGTTTTCGGAGAATTTAATCCGCGGTCATTCAACTTTGCCTTATAGAAAAAAGGAACAAGTTTCAGAATCTGGTTTTAACGGATTTGAACCGTGACATAAATTAACTAATTGATTTCAATTCGGAGCTGCGATCGGTATAACATAATAAGTTATTCGCCAAAAAGGAGTCCTTTACGACAGGCCGAATATTGGTCGAGAAAATACAAGCGACGAAAAGAGAAGAAAAAAAAAACGCAAAGGCTGAGGGTAGGGTGCGAGTACCGTTTGTCGAATACCCGTCAGTAGGACAGCGTCAAAAATCCAGTTCAATACAAAGAGATGATAAGGCGCGCGGCGATTTCATTCAAGGCCCATAAAACAAGTTTTATACAAGACGTCGACGAGCGGATAAAATCCTGGTGCCGAGGCGGTTCTCGAGGTGTATCGAGTTCGCTGCGACGTCGTGCAAAAATACAACCGTAATCACGAGCGCAGCTCGTTTTTGACATCCGTATCTGATTATTGCGTTTTGCACAGAAAGGGAAAGAAAGACGAGCAGAGATGCGAACACCAACAAAAAAAAAAAAAAAAAAAATAAATAAATAAATAAATGAATAAAAGAAAAAATACGCGAGTGAAATCGCAATTAGACGGATTTTTAAAAACGAAACCGAATCGATTCCGGCAATGAATGTGAGTTCGGGAGAGTATCGCAAAGAGCATCGCCAAGTGGAACGACGAGTATAAAGTCCTTGATACACTTTGATGTCTGCTCTCTATCTCTCTGTCTCTCTTTCTCTCTAATTCTCTCTCTTTCGTTAGAAGAGCTCGCGAGCCTGGGGCCGAATCGGAGAAGCGCTGGACCGCTGGAGGCTGTGAAGACACTGGGTCAGAGCCAACGAACGGTGCAACGTCCTGACCTCTCCCTCCGCCAGCTCGCCTCTTTTCTCTCTCTCTTTCTCTCTTTCTCTCTCCTCTCTTTTCTCCCTCTCTCCCATCGCCCATCGTCTCTCCTTCTCATCTCCCGCACGCGAGATAGAGAGCTCTGTCTAATTATATCCACTTGTGACTGGGCGTATACATATACAGACAACGGTGTAGCGGCATGTATATCGCCCGCCGCCGAGTGCTCGTTACACTCTTGAGAGAGAAGAAGAGAGATGGAGGAAGGGAGAGAGAGAGAGAAAGAGAGAGAAAGTGCAGTTTAATTAATCCGCGTATTGCAATGTGCATCATGCGGGAAACATTACAGCTGCAATATACTGTAAACCAATTTCCTGCTTAGCGTGTATTTGAAAATGCTGCACGTTTGCAGTGCAGAAGGCGAATGTTGATAAAGAAAGAAAGAGAACAGGGAAAACGTAAAAATTGTTGGTTTAAATTGCCGCGTTATATTTAGACACTGAAATCGGATTATATATTTCTAATCCCTCGTTGTTACGACAGAGTTGTGGAAAAAGCGAAGCTATTCATCCCGTCTACCTAGTTCCAAGATTCTTGATGCACTCTTGCGCGATCCAGAATCCTCTTTTTGCTCTCCCGAGGGTCCTGTTACAGGAGAAAACGAAATTCCTCCCGGGATCACGTGGGCAACCCTTGTAACCCCGAGTAGTAAGTATTTTGGGTGGCACGACGCAGAAATTCCGCGAGTTATTTTGTTTTTTCCTCTCGACACTTCCGTGACAACAGGGTCGAAGATCAACGGGGTTAACAGCTCGGTCGATTGTGCAGAAGCCAGGCATCGATCAATAATATCGATCGCAGTGACGTGTCGATACTGCTCACAACTCCATCTCCGTAAAATAGAATTAGATGAAATTTCGACTGTTTTATGTTTCGATATTTAAATATTTTCTCCACATTTTTTTCGCCTTTCTGTCTACGTACCTAAATTTATCTCTAAGTTACTGCGGCGAAAATTATAAGCATTATATCACGCTCGAGGCTTAGTTTAGGGGGGGGGGGGGGGGGGGGGGACTAGAATAAATACGGGCAAAAACAAAAGGTGAAAGTCGCAGGAACACAATTTCGAAGCCAGGAAGTTCAACCGCTCGACTCTCTAATGCATATTCAGGCAACAGATGGCAACGTTTGGAGAAAATTAAACATTGAAAATTCAACGGGGTAGATCGAATGGTCGATTGGAGTTCAAGAGCGAATCTGGAGGTAACGACGCATTAACAACGCTGATGTCCAGACGGTTCTCAACAACCTTTGAACCCTGGGTTATGATCCCGATCGATCGTTTTCTGTACAGAGGAATTTTCGTCGCGGTAAAGATGTGTGATGGATCACGCGTCTTGCCGTATGCAGGTGAGAGTTCAGGATAGGTATAATAAAATAAACGATCTTTAATCCTGGAAAGCGCGACGATGATTGTACGGTAAAAAAGTCTCCTTCTCGGGCGAATAAACGAGCGAATTTTATTTTTAAAGCGGATCAATTAAATTTTGATAAACAAGAAATAAAGGAAATTTCAAACTCTCTGCAAATCATTTCAGCATATTCGTTATCCGTGATAATAAACGTAATTTTGAATGGTAAAAATTGCAGGCTGTCTCTCCAGTTTTTAAATTTTCAATAAACATTTATTAAATTTATATCGATACAGTAATTTTTTCCTCAAGTGTTGAGAGATTCTAAGGTGACTGAAGTGAAATCAGACAAGCGATCAACTCGTCAGCTTCTACAACGGGACGACGAGAAAATCCTTTTCCTACGAAAAATGATAATTTCATCAGTCACCGATTTTCTTCCTCAGTTTAAAAATAAAATAACATGGCCTTAGCCAAGACTCAACTTTGGAATAACGATTTACATCGAGCAGTTTTGCATCGCGTGCAACGCGCAAAAGTGGAAGTAGGTACCTCCATCAATCCATCGTTGCTCATCACAGCTTCACAAACAAGTTCCCTGAGCTCGTTGATGCAGGCGAGACGTCTACTATCCACTCGCTCGTGTTTTACTGGAGAAAAAAAAGAGAGAGAGACAAGTATTTCCTTCATACGTATACATATAAACACCCACGCCGAAACGACGGACGCAGCGCAACCGTTGACAGACTTATCTCCTCACTCTCTATCAAGTTCCTGCCACCGACTCACCGTGATAAAACATCCATGCTCCTAGCTGTCTAACTAACTGGCCGCAGCCTCCGCCACTGCAGCTTTGTCCAAGGCTGAATAATCAAACCAATCAACGAGATCTATCATCACTGGCAAAAACATTTTCCATGTATGGGTCGTAGATTATAATGATCTGGAAATTTTCAAGGATCACATGAAACGGAACGGTTCGTTAAAGTGGCGTAGAATTTGCATGCGCGTGAAAACTCTACGCTACATGTATAACTGCATCGTATCCATGACATATAGCGAGTAAAACGTTAGGGAAGGAAATACGACGGGGAGAATAAAATTTTACAACTTTACAAGGCAAAGTTGCGGTTGATTTCCGCTATTCTAAGGATCCTATAATTAGTTACATTTATCCGTTAATCCGTCGTTAGCATCACCCCCAACCAACGCGAAAATACCAAAATGAAGTAACTGAAGGATAAACGGTGATTCTCGCGAGCCGCGTTCCATAATGTCGATAGCAAGATTGACATCTTACGTAGGAATGATTAATCTCGCGGTAAGCCACGGCTGCTTTAAATAGTATCAAGTAAAGATTGGCATGCTTGGGGTGTATCCGCTTTGCTGACGATTCGATGCATGTATAGAAACGGTCCAGCAAAGTGAAGAAGATAAAATTTTTCCTACAATGCAATATGACGTTTATATAATGTACAAATGTCGGATACGTTGTACCTTAAACTCCAGTTGTAGGTACACCGCGAGCAACAGTAAACTAAGTACAAGGTACATGCATACCTATAACAAGAGAAAGTCAGGAGAACTGTTGCAGCAGGTACAAACGTTAATCGATACGTATACATACCGGTTTCAGAGTGCCAGGGTAGCCTAATTCTAGGTGTACGTGCCCTCCTATACCTTCTATGTTCTATGTTCTGCGTTTCTAGATTGCTTCCTTTCGTCAAACTATCTGGTGACTTTTTTTTTCTCAGGCTTTATATTTCCCGGGGGTCAGCGCGCCTCGAAAGTCCGGTTTTATACAGTTTAACACCGTTTAACACCGCTATATCGTATCGTATGCCGGGTGTCCGCGGAAAATTTTCACAACCACTTTTCTCCGACAGGTCGTACGAGTTCCGTAATTCACGTATAGGTGCTTACACTAACAGAAATCATTAAGTTGGAAAAAACGGTGCAACGGGAATTACTTTATAGTTTGAAACGGGGCCAGGAAACGTATGGGCATAGGTTAATCTAGCGACAGATTGGGCCCAGATTATACAGCCTTAACATAAGTAACCCGTTGGACTAGTATAATCATGGATGGCATAGAGTTTTGTCTACGACGGGGTATCGCAATTTCAGAAAAGATATTCACGTCGGTTCGAATTCGAATGTCATATAAAATTAGGTTTAAGATACCGTACTGCGTAGATTGAGAAAAAGTAAATTGACATGCAGTTCGATTCAATTCTAATCCCCGAGTGCAGAGATAATGATTCACGGAATGCCGCAGTTTCTTCGACTTTCCAATTCTCCAAACTATACCTTACACAATACAAGTATGCACTTTCAAGAAAACCAAGGAAATATAGAATAAATTGTGTAAATTCCAAAGTGAAATTACAAACGTTGCATATTATTACAGGTCTACGTAGCTAGGTACACGAATACCGAACAAGGAATATCTGATCAGACCTAAGCCAGACAAATTGCAAACGAAATGTGCTTGATTGTAAATAGATATAATATAATTGTAAATTTATAAATTGGCTTTTCCGTACAGCAAATTTCAAAGCTTGTATACATATATATGTGTGGGTATAATATATATTATACGAGAAAGAACGCCGTTTGTGAAATAACTTGCCGAGTATTCGTCGGCATGAATGATAGAAGAAGACTGAAGAGGCCTTGGCGATTAGTTAAAATGCTCGAGGGCCTGCCTCGGAGACTTTGAGAGATTCTATTTGGCAAAGAGCATAACTGCAGCCATGGGCCTTAGGTAGGTACTGTAGCACAGAAAAGATCGATGCGATAGGTTAGGATTCTTAGATGTCGGTCACAGGCGTCTCCGTCTGCCGCCTTTCACTGGGTCTTCACACGTGGATGAATCCCCGTGTACCTTAAACCCAGTGAGTGCCTACCTTGCTGGCCCGTCTCCTCCTCCTCGTCCTTCTTCTTCTTCTTCTTCCTCTGCAGTAGCCGCGATTTGTCGCTTTAACGCGACTGTCGTCAACCGGTTTTGACTCTTTTAAGAAATCAGCGGATCGATCAATCTCCGTTTGATAAAAATACACCTTTTTTATTTATAATACACCCATGCCAAAGGTAAAACTAACCGAAACTTACTGGAATCGTTACCTATAATATGTTAAAAAGGAAGGTAACAGTTACGAATATTTTGCTATTATACAGTGAGGTGATTTTAAATGATCGATCAAGTTCACTATCGGTCAATGATAATAATTTTCAGTCAATGCAGGCGTGAAATATAAAAGATGTTAACTCGCCTGACCAAGTGATTCGACCAAAACACGTCATAGCTTTGCAGACTTCATGCTCATGGTCTGGTCGAACGTTATTACTGTGACACATACGTATATTCAGGTACACACAGCGCATTTGCATTTTCACTTTAACGTATATATGCCAACGTGCATTTGGCTGACACCGATCAATAGTACGCACTGCAACACCTGCAGGAGACAGAAGAGACGGACAGATCAGAGTGTAGAGGACTGAAATGCAGATTTGATTGAATTGCTCTCGAATTTCGCATCGCTGTTCCGTACAATAATTCTATTCAAATCCATTAAATCTGTGGTTCTGAATTGTTGAAAAGAAATTAAACAGCCGCAGGGTGACAGTTTTGAATTTTCCTGAATTTTTCAGCCGCGTTGGTATGCGTCAATTCCAAGAAAAGGAGGTTACGAAAACGAGAAGAAATAAAGAATAAAACCTGCTTTCTTTCATGTTATTTTCACCTGAAAGCATTAGAAAGACTCGACACGATATATTATCGCGTGTCAGAAGTCGTCGAGTTAGGCGGAAGCGTTTCGACGAACAAGTCACATCGGTTACCATGCAGGTAAACAACATATATAGAAACCTGCCTGTATAGAAACGATAGAAACTCGCGTGCTGCATCAATGAATTTTAGTATCAATAATAATTTGGTCACGCGATTTGCCTGGGCGTAAAATCGATCTGGGTGAAAGAAATAAAAAAAAAAAAAATTTCTAAAAGCAAACATTACCATCAAGAAGCATTAGGCGTTGGCATATATATATATATATATATACAACACAAAGTAGCGACAAGTCGATCCGGAATCCGGACGACGAAAATAAATAAATGAAAGCCATTCATCAAGTTTCGATTCGTGAATTCCCATCCCCTCGAACATCGACACCATATCGAGTAATTGGTATAATATAAACCGCATTCCATAGACAGTTGAGGATGAAAAATATCGCCAAGATTATTTTACGTCAATAAAGACATACGCCGGGCGCATGGAATTTGATTTGGCAATTAGGGTTTGTATCTAAAGGTTAAATGACACCGCGTCGCATCGGAAAGCAGCGCACATCTCAACCAGCCGGCCATCGTATAACTACGATAGGAATCTCTTTGCGCTTTAAAAATAGTATCAAAAGATCCGATTTGATCTTGAACTATTTCGGACGGTTCTCTCCGTTTTCGAAAACGATAGAATAATCTTTTCCATCGTCTTCTTCTTCTTCTTCTTCTTCTGAGATCAATCGGCAATTAATTACCCGACAGCGTGTGGATCCACGTGGATTTACACACGAGGTCAACATCGGCAATAAGTACTTCAGGATCTATTTTTCGTTCAAAAGTTGACCGCACCACGTCACGGATGAGGGGACAGATTATCCGGCGTGTAATGTCCAGCGATCTGATTCAGACGGTATATTGCAGGCCAAAAAGAATAAGTATAGAGGGTCTACCAGTGCCTGAACACGACTTCGAGTGAACACGGTTGATTGGTTTTCGAGGCGAAGGCTGAAGCAAACTTTATAGCTAGCTTGTAGCCTGCTTCACAGACAGCGAGAATTGCCAAGTGTTACACACACACACACACACACACACACACACACACATACTTACCTTCATACATGTCTACAGACTCCGACTTAACAGGTATGAAGTTATAACCAGTAAACAGAAGTCTGCTATCGTACCTAAAGCAGGTATAAGATCTACGTTCGTGCTTGCCCAGGCGAACGCTGATACCTTTTGTAAACAGTAAGGTACCATGGCAAAAATGAAAAATGTGTTCCTATATAACATAAGATGCAGAGGAGTATTATTTTTTATGAAAGAGTGTCAGGGTCTACTAGAATCCTAGGTCTACCAAACATCGAAGGATGTTTTTTAAGATCCCAAAAATCGTAGCCTCGACACGAGACTGATTCCTGAATTTCCAAGGATAAATGAATCACACCCTGCAGTCCATGCTAATGCACCAACGCAAGCAATAACGGTCGAATTTACAATAGAGTACGTCGATTTGTGTATAAAGTAAAGTGCAAATTTATTGAGCGATGAAGCTGTTATTATAATAACATACCCAAGACGCTAGTCTCCACATCGATATTATAAACATTCCCGGTGTATACAGCCTTTACGTAAAAGTATAAAAAGATACGTCCAGCCATGCCTTTTCCAACAAGGCATCGTCTATGCCCACACTCGAATAGATTAACTCAAGTGTCGGATTGACGACATTGAGTGTTCGCGAATATGGAAAACTTTTCTCTCGTCGGCACGCGGAGGCGAACACATCCGATATGACAATGATTATTTTCTGATCATGGCGAAGCTCCGTTTCTCTTCCCTCTTCCCTGCAGCGTGGCTCACGCTAGATGCACGTAGGCAGGTATCGGTTGGTGTCTATAACCGGATCCCACGGAGTTATCTAGAGTGTCCGGCGAGTGTCTGATATCGACTCCTCGCCACACGAACGGTGAGGAGACGACATTGTGCTGGGCTGTGGGTGGGTCTATCGATTGGCAGAATGCAAACTGGTTGTCTCTTGATTTTCGTTCGTGTGTTTTATATTCTGGATTGAAAATGATCGAGGATAAATTTATTCATATTATAGTATATATAAGATAATCTCTGCGGTTGTATAAAGAATAGATAATATAAATTATCATCAACGGCAAAGGGGAAAGTCCGAAGCTATATATAGTCATTCAGGATGTAGGAATACCTACGTACTATACGTAGCGAAAAGCAAGGGAATGTGCAATTGCGAAAACTAAACATGCGTGTCCAGCATATTTCTATCTCATCCGCATGATCATCCAGCCGAAGAAAAGGAATAATGCATCGTCAACGGAAGTCGACCCCTCCGTCCCACGCGAATAATACGGACCACCACCGGCGTTATGGGACCCCGTGACATTTCGCGAACGTTAGAAAAACGGCGAAAGCATCGAATGGGCGATATGGGCCTGACGGCGCACAGTTTGAGAGTCCCATATACGCCCCGTCGATACGGCACTCCGGGGATTTGAGGACTTTAAAAAGACCCGCGACGGGGGAACGCCATCTAAATGCCTGTACATGTGTGGGTAATATAATCGCGTGCATCGCGCATACATACGCGAATCTACGGTCAACACGGTCTATGCGGAATCGTAAAAGTAAACCGCACCATCAGGGAGACGACGTGACGACGACCACCTTGGGTAGGATCGAGGATAATAAAGGAAAAGTCGTAAAAATGAATTGAATTTTTGCAGGGGTTCGAAACGTGAGCCTCAGTTGAATTAAACAAACAAACAAAATTTTTGTTCAACGTTTGAACGGCTGCAGCGATTTTCAAAGACGGTTTTCTCAGACTCTGATCGAACCTGGAAAGTCGTAAAAAAATACTAAAAATTATTTCACTACCCCCATGGGCGCAATGCCCAATGAACTTCCGTATGATTACAGTTCGGTGAATTTTCTCACGATAAATATTCAAGCGGGGTGCAACGATTCTTTGCAATTCAACGTTATTCCCAGACGACGACGATTCCATATATACGAGCCTCGGGTATATACATAATGCTTCTCTCCTCGCGGGCTAATTTCGGACATTTGAACTCTGATTCACACGTCGAGAACGACCAACGTCGTAACAAGAATTATAATCGTATCTTAGGTAGATTGTGTTAATTCAAAATTTCCGAAATTACATGCGATACGTGCGATTCTGTATTGCACGTGCAATTGGGTAGAATTCTTTGCACTCAAATGTTAAACATACCAAAGTATCTCGTTTCTATAAACCACGAAGCTCGAATCATCAATTTCTAGCACACATTTTATTAGAAACTATGCGAGTTAGAATGCGAGACGATTTTCTCTGAAATTTGTTTCTACGATAATCTCTGTATTTTCTACGATTACAATGAACGATATCCGTTTTGAGAATTGTTCTTATTTTTTCAACCGTACTTACGGAGTTGGACATAACACGAACACAACGAATGAGTGTCTAAAGCCGAGATACTAGCGTAGGTCATTAGCATAATCTGGGTAATTGTTTGACAAACATTATGCTCGACACATACCTAAAATATTGTTATTATGGGACAATACGTTGGGCTGAAAATTTCAACATTTAATACGTGATATTCAACGAAAGAAGAAAAAAATACTTCCGGATACATACTCAAAGCGTAAAAACATCGAAAGAAAAGAGTGGATAAAAAGTTTTCACCGACGAGCATCGAATGAATGTAAAAAATTTATCGAAACCCATGACGAGTAGTCTGAGAAATCAATAAACAAATGTCAGTACGTGTTGGAAACACGATTTCCCATGCTTATACGCGTATACGTATAACCCAAAACGCAGGAGGCTATAAACAAAACTCTGATTGCGAAACATTGGAGCAGCAGGACAGCGTGCAGCTGTCGGACTACTCCCAGAGCTAATCGCAATGAAACCAAGATCGTCGCAGATAAGGGTAGAAGAAAGGGGCTCTTCTGCGACCTGCCCATGCTCCACAACATACTCCTCGTGAAAAAAAAAACGAGGAAAAAAAACTGACAAGCTCAAACGCACCGATGCGTTTAGTAAAAGCTAACCCAACATGCGGCTATTACATCGCCGTTACAAAAACGAAGGGGTTGCGAAGGTTGAAATTGGCCTGGCAGCAGCTATACGTGCACATGTCGCACTCGCAGTGTCTTTTCACAGTGTTGACTGACCCATTTACTTCGAATTAAGCCTACCGAGCGGGGCCTAAAGAAAATGCTAAAGTCAGTCTGTACCGACTGAGTAAAACATCAATATTTTTTATTGTTATTATCAAAGTCAGAGCAATTTTACTACAGGCAATGCCAAATACAGATACCCATCCAAAAGTTTTGTTTTACGTAACAATAATACCAAGAAACGTATAGCTGTAGTTCAATTATCACTTATTGTAGGAATGCATTTCCTGGCCTTCTTTTCGTATGGAAATAAATAGTTTAGAATAATAGATACAGATATAGAAACGCTAATCAGTTCAATATCTAGTAAATTCGTTGGATTTCACTCTATCATTTTCTACAAATTCACTGCAATAGATTTTTTTTTTTTTTTTATTCAGTAATTGATTCAACATTCATCATATCTGTAGACATCGGTGCAGATATGTTGTAAAATTAAATAAACAACGACGTTGAAATGAGAAAAAAAAGTGGTTTGATTTTATTAAGCTTACGTTTAATTTTTTCGCATTTATAAAGAGACCTTCGTAACTTGCGAATATATGTAAATAAAGTTTGCCAAATACTCAATGTATGATGTGTACTGAAAATAATTTCGCAACAAGTCGGTGAACAGCATCAATTTTTGAGCCAACCACGAATCTTTGAAAATGTACTCGCACAATCCGCATTGTGCTGTTCCTGCACGGGTTGCCAAAGGGACTCTCGTAAATTACGTACCAAAGTGAGTAACTGCACCACACGGTCGGAGTTTGCTTCCATTGGATATGCGATGTCACGCAGGGTTGTTTCAGTGCTAACCCTGCCGCAGCTCTATAGCGGAATGACATTAGTATTTGCAAAACCGAGTATAAGGCGCCTACCTACCAACCAAGGTCAGGCCCTAAGGGGAGCTCGGAGATTTTAACAGACTCCTAGATCCCACCGGAAGAAGGAGGAGGACCGAGTCGAAAAGGAGAAGAGAAAATATTGGGGGCGTTTACCATTTTGTGACCTGAGAGCCCTGGGCCAGCTGACACGTAGCGGGTTGCATACGGTCTTCTCTTTTAAACTTCCGTGACTTTACGTCGACGCAACGCTACTATCGTGTACAGAGATTGCAGGCGAAAGCTGCGGTCGACTACTTTCCTGGATATTGTAAAACGCTACGATTAAAGCTATTTCGCTGTTAAAGTGCGTGAAAAACATTTTTTTTTTCTCTTTCTTTTTTACCTTTTTCCTTTTTCGCGATAACGAAATGAAATGCACGGAAGTTGTTCTTCTCGCAAATTGCTTTAAATACACAAGATAACACACACCATTTACCTATTTTCTTAAGTGGAGAAAAAGTTCCGACGGCTGGAACTCGACGAATTTTTGTTGCACAAACAAATGATGTTTCATTATTTTTTTTTTTTTTATACAGGTGAAGAGACGATGAGAACGTTTTCAATTTTCTCATTTTATTGATGTTCGTAGATAATGTTTGTCTTGTTATTTCTGCGACGGAATCGTGGTATATATTTTGCGTATTGACGATCGATAGTTAATGCATGAAAACAGTAATTCAACACGTCGTTATAAAATACAAGATATCGACACGATCCAACTGCGTTATGGATATCCTGAAATTGAGATACTTGCAGGTATTTTGTTACCTCGGATGAATCGTAAGCGATCATACAGAGACTCCAGTGCGTATGTAATAACGCATAAACCAAGCTTAGCTTTGTTTACACATATCGACTTGAACTTTGCCGTAAATCGTATACTTTGCCGCATAGTATACAATCAATACGTATCTAAATCAGGTAAGACAATTTATCAAAAATGACGTAATTCAGCTTTATCGGTATATTACATACGTAGGTACACACCACTGCGTACAATCGGCAAGAAATCAGTTCCGAAAGTTTTATCGAGACCTCTGAAGTCCAGCAGGTGCTTCGTCATCAACAGACGTTTGTATAGATCAGAGATATAACCGATAACAGTTATACTACACATGAAACAACGGCGACGATTGCCTTCTCCTTCTCCTTCTCCTGCTTCCGGTTTGTCATCGATTCTGCACACATTCGTGTACAACTGAGGCAATCAACTAATTTCAAGAAGGGTGAAGAACCTCCCCTGAGAGCTTAATACCGATCGCGATGGCTGAGCTTCGATTTCGATCAAACACTCGAAACATGGACGAAGTAAATAATTGCATCGCTAGCATCATCGATGCGACAATTAATTGAACAGAATCGTCGAATGGTTGAAATAATCACAATAACTTACCGCGAATTTTTATCTCTTGTGGATCCAACGGCGGCACTCTGGGATGAGTTAGAGAGTCTTCGCGTTGTCCGGGCTTCTTCAACAACACCCCGACAACTTGTGGAGGAGCCATCATCATCCTGACTAAAGTTGCTCGAGATGCACCCTCGGTTAATCCTTTGTCGCCAAAATTTTCACCAATTTTTCACAATTACGCGGTTAGTCGCTCGTCAGCGATTGATATCGTTTAAACTTGTTCACTGGGTGGCACTGACATGACGATGACACAACTAAAACACATAGGTTCCAACGATCCAATGCAAATGGGACAAGACGCGTTTCTTCAAAATTTTCTGTCTACGTGACCGCAACCGTCCGACGGTAGTCCTCGTCTTCTTCCTTCGTCTTCTTCTTGGTTCGTCCGTTTACTGTTTGTTGTCAGATATCGGTTTATCATCGATAACTCCTACGAAAACCGGTTACTGTAAACACTTTACTTGCTTCCTTACTACAATTGTACGAGCAGAAACTACTAGCGGTTCACCAGTACGATTTCATCGATTCCCAAAACTTTTTAACCGCTTCAAAATTATCCGAATGATTCAACAATCGAGTAGGTAGACGTTGTTATTAAACCGCGTTACGACACAAGCTAAGCCCGCTACTTTCTACACCGTAATCCAACTCAACGTTCGTTCCGCGAACTGCAATATAAGGTGAAAAGCGTGTATACACACGGTAAGTATGTTTTGCTTTCTTGTCGAGAACTTTTCTCGCCCGGTTTCCGGACTAGGACGGAAACTCGGTCGTCTACTGCGATTTATATCTGACAATTAGCTCTCGCGCTTGCGAAGTGGACGGCCTCTTATCGGTGCAGTATAAAACAACGGATGTAACGCAGTTTTTTTCCCTCCTAGTTCTTTACAGTCAATTCATATCGATACACCGATTACCCGAACAATGCAATACGCATATTGGCACAGAGATTATACGACACTGGCACAGAACAAATCAAAAGACTCAACGTACACTTTTACGTCATTGACAACAACGAGTTTATTGGTGTGAATAAATAAATAACGATAATTGACACGGAATTTAAATTTTTTCTTTCTTTTTTTTTTTTTTTTTTGTTTACAATTATATAATGTTGTTGCTAGACACGGTTAATTACACACACTGCACGTGATAATGTTCCAACAACGCGGTATCACTACGCACCGCCTTGTGCAAAAATTTTGTCTCGATCCTCTCCCTGGGGAAGCGGTAGGCAGCAACACGCGGTTTTACCGGGGATCGAGTCAGGATCAACTCGGGCCGCCTCGACATCGTCCATGGCGGGCGTATTGCCAGCGACTAACCAGACGCGGCGACGTTCGTCCCGCCGCAACTGATTTTATCCCCACTGCTAGCCACCTTCGGTTCCTCTTCTTCTTACCCTCTCGGGACTTTGCTGCTGCGGCTGCTGCGGCTGCTGCAAACGGATCATGTGAAGAGAGTCAAGACTTTGGAGTCAAGTACGCACCCGTTTCTTTTCGCAATTGTTTATGGGTGTGAAAATGTGTTCGCAGAATACGTACTTGATGAAGAAAATATTCGCAGTTGGAATAAGTTTTGATGATTTTTTTGGTTCGTGTTTTAGAGAAAAACATCGAATTAATTGTTAGACGTGAAATGAAAATGGCCGCTCTTTGACACATGTTACGTTTTATTTTGGTTTCAGGGCGGTTTTTGGAGCTTGTTGGATTTCGAATGGTGTTTTATGGCAAACAAGATGATAGCTAGAACTGCTCGAGTGTAATTTCACCTTCGGTAGAATTATAATAACTGAGACTTTAACCTGCGAAAATCAGTTGTAAACGTGGTATATGTATTGTATAAAGAAACAGGCATAGTCAGCTCTGAATACAAATGGATTTTTTTTTGTACGTTGTATTTATGAATTTTCTAAAGCTCATTTCAGGGTTATTCGATGTCTTAATACATTTTTTGATATTTCTATAACAGTGCAGACTTTACAATATCGATTCCACCATCTGCACGATTTATGACCTTATCACCGTCTATTAGTAATTAATTAATTCTTTTTATTTTTGGTAATCCACTTATTGTAATTGTGGCATAATAATTCTCATAACCTTGGCCGTCGAAGTGTTCTTTCATTCATTAGTTTCCCAATTTTATTACCTATATATTCAAAGTTTTATTTTGCTTTTACCCGTCCGCTTGTACCATTTCTTTTTAAAAAGTATGTTATCCATAGATCAGCCAGCTGCGATTGAAATTTTAACTTGAGGTGTGAACCGCGTACCGCCGGCTATTTCTGTCCGTCTGTTCTTTATACTCTTCGGCGCAATCAGCATTCGACTTTAGTTAGAATTATGACTCGCGGTATAATATCAGCGTTTGACTCGCAATCAACCCGAAGGCGATCGACAGTACACAATAAAGATTTAACGTTTACAATTAACCTGTTGAGTATCGATCGCTTTACATCCGGATATAGAGACTGAATCGAACTTGATTAGACGCTTTGTTGGCAACGGTAAAATTTGAAAGTTCATTCTTAATTCTTCATTACATATTTTCCTTCTTCTTCGTTTGTATTTGGCTCGTTTTCATTGACTCGTTTATCGATCATCATTATTCGTCCGGAAAAATAAAATTAACATTCTCGCGTTCGATCGACGAAACAAAACTATTCTGATTTCTGTAAGAATCTGTTCAAGTTATACGATGCGCGATTCTCAATATTATAATACACAGGCATGTATTAGGCATTATAGCCCTCGGGCGAACATAATTTAATGTATGCACCTAACACACCTAAATTTTGATACGAGATACAGAGTAGGTATCAGACGTCGTTCTATAGTGATTATAATAATATGAAAGCCCGCCAAGTGACAACCACTCTTGAAGGCAGTGACCGAGAAATTATATGTGTACAGATACGTATGTGAATAAAAACTGGCGAATCGCTGCACATGTTCTGCTTCGTGTTTATAGGTATAGTTTATCGCGCGTTTCTCCCTGCACTTGGGTAACATAAAACCACTTGATCGGCAGTTGAACAAACCTGTATACGTATAATAAAACTGTTGTAATTTACATCAAGTTGGGGTACTATAATCTCGTTATCTCGTAGGTATACAGATTTCAGAGAGTTTCAACTCCGTCATGAATTTTCTCGAATTATTGCTTTCTTTTATTTTAATTTTTAATTTTTATATCCTATGAATCGGAACTACAGAGTCGATCTATAATTAGGTTAACAAAAATTATCGTGGGTCACGACTTTTCTAAATGCTCAGAGAAAGTATTATACATATATATATATATATATATATATATATATATATATATATATATATATGTATATAGGATGTATTTAGAGAAAATTAAAAGGAAAAAATCCACAATACGTATTTATGATTTATAATACGCTCGCACAACTATGTAAACTTTGGTTAATTTTCACTATCGAATGTTTTCAAATTTTAAGTACCTCGTATAACGTTCGTGCCTACTTTCTCTATCGTTGAGCACCTACATTTTTCTATATACCCGTAATATGTCTGTGATAAAAGCTTACGGGCCATTAATCCGAACGACGTAAATAGAATGAAGAGTGTCGTGTGTATGTAATGTGCAAAAGTCGACAACATTTGATTCTCGCTTGCTCAGCACTGTATGTGAGCAAATTGCACATCCCCGTTGTCCACGGTTTGAACGCGTATGAATGTATAATATTACACGTACCAGTGTGCTTAATCTTCTGCACTCGACGTCGTCCGTTACGCGTTAAGGTAAAATCGAGATAAACTTGGGGTTATTAACATAATTACTATCGAGTAAAAGGCCGGGGAGTCCGACGTGCGAGATCGTCGAAGGTTTATGAGCGCTCTAGAAAGTAATCAATAATAATTATAACAATTATACTCGTATCCCATTTCTTAATGTTACCTATACACGATACAATAAAGAGAAGTTCTTGACCTCGGCGAACGTCTCTGCATCGCGGAACATACAGCCGTAGGATATTTGCACTCGTGTCAAACGACGTAAGTTGTACACACGATCATATGAGTAATAGAATGTGGAATAATGGGTGCATGGACGGTACCTATTACAGGACTTTGCGAACCGCATGATCAAGAACTCAATCGTACGTATATGTACACTGTACAGGCTAGTACTTATGGTTTTCTTTAACGCAGGCTACAACGCAAAGTGGGGCAACATTCCTGCGGCAGACATAAGGAGCAAAGTGGAGTTCTAACTATAAATGAAAGGGCAACCCGGGGGAAGGGGGAGACCCTTAGAGAAAACATCGTCAGCTCTCACCCTGCAGTAAAGTAGCTGATCCATTGAAGGCTTTCTGCAGAGTGTCACCGTTAAACCAACAAGTTTCGACTGCTGCCACCGTTGTGCAAAAGCCTGAAGCAAGGCGACGTGAAGACTGCAGGGCAATGGGTATATAGGTGTGTACAGTGAATTCGAAGGGGAATATCAAATGGAGTATCGTGTGACGACGTATTAGCGGATTCCTCTTATTGTTGAAATGGACACCGAGAGCGAAAGAAAAACACACGCACAGAAAAGAAAAAGCAAAGAAAGGGAAGTAGAAAGAGGGCAAAAAAATCTATTTTATAAAGATTTTAGCACAATGCTCTTTGGAGATTATGTATACCTATATATATAACGTATTTCCCCCCCTCCCCCCTCTTTTTCCTTCCCTTTTTTTGCTTAGCCTATACACGCAAAATTAGAGAAGGCAGGAAGTGGAATTGGATCGGGGAAATTCATAGCTCTTGTTGTCCGTTCGACTATTAAATTTATTATAGCGGTTAAATTTGTTTTTCGTAATAATGAATTCAAAACTAAGAATTTCAATTTTTTTGCACATCGAACGATATCCAAATGATACCCATTTCACTATACTTTCTTAGTAACTCGGTTAGTTCTTAGTTAACTCGTCTCTGATCGCAGAGATAAAAGCACTCGGCGAGTAATAAATTAAATACATACGTAGATCGATTATCAGGAATCCGTGATGGTCTTAGTTGCGGTCATAAATCCGCATGCGCGTTCAATATATAACAACGCAACGCGTAGGTCATCCGGTTCGGTTCGCCGATCTGAAGCCTCGTAAAAGGTCTTCCTCTCGGGCACCAGTGAACCATGTACGTGTCACTGACGGCGCCAACTCTGCGTCAACGGCGCTTTTAGGAAGGCCGTGTGTAATAATAATAATATAATTCGCCGTTACGTCGTCGCGAGAAATTATTTCACGCAATATTATTCACACTGCGAATTATCGTGAGCGTACAACAGGTGCGAAACGTAACACGTCGAAATGGTTCTTCAATCTCACTCTCGACGTCTATTGCTTCCAAGTTCGGTGGGTTGATTAAAAAAAAATTTTTTAATTAGTTGCCGTACGAATTATTGTACATATTAACGAGAATTAGATTACTAGTCGCTCGTTCGGAGGTCTTAAATCCGACGCGGTTTGAACGGTAATTGAAACCAAGTTTAGAAACCTTTCTTAGACGTTAGTCGGTAATATGCATTCATATATTTTATTCAGACTTGCGATCCACATCCTACATCTACGTTCGTTTAGTCGCGGACACGTGACTCATTGGAGATGTTAAAAATAAATTATACAGCTGGGCTTCACCGCCGCTGCTGCAGTGATGCACCACTATAAGAAGTGCATAAGGGATTTAACATTGGTGTAATACTCGCGAGATATTAACATACACGTATAACAAACCGTTTTAATAAAATATCATGGATTTTACCGAAAGAATATACAATGTTGATTTTTCAACGGTAAAATATAACGTCGAAACTTTGCACGTATACATCAATTATTTAAAGATTAATTCGTTCGTTCAACACGCTACGTAAAATAATAGAATAATTTATCTCTACGGTTGACGATGCGATAAAATAAAGCAGCCAGTTCCAAGTAAAGAAATAATCGTGATAGTAACAATAATTTCTCTTCAACTAATCCAAGTTGGCAACGTTATTCATAATCGCGGATTTCTACAAAATGAAAGCACCTCTTTCCTTTACACATCTAGCGTTACTCGAAGAATGATCGTATCGTGTAAAAATTTTTTGGCAACGTCTACAAAAACGCGGAGCGCGAATTACTCGGCAAGTCTGATTATTTTTTCCTTAATTTTAGTAAACTCGATATCGCTACTCTCAAGTCACGGGGAGTCCGCTTGACTCACATGAGACAGGACGTGCCTGAAAAAAACTCGTGTGCGATTCTTTCATGTATACACGTATACGTATCCGGGTGCATTGCAAACATATATATATATATATATATATATATATATATATATATATATATATATATAAGAGGCTAAATGGGCGTGAGCGACTACTAGGCGCGCTTTAGTCATTAGCTAATTACAATGAAAGAGTAGGAACTTCGAGTGAATTTTAAGTAACCGCAACCAGCTGCGCATATCGTCTAAATTAATTCCAAGTATGTATAAAGTACACATGTTGGGACGTGCAACATTGATTTTCCTGTTGGTTTTCAGCTTCGTCTGAACTGCGCAGAATTATTATCCAAGAAAATATGTAGGCATCATTGCGCAGTTAACACATTTGGTGTTTGTACGATTTTGATTTACGTTTTTTATAAATTATTCCATATAAATAATTTCCAAAAGTATATTAAATAGGGGTAAAATTTTCTGGCAAATCAATTGCCGCTATTCATTTTGTAGAATTATTCTCACGTTGCGAGGAAAAAAAGGCATTTTGAATAAAAAAATTTATTTTAAAGTTAACGGGTTAAAAATGATATCTATATGTATATATCTCGTTCTCTCCCGAATTTAAAAGAAGTTCCATTGTCATCTTCTATTCCAAACGCGATATAGATATTACGACATACACGCGCGTTGTAATTATCATCGGAGATTGAATATCGAGACAATGGGAAATGGCAAGACATGGAATATCGGAAAACTGTGAATACCCGACCGAGAGTTAAAACCGACTAACAATGAGTCGAAAATTTTATTTAATTTTTTTCACTCGGATCTTTTTCTCTCCTTCTATTTCAATTATAACGAAGCCGTTACGAAACAAAAGCCTTTGTGCAATATTCGCAGGGTAAAATATATAATAGACGCCGTGCCAAATATACGCTTGTACCTTGGGCTCATCTCGATATAAACGAGCTGTAGCTGGTGGCCTAGCTGCGGCATTTGCGGCATTCGATCAGAAACACAATATCGATAAACGCTCGGTGCCTATAATAATTGTCTCAAAGCTACGTACATACGTTATATACGTACATACTACACGATGCATTATATACAGACGACTCGATGTACGAAATCGACTTAGAATTGTACGCGGGTGTTAGTGACGGTCGTTAAATCGCAATATAACCCGAAGGTATACGTTTCGCAAATCTATATCATTTGCTGTTTTATCATTGATTTGCAGAACTACTGTACCGCAACGACGTAACATACGTGTACACCATACTTACAGTACATACCTTTGCATACACTTATGCATTAATATACATTTTGTACGGGTATAATAAATCGCGTTGTAAAATGGAAAGTAAAAGGTAGTCGCGCGGCGTCAACGCTCCCTGTCATTAGAAACGTACTTTGCAGCTTTGGTGTAAACGAAAGCTGCTGGTCTGTACCCATAATATAGGAAAACCTTCAATCTCCATGCACTATACGCTTAATTCCCTGCAGCTACCGCAATACGCGGTAAGATTTAACTGGGGAAAAAATTAGCGAGCTACCCGCCTTGAATATCTATAAGCTCGATGATAGCTACAGGTAAGAGAAATAATCGCGAAGGGAATAGAAGCGTCGCTGTTTATGCGGTAAATCTAGGAAGACAATGATGACGCGAGTCGTCACGTTCCAAGTGAAAATACAAACAGCCATTATACGCGTATGATCCTTTCTTCTTGGAATCGTCCATGGATGGTTACGATTATAACCGGCAGTATTACCGCCGTCTGTATACACACAATCCATGCCCATCGTCTTGCCTCTATTCATCCACGCGTTGTTATGATATATATCGGGCAATACTGATGACAATTACGCTCGTTGTCATTATCTCCGTGCGGCTTGTGCAGGGTGAAGGAAAAGTTGTCTCAACAATCTCAACGACTGAAAATCAATCGATCCTCGCTATCTTCGCTTTTCAAATTTACCCGGAACTGTCCGGGGTTTGAGATGCACGCGTGATAATACACGCAATATTATATGCGTGTAAATGCGGAGTTTACCTACTGCAAGATCGAGATGAGTAACGTCGTAAGATTCCGATTTTGGGTGAACAAATATCGATGTCCGGAATCGCGCGACGTCACTAGAGAAACTCAATAATGGTGTTGAAGGGTCAATGACAAAGTTAGAACGACGTACGATTGGAGAGTCTATTTCCGTGTGAATAACGGTACATATCGATAACGTCTATACGTATACTATATATATACTCATGGTCATATCACTGAGGAGCAATAAAACGAAGTGATTTTTGTGAACCCCTTCGAGTAATAGGTGATTGAAGTATTTTTCTTTAGCTTGACAAATTGAATGTTTTTTATTCCAAAAACTAATGCCTACAACCTGATCGAAACCGTATGATCCGCCATTTGTCGTAGATGATTAATACGATAAGATAAACTCACCCTACTTCCGCCCGGGAAGAATTCCAAACTGTTTAGAGTATCGAAGACGATTATGGCAGGGCCTGAAATCGACTTCAGTACCACTTTTGAGAAGATTTGATTTCCAACGACTTCCATGGTTGATACTGTAACAAAAATACTACTGTTCATTTTGAAATCACAAAAGTATGTGATAATCATTAACATCGAAGGGTAAACAAACGAACGAACCTCCCGAGTGTTAGTTCACCCAGATTTCCACAACCCGTGGTAAACTAATTAGAAATTTGATAAACTCATCGTTGGTCGCCCTAAAATCTGAGGCACAACTGTCCAGAGGGTTTCCCAATTGGGTCAGCAGAAGATGCTGACTTTGTTTGCGTGGCACGTACGCGGGATGCAGAACGGCCGGATTCTATGTGCGTTAGTGACTCACGTATCCTCCACGAATTGTTACTGTGCAGTCATCTTTGCACAGCTGCGCGGCTATTTCGCGAAAGAGAGAAGGAAAAAGAGAGAAAGAGAGATTTCATCTTTGCATCTTTATGATGGTCACTTAGTGTATTATTATATATTTCATAGACGTGCGGTATTTTTATTCTATCCTTCATTGTCCGTACGTCATTATACCTCTATAAGGCGTCTAAGACGAGGCTATAATAAGAGTAATAAGGATAGCGATCGTTACAGCTATATAATAAAGCGACAGATTTTCATTACACGGTCATTACCTACGCGCTTTCACTGTCTAGGCGACGAATCGTGTGCAGCACACGTCACCCGTACATTATTTTCTTATATTATATATACGGTTTAGAGATATCGTTGTTGCGCGATCGTTTCTTCTCCGCAATTGTAATTCATTCTTTAATATTCCTTTCCCTCAATTGGAATTCCGTTTCTTCTGTCAAATGACTCTGCGTCGTGTTAATTATTTCCTGCAGCAAGCTGTCGGAAAATCCTCATCCGTCTTCGTTCCGTGTTAATATCGTCTAATCAGTGTGAAGCTCGTTAGTCTCGGCTGTGCATGACTATGAAAAATTAAATATTTTTCTAGCACATAAAAGTGTCAAGTTCATAATGCTTCGAGTGCTCATTTGGAGTCACCTGTGACTATATAGCGGACTATCGTGATTCTAAATTTGAAAATCATCAAAACTCGTTGAAATCACGTGACAGGAGTCTACAAAGCGCAGGTTTTCTCACCGAGTGTAAATTCAATCTGTAATCAATTGGATTTGAATCAGCTGGCTGTCGATAAAGTGAGAACTAACAAGCTTTCTGTCTGACACTGATTGGGAAAAGAAAATCGTGGTGGTATACATATATATGTATATTATATATATATATATATATATATATATATATATAATTCTAATGATATATATACCAATATATTCTAATGACTAATTGCTCGTCGCACACAATGGAGTTCAACAGCCGTTAAACTCAGGTAATTAGGTATTAATCAGACAGCAACAAATCTTCGTTGCATTCTCATCAACCCGATGTTGATAGTCATTAATGTCGTAGCTAGTCAAGATATGCATCTAGTCAGCCCACATTCATTTATGTTCACTCCGGCGTGATTGATAAATCGCTTGATGGGTGTAGCCGCACTATTGTTTGACCAAACATGACGTAATCCCATTTGACTCTCGACTAAGGCTACCTATCTTCATTCTACCCATTCATCGTTTGACCACGGTGTGCAGGAAAGGTCATCGATTCAGAAGATCCGACGATCAAAGATGTTTAACAATAAATTTATCAGTTTTCAGTGACTCGAATTGAAATCAGAATTAGACAGTTAACAATATCACATCATCAAAGGTAATATCGTCTTCCTTGAGCATTTGATCGAAATCCATTAGATCGTGACATGCGCGTTGTGGAAAGGCAATAACCGATCACGCAGAATTTTATGTTCGTTCTGATGGTTCGAATTAAGGGATCGTAAAAGCTGACATAAACAGCCTACATTCGTGAGCGTGTCAACGTTTAATAAATGTCCAGCGAATAATCGTATTTATTGATACAAGACGCGTAAAGCAACAGTGGTAGGGATAATTTCTTATGCACTTGCAGCGATAGCGCTGATTATGGACAGGCGTGAATAGCGTCTGGCAATTTTTAAGAAATCTTTCAGGAGCACGTGTACTGAACTTATAAACGTATATAGACATGAGGTTGACATCGCTCCTTATCTTTTGCATTACAATGACATTGTATACGTATATGCAACAAATGTATGAAATACTGGCGTCAGCATCGCTCTAATTGGTAACTGGCACTGGTTTTTGATAAAGCAAACGACATACGGTGTACAGTGAAAATAAATGAAAGCCTACAGACGGGTAATTATTCAAACTCCGATTGCAGATGTAAAATAACGAAGTCCGTCATGCTACGTCAATTCGTAATTACTACACGTGTAAAGAACAACGCGCAGTTTGTCTCATGCAGAAAATTTTAATCATTATATAAAACAAGGTATTCAATTTTTTCATCAATTTTTTTTTTCACCTCAGATGAGTCAGTGTCTCTTGAATGTCTGCAACTCTTCTCGTCTGCTGTCAACTTTGGGTATAAAGTGAAAAACAAACGTTTTTACGATTCAAGTACCTCGTGAAAAAAATTTCGTATAATCTAATACATCGATCATAACTAATTTCTATTTCCGAAAGGTATTTCTTTTTTATTTTTTACTTTGTATAAAACTCAGTTTCCAGGTTTTGGTAAGACAAGATTTTCAATTATTCCTTCAATGGAAATGTTGCCAATAATCAATTTCAAAAAAAAAAAAAAAAATTAAATATAACACTTATTGGCTTACCATCAAATGATTTTCTTCGCAGTTGGTAACTTACCGATGCACATGCACATGCGCAGGCGGAATTCCATCGACCGGTACCTGGAATAAGTACGCACGACGGTTTGGCCTGGTTCCAGCATTGGCTTAAAATATCCGAAGAGCAGCACTGGTTGACCATTCTTGTTGATAAAGAAATGCACTGTAGAAAATCTTCAAGCATCGTTGTGTTTAAATTCTTGCAAAGCAAGGAAAATCGATGTTGGCAAACGTTGCTGCGGAAGGAGAATTTTAAACAGAACCGCTACCGATATAAGATTCTGGGTTTTCAATCTTAAACGATTTCCGAAGCAAAAACAATGCGAATAAAATTTTCCAACAGAATAGCTAGCGCGCCTTTTTCATTCGGTGGATTGATCCACGCGCCTGGATTTCAACACCTCCAATATACAAATGTTGCGTATAAGTTTCACAGCCTGATTTGCACCGAAACGTCCCTTCATTGAATCAACTTGGCGTTTTATGGAGGCTGTTTGTTTCCATTTAATCGGATAGAGCCACAGACGTCTAACCACCAACCGAATGAATGGAGTCACGTACACGCACATCCACATAACGTGCAGAAAATTCGGTTTAATGTTACCGCAGTACCTACCGTTGAATTTTAATCAACTTCCACCAGGCAAAATTCTGCGTTTCCTGTGTACCTATTTACTAATATATTATACCCGCGAGTAACGCGACGAACGGATGCAGCGCGGTCAGTATAAGTCCTCTAATTTCTATCGTTCAATATTAAACACGTAATTAAACTGCAGACGGAATTTATACAAGTTTGTCAGTATAAATTAGCCATGCAAGCGTTCATTACACCTCATGAGCCTGACCTACGTTGCTCCAAAATTAATGAAAAATACTAGCCGGGAGCTAGCCGGGTCGTCGCGACTTCTCCCTGCACCATCTCCTCGTCACTCGGTGTTTTTCTGCGGGGTTGAGGCCAGGATGGCGCACTGCGGCTGATCTGCCTCGCATCTCAAACAGCGGGGCGCCCGGTAACCGTCAAAGCGATATCTCATCAGCAGCTACGGTTCGGACGGCTGCTGAGCACTCCTTGCTTATTCGTCTTTTTCCCATTTCCATTCCTCCCATCTTTGACGGAGCAGGAAATTTCGCTGCTCGTTCAGCGATTGTCTAAACTCATATGCTGGGGAGCATAACCTTTTCCTTATTATACTTCTCGGATTTCCCGCCCGATTTCAAATATGGCACCGTATAGAATCAGCGACGTCAGAAGTCTTCCAGCCAATCCATCGCCTCCTCCGATTCCCGCGGGAACTTTAAAGAGAGCATTATAATTATATTCGTATTGCTTGCAGGATTTGCATTGAAACAGAGTAATTATGCTTAATGCAACGAGCTCCGTTACTTGGAAAGCAGATATTACAGCATTTCGACAATTTTTGCGATTACAAATTACGAGCACCATTCTACACCCACCGGATTGGACAGCTCACTTGTGCAATAATGGATTACATAATAGTCGATCGAGTTCTGGAGTTTAATTAACGAGTGCACGCGTAACTAAACGGTCAGGTTTCTTGTTGGATTCGAGTCAGACACCCCAAGTTCTTTACTACAATTCCGTTAGACTTAGGTGCCTGCTTAGAAAGTTCATAGAGTTGAATAAGCATGCAAGTAACTACCGTGAGTAGGCGTGTTATCTGCATGCGAGTTGCTTACTCTGGTTTTTTCAAGCGTTTATTGATTTGTCGTTGTGATTTTTTCTAAACAGTGTATATATCGCATTCAATTTTTGCATTGATTATTCAAATCACACAACTTCTGTACGGGAGTCGACGTATTTTAGATCTTTGGCAACTACTGTACTGGCACGAACATGTAAAATATTCAAATATGTTGATACTTGCAGAATCTGAGGTGTGGTTTTTTTTTTTTTTTTTTTTTTTTTTTTTTTTTATTGTTAAATAAGTACATTCAGAGAATACGTAATTTAGCGTATAAAAATAACCAGCAATAGTTCTCAACTGCTCAGTGATTTTTGCAAATTGTGTAGATACAGTTTTTATCCAACTGCCACGCGTCGCAAATTCTTGTCATTTTTCTTTGTTTTTTTTTTGCAATACACAACGCCCGCGGTACAGGAAAGAAAAAATAAAAACCAAGACATGGAAGCCGACGTGGTAACTCAGCGAAATTTTTTATTATTACTCGCGATGTGCATTCAGGAAGAGCATATCTTCATCTTTGAGATTTACTAGTGGTACGTACCTACGATGTAGGAACCTGCTTAAGAGCCATTGCAGCTGTAGCGCTGGATTTATTTAGTGGATACAAAGTGCGGTAAGAGCTGGGTCACGCAGGCATGGCTTTTTCACATGAATAATTGATGGTTTTTAAATTTCACGAACACACTACACGTTCAAATATTGATCACGTCGCGTTTGATGCGCTTTTGAATTTCTCCGAGAGCTTTGATGGCGGATATTCTGAGAGTTGAGGTGATGGGCGAAGAATTGACTCAAATTCAAAAGCAAGAATCTCTCGAAAGAAAGTATGGGAAACGTTTTTTCAAAGTGTAAAGTGGTTGAGCAACTATTACCCGCAATTAGTGCAAAACCAACCGCGAACTGTTCCATAAATTTTCAATGCACGTTAAGCGCTCACTCTTCCATCACGAATTTCGATCGAGAATCTTTGGCATTAGCAAAAGAAATCGCAACGTCGAGAAATCTTAATAAGCAATATCGCTCGAAGGCGTAAAAGTTATGAGTTACACGTCATTCCGTCTACTCGTCGCGTGATCAGATCTCTTTTGTTTCCAAGTATAACGGAAGAATGAAAATATAGTGACGTCATATTGAAAATCGCAACCGACACGGAAGACCGAAATTTTCACGAAAACTTTTTCCTCTTGTTTTTATCACCTATCTTGATTTGCGCGCACGTATAACACGCAACGGAATATCTCGACAGCCGGCGTAATCACGCCTTCTCCATCTTTGCTATCCGACCGTAAGGACGAGATCTTCTTACAGATCAGAGCTTTGAGTAAAGTGAAAATTAAGTGAAAAATAATTAATTACCGGAATTGTACAAGCTTAATTAACGGTATCAGATTATAAGTCTAAGTGGAAAATACCTAAAAAGTAGAGTAAAGTAAGTAGGTAAAAAGTCATATATGATAAGTGCAAATCTGTGTGTGTGTGTGTGAGTCAGGGGGAACAACACGTGACTTATATCTCACGCGGGTGGCACGAAGGGGTGTATAAAATTAAATCAAGCTTAATGAATTCGTTGAAACTGCAAATTGCCTCCTACACGACTGATTGGATCAGCGAAAGAAGAATTTATTCGCAGCTCTCGATTCAACAATTTAGAATAAGGATAATTTTTGCGTTCTGTTTTTTCTCTCTCTCTCTCTCTCTCTCTGTATTTATCCATCTCTTTCTCTGTCCCGCTCTCTCTCCGCTTATCTCAGTTAAACATCCCCACCACCGAACTCTCGTGTATCGAACGCTCCTGTGACGTCACTGAGGCTTATGTGACGTCATGACCGGGGCTCTCATTCCGCGAACACTGCGACACGCTATTCCACTATGTTATATCGAATAAGTCTGACAAAATTCAACGTCTCCACGCAGGCAATCCGTCTATAGTCTTTGTGACTTTGAGCAAACGGCGCGAAGCTGAAGCTCAGTTCTTGATTAAACAATTCAACGATTTTCTTTCAGGTCTAAAAGTGTGAAATATGGTAGAATTCGATTTATTAAGAGTCGTAAAATGTCAATCAATCCAATTCCCATCTGTGGTTTTTTCCAGTCAATTATTCACGTTAGAAAAGTCAGACCAATTCAGCCCGGCGTTCAATTGTAATTAAGTACAATTAATTGCAGCGGGGTAATTCAATCAGCCAATAGGCTCTCGCCTTTTTCGTCACGTAAAAGATTCTCCTCACTAGGGCAGGGTAGAATTCGATTTAACTACGAACGACTCGAGCATCGTTATACCCGTAAAAGACTGAAACTCTATCTGCCAAAGCTGGTTGTTTAGTTCTTTCTCCACGTGTTCCGAAGCCCCGCGCGAAAAGAAAAGCGCGAAAAATTACATGACACAAATGCCTGCAGTATTTTCATATAGTACGTACTGTATACAAGAGGAATTTCCAAGCTATAGGGTAGGGTGGGGCAAAGTGGGCACCATAAAATGTTTGATGTCTCAAAAAAATTGGGGGCAAAGTGGACCCTCTGAAATTTTTTAAACAACAAGAGACAAAATTAACCACCTAAATTTTTTATTAATTATGAATTACATAAATAAACATTTTATTTATTTTTTTTTGCCCCACCACCCCTACCTATAATACAATATCATGACAGTAATTCGTCGTGCCTGAAAACGGTTCTTTGCGGGAAGAATGAATAACAATCTAAAGAGAGAAAAAGAGAGAGAGAGAGAGAGAGAGAGAGAGAGATAGAAAGGAAAACACGGTGGGATTGCCCTCGAGCATCTGCGAAGGCGTTACACACATTCGCGGGATGACGAAGTCGGCTTTCGAAGAGCGCGGTTTACTCTCGCCCGCACCTCGTCACAACGCACGCCTACACATCCCCGAGGAGCGTGGCCTTTGCACGTGTATGTCAAGCTTCTATTTTTGGCCTGAATTCCTCCTCTCCTCCGAGCACGATTCACCCTTTTCACCCGCCCGACAAGGGTTCGCTCGTCCTTGCGGGCATGACGCGAATCGCTATTTCATACACCCTCGCATCGCGTTAGACAAGCACAAACGCGATTATAGAGCGGGAGATTTTACGGCATGCGTGCAACTGCACAATGAAATCTGGTTATCGTTTCGTTCACTCTGGTCTGGCTTGAGTTATTCATAATTAAAGTACGACCGAAACCGAAATCGAAATCGAAATCGAAGCTTCGGTCAGTCTTTATGTATTATTATTGTAACACGCTCGTTGTATTACTATTGCAAATGCAAAAGTGTCGAGTCGACGCGAGCGATCGCTGAACGAAAGATCGAACAGATCAACTCGTGTGCTCGCGAAAGGACGATCATTGGCAGGATCCTCACGTGTCTGCAGGCATGGATGCAGTTTCCAAGGGTTTCTCCTCTACCGGGGGTCCATTGATCTGGCATTCCTGCAGGCGTGTGACGTCACAAACGTGGAAAAGAATCGGGTCAAACACCAGTGTACGTACATGGGAGTGAAACAGAGAAGGAGGAAAAAGGCGATATGACCAACTGCAAATGAAGAGCGGAGCGCGAATTGCACGTACCTAGGTAGTTAGCTGCTCGTGTACAAATTGAGCTGCATTGGACTGGAAGATCGATTTACGGTACGACGGTGACGTGGGATTGAAGAGGGACAGCTAACGGAGGGTGGAGATTGTAAAAAACCAATCATTTTGTTGTTATTCTTTCCTTTTTTTCTTTTTTGCAAATATTTTCACCGCGTTATTCGCCCAGCAGAAGTTGGTATACGGTTCCTCGTTATCCGTGGTAAGCCGTTTTGGGTACACGTGTACGGTGATAACTTTTAACGACGAAGAAATTATAGGGGATGAGGGTTACGACCATTGGCTTGTTGCGCGCGCCTCGAATATTCATCGAAATTACTGAACCGTTTGCTTTGACGTAACCAGGAAGATACCGTCCCTTGTATTCAGCATGAATTACAATCTTCAGGCTTTGATAATTTCGTACATCAAGCGTAGGAATATGCCTCGGTATCTCGGTCCTCTTAACGGAAAGAAGAAACGATTGTAAACCTGAAGAGCCTAGGTTAAAATCTTTCTAAAATCAACTCAAATGTCTGGGTTACTTGCCGATTGAATTCCAGGAGAATGATTACACCGCGAATGGTCGGGTGTTTCGTTATACCTCTGAAACGTGGGTAACGAAGCAAAGAAACAGACCTGAAAGTTTGTTTGAAGTTTGGTAAGAAATTCACCGTCTGGTATTTCGGAGCTTTTTTTCCACCGTATTCGAATGATTTTCTTTTTTTCTCATAACAATTTCTTCCTTTTCTTTTGGCAATCGACTAAAAGGGCCGCATGGCTGAATCGTCTCTGTGTGAGACAGTTCCGCGATGCTGTTACAATAATGGCAACGGACCTTCGTCACGAACGAGAAAAATGTTAGCAATGGATTTCCAAAAATGTGTAATAAATACGAGAGTGCCGACCGCGGGCTGTACGATGTGGACCATATCCTAGAATTACTGATTTATGGACACCGTGAAACTGTGGCGATTTCAGCATATCCTTCGCGCGCACGGATTTGCGAGGATAGTGTCGTTTTGCCTGGCTACGATTTGTCTTCGAGAGAGCGGCTGGAACGAGGAGCGGAAAAACGGGCTGACATTAGGGAAGATCTTTTACGGTTGCGTATTTACCGCGGGTGGTTGGCCCAATTTCGTGACGACCGCATTTTTTACACGAACAAATTCGCAGCCGACACCTACGTCTCTTTTAAAACCAACATCCTGCGGTCTGGTGTTGAACGCCAGATCTTCTGACCTTTGATACCATTTGCCAACAGTCACAATGATCTCGGTTTCCGAATTAATGTGGCCCTATTCATCCTTTCCGGATCCACGAATGCAGAATTTACTGATCGGTGTTTTCATTAATTTCGTTTGGAAACTTTGCCTGCAGCTAGGAAAGCTCCGAGTCGCGTGTTTCTTGACTCGGCAAGTAAAATAATTTCTGGCTGTATGTGAAATTTGATATCCGTATATTATAATTCCATGCCTTCCGGATCATACACAGTTCATGCATCGTCCGATATCAATTACGTTGGGAACAAGATTTATCATCTATATTGAGTACTCGGTGTTTTTTCTGACGAGTTAAGAGATTTATCTCTGCAATAAGTCAGTAACGATATGAAACATACTTTTGTAGTCGCGAATGATGATATAAAAAACTTGAGAAATTAATAAAAAAATCAAGTAATAGTTAAATTATCGAGAAATCTATGGAACTTGCAAGCACAGTATAAAGAAATTTAACTTCCGATGCCTGATTAGCAGCACTTGGCGCTGCGTCTCCGGTTCGCCAGAGTTGAAAATTTCGCACTGTGCCACACTGTGATTTTGTGGAGGCCACGCGTTGAAGCTAGAAAAATCGTGGCCCGAAAAGAATAAATTATGCGAGAGGTTCGTGTGACATTAAATAAATCTTGTCCCCGGGCGCATAGCCAAAGTTGAAACGCAGTGATATCGGTTCACGTAACACCCTCGTAGGTCCGAAGAAAGAGAAGGGAAATCGAATCCCAAGGAATTACGTCGTTATTAGATGAATACAGCAATAATTAATCTGTTAAACAGAATTACTCCGAGCCTATAACACGCCAAACTCGCACACAGATTCACAAGAATTCTCTCGATCAATAAATCAGTCCACTTTCCTCGCGACTCTCGTGAGTCTGCTACAAATTCTCCATCGATAGCTCCTTCGAGGACTTTGAATCCCTTGTTCAGTACGACGCCAATGTCTCCCTATAGGGTTTCGGGAAACATTTATTAAAATCACAGACCAACGCCAGGCGCGGCGAGTGCATGCATGCTTTCCTTTTTACTCTACACGTGCTCTACATGTACACGAAGAAAAATGACACTGACTGCCGCACATTCATTCTCGACTGTCTCTTAGCTTTATCCTGCATCTTGGTACCTCCTTCCGCCCCCTTCTTCTTTATTATATTCTATTTCGACCTGCTCTTTTTCTCGTTTCCCGTTTATTTTCGGAATCTTCCTTGTACAACGTTTGGTCGTAACGACCGATACTCAGCATTGGCCCTCGTACAGGCTATGAACTTTTATTGAAACAACCACCGAGGGTTGAAAGAAAGAAAACTTTTCTCGCCGCCTCCTCCTTTCTCTCTTCCTTTTCCTTTCTCGCCTACATTTCTTCGTCACACGTCTGTAAGCCATTCCTCGCGTTGTCTTAGTTCAGCACGTCTCTGCAGTGTCACTCATACCGATTCGAGCGAGGTTTATGAAAAACTGCAAGGTGACCCCGACTATGGCAAAAGTTGAAAGATGCAATATTTGTTCATTCGTCGTTGGAACTCGTGCATGTAACCGGCAGAAACGAAAGCTCAAAGCAAGTCGCGTGACGCACGATTTTTACCCTGCAGCAAAATATTCCAGGTTTTATACCGAAATAATTTCAAACGAGCTAGGATCGTTAACGATGGCTGCTGGGTTGTACCGAGGCTTTCGAAACGGCATCTGTAACGAAAAATCAAAAGCTCGTCTCTCGTTTCTGCAGGAGCAATTTATATTCAACAAATTTCTTATACTTATACGCGGTACTCGATGTCGCCACATCCATTCGGAGATAATTTGAGGGCGAGAGTAATATTTCCGCGTCTTTCAATTAAGAGGCTGCGAAATGGGCGCCCTCAATTTAGAACCCCTTTCGCGGAACGCGAGTGGGAAGATGTGCGGATACTCTTACTCGGAGAGACGTCTCGGCGAAAGCTACAGGATACATACCTACATGTTCCACGAACGTTGTACGAAACGTACGTCAAGCAGATGCCCCTAAGGCGTGACTAGGTTTCGGCACACTGACGGGGCGGTTAAATTTATCACCGAGCGATAAATATTTATTTTACTACAGGCTATAAAAACTTTCTCTTTGTAAGAACTATATCCGCGTATTACAGACCAATATCAATAGATTAAACCGTTTAGATGACGCCTGACGATATCGAAGATGCGATAAATTGAAAAGAATGTTTATTGAAATTTCACGGATTATTTGTCTCCGGCCAAAGTTCCAATGTGGAGAAGAAATATGGATAGCTTTAAGATTGAATATCACCTTGGATGGATTCTTTCGGGATATAGATCACATCTGCGAAACTACGCACCTGAAATACATCTGAGATACGCACTTCAGGCTGCTTTTGTCCTCCTATCTCATAGACACTCGACGATGGTCCTCTTCACCGGTTGATGCAAGGGCGACCGGAGAGAAGAGGCTTCGGTTAGATTCCCGAGTGTCAAGCAACCCTCGGAAGAGGATGGGCTCGGTTCCCAGTTCGGTATAACGGCACGTTCACAAGAGTATTTATCCCCGGGAAGCAGCCCCTTGAGTTGTCGGGACAAATTTCGGAGAAAGTCTAGACGACTTGGAGTACATTCGCATCTGGCAAGAAGAAGACGGTGTTTGCGATACCGGCAAGAGGGAGGCGGCATTGAGTGCCGAGTTTTAATAAACAGAAAAGCAACCGACCCAAAATAAACGCCATCGTAAAATTTTATTAACCAATAATGGTTTCATTCTCTTTAGAAAATTTGAATCCTACCGAGCGTGAATTCACGGCCGATTTTATCGCCGACGAAGTCTTCGCTGATTATAGAATCTCGATACCCGACGTTACGACGTTTATTGTCAAGAGTGTACAATAGATTTTTTGAAACTGACATTCGTTTTTTCACTTAATTTTTGACGTTTTGTTAAATTTCATGAGACTCGTGCACGACGTTGCGTTTGCCTGTATTTTTGTGCGTGTTTCAGCGAGGCAATTGCCATGCGAAAAATTCACCCTGATCTTATCTGTTTTTCAATTAATTTTTTCCACAAACGGAAACATTGAACCGTGTAAGTACCGAAATCATACAAGACAAAAACTGTGTAACTAATTATAATATGTAAATCAGGCTGCCTTCTCTTGTAAGTTCGGATTAAAGCAACATTGCATACAAGCACTATCGTCATCCAAATCGGTAATTGAAAACAAATGAGTTACTGAAAGGCCGTAAGGCAGATTAATTTGAAAGTCAAGCAGTGAAGGCGTATAAGGCGATTTCTGAAAAGATGCGAAAAAATGTCACGTTCCATCGGGTTGTTCAACTCGCTCGCTAACTGAAAACAGTATCGCCTAGCATATCACGATACGCTAGGTGCATACTACATGGTGATGCAAAATATTGTAACCAGGATTGTACATCGTATATAGTTAGATAAGCGAAGTAGCTCAATCGATACTAATCAGCCTCGTAGCTCGCCAACCGTTTGTTCGTTACTTAGGAAAGCGTGATATGGATGTACGTACGGACATCGGCATGACACTTTGCAAAACATTTGAAAATTACTCTTGTTTGAAATTTATGCGATCATCTTCGGACTCTCGAATATCACAACCTGTTGTTAAGTTATGAGTGAGTAGTGTGTGGCATGAGCGAAACCGCGAAAGATAAAACGAGCACCGAACACATTCGTTAAAGATTTTCCGGCAAATCAAAATCTACGAATAACGAGCAGGCCGCTGGAAATTTCGGCGAAATCACGAGGCTCAGACCAATTAGCACTCCGTCTGTTCCATTGTAACCGATTTTCTGGGAGCCGACAGCCGGAGCTTTCGTCAGCCTGCTACTCCCGCTTCGTAGAGTCGCCGCCAACTCCTATCGCTGTGTTTTCTGCACAACTTGACGACTTCTCTGAGCTTTTGCCGCGATCGCGCTTTTCTATTATAGGTATTATTGTTTGTCTCAAGGAGAAGAGCACTCTACCCGAGCTTTCCATGACTCCGGATTCTTTAATATTTGCCAACCTCCGTGTAAGCTTCCGCTTTCAAAGTACATACTTGCGACGGTCCATCCGTTTTCCCTCACACTTGCACTTTCACTCTCGAGCGACAAGGTTTAAAGGTCAGTTTTGAAGCTCGGAGATTAGTAGAAGGGTACCAAACTCTTCTCAGTCTTCGGTATTCCATAGCCAAATTTCTGCGTTGCTTTGTATTACGATATGGCGAGGTATGTATTTGGAAAAAGCCTTTTACGAACTTCTCAACGACTTCGTAAGCCGTTTGGATTTTGAACCCGCCCACTGAGCGGCGGCGACCCTGATTTTCCGATACGTATACTTCACGTTCACGTTCTCCGTTAACGAAAACCCGTAGGTTATTTCTCGGAAAAGCATCCCTCGTAACAACGGTGGTTGAAACGTAATACGACCGGCATCGCGAAGGCTTTCTCGTCCTGGTTTATGACATGCGTATCCCCAGGGTACTGTTCATTCGATATCGCGAGGATGCTTGAAGGCCAAGTTCATGGACGAGAACATCAAGAGGATTAAAGTAAAGAGGGAAATTTACGCGCGGTGAGTAGCACCGGCTGACGACATCCTACGCCAGTTAGTAAATTTCTGTGACTTGTCGGGAGCTCTAAATTGACCTTTAAGAGCACCACTCATTTTCCAACACGCTCTGATAGTCAGGCCTGGGTTCGTTGGGTTTAGACGATCAAGTTACGCTCGGTTTGGCTTCCCAATAGATATTCGACGGGCTTCGAGAACTGCTTACCATTCCTCCAGGCTTGGGTCCATTCAATCAAATTGTACAGATATTTCTTCTCTTCGCACAATCATCTTCAAAGGCCAATGCGTTTCCTATATCTGACTTTATTCTCACTCCAAATGCGGGATCGAACGGTCCGTCTTTATTTCAAATTTTATTTCATTAGTACGCGTCGAAGACTTGGTGTCAAATTCTTAGGCCATTGTCTTGAAAATCTGTTTCAATGTGACGACCCCCAATCGTGTTATAATCTACTTGAACTTTTCTAAAACGATAGGCAACGCACGACCTTCACGATTAATTAGACCCTTGATATCGGAAGCCAGAGATCAGTTCTGCGTTTAAATTGTCCACAATTTATTTTCCGTTGAATTTGATAAAAGTCATTTGAGCTTTCAAAACTCTGACCTATGTTCAAAAGCACTACAATGAATTGCGTCCTGAGCGTAATTTTCGCTGCGATCAATGGTTCTTGTAGCATTTCCTCAGTGGTTATCGCAACGATATTCTGGTTATGAGTTTTGAAGCGACTCAAGCCCAGGTTGACGGGAAAAAGCATCTGGAAACCGATTCTGAGACAATTAGTTATTGAGTTCTAAAAATCCTTCAAACATTAATGCCAACTCTTCAGATTTTCACCATTGACATCTGATAGCCCGAGATAGTTGTTAAGAACTAATCAAACATGTATGACTTGGGAAGGGATGAATTTTATAAATGAAGTCACGTCGTAAATGAAACACCTCGTCTCATCCTTGCCGCTAGCGTAATACTGCAGTGTAGAATAATAAAAAAAAGTGATCTCCATAAAACAGTCCCCCTTCGTCGTCGGAAAGGAGCGTGAAATAGCCGTAGAACTTTCGCAACGAAACTCACGACTCACAAAAACATTCACCAACACATACTCTCGGGCATTTATAAACTATGGTAAGAAACATTGTGTCGAAAGTTTAGCATAAGATTGAATACTGGTGTCAGCGTAGGTATGTAACTACGCGTGTATCCCGAATACCTGCAGAAAACATACTAATCAAGCCAGCAAAATGGTTTATCATCTATTTATGGTCAAATAAGTTTGTTGGTATTTGGTCCTCGGTGAGAAAAAAAAAGAAAAACTGCGAGAAGTTTGCCGTAGCATATTTGGTATCCAATTTATTCCACGCACTCGGTCTTCACGGCGGTGAAAACGATGTTTCAACAAAATCAAGGTGACCTCTCTGCAGAGTGTGCAAGCGATCTTCCATGAAATGTACATACATAGGATACATCGTGTGTACACTGTATAAGAAGTTAGGGGTAAAATCGTCCGTCACCAATGACTGACGTGTCTGTGGTGCGAAGAAAAGATCGTGGATAAAGGATGCCATAAAAGGTGGTGAGAAAAGAAAGCGTTATAAGTACAACAGTGCGAGGCGAAGTGGTGACGGCGATGTCCACGTCGGACCTCGCCGTTGGAGTCAAGAGCGCGTCTGAGGTATGAGGTACGAGGTACGAGGTACGAGGTATGAGGTAGAAGGTAGAATAACGCTTGGTCCCGACATTCTTCTCCTCGTCCTCGTGAGGTTCTCGTGAGGTTCTCGTCTTGGCGCCTCGGTTTTGGTCCCTCTTCCGCACTGCTCCTGCGCCGCCCCTTTCCTCCCTCCCCCGTCGAATGCTACATCGGTCTCACTCCCTTTATCGATCCTTCCGCCGCCCCCACGTCCCTCCGCGTTCATCCTCCACCCGCGTACGTCGGCCCCTCAGTGGCAGCCCGGCCACCACGCCGGCACAAGTTAACCGCGTATTACGTGACTGCAGTAAAATATCCACACGAAGCTCGTGCGGTGTGCAGCAGTGCTCGCTTTGCTACCCTGAAAGAGGCGGCCCCCGATGCAGACATTCGAGAGCTTGGTCCCAGTGACGTTTAGCTAGCATGTAAAATGCCGTGCCCGACGCTCGACTCTCGGCGCTTCTTCTTCTACTTCTTACTCTTCGTCTACTTCTTCCCATTCTTCGCCCCCGACGAGCCTTCGACACCAACGTCCACGTCCTCTTGTCTGACAACTTGTAGAAAGTGAAGTGAAGAAGTAAGTTCGGTCTTTCAACCCCCTGACAGACCTTTGCTCACCACCTATTTATTATCCGAGTTCACTTGCAGCCCTGATTGCCTCTCCCTTTATTACACATGCGACCGAGATTCTCGATATCAAAGCTTTATTCGCGACCTCTAAAAGCGATCAAATCCTCGCCGAACGGTGTCGTTAATTTGGCGCGAACGCTTACCTCGCGGCTTCTTCTTTCTTTATTTCTTTATTTCTTTATTTCTCCCCAAGTCTGCAAACCCAATACCGCATGGAAATCAGTGAAGTCTTTTCACCCCCGAGGTGAACAATGGCATTGAAAATATCCAACCGCGAAGCGTCGTCGAGCGGAATCACGATATAAATTATTAAAAATATACTCACCCATCGAACGAAGGCATATCTATGAAAGATCAATCGTGCGACCTTCCCGTCACTGCATTTAAAATGCAACAATATCAATCCCAAATGTGTTATAAGTGTGTTCTCGACTTATTTTCGGGCATCGTAACTCGCTATAGCCTACGACACTTTGCCGCATCGTGACTATGGGAAACGGAAACCGCGTGCGAGTATCAAGTTTCACCAACGTGTTCTGTTCGTATCAACTCCCATCGGGAGCTAACCATTACGCGCTTAAACGATCCATACCGGTAATTCAGACTCACGTTTTGTACGTATAAACACGTAGAACACGTAGAACACGTGCACGTCCGAGTGGACTTATAAATAGAAAATATTCGCCGTTTAGTTGTGCGATTTGCTGATGTTATCCTGCGATGTCCTCGAAGCCTCGACACCACAACTCGCGTCCTCGACATCCAACTTTTAGTTACCAGCGTTACCACGCAATAATTGAAGCTTCTGAAATGAGACCTCAATATCATTACAGGCTGTCAACACTTTCCGCAATAAGCCACATGCCCGTTTTTCACTACCACCAAACAATTTAAAAACGACAAAAATTTTCAATCTCATAACTTCACGAGCCTTGTCAAATTTCCGCGTTTGTCTAATCTGCGAACTCTATATATACACAACTTTCCACTAATGGAACACGATGCTTCAAAGGGTGAACAATTTCCCGATTACCGATGGTTAATCAACGGGCTTATCGCCTCTTCAATCACTCGCTCGACCGATCAGAGGTGATTATAAAATTTCCTCGAAGGACCATTGACCGTACCATCAAATCGTGCCGCAGTGCAGAATCGCAAATCCTCTGTCCATGGAGTCGAAGTAAAAGGGTTCCAAATCCGCTTGCGTACACAGCCCAGCGTTCTCGCTGCATTGTCACGTCGTCGGGAGGGAATCTGGGTTAGGCAAATGTAATAATTTTGGTGCTCGTTATATCAGACACGATATATATATACATATATATATATATATATATATATATATATATATATATATGATATAACCGGGCATAATTACTTAGAAATATACCTATATAACACAGTCGGCTTCCCGTATAATACACGCGACTAGTGCTGCAGGGCTTGGTATTTCTGGAGCAGCCGTCTATTAATAGATCGCAAGTAGACCCATGAATTAACCAGCTCATATATAGGTAGTGGTGAACGAACTCAAAGATATACTGCACCGGTTCTCTTGATTCGTTTCAAGCGTTTCGCCCGATATCACGTCGGGTTTTCATTGTTCGATATCTAACTGGCCAATCGTTGCAAAAAGAGAAAAAAAAACTTCAAGATAAAGCCATCAATAGGCAACTACGTCGAAGCAGGATTGATACGTTTTCTCTCTATTCTAAACGAGCTTTCGTCTTCTGGGTGACGAATTGGCTTCATTAGTATACAGCCGTCTCTCCGTCACGGGGAAAACTCTCCCCCTGCTTCAGGGAGGGTGAAATTTGAACAGTATACCCTAAATCAACAATCCCAACTTCTGCCGCACGTAGGTATATAGTATATGGCGGATCGACAATACACATATCACCACAATACGTGGACGCTTTTCCCAAACTTGCGCACGTACTACATATTTGCACACACAAACTGGTTAAGGCGGTTCAAGATGGCGCATACTGCGGATATCATTCTTCCCCCGAGATAAAATTCTCCTATTTTAAATCACGCGAGACCCCGTGCAGTGACATCCGGTTTACAAATATCTTTGCTCGAAGGGTTGTAGTTTTGTCCGAGAAAATCGACATTCGCACTTCGATTTCCAAAGCGCTGCATGTCTTGTAAAAAAACTGACATACCGAAAAATAAAAATACGGTTTTTCCGCTGTGTGGGGGGAGGCGGGTGGAGGAGGGGCAATTAGCGTTACTCAGAGCGAACGACGAAGCTCTGAGGAATGAGCGGATCTTCAAGTAGCATGGGACGGACGGACGTGACTTGCGAACGGGCGGGTGATTAACGAAGGTAGCTCTGTATACCTATAAATGCCAGACGAGTTAACCGTTTTGCGGAGACAACGAGTCAGCTATACGGGTAAGACTAACGTCGTCTAATTCGCTCTCGGAACTTGATCGGAGGAGTAATGTTGAAGGATTAATCCCCGATGGATTCGAAGCTGATCCCTGGTGAACCGGAAGCTTGATGGAATTGCGCCGGAAAGACGAAATGGAGCGCGCTGCGCTTGGACTGCACAGTTTGTACAGATTTGTGCGGAATAACAAAGCAATCTTTGATCTTTGATCTCTGCGGGAGGTCCATTTGGTCGCAGAGGCTGCGATTAGAAGGCAGCAAGTTATAAAGCCGGGCTTGGGCTTTAACGTGACTCGAAGTTTACGAGGGGTATAAATTTTAGGGGATGATATTGTAGTAGCCGGTTCGAGGGTTCGGTGGAATCTAATATTCCGAATGCCAGACTAGCCGTGAGTTATACGTCGCGTCGCCGACACCCGCACTCTGACAGTTTAATTTTGAACCAAGGTACTCGACGGGAATAATCAGCCCCGTGCAATTACATTATTATACCTATATTCAATATGTATTATACATATATACATACTTGCATATGTATAGGATAGAGACTGCAACCTATAACGATATTAAATCTGTCGAGATATAATTTAGACGAACAATTGGCAGCCCCCGGAATTATGTTCGGAAAATGGGAAACCCGCCCCTCGATATGTCCCCAGGAATTTGAGGATATTGTTTTTCGAGTAAAAAGGTTAATGGCCGTTTAACGGTGTGGATGCAAATGAGAATTATAGCGTAAACTGAAGCAATGTATTATCTTAGATCTGTTTACGTCTATATATCTGTTCGGAACCATCACCTATACACATATAGGAGACCTGCATTTTCATTCACTCACTTATGCCTCTGTCCGATGGAAACAATGCGCTTTCACACCTTGTTCATCTTTACAATGAAACCCGGGTTGCCAACTTATTACTGTTTCAACAACCGTCGCAACGCGAGATACCGCGGATAAAAGCTTCGCGCGACGTCATTACCGTACAATTAATTATAACTTTGGACGGAAATTAATTGTACGATATTTCAATGCTCTCTTCGGTGTAACTTTGGCCTATGAAGAATACGCTGTTTCTAGTTACGTTTTTTTTCCCCCTTACATTTAGTTATACTCTTATATTTCTCTAGAAGAAAAATGTAATCTCATGAAATTAGGAGGGAAAAGGATGCCCAGAAATATGTTTAAAGGGTAGATAAAAATTATCCTCATGTATCTTGCCATCATCACAGCTCCGGGATTCTCGTTATCTAAACTTATGTTAAAAAATCAACTACTAATCGTCGCGTGTTTGCACTCGAATTATACAATACAAACAACAGTACGGAGTTAAAAAGGATAAGGCAACGAATTTACTAGGGAAAAACACTAGTTATTAGCATTAATTACAACACTCTGGACACGCGTAGTCTACCATAAGTGTTTAAAAAAATTGATATTAAGGCGATACTCGGTCTGCATTGCATACCGGAATCTCTCGACACTTCGTGCAAACAAAACCCCCCTAAATTTAGGAGCAAAGCATGACCGTCGGATACTTGAAACGAATCCGATTCCCCCGAGTGTCACTCCCGCCACACCCAACCGCGACAATCATAATACCATATTATCATTATCAAACAACCCCATCGCACAAACAACCCGGCAAGCGTCATCGAAGTAAATCTCATACACAAGCGTTTGCTTTTCGTCAAAAAAAAAAAAAAAAAAAAAAAAAAAACACGAAACGCATCACGTTCACCTTTCAAAAAATGGCATGAACCACAACGCTGGTCGTCGGGCCGTTGATAATCTAAACGTACACAACCTCATACCGGCAATAACAAAAGCCCTACACCGGCGTGACAGCAGTCTTCAAAGGCCATTGTCCCAGCCGCCCTCGTCATCAGGTGAAGACGTCAAGTGCGTCTGCCTGAAGGCTTCTTGTGTCTTTCTCTTTCATTACTGTCTCCTCTCTGTGTTTTAGGGAAAAACGAAATGCCGGCGGAGGGGGCCGTCGTCGAAGTGCCGGCCGAGGGTGCCGCCGCACACCCCGATGACTCGGACGAACCTCCGGAGGACCTCAGAGCCCGGGCGGCGGGGGCAGCCGGTGGGACAGGGGGGCGTGCCGGCATCATGAAGCCCCTGGTGGTCCTGGCTTTGCCAGGAATGTACCTTTTCTACAAGTACAGTCAGTACAGACGGGAGCAGCGCGAGCTTTCGAGACGACGGGTGACGGAGCGGGAGTTGCAGCACCTGCACCATAAAATCGTGAGTATTATGGGAAATCTACCAGCAACTGTTGTTACGCGACCATCGACCGTAGGGTGAATCCGTGGTGGATTTTGTTCCTTCTCCACCACCTCCCCCCTCTCCGACCGTAAGCGGGATTCGAAAATCGTGACTACACCGACCGGGGGAAATATCTGAGCGTGACCTCTGCTCGAGCAGTATATTCGAAAAGGGTGAATCCCACGAGACGCGACACCGGGAAAGGGAAAAAGCGGTGAGCGAAGAGGGCAAACCACGGATAAACTTTTCACACGTTCTACCAACAGCGTATAATGCTGCGGTAGCAGCAGTGTTCTGCATGCCGCGGATATGCACAGTTTGTCAAATTTATCTCCGGCTGTTTGCGTAATCCGTGTTTCTATACAGGTATAATAACAGTGCAGAGCCCCAATGAAGGTCGGACTTGCGTTTACAACCTGATTGTTTAAACATGTAACCCTGAAGCATCAGAAATTATTCCGCATGCTTGCCGTTTCACGCCCTGCGATTTTTACAATGTTTCGACTGTATGGAAGGAGTCATTTTATTTTTTAGATTAGCCGCCCTTATCGCGGCTAGAGATTCATCAGCTGGAGTAAAGAGCGGTAAATTATCCGGGAATAACGCGATCACCGTTCACCGGCAATCTCTGTATCCTCCCTCGGGAATTACCCGTCTTTGACGTTTCAGGCTCGCTTCGGTCGTCACCCGAGCTCGCTCAAGGGGGTACATGTAACGCGCTACGGTGAAGCGGGTTAAACGGTTAAGGGGATGCTTCAAGCTTGTTACACGCGTTGAAAGCCCGGGTTTTTCACGAAATCTTGAAACTGAACTGTAAAGTGAAACTGTAGGTACGACAGCTGTCACCGTGAGTCGGTATTGCATTTGCAAATTTCAGGTTCGTCGATCTCTCGTCGTCAAACATTATAGGCCAGAAAATTCTGCGATCTTAAAGGAAAAAGCTAAAACAAATGAAGATCGTCTTTCTACCGTTTATTTTTTTGAACTCATACTTGATGCTGCTTGAAAATCTTGACTTGTTAGAGTATTGAAATTTGAAAGTTTTCCGTCTGCAGTAAGCATCCCTCAATAATCAGACCACCATGTTGTTTATTGCGTAGTTGTACGATCCGCCATTGAAAAAGACTTTTCATCCCTGTATAGTATACCTCAAAAGCATCGAGCGAAACCTGTGCGGTCCATTTCCTCTGGTATCAATTGATGATGACGGTATAGCTTTGAACTCCCCGAAATAGGAGTTGCCGGAGCAAACAAGTCTCAATCGCCGTCAGATCCAGGACATGTGATCAAACGAAAGGGTGGTTGAAAGCTGGGATGAAAACTAGAAACGTGCGTCATCGCACGTTCTGTGCAATTTACGGTCAGCACCTCGACGCTCGATCTTGATGAAGAAATGGAAAATGCGGATATACCATTGCCGCAGTGGTTTTCAAAAACGTCGCTCTCGGCCAGATTTCACCAGCTGCCTTGCCTCGCGTTGTTTTCGTCGTTCGCGTCAGCGTGGAACCTTCCATAAATATTCAAATGACATGTATAAAAGACCGTCTCGGCCTTCTTCCACCGTGTATAATACAAAACCAACCGCACAAAATAGGCGTTCGCAGCCCCGCATATTTCCGCAGCATTATACGATGTACAAGAGGCGATGCTGCAGGCGTACCATGCTTGCCTCGAATATCTAGTAGGTATATGTATCGATTTGACCAACTCCACCAGCTCTCTCGTTTCGGAGCGTCAATCTCCGGGTGGAGTGTAGGTACAGGTTTGCCCAATCGCCTCCGCAAACCTCTGTTTGCGAATCCCGAGGCATCATGGGCCCCTCCAAAGTCGTCGCCACGTTGTCCCACAATCTGTTTCTCCATTGTCTTTGTACCCACGTCGCGAGCCGATGGACCGATTAAACCCAGGTAAACGGACCTCGTGCTTACCTGGATATCCCATGCAAATTGGAATCGTAAGAGGTGCAACGAGGAGGGTGATGGAAGTTAATGAGGATGTACCGGAGATTTGCATCGTTCTGTGTACGTGTATTTGCACTTTTGGACAGTTGATGGCGGCAGATGGAGGGGTAGATTTTTGCATAATATATGGAAGGTCAGCGCGTGAGGATGAAAATCGAATCCCAAGCGTACCATTTTAGATTAGCATAAACAAGACTTCCTAAAGAGTGGAAACACTTCTCTGCGTTTGAATATAAATTCGTGCGTCGATACTATCTTTATATAAATTCACAAGCTTTAATAATTATTTTATAATATCTCGTTTTATTTTTATATCATTCACCTGTTACCGTCCATTTTTTTACAACGAATCTTTTGAAGAATATACTTTATCTTTTACCAGATACAATCATATTTAACCATTTATTTTCAACGATCACCTATCCCATATTATTAGTATAAAATAGCCTCAAACATCTGAACAACCCTCACAGCCCTGTATAGGACTATATAACACGTCACAAGTCTATACGTATAGCTTCCAATCGCTTGCTAAGTTCTGAGGGCTGATTCTTGCCCAGCCGGTGGAAGAAATGTCATTTTCGACAAATCTATTCTCGCCAATCTCATTTCTTCTGACCCAATTTCTTTACACCGAATTACCGCTGCGACTGCAGAGAGAGAACTGAAATTTATTTCCTACGCCCCCACGCCCCCACGCCCCCCGCGTAGATTGACAATCACTCAACTTTACCTCACTCTCCTCGCCATGATAGTTCGGTTAATCAACTTCTTTCTTTCCCCCATTACGCACCCTGCAACATCTCCAACCACCAGAGACTCATAGGTATATATGTATAGTATGCTATCAATGTCTAATATTAACGAAGAACCAAAGTAGCTTCCACTAATATAGTTAAGACTTTATTTATGTCCGACACTATCTTATCTCCGCATCACGACTGATTGCGAGTATTCGGCTTCACTTATCAAAATGTTCCTCATGCAGAAAAAAAACCTTTCTCCATGGCTGAAACCACATGAGCGTTGATCTGGGACAGTAAAAAAATCCCTATTCGTATTACGCGTAGTATAATACTGCGTTCGTTCATATTCCTAAAATTCAACACAAGTATAAGTAATAACGCGACCACATTTGGAAAAGGAACGTAGAAGACCCCAACTAATGAAGCAACTCACATAACTGGGCGATGAAAGTTTCCTCATGCAGAATTATTATCGTCGTTGTAAATCGAAAAGGTCCACAATTCTCGAGCTACGACATTTGCAACTGGCAAAGTATTGACGGCGGTGAATAACAGGCCTTGGTCAGCTGGGACCTTGCTTGGTCTGGCCTGCGGAGTGTATAGTCAAGAACTACAGAAGCCGAGAGGCGAGATGCAGGATGGCTGAGCTTAAACGTCGAGCCATAATTGCCTTCGACATCCGCCCTCCGGCTCTTCGGACGCTCAAACACAAGGAGCATGGAAATACTGCACACGGATAGAAGTACACAAGCAAAGTTGCGACTGAAGTTCGAGATAAAGCTCACGCTAAGTTCGCGTTTGGCGATCGTATCTGCTGCGTGCAGTGTCAAGGTGTTGATCCTGCAGCAGCGAAGGCTAAGGGTTGACGAGAATGTGAAAACAATTCAGGGTCTTCTGACCCCTTTGGCTTTCGCGTGAGCACCCCAGAGGCTCTGTGATTAATTTTGACAGTATGCTTTTGGCTTTTTTATATTTATTTTTATTTTCCTTTCTTTTCTTTCCCGGCCGTTCTCGGCTACGAGGGGGAAAAAAATCATCGCAGTTATCTAAAGTCGGAGATCTTTATGGCTCTCGGGCCATTATAAGGTTGCCGATAAGTGAAACGACCAACCACGATATTTTCTTTGCGAGGTTAATGCAAAGTGACGCGACGAGGAAAATCTTTGCTACTCTTTCGCGAATCAGGCTCTGATATCGCTCGTGTACACACATCTAAATGGATCATCAATTACATTTTGCTGGTATATTTGGTATCAGCGTTTAGATCAGAGTGCTTCAGACTTTCCTGTAACGTAGATTTTAAATAACAAACAAAATTAAAAAAAAAAACGCGCTCACACAACACGGAGTAAATATTGTACCGTATATTCTGCATCGTATGAAACAAGTTTTCTAAGTTTGTTATATGTCCAAGCATTTCCCTATAAAAAACGAACTTTATCGCTTGAAGATAATCTTCACAACTCGGACGTTAACCGATACGCCCCGTAAAGCCGAGGGGCAGCGGTTATATATCGAACCGTCTTTATCAATAGGTGCGAAATTATTGACGTATCGAATGATAAACACTCATCACAGATTTGGCGTCAGGCTAGGGTGACGGCGAACGTTCAACGAACTTCACCGATTGGTGTTACGGAGAAAAGGGAAAGGGAAAGGTTCTCTGGAACGATGATAAATAATGAATTTGCGGTCGTCTGGCCATCGACCTCACCGTCGGTTGAATTGTGGTATCACTGCGAGGCACAGAATATTCCGTAGGTATACGTATAATTTGAAAGCCACGGGAGAAGGCGAGTGGATTTGGGATGAATTTAGTGGATTTACCATCTGATTCCAATTTGCTTTACGCATTTACAATATCGCGTGCTACGGATGGGTTAGAGAAGTTAGCAGATCATTTTTGCACTTGTAGCTGATATAGATCTCGCTATTTTTTCTTGATTTGCTACCAACATTATTATAGCCAACTCAATTCTTACGTCTCAATTAATTGCTGATTAAATGAATTTATTTTGACTAAAATCTTTATTGAAATTTTTTTGAAAGGAAGCGCAGCTGCGGTACCAAAAAACTGGTATTGCGTTGGCGTACCAACGATTCTTTGTAGTACTTTCAGTGAAAAAACAGTGAAAAACAGAGTTGTTCTCTAAAAGAACGGTATTACTCAAAAACTAAATTATTTGTTTATCATGACAATCTTAAACTTTTTATGGATTCATGCATATAATCTAAAGCATTATTGTGTACCACAATTCTCTGTTTAATTGCGTAAAGGTTCGTTAGAGTTAAATTAGGTTTCTACATCTTTCTCATTCATTTTGAAACTATGTTTTCCGAGTTATGCCGCGTCCACCCGTCCCCTTAATTTACACGCGAAAGCTTTTCCCTTCTTTCTGATCGCGCATAATTTCTTCGCTCTATCGTGATCCACGAATAAGATCGTTCATCATTACCCGAGCCAGTTGAGAAATCACGAATAATTTCCTTGCCTGCAGCCAGTTCACGTATATAAAGACGTTTTTCACTGTCAGGGAAAATAAAAAATATACTCGACGACTCGAAGCCCTTATCTCGAAACGTGAATGGAATTAAATAACCTCGAATAATATTGAGCCGGGGAAAAATTCGCTCTGCCAGCATCGAATTAGCTTAAAAGAAGAGACAGTCTCGTCGATATTTCGTTCGTAAAGCTACGAGTATTCGATACACGAGTATGAATACTGTCTGCGTGTGTACGGAATTTAAAATTCAGGTAATCTTGAGTAGAAGATGAGCCTTCTGCCAGTCAGCTAAGTCTTCCAGGGATTAGATTATCGCTCGTTTCAAATACACGGTTCAGTAAAAATCTGAAATTCTGTACATGTAATGAACCATAAATAAAAAGAAAACGATCGATCGATCGATTGATCGATCCGCGATTCGAATTCTGCGGAACGTGTATATCTCTGTTAGAATGGAAAGAGCCAATTCCAGATAGTATATTGGTCTCAGGGGAATCTTTTGTGATTTAAGGACAGGGCCAGAATTAGGTAGTTATCAAGGAGACACAGACGTCCGAGGCAACGAGACCATTGTGAAGAGCAAAACAGCACCTTTGTAACCCACCCGCAATCCGTCCGAATCCTCCTTCAGGGGTAGGTATTATATCTACTGCAGGGAGAGTCGTCGGTCCTTTTTCCGGGCTTCAAACATTTGTCAAGCTCCTTTAGAACAGCCAGCGGCAGCCCATAGCGGGTCTCCCAGAATAGACCTGAACGCTGAACAAAAGGCTGAACATTTTTCACCGAAAATTGTAAGGCTCCCACCCATCTAGCTCTGCATCATGGCGCCTCGCGGTTGGACTTTGTCTCCATGACTCTCACCCTGTCTTGTCTTTTATTTTCTCGTCATGTACAAATTTATATTCGTATACATATAGGTATATTACATGGAATAGATAAGGGTTTACGGATGCACGCGTGGTATATACAGAGTCCCCAGGGAATTCCGGATGTCCTTGCATCAATCTAAGAAAATCTCTCATACGGTGGCCAACCCTTTTCTTCTCTACCGCTCTTCGTTTCCTTCTTCGACGTTCTTGCGCCATTTCATTTTTACAGCTCGTTGCAGTGTCGACTCTGCGTCTTATATAGACATACCTCTATGTATATTCTGCTATACGCGCGTTTTTCAATCTTACCGAGACTGCAAGAACCTGTGCTTTTACCTCAGCTATAGTTTTTAGCTTGTACCGTCAAACGACGCCCTTGCGAAGCAGAATTAATCGAGCCCGTTCTACAGACGTCACACGAAGGACATCCCCCTTTTCCACTCTGTTCTATATTTCTCTCTCCGTCTCTTGGCTGAAGGTGAAAAATCACGCCACTGAGCTTGCGAGCCGGTGTTTTTGCCGCTCCCCGAAGGAAATGACGGCCGGAGGCAGCAAGCTTCTGGTTTCCAGTTTCTCCGCTAATATTATAAAAAAAGCACATGTATATATATACATATATATATACAAGAGAAAACTCCGGATGACGTTGAGGAAGCCCCAAAGAGTTCTGTCCAAATTTTTTTCAAGCTCCTTCTTACTGCCTAAAATATCACACCGCATTCCCCCGAAGTCGCGGCACTGTTCTCTTACCAAACTCCCTGCCACTTAAGCTCCTCCTAATTCCTTCCACCTCGACAACCTCGAAGAAGTATCAAAGTCACGTTTTCCGTTGCAATAACACGAAACTTCGATCAAACTTTGACCGTGATTAGACAAAAGTTTTCGCAATTTTCCGAATCAAATAGATACAGGATAATAGAAATGTGATGAAATTTTTTTTTTCATTCATACAGGACAGATATTCTGATAATATAATATATTCAAAATTCTGACGCAAGTATACCGGTAAAAATTCATATCCCCACACGTTTGTGATTTACGTTTCGTACACCTAATACTTTTGCAATTAAAATTATTCTCCCATTCAGTTTTTTTCTTCTTTTTCTTAAAGCCCCCTCGTTTATTGTTAAGATCTTCAAACGTAGAGATGAGTTGCCTGCGCCTGTATATCGAAGAATAAAGTCGAGTTGCCCTTTAACCGCGTTGGTGGTGCTTAAAAACGGCTATCCTCAAATCTCAAATATTACTGAGTTTTAAGGGCTTTTGGAGGAAACGGGGATCGAAATGTTAAAAGGGTTCTTAAAGCCCCTGCCACTGATTACATCAATTCTCCTTTACTCTTTACAACACACACGTACAAAGGCTTAAATGGGCCAACAATCTTCTTCCAACGTCGCTAAGATTTTTCCGTATAAGTTTGGCTCGCGCGATTTACCATTCACGTTATTCTTCCCGATCGGAATAACTTCTGCTGCCATTATAGACGTAACACCACAGATGGTGATTGATGACTTCGTAAAGCTCTCAAGTCGTGCTTCAAGAACGGTGGTTGTGCCATCGCGGTATTTTTCCGCTTAACCTTCACCAGAATGGCTGCAGGTAATTCCACTACGGATATACCTCGACTGTAACACAGCTCCTGCAATCTAAAGTTCTATTCCGTACAAGGTACATCACGTATGTACCCATACTATGTACGTACGTTCGTACATAGTTTGAAAATATCGCCGAGACAATATCACCCGCTGTAACGTGAAATGTCGCATAAGTATTGCTTTTATTTTATCGAAACACGACGTGAGATGCCTTCGATCAATTTATCACCACGATTGAAGATATCGTAGGTATACACGTGTTGCAGATGCAGAATGCGACACGAGCTTCCACCTTCCGCAAAAAATGAAAATCCTTACCTTTTCTGAGAGAAAAAGAAAATTTCTATGAAAATAAAATCATTGACGCGTTAAATTTGCACTTGGGAGAGAGAAAAAGAGAGAGAATGGACGAGTAAAATAATAGCTCAATTACCAAGTACCAGATTCGCACGCCGCTATCATATCGAATTTTATCGACGAGTCTTTAATGCCACGTTCGTAAAGTTGAGCTATAGAAATGTAAAACCGTGTCGTCGACCTGAAGTATAATACGCTTAACTGTCGACAGACATACTGACACGATCTATTCCACGGCAGGTGGCTCGTTGACTGCAACCAATTTCACGAAATACTCTGCTATACGCAATCGGATCGTCAGCTGTGTCGTGTAATCGTAAAGTAAAACTAGCCACAGTTACAGGTTAACCGTATGATATAAAATATCTTACAACTATTAATTAAATCAAGTACGATGTTTAATCTGTGCGATAGTAAGGCAATAAAAGCAAAGTATTTAGCGTACAATAAGTTATCGATTAAAAAACTATGAGCAAGTATGCCTTTAATCTTTAAAGCTGTGACAGATAAGAGCGTGAAAAAGGTTCAGAGACGTGACGGAGGACAGCGTGCTCATTTACAAACGTGTTAATGAGACGTGCGAGCCTCAGGCGAAGAGGGAAATGCGGAAGTCACATGGGGCGAGAGAAACGAGAGGAAAAATAACAACGTGACGTCACTGTGCAGTCACGTTTTTGCATCAATATGACGTAGTCGTCATTAGCGAAGAAGACCTAACTGCACCGTTATAAAAATAAGAGCACGTTATTGCGCGGGGTTGATTTAGGTCGAGTAAAAAAATCTGTTAAAACCAAAATCGAATTAAAGTTCCATGTCAAAAAAATATCAGGATGAAAAAGCGATCATTCAAATCTTAAATATTAGTTCTTCAAAAAATTTTTACACGTAAAAATACGTAAATAATTATTATACATTTGCGCCGGTTTACCTGCAGCACGTAAATGCAGCCTAAGTCTGGAAATCACACGATTAGGTTCGCCCACGTATGACGTTACACGTGTGTACGAACCACCGGCATGTTATCCTGGCGCCACGACCGACGTTGACTCAGCCGTCTGACGCACACGGACTGACATCACGTCGCGTCTGCACGTACTCGATATCTTTCACTTAATTCATCCACCCCGAATCCCGACGAGTCGATTCGTAGCCATTATTCGAAAAGGAATATCACCTGCAATTCGCCTAAGCCATGGTGTAACACACTGCAGACCTGTCGAAACTATCCCAAAAACCACTTGTCATCGCGTAATCGCGATTAATGTCACAAACACCCCTGGGATAGTGGAGGGAATTGAAACTCGCGAATGAATTGAGGGATGGAAAAGTGGCAAGTTTATTCTCTGATAAAGGCGATATACGTTATAATTTCGCCGCTCTTCGCATATATCTGTGCTTGTGGCAAATTTCTTCGGATTTGACAGGATTGAGATATAATTCGAGGCGTGGGAACTGAAACGGTAAAAGACTTGACCAAGCGTAGACACATGGCATACATATACCTTGATACCTACACGCACCCCCGGGAAAGCGCAAAGCCAATGATCGTCAGGCGTTAGCGTCCGCGTCGGCGGCCTTCTCAGTTATAAGGCGTCTGCGTACAGGTGGATATAGAGTTTATTCTGTCGACAAAGCAGCGCCGCGATTAAATTGATCGGATTGTAACTCCGATATACCTTCGCAGCAACTCGCCCCATAATGTGGCAAATAATGAAAACAGTTTACCGCAAAGTGTGGATATTTCTTTTAGAGCGATCCGAAGCTCCGGGTGGACGGACAACGATGCTGTTTGCAACAGCGGCTCGTATTCGCTGATTGATTAGCTAAATTCAAAGTTTATCTTTGATGAGTAAAGACGCGCTTTTTATTATTACATCCGTTGGACACTGTCGAGTGTATTTATAATCTACGTGTACGAAGCGAGAGTGCGTTGGCATCGTACGACTTCTTAGCGTCGATATATATGTATACATATATGTATATATATATGTATGAATTTTTTCCCAACTTCACTCACTCGATTATTTAGTACTCTGAAAGCACCGTGTATAACAGCAGTAGCTCAAAGTTTGCAACAATAACGAATAAAATAACGTTTGAATTTCTCTGGCACACGTAATATTCAGAATATATTATATATAGTCTTTAAAGCCTCGCGGCAGGTGAACGTGAGAGTTGACGAAAATAGCGTCGTTCAAATATCAAATATCACGAAGGGTAGAGAGAAAATGAAATAGAAATAAACGAATATTAAAAATAACTGACGACTTTTTAATTTACGGCTCGGAAATTTTCATTGAAACATTTTTTTGAATGAAAAAGCACTCTGAAGTGGCTCAAGTACCGTACTCGACGACGAGGCGGAGTAGAGGAGAGTTGTAATGTGTGTTTATTTTTTAACTCCAAGAAATGTGGAGAACGAAAAGCGGGAAACTCGTGATTGCACGTGTAAAGAGTCACTTCTGTGATATCCTTCGGCGGCTTTTTATAAGTACCGCGTCTGTCTACAAATAAAGACATGCGGTAATGAGGACGACTTGAACAGCAGTATTCTAAACTCTCTTTGGGAGTCGAAAAAAATTCCTAACTCAGTGCATGCCCAAGACGCGTTTGAAGAAAAATAGTTGAATTATTCGTAGTTTAAAATTCGACCGAGATTTGAATAAAAAAAGACTTATTCAACAAACCGTTCCAATTTCATAGAGATCAATGTTTCCAACCATACATATCCTACCGCAGCAGAATTACATGACAAATTCAAATTCATGACCTGTTCATATTATCGATTCTTGACAGGACGTAATTTATGACATACGTACAGAAAACGGAACGAGGTTTAAATTGAGGTACGAAAATAACACAAACAGTTGGTAAATTACTCGCAATTTCGATATAATCTATCCGACATGTAACTTTAAGCACGACCTTGAATCTCACTTTCGCCAACAGACAATCACCGCGGTAATTTCGGTGCAAGACGTCCCGGTAGACGTGTACGTCATATTGAGTAACGTTGCGGAACAGGAGCCCAAGTTCCTTCCGTAAATTGAACATTACTCGTATTGATATACACCGTCGAACCGCGGTGAATAATATGTTTTCAGAACGGTGCTCAACTCAGAGCGAGAGAAGTCATGATAGTAATAAGGATGAAGTATTGCCAACTTTTTTTCTTTTTTCCTTACTAGTTACCGAGTTGCTTCAACTGCGCCGCGAAGAACAAGATAAAGAATGAAATATACTACGTCACGGAGTTAGGTTCACATTGTACTTTTTGTCTTCTCTTTCCTTAATCTGGGCGGTGCGTGCAGAAAGGTGCGTGAGACACGCACGGTTGGTCTAGGCTCTTATAAACATTCAAGGTTTGCTTTAATTAATCTTCACGTTACACTCGTCCGGCAAGAAATTATCAGATGCACTCTGTCGTTATAATTTCACATTAAAGCCCCTCGTTTTTTTCTCCCGCTAACGGCGTGGAATTTAATTACAAAATCGATGGTGTTATACGTTTTGTTGCACACAATGTGTGGTATAAAATTTAACGAAAAAGTTCATCCGCTGAAAAATTATCATCTTCGCAACAATAGTTGTAAAAATGCGGTCGATTCCTTGCAATGATCCAAACTTCTAAGCTACAAGAGTTTCGCGAGGCTTGAAGATACCGGAAATAAGGGCAGCTCGATTGTAGGTCAGATATTTCTTGGTTCATCCACGTATTTGCTGTTATTCCTTGTCGATGCAAGCTCATCTCCTGATGCCGTATCCCGTCGTGTTCCTGGCAAATGGCGGCTGGGCGTTTGTCCTGAGATAAAACATACCGCGAGCCCTATTGTCGGCAGCGAATCCCATCCGAGCGTCCGGAGTCCACGTGCAGATACCGGGAATCTCTGGCCTCCATCTGGCACATCTGCTGGCGGGAAATCCGTTCGGATCTTCAATCGATTCCGCGTAGAACTGCCAGGCACGATTATGTCCGCATGCAACTGCATAAGGAAAATAAAATGGAGTATCTTGATGAGGAGAAACTGGATCTGAACTTTCGGAAAAATTAGAAGAAGCTCAATTCGATCGATATTTTGCAAGATCGCAAAGCTTTCGATCTCCGTACATCGCCGAAAACGAATCTGACGTCAGAATGATGAAATTCAAAATGTTGGATCCAATCGTATTTGGTGATCCAAACAACCCCTGAGTGTATATTTTCGAGCCATTCAAATCACTTTCACATTTTCAGTCCATCATAGTTAGCTACGCCATTTTGAGTTCAAAAAATTCCTCAGATCTGACCCAATTCTTTACATCAGCGACCCCGAGAACCCTTATATACCCAGTTCCAAGGAATTTGACTGAAAAGAAATATGTATGCTTTAAAGTGTTCAGCACCCCAACCCTACTTCTCCATGGTTTGAACCTTCTCTCCGGAAAAACGTCGACTGAATTACTGCTTTTCCTTTTCCATTATGTTAGAAGGGAAATTATGATTGCAAACGAATAGTTGAAAAAAATTATACAATTCCTTAATGATCTCCTGAATCTGTTATCGAGAACTCACTGTATTGATTAAGGACGCGTGTTATTCCATCGAAGATGATGTTTTCGGCTGCACATCCTGGCTGGGGGGGCCTTCCACCGTTTGGGTAAAAGTCGGCGTGACCAAGAGGCGAAGGGAAGCCAAATATGCCACCATCGGTGTGAATAACGTCAACGAAGTTTGCGTCAGTCGAGGTCAAGTGTCCATCGGTTCCCGTATCCATGTACAGAGGAAAGGCGGCATCAAGTCCGGTTATTCTTCCCACCTGCTTGTTATTACTACAATTACTATTATCACTATATTGTTACTATCATGATTATAAGCGAGAAAACCTTTTTACACACTTTCGCAATCCGCACGCTCGCACTAACGATCTTGGTCACGATAATTAGTCAACACGCTCGACTAATTTGTTCATGGTTTAACAAGATCTGCCGTTTTTGGTCACGGTCAATAGTCGCTTGGCCCACCGATAAGAATACGTTTTACAACTTACAAATTGGGAAATGAAATTCGATTTGCAATGTTTTCTTGGCGGGTGTTTTACCTACCAAACTCATTGTTAATTAGTCATCCCAACATTACACATCAAGTTTCTGCAGCAACGCGGAGAGACGATTTCTTACCATCAAGATCTATCTGTGCCTCTTCACTCGGCTTACCGTTTTCAGTCGAAATTTTAACGTGTCTCTATCTCACCTGCTGCCGGGTGAGAGACTTCCCCATGAAACCAGCCACCTCAGCACCCAGACTGAACCCTATCACGTGGACACGGGAAGCCGGAACGGCACCCTGGGCGTCCAACCATCTGACCATACCAGCTACATGGGGTCCAACAATCTTGGTGTTCCCTACGGCCGTAATGTACCACGGAAGTGCCGACAATTTGCCCCAATCCACGAGGACGACGTTGTACTCCCCGCGCCTTAGATACGCTGTAAAAAACGACGAGGAACCGATTGGTATCAACATATCGAGGTGAAATTACGGAATGAGCTGTAGGAGAATATCTGAAAACGTTGATATCAAACGAAAAACATGAGTGAGAGCTGGAGACTGGCTAGGGAACGTGCCAGAGTCCAAGGCATTGTTTGAAGACGATATACTGCTTTGAACTGAGTTCTAACTTTGGAATTCTACAGCTTTTACAGATGTTGCGCTATCGTGTTTGCCCGACATGAGTCCAAGACTCTACGTACGAAATTCCACCGAAGAAATAAGTCAAGAGATCAAAGGCTGAGCCTCGGGGGAGTGAAAGGCTGAGCCGTTCGGAAATTTGACGCCTTGAATAATGCCGCAAATGATATTTCCGAAGGGGAAAGCACAATAGCAATAGCGACCCCTCTTTTTCGGTGTATGGTTGAATATATATGTAGAATCCATTTACTGACCATCGCGTATCGTCGCCGCGCTCAGCCCCGGTGCCCGTTCGCTGTATCCATGGATGTAAAATATGGTCGGATTGCTTCTGTTAAAGCTGCTCCTTTGCAAGGTTGTCGCGTCATTGATTGCCAGGATGTTAGGGATGGTCGGGTTGCGTCTGATTCCGTATTTGAATCATGCGTGTTGAAAAAAAATAATCCAGACCACCTCGGATTAGCTAATTGCCTTATCTTATAATCAATAAGCTAACTTTGATCCGAAGATTGCTTATAGCAGATTACTCTTCTTCTATCCTAATTTCGTTGCACATAATACATATATACACGAAATTACCTGGTATAAAGCTGATACTGGATATCTTGATCAGGTTGAATAGGACAACAGAGGGTGCAATTGCCCGTTGGGAACGGTGAAATGTGGGCTGGGTTATTGCCTGAAACAAACAAATCCCATACACTTGAGCTAAGTTTGCCGTCGCGGTTATATTTGAATAACCAAGTGTACAAATATGTACACTATAAAAATTCGTAAAAACTAGGCCAAAGATTTCTTTCCTCGAAACTACTGGCAAAATAACATCGTAAGATTGATCCCGCGTCTCAAGGTACCTGTTTGCATATGAAACGATTTTCTTAATTGACCCACAATCAGTTTTCACGCCACAGTCGTTTGTCAAGCCGATAAATTACAGAAGGCGTGCAAATATTGTACAGCATCATTTATTTCCTCGCGCACGCACACCTTGCGTAACGTTTTCTTTTTTTTCTTTTTTTTTTCCTGTTATTTAATCGCTTTTCTTTCACACTTATAGTCAAGTAGCAATCAGCCTGGTAACCCTGCACACGTGAATATTTTCTCGTTTTCCACAATTCACTTACGCAGTTATGAAAGAATGAATAGGTATCCTTAATTACTCGGTGATTGACTTATCGATCAGCTCGTTATTGACTTACCCAAGTGAAGAGATCCGCTTTGGAATTTTAGTTAATTGCTTCTAATTGCTATTTAATCGTAGGCTTTGTCAAGGTTTAACTCACTAAACAAAAATCAACTTCAACTAAACTGTGTTAGTCCGAAATTCAACTCTATAGAATCTTACGATACTTGGGTAGTAATTTTTTACTATTCAAGATAATTTCGCGAATCACCGTTCACCGAATATCGTGATTCAAGAATGTAATTGTTTAATTTTGACAGCACAGACGATCGTTCAACGAGTACGAAAATGAAATAATAATAGCGATATACCCACGTAATGAAAATATACCTTGAATTCAGATTGAACAGATACCTGCAAAAGCTCTTTCAGAGTACCTTAAAGAACGCGCAATCTTAAGTGGAGTTGTTCGATATAAACTTCACCGTAAACCGGGCCAGCGTCATTACGTGATACGGGCAGCATTGGCTTGCGGTAAAATCGAGGAATTCAGAGCTTTGTATAGTGTCGGCATTGTTTGCGATAGAAATAATCTTGAACAATAGACGAAGAGAAATAGCTTGGAGCTATTTTATTTCCTTCGCAATCACCTCGCGCTTCTCTGCGCTTAGTAGGTATAATAAGTTTAATATCCAGTAATTAACGAGATTTAAGAAATCATAAAATCTAACGATGGATATTATTGTACGCTTTACGGGTAAGTTAAGAAAAATTTGTTGAAAAAAGGCTGTTAAACTAGTTTTTAATACCTTGTTGTTGTAAACATTAACTCCACTTAGCTTATACCTTGCGAGAAATCTGTGCGATTTAATATTATTAAATCACTTTACCGGAACGTAATTCATTCCTAATACCATCAAAGGCCTATCTAATCCTTCCGCTCTCCTTTTTATGATCCACGGCCAAGTTCCGCAAGTGGCTCTAAGTACTACGACTGCTCGGTTAGTTATACGAAAGTTATACGAAAGCGAGAGCGATAATTGAGTTAAGAATAAATGAAATATAATAACAATCCAAACGCGAGATCCGACGTTACTTTCACACGTAATGAATCCCGACGATGAAGAATATCCACATCCGTGATAATTGTTGCGATTTCAATTATAACGATCACGACTAACGAGATATTCCAAATAAACTCGTACACACCGTTGATAAAGAAAATATTGTACCTCAGATTCTGTCTCAGAACTGTCAGAAACGAATAACCGAATTCAATTTTTAAAAGAACATTGTCAGATGTTGTATATCCTGACAGGTTTATTGATTCATCACTTGTACGCTCTCACCGGAAACAATTACCGCATTACCATTACACAGGATTCGAAGTTGAACGTTGACCTCTAAATTTAATCCTGCGATTCCGTAGGTACGTTGTAATCCCGACCGATCAATCGAACTACGTTTCGTTCACTGCACAGTCGAACTTCGAAGGTTTTAATACACTTTACACAGACTCCACTCCTCAGACAATGTGTAAACTTATTTTGCTTTTCAATTACGATACTATTCAACCGTGTGAAGTTATGTAACATTAGAGGGAAAAAACGAAAACTACCAAGATACAGACAAGGAATTGGCTATAGAAAGCTGTTTTCTTGCGTTAACCGACCTCTGGACACGACCCATAACCGGCAAAGATACGAGGCCAAGAACCAAGGCAGCATTTTCAATTTTTCACCGAGGCTGTAGGGACCGAAGTTAGAAACCTTCGATCAATGCAGTCCGATAACCTGAAGCAAACTGAGAAAGTAGCGGCTCGGATAAATAATCATTTGGTACAACGTCAAGTACCTCAAGCATGAAATGATAGTCTGACGTTACGATGCAAGTTTACAAGAGTTGCCCAGGTCTATAACGTAATTGCAGTCGGCACGGCGTGTCAACAACCGCGTCATTTATTTCGGGCAGTGAGAAAAAGACCCCATAATGAAATCGATTACATGGCGGCCAATCAGCGCACCATTCAAAGCAAAACACCTTTTCAATCTTTCACGCACAAGTGAAAACAAAAAGTGTGATAGAAAGAGTAACTAGTACTTATAATTACTTTTAATAATTAATATAATTGTATAATTGCGTACGCTGATTAATGCAGCCACGTGTGTAATCGTGAATTGAAAAGAGTTCCTTGCAAATCAGGATATTATTTCACGGACCTGCCTTTTCCAAAATTATAGGTGATTTTTATAAAGTGAAAGAGCCGTTGATTGAAATTTTATCGTTTACCTTACTCTTCACCTTTGTTAGAAGAAAGAAAATTGTCAAACTTACCTAACAAAAATGTGATAGTGATGCAGAGAAGAGAGCGTAGAAAATCTGGAATCATTTCTATAATGTTTTTGCCAACTGATCACTGCAGACAATTATTTTGTACTGTCCTTGAACTTGAGAATGGCTACTCTTTACACAACATACGATAAATCTATCAAAACGATTTGATTGATAAGTACAGTAATTCTCGACTGCCTGCGGTGTTAATTCCTGTATAGGAAGCAGAAAGTTGCAATAATTAATGCTAATCTCGCTTTAGCAAAATTTCATATCATTTGTTAAATTATGCTATTTTAGGTAGACAGAGCGAATTCGTTTTGACGGGAAAACTTACCTTAGGAGGTCGAAAAGTAAGTAGTTTTCGGAAATTTTTTTGACAGGAAAGAATTGAGTGGGTATTTTGTAAATTGTGAGGACCTTTTATTACTAGTTCGAACTACGTCTGGTAATTTTTTCAAGTCATTTGAATCATAATTGATCGAGTTATTAACCACGTCTCGCACCAAATCTTCATTCGTGTTAGGAACACCTTAGAGGTTACAATTTTAATCGTTATTTGGATTATTTCTAAGAATATGAACCCAAGTCTATCTATTAGAGTCGAAAACTCAACGTTTTACACGTGTTTCAAAACGAAGGTTTCACTTCTCACCATTTTTTCACAGCCTTTTGCAATCAAAAAAAGAGTACCTCAACAATGCAATCATATTAACAAAAAATTCTTAAAAATAATCCAAAGAATAGAAAAATTTCAGTTTCGTTAGTTTTAAATGAAAATTACGACTTCCGGTGTATGCAAATTGCCACCAAAAATGAAAACCTGCTGTGGAAAGTAGTTAATAACTGATTAATTATGGTTCAAACAACTTAGAAAAAAATTACCAGATCTAGTTCTAACTAGTAATAAAAGATCCTTGAAGTTCCCATCAAACAAAAAAAATCCGTAAACTACTTACTTTTCGGCCTCCTAAGATAGGCAAGGTTTTCCCCCTTAACATGATTGTCGGATAAAACATCCGCCTGTACTTCGCAATTACCAAGCAGCGTAGAACGCGGATATAGTTAGACTCGAATACCTCCCAGTAAATTTATAAAAACTGATCCGAAAGAGCAATGGAAATTCCTGCCAAGTTTCACGACCCAGAAAATACGTCGGCGTCAGATTGTCAAGAGTTTCATTTTAAACACACCGACGCGTTGTACTCAAAGTGACACCTCTAGTTGAAAAATAATCGTCACTCTTCCAGTTTCGCACGGCATCTGCACACGTGACACGCAAAAATATGTTCCTTCAAAACCCGCTGGCAACGAAACACGAGTACGAGTATCAAAAAGCACTTAAATTTCATCGACACGTTGCGTTTTTCAATCGCTGAAACTTCATCCCTCATTTTCCATTTCGCACACGTCACAAATCGCGTTTCACACACGTCACGACACAGTTCGAGTCACGGAAGCTATCCTTGCACGGATCGACGACCGGCTTAAGAAGAATCTCCATGCTTGGAGGATTGCTGCAGTAGTCGATGGTCTCTTACACTGATTGTCACTGTGTCGTTAGATATGGCTTCGCACACGAAGCTCGTCTCAGAACCAGTTTCCGCTTACACGAAAGGATTATGGCAGGTTTAGAAAATGAACGCCAGAACTGAAGCCGCGCTCTCCGGTCTTGGGGTTAAAGGAGTAAGAAGGGATATCACATCACTGAGGTCCGCAAAAACACCGAACTCCACTTTAGCCTACTTGGCTGATTGTGAACGAAAAACTCTTACGACATAAAGTATATTTCTCAATCCAGTTCGATACGCGGCAGCGAGTGATATACACAAAACTCTACTTTCACGCGTCTAGCCTCCCCCCCCTCCCCTACCGAACATGTTTAACCTAGACGTAAAATATAATTGATTGTATTTTTCCGAAAATATCAACCTGAGAAATCGTCACCGGGAAATCAGCTCAACAATCAGCTTTCGCGTTACTTTCTCGTAATTAACTACACGTATTCCTGTAGCGCACACACACACACACACTTATATATATGTAGCATTCATTGCGTATAACTCGAGAATCTCATAGAGGAACTTGGCTCACTTTTCCAGCCTCATTTTGCCATAATTAGTAGGTTTATTTGACTGGTCATAATTAACCACCACGAGATTTGATTAAAGAAATCGATACTACGGAGTGTCGAAGACAGAGTTCAAAGTAAAAAATTCACATCCATTAATCCTGTGAGGCGGGAAAACTTTTGCAGGTTTAATCCTGCGATGAGAAAAGAATTGAGTGATTTCTTGTTTTAAGTACTGAAACAGGATATTAACGCACGATTTCTTTTGATCTTGTTCGGGTATTTTCTTCAGGAAACAGAACCACGAAAATTTCACGAAACAAGAAAACAAGACCTAAATTCCTACAGAGAATTCACGGTATCGTAAATTCTTACTTTTTTAGATTTTTTTTCTACAGTCTTTAGAGGTGAATAAAATTACCTCAACATATTACGATCATCCAAGGTATACATCGATTCCACCGAAAAACCCTTTTGGCATTCATCCAGTCGACTGTCACGTCGATATCAATTGGCATGGTTGCGTCTTAGCAATTTCCCATTATATGAATGAAGTTGACTAAGCTCATGATCCTGATGAACGCAACGAATTCCATTACGGAGCAGCCGCGAATATCAGCGGGATTATACGGCGAGCTCGGTAGAAAGAGCGAATTTAATAAAACCCTTTTAAATTTTTCATGCAATTAAAATCCCCGTGAAAATTTTTTCATGGCATACGTTCTTTCCTCATACATATAATGTATATAATACGGTACAATAAGCGTCGCTGCAGAATTTCGTCAATCGAATCCTTATTGAATAAGGTTGAAAACTCCGGCACTCAGCGATCGAGGATCACAATGCCATCGGTAAGTAAAATAGGATTGGAAATAGTCGAATGTCAAATCGCTCATAACCGGAACGATCGCATCGAATTACAGAAAATAAGCCTCCGCATAGAAGCGCAAGTATTGTCTATATAGGATGTTAATAAATATTTAACAAGTAGAAAAAAGAAAATCGATAAATTGTTTGCAAGCATATGAATAACCTTGAACCACACATGCAACTCGAACCGGTTTGATATTGTCTGATAAAAAAGTATGAAAATAAAAAAATAAAAAAAAATAATGATAATACATCCTCGCGTTTTGCCTAGCGTATAAATAAGCGGCACACGGTATGTAATGTGGAATCTAAAATAGGCGATTTGTAGAACAGCGAGGCCTATCAAGTAGGCTCTAATCGACCCGCCCATGCAACGTTTCGTAGAAAGATCTTCAGTTCAGCTGCCATGACACCAAGCTTCTATCTCTCAGATTTCTGAACTGGGATTTCTGCAGATTAATTCCTCTCGGAGGATGATTGTTGCGAGGTTTCCTGCATCTAAAGCCTCTTACGCGCTCGTCATTAGACATCCCATTGATAGGGAGGCTCCATTATAGCCGACCTATCGATTTGCATCGGTCTAGCCACAAAGACTTCTATTCTTAGCCAAGCGATTTAAAATATCAGCCTCGTGTCCTGGATTCAAATACGATAACGAACAAACGTCCACCGAAGTCATGCCGACGAAATATCGGTATACGCAATTGTCATTTCATTTGAGATCCTTGCGCTGATTAAAAAAAAAGAAAAAAAAAACATACACAATATTGTTCATCGGCCAAATCGCCATTTTTTTTCACCAAGTTTCGTAAAATATTGACGGAACACTCGACGAGTCTTCGGGCAAATCTCTATTCGCCTTTCACAACGTGTTATATGAAGTTCGAAACTCCTTCAGCGTTTTAAGTGTGTGACGATGATCTCGAAATTATGCTGCTGCTGCAGCAGCAGCATGCAGATTAACTAGAAAATGCATGCACCGCGCACTCGACGTTACCTCTAGATAATCTTGTGCTTTAATCATATCGCAGCAGGGCTCTTGACACCCAGACCACTAGCAAATTACAAGGTATAATCGCTGTGTGGTCGAGGTGACACGTGACAACCTATATAATCTATGACTGGGGAAAATTGTTGTATTAAAATATTTTTCTAGATGCCAATAATTTTTAACGACAATTTTTAGCGAAAAGTTGTTCTTACTTTTCTGTATATGTAAGTTTTTAATTAAGACTGGTGAGACCTTGTGACGTTTAACAATCCAAATATTTCTCTTTGCCTGTTCCCAGGACAAGCTCTTGACGAAACTGGAAGAAAACGAGCCCGAGTTGGCCTCCTCCCAAGAAGACGAGGTAAGACCCAAGTTTTTAAGGGAACGCTCTAACAAAGTGGAACAGTTAATTAATTCGTTAGGCACGCCCTCGCTTCGCCCGTAATCCTGACAAGGCCTCTGCCCGTCTCTGGTAACTCTTAAGCTCATTATACAGGCTCGTTTAGACGTGATCGGAAATATCGACGTGTCCTCTTCGACGGTACAAAAGGGAAACGAAATCTGATTAAGAAATTTGTATATGTCTATCGTTTAAGCGATGCCTCTCCCAAAGAACGAACCCGAGGCTTAAACGTTTCTCGACTTTCCTCTTATCGCACGATCAAAGATGCGAATGAAGTGTGCCTACATTAATTGTTGCGAAAATGTGTCAGTCATACTCGAGTATAAATTGCACCCTACAATCATTTTGGCAAGTAAAAATCAGGAGTAATTATTTCTCCTGGCTTTTATTCGGCCCGGATATTCGTATCCATCGAAAAAAGCTCCAGCGTTATACTTGTAAGGTGGATGTGGACGTCGATGTGGACGTGGATATGAACGTGGATGTGAGTGCTAACGTGGCGCGTCGTATCCGCAGAATCTGACGTCACACGCCCGCTCTGCAGGGGTGGCCAAAGCGTCTATAGAAACGACGAGACAATGTCTGGAAAGATTTCTTCACGTTTCCCAGATTTCCAGCCTCTAGTATTTTCTGGGGACAATGGCGAGACTTGTGTGTGCTATGAGACTAGACAATAGTGCTCGAAGAAAGCTGAAATCAATTAGCTAATTGAATCCTTTCGAGGGTACTCAGTTGCAGTTGACATTTATGATGAAACAACTCATGCATATCAGCCCAGCATGCCATTCCCTATTCAAAAAACACTCGATCTTCGCACAATTCCGATATCGCAGAATCATCATACGTTCAAAATTTCTCGACGCTGTTTGACTACGTCACTCGGGCCATCGAGTCGCAGCGTCACGCATGGGGAAATGAAAAACGACAACTTGTCGAACGGAAAAAGCAAATGAACTTCGGTGTTATGGAGGGATAAAAACGCAACGGATTATTCGTTGAGGCATACGTAATATATAAATGTGTATTTCTATTTCCGCCCTAAGCGATGTACCATCTACGGTATACAACGAATGAGCGAATGGATGCGAATTTATGAATTCAGAACCGGAAATGGAGTTTTTAACAACGATGGAAATTACGCGACAGACACTTCAACAATGGAACAATTGATACGCTTGTGCGATAGCGAGTATTTATTATTTCGCACTTAAAACTCATCCTGAGTTTTTGCAAAAATCTGTTCAAAATTATGTCATTTGGTTTATAATCAGCCTCAATCATAATACACGTCGAGCTACGGTTTTACGACTTTTCGGACTATGCGAGGGTATAAAAGTGACAGAAAAATTTAGCGATTGCTACATAGACTTGGAGTCATGAAAGCGACCTTGTTTGCTGCGGTAATCGCAGTTCTCCTCGCCGTTACGGTAATTATGAAACCACTTCTATATATTGCACGGTATCGATATTGCTCTTCTTACGGAATAAGTATTTTGTTGCATAAGTAGTGTTACTCCCGAATATGCCTGATTGTGAGACGTTTCGAAATTACTGCTGGTGATCGGTATAGATCGGTTCTGAATTTGGAGAGAAACTTGAAGAAGGCTGTTTGAACCTCTGTCAGCATTATTACTTGACATATATAATACATCTTCGAAATTCATTACTTTTCAAATTCCATCCGATATGCTATATCCGATCTAAATATCGTGGATTCTTACAACTTGGTCGCGGAATTGTATGCAGTTCGGTTAGTGAAATTACTTTCGCATTAGAATTTCTGATAAAAGACGTAAAAAAATATTAATGAAATACAGATGAATGAAGAAAAGTAGACGATCAATCACGAACCCTTTCTTCCGCTCTTCCGCTACCGTATAATTTTCGGACTTTCGTTATACATTCGGATTGCATCAAGGTTATATCGCGGTGCTCTATCGCTACGGTTATAATCTGCAAATCTTGAGTTAAGATATTTTGATTCAATGTACTTACATGATCCAAAAACAAATTTTCTTTCACAAGAAAATAAAAATATAAAAATTATAAGACGCATATTCGCTTACAGATTTATCAAATAATTCGCATCTTATGTAAGGCATCATTGAAAGTTTAATATCAACTAAGCACATCACTAGTTTCACAACCTGCAACGTTGCATCCCATTTTCATCAACAAGAGCACAACGAGTGTATAACGGTCGGGTGCTTGAAAATTCGCGAGGGAGAAATATTGCGAACAATTGAAAGAGCTCGCTAGTGCAGTGCAAAAGCTGTCTAGCTCAACTTACACTCACGGCACTCGGGAAAACAAGTTGGAAAATTGCATTATCCAACGCTGCATTCGTCCTGCATTACTCGGCAAATTATTTCTGGCATAGAATTTATCACAAGAAAATTAGATCTCAGCACTCAAGACTCTCATGTTAAGCGTTTTCCTCCTCCAGATAGCCGGATGGGGTCCCCCACCCGCGGGACCTCCGATGGGTGGCGGAGGTGGGGGAGGGGGAGGCCCGGGGGGTGGTTGGGGCGGTCCAGGGGGATGGAATAATGGAGGAGGAGGAGGAGGGGGAGGAGGAGGAGGAAATCCAAGTGGCGGTGGCGGGATGCCACCTAACGCGACCAGCACAACACCTGCAGTCACAACTCCCGCGGTAACAACAACGTCGACAACCACGACTGCATCCCCATCACGTGGTACATCTGATATAATTGAAACTATAGGATCGTTGTGAAGCTGCACTCCAGACTGTATTGATTTTTAATTTGGTATATTTATTGAGCTCATTAATTGCAGGAGGTGGTATGGGCATGGGCATGGGCATGGGAGGTGGCGGTGGTGGGTGGGGTCCTCCACCTCCTCGTCGCAGACTTTGGAGACGCTGATGGACGGACAGCAATACCCCGAGTTATTTCTACTCTACTTCGACCTGTGCTTAATATGGTTGTATTGCGTATAATACCGCGGACGAATTAACACTCGGAATTTATTATATATGTAGTTTTGTGTAGATAAAGTATCGGTTACACGATTCATTGGAAAAGAATAAAAGAAGAAAAAAAAAAAAAAAACGTTTATCCAAGTGGATTCGTTTCTTGATTTGCGTTATGTGTGATTCCTGTATGAAAGTATCGAGCAGCTTTCGAAAGCTCGTGGGAAAAAGTCGGGTGTTGTCGATGCATCGTGAGACAGATTTCGCACGTCACGATTACTTACACCCTTCGTTGATAATTGATAGAACGACGACACTGGTTGAGTGGAGAGAGTGTTGCCGGAAATAAAGGTGTCCATACAACGAAAGTGATTCTGGCCGCGTCGACGTTAAGCTTTGGCAATTTGGACCAATTTCCTCCGCTCCAAAATGAAATGAAATTGAAATGACAATTCGCGTTGATTGGGATTCGGACGTCTACTCTACTCAACGAGCTACCAACAGTCCGAAGTCGAATCCTTCGACAAGATTCGAATTTTCCGGTGAAGCACTCGGATTACTGAGCATATATGTAATGTGTCAAATAATTTCTGCACTGACTGGTATTCCCAGTTGGAAGAAAACTGTGACGTCACTTGAAACACGCAAGTCTTCCCCCAACGCTGAAGCTTCCTTCTCGAACAACTTACTCTTATTGTTAGACGATCAGGTCTCGCGAAATTTCGGCACTAGCCCGAAAATGTTCGGCCTTCCAGGCTGATCGACGATCCAATAAGCCATATAACAGCAGATTAGGACCGACAAGGAACGAGGAGCGGCTGGTGGGTCAAGTTCGAAGTGAAACGGACAGGTAGGTTATAATGCGTGTAGGTATATGTGTGTGTCTGTGTATAAAACTACTGGTGAAAAAAGTATCGTAAGACGAACGGCGTTCTTGCCAGGGCGAGGTTAATCGTCTGCTCAGTTCATCGTTCGAAACGTATCCATAAAATATGAAGTTTGCGAAGCCTCGCTTCAATCCTGACTCACCTCCGAATAAACAGATCTCAAAAGAAAATCCTTTATAACTGCCTAAAGCACGCTGCCGTTTGAAAGCCACGAGGTTCGACGAAAATCGTGCGAATAAAAGTAATAAATGAAAATGCAAATATTGTGACAAACTGCGCACACGCCGATATGTCGATCTAAATTAACCGGCTTCGATGTATTCTCAATAAAATCTGATCGCATTTCAAATACGTTGACAAAAACAGGGTTGGCCGTTTATCTTTTTTTTCATTTGAATAAATTTATCACGTGCCCGTATTACATCATTCTCAATTCAGATCTGTCAAGACGTGAACGATAAATCTTCCTGTCATCCGTTTATTTCTTGCGCGCAAGTTTCATTTCTCCTCCGACTACATCGTCCGGTATTATTACGAGGATAACGAATAACGCAAAAAAGAGTTTCGTGTATCCGGATATGTGATTTCTCGAAGATTAAGGAAACGAGAAACTCTCATTTCACGTTCCACTATTCTACCATCAAATTATTTACCACAATCTTACTCATCTTTCGGTACATTCGGTGCATTTATTTTTTCCTATCTGTGTCTACCGAACGAGGATGATATTCACGAGATACTTTTCGCAAAAACGAGTTACATAATAGCAGTTCTGACAAAAATTAAATTCCGATCTGATATCCATGTAATATAGTTATTAAACATGGAAAAATGATCGGTCGGATGCCTAACAATGTATCTTCAGGTTCTCCTGCATCCGGTTATGAATTACACCCGGTAAATCATAGAGTGTGAATTGTGCACCTGTTTTTATGATCATCACGTGAATAGAAGTTGAAACAAACCGCGCTCGCAATGTCGGATGACAAGTTTGCCAGCAAACATAAAGCAGCTCCTCCTCTTCACCGTAATCATCGCCATTCTCCTGGCATTGTGTTGCATGAGACACAGAAGCGGGAAGCGTACAAGTTTCCTCACAAAAGTTCTATCAGCCCGAAAGCTCTGCGGTGTAGTTCCATAGCACTCGTCGGGAACGATTGATTGGAAACTTGTCTTGACAGTAAAAAAATGCAAGATTTTTTTCGATTACAGAAAATATTTTATCAAACAAATTTTTTTTCTCCATTTACCTGAAATAGTTTTCAAATCAATTATAAAACCATTTCGAAAAACCACAATGCACTCAGGAAAATTCACAGCTGTATATAGTCACGACTTACTTAACACTTGTAATATTTCAGGAATACCAGCACTTAAGACCATAACGATTCCAGATTAAACAAGCTGTACCAAAATCGAGAAACGTCGAAACGTTTAAGATCCAACACATTTACCTTCTACGATTGTTCGCAATGAGCATAGCTTTCACACAATTAGAAGATTACAAGATAGAGTGACGATAATCTGGGACATTAAATTACCGCAATAGTTTATATATAATAAATCGGATTAGTTGATTATGTTCTATGATACTAAGTTGTGATAGTCATCTTGCGACGCCCTGTTATAATGATAAACGTCTCGATCTTACCGTGCCTGTATTATCATCCTCGGCGTTCCTCCCTACTGCTAATTAATTACTTTGGTTGAAGAAATTTATTAGCCATCATATTTCCCCCGATAACCCAAAGCACGATCGTCGCTAAGTTAGATCGTGTGAAAAGGCTTCTAAGAAATGGAGGAGGAGGGCCTTCATCGCGAGTTCGGAAGTCCAGAAATTCCATCGAGTTATCACACCACGTAATTCCGACAGGATGATAGCACCTTGGATTCGTTGGTCCATTCAAACTCCGCCGCAGAATTCTTTCCCCGAGACAAGTGTTCGGAATGATGAAGTTGATGAAAAATACTTTAGCGCGATGTTCGAGTCGTCTGTCAGAAATAATTTTGGCGTTCTTCCTTGCGGGTATAACGTATACGGAGAGACGAATTCGATGGGGATAAAGCACAATATCGCGATTCAAAACATCGATAGAAACCCGCGTCCAGTTGAAGTGCATGTATTATCCGGATGAAAACCCGTTCAATCGATGAATCCCCTCAATAAAACACGTGAGCTCGACTCGATCAGATGAAAAGAATTTCTTGCATCCGTGAGCTATATGGTACTTGAAAAATCATGACTACAGGGCTTACAGATTTTTTCAAATCATTTTATCTCTGCTGTTTCAGTGCGTCATTTGTGTGAATGCAAGAGCATCGATGCAGACGGCGCCGTGCGGCCATCGGGTTGTCTGCAGGTAAAACCATGAGGGTGTAAAAAAACTTTATCCAAACGTAAGAGAACACGTTAAACAAAATTAAAACCGTATATTTAACTTCCTTTTCATTTCGTAGACGGTGTTTCGTCAAGACAATACAAATGGCCGTATCACAACGACTGTTACCCCTGAGGTGTGTGATATGCAGAGCAAAGATTCTCCGGTTAAAACAAACCCTCATCCCTCGAGACGTAAGTACGAACTACTGCCCCCCCCCCCCCCCCTGCAGCCAGTCGCTTCGTTTAAAGAACGCCTGAAATTCTCTTCCATTGCAAATTGCAATTCAGCAAAACATAATATCAACGTCAATTCTCTAGCAGTTTCCCTTCGACAAAGTGGATAACGACGGGATGTAATTTGACCACCTTGAAACGCGTCAACTGAAGTATGAAGGTCCCTATCAGAGACTCACAAACTGTTCTGAGTCCTCCCCTCAAATCTGATGTAGACCAGATCAAATGTGAATTCTAAAACCTCAAGTTTCACTGATGCAATTTGTAAATCGCAGTATTCAATGTCTGGGAAATCGTGGGTCCTGCCGCAAAGCGCCTCGGCTTACAGTATGGGGGCTTCCGTGGCAGGAAGCGGTGCCTCAGGACCTGGTGGCCGATGGGGTCAGAGCAGCGTGCCTCCGTCTGCGTCGCTCTACTCGATGAGCAGTGGTTCTTCCTCTTTGTCAGGCAAGTATTCCGAGCATCGAATGTGTACCTGGGTCACTCTCAGAATGCAGAAGCTCTGTATATATTAACCCTTCGATTAAAACCCTAGTGTTAAGTTTTTTTTTATTAATTTGCATTATGATCGGGCTTTCCATCATTTTTTTTTTAAATCTCGTTTCAACGACTCGATTGAGGACATTCAGAAGTATAAGAAACTCTAACAACAAATTGAAATTGGTGAATTTTAAATGGATATATAAACCACTGAATATGGCTGATACAAATTTGCACTAGTATGGAGTAAACCGGATGTACTGGAATAAGCATCTAATCGAAGGGTTGAGGTGGCTTTACATCTTGAACATGCGAGTTACCGAAGCCACAAAGCCCTTTAAGCCTTGTAACGAACAAATTCTTCTTACCCGTTGTCAGGGGTGTCTTCCGTATCTTCAGCCACTTCCGCGTCTACCAGTAGCTCTGGGATTTCAACCGGCAAACCGAATAGGCTTAGACAGCCAACGGGAGCAACGCTTCGCCGCTCGCAGACCCAATCGATGAAACTCCGAATCCAGGTAAGATTTATTTTGTGAAATGATTAAACAAATCCATTTTTTTTTTTTTTTTTTTTTTTTGAAGACCACGACTCCAATATCCTGGGAAACAGTATTTTACTTCCTCTCGAGAAACAACAAAGATGATTGATTTCAGTCGTGACGAAGACAGAGATAGAAAGAAACAACTGTGTCTGAGTTGTTTGTGCAGTGTTCCAAAGCTTGAGTTGTTTCGCGAACTAGCATTTCGTCTCGCTGAACATTCTGCAAAGTTATACTCGTACATGGTTGAGGAAGCATGATGCTTGTTTCCAATTAAATACCAGCTCGCTTACCGGTTACCCATATACACCTACATCAGTCCGGATTTGCCAGCCCCAAAGATTCGAACAGTTAGCACATAAGAGAGGTGGATGATAGTGTTTCCAAATTTACGAAGAGTAAATAGAAAGAAAAACTTGGACAAGTAATCGACTCTACGAGACTGTATCAAGAGAAGTTGATGAAGAATCGTTAACGCATTGCACGTGACACGTTGAACGATATCCATTACAATTTCAAATTTCAGTCGTTATATAGGAGCTTATAATAATTACTCGCGGTATACAAAAAGAGACTGTATATCTGCAGTGTACATATAGGAGAACCAAGGCATCGCATTGCCTTCGGTAATTAAACGAGACTTTAACCTTGTTCCTCGTTATTTCCGTTTGCACAGGAATATCAAGACCCTATACAGCAGGTCCCCGAGGAGGAGGAAATAATAAGGGAAAATCGAGAACGCCGGTTGCCCCCAATAAAGGAATTTCAGAGAGACTATCGTGCTGGAAAAGCGTCCACCAGAATACGGTGAGCCATTATATTCGATACATTGTACACAAAAAATTGTAATACTCGATAGATTCCCGTGTTAATAAAAGGCTCGTTTCTCCGATCTTCGAAAGTAAACGAATCACTCCTTGCATAATTTTCATTTTAAATCCCAGATGCGCCCAGAAGATAGTGACGCAACTGGAAGCTTCGCCGTCGCCACGAAGCGCTACAAACGTTGGAACACCGGTGATAACGCCACGCGAAGTAACGCCATCGGGATCGACAAGATCGTCGACAAAATCTGTAAAAAAGTCACCGTCTACCCCAAAAACACCGATGACCGTTGCCCAGGAGGTTCAAAAAACTAAGAAGGAAAAGGAGCGGGAAAAGGAGCGAGAAAAGGCGGAAAAGGCCCGGCAGAAGGAGGAGGAGAAGGCGGAAAAGGCGCGGCAAAAGGAGGCGAAGAAAATTGCGAAGGAGGAGAAGAAGAGGGCGAAGAAAGAGGCCAAGGCTAGGCGGAAGGAGACCGAAGAGGCTCTACTCAGAGAAGAAATTAAGTAGCCGTCACCCCTGCAGGTACAAATTAAACGTATAGTTCGCGTATCGTAGCCTGCGGGCTATGATAAAAAAGATAGTATAACAGTACCTACGTTCACGTAACTATAATTAAAACCACGCGGGTGAATGAAAACTCTGGAATTTCCCCCCACTCTCGTGTGTATTACAAAATGAGAAGTGCAGTAATGAGAACCTCTGTAATCGAGGTAAAGTAATTTAACGAGTGCGGAAAGTCCGTGCCGTATTTCGAAGAATCACTGCCAATATTCGTTACGTCTTGACTATGTCGTTTGTCCGGATGTTGCACTGGTTCCGGCAGTGATACGTAAAACAAGGAAAAGGAAGCGATCGAAGAGCGAGGGGGGATCGATGGAAGATTATAACCGATGATGGGGTTTGCTGTACGTAATATATAAGTGAATCAAAATAAGAATAAACATACATACGTGCATATTATACACGCATATCTATGTATGTATATGAATAATTGATAGAAGCGGCCAAAAAACAGTAAAACCCGTCGCGTGTCGAGTTACTGAGTGACTTCGAGTTACGTCGTTAGTTAGACAGATTACAGTAGAGTATTAGAAATCAAGTAATCGTATCCATGTGACAGATAATTTCGGATGCGTTAATGATTACTTAGGACTTTAACGAGTCGTGAAATCGGATGTGATAAGATCGAATCGCGGTATGGATCTGTTATTATCGTGTTGTTTCCTTCGCATGCACGAATATTGAAATTGATCAGACGGTATTTAATATAACCTCAGCAATTCAGGAATTCGGAAATTGATCGGTAAATTGACACGGCTACAAAAATATTAAATTTCCTCTCTACGAAAAAAAATGAATTACTAGGTACTACCAAATCGAAAAAAATTGATGTAGATTTCAAACATGGTACATATCGTGCTTTTGTCATGGATCGATAGTACGGTGTAAGAATCTCGTTGTAAATAACATTGTTGATCAAATTACCACGAGTACCCTTCGAATTTCACTTGCAATAATGCACCTACACCCAATGTGTAAACGTGTTAATTTTCCCACGCTGCGGTACGAGTGAAGAAAAAAAATTTCCATCTTGCAGTAATTAAATTTCAAAATTATTCAATCTATCAGATTACCAATTATTTTCTTCTTATAATTTCAGACGATACCGTATCTAGAGTGTATAAAAAGAAAATTTAACACATTACAGCTATTCAAATGATTCGTAGATTTTTTTTTTTTGTATGAGATTCGCAAAACGAGAGGTGTACAAAATGCTTGCAGCCTGAGATTAAATAAAATTCAATAATTGAGGAAATGAAAACCTTCTGCATGTGTAAATTAATAAATATTGAAGTTTAATTCGTTTGATAATTATTCGATCAACAGTTTCATGGTACGCAATAAATACAAATCTATGATCCACGGTAATATACACCCTTTTACAGGGCCGAATCAATTTACGTATATAATTCCGTGTAATACTTGACAGTATTTGACCTAAACATATAAGCATGTTCGTATAGAAACAGCAAGCAGAGAAGTAACTTGCCGAGTTGATTCGTTCGTAAATATGTAATCAAACGTATTCACATGTAGGTAATATATTATATGCAAAGTTGTGAATATTATAGTTGTAACAAAATCCCAACGGAATAAGTAAGGCTATACCAGCACAATGATCGTTACACACCAGATGTAAATACACTAAATGCCGGCGATTGAATTTCGTTTAAATAATTTACAATCTATCAGTTATGTCCTAAAAGATCAATTATTACTAATAAATCATCGAACAAATATCTAATGAAATGAGATCTGAAGAACGTCTAGTCCGCTTCAGAGTGAGAAACGTATTGATATGTATTGTAATGTACGTATATAACATTGTAAACACAAGCATAGAAATAGATTGAAAGTTGTGCATGGAAATTCTCAAAGAAGAGAAAAATTTTAAACGCTGAGACTTTCACGTGTGCAATGATACGGATGCAGTCGTCCGACTTGAATGGACTGTTTCTCTTTGCACCGCATACCCTCGCTGACAAATACACTGCAATGGTAATGTATACCTGTATATGTACGTATATAGGTGTATATATATATATGGCGTACGAGAGAAATAGGTGAATAACTCGAGAATGGTTAAATACCAGGGTGAACCTGTTCGTATTTGTTAGCGTTGAATTAATAGAGGAAAGAGAACGAGGATGAGTGTCACGATAAGTTTACATGCATTGTTGAAAAAACGAAAAACTGATGAAATCAAAATAATGATAACATATTACATATGTATGTATATCCTACATGCAAAAATGAATTATAATTATAATTTTTTTAAATTTCTGTAAAAATAATAAATCTGAACGAATATAATTAACTTGAATTATGTATCGTATGAAAACAATTAAATGTAGTTTCGCTTAATTGGTATACATATACGAGTGTGGCCACACACCTGGAAAAACTTGGAAAATCTGAGTCTTAGGTGCTGAAAAACCTGGAAATGTGATGGAATTTTTTTCTCAAAAATGTGTGGCCAGCCTGATAATACATATATGTTAATCATCCTTGATCCATCAAGTCCACATACTCAATATATACCTTATGTCACGATAATCAGCATAAATCAAAAGAAAAAACAATTTATTGTTTCAGGTTCTTCTCATATATATAATATGCAAGTATAAGTCTGTTATATGCAATATGCAAACAGATCTCGAGTTATTATTAATCACGATATCAAAAATGAATGCGCAAATTTACATGGAGGTAGGCAATTTTTTCTATACCAAATAAAACAAAATCGAAAAAAAAAAAAATACCGTATCCTTTTTTTACTGCTGTAGCTGCATTTACTTTGATAATTCGTTATATCATGTATAGAAATATAGCGAAAATGCCGTTTGTTAATAATCAAACTACTAACAAATTACATTTTTTTGATACCGGGAATAATGACAGTGTTCAACAGAATTCGCAAAATTCGCAAAATTCGTGTGTTACTGATTTTTTACCTTATATGTATGTACACTTGTAAATTACAATTATCAATTCATACTTGAACCCAGTAAAAGTTTAAACAAAAACAACCCTTCGATACATAAAAATGCAATAAACCTACAAGCTGCTTCAATTTTATATCATCAAATTTTTTTCATCAATCAATACGTGTGAATTTTGTTCGTACCTACAGACATAGCAGGACGTTCGTCGCCGCAGCTAACGCTGATTATTATATTGGGCACGTTGCGCCGAAAACGAATAGAATTAGAAAAAAAAGGTAAAATAAATGAAAACAAAAACATTTCGATAAGGCGCCTGACACAAAATCGCACATATCAAAGAATTATTTATAACACTTTCCTAATATCCGTTCGGGGCGCAGGTATTATATCCGAAGTATAAGATCAATTGGCGCAAAAACTCTTGCCCTCCGAGTGTTCAAACATGCCTATATTCGTATATATAGCGCACGCAAAAAGTGATTGGATAAAAAAAAAATTGGTTTTTTAACCATTAAAGAAACTTACACTCGTCATTATTACCCCGTGTGAATAGAGAGTCACGTAGCGAAGTAATCCGGTTGTGAAATTTTCTCGTACGAAATCTCGAAAGAGAGCTCGAGCTAAGGTAACACAACGGTATGTAATAAAGATTAGCTGCCACCAAAACGTCAATTTTTGAACAACTACTCGTTATGTTGGCTAATTCAAAAGTCACCGCAGAAAAAGACGAGAAATTAATTAAAATTAGAGTATTCTCTTCGGTTGTTATGAACTAAACTTTCGTAAATTCTTGCAATAATCTTCCATTCTTGCCACTTTTTATTTTCACGGTTAAATATTTTCATGGGCTTTTCTCGGATTCCGGTGGTGACTGTTGAAATAACCTGTAGTTGTGCTATGGGTAGATGGAATGTACAACGTACGGTTCGTATATACACAAAATGTTGGCAATAATTTCCAATTATATGAATGAGTAACATATATTATACAAATATATATTATATAATATATATATGTATATATATATATATATATATATATATATATATATGCATAATATTATAAATATAATATAATCGTAATATATTATACTACCTATATCAAATACAATTATTATTGAATAAGAATTTGTAGTCTGTTTATAGAGAATGTTGAAAATGACTTAGGGCTTAGGTAAAAAATCCTGTATTCAAAATTAAATTTCAATACTATAAAAAAATAATTTGATCCAACGTGAGGAGCAAAGATCAGATCGTCATGCATCATCACGCGTCGCAATAACAAATACCAGAATAATTAAAAACTCTATGCTTTCCTTCGTCATTATATTCCTCATTGTAATTCCGCAGAGTTGACAGACGCTGAATTATTCTACAGCGTAAGTTGCTTTGAAACTATCATAATATTTTTGATTTTGTGCCAAACTCAATTTAATTTAAGAAATCTGATGAGAAGATTTTTACTCAAAGCTTATTTCTTCTGCGTTTTATACATCTTTATTATTCACACACTCTCTTGTATATCCAATCGCATAGTTAACACTTTACAATGCATACCGACGGTAAAAAATAAAAATAACAATTTCACTGTGTATTACAGTTAACAAATAAAAAAAAAATACCTTGTTTCATTGAGAAGTATACATGATCATTTTCCATATTTATAACAATCTGTCTCTAGAATGAATCCTGTAGCCGTTTGCAACTCCCGTGAAAAAAAGATGTTTGTTTTTGCGAAATCCCCCCCCCCCCCCCCCCCCCCCAGATACAGATATTTGGAAGAACCGTATCCCCCTTGCTCCGAACATAATTGATGCATTACGTTAAGTAGAAGATAATTATATATAAGCATAAAAACTAACTATAACATCGTAGTAAAAAAGTTAGCGGCTAGAATACGTAGCTTTTTATTTCTAAAAATGCGCTTGTTAGAAAATTAGGGCTGGAAAATCATACGGTGTAATCCAACAAATTCGGCAATGATACCAGTCACTAAAATGACCTAAGCAGTTGATTTTATCAAGTCTATTTTTAGTAGTTTAATTTTAATTAATAAACCGTAAGAATTTAGAAAATACAATATGTTATTATGTAATAATCTGTATTGAGGGAGAAAAAAAAAAAAGAAATTAAAAATTAAAATCAAGTAAAGTGTTATAATAAATGTTAGGTAATTATTCACCGGCCGTATATTCATTAAACCGCATTAATCCCTACAATATCACTGAAGAGAGAGAAAGATCAGTCTAAAATTGGCATAAATTTTCGAAATATATTGAATGAATGTATTAGATTAAAAAATCACTTTTAAAATCAGATATAACTCTGTTGGAAGTAGTTTATTGAATCATTAAATGAAAGATTTAAAAATGATTCCTGCACTTGCGGGATAAATATCGATTGGAAATAAACGAATTTTAGCAAACTTTTGACAGAAGTCGATTAGGCGACGCGGCAGGTCGACGTATCGCGTTTCATTTGCGATGTTGTTCAATGTCCACAAATCTTATTTGCCCCTTGATTCGCGCGATAAAATTGCGGCTAGATAGTGATAAAATTTTTGTCTCAATCTTGCGCAACATTTGATAGCGAACGGAGTAAAAATGTTATTGAGAATTTGATACAACTCGCTGACAAGGAAATCGATGATAATTTGATACTCAGTTGGTATATTACTCGATATTCGAAGAGGCGTATTCGCATCATGGCCTCGTTACAGGTTAGGAAATACCTCGTGACAGCGTCGCGATCTCTGTTGAATGTGGATTTTGTCACGAACCGTTTGATGAGCGCTTGTGCCAGTGAAATATCGACGAAATATTTGCGGTATGAAGAGTATGGAGAACCCATCAAGGTTCTTTCTATCAATACGGACAAACTGGCGAAGCCAAGCGACAACCAAGTGAGTAACAAACCGGTAATCGATTCACGGATGATGACTGAAGAATATTTAAATCATTCCATTTTCAGGTCACTGTAAAGTGGATTCTATCGCCTGTCAATCCAGCTGATATAAACACGATTCAAGGAAAATATGCGAGTAAACCGCCACTACCGGCGATACCTGGTAACGAGGGTGTCGGTGAAATATTACAAGTCGGAGCCGGGGTGAAAAACTTGCAACTCGGAGACAAAGTCGTACCCAACAGCGGACACATCGGCACGTGGAGAACTCATGCCGTCTATGACTCGCAGGAATTGTTAAAGGCATTTCATTCTCTTACATAGGAATAGAAATTGAACGCAGGGCTTCCGAGACTTGTGCAAATCAAAGTAAACGCACGCAATTTGCAACACTAATAGTCAATGATTTGTTCGTTTATAGATTCCAAAGGAGTTGGGAAACCTGGAAGCAAGTATGCTCAACGTTAACCCATGTACCGCCTATAGAATGCTCAAGGATTTTGAATGCCTGAAACCGGGTGATTTGGTTCTTCAAAACGGCGGCAATTCAGCTGTGGGACAAAATGTTATACAGCTTTGCAAGGTTTGGGGATTTAAGTGCGTCAGCATCGTTCGCGACAGGCCAACAATATCAAAGTTGAAAGTATGTGCTTTGAGTTTCGCTTCAACACAGAAATCAATATAATAAAACTTAAATAATAAACTACTTATACTTTTCAGGATGAACTGATAAATTTAGGGGCAACACAGGTACTAACCGAAGAAGAAATAAGGACAACTTCGATATTCAAAAATGAACTACCAAAACCGAAATTAGCTCTCAATTGTATAGGCGGCAAAAGCGCGTTGGAACTACTGAGGCATTTGGACAAAAATGGTACTATCGTTACTTACGGTGGCATGTCTAGAGAGCCGGTTACTGTACCCACTTCTGCACTCATTTTTAAGGTAATTGTCTCCCAAATTTTTTAGAGTTATAAAAGATTTTGAAGACAATACGTTAGATTGCTCGTTACCCTATAATCAGTAATCATCTATTTTCACATTTATTTTCTAGAATATAACTGTGAAGGGGTTCTGGGCAACGGCATGGACAAATTCCAACATGGATTCGAAAGAGCGCAGGGAAATGTACGACGAATTAGCACAACTCCTTATTTCAAAGAATTTGAAAGCCCCGGCAGCAAAAATTGTTCCTTTCAACAAGTATCAAGAAGCTGTTTTGAATACCCTTAGCGTTGACGGAAAAACGGGATTGAAATATGTCTTAGATATGACCAAAGAATAGAAGAAATCATTGGATCTCTAAGATAGAATCGGTTACTAATAATTCACATGACAGAGTAAATATCAATTCCCTAACATAAATCATTGACGTATTGAAATACCTCTAAATTCAACTACTTATTGAAAATAGGAATATCGCTTCACAATTTCCATAAGAAACAATCGTAAACGAACCCTACATAAATCCGCCCATGGTGAACCTTCACCTTGAACATATAATTTCCCGTCCTTTATTTAATTCAAATGAATCTAGGACAAGTACTACAGAAAAATGTATATAATAATAAAACAAAAACATAGTACAGATTTGTAAAGTTGTACAGGACAAGGATTAAACTTATTAGCTACGATTATTAAGTTTAATTTCAGTGCATCCATTCAATATCACCATTTTCTTTAATTTTATATTATTGCTATGGCTAGTCGTATGCCATTAACATGAAACAAGTTGGTACCCAAGAATCGTGCACGCTCTGCACTCTATAAAAAATATGTGTACACTTACGATTACTGCTCATATTTCTTAACTGCCTGTAGGTTATTATTGAAAATTTATTGACTGTTTAGTATCAATAAAATTCATTCAATTTTATCAAGCAATTCTAGTAAATTGATGCTGGTTTGCTGTTCGGTTACAACAAAGTCTGCGTATATGTTATTTAATGTGTTTTTGTATTCCTTATTTGATTTGAGCTCTTCTGTAAGCAAGCTACTAACTTTATCTGTATTTTCGGACTGCATATCATCAGTATTCAAATTTTTGTCATCGCTAGAAATATTCTCTGTAAATAAGTTTAGATGAAATGTTTTCGCAGGCGCTTCTTCTTTGACCCCCAATTGGGCCTCGAGCATCTTTAATTCCCTTCTGATTCCGTGATCTTTAGGTGACTGTTGCTCATTCCTTGCACTACATTGTATTTGCCCGTATGAAGGAGAATATCTGAAAATTTTTAAATATCGAAAAGTTTTCTTTGATGCTTGCAATTTTTAACTCACTGTCAGGGATAAAGTCGATTGACGCGAAACAGCCAATCCGATCGTCTATCAAAAATAAACTCAAACATAATTTACGTACACATTTTTTCCAAGTATAGTACCACGATTTCCAAACAGGGCAAAAGAGCCAATAGCACAATTTTCGCAATCTGTGTCATTCAGCTTAATGCCTTCAAGCATATCTTGATACTTTGTGTAATTCTCATTGTACTGTACAGAATTAATGTTGAAGGTTGCGTCGTTATTCTGAAGACCCAATCTTAATAGAACTGAAACTCTGACATGATATTCGTCGAGGACCTTCAAACAGTCTTTTCGTGTTTGCCAAACTTGGCCCATGGTCATGTTACCGTACAACTATAAGGTAAATTTATGACTCATAAGTATTTTTAAAATCTCTGTAAGAAATCATAACATTCAACCCCTTACATTAACAACCATTTGATGCACTAAATTAACGCATTCGTGAGCATTCTTATCCACCGCAATCTCTCGCATAGCATCAATGTGATTGAGTATCAGAAGAATCACTTCTCTTGGTCCCGTGCTCACGGTGAGTTGATACTTGGTCAGCATAATCATTAGATCGAACAACTTGTCCATACTTGCTTTGTCGAGTCTCATAATTGATGACAAAGCTACACATTCCAAAGTGGATCGAATACAAGAAGCACTTGTAGGTTCAGATGGCTCGAACACAGTAGTCAAAATTTTTGGATTCAATAATGCAGCCGTTACATCATCCAAGACTATAAAATATAATTCTTCAGTGAACAAATAGCCCATTTGTGATTACAACTCGTGAGTGGAATAAAATGTGCAATATGCATTAGCGTGTGGTTAAATTTTTATTTTTTCGAATGTGCATAAAGTATAGGTGCTCGTGCCGGTATTATTCTCTACTGCAATGACTGACTGGCCTTGTACGCTTTTGTTAAAATCAATTCCTTGAGCATTTAATCTTTGCTGCAAGACGTACAACATTTCTCCACCCATATTCAGGTACAATATCGGGGTTGTATACATCGACATCTTTGTCGCTTTGAATCAATTTGTAATGGCAACAAATAGAGAATCTGACTGTAAATTTCAGATGACTAATTATTCTCTCAGAGTTAGACGAATGAGTGAAAAATTCATTGCATATATCGGCACTGCACAAGCGCGCGCGTTTGCGCGTAGCTGTAATGAAAGTCATACTTTATTTGCATCGAAGAGAATAGGATTTGTATTATACCTAGATATATCTGACTAAAGACCTTCGCCGGTAGAATTATACTTATGAATCAATAACTCGTACATGCATGTGCATAACGTGAAAGAAGAAAGAAAACCGCAGCGATAAATTTCGGAATAATTTTTAGAATTTCAAAGTTAGAATTAGAACGGTCGCACACTTTCATTCAAAATTTACGCGCGTCTTACTATCGACATCGACATCGATACCACATGGCTCACAGCCATGCGACATCGGATACTTTTCTGTTGTCGCACGCGCGCGCTTAATCAGATCCAGCGGAAGTAACAAATGAAATCGTTTCTACTTTATCTCCGTCGGAAGATGTGCGTAAAAGGAAATTCCCGGTACTGATAGTTGAAATACCGGAACAATGAGCGAGTAGAACAACCAAATACTTTCGAAATCGAAGCCACTAGAAGTCGCCACGGTGCTTAATATATTTTTTTATTCCCGCTCCATTCATCGTCGAATAATGGGCACCGAATTAAAAAAAGAATAACACATGTGTTAGGTTACCCGGCTTATTTGGGTATACTCTAAAATTCGGCGAACTTGTTTTATCGTTTACTTTAATGAGTTTACGATAAGCTTAAAAGTTTTAAGCGATAATAAAATACCTTCCGAACTGTGACAGTCGTAAGTCTTCGTACAACCGTATTAGTCGACTTAGTTGTCATTGCTTGGCTATTCTTTTCAAACTAGAATCTTTGCTTAAAAAGTAGAACGTTGAATATAAAAATTGTACAGAACACCTATCGCACCCAATACGCAAATGATAGATGGTAAAGTTTATTTAAAGTACTAGTTCATCATTGATCTCTCGATCTTGTGTTTACAATAATATTTTCCCACTCCACATTCTTCACAACTTTATTTTGACAGTATTAATTATGAATTAAACATACACGATATTGAAGCGTTTTACTAATCATCATTGACACTGAATTTCTATACTTCAGATGGAGGAGCTGTTGAGTACCTTAAATCATAGAATACTGGCGACCAAAGAGAACCATGAACTTGTCAACAGATTTTCGAAACTTGAAACTGACGAAGAAAGGATGATATTTGCACTGAAATTGCTGAGCAAGTACGACCTTCTGCCCACCTATGAATCGAAATATAAAAATTCTGAGGAATCGACAAAACTGCGAGAACAAGGAAACAGAGTATTCATCGGAGGATGGGATTATAAAGCGATCGAAAAATATACCGAAAGCATTGCCTATGCCATAGAATCTTCAGAGGAACTAGCGTTGGCATATGCCAATAGATCGGCAGCACTATTCAGAATGGAAAAGTATGAAGAATCAATAGGCGACATTGACAGAGCTCTGAGTTTAAAATATCCAGACAAGTTGAAAACAAAATTATTTGAACGAAAGGGTTTATGTTTGACGGCATTAGGCAGACCCGACGCGGAAGCCTCGTTCAAAGAAGCTCTAAATTGGCTTGATAAAATGTCTTTGAGCGAAGAAAAAACTAAGAAATTAAAAAATCAGATTAAAACCTTTATTTCAGCCCCGTGTGCATTTATAGAGCTTCCAGCCATACCAATAGAATATCAATTGCCAGAAATAACAAGTCTGAATAAAGAAGTTCCTTGCGCGTCAGACGCTTTAGCGATAAGGTATTCAAACGAGCTAGGTAGACATCTTGTTGCCACTCGTAAAATAAAACCTGGCGAAATTCTAGCTGTAGAAAAACCGTTCTGTTCAATCCTCATGCCTGAAAACATTTACACACATTGCTCCAATTGCTTGCAAGTATCGTGGGCCATGCATCCATGCAAATATTGTGTTTATGCGATGTATTGTTCAGACACTTGTAAAGATCAAGCATGGAACGAATATCATGATGTGGAATGTGGGGTTGTGGGGTCGTTGCTGAATTTACAATTACACATGCAGGGCTTGTTTGGCATGCGACTAGCTATTGTGGCAACAGAAAAATCAGAGAACTGGAAGGAATTAAAAAAAAAACTCGCCAAAATTGATCATAGCGAAGGTACTTTAGAAAACCTTAATAGAAATGATGTATTAATTAAGTCGTTGAATAGCTTGAATAGACGTTGATGACCATATGAATTTTCAGATCCACGTACCAGAGGGTTTTCTGAGGATGGGAAGTTTCACAGTGATCAGTATGGTAGCCTTTACAGTCTGGTAACAAATACCAATAAACGATCGGTACAAGACCTTTTTGGAAGGGCATTTAATGCTGCGTGTATAACGTATGTACTAAGTCGCGAGAGCAACCTATTTGACAAGGAACTGATGCTAGATACTGATTCATTGGCCGAAAGCCCCAAAGCCACATTCATTGGTGGACTGATATTAAAACATCTCCAAATAATCCCTAGTAACATTCATTCGGTACGATTATATCACATGCTGACTAAATTATGATCTTTCTACTTTCATTTGAACATATTAAAATTTTAAATCACTCTGATATCAACCTTTCTATAATGCATAACATCAACTAATTACTGCACTTTACATTCAAAAGTTGTGCTTCTGTAAAAATTATATCAATTTCTCTTAGTTTGGGGAGCTTCGTGGTCTAGAAGACTATGAACGTGGAGCTGCAGCGATGCCGTTTTATAGTCTCATCAATCATAGTTGTGATCCAAATGTTACAAGACAATCTCGCCCCGAACATATTGTTTTATATGCTCTGTATCCCATTGCAGAAGGTGAACAGGTAATCAAATTGCAATCATAATTATCAAATTACTAATCATAGTCTCTAATGGGATTATAAATGTTACAAATTGATATTCCGTAAGAATACACCAGAAATTACCATACCAACGAATATCTGTTCTAGATATTTGACAATTATGGGCTACACTATGCTTTGACGGTGAAGAGCGAGAGACAGGAGAAACTTCGAAAGCAATTCTACTTCGATTGCGAATGCACACCTTGTAGAGAAGAATGGCCTTTGTATGACCAATTACCCAGTTATCAGGTAAATTCGAATTGGAAAATAAAACTTGGTCATGGGTGGGGAAAGCGTTCAAGCACAAAATAGGGGAAGCGGCACTATTGGTAGAGCACACTGTACATGGTTTCAAGTAACTTCACCCTTTTTTCAATTTAAGGTCAACTTTGATGTGAATTGTACCTCTTTTAGAAGTTACCTTGGCTTTATGTAACATTTCTTCAATATTTCAGAAACAAACTTTGACGCAACACAACAAAAACCGGCTCAGTAAGATTCTGCAAAAACACAACAGATATATTGAACTTGCATATGATGGTAAAATTGAGAACGATCCAAATATGCTGCAGAATTTGATAAAGATGATCGAATTACTGTTCGAACTTGTTCAAAGACCGTGTATTGAAATTAATAACGTTGTGGAGACCGTAAAACGTGTTTATGCCTTAGAAGGAAACAGATTCGATGTACCAGACAAACCATATCCGGTAATACAAACGTCGATTCAAATGTTTCAGATGTTCGAATTGAATTCAAAATTTACACGTCATTTTCGATTGTATTACAGAAGAAAGCCTGACTACTACTAGGAGAAAAGTAAGGGTCTCGACATTTATCTGTGAAAAAACCTGCAGTATGAAGAATGAAACGATACGTGCTTCAATATTTGGATACTGGCATTAGGGTGTACAGCATTTTTCACTTTTTCAAACAATCATTTATGTTACAATTATTTTTTTTATTGTAAATCATCCAATGACTGAAGTTCCAACTGCTAGCAAGCAGCACGTTTCTGATACTGATGCAACTGTGTTGAAAACAATGATTAACGAATTCGCGATGTACGTACTTAAATTATTCACGCATTAATCATTAAGTAGATTAGAACGAAGTAAACACTGCGCAAACAAAAGAACTGACGATGAAATCAGATAGTTTTTATACGAATCTCTATTCTGTTTTATACAAATATAAGTTTTATATTGTGTATAACAATCCTTGGTGCTTGAACAAATATATTATACATGTAGATATAAATTAATTGTTATATCCATTGAAAAATGTTTCTAAAGAAATATGTTCCACTTTTATGATGTTATTACAGTATTATGTGTTACTAATTTTCAAATAATTTAAAAAAATAAAGTTGAACTATTATAAAGCATATCGTTCCAACTTTTCCATAGCAAATTTTGAACCTTGTGTGAAATGTTCGAACGAACGCCAAAAGACGGTCGTAAAAAAACTTCTAACTATATAATTTCATTATAATATTTAGAACCTAATTCTGACTTATTTTTCACTTGTAAAAGCGGTCATAAGCGCCATCTAAACCAATCAGAAGGCAGCTTTGAACGGAAAATGTTTTTTTCACGAGTGAAAAATAAGTAAAATCAAGGCACTGTTTCAAGTAGTGTGAAATGCTTAAAAGATGGTATGAAATTCGTGTGAAATGATCATGATCACATCCGAAAAAAGTGTGAGCGCTAAGAGTATAGATTTTAGTCCCTGGACCATTGTGTTCTAAGAAACCAGAAACCTGATCAATAATCAGATTCCAGCTACACGAGACCAGTAAATAAAGTGTACAGCCAGAACCAAGCATTTAATTCAGTAACTTATATTTTATGCCAAGTAATTAACCAGTACAATAGATTCATTTGGTACCGCCAATTTCATCTAAAAAAGAGTAATCGAACAATTATTCAATTAACTAAACCGCCAAATCAACCACCAAACTGCCTGCCGGTGCGTTCCGAACTTAGCCACCAGTGCTGACGACAATCTTTAGACCAGAGTTCTGCTTCGCTCTCTTGGCAGCGTTCAGTATTTACGTCTGATTTTTCGAAATGCGTCGCTAAAAGAGAGATGATGGCGTCAAAATGCGTTGCATTCCAAGGTAATCGATGAATAAGATGTAAATACCGAACCACGGACATTGTTTTCGGAACGCAAAATACGAGGGACTTTACGTGCCTGTGAACACAGGCGAAATTCGGGGATTCCCCCACTTACGTGCACATCGTTCCGAAAAATTTTCCCTAACTACAGTTGACGACACCACGGTTAGTAAGCCATTGTTCTAGATAGACTGCAAAGCTGCGTTGTGAATCCATCTATCGGACGACGTAATCTTGAAAAATTGGGCGTGTCGTTACAGTATTACGCACAATTTATTACAATATTATTGCCTTGGTGAAAGTATCAATATGCGGGCAATTACAAGGTACGACAGATTTTGTGTTACAAAGGACACGTGTTGCAATATCTTAGCGATCCTTTTCTTTTTAGATAATAAAATTTTCATGTATACAACTATTCAGCATACATATTATGAATCGAGCGAATTGAGGATAAATCATACTTCCTGAAATACTTTATTTTCAAGTTATTCTGTCTCGAAAGCTTTAAAAAGAAAAGAGATCATTTTCTTTCAGTTTACTGGGCTGATTTGTATTGAACATTTTCTTTGTAGATGACCGAATATTCCGATTTGCCTAAGCTCAACTTTATTGAGGAACTTATACGTCACAACTTGTTTTCGAGGTTTAGCACGCTCAAAACTGAAAATGAGCGTTTTGAAATTGCTTTGAAAACAGTGATCAAGCATCATACCAATATATTCAACACAGAATGTCTGCAAAAAGATTTGGATCGCTCGATAATATTACGAAACACTGGAAATCATAGCTTTGCAAGTGGTCAATATTATACAGCTGTGAAACAATACACTGAAAGCATTGTCTGCGCACTGGACTCTTCTGAAGAATTAGCTTTAGCATATGCTAATCGATCTGCAGCTTTGTTTAAAATAAACAAATATTCCGACTGTGTGGAAGACATCGACAGAGCCTTAAATCTAAAATATCCAGACAGATTGAAAATAAAATTATACAAGCGAAAGGAATTGTCTTTAGCGGCACTGGGTAGACCTGGCATAGATACATCATGTCAAGACACTCTCAATTCACTTAAAAAAATGGATCTGCAGGAAGATGAAAAAGATAAATCTAAAAACAAGCTGCCTGAATTAAGCTCAGTTCCATCGGTTTCAAAATCACCTGCAAATGTACCGCGACATCTCCCACCCACATTGCTAACCTCCAATCCAAACATTCCTTCTGCCTCTGATGCAGTAACAATTAAGTTTTCAAGGAAATTTGGAAGACACCTCGTTGCGACCCGTAAAATTAAACCGGGAGAGATACTCATTCTCGAAAAACCATACTGTTCCAGATTAGTTCTGAGAAATGTTTACACACACTGCTCATATTGTTTGCACGCGTCGTGGAATATGATCCCGTGTCAATATTGCATCAATGTGGCATATTGTTCAGAAAGATGTAGAAATAAAGCCTGGGATGATTACCATGAGGTGGAATGCTCGGTTGTGGGACTGCTGCTAGGTTACGGATTCAATAATATACTTTGGCTAAGCTTGCGGATGGCTATAACAGCAACAGAAAAGGGAACTAAACTGGATGCATTGAAACATGAACTGAAAACCATTGATAATAGTACAGGTATTATTCAAATGATGACTCTACGCTCGAATTTGAAAAATCTTTGATATCGTTAATATAAACTTTAATCATATTATTTCTCATACTAAAAATATACTATGAATTCATATTTGATTATCCAAGTGTTTATTAATACAATATGTCATCATAAAGCTTCCAACAACTGATGTTGCTCATTCAATTTTTCAGATCCATGTACTAAGGGATATTGCGATAATGGGAAGTTCTGTAGTGACAAATACCACAGCATTTACAGTCTAACAGATAATATTGATAAATGTTCTGCAGAAAATTTGATAGTTAGACCATTGTGGGCAGCTATAACAGTGTGCACACTTGCAAGTGAAAGTCGAATGTTCGGAAAAAAGCTTTCAATAAATACATTGGCAAACAATCAAGACGTTATATTTGTCGGAAAGCTAATCTTGAAGAATATTCATACTTTAATCATCAATACACAAACTGTATGTGCTAAATCAATTGCAAAAGATATATTAAGGTTCAATTTTGAAATGCTTTTACTGCAAAATCGTGTTAACTTGAACCGTTATCAAGATATTAATATAATTTAAATGCTTCAAGTTACGTGCTTCCATCGTATTATAATATTTCAATCATACATAGCATTTCATAAATATCAATGATGAATTCTGCAGCAAGAAATTTCTGCAATATATTACTCACTTTCCAAAATACACCCAATGTGATAATTTTTCAGTTTGGACCACCGCGTAATTCGGAGAATAAGGATCTTGGGCATGCAGTCATGGCTGTTTCTAGTCTTCTTAATCATTCCTGTGATGCTAACACGATAAAGCAATGGTATGCAGACTGCATGGCTACATATGCTGTTTATCCAATCGAGCAGGGTGAACAGGTAACTTCACAATGCTTCTTGAATCCTAACACATGTCACTATCTTTCTTGGTATTGTTAGCAAAAATACGCACACAAGATTGAAAAAACGAACGCAACCACGTCAATGAAGCTTGATTAATATACCTACATCTATCACATTTGCAGTTCGAAGGTTCTTACTATCTTACTATCTCCACGTTATTATCACTGACAAATATATTTTACATAAACAGAATTACCTATGCATTGATGTGCTTGCGTAAGTACGGACATAATGCGTATACAGACAGAATTTCAGTTAAAGTAGAAACTCACCAATACTTGTTTCTGAATCATAACATGCCAAGCCTAAATAATAATCCTTTTTCCGTTTTGATTTCAGGTATTTACAAACTATGGCCCACGCTTCGATCTGATGGATAAACGTGAGAGACAGGGACACTTGAATCGTTGGCACATTAATTGTGATTGTTTGCCTTGTGCAAATGATTGGCCCCAAATTTACAGTGTACCCAGCTACAGAGTAAGAATATGACATGCCTGTCTAATTATTAACAGATTTTTTTCCTCGATCTAACCAGAACCTTCAGTTGTCCATTATTTGTATTTCAGAACCAAAACTTGTCCCAACAAAGTAAGAAGCAATTGGATAAAATTATGAGTGACCGCACAGTGTACAACTTGATGACCAATGACACCGTGCGATACTCGCCGAATACATTGAACAAATTATTGAAAATGATTAATGTACTGTTTGAAACTGTGCAGAAACCATGCATCGAATTATCAATGGCAATTTCAATGTTAAAGGAATATTACAATTCAGCTGATGTAATATTTCACTACGAACCAGTCGATGAATTTGAAACATTAAAACAACTTTTGTTTAATTCCTTTTAATTTGTCTAACTAATTACTCTGCATTTATTTTCTCCAACTGTTTACTCAACTCATCAAAGTGTGTGTATATAAGTAACATATATGAAAAATGACTTATAATTCATTTATTTGATTATTTACTTTTATACGTATATTATTCAAACAAATCTGTGCGTTAATGGCATAATAAATGATCTTTGACACAAATAGTAATCTAAGTCTTTTTATTGATCTCTAGTGCGTTAGATTTGGTTTGTGGCTGTGTGAAACTAATCACATAGCACGTTAATCTAATTGTAAAGTGTGCAAAAGAGGGTAGCTTATTTTGAATATTCCTGTGCTGCAATCATTCAGCAACAACCCAACAGAATTTGTTGTTTCTGATTGGCTTTGTGTGTTTCAAAAAAAGGGTATAAATGATCATCAGCATTTTTAATCGGCTAAAGCTGGGTCAAGATGTGACACCGTTTAATTTGCTCAATTATAAATGCTTGCTTGCAATAGTCTTAATAATGAAGATTCATTTATTCATCACGATTGACGTTAAATTGATAGTTCCACTATGTTTGAAAAAAATTGCTAAGGCGCCGGGAGTTTAGACGGCTAGGATAACGTCATTGTACCGGTCTAACTGAATATTCAAATGGACGGGAATTACCGATTTATGCACACGTATGAACCCATCAACGTTTTTCGAATCCAACCGTCGCTGCCCGGCACTGTATTCAGAATCACCCGAAAAGTTCGTCATTCGTTCACGCCAGACTCGTATCCATATAAATCTATCATCTCAAAAAAGATTTCAACGAGATCCAAAAGATACTAAACGTAAGACTCCATGTACTATATTATCAGAGTATTTTAGCAAATCTATAACCTTCCCTAGGCATATATTTTTTGTTGGAATCAACTTGCGAATAACTTACGGCGAGAAAAATAAATTATCACGAGATCAGATTACGACGATCAATTATGGTGACTCTTTGTTTTTCGCATTCACGTTCAGTATTAATTGAAGTTGAGTTTTGAATCGAAATCATTCATTTTACAAAAAAAAAATTGCGGTAAAGCAATGTGGTTGAAAAAAATAACTTTCGAACTACAAACAATCGACGTGTACTATTTCTGTTAATTGAATACAGTTTAGCTCGTGTATTAAAAAAATCAAGCGAGAACCACAAGTTTTTGGTTTTTTTTTTTTTACCTGCCCTGCTGAATACATCTCACCCAGATATTGGTGGTGATTTAATAGTCCAAATAATAAGTATTGTCCAAAGGGTTGACAATTGATGAATACAACTCAACTGTATATAATTGTTGCATTTCCAAAAACATTTGTTGTGGAATTTAGTAGCATTTAATGTTCACGTTTTAGATGGATGTACATTTGAATGCACGTAGGCATAAATATTTGAGCAATCTTATAACCACAGATGTCATTGACAAGTTTAAGCAGCACAATACTCATCGAGAGCAATTTGAATTTGCTTTTAAATTGATAGTCAGTCATTCTGCTCTCCTATTCGACTCTGAATGCCAACAAGGATGTTCCGATTGCTCGAGAAAATCACGCGAAGAGGGAAACAAATGTTTCATCGAAAATAAATTCTACAAAGCTATCCAACAATATACTGAAAGCGTCATCTATGCCATCGACTCATCAGAGGAACTAGCTCTGGCATACGCAAACAGATCTGCTGCATTGTTTAAGGTGGAAAAATATGAAGATTGTGTTGATGATATTATCAGAGTCGAAAATCTAAATTACCCAGACAGACTAAAATCAAAGCTGTACAAACGAAAAGGTATGTGTTTGAAGGCCTTGGGTCGACCTGGCGCAGATCTATCCTTCTTGGAAGCTATGCTTTGGCTCAATAAAACCAGTATGAGTAGAAATGAAATCAACAGAAGTAAAATCGAATTGAAACATTTGATGTCCAGTCCGTGCACAGTTGCTAAACCTGAAGCAAATCCAGAACTATTTCCACCTCCAAAGATAGTTGTGCCAAACCTGAAAATTCCCTGCGCTTCTGACGCAGTTGAAATTGCATATTCAAAGAAATATGGCCGGCATCTGATTGCTAATCGTAAAATTAAGCCTGGAGAAGTTTTGGTGGTAGAAAAAACATTTTGCAAAAGACTTCTGCCCCAGAACATGTATATGCACTGTTCAAATTGTTGGCAACTATCCTGGGCTATGATCCCATGCAAAAGCTGCATCAATGTAGCATACTGTTCAGAAGCTTGTAAAGACGAAGCCTGGGAGAGTTACCATGAGGTGGAATGCACAGTTATAGGATTTTTGATTTCTCATGAACTCAATGACGATATTTTCCTAACCATGAGAATGGCAATAATGGCCACACAAAAAGGCAAGAAGATCGACGCATTGAAACAGGAATTAATGACGATTGATCAAAACACAGGTAAAATATATTTATCCAATTGTCCCTATTCCATAAAGAATTTAGCATTTCTGATCAACTTCGATCCAGTCTTAAATATATTTCAATTCATCAAATATTTATCAACAAGAACAAAAAAAAGTTTTTTATTATTTACTGTGAAAATATGTTCTACTGATTGTACAATACCATCACCTTATTTATTGATGGGACAAGGTAACCGGCGAAGCTAATTATGGTATGTGAATTTGTAGATCCATGTACCATGGGATGCGACAAAGATGGTATATTCCATAGCGACAATTACCGTAGTATTTATTGCAGCAAGTTTGGTGGAGGCAATGAATGGGTGACTGAACATTTACTTTCGGCAACAATTTCAATAGCCATCGCAATGTGTATGCTAGTGAGAGAGAGTAAGATGTTCGGCGAACGGCTAGCATTGCATGCATCATTGAAAAATCCAGATGTCTTACTGGTAGGGGGGCTGATGGTAAAGCATATACATTACTGTGCAACGATAAAAACACACAGAGTACGTATTGCACAAAATGGAATAAAATTTGCATACCACTATGTGCTGCATTTATTTTTTACTTATTTTTACTATTTACCCATTCATTTCTCATAGCCCATTACGAAATATTATAAAACAGTCGAAATTGATTTCATTACGGAAATAAATATAATATATAATAAAAACGCTTATTCTTTGCTACTTATTATAGAACATTATGAAGTATTTTTTTCAAAACTTCATATAAAATTGAGATAAAATTCGTTGATCCACAGTTTGGAGTAAGTCGTGGCCAAAAGTTTCATCAATACGGACATGCCCTTATGGCTGTTTCTAGTCTACTCAATCATTCCTGCGATGCAAACACAACCAGGCAATTCCTTAGAGATGGCATCGCCATACACGCTATCTATCCAATTGAGCAAGGCGAACAGGTACTCAATGGATACTTGACAAAACTATGAGGCATTCTTCGACATATCAATCACAATCAGGCATCAACATTTTAGGTGGGCTCGAGAATTTTTCATATGAATATACAAAATATGTTTGTAAAATCTATAAATTTCAGATGAATCTAGTCAAATATGACAACTTTTAAAATTCCTGTTGGGTAATGTAGATTTTGATGAGGAGCTACTCAAAGCCTAGTCTCTGCCCGGCTAACATATTTATTTGAGTATTTCACTTCCGTGCCACTATTCCCAATGCAAGAGAGTAAAGATGAAAGGAATTGATTTTGAGGAAGTTAAATGATTGTTTGTATAATTGATGTATTATAAATCATTTAAAGAATATAATGAGATGGTGTGTAAGAGAAATTCTTTGTAGGAGGAAAAAAGCAAGAGTTGGTACAGTTTCGGGATGAAGCATGAATTTAGATGCTGGCCGAATGATAGATAACTTGAAAGTTGCAGTTCAGCATTAAAGCAAAAATTCTACTGGCTTGGTATGGGAACTAAGGCAATGAGGTGATTATAAGAAGAGAATGCAGGGTGTAGGGTAGTTATAAGAGTGTGGGAAAAGAATTCGGGGTCTAGAGGAGGTAAAAAGAGCTCAAAAATTTTGTTATATTTTAATACATTATTCTGAATTTTATCAGATTTCAGAAAACGGGCACTTTGGAAATAACCAATCAAATAATATCTCAAAATGGAGTTGGTTGAAATTTTTTTTTTTTTTTTTCTTATACAAGGCTCTATTTTTATACCAATATCTTCATATGAAAAATTCCAGAGCAAGTCTTGAATTTCAATTTCCAATTTCAGTTGATACCACCTGAAATGCCTGGCTGTATGTTGACTGATATTTTAGTTTGCATAAACTTTGATGTTATTGATAATAGATGTCAGAGAATTAGTCAAATTAATATGAAATACAGACATCCACCTTTAATTTCAGATATTTGACAACTACTTTACGGTACCTTACGCACTAATTCCGAAAAAAATGAGACAAGAACTTTTCAAAGAGTGGAAATTCGATTGTGAATGTCTACCCTGCGCAAAAAATTGGCCCATGATGGAAGACATACCTAGCTTCAAGGTAACAATTTACTTTTAATGGGCCATAAAGATGCCAATCTGTTAGTTCTTGACCAAATCTTATCGAACCCATGTAGTATGTTTATGAGAATACGTACTGCTAATTCTACCATTCTTGTTCCAAGACATTTCTTTACGTGTCGCATTGCATACACATGAAATTCATTGATTTGTCTTCCAGGACCAACCATTAACTCGCCAGGTTAAAACCGAACTAGCTAAACTTCCGGTTGAATCTATAATACTGGAGTTTGGCGAACAGATAAAGACTAACATCTACTCGTTGGAAACATTGAATAAATTGACTCATATGGTTGAAATGATTCATAAACTGGCACGAAAACCTTGCAGAGAATTGATGATTGTAGTCATGATGCTGAAAGTTCTGTATGACAAAACCATTTTCGATTATGAACCAGCAGATCAACTCGAGGTAGACCTATTACAAAAAGTCAATTCATTCTTTCAAAACTTGTACAGATAAAACGATAAAATCTATCTGTGTTGAGTCATTTTTGTTTTTATTTTGTATGTGTATTGATGGTGTATATGTTACGTTTATGTGATTATATATTCTAACAGACCTACTACTACATCAGAGTGGGAATTTTAGTTTCCTATAGTGTTGTGCAAAGAAATACATTATACCTGCATGTGTTAACGACATGCATTTTCTTCCTTTAATTTTCCTATCTTAATTGCTGTTTCACGACTCATTCTTGTTTTAATAAATATACTTTGTGCTATCAATTGAATTTCTACCTATGCTTCAACCCTAATGGTAATGCCTTTTTCTTTATTCCATCAATTTGTGAGAAGCAAGTCTTTGTTTCAATTGACATGTGATCACAACCGTTTTTCCCACGTCGCGGCGTCGTCTTCGAGAAATTGGGATTCGCAATCGTTTATGAAAGGTAAATCGCAAGTTATTCCCCGTCCTTAGAACCACAAGGTATTGAGTCCACGCGAACGTAACAAAGGATCAGAGGATTTTCAACCGTTCGAACAAACGAAGAGTATTTGAGTATCACGATTTAATGCTAATTTTTATTAAGATGCCGCGATGGCTTCGCACGTATTTTCATCCTTTAGCAGGCGCGGCGAAACCACTATGGTAGATGTGGAGCACTCCACACCTCGCGATATCGTAGGCGTGAAATTCCACACCACAGATATTAGCAGTTGAGAAAAATTAAATTTTGTTTCAATGACTTAAATATATCCACAATGCTGCAAGATCGATTGAATGATGCAGCCATAATCCAGTATGTCAGTTTAATTTTCTATCTTATTTTCATAGTGCTGTTTTTTAAATAACGAGGTTCTATCAAGAAAAAGACATCACGCATAGTAAAAATTTTTTCAAGTTTAAGTAGTTCCAAAACTTTTTTTTATATCCATTTAACACGAAAAAAATAAATTTTCAGGTCAGTCCACATAGTTGTATTGTAGTTATTCAACATTTTTCAATTCGTTCAATACCATCAAAATCTTAGCTCCTTAGTCTCAAAATCCAGACTTAGAGAACAGTTTTAGGAGCTTTTATTTTTTTTGTATTAAAAAAAAAAATTGAAGAAAATAGAGACTGGTCAAAAATTTTTTAACCCTGCATTCCAACAAAAATTAATAAAAATAATAAAATCTGATAAGTGCTCTCATACATTTAAAAGGTTATTCTTCTCTTTGCTTTCAGAAACTTTCCACAAATTTGAAAATTATTAAAAAAGTATAGAGTTATGAAAATTCACCACAAAGTTTTTTATTCATGTTTAATTTAAATGGAAAACTAAAAAAAAGTTTCGGAAACACTTAGCCTTGATATACGAAATTTTTCGTCTAGGGAATCTCTGTGTTGACGTAAACCGTCCGTTCACAACGTAGTAAAAAAAAATTTTTTTTCTTGTGGTACGCCCTACCTTACTCCAAGATATAACGGCAGAATTAGAACGCAACTTACTGTTAAAGAAATTCATCAACCTTCACAACTGCAAAAAAGCAACTTTCAATCTGTCTGTAAGTGAAATAAAATTATACTTTCTACAGAAATAAATGAACATCATCACTCATCACGAAGATAAGTAATCTAAGTCATAGTATTGTCCCTACATTGCCACCTGGCCTCAAAAGATGAAGATTATAAAACAAGACTAAAACGACTGGTTTTCCAATGTCGAAATTTTCGTAATTTGCGCTGATTTTGAAATAAAGCAGAGCTGAAAGTAAAAAAAAGAGTACATGCAAGGCTTACCTATCGCCTAGTTCCTGCAGGATCGCGCATGATTGTCCCCTCAAGCTCCGATTTTGTACAAGGTGACGTACTCGTGTGTGCATCGCGATAATTTTCAGTATTATCACTTCCACTATTTCACTGGACGTTAAAATTAAAGAAAACTAAATATTAATAGTTTTCTGGAATTTCAAAAACATCGATTTAACAGAATATGGATTACTTGTATTATAACTGTTAACTCAGACAATCTTCACAGAGAAATGCCCGAGATTTGCACTTTTTCGTGTAAAGCAGATTCGCGGATGAATCTGACATGGCGATTATTCTTACCGTATCACAAGACGATGTAAAAAATACGTTGAAAGATAACTTTACAATGGGTAAACCGGATAAACATTAACAATAAGTTGAAATAGTATTACCGGTCACTGCATTGTTACGTGAACTCCGAGTAAAAACAAAAACAACAGCGACCACGAAATAACAAAACTCATTTGTTTCACGAAGAAAAAATTATGTCGAATTCACTGATCGTCGCACTCCACGTAAAGTATCTGATCAATCGAGTTAATAAACAACTCCACTCACAACTACTGCACCGATTTAGCTTAACACGCTTCGAAGAATTATTAAAGCAACTGAATTGTAAAATCAGGCGCGCGAAGAAAAGCCGTCCGGATTCGCACACGCTCCCGAGAGTTCTGGTGACTCCTCATGTCCAACGACTAGAAAATGGCGGCTCGCAACACCAGCGCCACCGCGGCGATATTCGGAAGCGCTGGGCTCCGCAATTCTCATTGAGAGCCAATCAGCATCATGCATTTTAATGCAAGGAATTGTTGCCGTAGTCAGTGAACGCTGCCTTTTCTTGCAAGCTGCATCTCTAGGTAGTATATGCTTTATACATATAGGTGCTCAAATACGCGGGAATCACCAGCTTAGCTGCCGCATCCCAATGACACTATCGCCCTACTGCGCCAAACTGATCTAACCGGCGTCCCGCGAATGCGAGATTGTTGTGTGATATGATTCAATTAAACGTACCCACAAAGACTTTTCCGTTTTACTTACAGAACTAACTAGTGTTCTGTGGTGTGCATTATCAATATGCATGATCGGAAGAGAGACTGAGATATTTAGGAAGAAGATGGAACTAAATTATACGTTTAAAGAAAAATCCAGAAGTGATACTTGTTGACGAGCTGATGCTGAGGAATGTGGATATTACCTTAATGAAAGCTACAGTCGTACGAGTGCTTTAACTTAATACTGAATTGCATCAAATGGAATTTCCTAAATTAACTCCCTTATGTATAACTTTTTAGTCGCATTGATACTACATTTTTTTTTTAAATCCAATCAATTACTCTGTACTTTGATAAGATATTTCAATTTAACAGTTCGGTGCATCTTGTTCAACTTCTTATGATCACGGACTTGCACTTTTGGCTCTCTGTGGTCTGCCCAATCATTCCTGTGATCCAAAAACAGTTGAACAATGGTATACAGACCACCTTGCTCTCTTTGCTGCCTATCCTATTGAAAAGGGCGAACAGGTAAAACGAAATGGTTCCAATACATCAGCTTAAAGTTGGTGATTTAGTTGAGCCAGAAGTAGCACTATTTAGAACATCCTTCACGCCTCATAAATATACAGTCACCTAAATTATTATTCTAGATATTCAGAAGTTATATACCCTGTTACATTGTGATGGAAAAAAGCAAAAGACGTGGACGTCTTCAGGATCGAAACTTGATGTGTGAATACCTTCCTTGCAAAGAAGCTTGGCCCACGCTCTTCACTCATTGTAGCTAAGTGTAATCTGTGCAAAATCTTTGCAGCTTGAATACTTTTTTTGCATGTTCATTGATAGAACATTTTCACTTATTACTGCTATGTGTTGTTTCCTCAATTTGAACGTATTGTTTATGTTTCAGCAAAAAGCAGTTACTCAAGAGGGCAAAATTATAATTGATGACTTTTTGCGACAATACCTTGTAACACATGGTGATTTTTTTTTACAAAAAGACATCACTCAAAACATTTCTAACATTATCACCGAAGTGGTCGAAATGAATGAATTACTGCATAACCTTGTGCAGAAACCTGTAGTGAATTGGACATGTCAGTTATAATTCTAAAAGATCTTTATGCGGCAGCTGACATTGTGTACGACTATGTACCAGCCGATCCACTTGGGATAACAATTCAGTGCTAAGTATTTTACGAATGGCTTCAAAATGCGCTCTCCAGAAATTAAAGTTTTCACTCGTAATTTTCTTTCTTATTTTTCTGAATACTTCGAACTTCGTCGAGGTTTATACATATATGCATAATTATTTCTTCAGTATCTCATTACATGGTGCCGAAATATACTTCGTAGTTACTTTTGAAAAGTATTATGAACTTCTGTGTATGTTCATCATCAAATAAACCTTGCAAACTACAATTCCTTCTATTACTATGTTGAGATCCTGTTTTTTCCAATACCGAAATGCGCCTAAATTATGCTACAAGAGAAATATCAAGACGTAATAAGAAAATTCATTTACAAATTCGTAGTCATCAATCCATAGATACTCGGAGATAGTGTTCAATAGCTAGTCTAAGCGATTGATCGACGAATCAGAACCTACGGTGGTCTCAAGAATTTGACTCGTACAACTTGTTGTTTGCAACTTGCGGCTATCCTCAATCAAATGAGCAACCTTCAGGTTACGATAGTTGAATGCAACCTCCAAAGGAGTTTGTCCGGCGCGATTCTCTGCGTATAAGTCTGCGCCATGCTGGATTAAATATCTGGAATCATAAGTGGATAAGCGATTGCAAGATCAAAACACCTGTCGAATGCCAAAGTGAACACTTACTGAGCCAGTTCCAATCGGCCATTAATTGCTGCTAAGTGAAGCGGAGTTCTCCGGGCTATCGGGTCTGCAATGTTCACATTCGCTCCAGCCCGGATCAGAGCTTTGACGGCTTCTAAATCGGAGCTGACCCGAACGCCCAAAACTGCTTCCAGAAGCAGCCCTAAGCCATGGCTTTGAGGCGGGGGATCCATGGAGGCCCTGATCGTTCGAACATCACGCGTAATATGACTCGAGGTGAAAATTGCATGCAGGGCAAAATCTACCCGTTGGCCAGAAGGAGTTTTGCCATAGCCACGCATGGTTTCCTCATAACGCTGTTGTAGAGAGGGCTCTCGAAGAAAGTATCGTAGACGTTGACCGGTGCTCCGTACTTGAGGAGAACTCTTGCAGCCCCGACATCCTTCTGAGTGACGGCAAAATGCAGGGGATAACGGCCCAGGTTGTCCCAACAGATCGTCGACGCTCCTCGGCGCAAAAGCTCCAGCATCGCTTGCCTGTGTCCGAAGAAAACGGTCAAATGCAAGGGAGTCGCTCCTGAATAAAATTTGCCGTAATGCGACCGTCGTCTACGCGACCATCTCTTCTACGTATATGTATGCACGTATAAATGTCTGAAATGAACATGAAAATATGCTTCGTTTCACCGTAAATGGTCTTCTGTTGGAGATCGACGGTGCAGTTAGGCTGACTGCAGAGCAGGGCGATCAGATCAACGTCACCGTGTTCAGCGGCTGCAAGAATCGGCGTGACGTCGTGTGAAGTACGGTGGTTAACGTTCGCCCCTTGCAGAATCACTTTTTTGGCCGTCTTGACATCACGATCTGTGCAGGCATCCATCAGCTTTTTGTTCAACTGTGATTTGGCAACCTTCTTCGAGCCAGGGTTCTCTTCAGATGTGCTAGCACGGTTCATTTCATCGGCTTCCATTATACGTTTTTCTGTATCGTTACAGCTTCCCGAGGCAGATATGACACGTCCGGCTATTCAATTCAGTCGTGAGATTAATAAACAAGAGCGAGCTGTCCTAGCTAGGCTTATGTTTTTTGCATACATTTGGAAATCGCGACCTCAATGTTCGAGACTTGATAAACGGTTCTTCACAGTCCTCTTGATATATGCTAAACAGCGGTCCACTTATGACTAATATAAAAATCTACTTTCCAAAGATGAATTATGCAACACCTATTTCTGATTTAAATAAATGATTATTAGCGCTGTATGAACAAAAGAGCTTGCCTCACAATTGGGGCCTGCCTAAAAACCTAACTATAACGCTCAAATATTCATGTCGAAAATGACTGAAGTGAAATGAATTAAACATGAATCGGGAAAGTCGGATAGTGCATGCATAGAATATAATCATTTATTGTTCGTCTCTTATCCCTCTTACACTTTACCCATACATTGATCGAACGAAAGCACCACTGATTGAAAAATATTTTAAAGGTAAAGCTATTGTATATATATATATATATATATATATACACACACACACGCATATATATGCATATGTATTAGATTAGATTAGATTGTAACATTACATTACACAGGTAGACTACAAATGACCATATATCATGGCAAAGTAGTATGTCGTACCGCGAGGGTATCGTATCTGAAGATATGGATGGAACAAGCTGGCTAAATCGACCCAAGCCGATGATCTTAGTTTCGAAAAACCGAGAAAAACGTGGTAAAGCTCTAGTCGTGTATGTCTTCGTATTGCCTGTGTTTTTTATTCCCACACGTTCCTACGGAAAGTAGTTGTTTTTTTTTGTTTTTTTTTTATATAAGATTGCGAAATGACTGTCAGTTGACATTCTTTTCAAAATCGCGTGACGTTCTTCCGATACGAGACATACCCTTACGCATACAACCCCGTAAAATACGCATTTAAATGCCATGAGCTTGGGGTGGTATTTGAGTAGCTTATTTCAAAATGAGCTTAATTCGATTCCAGAGCTTCTGCTAGATACATACCTGCTTGTGCGTTAATAAAGTCTACAAATATTACTACAGTATTAACAATACGGTCTATAGAGTTTTGCCGCAATCTTTCAATAAGCTGATCATTGAAAACAGGTCGAAATCGACTTAGGCTCTCTTTTCCATCCATGCTCTCAATCGAATTCGATTTGTGATTGATTTTAAATGACGCAACCAAGAGCGACAGATTACTTTGAACCTTTTGTTTCATTTATTTTTTCTCCTCTCAATTTGGCTTTGCAATATTTCACGTTACCCTTGCTCTATGATCATATTCAAACCATGGAAATTATCTCGATACTTTTCATGACATCACAATGCATATAGCACCTTGAATTACGGTCATCGCATCTCACTTTTAGGACGCAATAAATCTGTCGTATCATTTGAAAATTTGTCATCCCACTTATAGACACATACAATAGTATTGACAATATTATAGTTTATACAAATTACAATAGGATCCAAAGGGTATGTTTAAAATAAGCCCTTCGTATACGGTTAGTGCCTTGACATTTTCGATCGAATGATTGCGCGACTAGGCAACGAAACATGATTCGGTCGCTGTCGCGCAGAACAAGTCAGAGTAAAATTTAATGAGCATTTCTATCTCATTATACTTATTACAGGTTTGCACAGTGGTTACAACAATTTCAATAAATTCAACTAATTCATCCAGAGAAAATTATTTTTTGAATGATTCATGTAATCAGTGAAGTAAGCTCACGATATTATCATCCATTGATTAAATTAATAATTAGTTTCGTAAACTGTGTCGAGATTTGGGGTTTGAATTCGGATCAAATCATCCGCGAATGTAGCAAATTCCGTATAATTGATAAGTTATGTATATAATTGATGAATCGTTACGTCACATAGCTATAAGCACATTTATTTAAACGTAATTGATTGCAAAAATTGCGTAATCTTCCTGCAATGTGGTTCCAATTCCAGCGTTAGAAAAAAATTCCATTTCACATAAATACTATAAACGCAGTCAGGTAAGACATATTGAAACATACTTTAGGTACACTATACTAATATAATCTTAGCCTATGGTTAACTGGCGTATCTAGATAGTACGCTTTGCAAATTTCCCTTCCTACCATCTACGTATGTATACGAATTAGCCATAGAGTTCGAAAGGAAGGATACAATCGAATGGACCAAAATCTAATCCGTGAATTCAAGTCCTCTTCGCAAAATCTACAGTTAAAGCCAGCGACATGTGAAATGAGAGTTACAGAATTTTTTCACACTTTCCATGTGTTCATTTGATATCCTATCGCGTTTTTCAATGTTCAAAATTAGGTACATCTCAATAGTTCTGGTTTTATACCTCAACTATTATTCATGAAGAAAATATCTTCTTGTGCAAAATAGAGCATTCAGTGCATAACGCGAAACTTCATGATGCTAGAATTATTTCGATCATCCCGGCATTCGATCATCCAATTGGTATGAATTATAATTGGTCATCGGAAGACTTTGCATGTCAAAGAATTCAGCTGATCTTCGGTTAACCATAGATCACAACGATACAGTCAGGGATTAAATATACGTTAATCTCGTTATATTAATTAGTAGATATTATAGTCTTGCATGTGTAAACAGTTTCCACAAATTTGGTATTTATAATACAGACTTTCAGTTCCATGGTTTCGAAGGTGTAGTAGTACGGTCATTTGGTAATTAGATATGTCAGTTGCGTTACTTTGAATAAAAGCAAGGCGGTTCTACATCTTTGTTTCTTTACCGCGATTTCAGTAAAGAGACGATCCGGTCATTTTGACTTCGAAAATAAGACAACTTCACTTTATCTAACGTTAAAATAAAATAAAATTAACTAACTAAATATGTCATTAAATGCGATTTCAGAAAATAATCGCTTAAAAATTATTATACTCAGACTGGATATGTGTACAATGCATAAGTAATAAATCATTGCATATTACAACGCGTTGATCCGTTTCTCGGTTCACTTTCGAAAACTGAAAAGATTATATTAACGAATCCCCTATTACCCATTAGCCGTAGAACGCGAATTTCTAACTTAGATAAATGGGATCAATCAGCGTGTCAGCTTTATTGTTATAACAGTAAGTACCATGGGTGAAAGAATCGGTACGTATGTAACTATATCGCGTTGTATATATACAGGTAATATAAGTACCTACACAAGATTTTGATGCTTGAAACAGAAAATTTTATTCACAATGTATTAGTTGTAGACGTTTACCTGATACCAAGATAAATCATTTCTTTTCGTACAAACGAACCTGAAATCATCGGTTCGTCCCGATGGTTTATTATATACTGTTCGGATAAAATTACAAATTAATGCGGTGGTAGTAGCTGGATTCAGCTCTGTCATTGGGGTAGCTGGCATAATTTTGTGGAACCGCCCTCAAGAGTTCGGCAAGGTTGACCATGGCTTTCCTTCCATCGTAAGGTCTGTAGGCCTGAACCCCAAAAAATGTCGTTACCCATTTTTCAACCCCATATCTGTCGATGGCAAAAAGTTTTCGCGTGTTTTATCTTCGACTTACCTGCGACCTCCTCTTGGAAACCATAAATCTCTTCTCCGGGGTGTAATCGTTTCGAGTGTAACCAGTTCCGTACTGAGGTGTACCATATAGAGCACCGCCGTACTGTTGACCGAACTGATTGCCGTATCGGTCATAATAGTTTGTAGGCCGTGATCGGGGAATTCCAATATCAGAAGATGCGAGGGCATCGTTTCCTACGCTAAAGTGCCGCGGCGAGTAAATAGGCCCCTCTAACCAAGCAGCGCCTATTTTATTTCACGCCAAAGATAGCATTATGGTAGAATAGAAGTGAGGACTGAGTAGGACCTTAACTGACCTTCAAGGCCAGAATTATAATCAGGAACTTACCATTCCTAGGATCTTCTTCGTCAACGTCAACGATGCTGTTTTCGTCATCTCCATTTTCGTACTCGTCCGTATCGTACCCGGGCCAGTTTCTAAACCCGGAAAAGTGTTGGTTTCATTTTCTTGATTTCTGATCTATTTTTCTTTTAATAATTAATAATAGTAACGAGGCTTTATTGGAGTATCAAACGACATTACCCTTCGCGACGCTCAGCTTCCCAAAGTGACAAAAGTGCCAGGACATCCTGAGGGTCTAGCTCCCGTTTGTAGCGAGATTCCTGGTACATCGGAAGGCTGTGAAACAGACGAAAAAAAGTCCAAGGACTAACGCGTGTGTCGTTTATTGTATAGTTAAAGGCTAAAAATAAATGTCCGAGAATTGCCGAGCACCACGTCAAACGTTATCTCCATAGTACAAATGTTATTTATCCAATTACAGTCTGTCCACAGTGGACAAGATTACCTCTTCGAAACATTTTCCTGTGTATACGTATATATCGAGACGACCTTTCATAGTCACGTGACAGGAAAGAATAGTTCATCCATCAAGCAATACTGACAATTAGGGTAATAGATAAAGCTTACGCTGGTCTGACCGCAAGTTGTTACATTTGGTAAAGGATAATAAGTAACTCGATGATCCGAGAGATGCGCTTAAATTCGGAGAGTCAACGTTGACGGGTATCGCATAATTTAGACCCTCTAAATTGCCCCGGACCTCCCTAGTCATTCAGAGAACTTTAGGACACTGCTGTTGCAGGGCTCCATATGGGCGCATTACCGTGCTCGGTCGATACCAAACTCTGCCTAATCGGGTGGTCCAGATGACGCGTGCTACCCTCCATCCCCTTCAACATTTGGAAAACAACGAGCGCCAAACTGCATGACCCAGTTTACAGCTGAGGTTTCCATTCACCTTTTCCGATCCGTGAGGGGAGCCCCTCCCAAACCCCGTCAGTGAACCCTCGAAAACGCACACTTCTGCAGTGGTATCGACCGCCCCATTCCCGCAACCGCATCTATCTGTATCCACCTAGAATGGGGATGACTGGCGCCACACGTACAATCCTATCCCCCCGGGACTGCGTGGTTTAGAAAACATTAATTCCAAGCGGTACTTAAATGTAACGACCCGTCAAAATGACTTCGAGTTACGGTACGCGGCTACTAAATGAGCCAGACGCTTATCATCGCGTTCTTTAATTAACATCTCTGGAACCCATAGATGATTGTGATCATCACTTTGACCGCATTGATTGAAAACTGTGTGCTTGTATTAGCCATCGGACGATTTCTAAGGATCAAGGACTACACGTATCGTTGATATAATAATAAGTTAGCCAACGGCTTTCTTGATACGGATTGTAAATAGAAATTTACGTCAGTTCAAGAGGCAGATTATCCAGCCTAAAGAAACCATCTAATTTATGATCCTGTGCTCGATACAAGGGCTGCAAGGCTGTTTTCCTCCGTAATAATACTGATGCGCGTTAACTTTTCACCTTTATTGAATGCAACAGTCTCTGTCGAGTACAAACAATAGGCGACGAAGACGAATCAACGCTACGTCTCCACAGCTTTACCAACCCTCTTCTCTTTCGTGGTTTTCTCTCTCGATCAAAGCGTTGCCTGGTAACCGTCGTACGAACCATTCCGCCAGCGCAACCGACGACCCTATCCTGATAACAAAACACATCGATCCATACTGCCGTCTGCGCCCACGCTACAGGTGGCCTGGTAACCTGCGGCAAGACCCTTGTGGTGTCGCATCATTGCACTGAACATGCGGAAGATTCTGTTATATGCGTGTCCCGAGGGCACTCGATTAATTCCGCGACAGTGAATCGTTCACCGAGGTATTCGACGATGGCAATCCTCTACAAGAAAGACCATACTGGTACAATTATTTTCACTCGGTTGCATTTGTGTATATTGAAAGGACTCGTGCACTAGCGCGTAATTTGTCTTCCGCATAAACAACGCAATCTGTTATTTGGAGAGCTCAGAGTGTACAGCTTTCTGACTTATCATTTTCTAACGGAAGAAGTGTTCTCTTTATGCTCTTACTCGCACTAGATTAGCTCCAATAAAATTTAAAATACGTTTATTGTATAAGTCTATATAGAATTGAACAGTTTTGAATAACTCATTGAAACTCGATTTGGGGACGAAGAACGCATGGGTGCGCGCATCTGGGTATATGCGGTTACATAAATATGTACATCACGGTCTAGCTTACGTGGGTTGTAACTCAATGTGGACGGTTTCGTAACTTCGTATATATGCAAATTATTCGCTTATCGTTGGTAGGTACATTCGCGGTGCTTGTCACGTTCGCCCTTCATTACTAGAATAGCTTTTTTCGCAACTGTGCTTTGCCCGTTTGGGATTTGCCTGATGAATAGTTTACCGGTTGGGTATTCAGTTTCAAATGATCTTGTTCCTTACGATTAGATGAAACCGAAAAGCCCGCTGGATACATGCATTCATTACAGGTAGATAGATTTATTGTTAAACTTATAGAGCTTCGGCTGCAAATCTTTTCTCATTCGCGTTGATGCGAACCGATATTCGTTACACGGATAAATTCATGTCTAATCTGCTCCCGTGGCTGAGAACTAAAGTGCTTATTGATAATAATTCAAACAAGCTTCGTTAAGATGGTTAACCCTGCGCAGTCGTAATGGCACGAAATCGTGCACGTACAGTTTTCAAGGAGTTAAATCGGATTAAAAAACTGAAAAAAGAAATCATGAATACTCTTGAATCCCTCCAGAAAATGAGTCCATGGTTATTTAAATACAAAAGTTATCATATTTTATACTATACATTGGTATTCGGGCGAAGGCATTATATAGAAAAAAGTTTCCCAAATGAAATTTCGCTTGGGACGAAATCGTCCCGGTGCGACCACGCAGGGTTAATCATTTACGAAAGAGTAAATTGTCCAAGGGAAAAACTCCCCCAGAGGGTGGCCAAGTGCCACAGCGTTAGTTCGCAACGGGAGTAATTGCGTTATACTAACTAGTCTGAAGGAATGCTCGAAAGGGCGAATGGGTAAGTAAAAGCCAAGTACCGTATAATACGAGGTAACGAATTTGAGTAAAAGCGTCGAGACTTACCTTCGTTTTGCCTGAGCAACGGGCTGTTGAGGCTTTTCGGTTACTGGGGGGGATGAAGTCGACGGCACCGGAGCGTGTGTCGATGCAGGTGTGGATGAGAAGCTGCCGTCGGATCTTTTGCGACGGTCATCACCGACGCTGTAATATCGGGGATAGGCAGAAACATCCCAAGTGCGTGTGTTATCATCCAACCAGATACGCGGGTTATCTTCCAGCTGGTTGTCTAGTATCTTTCCGTACCTGTGTGACAATTGGAGTGAGACGACGTTGCGGTGACGGAAAAGTTGAAAATTCATTAGGGCTAAAAATTTGAGACTAAAAAAAAAGACACTTACTGATAACCCTTGTAGTAGGTTGGTGAATGCTTCTCCTGGTATCCCTCCTGCATCGCACTCGCTAATGGCTTTGTACGGCTAAACTTCTCCGTCGCAGGGAAAGCGTTCTTTATGTCTCCCAGTCCGGAAGAGCCAATTGTTCCTGAGTAATGATTATTAATTTTATGATGAATCGCTGTGGCGAGTGCAACTTTGAGAAGGTATCGCATAAAGTTTGATCGAATGTAATGTTGAAATGTTATTTACGTTTTTCAGCTGTCGGTGAGAACAAATTACCCGGTGCATTTTCAGCTTGACGATTCTGCTGGTTTCCGAACATAAGCAGTTCTTGAGCGCGTTTCACTGTAAATTACAGTCAAATTACATAGTCGTTAGATATCGCACTTTTACTACGTATATCTATAAAGGACTGTGCGGACGCGTTTCACGTACCCTTAGGTCGTAGGGCTTGATCGGCTCGTTGGACATCTTCCATTAGTGTCGTGGACAGCGCATGAGTCCTCAATGCCAAAAGACCAATGGCCAGAATTCCAAGCCACGCTGAAACCATCTACACAAAATGTGATAATTTCAATGTTAACGCCGAACAAAAACCGGACACGAATATCTGCTGTTTTGATGAATTATCGCATAGCTTCAGAAGGGCAACAATAATTAGTTTCTTTCGAAAAATGTCAGAGTTAATGTCAAACAGAGAACTCAAAATCAAAACATAATACAAGAATGCCGTGGTCGTACAGAAGTGTTTATGAAAAAGTGGTAATTGCCGTTTTATCGGAAGCAGTACTGGATTTCCTTATGTTCGAATATAACCGCTTATGATTCCATGTTCATGTTATTGAAATTTAAAAAAATTCTATTTTGCTCTTCAAAGCAATAATAGAAATCGCAACTTAGGCCAAATAGTCACTATTTGGTTTAAAATGACTGATTTTCTTGTACCCCTATTGAAAAATAAGAAGACCCACAATTTTTAATCCGAAAAAAGATCAGATAACTGCATGAAATACTGGAGCTATAACTGTGCATCATGTACGAGCTTCAAACTAGAAACGAAAATGACAGATAGTTTAATTGCGTGTTGGCAATCCCTTCTATACCAAGAGACATAAGAAATTAAACGCTGATCGGTTTCGACAGTTTTGGTTTTACGACAAGACCTGTTGCCGTAGTTAGAATGTGGCAAGAAGATCGAGCGAAATTGCACGACGAAATAAACACGATTAAACATTTTAACGTCGAAGTACCTAGAGTCAACAAAGTTTGAGATAAATGGTGGGCGATGGGGTGGAAAATTAATTAGATGCTTGCCAGGGTTCTTGATGCTCGGAGGAAGCGAATGAGGTAAATACGCGCTAGTTGGTAGCTGACAACATCAACCTGGTGGGACAGGGTGCGGCTTGTTTAAATATTAATTAGTCGAGGGAAATTGTTGCCAAGTCGACGGTGCGAACGTAACCCGTACTTACACGCACATCTCTAAGGTCTATTGGGGACATAAGCACATAAGCACCCAAACTGTTTCCCAATTACGTCCGTATCATTGCATCTCTTTCCTCAGTATTCGTGATTCCAAATAACAATGATAAACGAGTTTATCGATGGGGTTATTGCAAACAATAAATGATCGCATGTTTCACGCTCCGCAGTTTTAACTCACTGTAAACATAATTCTAATGTCAATATAATTATTGTTCTGATTCGCAAATAATTATAATCTCTCTCTGTCTCTCTATATTAAAAATACCTATACTATTGGCAAATATTCGGGGTGGAGAAATCAATATAAATAAATTGCGAACAATAAATGGCCATACGATTTATAGAGATATGCATGTTTGGATTATCGTACTTGAATATAATATGGCGTGAAATTAGTCATCGTTGGGTTGAGGAAGGCGAGCCCATAATCAGCACACTGCTGTCAGTTCTATTTATATTTGAAATAATTTAATTCATTCACATCTATCCGTGCTTTTGCACGTTGCATTGGAACGATAAACTGTACGTATTCATACGAAAAGTTTGAAATTGATGAATCAACAGAAACTGAATCTTTAGTTCCAACAGAGTTGTGCACTGAAAAGGTAGATTGAAAACTGAACGCAAGTAGTATGAGCAGTATTCGGTCAGCCGCAGCCAGTTAGCGAGTCATCCGACTCGTAAAATAAGTTTTTTAAACCGAATATCTTGTAGCAAAGCAATTTGTCAATAAGTGATATCTGATTTCATGAAGTTGGCAATACGCAAGGATATAATTTTAACGGTTTCCTGCAATTTTTAAAAAGCTACGGTCTGGATTCTAATAGCGATCATTTTTCAATATAGTTTGAAAAATTTCTGTTAGGATAGCGTAAGGTGTAAACAACGCGCCTAATATTCGGAGAGATTATACCAATATGCTAAAAGTAATTTCAAATATGTATGCATAGCGGATTAATATGCATACAAAGGATAGGTATAACATGCCATATAAAAATGCGTTTAATCTCTAATCTGTTGATACAAGCGCATAGCGCTAGATCCATAAAACATTCTACCCTGGTTCAATATTAAAAAGGAAAGGTATAATGAAATTTTTCGAAAACTTGACAGCGAATGTCACTTTTAAAAGCTTTTTGTCCTATCTCCTCGCGGTTGGTTATTCCTGGATAGTTAATTTGGAAGATTACTCGTTATTGGAACCATGTTAATTTATGTGTATTGAACCATGTTTAATAATTAATCTGAGTATTACGTGCAATATAAATATTATACAAACTCGAAGTCATATTGAATTCGAGGTTTTTGGGTATACCTACTTGTCATTTACCAGACACGTTTAAGTTACTACGTAAAATATTACAAATTCAGAAGATTCTCTATCGTATGAATTAATATTTAAAACATCTCTCAGGCCCTGCATATATTCAATAGGATACCAGAAATGAAAATTACAACGGGGAATAAAGCAGTTACGTGGAAATGACGTATTATTGATGAAACTTTATGAAAAGCTCATCGGCAAACTATTTTTGAAGCAATGATGAAGGGTCCAACATCAACCTTGCCTTTGGGTACCTGTATCCGCACTTTATAAAGAGCATTCATTCTACTCAACAAATTACCCAACGCTTGAGTGAACAAGCACAAATAACATATCGCTGTAACTGAGTTGAAAATTTGATGACCAAAAAGAAATTATCGTATGAAAAAAAATCGAATATTTGCTAATGTTCCAACATCTCTAGAAGTCTTTTACGCAATTGCTTCGTTTTTCTTCATAAAATTCGATGTTAGATTAATCTGGCAATATTCTGCGAAATTACGGATGACTCAATTTGCATATCTGTGATAGATAATTGTAACGTAATTAATTTTTTTCACCCGTGCCGAAAGCATGAGAAAGTTCGACGGAAAATATTGTTTCTCCGAAAGCGTAAATTTCCCTCGCTAGATAACTTCAGAACCAAGTTTCGAAATAATTTAAAAAGTTCGACCTGTCTTATATTACGATATTAATAAATGAAGAATTTGACTTTCGTACTCGTCAATGTTCCAGAATCAAAATCTCACCTTAGCGTGTCCCTCTTGTCTCCAAGCAGTAGCCTCTCGCTAACAATCTTCTTCCTTCTATCGTCTGTCTGGTTCTGATGGTTGCGCTGATCAGTGGAGAGTGGAAAGTGAAACCACCTGAAGCTCTGACGGTCCGGGAAGCAGTGCTGGGTGGCAGGGCTCGGCGCGGGAGCCACGGTGGCGAGGCAGGCGGTCGATCAGCCACCCCCGCAGATTCCTCCCCACCCGGGACGCCTACGCCTACGACGCCCACGCGTCAGAGCAAGGGATGAACGAAACGAAAGGGGAATACCTCGAGGGGCCGGGAAATAGCTACCCCTCCATCCTTTTGTACGAGAAATTTATTTTAGCACTGAGGGAAAATCAAAGCCCGGAAAAAGAAAGACGCGCAAGTGTTATGGGTAGTAGTAAAAACCATGCTACCTCGCCGTGACGTTTGCGGCCTTTGACACGAGATATAAGTCGACTGCTTGGAAATTCTTGTCTTTGAACGGATGAGGCATGAGTCGAAGATAAAACCTTCTTCTCTTATAGTTTTCTTGGTTTGTTTTGCGAACGATATGAACCAAGGAAACCTTATCGCTCCGCAAGATGTTTCATTGAAATGAATTCTAAATCCGAAGAACGGATGAAGATAAGATATGGTACCTACATTTATCATCCCGATTGAAGTTTGCTGTGAAATTTTTTTCATCTTATTCATGTCCCTAAAAAAAATTTCTTTAGCTTACAATTGACCATTTTTCTCCGCTGAATCCATTGGATTATTTGCTCTGATGTCACACTGCCGTGAGTTCTCGGATTAGCGACTGTATTTGGGTTCGGGGTGAGCGTGGGGGATGCAGCACACCGCGTCGTTGACGTCATCGGTGGATTCTTGAAAGAGACGCACAAGCGATGCTCGGTGGTGCCTCGCTTAGCCCGTAGCCTAGGGTGGGGATTCCCGGTGGTTCGGATCGATCGGAGAGACGTCGTAGTAAGAGACGCCTGTTGATGCTAAGGGATGGTTTCATTCATGAAACCCGTCCAACTGCAGTGTAGAATGGATGGTTTTTCCGGCATCTTATGATACGTGAATTCAATACGCTACTCTGGTTAGCTGCAAAGTATCGAGTGCTGTTGGCTGTACTGATGCCACTACACATTTATACTGTAGGACGCAATACAATTATATTGATTATATGGATCTATTTTCGTTGTGAGAAAATATGCACACCCTGTATTTTGAAGCTCGATGAACAGCTTTACTCGTCATATATAACTGCGGATAGACGTATCATTGTCCAACTTTGCAAAAACTGTAATCATGCACTTGAAATGATGTGTTAAAGTCTGTTTGAATGAAGGTGTGGGCGTGTTCTTTCTTCGTGGCAACAGAAGAATAAGACTATAATTAAAAGCTATGATGTTAAATTAAGAATAAAAAATTTTCTTTTATTTTTCACCAATACCATGGTATCTGGCACAAAAATATGACATCTCCATATACGTATGTTGTTATTTTGGGTTTACATGATGTTTCAATGATATTTCTTCTGAGTAAATAACTAGCCTGCACCATGCAACAGGATCAGGAATAGAAAAACGTTCATCGTGATTCAATATTGTTCATTCGTTCACCATGATTAAGTGTACGGATTAATCATGTTTCACTCTGTAATAACAGTGCAGCATCAATCACATGATTTATCACCCAATAGTTATTCATCATTTTTGTCAGTCAGAACTCGAACTCGATTCGGTTTGTCTTCTTGATTTTTTTGATTTCTTTACCTTTTTAAGTTTTGTGGATGACTTTCTTTTTTTCTTTCGAGAATCAGATTGTGAGCTATCTGAACTTGAACTTGAAGATTCACTCTCAGAGGATGAACTTACTTTCGTTCTTCTCGATTTCTTAGTTTTTACTTTCTTGTTACCTTCACCGGTCTTTTTTTCCTTTGATTTCAGCTTCTTCGTATTTTCATAATCACACTGTTTTTTCTTTAGTTTTTGTTTTCGTTTGATTTGCGCATCAGACTTTTTTTTAGAGACTTTCTTGTCATCACTATCGCCTGAGTCAGAGGTGTCCTTACACCGCTTCTTCTTCTTCTTAATTTTATTTTTTGGCTCATCAGAATCTGAAGAATCACTTGACGTGGTGGTATGTTTTCTTTTTCTCAATTTTTTCTTCGAACTTTTACTTTTTTTATCGGATTCAGAGCTTGATTCAGATTCAGATTCACTCGATGACTCCTCAGACGATGAGCTACTTCTCGTCTTCTGTGATTTTGAATTACGTTTTTCTGGTACACTTTCTGTTTCTTTGCTCCTGACGGTTTTTTGAACTTTCTTATGTGCAGATTCTATTCGTCTATCTTTCGAACTGTAATGAACGTCTCTTCCCCTAACATCAACGTTACCTTTTCGCCCATTTTTGTTGAATACCTCTTCATTTCGATACCTAAGTTGTCCATCACGGTCACTTCTATGTCTTCGTTCATTTTCCCCTTTTTTTCTTTGATTTTCTTCCCATTTATTGTTTACTCGGTCTTTCCTTTCCTCATGCCTCCTCATTGTGTTAGATGCCTATAAGATCCAAAACACCAGATAGATAGTTCAATTGACAAGTCAGGAGAACGAACATGTTCAGAAAATAAACAATGGGGAATATTCATTTCATTTACGGTGTTAACGTTTTGTACATGTGTGTAAGACATTCAAGCTAAATTATACACCGTTAATCATTATTTAATAAAATGTAGAAAAAAAGTTTGACATACCCTTCTGTCTCGTTCAAAGTCTTCTCTGTGTCTTCTATCTCTGTCAGTACCTCTTTCATCGTTATTATTACTCCTGTTATCATCTCTACGATCTCTGCTTCTATAGTTGTCGTCACGCTTCGTGTTCCTTTCTGATTTATCTCTGCCTGTTTCGTCTTTCCTTCTTCCACCCATATCTGGTTTGCTCTGATTGTAGGTATTTTTAGGTCTTTCCCATGAATCATTTCTCGGATAGAAGCTTCGAGTATTCTCTCTATCACCAGATCGTCTATCGTTATTTTTGTTATTTTTCCTGTGAGTCTCATCTACCGGTGTATGCTTTCTCTTTTCCTGGTGATACCGTTTTCTTTCACTTTCCTCCCTAAGAGAACACTTTCTTTCTTTATCTTTATCATAGGCTTGGACTTTTTTTCCTCTGCCATTTTTGTTATTAGTTTCGTGTGAATTTCCATGATTTTGGTTCACTTTCTCTGAGTCGTCATAATACTGAATCCCTTTTCCTTTACCACGCCAACGCATTTTTGACACCGATTGGGAGAAATCAACGTGTATTCGACGATCGTCAATCAGTACATTGTCCATCTTAAAATAAGCATCTTCACAACTCTTTCGATCCGCAAATTCAATAAATGCATACTGCAATGAATCTCCAGATTGACGATCTCTTATAACTTCACAGCTGAAAGATTAAAATTATTTTAGTAAATTGCATGGATTATTAAAAATTGAAGAATTAAATTGTGGAAGAAGAAAACTGTCTTGTAGATTCTTAAATCAAACCTATTTGCAGCGTTTACTTTTACTTAAAGCTTTGGCTGTTTTAAATTAAAAAATTCTCAATAAACCATCTCAAACATAGACTAATTTCCCTGAAATAGTAGATATTTATAACTAACCCAACAACTTTTCCAAATCTGCTGAATATTATTTCTAAATCATCATCACCAGTCACTGGGTTTAGTTTACAGACAAACAAAACGTTTTCAGGTGGTGCCATATCAGCATCAGGTAGATCTCCGACAATTTCAAGGATTGTAGCTCGGGCCTTTGCCTCTCTTTCTTTCCTCATCTCCACTATCTCCTCAGCAGTCATACCTGCTGTATCATCAATGACTTCGTCAGCTCCGATTCTGTCACTCTAAAAATGATTTTCAGTTAGTTCTCTAAGCATGGATTGATAACCATTAAAGAGAAAAGTGACATTACCATCAAAGCTTCCTTGGTACGCTCTGGACTTTTGTCTGGAATGACTAATCCCAGTGGATCGTCATATGGGTCTTCTAAAATGACTGTATGCGAAATTCTAATATCTTGGTAGGGTCTGAAATCTCCATCACATATTGCTTCATTAAATTTCAGGACAACTTCCAATCCTTCTGTGATTTCACCAAAAACGCAATGCTCTCCATCTAAAGACTGAAGTTCAGATCCAAGGGTGATGAAAAATTGGGATCCTAACATATTGTTGCCACAATTGACCATCGATATCAATCCCATTCTGTCATGTTTTATTTTTGGCATCTGTTCCGCTTCATAATATCTAGCTTTCTCTCCTAGAACAATACCATATACGCTTTCTCCACCTTTTCCAGTTCCCGTAGGATCGCCAGTTTGTGCAATGAAACTGCTTTGCACCGAATGGAATAAGCTCCAGTTGTAGTATTTGATCTTGCAAAGTTTCAAGAAATTCCGGCATGCTGCAAGATGTATTGAATTTTTACACTTCGTCGTTAAGTAATACCATAACCATCAGTTACATTTGTTAGGTTAGGTTAAGGTAGGATAATTTCAGAAACAGAGTTCACGTATTGTTATACGTAAATAAATGTGTATGATTTCACTTACTCTGTGGGCGTTCAGCGGTGAATAAATCAACAGTAAAATCACCAACTGTTGTTTCAATTACAACAGCCATCACGTTGATATTAAGAATGGCCAAATATATTTGAACATAACCTATGATTTGAAAGTACGAAATATTTTTCCTCGATAGTTTACTTTTTAGCTCATTTCAACTGATGTTGGGAAAAGATTATGAATACTAAATGTACTGTACATACGTTGATGCACGTTTATAAAAGTTATTATTTTTTTATAAGAGCAGAAAGTCTTCGCTCTAGTTTGAACACAGGTACACACACATGCCGCACACGCCGGATACTGTGCTTGTGGCTTGTGATACCGATTTTACCGACCCACTTATGGGAAGTGGCATCCGTGGCATCTATGCTGGAAATTCGCAATTTTACCGCTCGGCACAGCATAACAAAATGTTTTGAAATTTAAATCGTGGCGGCAAGAGACGCGGCGCGTATGAAGACTTGATTCAAGTTTACTAATGTTTCACGCGTGGTATCAAACCTGTATGAATGAACGTGGAAACATAAATGGCTGTTGAATATATAATTTGTAATTGCACTGAGAGTGTAAGTTAAAATTTGCCAAATATATTGATTCAACAAATCTTGATCTACCTGTATATATATTCCACATAGTAGCAAAATGATCAGGCCTGACAATTATTACCTCAATACTACTGTCAATATCATGAAATAATTAGCGATTGCAATATTGATAGTGTTTAAAATACTGGTGTGTAAGCGATTGGTGAAATTATTGAAGAAACATTAGGAAGTGGTCCGTGCTGATTATCCGGATGGAAGCTGGGTGAGTGGGGTTTCGGAATGTCTCGCTGATCAGGTGTATTCCGTACAATGTTAGATCTCCGTGTGAAATTCACTTTTCCGTTTCGTAGGATCCAAGATATGCCTGCACACGAAGCTAAAGCTTGTCTCAAAGATCTGTTGCTGCAGCCATACAGAATGGGATTTACAGCCGCATTAAGTAGCACCAAGTAACGGCTAGTGTACCTAAAGATATAGAAAATGACAAGGGTATCTATTAATAAAATAGCAATTATTAATTGGAGTGGCGTAAATTGAGAATAAAGTACCAGGGTACATATCAGTGAGGCTCGCTCACCATAGTATATAAATTGAATCTGCTTGTTGCTGCTGCGCTGGGTGCTGTAAGAGCTGATTTCGCTGCAGGATTAGCATAGTGAATGGTACTCGACATATTATAAATACTAATACAAGTAAGGCTAGTATCCTGGCTACTTTTCTTTTATACTTGACTTGAATAGGATGCTTACTTTTTCGAACAACTCTTTCATATCTATCCAGCTGTAACAAAGCCAAATTTTCCATGAATAATAGGGGCTCCTCTGTGAATTTCATTACAAAATCTCTTACATCGTCAACTCTGATTTCATTTTACAGACTATCCCAGAAAAGTAGAAAAATAATTTCAACACCCACTTTTATTAGAATGGCTGTATGGCATACAGCCATAATGGTCAGAGGGGCCCAAACGCTGATGCAGACAAAGATACTCCAATAAAATGCAAGATACAAGGAGTTTTCGGTGCAATAAGTTTCCAAATAATCAATCCACTGACGCGTCCGATACTGGCGAAAAAAAGCCAATGGTGCTGCAACTACTAGTCCTGCCACCCAAGTGGTACACAACAATACATAGGTTGTCCTATGGAAAATAAGATAACATTTTCAGTTTAGTGACAGTAGGTAAACATATATCTGATATATATAAATCTATCAGTTTATTCAAGATAGCTTGTGACAAACTATCCAATGAAGGGTAGTATTATCTGAAATCAATAGGTACCTTTTCGATAGCTTCCTTGAAGTGCTCAGCACGATAAGAGACACCCGGTCGTAGCTCACGGCACTCAAACTGAATACTGCGACCAGTGTTAAAGCATGTGAGAGTAATCCATCTAGGTGACAACCAATCGACCCGAAGATATAATTTTGAAATAAGTCAAAACAAAGAAACATCCACGGGCAGAACAGAGTTGTCCCGAAATCAGCCAATGCCATATTTGCAATAAGAATATTCGTGGTTGTATGCAAAGTGGGTGTGCGTATTATCACGTACATAAGGCTAATGTTACCAACTAATCCCACAACAACCACAGGAATCATAGTTGCTACTTTGAGAGTTACTTCCCATGCTGGCCGCACTTTCCAAATGTCATTCGGAAAATAATGCTGTGTTGTATCGAAATAATCCTAATAAATACAATTTATCCATTCAGATTAATTAAGACTATGATCATTAATAAATAATTAATTTTGCAGTGATTTAACACGTTAAACTTAAAATTTAGACATGCGAAATTAAATATCTTATTTGATATTGAGAAATACTTGACAATCGGATAAATTCTAAATACGTTTCTGCTAAATATGATCAAGAATTCTGTTATCAGTTATAATAATATTGAATAGATCGTACATTTAAAATACCATCTGTATAGTTAGTTCCTTGACTCTTAAAAATCGATTGACCTAACGAAAAGGACCCAGTATTATTCAACATGTCACAACAATTTGTCTTAGTTTCATTAACTATTCCAAACACAAATGAATAGTTAAATTTTCACTTCACTTGCAAGTTTACAACTCAAAGACCAGACAGCTTATTAAATTGTGAGTCCTACAGAATCTATCAGTTTACAGCAGGTGGCACATTAGCCATCGATAGAGTGATTGTTTGCACTGCTCTCTGGCTAGATATGAGCGAAGGATGCATAATACCCGCTTCATCATGATTCATGATTTATTTACAACTGGATTTTGAACTGATATGAAGTATCTTGCTATGCAAGGTAAATAGGGCACAAATATTATTTTATGTGATGCAAGCTAGTGAAAATTTTTTTTTGAGAGATTCGAAAATACCGGGCACCAAAGTTTACTAATATACCCATATTGACATTGACCGATAATATCTATTCTCACATTACAGTATATATATGTATATCCGAAAGTATCACTTTGAGTTACAATATAAGTTACTAGAGTATTTTATTTGGCAGACTAATTGGTACAAGGTACTTCATATTCGGTATACATGTATTTACATAATTACAGATGTATCTCTACATGTACACGGTTCAAGGAAATCCATTTAATTTACCGATACCTTGTCTTTTTTACATATATATTTACCTTTTTAAGTTAATAAATTAATATAATACCCTTAGAATGTATATATTTTGAATAAATAATATTATATCCTATGATTGCACTAATATAGCCATATGTACCTTTTGTACTTGCAAGGTTAATCGTTAATCAGTCTGACTTTCTTCTTTAGGTCAATTAGTTCTGCATTTCTAAATTTTGAAACACAAACAGTCTTCGAAAGTTTAAATAATTTGAAGTAATGTACGACAAATTTAGTACGTTATACCAAGCCCAATATGGTAAATTTAAAACGCAGTAATAACTGTCACGGTATTTGAATATTAGATTTTGAACGTTTGATTAAATCTTCAAGAATTCTAGTCATCTTATGGCTGAATTAACTTTAAAAATGCCATCATTTTAAAACGACTCTTTCTTTTTTTGTAACATGGTTAAACCATTTTCAACCATCGAAATTAATTAGTTATTAAGTCCTTCAGAGTGGAAGTTGCAACAACAATAAAAAGAACATAAGTAATCCAGAAAGTGAAAAAACATTTGAAAAATTTAACTAGTGCTGAATAAATTAAAAATAGTTGCACTACATCACGTTTTTCAAAACGTCGAGAGATTACGAATTCATAAAAAGTAGAATAATTTGTAATTTTCCATAGAAATATCATGGAACGTTTTTTTTTTTCAATTAAGAGAAACCCATCGCACTGTATTATCTACATTGCGATAAAATTGATGTATCGACTAAGCGACAAATGGGTTTTCTGGTGCCTCGTTATTCCCAGATAGTAGTATGGTGAGCAATAAAATCGTTTAATGTGGAATTCAAATAATATTCCGTGTACTCCAGTCTGCGTAATACTTTGATGCGCATTCCTCTTAGTGTTTCTATAGAAGAGAATAGAGATATGCCATTGTAGAGCGTGAGTATTGCTTCAATAGTACTTAACTACTAACTGGTAATGTCGACAAACGCAACATAACAACAAAATTTGACTAGCTACAATATCCTCAATCAGATTCATCTGCTTCGGATGATTGTGCAACTGGTAATGGTGAAGGAATAACTAGATCATCATCATCTACTTCTTCTTCGGGAAGCATAAAATTCTCTCCTTCGTGCACTTCTTCTTCTCTAGATGGCTCCGGAGGAGCTGATATATCTTGACCATGTTGTTTCAAGTGATCTTTCAAGGCGAATGCTCTACCGTACGAAGCTCCACAAATAAAACAACTAAATTTAAGATTATTATCTTTCTTGTGAGTTTGTATATGCGCACGGGCGGCATATAACGAGGCAAATGGTCTGGAGCATTCAGTACATCTGAATGGTTTTGTATGACTATTTTTATGCCCTGCAAGTTGAACTCGAGTTTTGAAAGTTTTTGGGCAATATGGACATGTGTATGCTCTTTCTTCCCCATGAGTGAGCAAGTGATGATTGTACACTGAGGATGCTTTAAACCTCTTGCCACAATGCTGACAAACATAAGGACGTACTCCGGTGTGAGTTCGCATGTGTAATGTCAAACAGTAAGATACGCGAAATGTCTTGCCACATACCTGCAAAACGAATTCTTTATAAATCCCTATTGGGTAAGAAGAATAAAAATCACCCATCCACTTTTATTGCATACCCGTAGTATACAACTATTTTTTTAGACTTACCTCACAAGCATGGGGTTTCTCTCCAGTATGAATGCGTTCATGTTTCACTTTTTCGTGAGGTCTAGCAAAACGACGACTGCAATGTTGGCACTGATAAGGTTTTTGGGCGTCAACACTGTCACTTCCTTCACCTCGAGGTGGAGTTGGTGAATGAGACTGATTTGGCTCAGTATGGACTGCAGCATGCATTGCCAAACTATCGGCTGATTCGAATTTCCGATTGCAAATAGTACAGGTAACTGAACCACCAGAATGCAGAGCCATGTGTGCTACTCGATATGATTCAGACAAAACTTTTCCTGTAAACCCAATTCATCTACTGTCAATACGTGATTTTAAAAAAAATTTTGAAAGGTATTCAACTGTCTGTACATTAGGAAGTTCGAACTATAAGTGGATTACTTTTCATACACATATTTTTTGCCAACTGCTAATTTGTCAAATTTATTATCTAATCTGAGATCGTATTTTCAAAATATAGATTATAAAACAAATCATAAATTTTTAACATCAATACAGCGTTTTGACTTTTAAATAAAGTGTGAAACAAACAATGTAGGTTTTGTTTTAGGAAAATTAGAATTTGAATTTTTCAGGGTGAGAGCTCAAAGCAAATGAATAATTATTCCTTTACAAAAATGAAGGTATTGTTCAGTTAACTAAAAGAATAGAGAGAGATAGGGTTGAATAGTCATACCACATTCAGGGCAAGTGAAGGTGGCACTGTGAGTGCCTTCTGGAGCATCAACATGCCTTGCCCTCACTGGTGCATGCATTCGCGAATGCAACCGGAGGCTTTTGTGAGATGAGAACTCTGTGCCACATGTGGAACAGACGAACAAACGCTGCATCCCATCTGTTTCACTATCATGTACCTTCGTATGTAACTGCAATGCTCGGGCTGTGGCAAACGCTTGATCGCAGTGGCTGCATTGATTATTACCACGAAGACAGACATGGACCCGAAAACCTCCCAACTTAGCAAAATGTTCAAGGCACTGATTGCAACGGTACATCCGCGTTGGTCCTGGAGGTAGATTCTTATCTCTGACCTACGAGTTATAAATAAGGGAAAAATGAAACCTAATCGTAGAATTAAAAAATAGAATGGTAATTTGTTTTTCATTCTTCTTTATTTTACTTGAACTTTTTCCGCACCTTTACACCTTCCACGTTTGAAAAAAATTTCTCAATCATAGGTGCTTTAGCAGGTGGAGGTGAGGATGTTGGCCGATCCCAAAATCTCTCAATCTGTACAACTTTTCTAGTATACAGTCTGCCCTCACTGTCAACACATTCCTCTGTTCTTAAAGTATTCATTGTTTGACGCTGACGACCTCCTGGTACAGGTGTCGGCTCCTGCGGCGGGGTAATTGAAGCAGGTGTCGGTAGGTTTTCCAACGGTGGTTCCGCCATTTCTAAGACAACCTCTTGCCCATCGTGAAACTCTTTGATATGCTCCAAAACTGAATTGAAACTCATACCACAACTACTGCAGCTATACAAGGCATCAGCTTCCAACTGTAAAAGGATATGATGATTTCATAAAGAGTTGAATGTTTTTAAATAGCGTGAAATAGAAGCTGTAAATAAATATGTGAAAGTAAAATAGCTATTTTAGTTTGTGATGAAACTTGAAAAATTAGCAGGATTTCGGGCACTACACACTACAATTAATGAAGTTAATCCTATTTATTACTTGATTAAGATGAAAGTTTTGTATAAAATTTGACATAGATTTGAATTACTACCGTAATGCAAGAAAATAATTTGAAAAATTAGAAAATTACGCATGACTCAAGTATATAATGACAAGCTAATATTGATTAAAAAATATAGGTAAGTTAATATCAACAGTTTTAGATGTTTTACTACTGTTATTTATGAAAATCTAATTGTAACCTCACCACATGTGCATTTCCTACAGTATTGTGGAATCTGGTATCAGTGGATTCGGGAAAACGTTGACAGAGTTCACATGCATATAGAATAAAAAATGAAGTGTTACCTCTTCAAGTTTTACCTCGCAGATTTCCTGCTTGACATGAAGAAGTTCTGGATTATTGATGTCTTCTACTCCATCGACATCTTCTATAAGACTATGAGTATGGCTCATTAAATTACTGTCTTCATTATCCATAAGTTCTGGACCCCCAGATAAAATGGTAATAAGATTTTTATCAGCATCTTGATTGTTGGCTTCAACTGTTGTTAATTCCACCAATGGGTTTGGTGTTGGAGATTTTCGTTTAGGTTCATTAACTAAAGATGGAACTGGTAATTTTTGATCTTTCGTCACAGGTGCAACATCATTGACTTGTCTTTCCTCAACATCCATTTTTTCCATCACATTGAATTCTTCTAGCATAAAATTATATATTTTCTTTTTCAACAACAATTTTGAGTTACAAAAATGTTCTACAACAAATTTTCAAACCACATTTTCCAGCTGTATGTTTTTATACAAATATTTCATTATCATTATTGAAATAAACTGGATCACTTCTCTGGTCAGTAAGGCAATACAGCAACAGTGATGAATTTGCTGTATAAATTTTTGCATATGCTGTATAAATACGAAATACAGATTATGAATTTTTCTAACCATTATCACCAACTTGAATGGAACTTGGCTCTCCCACAATCATGATGTCTCCGTCCTTGACAGTGGCTAAAAAACTCTTGCTAATTTGTTCGACATTCCCCTCCTGCCAAAGAAAAAAAAGACAATAAAAATGGGATATTAACAGACACGATTTAACTTTCATTCCAAATCTAATCCAGCGACTCTTTTGGTTTGGTACTCACCATCAAGACTTCACTTTCTGACTTTGGTGACTGACCACAGTGATCCAGGTGTTGAATCAACGCCGATACAGAGTCAAAACGTTGAGAACATCCAGGGCAGTATAAATTGTCCGTAATACTTAGTAAGTGATACTTCAATGACTGAGGATTGTTGAAGGTCTCGCCACAGCACATTGGACAAATGAGACTCAGCGATCCCATTCCTTCTTCAGGGTGCGCCAAGGGAGGCGTACAATGCTGTCTAACCTAACCTGCCTCCGTTACGTTAAGTTAATTAAAAGTTGTATCTTAATAATTTTCATGAGATTTAACCTGACATTTTATTGAAAAACAAATTCAAAAATTGTTGAAAATTATTAATTCGTCGCAACATACCAAATCGTGTCATGTTCTCCAATGTCTAATGAAGACTTTTTAAAAGCGAATAATTGTGCTTGGTTATTACTTGGATTTGATTTCAAATGACGATTTATCGCAGCGATAATAATAAAATTCCTCCATGGGAGACAAACTTCAACACGAACAAATGCCGAGCACAACAATAATGAAGTTAGGGAAATGATAAGTGAACTGCGAAGTCTGCCATTACACTGCGAGATTGTCACAAGCTGCTGAAGTCAATTGATATCTGAGATCATAAATGTCCCTTTCATTACATACTTAATTTAATAATGCAAATATTTCATAACATTTTTTTCATCATTAAAAACGATTGATTATTGAATACATTCATACCTAGTACAAAATAGACCCTGATCACGGACCGCGAAGGTTTGAAGTAACTTGTGATAAGGTCAACACATGGCGCCAATTTTAAACTTGTTAAGAACTGGAGTCAAAATATCTACTTCGTTACCAGACTAATACTTGAAAACTCTTGAATTCAGTGAATGGTTCATTGCTTGGATTTTCCGTAAATAATATATATGTGTACTTTTTCGAACAATACACAATTAATAACTTCAGACTGTGTCCTGCCATTGATCATCCTCATTTAAGAAAAAACATTTTTACTTTTCTCGCGCGGTGACGTTGTCATCTACAATTTTTGAATGACCACAATCAAATTCGGAATGATAAATAACAGAGAGAATTATTAGGTTCCGCGTTTTCAACGTATATCCTATACTGAATGGTATAGTTTCCAAATTTCAGCTTCCATAGATTTTCTTGACAATTTAAACAGCATCTGCATGCGCGAAATTTATTCCCAAAGAAACGTTTTGAGAAACTAGTTTTCATTTTTCAAAATAGTTATTAACAATAATTTGTTTTTATTTTGAAATTTTTCTAAATATAAAGAAATGACTGCGAAAGCGAAATTCTTCCACCTGTACAAAATGTTATACATTATTCAAATTGCTAATTATAGAGGTCTGACCTTCTAATCGGTATGCTCGTGTTGAGCGTTACTTTCCCGCCAAGTATTTTGTACTAACTCAACAAACTGACGCCACCATCGGCTTTTTGATGTAAAATACAATGAACACGCAGCTATAAACGCCCATGATAATAACAGACAGTAATCAGTCTCATTAGACGGTGTACTCGGCACAGGTCCCGCAAAATCCGCAGATGTGACGTACACAGCCTCAGTCGGTTCAAGATTTGTTAAATATTTAATGAATTTAGTAAACGTGTCGACAGTGTACTCGGTACCATTGAATTTAGACACAGGCTTTCCATTGTGAACAAGCATTAATGTTGGAACACCGACTATTCCATACTGCGTGTTAAAGCTGGAAACAAAAATAATATTATTAATGACAACCAGTAAAATTTTCCTATGAAAATCATCTTCCGTCTCATATAATTAGCAATTTACCTCTGGTATTTAATTGCATCAACGGCAACCATTTTGATGTGTGGAAATATTCTAGGCATAGCATTGAAGTGAGGAGCAGCTTGACTACTGAAAACGCACCAACGAGCGTAAAAAAATACAAGTATGCAGGCACCAGGCAGCTGTTTTCCTTCCTTGGCTGTTCTAGTCTTGTTTCCTGGTCCAGGTTCGAGAATCAGTAATTCCATGAGCCTGCTAGCATTAACCATCTGGAATATGATAATTAAATTCCACAAGTCTGTATAGATACTTTCCCAAGTTGACCATGTATAATAAAAGAATCGTCAAAGCGACAATGTTGAATCGATATTTCCAAAACTTTTTTAAAACTTCTGGATGAGATATTAGCTGCACCCAAGGCACACGTTGCAAACACAATAATCAACCTAGATTAACTCGATGTGTCAAGCCCGATCAATGTTTCTGAGTCAACCATTTACAGAGCATATACTTTACCTCGACTGCTCCATGTTCCTTATTTGATAAGCAATTGGCCTTAGTAGCATTGTGGGAAACAGTTTCAACTGTCACGTTCGACTTTGCCTGATTATCGGCTTCTTCGGTTTGCGCCACAGGATGTTCTGTTTCAATGGTTTCATTCACCAACTCGTTCCCGATCGTTGGAGCTCCGGATTCAGTAGACACTTCTTGTGCACTTGCCGCAGCTAATAAAACTATGAAGAGAGAAAAATTAACACTCGGTTCAAAAAATTCCGACAGTCAAAATGTTTTATCGTATGGATTCTTAATGCAAACATGATAAAAAGTTGGTAAAAAAAACCGAGCAATCACTTAACGATATTATTGAATTGTCAGTATTCTAATTAAATTAAACAATATCTAAAGAGAAAATACTTACCCAAGGTGAAGAATAATTTAAACATCTTATCGTACATAATTATTTGTTGCTTATAACCTATAAAGTGTTTGTCACTTTTACGTAGAAGGAATTCACAAGTAGGTGAAACTTGAGTAGGCTTCCGAGGTCAAAAGATATCACTTTTCATTTTCAATAACATTAATGAATCGAATTATTCATGTCATTGCAACATGTTAAATATTGATTTCTATTATATAGTTATCGCACATATTTGACATGTTATGCAGAGATACGCGAAGTGCAGAATACCACAGTTGGCTTAACCAGCGGTTCTCAACTAGTACCGATGGCTGAAGCTCTTTAAAACAACTCTAAAATATTCAGGATTCCCCGCTGTTGTTTATACCGAATAAAGGACGGTTAATTTATCTATTATTGAATACATATTTCTCAATGTCAAACTTGAGTTAATATCCCAAAAGGTATAATTAGTAATGTCAGGTTGCTCACTGTGGCTTTAGCTAAAGTCCGATACAAAATCTACGCTTATTTTTGTATCAAGACAGAGCGGAAGAAAAACATTACTCAAATTTACAGCCCGCAAAAGTTTCAATTTATTCCATGTATAATGCATTATATTACTATCGAAATTCCGTGCATTGAGTTTAATTATGAGTATTATTATCCGTGGCACCAATGGAAAGTACTGTATAGTAAATTAGACTGGTACTGTGTGATGTTCAACAGTTTGATTTTCAATCTCGAACTATACCCAATCATTTATAACGAAGTCAATTGTTGCTATAAACTACAGATCGAGGGGCAATGGCATTTGTGCATTTTCAAATACCGCCAGAATATTGAGTGCAGTAACTCTAGCCATTTCATCTCGAGTCTCACAGCTGGCACTTCCTATGTGCGGCAAAATGACTGTAACAAAAATGCGAATTTTAATCATGTAGAAACGATGATAATACGGGTATAAATAATTGGTAAACCAGTATGAATAATATGTGGCATCATATGGTTAACGTTTTACCGCAATTATCCAGGCTCAATAGCTCATTGTCCAGAGGTATGGGCTCAGGAGTCATGACGTCTAGACCAGCTGCTCTGATGGTGCCATTTTTAAGAGCTTCTATCAATGCAGGTTGATCTACGATCGGTCCTCGACTGGTATTGACAAAGATAGCGGTTCTCTTCATTTTCTCGAACATGTTTTTATTGAATAACCCACTTGTCTCAGGTGTGAGGGCGCATGTGACTATCACAAAGTCGCTTTGTGCGACCAGATCGTCTATTGAAACTTTGAGCCCACCAAATTCTGCTGCTTCCTTCTTTTCGGTTCTACTGGTGTACAGAATTTTGGCTACGTTGAAACTCTTCAAGCATTTTGCCACCTGAGCTCCAATGCGGCCAAGCCCAACTATACCCACAATAGCATTACTCAATCCTGGTCCACACATCCAAGTTGGAGCCCAAGAAGTCCATTCCCCTCTGTAAATGACTTTGTTGATAACTGAAATTTTTGCTTTGTTAATGAACAATGTTCTTAAGCAAATAATTTGAGAATTTGAAGTTAGCTGTTTCATTACTTTTAACTCAAATTTCAAAACCTAATACCTCGATATGGCTTTATTTGCCTCCAAGAGTCTTCTCGAAGTTGCCAATAATAAAGCGACTGTCAGTTCGGCGGTGGCATCGGTTAATATACCAGGAGTATATCCAACTTTGATATTTCGCTCCTTCAAAGCCTTTAGGTCTAAGTGGTCAAACCCAACTGACATTGTAGCGACCACTTTGAGCTGAGTACCAGCAGCAATAAGGATTTCTTCATCTATTTTATCTACAAGGGTACAGAAGACTCCATCTACTCCAGCAATTTTTTCCATCAACATGTTCCGTGGAATGGGTCCAGGTTTATCCCAAATAACCAGATTGCATCTGTGAATGAGTAGTGTTTGACAATCTTTAGCTGCAAATTATAAACAATTACATTGAAATCCTGTACTCACTTTTTTCTAAGTAGTTCTAACCCGACAGTCGGTACATCTGGTCGAGTAACAAAGACTTTTGGCTGTTTATTTGCTGCAGCAGATTCTGAAGTAGAAGACATTGATAACGTGAGATGTTTCGAATAAATCTTATCTGAGTTGGTCAGCTTTTGTTCAACCTGGAGCAATCGTTTTGCCAGGTATAAAGTTGATGTTGATCTTCGAATCAAGGACACCATTCTGTACTTGTCGCTTGATTTGAAGAGTGGGGAAATAACCTCGAGATAATTTCTGAACCAGGGGTTCTCAGGCGTTTCAGCAGCTGCTATCAGTGTTGAATGGGGTAAGTTAAGGAATTTTTGTAAATATTTTGTTTACTGCTTTAAAATGTTTATACACTGCTAGGATCAACAATACTGTGAATAAATGTAAAATAAATACAGGTGTGTAAATATTGCATACTGTTGGAGAAGTTTTTAGAATGACAAAAAATATACCAATCTAATTCTAAACAGACTATCACCCAGCTTAGGCTAAAATAATGTAAAAATTCGTACATTGGTTCCCATTACTTGTTACAGTAGTGTAAGTTTCAATAAAAAATTATAGTAATTTTAATTTTCATTCCCTTATAGTCTGCCCATTGTTTCAATACCTAGAAAGAATACTTATGAAAATTTGATGACTTATTCAAACAGCAATCAGTAATGCTGTTGAAACGGTTATCAAATTGCAATACGATTTCGCAAGCTTGCAAAAGTTACAAACTTATCTTTAGATTTACACTTCTTAAGCACGAGAATGTATTAGATGATTGGCAACATTATCATTCATTTTGTTGATTACGCTTAGCTGCAAAAAGAGTATTTTGCATTAAAATGGCTACGGTCATTGGTCCAACTCCGCCAGGCACAGGTGTAATATGCCCGGCAACTTGTTTCACTCCATCAAAATCGACATCTCCAGTTAGTTTGAAATTCCCTCGTGCATCTTTGACCCTAGTTATCCCTACATCTATTACACATGCTCCAGGTTTGACCATATCTTTAGTTACCAAGCCTGGCACACCCGCAGCTGCCACCAACACATCAGCTAAGATGGTAAATTTTTTTAACTCTATATGCGACGTGTGCCGATGGCAAATTGTCGTAGTCATATCCAAAGCACCTGTTTCACCTGAAATAAGAGGCATCAAATCGTATCAGGTTATCAGGAAAGATTTCAAATTATGAATAATTTGTACAAAACGGGTGGTAGTTTACAATACCGTTGCCATCAGCATGAAGAAGCAAGGCTATCGGTAATCCTACGTGTTTAGATCTCCCTATAACAACAGCATTTTTTCCAAATGTTTCTACTTTGGTTCTGATTATTAATTCCTTTACACCTAAAGCTGTTGCTGGTACAATTCCACTTTTGTCAGAACTCAAATTCCCTATATTCTCAGAGTGAAATCCATCAACATCCTTAGAAGGGGTCACGGCATGACAAATTTCTTTTTCATTTATCCCTTTTGGTAAAGGTAATTGTACCAATACGCCATCCACCAATGGATCAGCATTGTACAATTGAATTCTTTCTATCAAAGCAGCTTGTTCTACATCATATGGACACATTATAGTTTCGCTATCAATTCCTGAAACAAATTTAGCACATGTTTCACATTCTTTACGTAAAAATGAAGATGGTGTTAACAATAGTTCACAAAGGCGCCTATACATACCAACTGATTTTGCTGCTTTCATTTTATTGTTCACATAAGTTGTACTGGCAGGATCTTGTCCGACGAGTATCGCAACTAATTTAGGTCTTCTATTGCCAGATTGCACCCAAGAATCAACAGACTGTTTAACTTCCTGTAAAATTTCTCCAGCTATCTTTTTACCATCTATTAACTTAGCTTCGTTCCTAAAAAGAAAAATGAATTCCTAATGTAAACCAAATAGTCGGTATCAATTACATTGTGTTGGTCGTAAAATATTTACACTTGATGAACCCATACATACAGTATTTTTGAAGTATGAAAATTCCGGCCGGCATTTGATGTTTTTGTCAGTGATAATATCCAACGCTTCCACATCCTAGTTCCGTAATTTTTCTATGGATATACAGTGAAAGTTCTACCGGCTGTGATATACCGATTCTTTTGATCTGCTGACTGTAATATAATATTAAATAATATGTGAAATTCTACGAAATATTCTTAATGTATTATGACCGAACAGCATATTATGTATACATATGTAACAATAGGAACAATCACAACACTGGGCATATATGCCATATTATGGTATGAGCAAGGTAGTGATATTGCAAGCTATAGTAAACACGAACCATTTCATATAACCATTGCATAGAATGTGTAACGAAGGTCCTAACTGTTGGAAAAGAAGAGAAGTTTATCTCACCTCTGTCAAAGCGCAGCTGTGTTTTCGCGTGGAATATCGCAAGACCGGTTTGCCTGCGTGGTACGCGATTCATATTTTCTGCATTTTTGCGCTCGAGAGTGGTGAGTGCAGTTCGCGCAGAGACCTGGAGCCGATTCAAAAATGGAAATAGATGCTGATTCAATTAACCGCCACAAGAGGCGCCACCGACGACGCAGTCGTTATTTGAAACGTTTAATCGATAAGACTGAAGGCGGGGAACGTAAAATATTACGTGCGTGCCTTTTACGGGACAAGCGCATTAAAATTATACTATTATAATAACAATAACGTCCGTCTCAAGTTTTTTACAAAAGTGCTGGAAATGTAAATCATTCTCCGCGATTATTGATCCGTATGTTCGGTCCTCGATTTTCTTTATGCGCCAAGCTGCGTTCTACCTACATATATCAGTTAATATTGTTACACACCCTTTACCTACGTAATTTTTTCGCAAACGCATCGAAGCGCAGTAATAGATTTGAAAATACTATGGAGAGTTTGAGGACGTAAAGCTTATATACCATCGAAATTGCATATCTTACGTTATGTTAATTCGAACATATTCACATCGATTTTTTTCAACCACAGTTTCTCCGACGAATGTATACCTCTAGACATAAAATTATAATAAAACTTTAATTTAGGTATAGTATAGACATCTATTTATTATCCTAGTTCATTCAGTCTATCGTTCGTTGATTTACATAATGTAAGTACAGGGTTTCATTATATACCTTTCTTTTTTTTCTTTTCTTTTCCTTTATACAAGTCATACACGCATATGTAAGGTCTCTACGGCGATATACTTATTTTCAAAGATTCATACTCCTTACGATTCACAATTCAAACCATTAGTTAGGTAGACACCAACCCATTAATTTTTATTAATTTTTCGTTGGTAGTTCACGGGTCGCCTCTAAGCACAGAGTATATTTATGAATTGATTTTCGCAGAGTATATAAAACGTATTTCATCACATAGAATGAAAATGAAAAAGTAAAATGACCAAATAATAAACGCACATGAGAGTACGAAATTTTTTAGGAGTGATTTTTATTTAAAGAAAAAAAAAAGAAAAAATTTGTCAACGAATGAAGAATTATGCGTGTCAGTTTACGAAAAAATCCCGATAGAGGTATCTTTCTCTGAGGATAATGCACCTTGCAGACTCTACCCAGACCGTATAGGGTAACAAACAACTGGAGTAAACGCATTGGCTGGGCATCATTCACAAGTCAACGACAACGTTAATGTTGAAATTTCCCTGAGTCCTGGTTAACAGTAGGGCAATAGCTATGAATTTAAATCTCAACAAAAACGCTAAAGAAAGCACTACGGGGATTGTTTCGAGCGCCAGCATTCCAGTTGGGGACCATCATACCATTGCAGTCTAAGTTTGTGGTAACTGTTGGTATGGGAATATCATTACACGGAGATATTTTTCGCTTGTATAGCTGCGACCTTCGAAGAAATTATTTGCGTCTATAAATAGACGCATTCGGAGAAAAAAGATCCGTGCAAATGATGAGTATCCAACGTACGACAGCTGTTTAGCTTATACATCAAGGCTGCAGCAATATATCGTATGCTGCACAAGTATAACGTAGATGCAAATTATAAAATCTAAAATTGCATAATGTAGCGACGTTGCTGACGCGCGATCAGCGGTCCACGTGCGGCAGATCAACCCTCTTCCTCTTCGTGTTTTCTTTCGCATGGCTGGACTCTCTCGAGGCCAGAGCGGGCAAAGAGCATCCTTTGGTACCCGGAACAAGTATACCCCGATGCTCAAGGCGTCTTATGTAAGTCGTATTTGGGACGACGGAAACGGGCCCGAAATAACAGGGCTCTCTCGCCCTATTCATGGCGAGAAGAGGCGGCCTTTCGATCGACGCCACGGACTCACGAGCTCGTTCAATTTCCGGCTGACACATGTTCGTGTTGCAAGTGCCTCCGCCCCGGATCAAGGTCATCCGCCAACTGAAGAAGAATCGGAAATGCATGATGTGAGAAGCAAAAAGAGCTTATACTCCAAGCCAGAAAAGCGAGTGCATCATACCTCCCGGTGCTGCTGTGACATGTTCTGGCTGGTCTCTCAGGGGGCAGCTGGGCTGTCAGTCTTCGAGATTCCAACCGTTGCTGAGTCAGGGGACAGTCCATTATCTCCTTAGCTATGATTTCCTTAAGTTCCACTAAAAAACGCTCGGCAAAAGAGTCTTGGGTGAACATGGGATGGTCCAGCAGCGTCGCACAACTCGGACGGAGGTCGGGGTCCATTCTCAGACACTGAGACAGGAAGTCTATCGTCGTCGATGGCCAAGACGGAAAAATGGACCGGAGTGATCGGATGTTCCCCATCATACAGATGTCCGTACCTACTCGTCTCATTCCACGCATATTGTTATTCCTTACCATCATCGTTTGGTGCTTCTGGCAAAGATTACCTGCACAAAATATCCAACGAATGGTGAGGAATTTATGCTTGGGGCAAGGAAACTTGTGAATAATTTTCCTAATAAAGGTGAAAATTGATCGAGAGACTTGTATATAATACCATTCTATTACGAAACTTGAGAGGTGAATCATAAAGAAAACAATCGTAGGTACTATCAGATTTAACTTGACCAGTTTGTAATTGCTCACCCAAGAGTTTCATGATCTGATAGAGTTGATCGACGTCGCTATCCCCTGGGAATAAGGGATCCCCACTTACGGCCTCGGCGTAGAGGCATCCGACGGCCCAAACATCGACTCCCTTGCCGTAGCCGGAATCTCCTACCAGAAGTTCGGGGGCCCGGTACCACCTCGTTGCGACGTAATCCGTGCAGGACTCGTTCGGCCCGGGTGATATCCGGGCAAAGCCGAAATCGCACAGCTTGACAATTCCGTTTGGAGAGACGAGGACGTTCTCAGGTTTCACGTCTCGGTGCATAATCTGCCGTATAATTTTTGAACACTTTAAAGATGTACAATAATAAGGTTGTGATTGAGATATAAATTATGGCAGATATAAGGAAACGAATTACGTTAGTTATACAAACTACCTTATCATAATTCTACCTGATTTACTACTAAGCTTCGATATTGCAGTTCAATATAAACTGGAAATAAATTTACATTATTTTATTTCACATATACAGAATTTATTGGCCAACGGTTCCCTCGCGATATAGTTCGACTGCGATGTAAAAAGTACAATCGAGCATTATGAAAACTTATGAAGATCACAGACTTTATCGACATACCGTTGACTGTATCATATAATGTGTTTTCAAGGAACAGCTCTTCCAAGCATTCCTGTATCACTTTGCCACAAGGGGGCCTTTATACCCGCTTCTGGTACATACGTTGATGCTATTGAACGAGATAAGCCCATATCCGTCCTACAACCATCAAGCTGAGCACAAAACCATCTATGGCGCGACTGACGTGCAGTTAGAATATCCAACCAACCCCACACATCAACCAGCTTGCTAAGATCTACCATGAAAACATCTTAAGGCGCGTTAACTCAGGCGCGCCTGTCTAATTGCGTGGGATGAAAATGTAAACCAAGCCACAGCCGAAAATGTTACAAATAAAAGTATACTTATTTAAACAGCCCCACCTATTTTCCGTACTATTGGTTCATAATGTATCTAGAATACCTGCGTAATCATTCAACATATTAATCGGCTTAAGGTATGGCTTTTATAAAAGGTATAGTTTTACAAAAATTTAATCATCTCGTTTATAATTCTGGAGCATTACGCATAGACTTGGATGTCTAATATTGAACACATTGAGAATAAAAAAGAAAGACTTTAAAAATAATTTCATGCATACAAAGTACTATTTTTGACAAAGACTAAGTAGCTGCTAGTTTTTTTTTTTTTTGTAATAATAAAAAGCCAAGTGTTTAGGTGTGTGACAAATCTAGAACATCTGTGCGGCTCTCATTTGATTATTTTCACGTCCGGTTATGCGACGATCTTACATAATGAAGTGGCGTTCGAAACTTACATGGTTCGTGTGACAGTAATTCAGTCCTCGAAGAACTTGAAATATATGACGACGAGACGCATCTATTCCAAGGCCGGTTCCGACTGCCTCTAATTCGTCAAGTAATGTGTGGTCTAGGTATTCGAAAACCAAGTAAAACCGTTTGCGTCGACGAAATACCTCGATCATGTTCACTAGATTTTCATGCCGCAATTTCTGTTGAGTTAATAGAAAGATTAGTATTCTATTCTGACGACTGGATACTGCTGTAATATTCAACCCCAACCGCGAATGATAACTAATATTATTATTATAGGTAACGAGCTTTTTACTACTCTGCATAGTTTTGGAAATTTTACGGTAACATGATCGATATATCCTTCACTCAGGTGTCCCATACAAAAGGGAAGAAATTTGATGTCGTGAAATATACATGAAAAGACAAATTTAACAGATTACAATATTATTAAACTTCATTTTTCACGAAAATATCAGGAAAACGGAGGTAAGAAAATCGAGTTGGCTTCCGTTTCAGGGCATAAACCATTCAAATTTCGAATAATATTTGGAGCACAGTTATTACAAAACAACAACTTTATCCTAACACTGCCGTAGATGTACAGGCACTTCTTATCTTTGCACATGCAAATCGATCCTACCCGGGTGAAAAATAAAGGGTATATAAAAGTATACAAGTGGTTTTGCTGAAGTTTACCAAAAGTCTCGTTTTTCGTCGTCGAGTTGTATTCTGAAGATGAATGAATTATCTCAATTATAAACATAGTTACCTTAAGCATACGAATTTCTCGAAGCGCCATTTTACGAACGTGAACATCCTCTTCGGTCTCGAGGAATTTCTTTATCGCCACAATCTGTCCCGTGTCCCGATGTTTGCATTTCATGACAACGCCGTAACTTCCCTCACCGACAACTTCCAAACTATCATACTTTTCCATACCGATGATAATCCGTGTGTGAACGGTTAGTGGTTGTTTAATTAGAAGTCTAGCGATAAGAATTTCTCGTCGACGATGCAGTTAAAATAATGATTTTTTGTTCAAATCTGCACGTTTCGATCTACCGATCTATAATGTTTTATTTAACAACATTTGTTGTTACATTTTCAAACTGTACTCGCTACATTTTCTCATACATAAAGAATAAAGTTGACATTTTCCTTGATCACACACCTTCCGAAAGTCAATCGTCATAGATGAAAAAATTGAATTCGAAATTGTGATGCAAGAAGAAGTCCTTGTCAATGTTCACTTTAATCACTTCCATCCTCGAGTGCTGTTCACCAAGTTGCACGGAGACGTAATTCCTGTAAATCACGAACACTAACCGCTCATCATCCTCATATCCGATAGCGTTGACACATGTTTACTGGAACGTAAGGACTTTCCCCAAAGTTCCAAGGTCACGCTCCACCTTCATGCGTTTCGATTGAATTTTGCACGTGTCAAGTTTCTGAGATAATTTTCAACTCAACTAGTTCTCGGAAGATCTACACATCCTGATCGGTATACGTATTAATTATCACAACATCGTCAGGCCCAAGCAGGAAATACTTTTGGTTCCTTTTCCAAGGTCACCAATTAGAGTCAAAGGATGAAGATCAGTCTCGCCCCAGTCCACTGGACGGAGAAACACGCAATCACAGATAGTTTAACGCGTTCCCCTGATTTCATCCGGAACTCCGCTGATGTGGTCAGGGTGCACCTTCGTTCGCCGCGAAATAACAGGCGAGTTGGATTCAGGCGCACGTCACCAAAATAAATTTATCGATTGTAAACAGGTTAGTTAGACTATGAGGAACGGGGGAGGCGGGGGTCGTCAAGCTTGCTTCGTTCATGTTGGCTCGCGATGACAAATGCCATGCGATAACTTTCATCGATAACTATTGATCCTACGGTTAATTGTAAACGGTTCCCTCTTTGACTTCCGCGGCCGACCCCGCAGACAGGAATGAAATCAAGATGAACGTGAAAGTCTCGAAGAGACGGGAACAAAAGTTCTTATCAAAATTATTCCTGTGCTGCATATAATCTTCTCTGCATGGTCAAACACCACACCAATCGTGCAATAGTCTGTAATAACGGATACAGTGCATAACGACTGTTAACTGATAATTTCTTTTTCAAAAACTTTGTAAGCTTGTCTATTGTCAATTTATGCCAACTTACGGAATGGAAATTAGTCCAGACAGTGATATGTTCACAGTTGATACAGTACAATACGAATTACGTAAAATATTTTTCCCGTTCCACGAACAACCAAGTTTTCAAGTATTCGAACAACTTTTACCATGAGGGCCCGACTCTTGCCACCCTACCAATTATATCCGTAATAACTGCGAATTTATCCCCAATGCCTAGTAAAAGAGGGGATGAATGTTCAGTAAATGCGGTCGCAGAGAAAGGTTGTACCAAGAGTCTTCAGTCCACCGACTGACACAAAAATTAGTCACGACCTACGACTATATGTGTGGTTAAATCTTTTGACTAATACCATTATTTCTTATAGCTGTATGAAATACAAGCCATTTGCCCTAATTTTAAGGTCTACGAAATTTCGCTTCTTTGTTTTCACGAGCTGTAATATTTATTTATTTTCAACTTTGATCTACTGGAAACATTTTAAACTATACATATTGGTAAATCAGCCCATCGGTCTAAAAGTTTTTGATGGCAAAATTTTTCTACGCAGCAGCTTCCAATTTCACATTCATTGTACAGCATTTAATTAGTGGAACTGAAAGGGTTCTTCACTACGTACGTTATTAATCAATGCCCAGAAAATGGACTCGGATATTATTAGCATGCGTTCACTGACTGTCACTGTGTGATATAAGGATCAGTACCTTTGTATATATTTCTGCCACGTCCAGCAAACTGCAATGCGAATACGCCGTCGAAATGATTGCCGTCAACCGTTCGATCCAATATCCTTGACCTTCTAGCTGTGAAAATAAATTCTCTTGATATATATTCACCACGTACGTATGTGCATCATACCTACATCTAGGTACGCATACTCGGGCTTGTATCCTTGAGAATTAGTCAATCTGTGTTTACTCCAGTCAGTTAAATCTTCATAGTATCAAAAACCCGATTATTTATCCAGGCTCAAGCGATGTGACACAGATAATTGTGATATTAATGGTAATAATACTGGAAGAGAAATACATCGACGAAAAAATACTTGCGTTTGAAAATTGCCTTTGCATCGTAATAAACAATTAATCAAGTTCAATTGAATGGTTGACGCATCACAGTACGGTTGAAGCAGTTACTTTAGAATATAGGTAGGTAACTCCTCATTGCTATTAACTGTAATTTATTGTTTCTATCAGTAACTGATAAAACTGAATAAACGCTTCCAGTCGTAGTCCTGAACGAGGACAAACATTCCTAGCGTAGGAGTCACATGTGTAATTCCAGTAGTGTAGTCAGCGTACCTTCCTACAGAATTCTGATATTTGAGGCCGACCAGATTCTGTAAGCAGACGATGAAAACATCTGGATGTGGAACAGAGTTGATTTAGAGGCAGTAGGATGAGTCGAGTTCGCGCACTATGGAAATGGGGAACTCCGTCTGTGCAAGCGACGTCAGATCCGTTGGACGGGGCAAAAGTTCTGCGACGGTATGCTTGTCGGAGAGCAGGCACTGAAATAGACGCACCACATGGCGGAGATCTTTGCTCGCTCTCATACTCAAGCTTCAAGCTACAGTCTACCCGTGACAAAAAATCCCCGGGTATAATATGGTCGTTCATTCGTTTACAGCGTGAGAGAATTTTAATCCGTATGCAGTCGCTCTTTATCCTGTTCCTTCTTCCTTTTATCAATCCCAATTATTCCAAATTTACCAGGATTTTCGTATTCCGGTGATGATTTTGATGCCGGGATAACAGTGACGACCACGGGTCCTCATGTTTCAATATTAATTCTTGAATCCTCTCTTCAGGGCGGTTGGGATCTGACGACGAACACCTGATAGACGCAAATACCGATCAAAGATCATATGCAAATGGTCCTGTCAAGTGGTTTGAGGTCCCGAAGTATACTTGCAGAGCACCATTGGCAATGATTCCAGATGATCGAGGTATCTCATCGCTGGCCGACCGTAGTTTGTGGCCCAAGCTTGGCCGACGTGCAGCGTTTAGTGTAAGAATACAGAGGCACGCACTCATGCACGCACGACCCAACCCGACGTGGATGGCGTCCACGTGTGCGTGTCCGTGCAAGTGCGGAGGCTGTGTGTTCCGAGAGCAGTGCGATCATTCCGCTCCCGGCCCTTGTCGGGTGCGAGTTCTCTAGGAAGTGGTGTTGTGCTTATTTCGTGCGTCGCGAACAAAGAGCCGATTCGACGCAGGCTCGTGGTGCTCGATCTTAGCCTGAGGAAATGCCCCTCAGCCAGGACATAATTTCGACTTTGTTTCATCACCGGCACCGATCGCCTCGGCCTTGAAGGGTCGAAGAACGATGGCGGCCTGCCACCCCCGACCGCCCCTTCAACACTTGCAGCATCCTCAGCTTCAGGAGCCGAATGCCGTTAGCGTTGGGGTTGGCCTCGGCCTAGGGAACATTGGTACCCAGTCACAGGTTACTTCCCAGCAGCCCCACTATCCGCCGCATCTTTTGAACTGGGTCTACTTGGCGATTGCCGATCAGAATTCTCCCCAGCCCGCGGAGCAAACCGCAGTGCGGAGCGTAAGCAGCTCTTTTCAACATTTTCAAATATTTCAACCGTCACATGCCTGAGGGTTTTGGATTTGTAGCAGATCACGGCAAACCTCCACATCATCATCCAATCTGGATTGGATCTCTATGTTTTTCCAAGACTGTTAGAGTTGTACCACAAATAGACTCGCGGTGGTGGAATTACGAAAACGATAGTTCGACTATATGAACAGAGCAACTGAAGCTTGAAAGATGTGTTATAGCCTTGCGGTACGGTTTGGTCACAGATATAGAGTCGAATAAAGGTGGTAGAAATAAATTGGTCAAACTCTCGTATTCTTGGCTCGGGTATAATCACAAAATTGAAAACGTTCCCGGCGCGGCGCTCACGTAATGTTTCTCTGTCCTACAGTTCTAAATCCTTAATGCTCCGATTTTTCGTTACGTCAATGAAGAATGCGAGCGGATATTATGCTTTGTAATCACTTTCTACGACGTAGATATAATTACACCTCCGTCTTCTAGCTGACACGCGCGTTCAGACGCCATTTTTAGCAGTTTGATAGAGCAAGTTCCACTTTCTGGTTATTAGCGATTACAATGATGCAACTTGCGATTTTAAATTTACCCTCCCGCTCCGCGGACCGCAAAGGTAATCCTTTAAAAGTCTTCCGACCGAAAAATTCTTGAGACAACACATTCGATTATAATTAGAATGCACGGAAATCCGTGAAAAGTAGCGTTTCGACGCTTATTTATGCATATTCACGTCGCAGAATGACCGCAATATTGTTTCCGCTTTCAGAACAAACTTCTCCCAGCAGTATGGGGGAACTTCCCGACCGCAGCGTCTCAGACCTATTTACACCAAAATGCTGCCAGTCCTGGAGCGCCGATAGGACCCGGAAGTTTAGCTGACAGCATCGGCGATTTAGCTGAACATTTTACGGAACTTGGCCTTTTGGAACGAAAACCTACCAAGAGGCCACCGTCCACCTATCTGTGTCACTTGTGTTTCAAGAAAGGCCACTACATCAAAGACTGCCCTCAGGTAAGCCATTTTTTGTGCAGATTATAATTTTGCATTTTTTATTTCTCTGTTCGCAACGTACCTCCGCAAATGTATTATCTCTTTAAAATAGATAAAGACAGTTGAGCAGTTAATTGCGATTACAGACAATTCATGATTCACTGTTATTCCAGATTTCTAACATGCATAGCCGGTACATTACGGGTAGAAATGTAAACGAGTAAGCACTCACAATCAGTTATACTGGGTAAAGTAATCACGCGATATATGGTATGCCGTTTAAGAATATGCCAGTGTTTAACCGATATTACGTCACTCGTGTACTCCGGAGTAATATTGTTGGTCGTTCAAATTACGGCTTAATTGAGCAGAACATCTCGCGACTTAACTATGATGGGGGCTCCACGCACATCTAGCCTGCCTTAAAGTCTCAAGTAAAGCGTTGACCCTATATTTATTGCACCAACTACACCCTGACACGCGTTTCACTCGAGTTTCCCCTGCATATAAGTCACAAACACGTGCCCGTGTAACACGCACCAACCGCTTTCATTCTTCGTAACCATACACGTACGATACGTAATTATTACAATTTTATTCGGCCATTCAATACTGTATACGTGCATGATGCATATATTAATATATGTATATATAACAAATTAAGATCAAGGAACATGTATATCCCAGATACATGTCAGAAAATTTCTCGAAAAGTCCGATAGTACAATGGAAGTTAGATAAAAACAACATCGTTGAGATACGCGTAGGTAATTCCAGCTGAGCCACCAAGATAAATAGTACACAAAAGAATTATACCGTTCTCTCTTGCAATATATGCTGTACCTTGTCCAGAATTGGTGTGAGCTTATCCCTACATCCTTGTATAGGTATATAAGATAAGCTCGTATTACGCTCGCGGGTTTGAAGTGGCTGACGCCTGAGGTCAGTGCTGAGCTCAAGGGTTAATCTTTTAAGGTTTCACTGCATGGATTAATTTCAGGCATGTTATATAAACGAATAGTAAAAAAGTACTGGATGGCAAATTGGTACCCGGAATTGTTACCGGGCTTTTGGAAACTTCAATCTAAGTACTCGTCAAAACCTTATTTTCATATAAATCTACGCAACCCTCAATTTTCTTTCTAAACCTTACGTGAAAAATATTTTTTCTGACCTTATAGGTCACGTTGTTGACGTAATTTCTTTTTTATTACAGGCACGACCCAAGGGCGAGGGCTTGACACCTTATCAGGGCAAAAAGAGATGCTTCGGAGAGTACAAATGCCCTAAATGCAAACGCAAGTGGATGTCAGGGAACAGTTGGGCCAATATGGGGCAGGAATGCATCAAATGTCACATTAACGTCTATCCACACAAGCAGGTGAGTCTCGGGGTGGCATCTGCAGCTACATCCCCGTCTCACGTGCTGCTCTCACCCTCGCCCTCCCTATATGTAAGTTTCGAAACATCCCCATTCAACTTATAATTAATATTAGATCAATTAATAAATAAGTCATTAGCTGAATCTCTAATTGTTGATAAATTCATTATCAGGAGTACACTGAGATTCAATTACAATAATTTATCAGATTCTCCGTTCCGAATCGAGGCGTTGACTAAACTGACGAGTAGCATCCAAGTTAGAGCCACACTGACATTTAATTTATAAATATTCACTGATATTAAGATGAAGACTTTAAAAATTTTACGAATTGGCTCGTCTTAGAGTTTAATATTGTTAGGCAAATTCGTAAACTTACCAAGAATTTTTCTGCAACTGGCTTTGAATACCTTCACAAAATCCTTGCGAAGACTGCCGCAGTGTAAATAATGCAGTTCACCGGCGCTTTCTCAGGCCACTCTGCTACAGGCAATTTTTCAAATCGGATCATGCGGGTCCTGAAATGATAATAGAAAAAATCAATTTGTTAGTTATAGTAGGAGTCCTCTCAGGGCTTATTAACTCTCCAAGTAGTTTAAATATATGATGATACATGCTTCTGAGAAACAGGCTGAAGTCGCGGCTTTCTTTATTTAGAGCTCGACGCGTAGGTCTCCGTACAACACCACGACGCAAAAAAATAAATAATTGAACTATTGTTCTATATACAGTAACGATTTCTAGCACGAGTTTCGTGCTGCGTAATCTGGCAAATGCTAAGCTAATTATATATCGAGCTCAATTCTGAGATTTACTCGAATACACAGATGCGCATATTTACGTAGCTATCTAGGCATGCTCCTATGTAGGGACTGTATCAGTCATCATTCAGCTACACAAAGCAACAGGGATTATCACTTGAGTGAACAGGGTGGCGACAATTTTACTAATATAAAATTCCCTGAATTTTCCCGTCACAAAATTCAGAATTCCATGGCCTTTTTCCATGAAACTTAGATAATGTTGAGCCGCTTTTACGACCAGAAGCTCCAGAAATTATGCACCTTCCAATATATAGATTTGAATTACACAACACATAGTATTACTTTAAGGAGAATAGAACAACACATTTCTGAAATCGAGCTTACCCAAATTACAAAGTATAGTTGAACTTTGAAAAACATTTACAAAAAGAGGCAAATTTTCCCTGTGGACCGTCATGATTTCCTGACTATTCCTGGTTCTCCTGGTCTGTCGCCCCCCTGTTACGATTTCATACAGATTGTATAAATTAACTCTGATCACCGTTACATCCTAGTACAACCCAACTTTTGAGTGTAATTACCATTCTATATTTGTCTGCAGACAATTCCACACGATTTGTGGGCTCTATCTTTACGAAGACATCTGTTAAAACCATAGTTAGAAAATATTATCAATCAATTGCCGTTCAAAATTTGGCGTTGCTAGTGCCAAATTTCCAAAAAAAAAAAAAAAAATCAAAAGCCAAGATCGAAGCATAGCGGAGTTGATAAAAAAAGATATTTTATTTCCAGCGCCCGCTGGAAAAACCAGATGGTCTGGACGTCTCCGATCAAAGCAAGGTGCACCCGCAACATCTTTGTGAAAAATGCAAGACACTAGGATATTATTGCAGACGTGTGCAATAATTACTTACTGCACTATTTGTTTACACATTCGTACCTTAACGTTCGTGTACTTATAATGCCATGGATTGCTATACTTACAAGGGATACGTAACTAAAACTGTGAAGGTTTCGTAAGCAGGATGAAATTTCATACAAAAATATGATTTCGAACGCTCTTCGGTATCAAGTCTAAGCATCGTGGAGTTCTAACGTAGAATTATAATTCTTTTTTTCTTCATAGCTACTGTAATATTTCCTGTCGCTTGTTCCATGATGATCAAATAAGTAGTCATGTTATTGTGCCAGCATATCACCTATCCCTTTTAGTTATAACTTATAAATCTACGCTTAAATTAAACATAGTGGGAAGGGGCAGTTGATCTTATATTTGTTATTTCGGGCACTATTTATAGCCCAGCTAAGATTAGAGAACCATAGGAACTCCGAAGAGGAGGCAAGATGCTTCGGTAAGCTATTTACGTCTACTGACTGGTTTGTATTAAATAAGAAAGAACCAATCGAGTATTTACCTACTTGGAAAATTTCAAGTCATTTGCAAACATTAACATATAGAAATTCCATATGGAAATTCATACCAAATTATTAAATTTATGCCTGAGGTGAGATCGGTAAAGTAAAGCCTAACCCGCGGATCTATGTGTTCTGTATAAACTGGGTCCTGTCCGCGGGCCACTTAATCTGTATAAATTTGTGTTAATCAATATTTTATACATGTATATTTATATATATTTCGAGTTGTATATGTTATATAATCATATTCTGTATAATTATTTACTCACCAAGTGCCATGACAAAGAGAACTTTATATACAAAGAATTATTATTGTGTAATTAATATTGTTATTATTATTATATCGCTGTGCCAAATATACAAGCCAAAGATACTGAAACGTCTAATCTTTTGTCATCTTCTTTCAAGACCTATTAATTTATTTTAGAGAAGATGTGATAAAACTTAAAATTAACAATTATATGATACAATACACATAAAAAATGTACAGTTATCACGGCGTGGTGACAGTGAAAAGACGATCCGCCGCGGGATCTTCTGAAAAATATGCTGCAGAATTAAAGACAGTGGCTGATGAGGATGCATCTGTCGACATCTGGAATCAAATGAATATTTTTAGATAAGTTCGAAAGCATGTGTGCTCGACGGGATTAAATTTTGAAATCTTCTTTGAGTACCCGAAATTTCATAAATTTGAGGATAGCAAGAACAGTGAAATATTTCTTACAACTGGTGGAGAACCCTGATGCATTTGATGAACTGGACTGGCTGTCCCAGGATATTGGAGCGGTTGTTGATGCACCTGCTGTTTTTGTTGATGTAAATGTGAATATTGTTGCTGTGGTTGAAGAGGTTGAAGTACCGGAAGTTGTGTTTCAGTCTGCTGTGTAGCAGGTTGTTGCTGGTTATTCTGTTGTGTAGCTGTCTCAATATCAAGTCCAGTTTGATGCAAAGACGAATATAGATATTCCGCATGTGATTTTGACTGTTGATATTCTTGCTGCTGAGACAAATGTTGAAAATAAAGCTCGTGCTGCTGCTGATGTTCGAAATTTGTCTGCTGAGTCGGCATTTGAGTGATGTCGAAGGTCTGCTGCGCCACCGGCTGAACAGCCACTGGACTAGCTACACTTGGGGCCGGTTGATTTACAAGAGTGATCACTTGTTGAGTCTCCTTATTCTCAGTTACACAAGATGCCGAAGTTCCTGGTATCGGATTTGTACCACCAATCACAATTTTATCTGACTCTGAGGGAGATGGACAGATATCTGCGGTTTCTTCTATGGGTTCAGATTGGTGTGGAGATTGCTTCAGGGAAGACATATCTGGTTGTGGTGCGATTGGACTTGGAAAAGAAGGTTGTTGCTGCCCAAGTAATGTTACAACTTGTGGTTTAGAATGATCAGGTGATGGAGGGGCTGGCTCTGGAAAAAGTTCCGTCTTCAAATTAGGTAGAAAAGTATCGATCGCTCGCCATGTAGGTGACCAAAGGTTTGAGCTTGGAGCCAAAACGCCAGCAGATGCCATAACCAGCAACATATTCTTTAAGGATTCTGGAATGGCTTCGAAAAGTAGTTCACTATTATCAGCATACATGTAAGCTTTCAATAAATCTAAAACCGTAAGCCATATTGGCAGGAATCCAGGTAGTGTCAGCAAAGGAGTTAAGTGATGTAAAAATACTTTTGAGAGCAACGTTGCTGCTCTTACTCGAGTTTCTTCTACTCCAATTGGGTCATTTGGTGCTATTGGACCCAGAAGCTGGGCCAGCAAAGGAAATAAAACATGCTCGAGACATTGAGACCATTCTGCTGCAGCCAGCTGTGCCAAATCATGAGCGAGCAAAGCCCTCTGCAGGTAAGTTACAGCCGATGTACGAACAGATCTACGGGCATCGCAACATAGTCTTGCTATTCCTTGCAATAACGGTCGCCATCCCTGTGGCCACAAAGAAACTCCTTCTGCAGCCCCTCCTTCTTCAGCCCACCAACGGAATACTTGAGCAGTTCGTGTGTGCAGAGTATGCATCAAATCCAATAATTGAATGGGGGTTTGTTGATATCCAGCTGGTTCTTCCTGAACGCTATGAGCCTTATGACGTTTTCCTGCACTGACTAAAACAGCCTCCGCAAACGTTCTAACGCAGCGCACGCACAGTTCAAAGTTGAACGGAGTGACATGAGCAACATCCCTTACTAAGAATGCAAGGCTTTCACAACATTTGACGAGAGCTGCTGGATCATGATCATGTAGATCTCTGTCCAAGACTATTGTATCGGCAGTGACTGGCAAGGGAGCTTCTGTGCCAGTAGGAGAAACCAATACCCATTCTGGTATAGGACTAACAGGTCTTGGATCCAAAACTGAAGTTCTACTAGGTGCATCATCTAAAACTGTATTGTTATGTTTTGGAGCTAATGCTCCAGCACCCACACATTCTAATAAACTAAAAACAACTTTCCAATCTTCCGTGGTATGGATGTTGGCAGCACCAGTTTTTAAAAGTTCGAATAATCCATATGCAAGTTGCCTCGCCAAGGTAGCAGTTGTTGCCGAAGGTAAGTGGGTTAGCGGTGTTAGAGGTGGTAAAACAGCACCAGCCAATTCCTCGCCGCGCAACAATCTAATTGCTAATCTTAACATTCCAACAGCAACTCTTTCAAGCAGATACGCATGGTTCTCTCGGGCAGCCTTGGTTAACAATCCTTCGATGTGTGCTTGAACAATTGGCCAAATGCACATTACTCTATCACGATTTTGAATCGTAATTTTAAGAAGAATTTCGAGAAGAAAAACTGAAAGGTCCTCGTCGTGGGGATTTGCTGCGACTAGTGCTCCCACAAAAGATCGGAGTGATTCCACCTGAAAGTACATTATTTACGTTTATTAAAATCGTATTATACAGATTCAGTTATTGATCCGAATATATTGAAGGCAGACAAAAAATTTTTTACCTGTAGAAATTTACTTTCAGCAATAATCAATTCAAGTCTACAATCAGTTATGCACTGCGTTGCTCTCTTGCGAGCAGTGGCCTCTGCAGCGGGTGGAACTCGAGATGCATCTGGTGCAATGTACGAATACAGGCTGGAAAAAATGCTTTGTTCAACAGGAGGTGCTCTGGGAGTGACGTTCTTTCGAATCAGGGATACTTTCCCCGATAGATCAAGGAAGTCTTCACCTTCCGTAAGAATTCTCGGCAGCAGTTTAGCTTTATAAACAGCTTGCAAGCAATCTACGACGTTTCTCCAAGATGCTCTCAATGCATCTCCATGCCGATGCGTTACCTCAAAAAGAGTACGTGCGGCTAATTGACTACGACCACTGCCTCCTAACTGGAGAATCAGCTGTTCAGGCTCACCCCCTGTAGCCAGCCCTGTGAATTCACATAGACTGACAACCAATGTATCTAAATCACTACTCATTCCATAGTGGGCACTGATCGAGGCACACCTGTGTGGGTAAGAAAATTGCAAGATAATGATTGTAGAAAGGTTTTGATGACGATGCGAAAACAGGAACACTATGTCCTCACCTTAGGAATGCTTGAGCAACTTTGCGCTGTAAAGGTTTGTTTGAAGCTTCTTTATAGGCTCTACATAGAGCAGTTACAACAGGTGCCCAAGCATGTACGGCCAAATCCCTGTCAACAAGTTCTCCTCTTCTACCGACTTTTAAGTAGGTACTCTCGGGTCCAGTGCCTCTACGGAGTAACACTTTCCACAAGTAGTTATCTTTCACTAACCCAGTTTGTTCAGCTGGCATGACTATTTCTTCACTCCTAAAAATATAGTGGTTTAATAAATGATCACAATGTTTTCAACCAGATAAACGACAAGACTGACAGATCCGTAAAAGTAAATTTTATTGCACTCACTTAATAGCTGTGTAAATTTCATCTAACATATCTTGGTCAAAATCAGCATCACCGTTAACCTTTTTCAAATTTTTCTTGAACTCTTCTGCAGTCATAGGGTTACCCTGTCGTTTGGCATTATGGTTGTGTTGGTCTACATTCAACATGATTATAGCATAGGCCAACGTGAAAGCAGCATCAGCAGAAGCAAATGGTTTTCCATTGCTAGTCTAAAAAATGGCAATTTAAAAACTTGTCAAACTTCAGTAATTGTTGCTATTCTGCACCAAACTACGGCTTCTCTTGTTCAGTAATTTCAAATAAGCTGATTTCATTGGTATATGTTAAGAGATAATGAGGAATTAAATGCCATGTTTTTGCCTATAACACTTCTGATCGGTATACTAAGTACCTACACCTTTTAATCAACGATTATATTACTACTATACGCATAGACAAGCAGTTGAAAAATTCTCGATATTAAATAACGAATCAATAAATCATATTTCACTTACATGCCAGTGTTCAGCAAACTTTTCAAGCAGTAGTGAGATGAGTGGTGCTTCTCCAGGGAGTCGAAAAGACTCTAAATAGAATCGAAGAGCCTGATCAATGCGCGTCTGTTGAAAATCGAAGCTCTCGACAAAGCTTTGTAGCACTTCTCTGTTATCTCTCCTGCTAATGTAATCTCCTATTTCTTTTTTGTCAAGACCCGGATTTTCTCTCAATAGTTTAGCAATTTTCTGTGGATCTGGACGACCTATTGTACCCCCAAGTAAGCCCTTTTCAGCAAGAACATTGATTCCAGACTTAGGTTTGGCATTGAACTGTTCAGTTCCAAGGACTAGCCACTGTGAAAAAGTGTCAAAAAATCTGTTAACTAATAGTTGTACAGAAGACCTGATAAACGGTAATTCACATTATTTGAACTTACTCTCTTGTTAGCTTTGGTTGCAAGTAACTCATCTCTAGTAGGTAAATTTTGTGACGGTGGATGTCGAGAAATTCTTCGTTGTTCTTCGACTCCCTTACACCTGGACTCAATTCCTTCGATCAACATTATCAACGCATCTAACGATATCAGTAGTATACTGTGCATACTACCTGACACTGTTGAAGCATTCTGAAACATTACGATTAATTTACCTATAAGATAGTTCAGGCAAATTTATTATTACATATACGTACTATACAGGATACAAATGTGAATATAATGGTAATCATAAATGCTAAGTTGTGGGAAGTGATAAAGAAATTGTCATCAAAATACTTGGATTTTGATTTACCTTTGAAAGTAACTTTGTAAGATCTTCGTAAAGATTTTTAGAATAGAGTCCACAGTCATAATTAAGATATAATTCTGCTGGCAAACCAGGTATCCGCCATAGCCTCACTATGGCTTCTGCAACAACGGATAATTATTGATTGTCAAAATTTGATTTTAAAGTTCTATTTTCTTGTGGTTGAACTGTGGAAATATTCAGCGGTAAAAACTTACCCAATGCTAACTCTCGCTGTTCATACGTTATTCTATTTGAATCTGAATTTACAAGTTCCATCAACTTTGTGAAGTAATACTCCATTTGAAATTTGAGATACTCTCTTAATGATTCAAATAGCAAAAATGAAACTTGAAGATCTGCTGCAAGGATTGATAGCCTATCAGACCCCAATAGCTAGATTTGGAAAGAAAAGAGTTAAGCCATAAAATTGATACTGCACAAATGAGTACAAAAAAAGAAAGTCAATTCTTAGGTATCAAATCAAATTAAGCCGCAATGTAAGAATTATTTAATTACCAAGATCAAATTTCTGCATAAGTCATCTTTGACGAGAGAAAGTAGTGATGGGAAATTGGCAAGAGTATCTGCGGACACTTCCAATGTTACCTGCAGCAAACTGAGCCCTAAGTGCATCATTACTTCAGTGTTTTGTTTGTCCAGAGGACTGCAAAGAGAAACTAGAAATCTAAAGAGTTCCCGAATACATAACGCTCCATAGGGTGCCAACTGTTGGAGAGGTGTAAATCTCACTCCCTGAGTGTTAACATATTCTTCTGGAAGCTCTGCATCCTCCTTCATTTTTGGCAATCCAACTTCCTTATTCATATTACTATTATCGTCTATAGACAAGTCCTCCACACTTCCAGTTGGAGATTGCACCAAATTTACTGATTCTTCTTTTACTTCCGGTGGTGTATCCCCTAAAATTTGGGATCGATATTATTAGTCTAAGAATTCTGAATTTTGTAAGCTTTTAGTCCAACTAGCTATCTTAAATGCAGAATTCATTTGTTTTTGCTATTGAGAAAAACATTTAACCAAACCGGAAAATAAACTATTATTATCATTACTTGATTTAACATACCCTGAGGAATACTTGGATTTTGTTTGACGGAAGATTTATCTTGATCATCAGGTACAATTTTAGCTTCATCGGCCTTATGCTCACTTTCTTTTTCTGCATCATTTGGTAACGCTGGTTCTAGGCCTTCTTTATTTTCAATTTTGGCAGATTCGTCATTTTTAACGGGATCTTTTGAATTATCCTGATCAATGCTAGTCAGTGTATTGAGTTGATTTTTGTCGGAATCTTCTGTTTTCGCTTCAGTTTCAGTCACATTAATTTTGTTTTCACTTTTTTCGTCATCAGCCCTGTCTGGGGTTCCACGATCTAGTGATCCTTGCATATCGACAATATTACTCGATGGTGTAATCGGTGTTGTTGATAAATGACTGGCTCTAACTCTTTCAACAGGACTGAGAAGTTGTGTCTCATTTTCATCATCATCAGGGGATAGTTTAGATTTCTGTTTAACGTGAATTTTATTCTTTCTATTTTTAGTACGGGTATTCTCCATGCCATTGGTTCTCATTTTCTAAATACATATAAAATACACATTGGTTAGTAGAGTTGAATGTAAAATTTTTGTTCATAGCTTCATAGCTAAAAACCATACCGGACCTAAACGTGAAAACAATGAAGTGAAGACGCCGAAGTGGCTTATTTCCATGTTTAGGCTAGGTATTTAAATGTATAACATTGCTAACGATACCACTCGGCATTCAAGTACTGACTTTCATGTTCAAAAGAACCCTAGTATCATCTGCAAATTGCGGTAGTCTGGTGAAGAGATGCTGCACCATATCCCTCAAACAGTGTTCTGCAGTTCTCCTAAGCAACTCTAAAATACCACAATACAGTCTTTGATTAGATTAAAGATAATGCAACAGGTTCCTGATTTACTAATAGTTGAGAAAATTACCACTGAGCCTTGTTTCAAAGCATATTCTAAAGCAGCTCAGCATAATTTCACAAACACTTTCGTTTGAAAGAAAGTTGCCGGCAGGTGAGAGCACAAGACCTCGTAGAACTTGCAGAATACGCATAAGGACCACTCCATCTCCTGAAGCATCCGTTCCCACAAATCTTGCATGAGTTACAGCATCAGCTACAGATTCAACGCAAGGAGCTACTGCGTTGTGATCAGGATCTAACATTCAAATGAGTAAACCTTACATTATTAGATCTGTCAAATTGACAACTTATTTGCTTTTTCAGATTAAGACAGATTACTATACTCGGATATCCCAGAACAAGATAGACAATGCAAGTAGCCAGTACATGCTTACCAATGAGGCCATAGGATATAATCTTATTAACCGCTGATAGTGCTAGACTAGTAACTGGGCCGGTTGTCTCTTCAGACCTGATGACTTCAAGAAATGGGGCCAGAAATACACTGGGTTCAAGATGGGCTAAATTATCAGCATCATTCAACGCTTCTTTCAAACTTGCTAGGCCTTTCATCAGCGTATCCTGGTCTTCATCCTACGGGTGCAATCATATTCATAAGATTTTGAAATGACAGCAGTGATGAAATTTTATATACAATTATAGTAACTAGTGATATTTGGTATTATCTTCAAATATAAATAGGCACTTGCAATATTTGTATCTATTCTACATGTCTGTTATTCAATTCTAATGTAAGAATATCAGTATTTTCTCGTGATCGAAGATCATTCTGTTAATTCCGCTAAACAACATAAAAATTCAAATTTTTCTCAATATTACAGTGTTATTTTCAAGTAAACACAATGCCACTTTACTGTTGGGAGACTTTGTAGAAAAGTTTAAATTTTTGAATACATTACAAAATATATAACGAATTTTCTGTGAAAACGATAAAAATTCTTGCTGATCCTAAGGTTTCAAGGTTACCGTATCATCCAACTATCAAAGATTTGACAGTTTTCTATGGAATATATTATTACTGCATGATAATGATATTGCAAATTATAAGAATGTATTCGCAATCCACATCCAGCTGCTAATCATTAATAAATCATTGAGACATTCCAAGATTGAGAGAATATTTCACATGTTCTGGACATGAATTACGAACTAAGGTCAAATCAGGCACAATCAGTTCAATAACTCTGTAACATACATATGAAGAAACTAAGAAAAAAATGCCTGCTCACTTCAAAACTATATGTATGAATTAACAGAAGTACACAATTGAGACTTTAGGAAATACATTAACGCTGACTGGTAAATGCATAATTTAAATTTCCAAGCCTGCCTGCTGCAGACGTTGAATGAAGTTATTTATTGTTGAACGGTGGAATTGGCTATACCATGAGATAAGACAGACATACGAAGAGGTAGATCAGCTGACGTGACCCGTCTAACCTGATGGGAATGCGAAGACCATCGGGCACCTCGACGCATCGCTGTCATGAGGAGGCTGACCTCGCCCTCAACCACGTAAAGGCCGCCCCCGGGGCAGCCCATCTTCCCGATGTTCATCTTCGCCGTTATACTCGCATTTACATCATTCTTCACCAATTTCGTACACACAACCACGGATCTATACACCGCACGCAACTCGATAAGCTATCGCCAAATGTCAAGACTTCCAACACGATACCATGGGTTAAATAGCTGAGTATAGAAGGTTGATTGTTACGTCAAATTACATGTCAATTTGATGGGAACGACTGACACGCCATCTACAATCTCATCCAAAAGATAAAGTGAAAATACAAAAAGTAACCTGAACGCGTTGACTGACTGCGAGTGCTTCGTTCGAACTAGTGGTGATCCGGGTGATCCGATGATCACCATTCTCTAACATCGTTGATTTCCGGTCTGGCGCACTGTTCTACAAGTCCGTTGACATTTTAAAAATACAGGAGCTGAAAATATTGCTTTAAATTTATTTAAGATACCGCAAACAAAAAACAACTGCAACATGTCCAGTTACAGCGGTGTCAGTCAAGTTTCAAGTGAGTTCAAGTTATAAATGTCGTTCTAATATTAGACTAAATTGAAATTGGTCTACAGAAGATCGGCGGTAATTTATTATTGAAGTTGTACTGAAAACTGACTACTACTTATGCCGTTGACGGAAAAATTTAAAGACGTTTACCCTTGGGCAAATTTTCTTGACGGGTATTCTGCGGATAAGTCGACCTGGGGCTATGAGATGACATATTAGCAATCCGGTAGCTTCCTTACCTCGGAAGCCATCTAAAATACAATCCCATAAGATACACAAAACCCCATTAGGGTAACCGTCTTTAGTCAGCGCTTATGCACATATATATACAAAAAATTTTGTATAGACAACCTTGTCAGCTTCCACTTGTTTTCATTGCTAGTGAAATAATTATTTACAGACATATCAGGAATATCGCTGATGTCTCATTCAACAAGCACCCGCTGTCCAATAGATTGGTCAATGGAATCCTCGGGGCAAAAGAATCGAACCATGCGATTTCCTGTAGGATGTACTAACACTAAGAAACGCACTATTCAGTTGGAGGAAATAAACAGAGCATTTGCAAAGTGCAAGGGTCTACTTTCTGATTATGCAATTAGGAAACTGATGTATGAAAGTGTTATAGAAACATCGTTCAATAGGGATGAAAAATTGCCACAAAGTACAGCAAAAAAATTGAAACAGTTAATCGCAGTCCATGAAGTTGAAAAGTACCTGCACCTACCCAACAATTCGAATGATATAAATGAAAAGATCACTTTGTTGGGAATCACAAACTTATCCAAAATTCATTTAAGCTATGAAGAAAAACTAAGCATCAAAAAATCAGTTAGTTGTAATCTACGCAAGAAGGCTCAGGCATTTTTGTCAAGGTAGAGCTAGATTCTAAAGTTGAAAACCTAATTATGTCAAAAATTCACATTCTTCTTGAATTAAAGTAATATACTAATCTTGGCAAGATACGAAATTCTGATTTTGAAAAAGTTAGAAGGTAACAAGTATTAAATCACAGTATTCACGGTTGCTATGTTAATCCTTTCTGAAAGAATTCTTGTTGGTTAGAATTATTGTACAAACATACTTATTTCGTTTTCATCATAAACCAGTTTCCAGTTTCAGTCACATTTCAAGTGATAGACTCACAGCGTAGATATTAAGTTTGGTGTAATTTTATTTCAAAGTTGGTTGTATGATGAAAACTGCTAGATATATTTCATAATTCAAACAGCTAAATTTTTCATATCTTAATTTCCAAACAACAAAATCGCGGGATTATAAACATGACCTATTTTTGTATACAGGTTCACAGTGTTGGGCGGAAATTTAGAGGAATTCAAGAAGACAGACGAATTGAACAGGCATAAAAAAATATCCGAAGTTTTTGAAATGGATCAGTTACAATGGAAGCAAAAAATCGAACAAGAATGCGATATGTACGAGAAAGACATCTTAGAATATAAAAAGTTTTTCAGTGAATGGATAAATTTGAAATATAGTGATATGAATGACGCACAACTCAAGAATGCATCAAATTTACTGGCTAAAGCACAAGTACTCGAAGTACAGGGAAAAATTACTAAATTGAACTGTATTTTGAAAATGTTTCACGAGACACCAATGACACTAGAAGCGTATCAATTATTGGGTTCCAGTTTAGACAGCGAGATTTCCGATGTAGAAGATCAAATACAGAAAAAAGAAACAATAAAAAAATTATACCAAGATCTCAGTGGTACTGAATATGACCAAGTTGCTCGAAGATATTCAGAATTGTGCAAAGTCATTGAAAAAAAAAAGCGTATGATTGAGGACTTCTGAATTGAATAACTTTTGCTACTACGTATCTTGAAAGATAGTGGTTAATCGTTTTCAGTTTACAATTTTCCATGTAAAATACTTTTATGTTGTTAGTTTTAATTAACTGTTTAAAATAAATTGTGATCGACAATACAGATGTTTTTTTTCAATCGAAAATAATCCCAAGATCATATGCAATAATAAATGAGCATTCGGAGCTGTAATCAAGTATCCCGAAAACATAATTTATTCGAAATTATCGCCGAGTATAGGCTTCCATAACAGAAATTGAATAGTTGATTATATATTTACATTAAAATTTGATGATTTTATTTCTGGCCTTACTCTGATCATCGGCTTTTTCCTCTTTAGTATTATCTTCATGTAACGATTCTATTTGACTGTTCGTAATTTTATCAGCAGTAATATTGGCTTCTTCTTTTTCCTTGATAAGATCTGGACAGTCTTTTTTCAAATGTGTCACATCGCCGCATATCATGCAACTGCCTCCTTGAGGGTACAATCCCTTAGGGTTATCTGGACATTGTTTAGCGATATGCCCTTGTTCTCGACAAATGAAACAGCTTGCGTGTCTAAATTCTTGGCCTTTAACTACTCTACATTCAAAATGAGTGTGTTCTGCAGATCCACATTTAAAACAGATTCCAGTACCAGCTTCGTCACGACCGAGCTCAGGGCAATCTGAAAGATTATGGCCTGATTTACGACAGTGAAAACAGACTCGCTTTCGTTCACGTGCCAGGGCTTTTTCTGCTTTACGCCTTTCCAACTTCATTGCGATATTTATGTCCGAGCGAGGAATACCTGTAAAAATAAGGAATTTTGAATTGCTAAATATTTTCCGACAGCAAAATAGTTTTGTATCTTAATAGTTTTGTCACAAGTTTTCGTAAGCATGGAACTATTTGATGCCAAGATAAAAGGTGAGATTATTCTTTAAATCCGTTGCAGTGAACTCTTACTTTACAAGATACCTAGCTTATGCAAATTTACCTTTGATAATCATGTTTTTTTTAAGTTCCTCCAGGCGGTCTGCATCTTCTTTTTTTACAGGGAATCCATCGTACTTAACAACTTGAACTTCATTGCCATTAATCATCATGTTGACAACACCTTCATCAGGTTTGCGTCTCTTATATTCCCCTTTCTCATTTTTGCCTTTTTTTCTTTTTTGAGCCTTTTGGCTCTGAGAATTATTGTCATTAACCTTCTTTGAATTATCAGAAACTAAATTCTCAGTGTGAGCCTCAGTACTACTATTAGCTTGTGTTTCTAAATTACCTTTTTTTCCACTAAATGCTTTATTTTTTTCAATGGAATTGTTACGTTGGTCAATTTGATTACCACTTTGGGTAGATGTAAGCCCGTGCAAATGACGGGCTGCTTGTCTTCCAAATTTTACCTGATTACTCCATTCATTTCCTTGTACATCAAAGCCTTCAGAACTATGATTCTTCTGGGTGTCTGTAGTAGTAACTTGACTTTGATTTTCAAGGTTCGTGTTAGTTGTTTTATTCTGCTTTTTTTTATTCCGTTTTTGGCGTTTACTTAACTTTTCGAAATGTCCTACCTGAGCTTTAGTAATACTATCTTCCACTGCACAATCACCGTTCGATAACTCAGCTTTCTGATGTTGCTGCAACAGATCGATTGCCACTTGACCAATATCTGCATTAGGGTTTGCTTTCTTCGATTTATTTTTCCATTCCTTGTGTTGTTTAATTTTCGAACACCGTTCTTCTACCACAACAGAATTAGACTTGGCCTCTAGCAGAGCATCACTAGGGCTTGAATCGATGACAGCTTTGTTCCTTATGTCTGAACTTTTTGGCACATCAGTTATCTTTGCAGCCATTTCTGTTTCCAGTCCATTTACATCGAGCTTTTTTTTCTTAGCTGATTTTGGTTGAACTTGACCAGTAGTACTAGAATTTTCGACCTCATCACCAGTATCTTGAATGACACTCTGCTTTTTGTTGTTTACTTTCACAGAAACTGCGAGCACTTGCTTGTTACAAGAGTCATCATTTGAGCCCTGTACCTTGACAGACTTCTGATTTTTCTTTTTATTCTTTTTGCTGCCCTCAATATTGTGTAATTTATCAATTTTATTTTTCTTGGATTGTAGCTCTGGAACATTGTCAAATGCTGCCCATTCATGATTCACATTCCCAGAAGTATTACAATAAAATAGGTCATCCTTTTCTGCGAGTAACTCAGTAGCATTTTTTGGCTTTTTCATGACAGTCTTAGATGCAGTTTGACTGTCTTCGAGCTGCATTTTCATTATACTCCATGGCGTAGCCTCATCAGGCACACGTTCATTGGATGCTTTGGAGCCCTTAGCTCGGGTAAATCTAGTCATGTTGGATAAGCTTCAAGCAAAGTGACAAGGCAGCTGGAAGGTACCTGAAATTACAAAGAAGTCACATCAACTTGTAACGACGCAACCAATTTTCAAGTAATAGTTGTCGAGGTAGAAAAATCGAAGTCAAATAGCGTGCTACTTCAATCTTGTTACATATATATTATTCGAGGTTATACAAGCAGCCTGCTCGAAATATTAGAAATGAAATGCAACCGCAAGGTGCTGGAATTTAATGAACTATCATTAAAAATAACATTAGTGACGCATTAGCAATTTTATCCCGACATGTCTATCAATTATTTTTCGCATTACCTTCGGCGCACTTGACAACTTAATAAACCACGTGGTCGGTAGTTTTCGGTGCACGGAATCCCTGACAGAATTATACTCTTTGGACTGGACGGCAGACGGCGACATCGATCCCCCGCCACTTAACCAGACTCGACGAAAAAACCCGGGAATGTATAATTCCGATTACGGATATACCTAACCTCAAAATTGCTGCCAGCGATGAAAATCAGAGCAGAATTAAACGATTGAAGGGCTAGCCTACAATCTGATAAAGAAAGTGAAACTCAAGTTGCTACCCTGCTATCAGTGCTGCCAGCAAATACCGCGCGCATCCATGTCATATAATGTAATCAGAATTCAATAAAGTCCACGTTATCAATGCGTATCAAGGGCAAGCATTGATCTTGTTTTCCCACTTTCAGATATACTTGTTTTTGTGAACTGCAGCAGTCACGACTCACGGTAGCACTGAATGCATAATTACGGAGGTCGACCAATGTCAGCTCTGTTCTCAACGAACTAACCAATAACGTTACTTTTTACTTTCACCCACCGTTGCGCTGCCGCGAATGCCGATGATTTTAAGTTGGTACTGATCCTAAATCTGTATTTGTAGCACCATTTTCTTCACAAATCAACCGACAACTGCAAACGCCGGTGAAAATTGTCGAATCCGGATGAAAAAGAGGCGCGGATATATATTAAAATTTGTGAATTATTGGCGAAAACGACATGGAAACAATAGAAGAAAACCCGCACAACGTGCTAGGCAGTATATTGAATGAGGAAGAACTTACACAGATTCCAGAGGGTGTGAGCAAAAAGCTGAAATCATATTTCGATGAACGGTTCGAAGAATTTATCACTGCTAAAGCTGTGTTTGAGACTGCCAGAAAAAATCTCGGTAAGATTATCGTTACTTTCCAGCCTCCGGTATTGACTGTTTCGAAACTCAATTTAAACAGTTCATCCATATATGTTTAACCATCCAATTTTGATTTCTTTATGTGCCAGAACAAAGGTTAGAGACTCTGCAAAAGGATTACAATGAACAGAAACTGGATTTCGAAGAATGTAAAGGCAAACTGGATCTGGCCAATAAATACACAAATGAGCTTCAAACCAAAGTTGATGAAACTAGGTCTGAAGCAACAAGATTACAAGAATCACTCAGAAGGTACTAATATCTTTAGTGCGTCTCTTCTTCCTAGCTTTGGGTTCAAGTTCACAGTTGAAGACATGTACGAGTAGACAATTTATTTCTAAAACTCCGGGCAGTTCATAAAACATGTATATTTTCTTGAATTTTCTGGGAAAGATAATGGCTATTATAAGTTGCCTAACAAATTAATTGCCTCCGACTTCCTTCGAACCAATAGATATTTCGCATTTCAATATTAGTACTTTATTATTGACACATTTTATATAGATTAGAAAAGGATAATGCAGAGCTTCGACGTCAGCGGGATGTGGCTACAGATGAAAGAGATGCACTCCAACTACAAGTTGAGCGTCGAGACGCAGAACTTGAGCGTACACATGCTGAGCTGCAAATGCTTAGTACGCAGTTGCAGACAGCGGTGACTGCTAAGTGTCAAGCTTTGGCAGACACTGAGGAGATCCGCAGTCGTGAAATGACTTTAGATTACAAGTCAGTAGACATTGTATTTTTTAACTCAAGTTATTCAAGTATTTCATGTCTCTTAACAGAGAAATATAAATCCTTATTGGGACTTTGTGAACATGTTTCATTTATTTTCAGGGAACAGCGTCTGGAGAAAGAGCGAAACCTTTTGTCTCAACAGATGGCGAATTTAGAAGAAGAGCTATCAAAGCGCACTGGAGAACTTCAAAATGTTCGTGCTGAATCATCCAAGAGATCACTGTTGACGGAAACCCAGCTTTCACAGCGTGAGGAAGAACTGCGAATAGCTAATGATGAAATTAGTAAACTCCGTGAAGGAAATTCCCTCATCACCAAACGCTGTGATGAGATCGCACAAAAACTAGAAGAACAAAGAGCTCATGAGCTTTCAATGCATGCTTCTTATCGTGAGGAAGTTAACGCTCAAACTAGATTAGCTGACCTTTATAAGGGAATGGCAGATGAAGCTAATGCCAAGGCTGATGAATTTAGTTCAGCTGTCAAGGAACTACAATCCCTACTTGAACAAGCCACTGAGCAGTATGGTGTGCTTGAAACACAGCACAATGATTTACAAATACGACTTGATGAAGAGGTTGCTGAAAAGTCACAAAAAATCGAAGAGCTTGAAAAAGAATTAGAGCGGGCAAACGATCTGCTGAAGGATGCCAAACAAGGTACAGTTTTAAAGTTGGACATCTAATTTTCATCAAATTTAACACTTAGTGTAAAAACAATTGCATGTAGAACATACTTGTCAATATTTCTATTTGATCAGCTTAATTCATGAAAGTTGTTCGATGAATTACCAGACATCCACATGATATATTAACCACGAGCATTCTAAAAAAGTTTTGATCGAATTATTTACTATGTGCCTGATAGAAATGTTAGACCACGCAGTGGAGCAGCTGGCTCCAACAGCAGCAGTAGCAAGTAGACTGCTGAAAAAAGGCTCCAGCCTCACCCAAATTTATACCCAACTGGTTGATGCCACCAACGAACTGGCAATCGAGAAAGAAGAAAATGAGCGATTGAAGTCACAAATGAATATAATACTTCGTGAACTTGAAGATAAGGCACCAGTACTTCAACAACAGCGTGACGATTATGAAGCCGCAGTTGCCAATGTTACAACGCTCACTTCACGTCTTGATGACCTCCTTGCTGAAAATCATCGTTTGCAAGAATCCGCAGATGAGGCCTCGCGCATTGCGAACCATCATGTTCGGGAAAATAAACGGCTAAAGACGGAGCTTGCAGATCTCGCTAGACAGGTATTTCCGTATATTTTAGTTTTGTTTTCATGAATTACTTTTGTGATGTCTCAAACACGACTCAATACAAAAAATATGATGATGTGTCAAATGTCTCATAGGAACACCTGTACAGGCGTATAGCCGTGTTAGTGGAATTATATTTTGTCATTCCAGGTCTGTTTCCTTCTCAAAGAAGTCCAGGAGAGTCGTGGAGGTTCGACAGCACTCTCTTCCACAATGATGGAATCTGACGACCTAGCATCTTCTCAAATTATCAGCAAAAAGTTGGTTACCTTTAGAGATATTGAAGAACTACAGGAAAACAATCAGAAATTGTTATCAATTGTCAGAACATTATCTGCAAGACAAGAAGAAATTGAAAAGGCAACTGATGAAATAAATTCTGGAGAGATGAAAGAAAAACTTGATAGGTACTTTCCTTTCACAATAAGTCAATGATATATTTCACTCCACTATGTAATTTGATGTAAGTAACGCATTTAACGATACATGAAAGTAAATATTCTCTCATTTCAGGTATGTAGAACAACTATCTGACATGCAAGCAGCGCAGGACCGACAATCAAAAATGCTCGAAGGTTTGTTGCGACAAAGGGATATGTACAAGAATATGTACCAGCAGTGTTTGAATCAGACCTCAACCAATCGCCGAGAGTCTGTCACAGACGAGGAGAAGGCAGAAATGGAAGTAGATCAAAAGGAAAATGAAAGAGAAAATAAGAAGAAAGAAAACGATGAAAAGGATGGGAAAATAACTGAATTGGAGTCTAAGTTAAAACAACTGCGTGACGAGTATGATGCATATAGAAAAGAGAGAGTCGCACATGAACAAATGCTAGGTGAAGAAATTGAGAGATTGAGAAAAGAGGCAGAGGTCAGTTCTGCACGCAGTTGCCGATTGAAATCGCAGTTGGATTCTGCTAATGAGCGATTCCATCTTCTACAGGCCAATGTCAGCTCATACAAATCCCAAATTAAAGTTCTTGAGGAAAAATGCAGTAATTACAACACAACCATTGGTATGAAAATGTCTTGTATGATTCAAGAATGATTTGATGAATGAATGTGCCAGGATATTACATTATTTCACATTTAAGTTGGAGTTACAATTATTCTGATTCATAAGTTGCGACTGATAAATTTTTCAACAATATTATGTGATTGAATTATTTCAGGGAAACATGAACAGAGTATAATGATATTGAAAGATGAAACTTTAGATGCACAAGCTCGTCTGTCACGAGCTGAGGTGCAGTTAGAAAACCTCCGACAAGAAAGGCAATTATTACGAGATTCAGAGGGACGCCTGTTAAAAGAGCGAGAGGTATTGCACAGAGAGAGACAAACGCAAGCTTTGTTACGAGCAGATGTGGAAGCTATTAAAGCCAGTTTGGAACGTTCTCAAGCAGAGGGTCAATTACGAGCAGAACAGCGTCTTGACGATGCTACTAGCGAGTGTGCAGCTTTACGTAGAAGACTTCAAGAAGAACAAGATCGGTTCCGTGAATTAGCTTCTCACTTAGAACGCCAGTTGGCTACTGCACAGCAACGGCTCACAGAAGAACGTGAGATGGCGGAGAAATTGCAAACGGACCTTGAAGCTGCTCGCGAAGTTCACATTGAAGATGTACGACGTATCGAAGATTTTAGTGCTAGACTTAGACAAGCTGATGCACATTCAATAGCCAAACCCATGATTGGTGAGTATATACATGATGTTATTTTGTATTTTGAAATTTAATAATTATAATGTTGTTATTGTTTGGAAAATATGTTAATTTTCTTGCAGGTGATGATAATATGATCAAGAGACTGAAGGAACTTGAGGTTCAACTCACAAGTAGTCAAGCAGAAGTCAGATCACTTTCAGAACAATTGAAGGCAGCTCACCAACACAGCCAACAGTATTGTAATATAGCCGAAAGCTCTGAAAGCCAACTTCGAGAGTTGACAGCGGAACAAATAAAATACAAGGAAAGAGTTGAACAGCAACTTAGAGAAACACAAGCTGTAATAGCATCACTTAAAAAGCAAAATCAAGACTTAGAAGAGGAACTTAGCCGTGTTAAATCAGGACGCCAAGAAACAGACTCAGAATTACGAGAAAAGCTAAATATTGCTGAAAGACAATTGGAAGAACTCGGAGAATTGAGACACGAGTTACAGATAGCTCAAAGCGATCTACAAGCTGCGTCAAATGCTGTCAAAGAAACTGAAGAAAAATATGCTAGGGAAATGCTCCTGCACTCCACTGACTTGCAGGTAAATATTCTATGTACATACATTCCCTTTCTAACTCTGAATGTCCGTGTATTTGTATCTCATCATTAATAATATTGTTATGTTATTGTAGGCCCTTGCACGACTCAAAGAAGAATCCGGTGCCGTTGCAGAGAAAATCTCTCATCTTACCCGAGAACGTGACTCCGCAATCGAGTCACTACAAATTGAAAAGGCTGCCTGGCATGAGAGAGAACAACGGTTGAATGAGGAAGTTCATGAGTTACAAGTGAGAATGAAAGATTTAGACACACAAAACTCCTTGTTGCATGATCAAATACAAGAGCTAAGTGATCGCACGGCTGTCATTCAAAGTCAACAGTTGAACGCAAGTCGCTCCGTAAGCCCTGATACCAGTTTAGAAGCAATGAATCGTAGCTTCAGTGGACTTGAGGATGATTCTAAATCAGCGGAACAGCTCTTAAGAGTAATGAAATATCTTAGAAGAGAAAAAGACTTGGCTGTTGCAAAGTTTGACGTTCTGAGAGCGGAAAATTTAAGACTTAAGTCACAGGCTGAGGTAAGTGATAAATATTCCATTTCACTCAATTTTTATTTTTTATTTTTTCTCAGACAGGATATCAAAAGATTCTTGGTATTCGAAAGTATAGAAATATCAATAACTCATATCGAAATAATAACAGGCACTAGAGAAACGAATGAAGGAAGCAGAGACATTGCTCAACTCACAACGTGAAGAATCGGAAATTGATGTTGTGACAACCTCGAAGCATTCTGAACTATTACGCAAAGTTGAAACGCTGAATGCTATCACGGATTCTAATCGTATCCTGAGAGAAGAGCGAGATAGTCTACTGGTTCAAGTATCAGATCTAACTACAAAAGTAACAGCACTTTCGGCTGAGGTGGTACCACTTCGTGACAAAGCTCGAGAATTGACAACTCGAACTGAAGCATTGGTACAAGAGAATGACAGCCTTAAAGCAGAAGCTACTAGGTGGCGTCAACGAGCCAATGCTCTAGTAGAAAGAGCTAATAAAGCAAGTCCTGAAGACTGGCGACGATTGCAAAGTGAACGACAAAATCTTAGTAAACTGCTGACTTCTGAGCGTGAAACGCATGCAAAACAAACTGATGAATTGAATTTACTGAAGGTAGAGAAATCCAAACTGGAAGAACAACTCATCCAACAGCAACGTCAGATTCAATCTCAGAGCGAACAATTATCCAAGAGCTTAGAAGATAGCCGAAAGCTTAATCAAGACTTGAGCGAATCACTTGCTAACTCAGCTGCAAAATTGAAAGAAGTGACTCTACTGCGTAAAGAACTCACAGACAAAGAAGTTGTACTGAATGATATCAAAAATAAAGAATTGAAGATCCGTACAATTGCTAAGAAATACAAGGCACAATGTGAAGAACTAAGTAAAACGCTTGAAGAAGAGAAATCTAAACAGCCACAGTTACAAGCGACTGGAACAGCTGTGCAAAATGTGGAACGCGAAAATCAATTGAGGGAAGAGGGGCGGCAAGAGCTGCGTCAGGCAAATCTTGAATTGTCCACTCGAACTGAGGAACTGACTCGTCAATTGACGGCTGTGCAAAATGAAACGGAAGCCCTGAAGAAAGAAGTTGAAACCTTAAATAAGGCTAGTGTTGAAAAGGAAGAGCGTGCAAAACAAGTACTTAAAGGCGCGAGAACAAGAATCATGCAACTGACAGAATCGAAAAAGGTTTGCGAAAAAGAATTGAATGATTTAAAGTCTAAAGTTGAATCTAATTCAGGGGAATCCGAAACTTCTGATCATGATGCGAGACTGGCTGCCATCAAATCTCAAATGGAAGGAAGAATTTCACGTCTAGAACATGAAAAGACTGAAGTACATGCTGAAAAAGAAGCTCTTCTCCAACGAGTTAATCAATTGCAAAGACAGTTGTCATCTAGTGCTGGCGGAGTCAGTGTTACGAATGAACCACCAACAGCTAACATTAAGCCCATGTCAGCCCGTTCAGAAACTCCGCTTGCAAGCATTCGTCCCATGACCGTTGTGGTACAGTCTAGGACTGCAGCTGTTTTGCCCACAACTGCAGCAGCTCCCGTTTTAGTAGCACCTCAACAACAGCAGCAGCAGCAACAACAACAACAACAACAACAACAGCAACAACAACAACAGGCCGTTCACACTACTGAAACTAGTTCACCTACCAGCAGTCATACTGACTATCAACCAGCCAGTACAAGCAGTTCGTCCCAGACCACTGCCAGCAATTTGCGGCAGCTAGCAGTTCAACCACAACTCAGTGAACCAGCGGAATCCACTCAGCGAGAAGACCCTGAAAGTGCAGAACCTTTGAGCTTACAGCAGCAACAGTGCCAACAACAAACTCAACAGCAGCAACAAACTGTGGCATTGGTCAGTCCGAGAGTCGAACAACAACAGCAGCAGCAGCAGCAGCAGCAACAACAACAACAACAGCAGCAGCAGCAGCAGCAACAACAACAACAGCAGCAGCAGCAGCAGCAACAACAACCTGTGGCCAGTGTTAGTGATCAGCAACAAACCGTAGCGAGCAGTTCAACACAATCAGTGAGCACTTCGCAAGGCACTAGTGGCCATAAACGTCCTAGAAGTCTTGATACCTCAGCATCCGGATCAAGTGTTGCCGAAGGTGGTGTAGATGCTACCAGACAAGAACAAAGTCCTAGTCCAAAAAGTAAACGAAGCAGGCAGCAAGAAATTGCACCAGCACCCACTCCTAGTGCCACTGACGTCGAGTACCAGGTGTGTTCATGATCCAAAATGTTAATCCTAAGCGTTTATTACCAATAGCCCAATCTCTCATTTCATTCATTTCAATCCAGGTACCTACGTCAAGCCAACGTGATCAAGATGAAGAAGTAGAAGATGGGTGTGTGGTTGTAGTTGACTGTGACGAAGGTGAGGGAGGTGGAACTCATCAGGCTCAAGAGGAAGAAGAATTTGACAATGAAACATACGAGGAAATGGAAGAGGAAGAAGAATTACCCTATGGAGTTGAGGGTGAAGGAGAAGTAGACAATAATGAAGTAGAAATAATAATGGAGGAAGACTCTACTAGTGTTGAAGTACCCCGACAAATTCAATCTGCAACTGGTAACAATCAGCAACAACAACAGTCAGAAGCCATCAGCAGTGCTGGGCCTACTGGGGAGCCACCTTTACCATTTGTGCCAAGATCCTCTCGTGGTATAGCTCCGATGCCAAGGCAACAGCAGCAACAACATCTACTCTTGGTATGTCTTTAGATTTACTTGTTATGAAAAAGCAAGTTGACAATTACCAAAGCGCGGAAATGATATCTTGATATATGATTACAGCCTCAGCAGGGATATGAAGATGGTGGCGACGATAGCATAGTACCAAGCACCCCAACACTGTTTGTACCTCGCCGAGGAGATGGGTTTGGGGAAGCTGTCAGCTCTCCCCAGGTACCCCAAGGTCGTTTCACCTTCGGCGATCCTACTCTGACTGTTACTGCAACAGCAACACCAACATTAGCTACTCCCACTGGACCAACAAGAGCTATTTTTGGGTCCTCAGGTTCTGGGGTTGCTCAAGTAGTACAAGAAGGAATGGATGACACACGAATGGATCTGACTCAACTTGAAGACGCTGGAACAGGACGTAGTGTCCCTACTACTCCGTTACAAGTGTCTCCAGCTGCTGCTGATGTACCACCTTCGGTACAAAAAATTTTTTTTCCATGAATATTTGAAATTTAATTAGTTTACAGAGAAGTCACAATGTTGATATATTTCCTTCTGTTCTTACAAATACAATAGACAAGCAGTGCCCAATCGGAAGAACAAGAAGCCCCTGTATCTGGTGTTGCCACAGCTACGGTAACAGCAACAACTGACACCAGTGATGAGTCAGTGATTCCTAGTATTCGAGTCGTAACAGTAGAACAAGAAGCAGTACAAGCAGAAGTCACGACCGAAACTCTCGAGTTGACACCTACTGACGGTAATTTTTTTTCCATCATAGTCAGGCTCAAAACTTTCCCAATTATCTGTATTTATAATATACAATATACATTTCCTCCTAAGCGTTCGGTGCAATCATAGCATGTAGCCGTATCAAAAAAGGGAACTAGTTTCACTTGCAGCTGTTAATTTGAATGATTCTACTAAGTATAGTCTGTTCATTAAGTAGTGACTTCTGAAAGTGAGAAACAAGATGAGGCTGGCCCGAGTGCAGGGGATGATGAGGTTACTGAAGTAGAAGTTGAGGCGGAAGCAGCAGGTGCTGAAGTTAGTACTGAAGAAGTAGAAGATGAAGGTCGGGAGGCTGAAGCCTCTCCGTCATGTAACACACGTTCACAAAAGGCACTAGCTGCAGCAGCAAACAACAACAGAGTTACGGCACGTCGTTCTAACCGATCTCCATTCCGTTCGTCTCGAGGACAACGGCCAACACCTATTATCTGGGAAAATCAGTCTGGTCGAGGTTAGTTTAAGGTTTATTTCCATATGTATTTCCATAATTATTTCAAACATTGGATTTATTGTTGCAATAATTCGGTTAGAGTTTTCATTTTCATCTATCCAAAAATAAATTTCGTATTACTGGAAAAAATAATACCTATTCAAAACAATTTCGTCCAACTGAATTTGCGAAAATACAAATTCTTTACCTTAAAAACGTTCACATGTAATTATCAACATTGCTTTAACATGAAAATATTACAAATCTTGCAACACATTATGTTGGTATGAAATACTCACAATATATCTATAATGGACTTTCTTTTTTGTCTTTCATAAGAACTGCAGTATGAGCAAAAAATGTATTAAGCTGCAGGACAACCAGTTTTCATTACATTCCTGTGAAACACTTTTCACGTTTCTATGGCTTGGCAGCTATTGTTGCTGTAATATATTACGTACAATGTTTTCAGTGATAACTGCTGCGTTTTCATAGACTAGACCACAACCTTTTCTTTGATTCTAGGGCACAATCCAGTAAGAGGAGGGCCACAATCAAGAGGTGGGGTTAGCGAAGGCAGAGCACGAGGGTCCAGAGGACGGCGTATGCGAAAATTTCCGTATGCCCGCTTTTAAGACATAGTACTAGCACTAGTTAGTGGGTGCTACTTAACGTACATGCATATACTATGATAAAACTAGATTCGTCATATTACGACGTGCAGCTCGATGTGCTCTAGTATTGCTTTGGAATATTGATGGAATTGTGTCGTCATACGTTGTGAAAAATTTTCATCTAAAAATACTGTGAAAAAATGAGTAGTTGTAAAAATATGCATAAGAACTCTGACTTCTAATTCCTCACACAGAGAACATATTCTTTTGATAGTCAAGTATCCATCGGCATATGAAATGTATTGTCATTATAGCATTAGCTAGATTATAAATCTGTTCCCAAACTGTGACTCGAGTGCGAGTATTTTTAGCAAATGCTGCACTTGAGATAACCCATTTGACTAAGAAATTAACTCTAAGCAACAAAAAAGTAAAATTAAACATATTTCAGGAAGATTCGTGACAGTTGTCTCACGATGATACATTCATACTTCATACAACAGTTATAGTTAGTACCGTAGTTAATATGTAACGTCCGTCAACCGACTAAAAATAAACACGGGATTCTGATAAAGAAGTAATTGCCTTCTTAGGCCAGACGAATGAAAAAATAACGAAAAATATACGAGTAACAGTAAAATCCTGGCTTAAGTTATTATTGGAAAAATTATCTTACCTCATTTAAAAGCGACGACGAGAAAATATGGACATATATCAAATAACGTTTTGAGTTCACATTAGGTCCAAGAAACTTAATGCTTCTATGATTTTAGTTAATAAAATATTAACTTTAAATAATTTACATTCCGTATAGGTTCCCGAAAGATTGATTGAACGACAGTCGTTTAATAATATTAATCGCAAGATTATCTCGCGTATATTGCGCTCAACTGTTTCTGTACCGTTAATTCTGACTGAACTTATTCTATAATTCATAATACTTCGATTTTAGGAATTGTATTCTCTTATATTGGGGTTGAGATACTTTTGAACTGTGGGACAGGAATCAAATATCAAAGTAAAATCGGTAACGAAACATGTATTAATGATTGAGAAACGATGCCACGAACATTATGGAATATATACCTGTACTTTCGATATGTGTATTTTTCAATCAATAAATAATATGCTACGATGAAACTAACTTTAATACAGTGATTATGAAATCAAAACCTGGGTAACACAGAAGCCAAAGCTTGATTCCACTAGCAATTTTAGATATCCTCTCTCAATACTCTCTACCTGCTTTGTGTTACCATTTGCAGCTATTACTGAGGTAATGCTGTGATGGACGTTAAATGAAGTCTAGTAATTTTCTCATAATTGGATTGATGTTCTCTTACTTTTCGCGCGAAACAAGTTGATATCAAAATAAATGAACGTTTTAATAGAAATTGAAGATCCCTGCTTCCATTGTCTCCAATCTCCTCAAGTTGCACGTTCATAGAATTTTTTTAAACTGTAAGACAATCATTGTCCTTCCTCATCATTATTTCACAGAATTACCATTGATTCGCGTATACAATCCTCATCTTACAAACTCAACGCATATAAGTTTGTAAAACACGTTAATGCTAACAATAAATGTAAGTACTAATTGTAAGTATATAAAGTTCACATACAACGCTTAGATAGATACCTGTGTCCACGATCTTAGAAATCATTCGAAATAATAGTTTCCTCAAGTAACGCTGTTTGTGTTGATTAAATTGGTACTCAGGAATCCGAGATCTTGGAGCGATTTCTAGTATGACAGACAGGCTTGTGGAATAGCGCAAGGCAATCACATTCGCAAATTGCATAACACAGATTTCCGCGAGACCAATTACACACAATGCCTATATTGTTAGTGTTGAAGCCTTTCGATAACAAATACTTCCTGAACAGTACTCCTCTCACGTTAGTGCTTCGATGCGATGTTACTACTGACTGGAAACCGTTTCGAATATATTCCCGCGCGTACGCAGCCAAGGAAGTCTGATTACGGGGTGGACATTGAACATTACGGATAGCTAAAATAAATAAAAGTAATTGACGATTCGACCCGTAATCTGGCAGAAGAAGTCATCGGTTTGCTGATACATACTTTGCTGATAAATTTTCATTTCTTCGTACATTCGTATGAGACAGCTTTATCGTCAACTGCTTGATGTCTGGTTGAAATTATTCGAAAAGAGTATGGTATAAATATTCAAATTTATACGTAACTGCAACTTGCACAAGTGTGCGTTGCAGGTAATGGAGTTCAATTTTCGACAGGCAACAGCAAGGATTAATAATAGTCAGAATTGATTTTCGTAATATATTTTGTGTTTGAATTTTGATAAGCAATATTACACATTCTCAAAGACACGATATTCACCTAATATTTACCATCGTCGCCAAATAAGATCATGAAAAACTTATTACGTACCGATAATTAAAACAACTGTGCACTTGATGTACTGTACAAACGTTGACCTTGAAATCGTTACTACAAATATGTATATGTTCGTACAACCGCCGCAATGCCTGCATCACGAACTTGTGTTTGTGTATATAAAATAAGTATGAACTTCAATATTCAAATATATCTATTTTCTATACAATAATATATATTCAGTTTTGCCGTGAGAAAATTTAATACCTTAGACGTTTTGCCGGCTTTCATTAACAAAAACTAACATCTGTATTTGATAAATAACGTAACGTTATTATAAATAATGTTTATAAATTAGGTTATAAATAGTGTTTATAAATTATAGATATCAAGCTTAAGATTATAATACAAATCGCAGGAAAAAAACCTATTTTCTAAACTATGCGTTCACTTAACGTGAGAAACGTAGGAATAGATTTACATTGTATGTATAAATACTCGTCAGTCTTGGTTTCAAGAGATGTGTTCGCCCGCTTCAGTCTGGTATTTGCGTTTCGCAAATACGAGAAGCCGGTGTGTAGCATAGTATACTAGCCGTAATATGTATGTGGAAGCACGATTGGCGAGATTGTGACTCGGATGGAATTTACACGTATGTATATATATATATATATATATATATATAATCTTTGTAGGAATATTATCGCGCAAAAGAAGCTAAGCAGTCTTTCGAATAATTTATGTGCGGTGAATACATTTCTTGGATCTGTCTAATTATATATACTTCACTAACTTAAGCCTCGATGGAATCGAATCGAAAGCTTTAAATACTATCTATTAATAGTAAGCGCTCACCTACGGCAATTACAATTATTAGATCCTATCAATATCTTCCTAATATCACAAGCTGTTGAAATGTATTTTATATCTTGCATTTGGCACCGCGTACCCAGTGCCTCGTTGAGCGAGTTGATAAATAATAATACTACGGAGAGTTTCCCGAGCAATATATTGCTGAACAGGTGGTCATTAAATTGTATCAAATGTATGCGGCGAGCGTGTCATTATGCCGGCCACTCCGAGACTTGGCATCGTTCCTCAACAACTTGTGGCGCCTACATACGAGATGTTACGACCTCCGCGCGATTTCGCAGCTATTTCACCTCAACTTAGCAACTTTGCATTAAAATTAATACCAGTATAGTGAGGATTAAATTAACATTCGTTTCATTTCAATGAATATAAAACATTCGTTCATAAATAATTTAAAGCTTCTTAAAAATAATTCACAGTCACGTTAATTTAAAATTACACATAAACCACCTCACCAACTGCTAAGTAAGTCTTGAATACGTAACAATAATCCAATTTTCAGTGGTGAACTAAACAATGCAGAATATCACTGGGAACTTTTTTCTTCTTCGACGAACTTGAAGAAACATTTTCTGAGCAGACCTGCTCGCATCAACAAATAGCAGCTGCATACACGCGTCTTCATAATACCTATAGTAAGCAGCAAAAGGTCCCGGGTTATTGCTACACCAACGTCATTACAGGAGGTGGAACTTCGCTTTGCGACGAACTGCATCCGCACGACGTGTGATTTTCTACCTTCATCATTCGTATTACCGATTCCGTTTTGTTTACGTCGTCAGTTACTCTAATTGCAACCAATATCTCGGTCTTCTCTTTTGGTGCACAAGTTCCTGCGCCACCACAGCAACCGGTACCCGAGTCACATCTGTGAACGACTGTAAAGGCTGGTAATACCTTTTCGCTCGTTTTCAGGGCGCCGGAGCTCAGATGGTCTTTGATTTTGTAGGACCGGAGTTGTGGCTCTCGGCATTGAAACCTGGCCGTTCGGTTTATGTGTTCCTTTAATTTGCTATCGAGATCCGATTCGGTCTCTGGCGTTGGCGCTGCTTTAATTGTTAAAGTGAAAAGGTGTAACCAAACCACTACCAAATACCCAGTCTGCATTTTGAAGATCTGATTTCACGAATCCAAAATAGTTTCAAACACGCACAATCCGTCTGCTTGTTATAATTCTGCAGATTCTATGCCGGTATGGTAATCAGTCGAAACTTCACGTTTTCACAAGCGGTATAGATCCAACAGCAGTAAGAAGTAATCCAATAATCCAACTCCAATGTAAACACTTTGAAAATCCCGTAGTAATCCAACACTGGAGTTTGAAAATTTTTCGGGACTTGTTAACGTGCGCTGTCAAAGAAGTGAACAAACAATTTTAAAGATCACTGTCGATTGCCGATGCTCGAAGCACTTTTACCGCGTGTGTTGCGCACGCACAAGCCCGCTGTAAAATGATTCGTATCTTGGCTCTGCCGAGGTATTTATGCGCCACGGTTAGGTGCGATCGGGCCAATGAAACGGCGGCAGGAAAATCGCAGGGGTTTTTCGATTTCAACAAAATCGATGAGTTGTTCAGTATAGACGCACCGATCTTGAGGACTGGAAAGGAAATAAGGATGTAACATACGCACATCCGTTTGTGCGGCAGACGTTGTATGCGTAAGTGTATGAATGGTTTGATCTATATGCGCGTACCTTGAATTCCTTTACACGCCATCATAAATTCCCCAAGTGTATATTGTCACAGCTTGCGGATAACGCGGATGATGGTCCGATTGCGCAACCTTATAGCTTTTCGCACATGTATATGTACGTTTAGTTAAAGAATGACGGTTGACTACGACTTTCGTACTCTATGGGTGAAAAGTTTTCTCCAATATTCCGAGAATTCGTCAATAACACATTTACGTAGTTAATCGATCTAATAAATTATCGTTCCAAGTACCGCTCGCATAAGTTATTAACAACAATTTACGCCGGCGGCTAATCTTGGCTTCACAATCAAGTATACATGCGAAGGTTGGACACAACCTATGACCAATACGAAATTCGTTACAGTTACGGACACTTTTCAATATTTTCATATCAATTTACTGCAAACATGCGATACGAGTAAGTATACCCAGAAAAAAAGAATAATACAAAATGCGCGTGGATAAGGAAGCTGATGTAAATATGGATGGAGAAGTCAAACATTTTTCAAACCGGTTATCGCAGTTTGTGTGAATAATAGGAAACCTCTTTTTTTCATCTTTTAAACACTGATTCATGAGTTTTGTGAATCATTGGATGCAAATGCAGAAGAACTCTCTCCAAACTTGTGAACACTAAATAATACATTCATGTATAATGTTTTTATTACATGATGCACACGAGCGGTAGTTCCTGGATATGTTGCAAACGCAATTCACGGTATGCAATTCCTTCTGCTTATGGAATTTCTTTTCTATCATCCGAACGTATGTACTTAACGGTAGTTTTATCCTCCCAGTATAAAATCATGATAAAACGTGCATATTTTACATATTTTCGAGTGGACAACGTCCGTTCGTATTGCATTGAAATAAAATAACGGCAAATAATGTGAATTCCAATCACGTTTGTCAAATACGTAGAAATTTAAACTTTAATATCACACGATCAGCATAAATTTATCGACTGACGTACAATTTAAAAATTATTTGGCTGGGCTAGTCGTACTTGGTGACACGATTTACCATAAATTCCAAAATAATTAAATAAATATGCAACAATTAACTTCGGTGATGTCATCCTGCAGCATATTAAATCTATTGAGACATTCTTGATTATTTCCTTCGATAATTCATTCGTAATTAACATGTTTATTTATGACGCAAGAACTTGGGAAATGCCATCTTTCCGATAACCTGCGAGTTCTTTGACCTTTTTTGCTCGCATCCGTCGGGTACATGTAATTTCTGATTAATATGCAAATGTCACATGGCGGGTTTGCTTGGGTATACATGCACCTGAGTAATTCCATACCATAATCTGAGTAACCCAAAGCTGTGTACTTTGTCTGACTTGTAATGATCGTTTGATTATTCCTCGGATATAAAATCGCATATTCATAGCGCAGTTTAGAAGAAGAGCAAATTATTATAATTGATTAGTGATCTGATTGATGCTCTATCTTGCCCGGCTATACTTTCACCTTCTTTTTACTCTAAAGTAGTGACTTCGCTCTTCGGGTGACTAATAGTTGATCGTAATTTCGTCCTCGTAATTTTACACCTGTTTCCTCCGACACTGTTTAAACGGCGTTAAATTTTTTCTGTCTACTTAGTTTGAAGATCGGCTAGACTTAGTCAGTTTAAACTTCGATTGACGTTGGAGGAATAGGGCCCTAATGGATCGTGATTAATTAACGGATACATTCTTTTCCCGGAATATTTCATAACAGTATACGCAGTATAAATATCTATTTATCAGTCCGTAAGTATCAAGGCTATCAAGATAAGAAACTTGTCACTAATTTTTTGCGTATATGGTGCATTGGATAGATGGATTTAACACGAAAATTCCTGGAGACCGCCCATTACACTGGCTCAGATAGAACCGATGCGCTTTGTCTCGGTTATTAGATTGGGAATTAAGTTTATACTCAAACACGATATCCGCATAGTTGTATAGTCACGTGTTACTTGAATGTGGCCTACAGACATCCGGGTCCAGGCATTGCATTTCGAAAATAAATTCAACATCAACACATGTGTCAGAATATGTATTTCGACTTGCAGACATGAGGAAGCATCTTTTTCGAGTACCCATCACAGCTAAATACTAAGGCTGTGAAGGACTGACGTCGACCTAAGACGCACGGCATATCTGCCTCATCACAAATCAGAACGGATGTCCGCTTGGTATTAGTCAACATATAGATCTGAAGTGTTGATTCATGCGATTTAAATCTTGATCTTCTTTAAGGAACTTCGATTCAGTAAATATTTCCTTCAACAGCTACCACATATACATACAATTACAAGCGTCGTTTACGACATAATTATTTTCCGCCAGTCTTAGGATAAAAACATTATCAACCACCGAACCAATTGACGTTCGTAAAAATGTCTTAAAGACACTAGGACAGGAAGGATAATAAAATGAAGTAGGATATGTAATGTAACCACAAGCGTGGGAACCACTATAAATAGTAATAAGTGCGACACTTTGTACTTTGAACGCGTATTCACAGGAAAATGTGTATGTTTCACAAAATAAACGTCAATTGATGAATAAAGAGACCCATAATTGAAACCACCTAGACGTCATAGGTATCACCATTAGTCTTCTTTGTTATTCTGAGCTGTTATCTCCGTGAAACTCCCATAATGTACCAGCTCGTCGTCAAAGCCCAGCGAAAGTACAGGATGCAGAGAGTGCGAATGACGTACGTTTCTGCTTTCGCAAGTTGTTGCAATATCCGGATCACATTTCAATTTCTGCGATGGAAAATATTCCACAAACCACGTTTACCCTGAGTTTCAATTAATCTAGACTGTCACCTCTCAGTAATGCAATATATTTTGTACACGGGCTAATCTCCAAGATGCATAAACGTCTCTCTTCCTAAAAACGAAATAAACTAAAATGTATAGTTTAACGAACCAGTCACTTCCAGCGTGATCTCAGAGGTTGAGTAAGAAGGGTGCAAGCTCACAAATAACGACGTCAATGTGTCATTGCCGTCATGACCCTGTGCCTCGATATATACGACAGAAGTCTAATGAATGACGCTACCAGTCATTCGTAAATGACTCGTGATATGCTGCACCGTGTCCAATGCTGAGCCGAGTGTTAGGTCCTACGATAATGATTGGCAATCTGCGTGACGATAAGTTGGAGCGTGTCGTATGGAGCTATTACCAGATGAGTCAACATTCACTTGAATATGCATACAATTCTTGTGAAAAAAAACGTGACGATGGACCGGGGTGGACGCGGTGAGTAAACTTTACTAGCCAAAGATCGCTTCTCTTACCACACGATGACGCGATGCGATCAATTGGAGCGAGCGTTTCAATTGACGAACCCGAATGCACGCGTGATGTCGTTCGGTGAACTTAACTCAAGTTCACGTAATCCTAGGCCCGAGAAATTTAACTATTTTATCTATTATAGCTATATATGCGGTGGGTTTGCATGTGGGCAGTGACCCGCACAGTGTTTCTATCGTTATCCAATAGTAAATAGAGATGACGCCTTAAAGGTCTACAACTTCGCTTGTACATTTCATGGAAAATCGTTGAGTTTTCTCGGAATGCTGCTTGATGTTTCAAAGAATGTGCCGTACAGCTGAACTCCGTATCTCCAAAAGACTGACGTGGTTGAATTTTGTAATTTGGGCTCGGAATAAAATGTAAACATCTAAAGTGAGATATTATTGGAGTGAGAAAGTCAGAGTGGATGGTACTAAGTTTTATCGAAAAATATTGCCAGATGTTGAAGTCATTTACTTTGAACACAATTGATAATTCAATTTCGGGGAATATTTCTTACTGGGAATTCATTAACGATTGAATGCTAGTGAGACTGATATCGACTGATTGCAGAAGTAGAATAAAATTAACCCTAATTGGTCACACCTCAGTAAAATTGCATTACAGTCACACAGGATGAAATTCATCCCAGCTCCAAAAAAGTGAAATTCTGCTTCAACAATGAGTTCTAAAAATCTAAATAAAAATATGTAGGTATTGTTTAAAAATAGCAGAAAAAACTCTCTCAATTTTTCTAACCAAAATTAATTGTTTAGATATTGTAAAACGTCGGTAAAGTTCAGTTAAGACGAAAAAAAAAATAATTACGGAATATTTCTTGTTTTACAGAATTTATTGTACAGAAACAAAACTATGAAAGTCTATTCCTGAACTCTAGGTGGAGTTTGAAAAATGTTTGGGGTGAAATTCTCTCAGATAGACCAATTAGGGTTATAAATAGTTACGGTCATAGCCGCGCAGGTCAAGATGGTTTAAAATTCAGCACCCCATAAACATGTTTTTTCCAGATACATACATACATACGTCATACACCAAAGAGGAACGACTTTTGCGTTTGCTCGTACATGTGTCACTGACACTCAAGGGGTTAATCATTCTGCAGAGAAATATTCGGCAAAATGGAATTTTTTCCGGTATTTTCTTTTTCTCAGAGTAGACCTGCTTCTACATCTTTAAAAAAAAAATTTTGATTGGAAATTAGTGTTAAGACAATAGAAAAAAAATTTTTTTTCTAAACAATCATATCCATCTGTATCCTGTATAACCAAATAGTCGCATTTGTTTCAGGCTGTTTAATGAAAAGGAAGCTGCATGTGGCATGATTAAGCCGACGTGACGTTATCGGCCAAAGTTATGCGAAGGTGAAAAAACCGGTCTGTATAATACTGCAACCACTCTTCGACTTTTTGGATGAAATCAAACGCGAATAATTACATCAAAAATGTCATCATATACATAACATATTCGCTTTGCGCGCCTGGGTAAGAATCTTCAAGGTATTGGGAGATTTGGGAGTTTTTGGGACTTTATGATACAAGATGTGAGACCCGCTGGAGATGGAGTGAATAAAATTTCAATACGGCATCAAAGGATTTTCCATTTCTCGATTACTACGCATGTGGTGTAAGCTCATCCTTGCGACGAAACCGGGTATGTATAAGTATTTTTCAGAAGCATCTATATATGGAACACAACACAACATAGTATAATATAAACCGCGAGCACTATGACGTACGCGGAATATTTCCTGGCAAAAAATTATTCCATATTCCATCCAATTAAAGATAATCTATCACTGTAAGTCGTCATTACTTAATATAAGTCGATACGATGGGAAATACATTGCCGGCAATTGAAGAAACATGGTTATTCTTAGCTGCCTTTTGTAAAAAATGAATAAAAACAACTTTGGGATCGTGTCACACGCGTGTTAGACACGCGCCTAGTTTTCCTACTCTTTGAAGAGAAAATAAACGACGTGAAACCAGTTCCAAGTGTTGTACTAGCTGCACTGCAATTATCATTCACTGTATCATATCGCTAAGTCAGGAAAGCCCATTCACGCCATTACTTATACTTAGAATATACAATATACATATATGTATAAAGTATATGTATTTATTTTATGTCTAACGCGCGTGTTTCAATAGCAAAGTTAGTTAAATGTGAGAGCTATTTTTAGGTTCATCAGATAAACTATGTTTCATACAACTATTTACACTTGGAAATATTTTGATATAAGATTTTGTTTGCAAAACATATCGTTATACACGCATCAATTAACAAGACATTAGTCTTACTCCTTGTATAACGAGCAGTGTATGTCGTTATAGCTGCCATATTATCAGATACAACAATAAGTAAAAACCGGTGGAAATAATGAGGCAAGATATGAAGTATCTGTTAAGATACTGAAAAACGTTTTCGGAAAAAACAATCGACCTTTTCACATGCCTTTGAAATATTAAGTGAAAATTTTTTAGACAAGGAAAGGCGGTCCCCGTTCAATTTTCTCTAATAAAAAAAAAAAATCTGATTTCAAGATTACAAGGATTTCGAAAGATTCCAGATAATTTCATAGGATTTCAAAGTATTTTTATTAACAGAAAATTTCAGGGATTTCAAAAGACTTGATGGAATTTCAGGAGATTTCGAGAGATTTTCAGAATTTCAAGAGACTTTGCAAGATTTGCGAAAAAGCGTACACTAAATTTCACGAGTAATTAACCCCTCGATTGCCTCCGATCGTCCGTCGCTGAATTACATTTCAATCAATGTAAATGATACGCTTAAAATTTTCAAGTATATTTCTGAAGTATGACAATGCGAACTGTCCCGCTCTTATATTTCTCAGATGGCCTTGTCCGGGCAAGTTGAGTCTGCACTTGACCTGACAATGAGTTCACAACCTCGGACTGACGATTCCCAGCCGACGTTATCGCATCTCTTGCTTTGGAATATTATCGCCGGAACGAGCGCTTATTTCCTGATTTTACCAAGACCTGATTTGTTTATTCGGTCATGCTCTATCACTTTATACCAAGCACGAGAGCCCTACTATCTTGCAACGCATCATACTCAAGGGTTATAGAGACAGTCTCTAGGCTAGACACAATTAAGTTCTGGAAGTAATTGAAATAAGCCGAGTGTCAGAAGAATTTTCAAAACTTACCAATTCGAGTTTAAAAAATTCGGCTCGAGACTTTGACGTAGCGGGATACATCAGCCAGCGTCATCGCCATAATCACAGTTTTCAAAAGTACTGCCCTTCAGCTTGAAAGGTATTCACGTACGTTATGCCCATCATATTTTAGTACCCTTGTGCCAGCTGTGGATCTGCAATGCGAATTAAATTGGTAAAGAATTCAATAGTGAAATAAAGATTAGTGGACATCACACGGATTATCTTAATATTATTTGTCGATTTTATTTTAAATTAAATAACTTAAATCGATATGTTATTTCTATAGATTGTAATTATTGTTCCGGGAGTTGTGCGTCATCCTAGTTCTTGGTTGAAATTGTCCGTGTAAAAATTCACCAAATAATGAATTCCTATTAAGAAAGGTTATATTCTTCGAATTCCATATATAAACGAAAGACAACATATTGATGTAAGTTATTTACTTAAAAATAGAATCGACAAATAATTAATATTAAAAATCTGGGTGATGTTTAGTAATATTTTAACTATGTCATCGCTTTAAGCATTTATCTCTATATGTAGGTTATAAGAATTTTGAAATTTTCCCGTTATTCGCAGGACATTGGTGTAACGGAATGCAATTAATTCCTGAACTCTATGCTGTAACATGTTTTATTTTGTTAATTCACCTTATTTGGTTATTCGAAGCTCACGCTGAAAGACAAAGAACATGACACAATACACAGGATGCCACCGCGACATATTGCGGCGAGAATCTTTGAGGCTTATATACTTTCCCGGATTTTCGAAACTCTTTCCCCTTTGCTGGAAGAATTCGGAAAATATTCGAGCCGAAGCTCGACTAAAGTAGACGAGAATTTGTCCCGGAAGTAGTATTAACTGATATCTTCCGAAGAGTATACAAGTGCATGCCACGTGGATGTCTCGAAAAACTTACAGTGAATCCCAGACTATTATAACGATTGGTGTTATACCCGAAGTAAGAACTGTTTCAATTGTGATCGAGTTAAGCTGGAATTATCCACGTGCGGATGTTAAAATATGCCCATAAAAAGAAACGAATCGTTACACCGGTTTCATGGCAGATGGAAATACCCGGAATTTACGGCATGGAGAAAGCTTACAACCTTGAACCCACCCGCTAAGGCGTAAGATAGGATAAATATGCATCTTAAAATAAATGACATTCGGTCCCCATGTACAATCTCCGCTACGAAGTAACTGCATTGCTGACTGTACCATCACCGATGAATCATCTTTATGGGAACGAGATAGCGTCCGCAGTTCAATTGGGGTTTCCCCGATGAACTGTGGTGTTGTAATCGACGTATTACACGTAAATGCAAATGTGGGTGTTGCCACCTGTTTTTAAGCGTCATCCGACATGAGTTTGCCTTCGAGTTATGAATGGTCTAGCCTTTCGTTACCCATGATTCACTTGCGAAATATAAATAGATTGATTCGGTGAAGCTATAAGACGATGAGACACACGAACGGTTGCAAGCAAACTAACCGTTGTCAATATGGACTCACAGATTATTTAAACAACAGATTTTAACGATATGGTCAAATGATAACTTATAGAATCACGGTCAACAACTTCTCGGCTAAACAGAAGTGATTCGTCTGAATAACACAGGAAACCAGAAATACCCAGGCATGGCAATCACTTGTGTATAACAGGAAGTCGTTTAAACATCGACTGTGGGATTTATTTATCTTTTCGTTATAGTCGGGACAGCACTCAGAAGACAACGAATATAAAACACCGTCTGTACCAATTGTGAGAAATATTTGCTCAGGCGACTCATATTTTCTTCAGCAACTACCGTTGTTATTTGGAATGTCATTCTGCATCTTATTTCGATTCTATTATTATTTTATAATTATGATATATTTTACTGTACCACGAATCCTCAATCGGTGAACGCCCTATCAAAATTTCATACTATCGTGCAGAGTTATGAACGTAATAATGGATTCCAAGTAATACACTGTAATGTCTGATGAGAAATAAGAAGGCGACGAGAAATTCTTCTCGATTGAAGTCACTTCCAAGGTACCAAAGTGAACGTCATTTAATTTGATAGCGTAAAATATTTGCTGATACGAAGTAATTGAAAATTTTAACATCTTCGAAGTTTATTTTCATATTAAAGTGAACTATCCATAAAACAGTGTTAACTTAAAACAGGACACTTTGCAATTGCATTAAATTTGCAGTCAGAGGTTTACACGGAATTGATTTTTGGCCAGATGCGCAATATCGAATTCAATGCCAATAACAATTAGTGTATGTACATCCTTAATTGAAATTATCCGGGTAATATTACCCGGACAATGGATACGCAGAAATTGTATGTGATGTACAAATTTCCTTATTCTGGTATAAAAAATGTCGTTGGCGCATGTATCGTCATCGTCCGCGTGCTTACTTATAGCGGAATACGCGAAACAGGAGTGGCGCGACCGTTTGTACATCGGATGTGGTCTACCACAGTGTTCAAAAAGATTCACACGCGTTTGCAAAGTATTTACGCAAGCAATTCCGCGGTCTAGCGAATAGAAGCCTGAATAAATATGGAAATGGGTGTCTCGACTCAGCTGAACTTTAACCTGAGAATATCTACGGCACTAATTGAATCATCATAGGTTTCACTCGGTGATGGGTGGGCCACTGCTACTATACTTACGAACGAAACTGCCGGCACAGAATTTCCGCTCATTATGAGTCTATACAGTCTCACGTGCGACAGGTATAATTAGTGTAATCAATACGTACGGCAGAAAATGACAGAGAGTAAGTGGAAAAAATGAATAAATATTTATAAACATCCATGTCAATAATGCATGATCAGCGAAATAGTCGACATGATGCAAATATATGAGATCAAATCTTATAATAGTGAAATAAATGATATACTTGCGATAATTGTGACGTAAGCAAGATGAAAAATACGTAGGACGATAAAGAAATATGACGTCATCTATAACAGTTTCGTTACGCACGTGATAAGAGGCAAAGAAACAGAAATTAAGAATGCAAAAACTTTCTACGGGTTTCCGACGAGCTGATCGCGGTTAACCCGCGTGAATCACGAAATCCCACAACGTAACCTTATAGCTATACGTGTGGTGGGGTATAAATACTTGCAAGTCTTATACAATGCCAATGAAATATGTGATTTCCGGAATTTCTTAGGGAGATGATCATGACCCAAATCGATATGCTGCAGTAGATTTTGATGCAACGAATAGAGTGACGTGAAAAGTTCCTATAACAGATACGCAGACGAATACATAAAAAAAAAAAATCGGAATGTAACAATATGATTATGATTAATTATGATCGTTCATTGTGACGCCTTAGACGTCACAGCAGATGAAGCTGGATACGCCGGAGCTAAGTATAGAAACATATAAATTAGACACCGCAACTGTGAATAATATATCATATGCGAATTAGAAATCACGCGTAAATGCGTACGAGTTAACGTTTTTTCAGGCAATCTGAAAAAGGACGTAATGTCTTCTGATTCATAATGGTTGTATGGCTTTTATGTATCATTGAGCTGCTTTCAGTCATCAACTGTGTACGAAAAATTCGCAAGCTCGTGCACGGATTGATACGAATGCATATCCCAATTATTATATAAAACCATTTTTCACCTCGTTATCCCTTCTCGTGAAGATGAAAATAATTACTTTTGGAGCGCACTATAATTAGGATCCAAGAGTCCTAGGTAACTAAGTAAGTTGAAAATTACAGAATTTTTGATACTTTGAATTAACAAAAGATTTGCACTGAAACCAGGACAATAACTTTTGATTCTTCTCTGTTCTGTTGAATTTGTTTGAATTTGAAATCTTCAAGATAGCGAAATGGTCTTTTCGCTCAACTTAACTGGTTTTTGTCAGGCGCAGTTCCGAACTTAATTTTGTCCAAAATATTAGACATTTTTAGGAATGGTCGGAAATAATTTCGACAGATGAGTACTTCCGTGGGATTTCTCATAGTTTTTATTCTGTGATCCTAAGTGTATATAATTCAGGGTGTCTAGCGCCAATGACGTATCAAATTCCCTGAAATTTCCTGATTTTCCAAACGCAATTATACATTTTTCCAGGACTCATTTGGACCTAAATTTACTGACAAAGCCATTTTTTTATGGAAAGTAGTTAAAAATTAGACATATTATCGGATGTCTCATCGTAAGCTGAAATAGTTCAATTTTTCTTTCACTTGAATTTTGCTTCAACTCAATTATCAAATATTTCAATGAATACTCTAATTTTCAGAAACCTACAGAATATCAGGATTAGCAATTCTTCGGAAACGTGAACATGAGACTGAAAGCATTGACTGTTTTTAGTATTTTCAAATATTTTTTATAAATTTTCCATGGCGCTCAACATGAATTTATCAATTCCTAAAATTCCTCCAATAATCATATTTTTCGTCCCTTCTAGCCCGTTCACATAAGCCCCCTAAATTGTCTCACGAAGAGTAATTTTCTACATTTCAAAGAATCTTACACCGGTGTGGAAGGTAAAAAAAAATCCATGGCACATACTAGATGCATGGTAATCCCTAGCAATTAATGGTTTTTAGAATTCCCTGACAACTAGACACCCTGTATATATGTACTCGTATTGCAGTCGCGGTGATCAAAACCGCTGCCAGAACATACCGCGATATGTATGTATTATATGTAAATACATACATTGCATGACGTAGGCTCTACCAAAGAAATTCCTCATTCTCCCTCTCTCATAAGATAAAGTAAAAAGCGACAATCCCTGCCGGTCCTTGTTGAAGTATAACGCGATAAGAAGAGGGGAGTATAAATAATTCTGGTTCGGTGACGTTCCGTCTAGTTTAACGCACGACTTGGACGACGCTTAAGAGCTGGCCGTGCGTTACGGCCGCAACCGAATTTAGTCTGACAGAAGTATTAACGTATAATTAATTGGCAGGTCCACACTATTTGTATCCAGCTTTCCTTGTAACCGTACGTTAATATAAATTGTCGGCAATCCTGGTTCATCGCAAATCACGTCACAATGAACAAAGTCTTGGTAATTCTAGTCACGATCGGATGCACAATGACCAGTTGCAGACCCCAGAGGTAAGTCAATACTAAAATATATAGATTAATCTATAATTTTCATATTTTATATTTATAAATTTTTCCTCAAACTTTTCATTCTATTCTGCAATTTGATCACAGTTATGTAATTATTTGTACAGGGCAAGTGCGTAAACTATTTGAAAATAGTTTCCGAAACGCTAATATATATAATAAAAAGTACAGGATCACGTAGGATGTAGTATGATATATATGCATGTGTAACATATTTCAATTCAGCTTGACCGGCCGCATTATACGATGCTGCTTCTTCTTATCAAAGATAAAAAAAAAAAACAGATTTTGTAATGCCTCACAGAATGAATTGTTATTATTTTAAAATGCTGCAGATTTTTTTTTAACTCAAAGTTTGAACTTAAATCTATTTTTGTTCAGTTCTGATCAAAAAAATTCTGAGGCAGACAAGAAATGATTTGAAGCAGAAAGAGAAAAGATGTTTTTTTGCGAGTTTTTTTTAATTACTCTCTACGTGACCTGTAAAAAATATACCAAATATTGTGAAATATTGCTCTCACGCATTAAAAAAATCTATAATAAGATATGCGTGAAATGCAAGGTTTTTCACATGCATAGAATTTCAGCTGAAAGATTCATGAGTTCCTGTTAAGTACGGTAATTTCAATAACCTTCGTTGTGAAGAACAAGTGCAAAATTACATACTGAAATGAAATTTTCGAAGAGAAAATATTTTCTTTGAATTGAAAATTCATATCTTTCAGTTGAAATTAAAATAAGATAGTATTCTCAAAAAATTATACCATTTGCAGTCTACACAGTGGTTCCCCTATTTCCCTAAACGTAGCCAATTTTTTTTTTCTTAGCCCATAAGCACTCTAAAACTGAAAGTTTCCCCTAAATGTACACTAAAGCGGTCAATTTCCCTCTAAAATCCTGCTATTTTTAGCAGTCAGTTACTTCTATTTTCATCAACTAAAATGGATTGAAAAAATCACTTTGATGCTTAAGAACAATATATATATATACATATACTCGTACACAGTCCATTTTAGTTGATGAAAAAAAAAATAATTGAAAAACATAAAAAATTTCAATGTATTTTACGTTCAAAATTTGAATCCTCACCTATGATAATATTATTGGCACGTGTTAATATTATTCAAAAATTATTATACCCACAGGTTATTTCTTTTTTCTTTAATATGCATTTATTTTTTTATCACGTCGATGGAACACTGTGAAGGCTGCATTTGTAAATTGAAAGATGCAAAGCAGTTGACGGAATTGGATGAATTATCGAGGGATTTTGTGACTGATAAAATGATGATCGTCTGCTGCTCATTAAATACAAATATTTACATAAGACTGATTCTGATCAAGCATCTGCAATTTATTGTTATAGTATAACGGCTTTAAAGACTTTACCTCCAATTCTTTTTGTTCGATCCATTATAATGAGTACCATGATTTGATAAATTTTTTCATTTAACAGTCCTGAACAGGTGGCGTGGAATGCACACATGAAACAAGTATCGAACTTTTGGTGTAAAGTTCCACAACTCTATTCAATACCTGTCACAGATTTGTTACAAGGAAACAAAAGTACCGAGGAACGGATCACCCCATTTACAACAGTGTTATCTCGATGCAAATCAACCTCAGGCTGTTGTAAGGAAACACAAATTTGTGCGCCAAAGACATACGAAAATGTCACACTTGTATTTAAATTTGAGCACACGATTGAAAAAGATATGCCGGACCGTCATGAACGCATTATTGTTCAGAACCATACTTCATGCCACTGTGTATAGGATCTAGTAGCAAATAATTCCTAGTTACGGTAGTGATTGCAATCTTTTATTGTCAACGACAATATGGTCATTCGCCTTAAAATAATTTTTAACCAATTGAAATCGACTTGAATTGAAATGGATTAATATATCTAAAGATCAAGATGTATCCATGGATACCTGTTAGGTATACAGTGTGCAGATTAGTCACATGCACACAGATCTGGGTTAATTTTGTCAGGATATAATTTGTCTGTTTCATTTTCTGAATGCAGCTTCATTGACGATGTTTGTTATTTCTCGTAGAGAGTGCTGATATATTATTGATAAACGTTACATTTATACTAACAAGTTGTTCTCTTGGTATGTCTTAATGAGTACAGTTTATGTACGCTGACTGGCATGTGATTTTATATTTCATAATGAATGTAAATTTGCTGTGGATTTGTTGTTCGCTAGCAACAAACTCATATCTATTTCATGTATTGTACACGGTTCGTGTAGTGTATGAACGAATACGAATTATATAAAGCATGTTGTGATACAGTATGGATATATATTTTACTATTTGTATTAAATACATACTGAAAAATTTTCTTTGCATTTTTCTGGCTTCTTCATTCATAGGATCCCCATTCCAGGCCATGCTGAAACTTGGATTATCAACGAATAATTTTTGGAAGTTTTGACTTTCCGCGCCGAAGCACAAATCACATAGTGGAACAAATAAAATTAAAAAAAAGGAAAAAAATTGTGCACGCTTTGCGTGGATTTAGATATGAGCGTTGCGTAGGGTAGATAATCTCAAAGTATCATCAGAGTGCCTTTATCATCCGGTGTTAAATACAAATTTAGTAAAGATCATTACAAAAAAAAAATAAGAGTTGAATATTTTGCATAAATACCGTCTTGGCCCGAATATAAGTCGACCTCTGATTCCGAACTTTTTTTTGGATCCGAATATAAGTCGAATTTCAGAATACTTTAGCTTTTTCTTCATTTTACGCCAATCGCGTACATTTTTCTCTGATATGCCGTATTTTAACGCAACTCGTCAATTGTTCGTTTTTTCGGCTTCCCGCACAACTATTAGTTTAAAGTTTGCATCATAACTATGACGAACGTTTTTGTTCACTTGATTTGTCTGTTAAACCCTACACACCACTCTATTTGCATTTAGAAAACTCGTTTTCTCATTTATTGCGCGCACGAAACATCTAATAAACCGTTTGTTTCTTCCAACTTCAGACTGATGCTTTGAAAAATTTGAAGTTCGAATTTTCGATTATCGAGACTAGGCGTGCACGCACAGCGCGCGAATACTTATTGCATTGCGAGAACATTACGATTATCAGTCGATAACGAAATTTCCAGCTGATAATGCAATCCCCTAAAAGTCCCAAATATAAGTCGAGTACGATTTTTGAGGGTAAGGTCGCTTACCAAAAACCTCGACTTATATTCGGGCCAACACGGTACCTGTTTACGTAAAAGAATTTTATGGTTTAACTTACTTGAATGTAAGCCGCATTGGTGTGTAAGGTTAAAATTTTATGCATATTATCATATAAAATATTGTAATTACTACTTATTGCTGAAGTTTTCCTTCCATCTAAAGTTTTTTATCCATAATATTAATATTAAGATCTAGGAATACTGCATTGCCTGGCCTGTGTAGATTGCATGTATTTATATTATCGTGTAGAAAAAAAAATAGTAAGTCCTTGTCTCACTTCACTGTTCATGAATATCAAAGTATTGTTTGGCAGCTAATAGATCACGTTTGATAGTCGCATTTTCTGGGTCAAGTTTAAGAGCAGCTTCCAACTCAGGTATACCGTGTTGAGGAGAAGATAACTTGCAGAGTGCTGCTCCACGCCTAGCATGACACTTTGCACGAGAATCCAAATTCCCTTTGCAATGAGGTACCATCAATTCTAAGGCCTGCAATTGCAATTTGCTTAATATGATAACATTAAATTATGACAATGAAAGGTAATAATTGAAAAACTATTATAATTTCTAAAGTAATAACAGCGGAAACCTATACCATGAGAAAGGAAAGTATACATATATAATGATCATGTATTGAGGAGAATATACCAACCTTAGAGCAATCTTCAGTGCATCTGAAGTAATTACCAAGAGCATAATGAGCTGCTGATCTATTTGAGTATAAAGATGACATCTTAGGGCTTAATTTTATTCCATGACTGTAGGCGCTGATTGCCCCCAAGTAATTTCCAGCTTTGAAGAACTCGCTATAAAAACACCAGGTTTATTAATATTCATACCTTGTAAATAATTATGCTGTTTGACACTACAATTTGTAAAGACGTATGTGACAGGTTGCCTGGTAATGATGCACATTTTGTTGAATGACTGCAGTTTAAGTGTTGACTGTGCATTTTCAAATATAAATTGATAGTCACATACTCTCCCTTATCCTTAAGCCATTGAGGATCCAATTCTTCTGGTCTCAAGTCTTCCACAACGAAACCGGTTTGTCGTCTTGCTGCTGCCTGTTTCTCCAGCCACTGAAACCAACCAATATCTCTCTTTTTATAAACTTGATAGGTCATAAGCAAGTATTCTAGGAAGCCTTGTTCTGTCTAAGGCAACTTTAATATAACCCTCCACTCGATGAAATGATGACGCAAGGTCAGCCTGAGATAGTTAATTGCCGGCTTGAAAGAGTCAACATCTTTGCACTGGTACTTTAATATGTGGCCTGACACGCATGTATAAATAATTCATTTAAACTCTATTCAGTGGAATCATCTTTAGATATCTGTGAGAAAGAGATGTATTTAGAATTACGAACCGAGCAGATTTACCTCTTGCTCTTCTAGTTGATGGCTCTCTCTAGCGGGAGTTGGAAATGTGCGTTCAGAAAACTTAATGTTAATTATTCCATTTTTTCTTGGTAATGGGACTGCCTTTTTGGGTTCATCAAATATTGTATTAGCCTTGAAATGTCTCTGTGTCAATAAGTTGCTTATGATCTGCTTTCCAGGTTTTGAATTTTTCTTGGCTTTTTCACTGTAAAATTTCTTCAATCTCTTTTCATTCATCTCTTTGATGAATGACTGTGTCGTTGAAAAGGAAGAAATTTCTCCAGTTGTACGATCAGACTCAGAATCCTCAGAAGAGCTGGATGAACCGGCTTCATTAGATTTTTGGTCATTCTCAAGCGCTCTGCTGCTTCCATCGGTAAAGTGTGCGACATTTGATTTATGGTGTTTCGTTTCCTCAATTCGTGATTCATTTAAACTAGTATCATTTATATTGCTGGGTTCTGCATTTGCCCCGTCCAATTGTTTCAAAGTTGTACTATTTTCCACTTTGAGAGTCAATCCTTGATTAAGAATTTCTGTTTTCGTCATTTCTCTAGATTTAAGTTCGCCTGCCTCATCTTTGAACCATTTCAATGGTGGCCTAAGTTAACATGAATTTTTGACTCTTATGTTGAAGTTCAAGAAAAAGTATTACAAGTATTAGTGTCATACGTATACTAGAAATTTTATAACAGTAACCAATTTTAACATTAGACAATAATTTTCACTTACTGAAAATCAAATAGTATGAATATCTTTATACCTGTAAGCTTTCCTGTTCTCTTGAACCTTGCCTTCAATACTTGACAATATTGGATTCTCCATTGTACATCTCCACTCTTCAAAATCATTCATTGCTTGTTTACGCTCTGTGTCACGTAGCAAGTCTATTTTGTTTAACGTTGCCGTATCTAAGTTGATTTGCGCTCTGACTGCTTGTTTCTGCAGCTTGTGGCCCTTCTCTGATGAGAATCAAAGTTTTCATTGAACGTTATGTACTAAGCATTGTAAAAATAAAACTACGTTATAATAACTTGGAGTTTTAATAGCTTACCACTTCTAGCTTTGGCCCGTTCTTCAGCCATTACTTGAGCTTGCTCCAAGGCTCGTATCCTACGTTCTTTTTTAGTGTGTTTATCGAGGTCCTCTACAAGACTAGGCCAGATCAAACCTAAGTCTGCTTTTTTTAAAGTAAAGACTACATTGGCCTGTTCTTTGTCCAAAACGCATTTGCTCTCGTGCTCCAGAATGTTACCCCAGAGAAAGAGCTCCAGGATGAATGGTGGATAGCTGGCCTTTGATAAATACGAAATTTATTTCTGAAATTGTTTTTCTAATATCTATAGTATATGCAACAATGATGAAATTAAAAAACATTAAAAATATTTGATAACAATATAATGAGTTAATACGTAATATCACCTTTATATAGTTGGTAGAAGTAAATAAATCCACATTCTTTGGGTTACCGAAAAGGGGTGTGCTAACTACTACTGCGTCATCTGTTTGACGCCAGCTGTATTCCTTGACCACAATAGCTGGCATATTTGATACTGATTCAACTCAATAGACGATAAGTGTGTCTATGTACAGAACTATGATATCTCTAGTGAACAGAAGTATTTTTACAACGCCTTTGTTGATAGTTTGAAGTGTGCCACTCAGATGTGGTTAATTAATGTGCCTTGTTGAGCATGGGATCCATAATTTTCGCGTAGAAGAAGTTATGCATAAAAACAGCAAGAGAAATCGTTTTAGTTCCACTAATGTTAAGTTATTGACCAAACAAATCAAATATACCTTGGTTACGATAACAACAATAACATGTGATTATCTGATTACCTTCACTTACAGCTTATAGGTTTCTTCATAACAAAAATTTGTTACGTTACATTGTATTACACTTGACTAATTTCACATGATTTTGATATTTAAAATATTAAAAATACATACATATCCTATAAACATGGACATTGAATTTTGATTGAATTCATGTCAATTATTACGTACATTCCAGTAACCATATTGAACTGCACTATTGGTTGTTTTGGAGTAAAAAATCTTAGTCATAACTGGAAGTCATTGGTGTTTTGTGTAAGATAATATAGATACTTGAATATATTATAAATTAGAATCACCAAGGATAAAATGATTTTTTTATTCCAATTGTAGTGTACGAATTGTCTGTTTTTATTTAAAATCTTCTAGAGTATTTGACAATATTTTTTTTTTCTTTCTTTATAATAAAAGACTTGCAATTATCAGTTATCCGATCATTTTTAAGCAGCCTTTCAATTCTGAGATTGCTACTGTTATTCTACTGACAATAATTTAAATCTCATAAAACTGACCAAAATATTAAGAAATCATGCAATTTTTATAAATGGTTTCGCTTGTCATACTACTGCTAATATTTTTCACGTGACATTTTGGATATTACCTAAAAAGTTACATACATAATTTTTATTAAAAAGTGAGCTATAAAAACTTATTTTTAAATCAGTCAGTTTTAGCCAAGTGGTGGTAGTGAAGTCATTATTAGATTACTGATATCTTGAATCTTCAGCCAAAGAGTTGAATTAACAAGAATCCAATTGGTAAAGAAATGTCTCTCATTTGTAGTGAGATGTGGAGCACGATAGTTTTCCAAATAAACCTATGGTTATCAGCGAATAAAAACGAAACGCTTAAAGCACAAAATTTTTGGCACTTTTTGATCTTACTTAATTCATCTCTTCAGTAATTTGAACAAATGTTCAATAAAAGCAATAGTACAAATCTCTTTCTGATCATCTTGGTTCAAACTTCAAACGCATTGATACGAAATTGGTAAGTTTAATTAACACTTGTATTAATTAACTAATGTTATGTTATGAAGTATTATGACACTACAGTTATGGTTTTTTACTTTTACTCGATAAATGATAAGGTTTATCATTAACGTCAATACTTATTACTATAGATATATAATGTATATACAAAGTGTTTTCCAATTAATATAATGCCGTTTTATTCCATCTGCGTTATTCTTAATACCTTACACTTAAGTTTAAAAATGTTTTCCGGTACGCATCATCGAACAATCAAACTCATAATCAAAACACTTTGTAATGCTGAACATAAATCTTAGAACTATTATAAATAAGTACACGCACATCCGTATACATTTTTTCGTATGTAAATTGCATAAAACAAAACGAGAGACACAACAGATAAAATTGTACAGATTGTGTAATCTCATTTCATAGTAGGAATTTCATGACACATAACAAGTTTCGAACATGATGTGTCTATCTAATGTCTGATATGTTTTAAAACAATAAAATCAGAAATTCTATAACTAATCCTAGAACCAAATATTTACAATCTGTTAACCCATTCAAGAAAATTTTTTATACAACATATAATTAAGTACAAAACATACTATATCCATTTTGCTGTAGTTATAACTTTATGATTACAAAAGCAAACGAATTTTGATGTTGTGTCAAAAATCTGATGAAATAATCAACATAAGAAAAGAATGAGTTCAACAATTACTAAAACTGGCAAGTCTTGCTGATCGAAATACTGTACAAAATGGTACAGGTACAACCCGTTACCTAAGGTAGTGAAGAAATATTGTTTTTCCAAATATATGACTATATGACACTGCACATTGAAAAGGGCTTCTTAAATAAGCTTGATAATTGGATTGTTGAAAATATGACCAGTCGTTGATATGAAATGCATTTTGAGCAAAACTCCATGAAAAAAATGTATAGGTCATGCCCATATTTTAGACTATAATTATGCGATTAAATGTGTCGGTATTAAAAAACTTCGTTGATAGTGTACAAGATGCCAAACGACAACTATTAATTCAAACATATCGAGCTATAACGGTAGATACGTTATAGAATAGTGATATATAAGGTATAGGCGTGAAAATGTTAAAATAAATATTTAAAAACAAATATTTATCTCGATAACGTGCTACTTGCTGTCTCGACTCCAAGACATAAGTACAGTCACGAAAAAATGTAAAAAACATTTACTTTATTACACCTTTGAACTACCAATACATACATACAATCCATACGTACGTACATACAACGAAACATGCCTACATACCATACATACCAACGCGATAACATTTCACGCAGTCAGGTTCAATTATGGTTATTGAATAACCATAACCACTAATAATAAGAGTAAACTAATACAAAAATACGAAAATAACCATTTTTTCATATAGTGCAACATGCGAATTATATATAAAAAGCTACTATTTAACGTAACTATAAGAGCTGTGAAAATTTTGCAGTTTACACTATTGAAAAGAGTTTTACCCAAAAAATTGAATATCAAACTGTTTATCGGAACTGAGAAAAGTATGTAACTTTATTACTTGCAAGAAAGCAATTACAAAAGTACGCCTGCTTTGGTGCAATTTTTTTCATTACTCGTGAATTCATCCATTGTAGTACCCATTATTCTTTTTCTACCTTTATCATGCAGATTTTTGCAACTATAGCATTCTTTGTGCCTCATAAAAATGAGAATTTATGCGTTATGACTCTACCACCTAAATTAGTTGGAAGGAAGAATCAGCCAGCACCGTGTATGATCCAATGTAATGAAAATATGCCGCTGCCTAAAAATAAACACACGACTCTTGACTCAAATTGATAGATGGGTCAACTTGTTTGTCTTTTTTTTTTAACGTAAGAGTATACAAATGAGTAAGCATGTCTGACTAATGCAAAGTGTCGATTTCCAGAAATATTGAATAAGTGATGAGGTGTTGGATCTCAAGCACTATACACTCAGGCTATATATAACTAATGATCCAATCACAACTAAACAATGTTGACCAATGGTTGAGTTGCATACTAGAAGGTTGAAACTCATTGGCTTTTGAATATGCGTTTGATCGATCAAGCTTCAAATTTATTTGATCTTTTATGCCTTTTAATCATATCAGTTACATAGTAACATTCTATGATCACTTTCTTTTCCTTTGTTGTGCTATGTGTCATCAATTTTTGATAGAATTTGAATACTTAGTTCGATGCGTCATGATCACAATGTTACTGATGATGTTACGATCAAATGTTATTACTTTTAATACTATACAGCATAAGCAATCTTCCTTTGATAAGCCTGCAGACGAAATATCTATTTTTTATTATTTACCACCTAAATGATTGGAGATTTGATGGAAAGTAAAATATACGCGAACTTAAGAATGCATTGCTTGTTATTGTATTTCGCGTATTTGACTGACTGTAATGTTATTATGAGTAACAATTCAAGCGAACTGATGAAAGGTTAATATTTTAAAACAATATTTCTAAATGATTACTCTCAAAGTCAACAACGTTTAGTTTCACAGCTACTGATTATTACTATATATTGATAAGCCAGAGGTCTTATTATGATGAACCTATACAAAAAAATACTTCAGTAGTTGATGAAATGTAGACTGTTTCGCAATGTGAAGAGTGCAGGAGATACGTAGAATGATAAACCAAATTGAATACTCTCTGGAACCATTTTAAACGTCTGACCGATTAAAAGATAATAGGTAATCAGTTGAAAAGTTATGCCACTTTGAAAGTTATACAGACAAAGATTTTTATTAGTAACACATTCATTCATCTCGTTTCATTCAAGCTATTATGATCCAACTGTATGTGGAGCACTCAGATGATTCATACATTTTTTTTTTAATTGCCTTGCAAGAAATAAACAATGGTCAAACGGCGAGAGAGACTTATACATTATGGAATGAAGATAAATCTTGAATCATTATATAAAAAATTACCGGTTTGACTGCCTGAGTTTTTATTCAGAATTTATTTTAAAAAATTCGTACTTCTTATTGCCTTTTGAGTTATATAAAAGTAGGAATCTCTATCAGGACTGTCTGCTACAATTACTTCTTTTTAGCTGCCTTTTCAGCTTTGCGTCGCATCCGCTCTAATTCTTTGCGCTCTTTACGCTCACGTTCAGCTTGGGCTCGCAATTCTTTCAATTTTCGTTTCAGTCGTGCTTTTTCCTCTCCTGCGACACCAAGAGCTTTCAAGTCGCGTGATTCAAGTCTTAAGAGACCCCCTCCTGCTATTCCAGCATCGAGAAAACGTGGAGCATAACGTTCAAGACCCATTGCTGATAACCATTGGCACACCTACAAAGGAGTAATGAACAGAAAGTCATATCATCACCCACCAATACCAATCAGAATAATTAACTCATGTAAATCGTTGAAATAAATTTCAAAATTCATGTGTAAAATAACTTACCTGTTCTTTGGACCAATCAGTGATAGGAGCATTCTGCCAAAAGTGGGATGTTTTTTTATCTCCCAAGCCAAAATCACTGGGATGAGGAGGAAGCCAAACTTCACTTGAATCTAATTGTAAGTTGAAATAGGATTCTTTAAGTATGAACAACTTGTTTAGTAAATTTTAATCAAATTATCCGTTTTTCAGTACCTGCGCTACCAGTTTTTGATGGACTCGGATCAGCTCCAGGTGGACTAATAGAACCTCCTGATGAAAGACTTGATGGAGATCCACCTGGATGGTGCCACGGTGCAGTTCCACTACCAATCAAGTTCTGTGGAGGAACTGCTACTTTTTTAACTATAACAGAATGTGACAAAAGTTGAATAACAGTTGATTAATTTATGTTAACGCTACCGCAATTTTCTAGTATTACCGATATTTTATTAATTGACAGTCTTTAAATTACCTCTTTGACTTGCTTCATTGACAGCCTGTCGAATTTCCTCCACCAAATGATGTGTCACAAGAGTTGGATCACTGGACTGAGGATTATTCAAGTCTGTGAAATCCCCAGAGCTTTCTCTAGAAGATGACATATCATTTCCACCTAACCTGCGCTCTCTTTCAGCTAAGACTTGTTTTAATTGCTCTGCTAGTGATGCAGGAGGGCCTGACAGACCTGTTAAATTTATTAATTATTAATACAGCACAACAGCACAAACGCATCAAACCATTTTATATCGGTAAAACCAACCATTGTTAAATGTAATTCTACATACCTTTCTGTGGAGGGGGCCAGCTTTGTTCAGTCATAGCTCTCACTTGCGAGCTAATTGTACTATGTTGGCGCACAGACGTAGTCGATTCCAAGTGTTGCTTGCTTTTTTGTGAACTGATTGATGAGCTGCTCGAGTAGGAACTTAAGTTTGAAGGTCGTGACAAATCATTAGCAGAACGAGTTATTCCGTCATGAGCACTAGTATTCTTTGAGGATAAATCTTCGTCTGTATTGTCGCCAGACTCATCTAACCCATAGTCCTGTGGATATAGATACATTGAAAACATTCAATGAACTTCCAAGTAAAACCTACACATATAATAAATAATGACTTTTGGAGAAACGGTACTAACTGAGCTGCTATTGCTGAGACCACCAGGTCGTTTGGGAAGTTGACGATTTGCAAGTCCACCTCGACTAGCAAGTTCAGCTTTACTTTTACCTGCTGAATTATCGAGAAGGCGATGAGCTGGCACAGCTCGATCGAGTTCTTCTTTGACTGGTAATGGCAACGGCAGTTTGCGTTCTACGGTGGCTGTTTTGTCTCCATCATCAGGACTGCTAAGATCAGAAACCTCTGTATCTGATAATTGACAACTTGCCGCAGAAGGTGGAGGTGGCATTTGGCGTCTTGTTGGCTGGGGTGTCACAATGCGTGTCGTTGCACCATCATACGGCAATCGTACTGGAAGTCCAAATCTCCTTTGAGTTTCGGTCAATTCCATTTCTAATGCTATTACCTGTGAACAAAAGTTAATACATACATGATAGTGACATACGAGTCAAACAGCAAATTTAACGGAAATGAAAATTGTTAGATCTATCACCTATGAAGATAAAACTATACCTACCCTGTCTTTGAGGCATTTCACTAATGAGTTATACTCTGCATCTTTCTCATGTAAAAGCTGTTGATAAAACTCATCTCGTGCAATAATATCAGCTCTGAGTTCTCGGGCAGCCCGTCTTGCTCGTGCATATTTTTGTTGAATGGCTGAATTTTGAGCTGTTGCTTGGGAGAGCATTTCACGGACAGACGCTAAATCTTGACGTGCTATACTCAGAGCACGCTCCGATTCGTGTAATCGCAATCCAGATTCCCGTAATTTTGCAGCATATTCTTCGCTCCCTGCTCCAGTATTCTCCAGCTCTACCAACTAATAAAATATTGCAAAGTGAATAATTTTGTCATACTTTCTAAGAGCTCATCACTGAAATGCAAGTCATTACTACTGAGAAAATGACTGAAATAAGAATTCGTATGATTATGTCAATTATTGGTTTGAAATAAGAATGTTTATGCAAGGCTGTGCTTTCTTATCAATAAAATTTCATACATTATTTTCAACCCTATAACCAGGTAAAAATCATTCTAGGATGTACTTGAAATGTGTATTAAAACATTTTTTAATTGTCAATACTTTGCACTATCGAGTGTTACCATACATGATCATACTGGTTTTGTTTAATACAATATTGTAAAGTTTCATACACGATAAATATGGCTTAAATGCAAGGGGATATGATAAAATCAACAACAGAGTATCGGATCATGCAACAAAAAGCCACCAAGTGGGAATTATCATTTGCAATGATGCTGGTAGATCTATGAACAACTTCCAATGATCTGCAGAATATTCATGAAGAGTTTACCTCGAGCTAATTCATGTACAGAGATGTAAATGAATTATATACTGAGCAAATGTAAGAAATTGAACGCAATCTATGATGATAAATGATTCTAGAATGTAATGAAACCTGATTACCTTTGTTTTGAGGTTTTCCACCTCTCCGTCGGCTAAGGCAAGCTTATACTGACTCTGCAAGCATCCAAAGACACGCATAACACATAAGCAATACCCCAAATAAATCCACAATAAAGAAAAATAAGGAAATTACACATTCCTTCCAATTGATGTCGCGAACATATAAGCTCTTTGATATGTGAGCAGTTGCACAAAAAAATTAAGGGTAATCCGTTTGGCTAAAATTATGTACAAACGAACCAGAAAATTTAATTTCGAATCATTAAAGAATAAAAGACAGTACAATAGGTGGACGATAAACGATAAAACATTGATTTAAAGCTAATGTAATTGTGATCGTATCTGACGAAACAAAAATTCGTGTACATTACCCTAGTTACTTCTGAAGAAGAAAAAATATTTACAGGGAAATAATCTGTGAGAGGTCGACCTTTCACAATCAAGTAGTAATGGTGGACGGATGAGAAATATTAAATTCTAAAAGAAAAAAACACCGGCTGAATGCAACTGCTGAAGGAATTTGAAATCTCGATAAACATACAATGAATAATTCACTTGGTTACTACAGTCAACTCTAAATACACGACAATGTAATGGAATATGTACACCAATAATGTATGTTATGGTGAAGTGGTATGTACGTATATAACACAAGACAGACATAAGCACAATAAACATAAACATATTATATTCTAATAATTACTAAGTGGAGCCAACAAATCAACATTATGCATTAAAATACAGTATATATCAGGGTGATAGAAAAATCAAAGTAGTTAAATGACTAATATGAAGGTTGATAAATATAAGCTTTTACTGAGATACATGCCTCCTGTAGGAGAATTCGAAGGCTGTCTACGTCACTCTGTGTTGTCGTTGTTGGAGTAGTAGAAGGCAATGGTAAGGATGAACTAATGATGGGTGACCGACTTCGACTAGCCGGTGACGAATATGCATCAATCGGGCTTGCTGGAGGTTCGCCTTCCGAGCAAGATGACATGGTAGGAGACCCAGGTATACCTCCACCCAGACCACTCATCGAGGAGTTTTCTTCACCCATTCCAACTCGTTGGCTATCCGGCGAAGTTCCGTCCGAAAAATTTAGTCTTCTGGTATATGAGAAAATATTGATCAATTGCAAGCTGTCCTTACAGCACTCAAATCACCGAATTTCATAACTAATATTTATTATTTCCCTCAGTGCCTCAGCAGGCCTCAGGCACATACTGAGGCGGCCGTATTTTGTCGTCATGATAAATTTGCGAGCAAGGATAAACCATCATTGGGAATTTCTTACATTAGCGGTGTGTTAATTGAGGTACTTGAAAAGAAATTATTATTTCTGTTTCTTTCTTTCGGATATTTTAGAGTTTGAATCACAACAATTTTTTTGTCCACAAAAAAGTTTTGAAATTTCCAGAATAACCGAGTTTTCGAGATCACCATAAGGAAATTTTATGGCTACAAAAATACAAAATATACCGATTCTGGTTTTTTACCCCAGGAAAGAGAAAAAAAGCACTTAATATTGTTCTAGAATGTTAATTTCTTAAAGACACGATAGATACTTGACAAAAAAAGCCATCAACTTATTTGAAATTGAAAACATACCTTGTTGTAGATCCATTGGCTTCCTCACGCTCCCGATCAGCTTGTAAGCTCTGCCGAATGAGCATGGCCACTTCAGAATTACGAGGGTCCCGTTCTCTGCCAATTAGAAAACGTACTAGACCTGAGGTATTGCGCAGAACGCTTGCAGCATAAGCTTGGGTCACACCAATCAGAGACTTGCCATCCACCTCAACAATCTGATCATTAACCTGAATACGACCTTCTCGAGCAGCAGCACCCTTTTCGGTAATCGTCTTAACAAAAATACCAAGTTTTTCAAGGCCTGCATCGGCACCAACACCCATTCCAATTATACTCAAGCCAAGTCCTTCTGGCCCTTTCATTAGCTCCACTGGGAAAACCTAAAATTTATATTAGTTCAATGCTTGAGTGAGTCTAAAAACAGAATAGCTCCGAGAAATAGTTAAATTATCATTTGTATGCTTTGTGGGATTAGACAATTGGATTACCTCCATTTTTTCAACACGTTTCTCAAGCTCATACTCTGCACTTGCAGCAACAGGGTCAACATCTTCGTTGCGTCGATCGTACTCATTGACCGAGTGTGTCGAGTAAACCCGCATTGGTCCTGTATCAAATGAAACTTTCATATTCGTTTTCTTCACAGGTATAACCGTCGGAGGTAAATCTTCGTCATCTTCATCTGAATCAGGAAGACCAGCAACTTCCATCCAAAAGTGACCATCTTCATAGTAATGTACTCCATTTTCGACTAAAATCTAGAAAAAATTGTACATTATTGTAGAATTGTCGAATACAGTTAGACAATTATTACACAAACACTGCTATGAGTGAAAGCAATTAAGAATATTGATTGAATAAAAATTTTTTTAAGAAGTTTAAAAATTTTAGGATCTTGTTACAAATCAGAAACAGAAAGAAATTACACAACTAATTTGACTCGTCCCGGTAAAATATGTAAGTTTTGAGGCTGAATATTAATGTATAATTACAATCTTTCCAGGCACAGGTGTATAATCGTCTTGGTGTTCAGTTTCTGTGTCATCATTAGTTTCTTGTGTGTCATTCAAGCTGCTGACAGATCCCAACAATCCGCTCTCACTTCCTGTCACTGAGCCTATTTGGCTCTCAGTCAAGGAGTCTATCGTCAGATCACTTCGCGACCTGTTAGACAAACTATGAGTCATTGCATTAATGCATCTAGTTTGTTTTGTAACAAGAAATATTAGTCTTGAACTTCTAAATCATGTATCTCAGGTTCACGTACGTGTTATGTCGAAATAGCCGATCAATAGATGATGAAGTTTAGATTCTAGATAGCTGCATACGAATACCCGAATACTGCACTGTATAATAAATATCCAAAGTCTCCTTATAGCACATGCAAAATAAGATTTGAAAAGCTATTTTTTTTTACTATACTTTTAGAGCAGATTAAGCAGACAAGTCAGACAATTCTTAACTCACTGATAGACATGTAAACTAATATGCTTAAAGAACACAAAGTACATTCGGATGCTTCCTGGGCGATTAATTGTCATAGCGTTGCGATTCATAGGTGATAAATTAATATAATTATGTACACATACTTAGTACATGATAATAACAATAATGCCAGTCATATGAACGTATTCAAGTACCAATGAATATTAATAACAATATTCAACTGTGAAACCTGCAAGTTATTCCAATGTAAAATTCTCAAGAAACTGTGAAGCCAAAGAGTAGGTATTTATAGTCATTCAAATCCAGCAGTCTTTAGATAGGATTCATCTCAAGTTACCTTGCAGTCTCCACAAATTTAGGGACTCATATGAATTATACAAAATATTACACAACGAAATTCGTGTTTTAATTTTATAATAAATAATTATTAAGTACTACTGACTTACCTGTAATCGTGAGTGGTGCTGTTTACTACGCTGGAATCAGGAGCAGAAAGAACATCGGATAGCCAGTCTGGTGTGTTGTCTTGTTCCTCTCTATCTCGTTCATTGTCTCTGTCTAGCTCCCTATCTTTATCACCAGGTGTAGCAGTAGTTGTTGTAGGTGACAAAAGTCTTGCTATTTCTTGAGCTTCCTCGTCCGATAGCAAAGCCGATCCTTGTCTGATTAATTATTTTTACCATTCATTCTTCAGCTCACAACAACAAATGTAGCAAATAAAAACCATCTTGAATCAATTACAGTATTTACTCACCTAATTTTCTTTTCCAATATGCTGTAGATCCACGACAGGTATTGACAGGTACAAGCCCAATTGAATACATAAGCATATTAAAATACCGCAAAATGAAATAGCGTATCTGAGAATCGCATAATTTTACACCTTTTGTAATGTCTTTTCATTTCACTAAAAAATTGGAGAGTAACGAGGAAATATTCTTCAACTTTAGACTGCTTTAAACCATATAAGTAAAGCACAATTATATGTTTCTCAAATACATTGTGAGTACAGCCAGCTCAAGAAGACGGAATTTAAATTGCTTGTCACCTTTCCGAGTTTGAGAAAGTGTAACATGCTTTTGTTACTCACGAAGTATGTTAGTGATCACAAGTATGTTGAGAGTTCTTAATAAGAAATGCGCATAAGAAGAATATATTGAAAAAGAAAATATAGAATTGTTGTAATTTATACAGAATATTGAAAATTAGTATATCATAGATAATACAGGTTTTCCAATCAGTAAATTTCATAAGACAAAATATGCGCATACTGCATTCTGTATCTACATGAGAAAAATGCAGATATTTTTTGTTTCAAGTAAAACAACGAATTGCTTACAATACTACAAGACCGTTTATACATGACATCCCCAATTTTCAAGCGATCTATCTACATCTAACATGCAATCTGCAATTTCCTCAAATTCATTTTTCGTTTTTAAACAATCAAAATAATTCTGTTGTGACAATATTTTATCAAATCAATTTCAACTGATGAATTCGGAGCTTGTATCATTCGAGCACAACCGTAATGGATAAACATAAAACTATATTCTTAACTATGTATATATGTATGTAAATATTAATTTATTGTGGGCCAGAATCTATAAAATAGCGTATTGAATACAACACTTGTGTTCTAAACTGCAAATTTAACGATTTTCGTCCCCTTGCGCAAGATCAATATGAAAAAATCAATGATCCTATATTATCTCAGTACCAAACAAAACCCAAAATATCAAAACTTAAACTCACCGAGAGCTCAGAAGATTTTCAGCTTCGTCTGCAGTCATTGTGTCTGGAGTTACTGGAGTTGCTTGACTAGCTCGGGGTCTAATTGGTGTTGCATCTTGGCCGTTCATACTCTGCTTCACATGGGGTGAAAGACTTTCCATATTTGTAATAGTTTTAGCATCACTGGAGTCGCTGTCTTCTTGCAAACTACTTTCAAATACTTTTTCATCACTGGCTAATTTATGTTCAAATGAACTTGAGACATGTTGCTCCTGATAGTTGTCAGTAGATTCAACAACTTGGGCTTTCGATAAAAATTTATTTGAAACTTGTTGCAATTTCGTAGCAGCAATTTGATCAGCCTTTAATTTCTCTTGCTCCCATGTTGTTTGTGATTGCCCCAGTACATCGACTTTTGACATATTAGTCTTATTTGAGCCATCCAAATTTGAATTTTTCAGAGCATTTATATCGGATCTCATCTTAGAAGTATTAGTAGTAGTAGTAGTAGTAGCAGTAGCAGTAGTATTAGTTGTAGTAGTAATAGAAATTGTTTCATTTTCGTTAAAATTATCCTTAGTTGCAGAATTAATGAAGTCTGTCATGGATTTTGTGCCGTTAGAATAATTCTTATCTTGATTGGTAGAAGCCTTCAGAGATTGATTTGTACTTGTCACGGATTTTTCTAAATTAACCGTTTTATGTTGCATAGTTTTTGGATCTGTGACATTATTAGTTGCCTCAGATATTTCTTTGTTGTCAGCCACCGCTTCCTGCTTAGAAGAGTTTAATTGATCATTTGTAGCACATAATGGTATTTCTGGTTTTGGAATTTGAGAAAAGCTGTCGATCAAATTTGGCGACTTCGTCATTGCGGTTTGCAAAGACGAACTCTGATTAGCTGCTGTTTCTTGAAATTTATAAAGCGTGTCTTGTTGTGGCGCTCCTCCTTTTCCTTGTTCGACATTTTCAGTTTTCGGTTGATGACCTTGTTTACTTTGTGTCGTAGACTCAGAGATTTGTGCATGCTGTAATCTTTTTGCATATGGTGACGGAATTGGAATATCTTTGTGTTCCAATGGAGGGTATTCTTGATCTGAGCTAACAACTGACGGTGGGCGTGGTCCCAAACCAGCGGCAGGCATGTCCACTCGAAGATGAGACCTTCGAATAACTGTCGCTGTGTCTGTTTCACTAAATGGTTTCTCTGGACTGAATTCATGATCCACTATTTTCTCCGTGTATATAGTTGGTTTATCCGAATCCTCTATTTCCAGGTCGTAACTGTTACGTCCTGAAATGAAAGAGAAGAGTAATAATATAAATAGATACGAGCTTTGTGGTATTATAAATAATACATGCAATGTATAACAGACTTTGAGTCAAGATATTCAATGTTTAATAAAATGCCAAATACAGGGAAATAAATTGTCCGGTAAGTTATAGGCATTTACGTATGACTTTTAAAATAGGCACTCATGAAAAACTTTTAAGTAACTGATTTAAACATTGTTCTGTCTAAAAATCCATTGGATCGTGACCTAACACAAGGAAAACAATTTTCATACCTCGGCAATCGATACAAAGTAAACGGAGACACATAGCACTAATTGTTTAGATTTCCAATAAATACACTAACTCTGGATAATTTTTTATCTCTTCGGATGATTTGAAGGAAAGTTTTGATGGTCTAAACTAGTTCTAAGTATTCGGTTGCAAAAAAGTGTGCCGTCTAGACGGATCGGCAATGTAACCTTGTATTTTATCATGTGTGGGTGTATGTGGCCAGAATGCCAAATGTTCCACCAAAAATATATTTAAACACAGACTAAACAACAAATACACAACACCACAGTGAATTAAAATTCAATTCTGACGTATTGAAACGGTCAATTTTGGTTTTTAGATTTACGTTTCATTGACAATATATATATATATATATATTTATCCATTTGTCAATAACAATATTTATTGTCCTGGTTTAAGAGTTATATTCTTCTATAAATATTAGCATGCCGATCATGCATGAAAAATCATTTTGATGGGATGACTCTTTGTGCTGAAGTTGTTGCAAACACTATTAGCTTTTATATTATTTTAAGTATGAATATTAGTTGGGCGAACATTGTTTACACGATTCGTCTGATTCAAAATGCGCTTTTAGTAACTTTATATCTCGTATACTCATTATAACGTAGAAAGGTACAAGTGCACAGTCTCCGAACAGAGTTCATACTGACTTCTATAAATAATTCAGTTGAGTCTGGTGGGAGAAGAGAGACATGCCTTTTACTTTTACTTTTTAACGTTTTGGCAGACTGCCATTTAGCATAACCCAGCCTGTATTTAAGAACCCAAACCTCCTCAGGAAATATGTTAAACATTTTTAGATCTGTGTATTTTTATTAAAGCACTCCGTGGGTGTCATTCATAATATTGTTACTCAGTTGTACTGTCTATAGAGCTCCGAGTTTTAAGATTATTTGATATAATGAATGCTTAGAAAGTGTTACTCATAAAGCAGCTGATTATTCAATAATGAAACATTTTTTACAGAAATTTATTTGCAATGAAACAGTTAATTTCAACAAATCCTCATATGCAGTTATAGTACAGCCATCATACATTTCAATTGGAGATAAGTTTTTCTATGCCAGACAAGGAATAAATATAATTGTGTTATTAGCTCCAGATGCATGGGATTTGATAATGTTTAACAAATACTGATTTGATGAATAACATTAATGGTAATAAGCATAAACTTGATGGTATTTCAGACATTAATATTGATAACATATAATATATTTATATTAATTTTCATGCATTCCCACAACCCATTTTTTTCACTCTCAGAACTTGCATTTCGACTAACCTTTTTGATTCTTTTCGAGCACCTCCTTATCAGCTTTTTCTTCTTTACTGTCTTTCGAGGGAGAACTTGGCGAACTCATGCCTGATGAAGTACTATCTGTGCAAGCTGAAGGTGGTCGAAGCTCGATTTCAGGTGACTTTGATCGGTCTACCGTTTTAGATCTATTGATTTCTTCCTTTTGTTTCACTGTATCACTACTTGGTTTTGCCCAGTTTGGTCTTGAATCTGACCGATGTTTTTCTGCATACTTCACATTTTCATTCAAAGTTTCTTTCAACGGTTGTGAATCAAGATCAGCATTTTTTAAAATTTCCTCATTTTTGGCAAGCCATTGATTTTTCCATTCTGATGTCTTAGGAGGAGATCTTAATGGACAGTTTGGATAATTAGAATAATCCGGAGTAGGTAATTGATCGAAACCTGAGTTGTCAGTTGGAACATAATTTGTATTTTGCTGCGTTTTCCCTGGACCTAAATTAGATTTGACACTGGACTGATTCTCTAAACTTACTGATATTGTACCACTTTTAAAAGTCGTATGTTTATTATCCAAATGGCTAGGGGTTTTTGACACTTCCACGTTTTCAACTTTTGAAGGCGTTGAATTTTTTGGGACAATTCTACCTGATACATTCTTCTGCACTACAGCGTATTCAGGTAAAAAGGTTTCTTGATCTTTTTGCATACTGGCAAGGTTTGAGACCTTTGAAGCTTGTACAATAGGACCCTTCTGGACAACTGCGTAGTCGGGAGTGTTTGAAAACATATCAAAATTTTTATTTACTGTTGCATACTCTGGACTTTTAGGACTAGAAAGAAGTTCAGGAGTAGTAGGACTAATAACAGCTACACTAGCAGGTCGTTCTTTTCTGGAGATTCCTGAACAAACGTTATTTGTCGACGAAATTCTGGCTGGAGGAGGTGGCGGTGGTGGAGACATATTTGGTGATGGTCTTGTAGAACAAAAACTAGCTGACCTTGTCGCAAGATTATTAGTGACATCTGTTGTTCCTCTCGAATCTTTATCATAAGTTGGCAAGCCAGGAGAGTGTCCTGGGGTGGCATTTTCGCCAGTAGTTCTGTTTAAACTTTGATTTAAAGTTGTTTGAACTATTGATCTATTCGGATCCGAATTATATCTGCTTGGCCTCGTTTTAGAGAAATGGCTAGTCCAGTTTTTCTGCTTCTCAATTAACTCTTTAGAATTCAATCTCCTCTCTGGTTTTTCTGGCTTCTCCGGTCTCTCGTCCATTCGATTTTCTTTTCCATAATTCTTCTCAAATTTATCAGATCTTCCAAAACCTGGTCTAGGTCTTAATCTATCTACGACTGCTTCAGGGCCATGAGTATGCCCATTTTCAAAATGACGCTCTGCATTCAAAGCAGGTACACTTGCACTCCAATTACTTAAATGATCTCTTGTACCTGATGGCGATGGTGACCTAGGTCTGGGTGACCGAGCAGGAGACGTACAACCCGAACCAGAATTAGCCGAACTTGAACGTGAGCGAAGTCCATGTAAATTTGTTGGTTTCATTACTCGATCCACTCTGATATGGAAAAAAGAAACAGATCAATTGATTCATCAGGATAATAACAAAAAAATATACCTAATCCTGGCATTTAATTGAATATAAATGTTTGTGATTCGAATAGCAATACTGATAGAAAAATAAGAATCATCAAAATGTTGCACTCACGGGCGATGCGGCTTGTTTTCCTCTCCTAGTTTCTCAAATAAAGCTCTTGCATTGTTAAATCGAGCAACGTGACTCTCTGTTCGTACAACCGTTACTTGCGTAGGAGAATCTTTCAATGGTGCTGGAGGATCTTTCATGGGATCCGATAAAACAACATTTGTTCTATGACTAAGGTTTTCTAGTTGTGGCTTTGACTGGAATATATTTGCAATTGCCGACACTTTTGAGCCTCCATGGCGTTTTTTGTCATCAACTGCAGCCATCTTTATTCTGTTAAGTGGATCTGCGAAAAAAAACAGGAAAAGATAATTCAGTGAAAAAGAAGGAAATGTAGGAAGTCTTAAATTAATTGAATGAATGTAACTTGCACTGTAAAATTCCTCGATGAAGAAATTGTGTGGCAAACAAATTTTCTCTAGATCCTGACTTCAAAAAATCAAATAAAATAATGAACACCCACTCGCCTTGTGATAGTGAAAAGTGTTCCTACAGGCCAAAATGCACTAACTTAACATGAAGTAAACATAAAATCACAAGGAATAGGCTACTGCTGTGATAAGAATTGGAGATAAACTGATAAGTGAAATCATATATCAATTGTACCATGTATCATTGGAGCATCATGAATCACACATATTTATCGTATCTATCAACTACAGATCTAAGTATTTGAAAATACTACTAAGAATAGTATTTATTGATATCAATTTGCACGAAAACGTCGAAGAACTAAATCGGTGCCCTATCTCTGCCACAAAAATGAAAATTGAAAATTGAAAAATACAAATACATACATGTATTTTTAAGAACTGTTCGGTAATTGTAGCAGAAAGAGATACAGCTATTGTGTAAATGGTATACTAATTACTATTTGACACGAGTTATTCAATGTTTGTCAAGCTTACCTCTTTCTTCTCTAAAAACTCATCAATTAACCACGAAAATCTCGAAGTATCTTAAAGTATACTATGCTTCAGCCCATTTTCATCCATTGATGTTTTTGAATTCTTGGCTCTTCTATCACCTGCATAATAAGTGAATGCCAATTATTGGATTGACTCATTAACCATTGTCAATTATTAGATATAGTCAAACAATTTTTTACCTCATAACATGCGCATTACATATTTAATATAATATTTATTCATCATAATAAACTGAAAATCCCTTAGTACATGAACAATACTAAAAAAATAGTTTTAAACAATAATGAATAGTAGATGCCGTAGCCTGGTTGGTAGATATAAAAACATACTGTTTGAAATTAAAACCTATGTTCAACTTGTGGTTATGGGATTGTAAGTTATACTTTCCACAATGTTTTGTTTCTAAAGTGAGTATCAAATGGAATACTAACTGAAATGATGTCATCTAATATTGTCACATGTGTAAAATGTATCTCAGGAAACTGGATGCCCAACATTCTGTGTTTATAGAGTTGATTTTTACGAATAAGCAATTTTTTTTTCATCAATTCAATTTATGGAAGCATCTTTTCAATCATTGTATTATTCAAAGATGATATAAATAAAAAAATAAGAGTTCGGTATTAATATCAAGGAATGGTGATAGTGAAAAAGATTGGTTTCAATCCTATTTTAAATTTATTCAAATTTCATTAACCTTGAATGAGAAAAAAACAAACAACAAGAATCTCCAGAATAGATACAAGCATTTGTAGGTAAGTGAAAATATTTCTGTAGCAAAAGAAATTTTTTTTAAATGGATTATTAATTTAAAGATTTAAGGTTCTAATAAATGATGAAACATTCATTTTAAGGAATAATTTAAGTGAGAGTTAAGTGAAAGGTGGAGCAGCATGCAAAGGTAAGTCTGGTTCCCACTCTTCCTCCCTTTGCTGTGCCATGTCCAAACAATCAATACTTGACTCTTGTCTCTCTGTCATTGAAAAGGGCAGATGAAACTTGAAAGTCTGATATAAATAAAAACAATTATGCATACAGAGTACATCATCCCTTGCTTCCATTGTAAGTATAAGGTACTACAGATATTTTTCTGGTAAAAAGTAGTAGTATGTATACAATCCAGGTTTTAAAGGAATATCTACTTTGCCAAAACGATGAGATCAATATTTATCAAACAATTAATTCCTATACATATACACGAATTTCACCAAATATCAAAAGTAATTAAGATCTGAAGTAAACAAAAACCATAGCAATAATTATTTTCTGCGAAGAAAACTATTTTAGCAGTCGACATTTTTATTGATTTTACATAATTGAAGATTGTCAGTACTATTATGCAAAACCTTTTTTATCGTGTGAAAATATTCGATCAGTTTTTATGATATGTTAAATATATGATTTGATGTTTCTTTCTGCAAGAAAATGGTATTACTTTTAGTATCAAAATAATGCTATGAACACAAGAAACACCATAAAGTTAGCAAAGTACTTAGAAAATCTTTTATGCATACCTTCAATCAACGAACAAAATAACTTGTTATAGAATTAGTATAATTTATACACATAATTAAATTAGTTTGAGGCTAAATAGAAATTAATATCTGCATCAAATTTAGCACCGATAGAGAGGAAAAAAAAACACACTTGAACATTGGTTATAACAGCCTTGAACCAGACTTGTATATGAATAAAGAGAAGAGGTGATCAACCGTTACTTTTACATACCACTTCACAAAAGCGTTTACTTTGCATATTCGATTATTCAATCGCTCATACAATATTTTTTTAAACAACTCCAGGCGAACAAAGCGAGTAATGATGATATCACATGTGTGATATACGAATTGCTTATACTTTTACATACAATAGACTAAAGAATTGAATCGATGAATCGTTATTGAAAACTTCAGTCACAAGTACCACCTAACGCAAAGAAAATAATGAATATATTAATCTCCGATCACTTGATAATCTTGTCACGAATGCACCCTTGTTCATCGTTATGTTATCACCAAAAAATTTCGACTTTGGTTATTAGCAGATTTAATTGTTATACTCTTTTGTTGGCATGTAACTTAATTTACCTCTGGTAGTCTCTTCCTAAAGTTTGCCTAGGCCCAAATAGTATTCACCTATCTGAATCATTGTGGGTCAGTTTATATGAATGTCTTGTACTCTCAAGACTATAACAGCACAATGAACTACTTCAAACATTGACTACTAAAGTAGTATCTTCTAGTCATTGTAGATTGGGCAATGTCAAATACGTTTTGGCACAGTAGTACATTTGCATGGAAATTCCATATAATCGATCAGAGGCACAGTATACTTTCTGATTAAAGAAAGCTGGTCGTTCCATTTGGGATATTTTCAATTTGCGCGCAAACGCTGATATTAGTGCAAAGAAATAGAAATGAGACATCTAGTTACAAGTAATTGCAAACACTAAAATTTCAACAGAAACATATATTACATTTCCTTCGAATATAGTACTTTAAATCAACAGAGACATTGATTGACTGTATTTATGCAATTAGAAACTAATCGTTTGCGAAAAGAAGGTGTGCTCTGTTTTGCTTTGCAATTAATACACCTTTGAAAATCTAATATTTTCAGGCACTCGCACTGTCTGCATGCAAAGACTGTGGTTAGGCTTATCTCTCTAGCATTATATAATATATAATATTCTATACTGAACTAACAAAATCTATGTAACAACAAGCATAATCCAGTCAATATGTGCAAAATAGAATTGGTCATAATTTGAAAGCAACTTTTTAAATTAATTTGAAAATATCAATACAGATTGTTCTGTAATATTTAATATTCGATGTTTCGATTCTCCTGGTAAACTTCAGAATTGTCTGTTCAAAATTTCAATCCAATGGTCGACTAATTGGTACCGTGCTAATCAATGAACACTGCTGTGTCGCAGCTCAACCTAGAAATTTAAAATAGAAGAATCCCAATCGAAAAGATCACTAGCTCAATTCTGTAATAGGCCAAGTAAGTATAAATCAAGATCCTGTGTACCCAGCTAGGTAGATGATTATCTGGTGATAATAATGAAGAAAAAATGCGACCTCATCAATCAGGGAATTTGATTTGAAAAATTCGTGAATGGAGTTAAGAAATCGGTGTTCACTATAGTGTCAAAGACATTAAACAGAGCAAAGTTATTCAGTCAAATGCAAATTGTATTAGATTCGCCATTGGATATCGAAAGGCCGCTGACCGTTGGGTGCAAAAATGTCACCAGTCAATATTTCTCCTCGTCTCGTATAACACGAAAAAATATTATAATTTATGGGGAAAAATGAAGAGTGTGGTAATCTAGTTGAGAAAATAACAATGCCTAATGTATCAGATATAAATAACTGAATCAGTAAAGGCAGCTAAATGCTTTATGTGACAAAATTGTATAATAATTGTTTACCAATTGATGCTCCTCTCGGGAAGACGGCATGTGCGTTAACGATCAAGCGTCGATCAGGTACGTGAGAGAAAATCGGCTTCGCAACACCTTACTTCATTATCCAAGTTGTTTATTGTCACTTTAACGGAACAAATGCGACTTCAGCGATATCATGAAAGACAGTAAAGTGAAAAAGAGAAAGCATTGAGTCGTGAAGTCTGTCAGTCGTCCGGAGTTTTTGGCGTTTGTCACACAGCCTAATGTTTTCACAAATTTTTCTCGTTTGTCATCACCGTAGACGATTCATACAATCACAAACCCTCAGCTATGTCCACACGTAACCTAAAACTTACTTAACACTGACTATTTATAGTTAGGTTGTGATTATAAACCAACTTTTCTTTAGCAGAAACACTCTCACGACCGGCTGGGAACTGCCCGTGTCAACAACCCGTGAAAAATGGTCGAAGATGGCGGTTCTCGATTTTAAACATGGCGGCCATTAAATAACATCGGAATAACATCACAATCGACCTGTCTTACTCGGTCGGTAAGCGCACACTGCTTCGGACCCGGTCGACCCCGTTCTGTTTCTGGGATTGGATTCAAGGTTCTCTCTTCCCTCGTGAAAATCGAGATAAGCGCCATCTAGGCCAATCAGAAGGCAGCTTAAAACGGAAAATCTTCTTTTCACCGGTGAAAAGAAAATGAGAATCCAACCCCTGGCAATCATATAGCAATCAATGAAAAATATTTTCACATCCTTGTTTTCAAAGAAATAAATGAATTCCGCCATATAAAACCACTACGATTAGATAAATTCATGGCCATTTTTCAAAACACTACTGAAGAGGTCTGATGTGTTTGAACACCCTCCTAGGGTAAATATCGCGTAAGTTATCATACTTATCGATTGTCCAGTACGTCACATGATAGACGCGTTTGCGTCTATCGCCGTCTTTATTCAGTGCTTTTATTTCTAGTAGATTGTTTATTACCGTGGTAATATTCGGGAGGTTTTCCCTTTCGAAAAAGTTTTGTGTTTACCAGTGTATATATTGAAGAAAAGAAAAAAAGCAAAATATCTTTTAGAATATTCACATGACAATCGATAATTGAAAGACGGGTACTTGGTGCGGTGCTAATTGTGTATTTTAAAGTGGAGAAATACGAGTGTGCACGTAAGTGTACCGAGTCGACAGCAATGGCTTGTATCCGAGGACTTGCGTTTGCAAACATGAACTTTATACAATATGATGATTCTGAGCATGTTTAGTGGTGCCAGGACTTAGTTGATACGGGGCTCTCCAAAATAAACATACATGAATGAACTTTTCTTACTCTTAAGATCGTTTCCCTACTACGATATTACATACAATGCCCTCCGTGCCTGCCTACTTCCAAGGACCGTTACGTCCCTGTTCGTTATTCGTTTATTTAAAATAAAAAACACACTTCGTGATAGCAACAAAACTTTTCCGTACCTACAATCCAACCTTTGACAGACATAATGCCGCAATAAAGCAACATGCATAACGAAAGCTAAATGTCACGTGATTTTCACTACTCGCGGATTTCTCAGCTCAAGTTTAAAGGGGAAAGAAAGACTAAGAAACAGAAAGAGAAAAAAGAATTATACAAGGACTATTTTTATCATAATAATAACAATCATAATAACAATTCCCAATCGTACCAATGTACTACGCGATGTATCTATATGTAACGATCATGTTGTTGGGCAAAGTTATCAATATACATTACCACGGAGTAAGGATATTTTTATATTTGCGTTTCAGAGCAGATTTAGAGGCCCTAGAACGTCGCTGGCATTTCACTGATTATTCCACGTTGTCACAAGACGCACCAGGATAGATAGTCATTATTGGAAGATCGACACCCGTTATAATCTGTTAACGAAATACCTAGAACTAAAAAGCAATAACGACAGAAGTTCATCGATAAACAATAAAAACTCCACAATGGATAACAACGCAGACGGAGATAATATAAACCTGAGTTGCGGAGAGAATGAAATGGGCGACGAGTTGAAAATAGGCGCAGATGAAACTTACGACACTCGTAGCGAAGTTTCTTCAAGTAGCTCAGATTCTGATTCCAGTCAGCCTAGCATTAGCTCAGTTTCAACGAACTCTTCCAGAGGAGACAACAAGAGGAATCGTAGGAACAGAGGAAAACGGGCAAGGTCCAGGGATTCCAAGTCTTCTAGTCCTGAGACGAAACGTGCGCGATCCAAGGAAAACAAAACTATTGCAAAAAACCACGATTATACGACAAAACTAAATTATTTATTTAGAGATGCAAGGTTCGACACATCCCTCAACAATGTCTATTTGTTTAGTAATAAGAGTACTGCATAGATTACTTTTTCCGTCAATTTATACTATTATATCATCCGTTGTAACAAGGATTTGGTTAGAACTGTGTAATATTTGTTGTAAGACTAGTATGATAATTTTCACAAAGGAAGAACAGAACCACAACTCACTTTTTCACCATCAACTTCAATATTCGTTTCCACCATTTGAGCTTTATATTTACTTATTCACATACAGTGAAAATATACTCATTCATCAGTTGTGTTAGTAAAATATATTCTAAAGTCTCTGTCATCAGTCTGATTATAAAGATGAGTTCTACAGAGATACAATTTTTTGATTTCTTGATCCATTATTAGTCAACCTTGGATAAGTTTATTTATGACACTTGTTTTTGTGTTTGATACTCTGGAATTTGGCAATAAACTTTTTTGTTACAAAGTAAAATAATGGAATAGCTCTGGTGTGCTAAATACCGAAGAGAAATTTAATATGCACTACAAATGATCGGTGAATTTTTAAATATTCTATACTATTTAGAGTTGTGTTACATCAAAAATCAACCTATCCACCAGTTTACTTGTTATTTTAAACGATACATAAGTACAGCTAGGTTCAATAACCATTTTTAAACCGATTTTCTATCATTTTTTCTCATTAGATTCTTCATCATAAAATCAAATAATGCAGAAAACGTGACGTTATCAAAAGCCAAAGGCGTATGGAGTACACTTCCTCAGAATGAAGCTAATTTGAATCAAGCATATAGAGAATCAAGAAATGTTCTTCTCATTTTCTCAGTGAAAGAGTCAGGAAAGTTTGCTGGCTTTGCTAGGCTTAGCACCGAGTCCAGAAGAGATGGGCCTCCTATATCATGGGTTTGTTTATTTACTACGAGGCTACGAATTTTCAATTCTTTTACTAAATGTGTATCCAGAGTAATAAAACCAAACTATTACACATTTGATCAGTCATGCCAGTCCACAATCTCACAGTTTATGAGCAAACTTATTTATTAGCCTCATAATAGTTTATTAAATCTTTTCTTGCTTTCGAGAAAAAATTTTGTGGCACATGATTAAAATATTATCGAGCAATTTGTTAAAAATACCCTTTAACATAATACAAAAAACATAATTTCCGCATATATTAATACGTTACTTGATCTATCATAATCTTTTTAATGACCACTCGCTTCGTAGGTATTACCACCAGGTTTATCAGCCAAAGCATTGGGAGGCGTATTCAAGGTTGATTGGATATGCAGAAAGGAATTGCCTTTTACATCAACGTTGCACCTGTATAACCCATGGAATGATGGTAAACAAGTAAAAATTGGTCGCGATGGACAAGAAATCGAGCCTCGAGTTGCCGAAGAATTGTGTAGGCTGTTTCCAGAAGATGAAGGTATAAAACTAAATTGTAATATAAATGTAAGACATGCAATTACTTTTTACCTATTCGAAATTTTTCTCATAATTGTTCATTCTTTTACCATCTGGATGATTGCCAATATACTATTAGATTTACAACTAAATACTGTCATCAAATTGTTCAATCGCCATAAAAGTCACATTTAGTTTTCAATAGTGCAATAATCTCTACTTCCAATATTATAATGAATGCAATACAAAGAAACCTATCTTTACCGATATTTGATGCACCACACGTGACTTGTTATAACTACATGGTATGATTATTCACTCTACAATGATACCGATGTTTTAGGTATAGAAATGACACCAATTCTAAGGAAGTCGAAGGAAGCATCTAAGAACGTTGTAAGAACATCTCGAAGCTATCGTGACAACAGTAGAGTAGTGAATAATTCAAGGTTCCTACGCAGCCGTGGAAGTGGAAGAGGTCGCAGGTTGTTCTTGACTTCCAGGTCACGATTGGCTTCTTTGGCCAGAGGTCACATACATCCATCTGGGGATCACAGAGGCTCAAGAGATCATCACCAACGTTATCCGAGTTGGTTTAGTCGTGGAGATTCCCCTTATTCAAAGTGAGCATGAACGGAAAGTATTGTATTTGGAGGTGATATTGTTAATAGCATGCAGTACAAATTACTCCAATATATCTCTTTTCTCTTTTGTATACAAAGTATCACTGAACTCAAAATTCATAGGGCAAATGAAAAATGTACATGAAAACAGTATATTCAAGGTATACTACTCTCCCAAATTTAGTTGTATGAAAGCTTAGTTGATCCCAGAGTAATATTGTATATAGTAAACTACAGTGTATTCCTTTTTTCTCCTGTAGAGGATACGGGAGTTCGGGAATTGGAGCAGCTGCAGCTGCTGAGGCTTACGTTGCAGATTATATGCGTACAATGCAACATCAATTACCTCCTTTACCACCCTACGTTACTGCTCATCCATATGATTCTTTGCCACCACCGCCTCCACCACCTCGTTATTACGATGGGTTACCATTGCCACCCGATTACAGTTCTTCCACATCTGCTTTAGATAAACGAAGCTATGAGCGAAGTGTTGATGAATTCTTATGGAGAACTGCAAGTCGACATAGCCGACACAGCGATCACCGTTCATCAACTCGAGATCACCACCACCGCTATAGAGAACGCAGATAGATTCAACATTTTCATTTCTACTTTTCCATACACTGCCTCATTCTCTGTAGGGTGTAAGTAATTCGTACAATCAACGAATTTCATAAGTAGACGTAGAGATGAAATTGTCGTACGATAGTTGAATACTGTTTGTAAATCTTCCGTGGAGAAATTTTATACACGGATAAATTAATTATTCCCTATTTAAAATCCACATCTTTTTTACGTTCATTAGAAAATGAATTATATTCTACTGACCTGTGAGGTAGTCGAATGCAACTTGGAAATCTTGTTGCACTGGCAAAGGTTGTAATTCTCATCACTTGAACCATTTAAATAAATGACGTATTTCAATTAGCAACTTTTCATTTCATTCGAGCTAAACGTCTTTGCGTCCAATTTACATGTGATTTTAGTGAATTTCAGTTATTACTCATCGTATAAGCATTTTCTAAGATTTAGTGACTTAATGCAAAGGCGTTGTATCAATCTTGATGTCAGCAAATGAAATATTTAAGGATAAATCAACAAAATTATATCAATTTGTACAGAAAAAGTTATAATTCTCATTGCTAAGGTAAATTTTTTTTTCGAATATGAACATATTTCACACAGTACGTGTGTATGATGTTAGCATTTAGATATTTACTATGTGGAAATAGATGATTCAATATATTCTAAAATGTAACTAATTATTAGGATTGAATGTGTAAGTTGTGCGATGTACGAATTTATACTGTATACCATTTATGCTGCCATGAAAGACAAGTAAATAAATTTCAGGTACATATAGTTTCATATTTCTTTGACTCTACATACCCTGTTATAAAACCAATTCACCTTAATTATTTTCAATTAAAATGTTGAGAGGAAGACTGCTAGAATTACCACCGCAAAGTTAATTTGACCCACGGTCAACGAAACAGCGAATGTTAGCTAATTCTAGAGTTTCCTCTGTATTTAATATCTAGCCAATCAACTCCAGCCCTTCTGAATTATGTTGATCCTAATTGTAAGTTTTCCAAAGCTGAATGAACTTAAAAAATTTGATCAGTTGTAGCACGTAGGATCATGATAAATTCAATAAACGATTGGGACATCCTAAGAAAAATATTTATGAAGGCTTTTTGGTCTGATGTATGTACCTACATTATACACTAAATATTAATGTAGAAACTCTGTGTCTGCCCAATATTTCTTTCGTTTACAAACAACAGCTCAGCAGGAGTGGTCAGTAGTCAATACAGATAATTTTATCTGTTTGACCACTCCCACTACATTCAAAACCGGATACTCGCCATCTTTCATGAAAAAGCATGTGGGAAAGTTCTTTTGCAGTTGTAAATATGCTGACAAAGAGACAATGCATAAAATATTTACTTGTTTGTGCGATATTTTACACATTCATATATGTTTTGTGGAAAAAATTGAAAACTGTTCCTTGTAGAATCAATCACTCGAAGTTGAATAGAAATGGACTAAGAAAAGAATATTATCTTATTCATAATACGACTAAACAACTTACTGAAGTAGGTAATTATATTTTCAATGGCAACATATCAGAACTTGAGTATGATAGTGTACAAAGCAGACCGACCAATTCAGAGGTATGAAATACATTAGTGAATATCATATGAAAATTTAAAATGGGATTAGTGCGCTACAAGACTAATTATGTTTTATTTTCACAGGACATGCCATACCTCTGGTCAATCTCGAAAATGTGTGGTGAATACAACCTTAGAACACCTCTAGTGAAGAGGCATTATTTACACAGCCCAAATAATACATCGATGTATTGTTGGATTCGCAAAGTTGCATCCACAAGTTTTATTAAATTGTTCTCCGATATGAGGAATCAGAGTATTTCAAAGGATTACCATAAGTACTGTTTTTTATTTTGCACATGTTCATTTAGTCTAACTGTTATAAAAATTAGACAGTATTATATATATTTATCCTTTACAGAGAAATTGATGTTTTGTCTCCAAAAACAATTGGAGAACTGGAAGATTTAATCAAAGACAATAAAGTGTTTAAATTTTTAGTCATACGTCATCCCTTTCACAGAATTGTTTCATCGTACAGGTACAATTACAATATGAAATATTATTTTCAACAACTGTATACAAATTTTTTTTTTTTTACCTTCATTGTGATCTGTGATTTTGTTTATTATTAGATTATGAAATCTTCCTATTCGTAAATTTGTTTATTATATTCCAGAGACCGAATAGAAGACAATACAAAGTACACAGCGCAAGCTTGGATATACGCTAGAAAGATATTCCACTTAACTAGGCCGGGAATATTTTACAAAAACGGGACAACTGTCAGCTTATTGAAGAGAATATTTCACAATGATAAAAGGTATGTCAGATGTATCAATTTAATGAATGGCAATTGCAAAGAATAAACAAAGATCTTCTTTCTTAATTCTAGATTAAAATTGGTTCCTACTTTCAAAGAGTTTGTAACTTGGTTATTACAAGAACCTACATCAAACGATGATGTGCACTGGGATAGTTATTATTCGCATTGCTCAGTCTGCAATGTGAAGTACAATTTCGTCATGAAACTAGAAGATTATTCCAACCAAATAATAGATTTTATTTTCTTAAAAATGGGAATGACTAAAAACCAGTTCTTCATGCCAAGTCTCGAAAAAACCCGTAATGGCTCTACAGATTACTATCGCACATGCAGATACTTCAAGGATTTGACACAAGAGACAATTTTCAAACTGTATCAACGATATAACATTGATTTCCAAATATTCAATTATACTCACGAAAATTACTTAAAATGCGCTCATTGAGATGAAAATAATGAAATGCATACACTGGGAGTCAAAAATACTGTACGCTATTGAAAATTCATGGGTAACTAAACAAATAGATATCAAAGTGTATTTTTCACAATAAAGTTTCAACTGAATATCAATGTCGTCAATACTATACAATTTCCTTATACATAACAAGGTAGAAGTCGCGAGCTTTTTGTCGCAAACAGCAATATAAAAAAAATCGTTGAGCATCTCGCAGTATGCAGTTACCCATCTACATTTGAATAAAGTATTGTAAAGTTAAGTTGTGGAAGTTTGCGATGTCTGTGTCACAATACATTAATTTCAATTATTGATTCATTCTATCTAGCTCTGGTTCACTTATCGAAATGGGAACTAGGTACGGCACAAATTTGAATTTGAATATTTGAATTTATAAGAGGCTGAAGTAAAAAACGTTAACATAAAGAAACATGGGGGAAAAATCACTGTTTCGCAATTTTAGTGACTGAAATAGTTGAGTAAGTTGAGGTTTCAAAATATAAATATATTTTTCGTTACTATAATTTACGATGTAACGATTTTTTCCGAAACGTGAGTCGTGACATTCTTTAAGCGGGATGCGCGCGAATACTAAGCACGGTGCTAATAAGAACGATATAATTTTGATATCACATGAATCGTTTTCCCAGTTCATAATGCGAATTAACCTGTAAAAAGTTAAGTATTTTCGTATCATTGTTAATCGATTCAAAAGCATCATCGTTAAAACATTGATTTTAACGGAACTATGGGCCTATATTACGCGGCGGAAGTATAAATTCAAACAGAACAAAAGCGCTACGCGATGAGATTGGCGGTTGTCAACCAATTGCTTATTGAATCACAAAAGTAATAAACGTGCTTACGGTTGTCATCGCTATTGTTAAATGATCAGCAAGTAATTCCGAATGGGGCTACAATCCAAGCCTACGTAGTTTTATATGCATTTATTGCCGCGAAGTTTTTCTTTTAATGCGTGTATACGTTCCATCGTTCCAATATTAATTTAGATAGCATCAAGTGGAAATAAAAACCATTCATAATGATGCCGAAAAAAGATCTCGTTAAATCAGCAAAAAATCCGAAAATCGATGAAACACAGATCAACACTCAGGTACAGAGTCACAGCCAGAGTCTAGATGAGCAGCAAACTCCTTTGGACCGATTTACAGAGACTTGGAGCTCTCCATCACAAAATCAGATTCTTCTTGCTCAAGATTGGGTGGGTACCTTTTGAAATTATAACAATCTATTAAAAGTTCGGATTTTTTCTATCATGCTCTATACGTTTGCGTAATGTTCTTCGTTAGTTGGTAGGGGTCATAAAATATATATGCAAATAGACAGCATTTGACAGTGCAGCTGCTTTGTAAGCGCATTTTCACTAGAAAATTGAGACAAAAACAATTCATCGGATTCCCGACAAGGTCAATGTTCTATTCGTACAATTAGGCCTGCGGTTAATCGTATGTTCAGAAAATACCGTAATTTGCTAGGAATTTTCCCATAATACGTAATATTCCAGTACATAATAGGATATAATTCATGCTTATAATGTTGTGAATTATTATCGGAAAACTCGAAAACCAATATTCATACTCTGAATCAATTTTTCTTCTTTGTATATAATTCAAGAGTTGAACATTAATTTCGGATTAAATTACTTTATGGTTGAAGGTGTGTGTTATAAACTGGCAGCAAAAAAAAATTTAACTTTGAATTTCCTTTTAGTTTCTGTCAGAGTTTTATCAGAGTAGTGTTTAACAGCCTAGGCTCGGTTAATCAGTTCCTTTTTCTATTTAGTCCCAATTGTATATTTTTACAAACTACAAACCAGGTTTAACTGTAAAATGCTTTCAACCTCTGAAAGTTTGCTAAAACCGTGAGAGTTAAAGTATAGACTATTTTTTAATAACGAATAATGAAGTCGCTTTAGCAAACTTATTTGTGATTAAGAAACATATTATTCATTAGTTCAGATGAGTTTATAGGATATTTTTCTGTGAAAAATCGTGCTGTTTTTTTAACACTTAAATCGATAGGTTCAATTGACGAATGTGAAAGATCAACTTGCACAAGCCAATCAGCAAACTGAAACACTCAAACGAAAAATTCGCGATGAGGAGAAAAGTAACGATGTAATGGCAAAAATAATCAACCAGAATAATAACAATGAAATTGAAATGACCAAACGGTAATGCACACAACTTATATCCTGTTTATATTGTTTGAAAGTATATTACTACACTGCTCCTTATTATATGTATTCTAATGTAGCCATTTACGACCTCACGATAAGTTGGAGTATGCAATAATGAATAATTGAATTATACTTAACACAGAAAACAATCGTCCCAAGAATTGATGTCTGCCATCCGAGAAAAAATGAATGTACTACCAAAAAGACTTGAAGGTTCCAAAAAGAGTAAAACCAGTCTAGCTCAGTCATATGATAACTTGTGTTTAGAACAAAACAAAATAAAATGTTCAGTCATAACATTTAAAAACAAAGGTAATTTGCACTCTTACATAATTTAAGTATACATGACTAACTTGCATTATTCAAATTGAATGACGATTATCAAAATACTTATGCAAGGATACCAACACTTTTATTTTTAAGATAGTATTTATGTAATCTTGAAGCCATAAAATTCCGTACAGCAGAGTATTTTCTCTAATGTGATGGTCTTACTAGTTTTTAAAAGTTGGTGTACACCATTTGCTGTGCAAAATGGACATACGTAATTTTTGGTGATTTACAGTTTTTAATGAAAAAAAAGGACTGCAGAAAGAAGTGAAAGTAAAATATGATGAACGCTTGATTATTCAAACAAAATGTCGCGAAGTTGACAAAGAAGTAATGGAAATGAATGAGTTGGTGTGCAACAAAATTCGTACATATGAAGAGCTCAGTCAAATGATTGAGAATAATCAGAAACAGTGCAATGAGCAAATAATACAAGTTTCAGAAGTCACAAAAGATATTGAGACGAACTTAAAAGTGGAAGAAGAAGAGAAATATAAATTGGCAATTGTGCGTACCTGACTTTAGGTCATAGAGCTATAATTAATGAGTACCGATAAGTATGAAAATGCAATTAATTTTACGTGTACCGTTTTACATTCAAGGAAAATAATGAACATTCAAAAATTTTCAACGACCTTAAGAGTAAGTTCGAAGAGGAACAGCGTAATGTCACAAAATCTGAGAAGCAAGTGGAATATTTGAAACCTAAGACACTGAATCTTAAAGAAATCGTGTCTAATCTCAATAAGGAGATTTGTGATTTGAAGAATACAAATCTTGCCTTAATATCAAACAAAGATTTGGAATTAGCTAAATACAGGTAAAGTGACATACTGCGGATGAAGGTAAAAAGCATAGTCACATCCTTACACACTTTATAGTTATTCCCAATGGATGTGGTCTAGCTAATACGAATGTAATGAATATTCGAATTACAGGAAGCAGCTACAAGATCTGAAATTGATAGACTTACAGCACATGAATAAACTAAACGCAGCCATCTCTGATAATAAGACATTATCGAATGCTGTAGCAAAAACAGATGAGGACACAGAAGAATTGAAAAACACAATAGAAAGCAAAGATATTCAGGTAGAAATGTTATTACTAGATAATTGAAAATACGTAATAATTGTATGTAACAAACTTTTATGTTCTATATTATTGTCCATCATTCAAATTTATTTCAGATCAAACAGATCAATACAAAGTTGAACGGTGTGTTGGAGAAAAATAAGGAATTATACATGAATATTGAGAGGCTGAATGAGGAATTAATAACCCAAGGAAAACAAGTGTCACAGAATAAAAGTGCTTTTGAGGTTTACACAACCAACAAAGACAAATATGATAAATCAGAAGGTGAACTCAAAGCAAAACTAGTAATAGTTCAACAGAATCTAAATGATAAATGCGATGAAAAAGCTAGGCTCCTGGAAAGGGCGATTAATAAAGAAACTGAGTTCTCTAAACAAATGAAGCAATTCGAAAGAGATATTAAACAAAAGGATGAACAGATTAAAGGTTCACAAAATGCTGCAAAGAATTTGCAACTCGAAATGGAACAGGATCAATTAGAGTATGACAGGGAAATACAGGTAAGAAGTATTATATGTGAATATTTGTCAGTAAATGATATTGCAGTATACTTTGACCTTATTTATACGTTTTCATCAGTACGCAACGCATTTGTCAACGCAATGTCAACTACTGGGACACGACAGGGAAATCAAAGAAAATAACATGCAAATTGGAGCTCTTAAACGCGATCTGGCAGCTGCGAAGGCTGAACATGAAGAAAGGAGTCTGAAGAATGATGCTGATGGCAAAGAGAATGTAAAACAAGAAACTGAAGCAAAACGAATCAGATGCGCAATTGATGATCTTAATAAACAATATGTCACAATTCAGCTAGAGAATGAAGGGCTTCAAAATAAATTGAAAAAAGCTGAAAGATCAAGCAAAATTATACCCACACAAGGAACCAGTGAACTAAAGGACTCCAACCAATTTGTAGAATCACCTTCTCAAAAATTTCTGGTATTGATTGTGTGTAATGCTATTCTTGTAAAATCTAGTAGGTCCGAATATAGTGCATCTAGAACTTTGAAAACATATTATGTAGCTGTTTGAGTGTTTACATTTTTAAAGCACCAAGCTCAATCGGCTAAAGCCGATTATAACTGAAGAGATAGTTTCATGAAAATCATTTAGGAAAGTGGTGATTCTTTCATTATTATCGGTTAACCAATGACGTTTATACATTGTACAGCCAAATCAAGTTACAACTCCGAAGCCAATATTGAAATCAGCTGCGAAAGCTAGTCCACTAAAAATGCAGAAGGTACAGTTCAACATTGGATCCACCTCAAAAATAAAAAGCATTAACCCACTGGATGTTGTAAGTTGAATTTGATCATTAAATAAATCAACTTACAAACGTACTGAAGTATTTCTATAATTTTTGTTTAGTTTGAAGAAGCCGAACGCCGCTATATCCAGGCAGCAGAATCATACAAACCAAACTTTGCAAACATACTAAGTATTTCACAAGAGTCAGTGACACCAGCACCAGTTATTGATGTAAGATTTGCCACTAAATTAAATTTCGGGTCAATGAGCCAACCCTTCATTTTGATATATCTTCTCATTGCGGAATGAAAAAAATTCCAGATGGCATGCAGTTAAATTTGAGGAATTCTGAATCTAATGCGTAATTGAGTAAAATTTTGATTATGAAAGAAATTGTCAATTTTTCAATTTTCAGGAGGCACGTAAAGAACAAACTCGCAAATTTTTCAAGCGTTCTAGAGCGGAGCAAAAGAAAGTTGTCTCCACATCCAATACACCCGATCCCTACGAAATGCCGTAAATTTAGATCGTATATATTCATGTACCATTTTTATTAGTATTAACATGAAACAATTATTTACTTAGTGAAGACGAACGATATTTAAAAATGTTCGGAATCAAATAAAACGAAAATAATTAGAACAGAATTTATATTAAAAACATGGTCATTTATTTTTTAGAAAAATCTTATATTATGGGATCCTTCTTTCAATTACAGATGTGAGTTTAGGTCTGTTTTCAAATCCTTACAACTCTAATGTTCTATGAAATGTTCTTAAATGGTCTACGCAGTAAATGGATAACAAGTTTTAATATAATTAAGTATAAAAATGAAATACCAATATTTTTGTGAAATAAAGAAACATGAACACGTAATGTATGAACAGTATGAACTATCTATTTTTCCAAGATTATTTTATAAGTGAACGCAAAACCAATACTATATCATTTGCACACTTGCTGTTGCTGAGAAATAATACAAATTTCATATGTTAGAATTTTGAATACAAGGCCAAGAAAACTATCTATCTTTGCCAATTACTTTTCCATATTGATCATAACTTCTCTGCAAAAGTAAAACTTGATTATATACAAAAATTGACCATTACGCCAAGGGGTTTTCCTAATAGAACTTTACAGACCAGACTTCGAACTCGTGACTGACGTTTCGTTTAACAAAAATACCATCATTGCTACAATCGCACCTAGATAGACAATGGATTTACGAATCAATACACAGTAAATTCGCAAGAGTAAGAGCTTGACAGTTTTGCAAATATTTCAATTGATCTACTTTGATGTGCCTTATTTAGAATGGTTCACATATTTAATATAAACATTGGATTAGTGTAATATGTTGAAAAATATAAGAATGTTGGTGAATGGATTGTATTGAAAAATGTTATTGGACAACTGGCGTCTTACCAATATTATGCTGACACATTTAGACACGTTCAGGCAATTACTGGTATACTATTCTGCCCTCTTTTGCTCCATTACTGTAGCAGGTATCGGTGTTTCGTCTCCTTCATCATAAACAATGAGACACTCTTCATCCAGTGAGGGCTTGTGTTTCTGGAGCATGCATTTATTTGGTATAACCTGAGGTTCCGTTTCATATTTTGTTTCACTGGGTTTATTGGTTTGTTTACTTGGTGACACACTTTTTTGGTAAATGCACTGCATGTCTGAGTCAGAGTCTTCGATGATGCATATGTCATCATCTTCATATCCGTTACTGTTTTCTGTTCGTAGTTTTTTATTAACAACATCTGGCGGAGGAGTGACTGTTTTACGTTTCTTGGAAACATCAGCATCAGATGACTGCGGTGTTACTTCGGTTTCTACTAATACGACTGCATCCTGATCAAATTTCTCCACCTAAGTAATTATGCGATCATTAGTGAATAAATATATAGTGTGCTGATATCTGCGAGAAAACACACGATCCATGAACATCTAATCTAAAAATTTCAAAATCTACCAGATTTTCATATTATGATACATGATAAGTCAAAGTGTGATTTTAATCCGAAAAAGTGCACCATTATATTATCAATGGTTGTTTAGAAAAGGGTGTGGTTCGAGTTTACCTGTCCGTTTGAAGTAGATGGTTTTTTGCTACTGTCATCTTCTTCCTTTGGTTTCAGATCCTCAGGATCTGCAGCAATAAGAAAGTCTGGGGTTTGACCTTTGACAGCAGGTGCTTCTCTCTGCACGATGGTGATTGTCAGGGAGTAATTCTGAAGAAAGTCATCAGCTTTCAAAATTGTTCCATCTCTGATGCCTAATTGTTCTAAGATCCTGCCATTGTTTGCCTCAGTTTCACCCTCCTCACTGCTGATTACAACAATACCTTTACCTGCAAAGAAATTGTTTCAAACATTACGTGTATCATAGTAATGAGAATAAAACTCATACAAATGCACTAAACAATTTACGCAATTGCCAGGGTTCATATTCATTGCCTCACCGTCAATCATAACGTCAGGTGCAATCATATTGAGACGATTCTTCAGCACTGTTTCCTCTAGTTCCTTAACTGTCATCTTAGTGGTATCTAAGGCCAGTGTGACTTGAGGAGTTGGTGCACACACGTAGCACAAAGGATTGGGTGGATTAACTGATTTTTCAGGGACAAGTAGTAAATTTTTATGGTTGGGTTTTGACCGTAGATAAACGGACCTGCATGCCTTCAAGTTATCTAGGAGGATACGAAATGCATGAAGAACCACAATGCCTGCAATAATGGCGTTGGTAGTAGCGATTGCAGGTATGATGTTTCCTGCCATGGCTAAATGAAGAACAAATATAAGCATTAATTAGTAGATAGATTTTGTACGGCAAGCCATAAACACAACATACATTTATGTACTCACATTTTATGTCAAATCGAGTTTTTTGCGCAATACCAAAAATATATGCTCGTATATTTGCACATGCGGCAACAAAGTCCATGGCACTCTGGTCATCCTTATCCCAAACTAAATGGTCCGAAGGAGATTTTTCCTGACGTTCTGCTAATTCTTTACTTAAACTCTTAATAGACTGTGCAAATATTGAACCACACTCGGCAATACTCCATTGCCTTTGATCCCGAAGTCCAGGTTCTGCTGTGTCCTTACTGCAGCCTGCGACTGGTTAACAATCACAGAAGATTAAATCTTTAGTAATCAAATTGTGCACCTAAGGTCATGGAATAATGCATTCCAGCAAATTTTTCTACTGATTTACTTGACTTTAACCAGAAAGAGTAATTTCAAGCACCTAAAATTTTTCCAGTTGTATTTAAAATGAGAATAACTTGCTATCGTGCCGAAAAGTAGAAGTCATTTATCTTAGTTTGAGTTGTTGGAATTACTGTTAAAAAATGTGTATACACCATATTTATATGCAAGTTTCACGAAGTACAACTTAATGAGAACAGATCATTTCAGTCTACTGCCCGTTAGTGTTTACCTCCATCTGGTAAATCAGTCCAGATCAAAGGTACGGGAGGTCTGCGTTTCTTCCACAAGTTGTCCATACTGAGAAGGTACATAATATCATCATGAAATAATTTCATGAATAACTTTTCTGGATCATAACCACTGGACTGAGCCCAGGTGCGAGTTGAGACCCGATCTACATTCCCTTTATCATTTGATTCTGTCTGTAATGCACCTTCACCCGCAGTATCTGGAATGAATAAAAAGATACAATGAAGACTAATATGCAGATTAAGAGATTAGAGTGCGCTGGGACTATCACTCCATTGGCTACCAATATATTTCTTATGAAAATCTGTGACTGAAACGCATTTTATTTCTCATAAGAAATTTTTTGTTTGCATCTGATGGTTCAGAATAGGTCTCGTGGTTCCTTATTTAACCGTTATGCATTCGGCAGCTGTCCTGAGCTATCAGATGTTACCGGATTCGCCAATTTCAAATGGTTGTAATTCACAAGCAATAAATTCCTTATCAAAAGTAAAAAAACGTTTCAGTCGCAGATTTCCACAGGGAAGACAGTAGCCTATGAGGCCATAATCCTGGATTACTTTGAATGTAAAATGTAGGTTAAATAACTACCAGCTGCTTCTGGATCTGCTGTATCAGGTGAAACATCTTGATCCGGATCTTCCTCGCCGAAAAGTTGACTTAAAAATAGAAAGGTAAAGTATAGTTACTGCAATTGACACATCAAAAATCGCAAAGCAGAAGTCATTTCTCAATCTGAATAAAATTGGGGAAAGATGGTGACAGGAACATGAGACCCTTACTTGAACAAATGTTTTGCCCAGACGATACAATGGATTGGTTCACTAGGAGTGTTACGAATGGTACAACCAGGATAAGTTTTCTGTGGGGCTTTTGTAGTGCATTCATAACACTGGCTCAATCCCTTTTTAATGAGTTCCACTTGACCTTCGTAACCGGCTGTTCCGGATTCAATCAAAGGTATGTCGGCAGCTAGACACATGCGATTTACATGATTTCTTGCTGCTCTGTTGTCCAAAGCATTCATCACTAGATTAAACTTTTTGAAGAAACTGACACCATAATCTGAACTGGAAATAAATATGCCATTACTTTTTAAAAGAAAATGCTCGGAATTCAGCAAGTTTGTATACATATCGAACATGAATATATCTGAAGAATAGCCTGTGATGGATATTGAGGATGGTCCACATAGAAATCTATAAGAATTACTGAAAACTACTCACGTTGTAATACTATCATGATAATGAGTAATTTTTACATCTGGGTTGAACTTTAATGCTGTTTCCCGGGCAACTGCAGCTTTTGATTTGCCAACATGTTGCTTATGGAAGAGAAACTGCCTGTTCAAGTTACTCACATCAATAGTATCCAAATCGATCTGGAAATGAAATTGATTACAATTTGCATCATAGTTGAAAAAAAGAGCATCGAATGATGTAACACTTTGCATCTACAAATTTCCTTCGTAAAATATTTTAGAATTACAGTACTTGAGAATGGAGCATTCGATTATAGAAATCATTTTATTGGAATAAAATTTTTTTCTCAACTGTTATTTTCTGACACTCAATACATAGAACTTAAAAAATTTCTCTTTGCTTTGATCCGAATATATGAAATAGATAAAACGACCCACTGAAGTAACGTAGATTACATGGATTTTTCCATGCCAAAATTATATCCTTCGTGACCGAGCAATGAAATTTAATTATTACCAAAGCATGCGAATATGCTCTGTCAATCTATTAACACTACAGTACTAGCTATTGCATCAGGTTATAGCATATGACGAAAAAAATTGAAAATAAATCTAGACATAAGGCTTAGACAGTAATTAAAAAAAAAAAAAAATTAGATTCGTAGCATATAGGTCTACAAGAAACAGTTTGTCGCTTTCAAGTACAGAGAGGTTAGGGCTCCTCAGATAAAATGCGCAAAAATTCCAGTATTATTCAAACTTACTATTTCGATATCGGTGAATCCTGTCATCACGAGATTTTTAAGCACCTCGCATCCAATTCCACCGGCACCCACAACCAAGACCTTACTTCGCAGCACCGCATTTTGTAAATCAGTGTTCAACACGCCGCTGATACTTGCCGCCATTTTTAACTCTAAGTTTTGACTCACTGCATAGTCTGTTACTGGTCTGGAATTCTGGATTTTCACTGGCAACAAAATGTTGCCGCTATTATCTATATATACATATATGTACACACGTTGACTGAGAACTTTTCCCGTTAATTGCCGCTTGATTGATTAATTTGTTGTGAACGCGACCGTTTTCACCAGTGTTGCAATATTATTTGACAATTTTTGATAATGAAAAACAAATAGGTATTTAGATTTAGACGAAAACACCGGCTGTATGACGAGCTAAACAAGAAGTCATTCAATTTGATTATGATCAATATTATTTTAGCTATACGAGAATACCGCTTATAATCTTGAAAGAAGACTTGATGCACATTTAAAAGCTTAGATCAATGTCGCATAACGATGTCGGAATCAATCGAGGAAGAGGTTAAACTAAAGATTGAATCAGACCTGCCGGAGTTGAAAAGATGTAAAAACTGCCAAGAATTATGTGATCCTTATACTAAGCCTGCACTGCATTGCTCAGGAGTTTGTAATGAGCATGTGCATGTCCGGTGTTTAAAGCGTGGTGGAGTACCTGGACCATGCATCGGCGACGTATTCTTTCAATATACTTGCTCCGACTGCAGTTCATCGAGGGAGGAAATTCTCACAAGGGATAAAATGTCGTGGTTGAATATCATTGTACTAACTCTGTACAATTTACGAGAGAAATCAAATGGGATAAGCAAAAGGGGATATTTTCACTGGAAGTCTGACATTAGTACATTTGTCGATCGCAACTGGGATTATCTGTTCAAGAAGTCTGTGTAAGTTGATTTCGTTATATGAAAAAATTGAATAAAACTAAATGTAATCTACGTGCTATAAATGTAAAAAATATTTTCAAATTATCTTTTAAACATTTTGAATATCCTGCCATGGAGTGTTAATCTTGCTTACCACGTCGATTCTTTTTAGGAAACGAAAAAAAAACTGGATAGGAACAATATCTGGTACACTGTCCCACTACAGCGGCGTGTTTTTTAAATCGGGAACTACAGAACTCAACGAGTCAGGCTGGTGGAGACTTATAGATACTGATCCTCCTCAGGTACTCATTGCCAAAAGTGAGTAACTGAAAGTAATAAAAAATTCAAAATCTTTCAAATGAGATCCGCGAAATTTTCGTGCAAAGCCGAATTCAACAGATGCATAAACCTTTGTTAATTAAATTATGGATATTTTTATCTCATTGCTGTTTTCATAGATGGGAAACTTGTGCTGGAACGTAAGAAGCAAATGGGTACTCCATCCAAAGTAGTGGCAAAACAACGAATCAGCCCATCTCCTTCTGAATCAAGCATTTCTGTCGGTGAAGATAGTAACTATGGTGGTGAATCATCGAGAAGTCAAGGACCTTCCATGTACTCGCGAGCTTACGTTCAACCTAGTGAAACATTATCAGATTTTCTACTAGCTGAAGACGATGTACACGGTATGCTGTTATGAATACTTCAGCTTACCTGTTTACTGAGTTTGTACTAAATCTTGTAGAATACGATGAAAAATTCCGTACCTCAATTTTATATCATTTTACAATAAAATCTCACAGAACAACAAGAAATTCTGGTATGGTAAGGTAATATGTGATATATTATGTCGATTGTGCTTTTTAGATATGGATATGCTGGACATAGACGATGGAATTGAGTTGAATGTTCGCCGTGAACCACCCTCCTTGACTGATTTAATGAGAGACTTTCAATACCAGACCTATCAACCATATCAGTCCAGCAATAATCACCTTACACTTATGGACAACTTTGCGACTGACTGGGGAATGAACATTATTTCTTCTGCAGGAATTTTCAGCAACCATAACGATGTTAAAGATGATGGAAATGATGATACCAAAGAAGAGGAACCATATGAAGAGGATAGTAGTGACAGTCTGAGCTCCCTCCAAGAACAGCCACCGACATCTCTCTTTAATGTTTCAGAGAAACGAGACTGGCCCTGGAAGCACAAGAACATTGCTGGTCTGTCATTATTTGAATCAATATATTTAATTTCTACAATCTTAATTAATTTTCAAGCAGTGAAAAATAAATTGACCTAGCTTCGAGATATGTAAGTATTATTTTGGTTAAAAAAATGTTGGTTAATGAAAATACTTTTTTAGCAGATAATGTTGAAAAAAAAATTCGGATGAGTGACCAAGAAGAATCATACATTTTACAAAAAGCAGATAAGCGTCACTTGGATTCAGCCACACCTGCTGTTAGGCGCTTGTACAGAAAACTTGCCGTTCGAAAACTCAAAAGGGAACATAGCTTGCCTGTATTTGATTTAGACTCTTTTGGTTGTAAATCAGACTTCTTGCAACGAAATCGTAAAAGAAATAACCGTGTTTTGGACAGATTTGTCAATGAAAGTTTAGGGGGTGCTTACGAGAAAAGACTACAAGGTTACAATGAACCAACAGCTGTTCATAGTCCATATACAAATAGAATCTTGAAACCTTTTATAAGGAGAGACACATCTTGTCGACCTCAATGGCTCAAATTAATGGAAGAGCTCCAAGTTAAGGGCAATAAATATAATCCAGAATGGAAATTATCCAAAGAAGCACCTATAGATTATTCTTATGTCAGACCACAGCACATTCCAGCAATAAATAGCTTGTGTAGCCAATTTTTCTGGCCTGGAATTGACTGTAAGTGTATATTCAGTTAATTAATGAATCACACATGTATTCAAAATTTCACCATGCCTACGGAATGAAATCGAACAATCGTGCTTGTTTCAGTAACGGAGTGCCTGCAGTATCCAGATTTTACTTGTGTTGTGCTTTATAAGAAATTGGTGATTGGATTTGCAGTTTTGGTGCCAGATGTGGGATACAATGAGGCATACATTTCGTTTTTTGTAACTCGACCGGAATGGCGTCGAGTTGGTATCGGCACATTCATGTTGTATCATTTGATTCAAACGTGCATGGGTAAAGATGTTACTCTACATGTATCTGCAACAAATCCTGCCTTAATACTGTATCAAAAGTTCGGATTTAAAGTTGAAGAATTTATTCAAGATTTTTATGATAAATACATCCCACCAAATTCTCGAGATTGTCGACATGCTCTTTTTTTACGGCTAAGTCGATAAATTTGAAAACTGTTTTATAAAAAAATTCCTATGAAGTTGGGGATGTACCCATGTTATTTGACATTAGCCTATCGCAACAACAGTCACCGTATCAATATATTGTTTGCAGTGAACTAAAAAAACCTTAATTGAATAACTTTAACATACTGCATTTGAGACGACACGATTTCTTCTATTGTCTTGGGCAAAGTGTTGAGACATTAAGTAAATTTAGGACTATTTACTATGGATTACGTGTATTTAACACAAAACTAATAAAATCTTTATTAAAAACACTGATTGTATCCAACAACTATCTATGTAATAAGTATAGTACAAACTTAAAGCTAGATTTCGAGTATATTCTCATTCATGTAATTAACATATTTGTCATAATAAAGCTGCGTGAAAGATCCATAACTAGGCGTCATGGGTAATTTCTTCTTTTGACGTTATAGGTTATGTTCACCGCCAGTCACCTGTCAATCTTAATATGCCAAAATTTTAGTTGCCAAGTAAAATGATTTGAACAATTTAAGCAGGAAATATTTCAATAAATTAACATGACTCGTGTGAAATGTGTAGAGCATAAATTATTTGTACTTAATTCCTATCAACGAACGACGTTGTGACGTACGGAAGTTGATGGAAGGTTCGCTGACTAGCTCCGAGCCATTTCTCGAAAGTTCCGGAAAGTACTAGACGAACGTTTGTATATATGGGCTGCGCAACCTACGCCATACTTTAGTGCATCACAAGACGTGAAACGTACGATACGAGAGTAACGTTTGATACGTGTTGGAGTTCATTTAAGTGATTCAAGTGCATTTGGATACATAACAGAGCCAAGACAGCTAGTAAAACATAAGCCTAAAAGTGAGTAGTTTAAATTATTATATTGTCTGCGTAAGATTTTAAATCAGAACCTGAAATTGAAAATAGCTCCACATTTATCTCCATCGTGCAGATATACGCGACGCGAAATCTAGAAGAGGTCTGCGATGATCGTGCATATACGAGAATGGCAATGGGAGTGATTCTCAATCCACTTCGATCGTTGAGTTTATTTTTGAGTTGTTTGGAATCGCTACACTGTTCGATGCTATAGGTTTCATCATATCCAGAAATAGACGGTCTAATACGTGGGTGTGTAGGGCCCGCTGTCCCCTCTGTGGCCTGTATGTAGTGTATCGTCTGTAGCAAAGCACGAATGACTGTGTAAACTGTTTTTAATAAAAATCTCTTAATTCAATGTAAAGTTATCACCATACGTTTCAAGTAAAAGTTAAGAGCTGAAGTCAATAGTCCCGAAGTTCTAAAACGTACCGAATTTGTAGTTTGCTGTCTTTTCTTTAATCTTCTCCCTCTGTATTAATAACTCTCATCTTTGGCTACAGCTGCTACAAATTTCTATTGAGAAAATAGCCTTGATTGTACGAAGTTTTCATACCAATGTCGCAAATCCGAGGTCGTAATTTCATTCAATTGAACATTTCACTTTCTGCAAGTTTTAACTCTATAAGGATCTGCAGACATTGTGACATTGACCTGGTAGTATCGTTCAAATCAACTTGATAATACTTTTATTTTCATTCTTCATATTTGATTAGATCTTTCATATATCGGATCCTGGTTGCAATTAATTTTCTTTGATGGGTATTGTTTTCGTTTTCATAACAGTCTCTGCTGTTTTATTGATTGGGTATTTACTTTTGGTTGGACTGTTACTCACCACTTGTGATTATAACATGGATCATTGTCATTCTCAATTACAAATTTTTGTTCACATTACATATTTCCTCTGCTCAGATGTGTACAATATGTAATCATAAGTTTCTTCGCATGTTATTTGTATATATTTAAAAAAAAATAAGAATCTGAGATTGGAATCTTCTTTTCACCATCTTATTGTAGGTTTAAATTCCATTTGTTCAAATTCATGTTGTTAATTTACATTTGAATAATTTGTTGCAGGATCACAAGCCATGGGAAAAGACTACTATAAGATCCTAGGGATCGCTCGAGGAGCAAACGATGATGAAATCAAGAAAGCATACCGCAAATTGGCTTTGAAATATCACCCCGATAAGAATAAAAATGCAGGTGCTGAAGAAAAATTCAAAGAAATAGCTGAAGCCTACGAAGTTTTATCTGACAAAAAGAAACGAGATATCTTTGACAAGTATGGAGAAGAAGGTTTGAAGGGAGGTTCTTCAGGAGGATCTTCGTCCGGTCCCAACGACCCTGGATTCACTTCATACACTTTCCATGGGGATCCAAGAGCAACATTTGCACAATTCTTTGGCTCGGCTTCGCCATTTCAGACATTCTTCGATTTCGGTGGTCAAGGAAGTAATCGTATATTTGGTTTTCATGATGACGACATGGATGTGGATGATCCCTTCCATTTAGGAATGGGTCCAGCGAGACCTGGCGGACCAGGAGGAGCATTTAGATCTCACTCTTTCAACTTTGCTGGCTCAAACGCTAATAGAGGAGGCAGTAAGGATCGGGCACAGGATCCACCTATAGAACACGACCTCTACGTCACCTTGGAGGACATAACCAGGGGATGTACAAAAAAGATGAAAATATCGAGGAGGGTGGTCCAAGCTGACGGTTCGGTTAAAAAAGAAGACAAAGTACTAACAATCAACGTTAAACCAGGATGGAAAGCTGGGACGAAGATAACTTTTCAGAAAGAAGGTGATCAAGGGCGTGGTAAAGTACCTGCAGACATCGTATTTATTATCAGAGACAAACCACATCCTCTGTTCAGGAGAGAGGGCAGTGATGTCAGATATACATGCAAATTATCTTTGAAACAAGCTTTGTGCGGCACGGTCATCGAAGTTCCAACGCTATCTGGGGAGAAGATTACATTGAATTTGTCAAGGGAAATAGTGAAGCCTAATTTGGTAAAGAGAATCCAAGGCCATGGGTTACCTTTCCCTAAAGAGCCTTCGCGTAAAGGAGATCTGTTAGTGGCATTTGACATCAAATTCCCTGAAACATTAACGCAAAGTGCCAAGGACATACTTTATGACACTTTACCTAATTGATCAAATTGCGATGGTCAATGATTTAAATGAGCAAACAAGTAACCATCCTGCTGTGTAACCCCGTAATCGATCGATCCTAGAGATTATAGTAACTCTTTGTACGTTCCAGTACAATATGTATCAAAGTTCTAGCACATTCGTGTTCGTCTAGGGACCCCTAGATCGGTAATCTTGTCCACGGCAAGTTTATTTTGAATTTAAAAACAGGCTCAGTCAAAATCAAGTAGTTAATATTAGATGAAATGTTCCTTAATTCAAGCCTGTAAAAATGTTCTCTTTACCTCATCATATGACGAGTAGCTTCTGTAAAGTGAAACAGGCGAACGTGTTGTGCTAGGCGCTAAGTTATGTGATTACGTTGCGATTGTGATTACACATATGGTGTACGAGTGTATTTACTATGCTATTTATGTAATTATACTGTGTTCGTACTGTGGGACTGTTGGTATGTATGAATGCATGCGAATGTGGGTGAATGTAATAATTACGATAATTTCAAATGCGATATTACAAATATAAACTGCTCCATGCTGTTGATACATAAATGTCGAACAGCTAACCCCTGTAAATGAATAAAAGATATCTATTTGTAATAATAAAACGATTAATATTCTTTACTTGTAATTCTAATTATTTTTCTTAAGTTCTAATTTTAAAGTTGGTTAATTATTTGTACACTAAATAAAAAAATATGTCAAGTTATTTGATACGCATGTTTTCCCATATTCTCATTCTATATTTCTCATGCTCAGTTTCCAGCGTGGTGTCGGTGTCTCTGCTTAAAGTTATGCTATATGAAGGTGTGCCTGTCGGTGAGGATAGCAGCGAGACACTCCTAAAATAGTCAGCTACAACGGTGACGTCATCCGCCTACCATTCAAAACTCCCCTCACCTCTGTCCCCTCAACTCGGCACTCACACCGTGACACAGATATTTACGTATTGGGAAGCTGTACCTTAATATGTATTCCTGTATCTGTTCGTTTATTAGGCTCGCTTTACATACATTCATCGGACATGGAGGATAATAATAGCAATAAATTAAATAAAAATAGGTGGAGGTCGGTAGTTGAGGTATCTGGTCCACTCAGTTGGCTTCGGAGAACATTGTGTCGAGGTCAAGCAGCTTTGGAGCATAAGGCTCAGATACTTGTGCTTCTAAAATTTGTTCTTTGACCGGCTGTGGCAGTTCAATGTAATCCTTGTCTGTCCAGCCACCTTCGTCCAGAGGCAAAGCTGCACTGGGTGATAATGTTGTTAGCAGAGGTAAACCATCTGGTCCAAGACTCAAATACTTCATTATCTGCTCTGGAACTATCTGATTGCCAGGACGAGCATTCTGTGGTCCTAAGTTTAGATCTTCTTCCATGTTATTTTTAATCAATCCTTTCGCAAAGCGAAAACTAGCTGGTAGACAGTGGTGTTGACGACAGTAATAATTCTCACCCTGTTCAGTGTGACACCACGTTCCATCTGGAAAATATGGGTCAAGACCAACATCGTTTAATTCTATACGCGGGGTATAATAAGAGCTATCTCCTTTGCGGCGACAAAATATCGCACAAGCCATCCATGGTCTTTCAGGTTCATGAGGAGCCTGCAGTCCGCTACCTTGGCTGTCTAACTCTGGTAATCGTTCACTAAATTTTCTACATCTCATTGTTCCATATTCTGTTGTACTTTTCCGCTTTTTCTTGCACAGCATTTCATCTTTGCAGAGCAAAACGTCGTAACCAAGTCCTTCACAGCCTTCTAATGTATTTTGTGGCCGAGGATTGTTACACAGTCGTCGTCTCACTTGGGCTCCTTTGGCTCCTCCTATACAGCCACTGCGACACGATTCTTCAGTCCATGCACTCCATCCTCCTTTTTTTATGACTGTGTTTCCTGCTGTGGAAGAAATTTGTAGCCTTGGAAGGCATTCACCGGCGCGACATTCTTTTCCCTCTGCACAGTAAGTTCCATCTAATGCTGGGCCAGCAAAATAATATCCACTTCGATGTGGAGTCTTGCATTGCAAAGATTGACAAGCTTGAGATAATGTAACAACGATAGCGTCATTATCCCTTAAAAGAACTTCACATTGCTTTTTTGCATTCCAATCTCGACCAGGTAAACCAAGATATTTGGCATGATCCAAGCTTTTGTCATAGTTTGATTGCGCTTCATCCAAGAGACAAGTTTTGGTATCAATAAGTTTTCGTGCGACGTCACGACTGCATTCAGACCAAATAGTTTCCCCTTGTGTACCCCGGCTAGGCGACATAATATAGCCATCCCTTGGGCATGGGTTTCCTGTTGAATCGTGGTGCATTCCCAAGCTTTCAATCAAGTAATGACATTTAATGAACATGTGTGTGTGAAGAAATGAAACAATATTTTCAATGCAATCAAAGGACTAGAATAAACGAGGCAGAATAATTATTACAAGTTACAAGTCACAATTATTAATGAGTTATACTTTAGGAATACAAGAGATTACAGTTAAAATATGATGACATCTGTTCTACTTACTTGTGTCCGATTTCATGAGCAGCGATGTAAACGGAAGTAAATCCAGCAGAAGGATAAGGTTTTCCAAATACGTTCGTAGTACCCAATTCAGCGATTACACATGCATATTGATCGAGACAAATACCACCAACTGTAGCTAGACCCATTGTTACTTCGCTTTTCTTGCCGCCCTCTGTGGCATAAAAATCTAGCCCAGATACGTAAAGACCCATATCCCAATGATTTGGATTCTTATCCCCAGATGGATTATTGATTGTAGCATAATCGCAAAATGAATTTAGAAGTTGGCTCCTTTCACCATTGTGATGTGGTAAATCGGACGGCTGCCTCTGCATCAGATCTAGACGAACAAGTGCTAAATCGATTTTAGCACCTAAAGTGGGATGGTGATAAAGTGCTTGAACTCCATTTATGTAAGCCAATAACATATCTCGTATTTTCTCTTCATTTCTATCCATAAATGGTGAAAAAAGCCTGTATGCAGGTTCATCAAAAAACACTGCCAATTCCAATGTTAAGGATTTGCCAATCCTTCCTCTCCTCGGACTAGAGAACAAGTCGTAATCCAAGTCTATGGAATTATTGAGATTTGAAAGTATGGTAGGCCTATCCTGAATATCCTTGTGTAGTGCTATACGAGATGATATAGTAGCTCTTCTGACAATATGTGGTTCTTTCAATATTTCCCCAGAACGGCTTTTGATGAGATGATCATTGGATGACCATGAATTCTCATGGCGTAAAGGTGTTATCTCAAGTGTAACATTCTCCAAAAACACTAAACCATGCTATTTTAAAAAAAAATTTCTATAATTAGATTTTGGGGTAGATTGAACATTTTTCGGTGCAAGAATAAACTGGAAAACATGCAAATACTTGGTACAACAGTAACTAATGTTATTAAATAATACAGTCAACACATAGTCATATACATTTACCGTAATGAATTTTATGACTTATGATGCTCAGCTTCCAACTTAAATACATACCATAGTGCGGTGGTGACAAACACTGATGGCGGCAGAAATCAAATTATCACGATGAAGATAATGACAGGGAGATGGTGTACTCAATTCTGGTACTTCTTTCAATACTTTATCCACACCGTGTCTCCAAACTTGGAAGCTTGGTGCCAAAAGTTTATCATTCTTGCGCAATGTTAATTCCAATTTTCTTCCAAATACTGTGAAAGTCATAGGAACCTAACAAGCATCATTTACCATTAATTTCAATTCTTTGCAACATGTGTGTACAGTAAGTAATCAGGAGTAATAATAATAAGGGTGCCTAACTATGGTATTCTTTGACGTGTCATTATGCTAATAAAAAGAATTAATAATCTAATTACACAGAAAAAAAGCAATCTCAAAATTACAAATCATCAAAATTTTTTTTACACATTTAGAGATCTCCCACCTGATTTTCAGAGTACGAATTCCAAACTGGTAACAGAATAACTTCTACGTCTTCCGCAATATTTTCTCCGAATGCAGTTCTGAACAAACTAAACAACAGGAAACTGTATTCAATGATCATCTTGCTCGGTGTTGTTTTCAAGTTCAAGTGTCCTAATAGAAGACACAGCGCTACATATTTATGTAGAATTACAGCAAGCCCGCAGCAGTTATCATTGTCATGTTGACTGCTTTGATGCAAAATGCATGCTGGTGCCTCCATTAAGGGCACATTGACCCCAAGTTATAAATAAACATCTCGTTGTACAAATTTCCTGCAACTTAGATTCAATTTAATGGTGATAATGACAATTATTATCGTTCTCTATTAATTCTTTTTCGTCTGGCATATTAGTTCTTGCCAAGTACTTTTTGAAGAACTTTGAATTTGGATAAAACTTGCATCCAAGACGTAGTTCAATCTTTTTCCAAGCTACTAGTTCAATTATTCTGTAGTATCCAAAACGTTCTGACAATTTGTGGAAGAATTTGGCGTTGTATTTTGGCAATTTGATTGTCAATATCTAATGCAGCTGTTTAGTTCTTTCTCTAGAACGCTTATTACCACATGATTATACCTATAACACGTAAAATGCACACCCTTTACTAAACAAGCTACTGTAAAGATAGAGTAACGGTATATTTATTGATATGTTTCTAATTTATTCACCCGCACATAGTGTATGATGTCTATGAAGGTGAATAATGTCGCTGATAACAAACAAGAGAGCGTGCATATGAAAGTTCTGTAAAAAAAACAGACAGTTCTGACTGGGTAAATTTCCTTTTAAATAAATACCATTTAATGTATCATAATTGAAAATTATTCTTTGATGCGATCTCAATTAGCAGTTTCTCAAATCGATTTAAAATAGGCTTCTGAGAGTATTTGCAAATTCTTTAGGACTCCCACCTATAGAATATGCAAGTGAACAATACAGCATCGTACCAATACACTTTGCATCAAACATTAATAGTATCTCGTACAAGAATGCTTAGACTGCACAATAAAGATGAATAACTATCAATAGGTGGATATATTTCTTTTTAAATATGATGTATTAACATGAAAAGACATGGAGGGTAAAAAAGAAGTAACATTTTGCTTCTTACAAAAACCTTAGTATTAAAATATTCCAATAAAAACAATAAATAATAATCATGATCAATAGTAATAAAATTAATCAATAGATTCGGCAGTGTATGTAACATGCTACAGTCGGTAGGTGACTACGTTACAATAACTATATGTACTGTTGTATAGGGGTTATTAAATAATCATTCGTTAATTTACAGTTATGCGTTACAAATGAAGCGCTTTTTACATTCGTAGGAAATAATCAAATTCTTTTTTTTCCTTATCACACTTACAATTACATTGCATCATTGAAACGAGCACTGGTTATCTCAAAAACCATGTTACTTCATCTTTCAAGTTTTAGTGATATCTCACTGGTTTTTCTATTTTTAATCTTATTAACTTGTACAGAAAAATATGTGAAAAAATAACTCTTCTGGTCAATAAATATCGATATCAGAGGTAAAATGAATGCCTGTTGATATGCCAATAACTATAATACATTACATTAACATTAAGAGATAATACCAGGGATTTTTACATAATCAAATAATTGCAATAATAGGTGTTGTGTATATTGTGATTTTCATTGCATTATAGAAAACTTATGTTTCTCACATTCGATCGAATTCATAAACAATTAGTTTTATCGATTCGAATTATAAGATGCCTGCCATATTATTAAAATTGGTATCTTCAACAGAAATGTAAGGCTTTCATACTTATTGATAATAACTAATAATGGTAGTTATCTCAATGTTACATTCGTTTGGCTCACAGAAACCTACCACATTAAAAAATTATATCTGCCAACTATATCGACACATCGGTGTTGTATATAGAATTCTTGAATTTGTAAATATTCTTTAAAATGACATTAGCTTTTACTATGAGCTCTGCAATGGTGTGAATGTTAGTTGAAGTTGTCATGTAAATTTAGTAAGTTCGTTCTTGATTTACACCAGAGATTGTCTTTAGGTGTGCATAGAAAAAATGATTTATAAACTCAAGTCTTAGCATGACAAAATTTCTTTACATTCAGGGTAGATTTCTATTTGGAACAAATCCGTATATTAGGGTGTTCCTTGTTTTTTGAAATTTGATTTTTACGTCAGCTATAATATCAGCAGACGTTTTTTGATGTAGTTCATTAGAAAAAAAAACATGACTGCAAATTGATTCATACTCAAGCAGCCCTCACTAGAAATTCAAATTTTTTACAAGTTCTACTTGTGCATGTTGGACATAATTTTGAAACCAGACAAGTTTTAATTTAATAAGTCAGACTATTCAATAATCAAAATATTAACTTTGCAAAGGAGAAAAAAAACATTATCTGCGTCAGAGGGACCACACAACTGCTGCAGAAAAATTCCCCGACTTAAAGTAGAATATCGTCTTCTTGAAAACCACTAAATGGAAAAGCTTGGTTTAGGACCGTCGATAAGGGGCAAAATTTCTAAACTCTCAGCTTGTATGACATCGCCAAAGGTAAATAACTATTTTCCATTCTGAGAGCGGATAGGGTTTATTTTTCCTCTGATTGATAATGAAGTTCTGTGATATTTCTATTTTCGTTGAGCAATTTTAAATTCTCGGGCTTTCTTGGAATTACTAAATTTTCATTGATCTGTACATACTAGGAACTATAAATATAGTGACATTTGTCGATGCAAACGGTAAAATGAAAAAAAAAGTTGCTCATCGATGACCGTTGGACCTGGGAAGTAAGAGTAACTCACTTGGATAATGGGATATTGAATCTAAATATTAATCCTTACATGGCACCCTGTGGTGAAATCAACTCCATGCCAAATTCAACAGTCTATGGAGGCCTTTAAAAGTTGGCTAATTTTATTTACAATTAGCAATAAACTTTTCTTGGAATATACTATCTGCCGGCAAAACTAATTTCTGGAAGGTACTTCAGAATTTTTTCAAGACATTTGATTAAATATTTTCTTAAGTAGACAACGATTACTAAGACTGGGGTAAAATTGATCCAAATTTGTTTCATACTTCTTACGCGTGAGGTGTCCCACATAAGGATTAAAGATAGATCACTATCACACTCCATTTTGAAGTTATTTTTTTATATAAATATCTTCCAAATTAACGAAGTTGAGGCAGTTTGAAAATTATGTAACAATGTGACGCCACAACAGACCTAAAACACTTAATAACTTCTGTGTGATTTATCTATTTGGAAAAAAAATAAACATAGAAACAGTAGGAAACTTTGATTATTGTCTACTAAATACAATGATTTAATTAAACCACAAGAAAAATTTTGACACAAAGACCCAATTCAAAGTTCAGCCCGACATTTACCAATAAGGATCACCCTTATCTAAAATTCAAAAATGTAACAGACACTGTTGATTTTAAGTAGGATATTTTCAAGAAGTCAATCTAAATCTGCATAATTGATCACGGATTGTTATTGTAGAAAGCACTTCAGTTATAACAGGTGGGCTCATAGGGGGTGGGTTAGGACTGATCACCATTAGGAGGCCATTGCCCAGAATTATGCCAGTCCCAGTCTTTTCCTTTGGGGCGAAACTTACTTGTCCCCCCTGAATTATTCCAATCTCTGTGGAAAAACTTTTTTTTAAAGTGATGCCGTTCAGGATCGGGTTGCTGTCGCTGGTATTTAAGAGGGACCGAAGAACTATTACTATTGGTTGGAGGATTTGGGGGACGTGGACTTGTTGGTGAAGGTGTTCGGGGAGGGCCAAGAGCCTCGTCAGGAGAGGGAACTATAGGTGGGGGACCAGTAACTGTACTGTCGGACCCCAAACCGCTGTCTGGGCTGGTATTTACTCCTTCGGTTGACCTCCTACGCTTGTCCAATTCAGTGGAGGCAAATGCAACCAATCGGTCGAACCCTGAGGTGATTCGGTCCTGCCAGTCAGCTTCTCCATCTGTAAGGTGAACCTAGCTCAACCACTGAAATCTAGCTTGAATTGACGATGATGCTTCACATTTTCATAAAAATAAGCCAATCCAATTCAGTACCACCACCTTTGAAGCGTGACCCCGCAAAGTTTGCTTAGTCCTTGCCTGCCCCCATTCTAACTAAGTAGAAGCTTAGCTTTCCATGCATTATCTATATATTCAGATAGTGTACATAAGATTAATTTATCTGTCGTGATATTTTCGGGCCAACAGCGTTTTATAGTTTCTTTGGAAAAGTTGAATTCATATTAATATGTCCAGGTTTTAGTAGTTATAAGTACCTTTGTTGGCGCATTATTATTAATGTTTGACCATTCTTACAGAAAATTCGGTGAAATAAGAGTAATGGAGTTCACATATTGCACTTGGACTAGCTAATAATTTATACATATACTAACTTTATCTATAGGCTGACTGCGGTATTGATAATAACACATGTTATTAATGGATATTTTGGAAAACTGGACATACTAACTCAATCGCAATGGCTTATTTTCATGCAAATATGAATAAATAAATATCGTAAAAAAATACTAAATAACTATCACGTGTGCTAAAGCTGAGTGCAATAAACAGTAAATGCAAGAAATAAGAAACAAGTACTGAAAATGTAATAATAAAGGTTTGGAACAACCCCTGCGGGAGGCAACTCACCGGTGACCACGCACCAACCCAAAGGCAGCCATTCTTTCTGATTTCTCCCTCTGTTCTGTGCGTCTCAATCTCTAACAAAACAAGCTTCAGGGGTTGTGAGTGAGATTGAGTGTGTGACAGACAGAGCTAACCAACATACAGCTACAGTGCATCTAACAAATACATCAAACATCAACAAAAATAAATATAAATAAAGATCAGATACCAGCTCCATAAGTAATTTTTTTGTACGGTCAAATGTACGTAATAAGTCCAAATCGTAAGTGCGCAAAAAATGTAGAACAATGCGTAGCAGAAAGGAAATACAATTCAGTCTACCAAGATTAGAGAGAGGGTTTAGTAATGACCAATGAGTTATTAAAACAACAGATCAATGATGATAAAAATACCCTTATATAAATTACATTATACATAATTAATATAGTTGGTCTCAATTGCAACGAAAACGTTGAAGTATTAAATAATCGATTGGTTTTTTATTCTTTTGATCTGTTGCTTCAAGGTTAATTTACATACAAGGTATCCCAAAATCTTATAGCGTGCACTTCGGTAACGACTTTTTGATAATTTTTCATTCTATGAGATCCGAAAATTTATGACGAGAAAAGTTTTTGCTACTGACACCTTTCACAGAAACTATTGCTAGCATTAAATGCAATAAGAAAAGTGAGTACGAAAAAGGTAGTTTTTCTGAATCATTTAAATGTAAAATAGGTAGTCAATCTAATTACGATTGCATATTGAAGTACTGCGATATTAATAAATAAGAACAGATGTTTGGTTCATGCTTTTATTACTCCAGCATATTTATTGCCAGGAAGCAGGCTTCATTTTAGAATTGTGTTAAATATCAGTCATTACACAGTCTTCACTGTGTTTGCAGCAACGACTGGGACACCATGTACAATCAAAATCTGTGTGGGGTCAAGACGTCAGATCTATCTCAAGACAATTTTATTTCAATGAGTTTACTCACCATCATCCCCTGCTGCATTTCTTTGCCTTTGTGTTGTCATTTGTGGTTCGTCAACCAGGGGTGTAGACGTATTAGAATGAGGTTCCACCAACGGGCTCAGAGGCGCACCGCTTGTGCTTACAGATGAAATTGGTGTTTCAGTTTTGATCGATACTACTGAATGTGACTGAGACAGTGCAGCGCTGCCATTACTACTGCTATTTCCACTTGCGTAACGTGGGTACGGTTGATACCTACTGACAAACGTATGCTACTTCCAAATACATGTATACATATTTTTCAATGACTATTGCACAGTGATAACCTTTGTAAGTAATCACTGGTAATTTCATTGTATATCACAGATTAAAATAAAAGCCAATTACCGTATTCTTCCGACTATAAGCCCAGGTTTTTTGTCATTAAGAGTACCTGCCAAAATCGTTTTCGTCTTATACACGGACCCGACTTATGTGTGGGTAACTAAGAAAAGCACCCTGAAATACTGTTTCAGAATTGGGGATCGGCTTATTCTCGGAAAAATACGGTATAATATTCTGTAATTAAAAGACGGCCGTTTTTTTTTTTTTTTTTGCAAGCATGCATATTTCTCTAAATGAAAATGTAATTTGTTCTTGACAAAATTTAGTCAAACAGCAGGATGAAAAGTGATATACCTTCGACTACTAACAACTGTTGGTTCACTTTTAACACTACTAGTGGTGGTATTGTGGTTATTCAGTATCCGAGCATGAAGAGAAGCAGCCAACCCCTCCACAGGTAGCAATTCTCCATTGGTGGCTGCTTGAGACGATTGGATTGGGATAGAAGGGTGGGACTGTGTGGGGACTTGAGATGGATTGTCAGTAAAGTAAGACTCATGGTAAGGCTTGATATCCGCTCTAGGAAGCTGGACGGGCGTATACCTAAAAAAGAAATAGACACTCAGTGATAATCGGATAATGTAAAACAGTTATATTTATGATATAACTAAAATTGTCTTGACTACAAAACAAATGAATTGGATGGCTAGATTAATTTTGGAATTTGAAATTTGAGGTAAGATTTTTTTTTTAAATGTCAACATTTGAGTTCTGCTATAGTTCAGAGTTTTCTTACAAGTTCAAAATTTTTAATACTGTGTTAAGATTGGATTAAACATTTGCTTGGATTGCATATGGTAAGCAATACTCACCTCTGAGGTTGCGTGGTGGGGGTGTATAGTACAGATGATCGTGTGGCAGTAATGGGAGTAGAACTAGTTGTTGGGGTCGGATTAGGAGCGTAACTGGCAACATGTGCCAAAGTTGCTAGTCCCGCATCACCTTCGGCACTTGCGGGTCTGCTAATTGGAGAATAGACTGCCTCTGCTCGGGCCATAACGCTCATGTCCACCGCAGCATTAATGATAGTTTGATTTGATATCTCAAGTGTTCGCTCAATCTCACCACTCACTAGATCGCCAATTGTCCGTGTGCCGAGCATTCCTCCACCAGCCCCTCCGTTACCGCCGCCACCACCTCCCGCTCCTACTCCTCCTCCTCCACCCCCTCCCCCCCCTCCTCCGGTTGTACCCCCATTTCCTACTCCTGGTCCTCCTGCTATTCGACCGTCATGTGTAGATTGCCGACTATCGATCACAGATCTTTCTGAAGTGGTTAAATGAGAGGACAGTCGCTCCTGAGATAGATGTCTTCGAAGTGCCAACTTTGCCGGAGAAACCTAAAAAATGCATGATTATGGGAACAGATTTAAACATAAAAAAAAAACATGTAATATTGCACCAACAATGGATTCACTGAAGCTTTCTTCTTGAGTTGATTTAACGTATAATCTTACCTGTGTATAATCAGGAGTAGTCACATTCTGTGGCAGTGCAACACGTTTTCTCTCTGGCTCAGCTTGCTGCTGCATCTGTTGTACTTGGAGCTGTAACTGTTTACTTCTATTCTGCTGATCCTCGTTTAGAACACTTGTAATGATACTTTTTAATCTATCTTCAAAATTAGCTACTCTCGGAGGTTCTTGGGCTTTGTTTGACGATTCTCTGACATTAACTTGAGATTGCATGGAAGCAGAGGGAGAAGAGAAGCTGAGAGTAGCTTGAGGCAGTCTTGCCCTGGCAGTGGGTGCTGTAGTTGTACTTGGTCTATTTGGTATTCTACCAGCTTCTATTTGTCTCCCTGTTTCTAAGATTTTTTGGGCTAAAATTTCAGGATTATTCTCCTGAATCTTTGCTATATCAGGAACATCAGGCCATTCCTGAGACCTAGATCGTCCTTCTCTACTTTTCCGTGATGATGCAGTCTTGTTTTGTAGTGGTTCGTGCTGATTTTGTTGATGTTTCGATCCAACCACTTCACGCTGCTGTTGTTGAATTATCGGTACTGATGGTTTCTCATTACTCGCACGCTCTAGTACACTCAATTCATGTTGAAGTTTTGACACCTGTGAGAGAATGAGATACGTGTATTTTAATATATAATTAACAATTTCATTTTCATATCAATTACATGAAAGTCAAATATTCTGTTTGAATTTGTAAGAGTTCAAAGACTAGGTCTTTTCAATATATTTAGGACTAAAATATTAAGAAAACTGCATAAAATGAATAGTTCCAAATATTATATGTAATGAATCTAAGAAACTTAAAAGCACCTGGGAATGCAGCCTCTTGCGCTGTGATAATGTGGTTGAAATTTCTTTCAAAATATAGTCTTGCGTGAGAGATTGTGGTGGATTGGAAACGCTATTGGTGTTGGTGTGATTGTTGTACTTCTCTTGCAACTCCTGATGCCTTATAGCTGTGAGTCTAGACTGTTCAGCCTCCATAGATGACACTTGAGCTTGAAGCTTACTCGCTTTGGCTTGTAATTGCTTATGTCTCATGACAATCTCCTTGGCCTTAGCTAACAAATCACCAGGTGATGTAGCGTTTATTCCTAATTCTGTCATCCTAGCTTTTAGTAATGCTACGCTGTCGTCAATCAATACTTTTATCTGTTTTTCAAGCTGAGCAGCTCTTGATTGCAGTTTTGAATTTCTTTCTCGTTCCTTCGCAATGTCTGTATTTACCGATACTCGATACGTTGGCGTTCTCATCGATTCTAACATTGCCATAAATTGGTCCCTAAAAACAGGAATAAATTTAAATAGTTAAAAATGATTATTTAATGCTATTAACTGAAGTTGTCGAAACACGTACCTATAAAGATCGAGAAGAATTTGAAGAGCATAAGGGGTGGCAGAAGGGGCTGCAGGTATACTGAGTTCTTCATGAACAGAGGTAGAATGTGGCTGAAGAGCAAGAGAAAGGGAAGAAAGGTGTTGATCGACACATCCGGGTGCCGGAGGTGGTTTTTTTCCAAGTGCTTGAGGCGATGTACTAAGCAGAGTTTGGCTGTGTAGTAAATCTAATCCCGAAATATTGATAGCCTTTTTGGGTTTAGTTTTCTTTACGCCTCTGCCTCTTTGTCGACCTCTCGGCGGAGGCCTGGGTACTCCATTGGTGGCTTTTCGATTTAATTTTCTACCAAGCTTAGAAGGCTGTCGGCGATTCTTTATACTATTTTCTTCTAAGTCAGAATCGCTGTTTGTACCTAACTGTTCAGAGTGATTAGGGCTATCAAGTTGCCTAGAAAGGTCTCTTTTCGCTCTGTCAGCCCTCTCACCACCTCTACTCGATGTTCTACTACTATTGCTGGCAGTGATACTTATCACAGAATCAGATTGTTCCATGTCAATTGCCCCGGTCTTATTATTCTTCAGTCGATGAAAGTATCTCTCTAGTTTTGTTCTATCGATAACATGGAGATAATATGACACAGGTTTACCAGTCCATGACACAGACCCTTTCAAGGGGGACATCTCTGACACATGCATAATTGTTCCTATATCTAAAAGTTTATTTTTGTTAATACATGGATATAAATTTATATACGTTATATTTCTTAGGTTTGAAAAATGTCGTGTTACCTACCACTAAGATTACGGTCGGTAATGCGAAAGTTTAGTGGACAAAAAGACTTTGATGAAACAATCCGTGCTCCATCTCTTAAGTCGGCGAACCGCTCTTTTAACTGGTGATCTACCGTCGGACCAAAAGCAAAATTGTTTACAAAAACTATTGTGGCGCCTGTTATACTCTCACGGTGTTCATCGGCAAGAAAGTCTCCTTTAACTAACCGATACTCTCCGCATCGCTTACCATACCAGCTTAACCACTTGCGAAAATTATACTCCATGCTCTGAATGAAATTAATAAAATGTTATACGTCACACTGGAAATTCTATAGTTGAAGAATAAATCTTGCCTCTTTAACACACCTGTGCATATTTCGATGGTACATCGGCTCTTTCAACACCAATGCAAATTTTACATGCGGTAGCAGCAGCCATTTGAAGAACTACCTGACCAACGCCAGAACCTAGGTCAACAAATACGTCGTCGTCGGTAACATCAATTTGATCAATCATTTGGCAGACAAGTTCGTAACTCGTTTCTCCATAGACTTCTGGCGAAAAGGGTTCATACTGATTTAATTTGTCTGGCTCCACTACCGCTTGATTATACGTCTGCTGAAGTATATGACGAAGCAAGCCTCTGCTCGGTTTTTTATTCAGTCTTTGCATTGGCAGACTAGTACCTTTTTCCTGGAAATAGGAAATATTAGTATGTGGTCTTTAACTAGAGTTAATCTATAAGTCTAGAATATGAATACATTAGTTGATGATAATTGTATGTTAAAGCAATACATCGGTTACTGTTTTTTCAGGATTGTTTTATTATAACTTTAGTAGAAGTACAAAAATTAGTAACTGGAAAGCGATTAAGATGGTGAGTGGCGATAGTTTGTATGAGTTAGTTACGTTAATGATTCTGTTGAGGCATGTTTTGAAAGAAGTAATAACATGAGCAATTCAATACCGAGGCATAAGCATAATTTATGAAAGACCAAGAACAGTTTATCCTAAAACACCTTTACATGTACATATACAGTCAAATCCTGATTTAAGTTCCCATACTGAGGGTTTTTATTTGAGTTCCTGGAGAAAAAAGTTATACGTTCTACTTACAGATGTAAAATCCACTTAGCCTGTAACTCAAAGAGATACGTTAAATATCTAATATAAATCTGCATTATACTGTGATAATTCCCTGGAATATTGTTGAACTGCAGCATCACTATATAACTCATTTTGCAGGCTAGAATAACCTTGTAACGGTGCGAAATATAAACTCACAAAATAGTCGCAAAACTGACACGAGATACACATTTATAAATGGGTATATATAGAATCCACGATAACTAGAACAGTCTTACTGTAACATGAATTGAGTTGATAATCAGAATATTTTCGAGGTTTGTCATAAGATTGATATAAGTCTGCTTTGAATAATTTTCCACAATACAGAATATCAGATTACGCTAGCATAGAATTTAAATACATTATTGATTATTATATTGTAGTTTATGTGGTAGACAATAAATTTAGTTAATGTTGAGAATTATGGTGGTTCCTCACTCCAAGTTATTTAGTAATCAGTTCAAGTGCATACTAGAGGTGAATGTTATAGTTTGTTGAAAGTATATTTACAGATTCCTCACTTTAGAACACAAATAGCTTATTCTCCAGAGAAACATTAAATGGGGATTTTTCTGTTTTAAAATTTCTTTTGAACAACATATTGGACTTACCAACTGAACCCGACTATCGATAGCTCTGTTAAATTTGTCGCATAAATTTTTCATGCTCTCAAAGTTATGCGTATCATAATTACAAAGAATATTGTTTTCCAGAGGAATTTTCAAGTCGGGTAGATCCTCGCAAACCCATCGCATCGTTTCCACAACATCAACAGCTCCATCATGTCGATCCTGTTACAACAAGAATTGAAATTAATACCACATCATACATGAAAGTAAAAAGTAGTGAATGGATGGCAAGCAGCGGGTTATTAACTTACAGATTAGGTGATAAGCGATTGCAAGTATTTAGTAGTTTCTCACGATTACCAATAATTTCTGCCAATTGAATTTTGTGTGATTTCAACCAATCTCAAATGACTTCAATTTCGAATATATTCAGTAATCTTAAGCAGCTTCCATTGTGATTTTGACAGATTTCAAGCAATTTCAAGTAGTTTTCAAACTATTTCTTGGGAGTCGCTTCATGTAAACTGGTTTGCAATTACAAGAATAGCGCCTCAATAGCAAGTGTGGAAATATAACAGTCGCAATATTAGAAAAAGCTTGTCCAGCGAATATTGTTACAACTTTAGAATTGTTGATCAATCAGTATTTTTTTCAACTATACAAAGTATGCAGGAAAATAGAAAAATTTCCATTTATAGATCTGGTATAGCTGTAAAGGCCAAATTCAACAAATACTAAAATTGTTTTTCAAGTCTTATGGTTAGTAAACATGAGAATTCAGTACTGTCACCATATTTCATAGGACTCTTAGAAATGGGTTGATTTATTGTAGGTATAAAAGCTGGCTTGGTTTTGTTATCTGTCATATTTTCTATTGACTCCAACCTTATGCCCCATCCCTTCTCACTTTCACACGCGAAATTTCTTTTTCCTTACTTAGTCACAGAATTTCCCAGACTTATTTACATAGGATTGTACTTATATTTTTCAAGAGGTAAAGTACGCCATGACTGGGGCCAATAAAATTCTCAGACAACTTCGTAAACGCCATAAAACAATAAACAGAAAAATCTATGCCCGATTTAAACTGAGCTTTATTCGATACCAATCACACAGTGAATAGCTTTATAATTTGATCTGGTAAGTAGTACAGAAATTCATTGTAATTTTATTATAATAGTGAACCCTTGCTCATTTAATTCTATATTACACAAACATGATTAATATCGATTATTTCCCAAAATAATTCAAAACAGCTTTGACTGTATAATAGTAACTTCATAAAACTCATCACATGACAGTAGGTGAAGTTAAAGCTCTATAAGTAATTGAACGTCAATGTGTGAGACTGACCTACATTTACTTCACTTGTTTATAAATGCATGTGCATATCATGGCTAGTATAAAAGTTATAGTCTATAATACATAAAAAATACATCAACCTCATTACAAAGGCAGCCAGATTGAACACTGTTGCTAAATCTGAATTATAGATGAATACAGGATGGTAAGAATAATAAGTATGTAAGTGAGATGCGCCTTTTGTCAATGGTATCAAAAATAATGTCATAAATAATCAACGTAGATGAAAAGATTTAGCAGGTAGTAAAAAAACCACATTCAACTAAACATACTCTTTGTTAAGCTTCTAACCTATGTAACAAAGATGAGCCACAAACAAACGAGTCAACTGGATATTATGGATGAGGTTGACGATACGGTTGTACCGAAAAAATAGATCTCAAGTCTTGCAAATCATTTGGGAATTGAAAAATTTAGTAATCGCATAAACTGTATCGATATATTAGATAATTACATGACAGGTGTACAGGTTAACAATAATGCAGTTTATTTGTGGTTATAGGTGAGAGATTTACGCAAATGAAAAAAGTATTTCTTGAAGAAAAGTGCAGCCTCAGAGATCACATTCCGAATTAAAATGACGCACGGTATGTTGTATGAGTATTGTTTTCTCGTTCAACAATGAGGTAATCCTCATTTACCGCACGTATAGGTACTTACTGATCCTGACCCAGAGGTAAGGGGCCACTGATAGATAATGGGCTCAGCTCCAGCCGGAGAATGCAACCGTAATTCCATTATTTTAGTAGAGTAAAGCTGATCGTGTAAAAATGCTTCGTACGTGACGTAACCGCCCAGAGTCCCGTTGGCGCGCGAGCACTAGGACACCAACACCACGTAGAAGACGCTCGCGGAGCCTCTCCGCTTCTCGACTTCTTTCCCGTACATCAAGAAGGACGATGATGAGCAACGCTTGGCGCGTGCAAACGCACGGGTATTACGTAGAATTGGGAATCGCATCCAATTTCGATTAGCGGAGAGGACACGGAAAATAAACTACTCGGCTCAGAGCACGGCCGCGCGACGGAAAACACAAGTGGAACGGAGCGGAGTGAAGTGCGTTTGGGGGGGGATGACGACATCAAAACATGGCGTCATGCCTTCCCGTCCGTCGTCCGACCGACCGTGTGTCTTTCTTCTCTTTCTCCCCAGGTTCACAGCCCCGGCTCCCTTCTCACTCTTTCTTCCTCTCCCGCGCCAGTGCACTCACGTCTCTCCGCATTGGTAGCGGCGGTCTCTCTTTTCTGGACGACGACCCATTTGGATTCGGAGTCTAGGCACTAGACATAAGCCACCTTCTACGCATGCGGGACTTGACGCGAATCCGAGAAAACGAATCGTGTTCTGGAGGCAAGCCCCTAGCACAGCTGAACCTCACGATCAGCGCTGATTTTGTACTAGAGTTAAATGATACGAAATTCAATGTATGATAGAAAACTAAAGTTAGATAACCCCAGTATATTTCAGATCTGCTGCAATTATTATAATAGCAGTTATCTTTTATGTAAACAATAATAATGTATGCCCAGCTTTGGGTTTCTCGGCCTTTAAAGAGGGGGAAAAAATTTGTGCTTCGTGTGAACTATTTCTTAACCTCGGCGGCCTGTCAATTATAAATGAAAAAGCTCAGCTGTCCAAAACTCCCAACTGCAGGGAGGAGACGACTCGACACGCAACCCGCTGCATGCCGTTGCATGGCTCTTGTCACGTAGGCACGTCACTACTAGTGTCATCTCCCAGGTAATCCCGTAACCTGCTGGATTTCGCCTGAATTCGTAATTTCATATTATACCAATGTAAAATAAAACGTAGGATTTGTTTAAAAAAATTTTAATCAGGATAATCTACCGTTCTAATCATTTCCTCGGTTATTTGATAATACTGCATGCGGTAATTACAACATTAGAAATGTAATTACTGTTGCTGAGCTGTAGCTACAACATGCAGGAAAAAGAAATGCAGATTACGGAATGAAAAATTCGCACCTCGCGGAAACTATGCGCACTATTAAAGTTACGGTATCACTCCGTGACGTGTGCCTGTGTGTTCCTTAAAAATTATATTTGTAAATATATTTTTAATAATTTAAATTAGTATATCACACGACATGTCGGAAGAGCTCAAGCTAGATCACCGAGCGAAAAAACGTATTAAAGAAGTGAAGCGAAAAGCTAGACCAGGTATGCCTCATAACCTCGTTCATAACCTATTCAGTAATGCGATATGGGCGTGTAGAAGATTTGAAGTCCAATTCAGTGATTTTCGAACATTATAGTCCATTAGATCTTCATTTCATATCCCATTAATTTTACAATGTCCAATTTGTCGGTATCAAGTAACAAGTTAGCGCCAAAAAAAGTTTCGCCGAGTCATTTCTTAAATATAATTCATACAAATATTTTTCTGCATAGAACTTGGAGATAAAATCGCCTGGTCTCAGCATGGTTATCACAAAAAGTTTGCTACCTTTTGGGAATTTACTGATAATGTCGATCGTATCGATGAGAGGTCGGTGACTCCGGCCGAGTTTATTGAAAAGTATGAAAAGCCTTACAAACCCGTAGTGATACGAGAAACTCAGTGCGATTGGAAAGCCCAAAACAAATGGACTGTCGAGGTAAATTTAGCATGCATTTATGTTTCGGTATTTCTCATAATATCAGAGCTGGGAACAAGTATCTGTTCTTACATTTCATTCGTTAAGAACTCCTCACCTTTATTTGAAAATTCATTCCAACTTACTCATTCATATTATTTCTAGACTCCATGAAAATTATTAAATGTTATCTAATAGGTTTTGTCTGTGATTCTGAAAATGAAGTCAGCCTGAAATAAGTAAGGTTAACGTAACGAAAGATTTAATTCAAAAGCACTATATTGCAGCTCCAGACTAACTGAAGAAGTAGAATTTACAAAATCAAAATTTATTGATGCTGTATTACAATTGATTGTACATCAGAGTATGCCAAAGTTGTGAAATAATGAGTTGTTCTAAAGAAGCATCGTCACAATCATGTTACGACCTTGAATATGATGAAGTGAAAGTTTGAGTCTTTCTATCACGTCAATTACCATATGATGAGTAATTTATATGCGGTACTCTTTGAAGACCTTTTTGCAGTAAAAAAATCCCACTTTTTAGGAAATACTTTCTCACTTGTTACCAGCCTAGTGTGCACAACAGTTGAACCTCACTCCTTAGAGTATCAAATATTTTGGTAAATCCAGAGTTTTGGCCCATACATTTTTTGAGTTTAACATTATTATGTATGATTAAATTTTGTGACATGCATTGATCTAAAATTTATGTTGCTAAGTAGAGGCTTGCGAAGAAATATCGGAATCAGAAATTCAAATGCGGAGAAGACAATGAAGGGTACAGCGTAAAAATGAAGATGAAATACTACGTCCGTTATATGTTGAATAACGAAGATGACTCGCCACTCTATATCTTTGATAGTTCATTTGGAGAACATCCACGCCGTAGAAAATTACTAGAAGATTACTCAATACCACTATATTTCCAAGATGACCTTTTCCAGCATGCCGGAGAGCATCGACGACCACCTTATCGATGGTTTGTTATGGGACCCGCGAGATCAGGTATGAATCAAATGAATCTCAGGGCACTGTCACATTCGAAGTTATTAAACATTCAGTAACATTGTTTTATCCATTTTTTCTATAATTTGTTTTTTTCAACATAATAAAAGAATTATTTTAATCAAACTTAGAGTATATGAGATAAGGCATATTTGAACTATATTCCATGGAATTTTTATCCAAAAATTTTGAAAATCCAGTTGATCCGAACTGGTTTTCGAAGACCCAGTATTTCTACGGTGGACACGATAACTCCTGCTAGCTTCATCTGAAAACGAGAAACCAAATATTTTCTGTTAGTAGGTGAGTATAGCTAGTGAATGGACGAAAGATTTTTTTTTTCTTTGATTACAACTTATTTTTTAAACCAATACATGGTGTAAAGGGTACCAAATATCTTACTTTTTTTCAAAAGGCTCTGCCAAAAATTCAAACTTCAATTTAAAAAAAAATCCTTCGTTTAGTCACGAGCTGTACTCACCTACCAACAGAAAATATTTGGTTTCTTGATTTCAGATGAAGTTAGCAGGAGTTATTGTGTCCATTGCGGAAATACTGGATTTCCCAAAACCAGTTCGGAACAACTGAATTTTTAACATTCTTTTGATAAAAATTTGACGACATGTTGTTCTCTCATATACCCTAAGTTGGATCGATAATTGTTTTATTGTATTTAAGAAAAAGTTGTAGAAAAAAATGGATTTTATGAAAGTTCACGACCCACATAACCTCTTAACTTACCTAGAAATATGTAGTACAAACTTCAAATATCAATTCAATAGTTTTGAGGTCTTGGCATTGTTCATGCACCGACATATTTGATCTGTAAAAGTTTTCGAAGCTATCCTAAGTTGAATAAGTTTCTGGTGTAATTTTAATATGTTTGTCAGGCACTGGTATCCACATAGATCCACTGGGGACTAGTGCTTGGAATGCCTTAATTTCAGGCCACAAACGGTGGTGTCTATTTCCCACTCACACTCCTCGTGAACTTCTTAAAGTTAACGCAATGGAAGGTGGAAAGCAAAGGGATGAAGCTATCACTTGGTTTGCTACCATTTATCCACGAACGAAACTACCCACGTGGCCAAAAGACTGTCAACCGACTGAAATATTACAAGGGCCAGGAGATACTGTCTTTGTTCCAGGTGGATGGTGGCATGTAGTATTGAATCTTGACAATACAATAGCAGTAACACAAAATTTTTGCTCTCGCACAAACTTTCCCGTCGTATGGCATAAGACGGTAAGTTTTAACTTTATGGAACTTTTCATTTAATTTTTATTCATTCATTTAATCGATTTTCTGAGTAGAAATAAAAACAAAGAATTTGTTCATCTCATGCACTGTCTACATTACTGAATATAGAATAGTATCACAACAAGTCAAATATTTTAATAAGCTATTAATAACTTATTTATAAAGCGTCAATTTTGTTAGACTTTCACAAGTTCCATGTCAAGTTTTATTAACGATCATTGGTGGCCCAAAATGCTGTAATTGTTAACTTCAATACCATACAGATAATATCAATAATATGAATTTCATCGAACTTTTCCTCTGATATTTCCTGCCAGGTAAGAGGGAGGCCTAAACTTTCACGCAAATGGCAAAGAGTACTTCGTGTCAAAGAACCAGATTTAGGAGCATTAGCTGATACTATTGATATAAAAGAAGATACAGGGGTAGCGAGTGATTCTTCAAGTGGATCTTCGAGTAGTTCTTCTAGCAGCAGTAGCAGTAGCCAATCGGAAGACAGCGCTGATGATAGCGGCCAAGAATCACTCACTGCACACAAAAAAAAGAAGCGGTACCTATACCACTTCAATTTTTTTCCTTTTCTGAATTTATGAATATTAATTTGTAGTATGCAAATTGAAATTCTATTGTTATGCCATATTAGTTATTCGGTTTTAGACATATTCATTATATCATGTCTCGAGCCCTTAGTTTGAATTACCCATTTGCTGAAAAATTTAGGTATGAATACAATTACTGAAAGCCTCACTGTTATTAATTTCAGAAGAAAACTAAACAACTGCCAACCCTGACAATATCGTATCCTTGGGACCTCCAGAGACCTCAGACTGTACAGTATTATACAGCAATTATTGTTTGTACCAAGAGTAAATATTGTAATTAATATTACCATATTCCTGTTCATAATAAAATAAATGCTAGATAATACCAAAACTGTTTTACTATGTTTGTATAACTTTATTCCATACTGAGTAGCATTAGGCTTAATAGATAACGAGATTTTCTAATTTTCCTTTCATTGAAGTTACATATTAGTGTATAATTCCAGTTCAACAAGCCATCTAAAATAGTGTTGAATACGTGTTCAATAAGAAAATACTGCTGGTAAGTTTAAATAGTACACTTAGATTATGTTTCATAACTGATAAGGAACGCAAAGAAATATAAAATGTATGCTACATTGAGTTAAATTTAATTTTAGTGATCTATGAACAGAATATAAAATAAATTCGCTAAAAATTTACAATTGACGCGCAGATTCGATTCAGCGCCTCAAGGAGTTGCTTCGTTGTCGTTGATCTCTCTTGTAGTAGTGCCATAGTTTCAAGGAGCCATCACTTCACGTTCGTAGTTGCGTTTTTGGTAGCCATGCAAAGCATTAAACAGCAAAGTAAACAACACAGATGCAATATAACATGGAAATTTAACAATTATAATTGTGAATCATACAAGTAATCAAATAACTAGTTATTACGATTTTTTGTAAGCAGTAATTTTTCAATGTATGGAGTTGCAGTTTACAATGTGGTAAGAACTGTGTATGTAATCACTGATAATAATTTATGTGACATTAAAATTTCCTGTAATATGCTAATAATATGTCACTACTTCGAGGTAAACAAACTAAAGTGAAACCAAATGTGCACAGCATGTACTCGATTAAGTAAAATTTATACAATAAATATGAGTCCAACAAGGAGTTGACCAGTATCCAACAAAGTACTTATACATGTAATTGTGTATGTGGGTATATTTGTTGGATACTGGTCAACTTCTTGTTGGACTCATATTTATTGTATAAATTTTACTTAATCAAGTACATGCTGTGCACATTTGGTTTCATATATATATATATATATATATATATATATATATATGTATATATATATTCACTTGAATACAGTTGAATTTTATAGTCAATTAAGATTCAAGAGCCATGATCAGATGAATGCAACAACTTTAAAATTCGAATTACTGCATAACAGTTGAATTGGTAGATACGTTTGTTGCTTACAAACATAATAAAAAATATATTGTTCTTTCGCGGTACGTGAAGCAAAGTACATGCGGATTGTTATAAAATAAAACCAAATGAGCTGTAAAAAAATACAAAACAAATACAAATGAATAAAATAAGTTAAAGCGATACTGTAGACACAGACATAATAAGCGAGGCATCAGGTATTCGCCACAGCTTAACTTCTCCAGAGCTGTAATCAATATCCCCCATCATGTTAAATTGATTCTTAACTAAGTACACTATTCTCATGGAGTTTGGTCCAAAGTGTTCCGGATTGTGTTAATTTTTCTGTAAGCACGTATTTATCACAAAGTGGCCTTTGGACAAAACCCCTTAGAATGTGTAAAGTACAATACGAGACTCACTTGCTAGCCGTGAATATGTGTTGTTGATTCGTGACAACTGCATTAATCGCAGAACTATGAGCCCGAACCTCTCCCAAAAGGCTGCATTCTCCAGATTGATCTCGAGGAACTGACCATGCTCTCAATAAACCACCGCGACACCCAGAAATTAGAACCGAGCCATGGTTTACTGTACATAATCCAAGAACCCAATCTTTGTGAGCATTGTTGAGCGATTGAACTAATTCCATTCTTTCTAAATCCCATCTTTTAATACACATGTCTCGGGACCCTGTGAAACGCAGTTAATGTAAACCATTGGAATTTTATACGCAGTACATTCAATTCGGCTAACAATTACATACCAGAGAATAAGGTTGAGCCATATGTAGCCAGGCATTGTACACCATCATAGTGAGGCGGTGCAAGGCTAACAGATTGCCCAGAAGTATTTGGCTCTACGAGAGCTATAAGGTGGTCTTTGCTACCAGTAATTACTCTGCCATCAGAAGCCACTGCCAAACACATTACTGCAGCAGTGTGAGCTGTACTCAGTCTTCCAGTGTAAGTTAACTTGCGCAAGTCCCATATTCTAACTTTATCACTAGTTGCCGTATAAAGTTCTTTCTCGTCAAGACTTAGAGCCACGTCATTTATTGTCGTCTCCCCAACAGGAAGTTGAAGGGTTCTAGATGGTGTTGATAGAGCCAAAGGGCCGCTCTGAGCTTGACCGGATGAAAACAGCGTTTTGATACAAGAGTTTCCAGCTCGTAAATCCCAGACTTTTACATATGCTGCTGATATACTAAAAAGCAGGCGATGTTCAACAGAATATTTTACCGCTACAACATTATTTGGATGACCACTCAGTGTGAGACTTTCCAGCCCAGTTTCCAGATCCCAAACTTTCACTGTACGATCTGTACGTGAAAATTATATCAAGTTAATTTTGCAGACGTTTTTGCTTCAATTTACTTTACAGATTTTCAGTGTTATACCTTTGGAACCGCTAAAAAGACGATCATTAGTAGCACAAATAGTAAGAACAGCCTTGCTATGTCCTTCTGCTACATGACTACATTGCAAAATTGCTCTGGGTTGCGCCTGTAAAATAATAGAAATCTGCATTACAGAATCCAATTGTTGAACTGAAGTAAACGTATATTCATACTTCGCATAAATCATGCTTCTCTCAATCAAGATAGTTTGAAGTATACTTACTTTTCCCTGATATTGGGAAATGACTCCTCTAGTAGGTTGAGGGTCAGAAGGCAATGGCTGCCTACTGGCAGTCAGCCTTGAAAATACATTTTCTTCTCGACTATTGAATCGACGATAAGCAGTCGGCGATCCAGGTGGTGATGATACATCCGTCAGTCCAACCTGTTCCCTGGTTAGGTTGTTTGTTATGTTAACGCGTTAGTCAGATTAGATGCATCCCAGGCTGATTACCATGCTTTGCTAGGTCGGGGCTACTACACATGCAAGTGCGAACGATTGATTTTAAAGCACGGACGAATTCCTTTTAGGAGAATGCACATTGTCTTTTTGCCAACTGCAGAGAGAGATGATAAAAATTAATTTTATCACAAGTACAATGTACAACTATACTTACAGTCGTATGCTAATCTCATGGCAATGTGATAGTTTGATCAAATATTGGCTTAACTTGTGATAAATTTAAATGAAATGAAGGATTATTTTCATTGAGTTTACGATACTTTTTGTACAATTTTTTATATGATTGTTGGTAGAAATGTGTTAGATGTTGAAGAGTTTATTGTTGTATGATCATTGAGAATTGTCTACGAATGTATTTTGTCAAATGTATTCCGTTTTGGAATCTATTTATGTTGCAGACTAAAAAATCATCTACGAATGTTAGAACTGTCTAGATCCCAATTTCATAAAAAACATTAATTCGGATCACTAAAGGGGATTAACTAAATATACACAACCAATCTACAGTCCTGCAGTTACTTGATACGAGAAGATCGTTAGTAAATGTTAGTTGTTCTTTTAGCAGCTACAATATCAAAATGAAGGATTGGCAAGAAATGTGATTCTCATCAAAAGATATTTGTCCGTGTATGTGACTAGGTAGTTGATTGGTACACGTTTGTTTAGCATGTGGAGAGTTTATGCATGTATTTATTGTTATGGCAGAATTTTATATAGACCATCAGATTGCATAAAAAATTAATCGATACTTTATACAAGAAAGATAATTTATCCATAGATAGGCATTTCTATCAATACATTATGTTTATATGTAATATGTAGGGAATAAATATGTTTACTTTTAAATGTTACTCTATTTTGTAGTGTGCTATAATCTGTACTTATTGTTCATCTGAAGGAAATACAGTAGAAATCAGTGCATTGTACAAGGCATTGAAACAGAGATATACAAGGAGTGCAAGGGTAAAGACGTGTTGAACCATTGTCACTCACATGGAGCCTCCCCCAGGATGGAGGGGTCGTCGCAGAGGCCTTGGCGAGGTACTATCACGACGAGTTAACGTTGGTGAGCCACCAATGACTCCAACTCCGTATTGACTTCTAGTCAATACCAAACCCCTAAATTGATTATTACAGTATGGAAAATTCATTCAATGATACAAATCGTTGTAAAATAAATGAAGTATCATTTGACGTGCTAATGAGGAGTATATACTAATTCATACATCTAATGTAAAAAAGCTAATTATGAATAGACTATTTGCTCAATGATGTAATTAGATAATTATCATATTCAATGAAACCTCTAGTAAATTTGAAATAGATACTATGAAATATTTGCAATGTATTCGAAGCCTTGGTTCAATTCTGATTTGACATACTTACTTTAGACTGCCAGGAGCGCTGGGTACCCTTGTGAGTGGATGGTTGTGGTTTTGATTTTGATCGTCATCCGCTTTCGTCGTATCTGAACCTACTGCAACGCCATAAAGTAGCTCCTGTGGCTGTGTGGTCCTCCGTCGAACTTTGTTGCTTTTCTGTTGTTTATCGTCAGTTCCAGAAATTACTTGGTTGTAGCTGTCATTGCTGGGAAAACGCACAATTATGTAAACGTAATCAGGACCAACAGGAATAATAAATGTGCAAGTGTGATAATGCTAACTAGTGTTGAACTAGCTAAAATAGCATTGTTTAATTTCATAAATTTACCTCAGATAATGTACGAAACTTACTTGTCTGGCGAAGAACTTCTTGAACTATTGGGACTATAGATAGAAGAATTATTTTGATGGTTATTGGTGAGTGAAAGTAAATCTCGATCTCTCAACACATGTTCAAGTAGTTGATGTTGCACATCACTTTCCTGCGAAACTTGGTTCAATCTAGTTTCCATATCACGGACTTCTGATTGCCTCTGTGCGGCCATACAACTTTGTTCCACAGTAAATGCCAGCATTCTTTCTAATAGATAACGTGCTTCGTCAACTGACTTGATCGTGGCAAGCAGAACCTCAGCCCCTGGCTCACTCTCGCCTTCTACTTCACCCATTTCCACCATATCACGCTGACAGTCAGCTATACTGTCCTGTAATAAAACTTGGTTTAATCTAATAATTACGTTTACTATGAATAAACTTTACATTAAAATATTAATATTGTTGGTTATTGTATGAATTGCCAGACCTACCTGTAGGTAACTTATTTTACTCTTAACGTTATCAATTTCTTCGTCTATATCAGCGGTGTCACCATTTGCAGCAGCAGCAACAGCTCTCCGTTTTTGAAGCCTTTCCAAATCCCTTCCTAATTCTTCTCGCTCCTGTAAAAGCCTTTCCATTTCTCTTTCAGTTTCAGCTGCAGCCTGCTTTGCCAACGCCTGCTTTGTAATAGTTCTTTCAAACGTTTGCCACCTTTGTTTAAGGGCCTTTGGACTCTTCTCTTTTTGTGCTGTCCTACCAGCTGCCTTCTGACTCAAACCTCTATCTCGTTTCCTGAGTGCCGTTACCTCTTCCTGCTTTCTTCGTAATACTACTTCTTTCATTTTTTTATCTGCCTCTAAATTCCTAATCATATTCGCATTTTTACGACTTTCTTTACGCAATTGAGCTATCTCTCTATTGCGTCTCAACTCATTCTCCTTATGCCTCTGTGCCTCTTCTCTCATCTTGTTCAGTAGCTTAACTTTTGCTCTCTTCATCTCTGCCAACTCATTTCTCAATCCTCTAAGCCTGTTCTCACTTTGAGATTGACTGCGTAATAATCGGGCATGTTCTTTTTTGGCTGACTGAAGTAATCGCATCTCTTTTTGCATTGACGATAATTTTCGCTCGTACTCATCCCGTAATTTTTTAACTTTCTCAGTTGGCGGAGCAGGGTGTTGCTGTAAAGATGACAGTACTTTATCTCGTTCTTCAGTCGTATTTTTAATACGTGCTTGCAATTGATTCAATTTGTCTTCGTAGTGTTGTTTCATTGTTTGCAGCCTTCTTTGCGACAATTCCAATTCTTGAATTAAACGCTGCTTAACGTCTATGTCCGACGTCAGAGCTTCTAACTCTCGCCCCATAGCTTCCTCCTCTTCATCTTCTTCTACAGAGCATAAGATAAAAATTGAAAAACGTCATTGCTGAATACTTTTCATACCTGTATCAAGATGAATAAAACAGATTCAATTTTACCTTTTCGATCTGCATCGTCATCAGATTCATCTTCGCTCATGAATTCGTGAACGTTATCATTTTCCTCCTGTTCTCCATCTTCTCCTTCTACTTTTGCAGAAGTGTTAGAATTAGGTGTATGCTGCTCTTTTAATGCTGCCAACGTGTTAATTTCTTTCTGAAGTTCTTTCTTAGCTTCTGCCAGGACAGCAGAAGAGTCGTTATGAAATACATAGGAGGGTTCACCATACATATTAGCTGCATTAACCTGTTAAACATAGGAAACAAACGCACATAAATCATTCGATGAAAAAACGAAAAAGGGATCAATTTATTGTAATTTTATAAGTAATTTACCTGAACTTGTCGTTTTTTCAACTGCTGATACATCGCCTCTGCTTCGAGTAGTCGAGCTCGCAGTTCTTCTATTTCTTGCAAATAGCCTTGCACTAAGCTGGTCACATCATCACTGCCACTTCCTCCGGATGCTAGCCAATGACCTGCTGCTTTCTCTGCTAATAGAAGAGCATTCTTGGCTGTAAGAGCTTCCACAGTTTCAGAAAGAGCTTTGACTCTAGTACGAAGACTGGTCAATTCACTGTTCAGCATTTGATTCTCGTGCCAAGCATCGTTCACACCATCCTCACCGACCACTCTCTTGCCTTCAAGAAATTCATTAGGTTTCATTAAACGATTAGATGTGAACATCTAATTGAATGAGCAACATTTAACTCACCCTGCCTGTACTCCATTAATTCAAGTTGTAGCTGCTGTATTTCTCTGCGAAGAGAAGCAATTGTTCGCGAACTTTTGTCTTGATTTATTGTCACTTTGTTCTTTATGTTTCTTGCTCTATTAGCATATTTCAAAGTACTCAGTGTTTCCATGAAATCACGATCACTGGGCGAGACACATGCTATCATAACCGTTTGGCTATTTCCACCCAGCGAGTCCTGCAGCAGCCTCGTTAGCTTGGAATCTCGATACGGAACATGGAGGGCTTTTTTCGTTGTATCTCCAAGGGCTGAGATTACATTACCAAGTGCCAACTATCAGTAAAACAAAAGATATCTATCAAAGATTATGCTATTCACAATCAGGCTAACATTAAACGTCTTGATGTTCGTTCCAATCATGTGGTTTTACATCTCTAAAATTCTTTGATATAACCTACGATATCAGTTAATTCGCCTTATTCTTTAACGCTATATACCTTACAGTAGATACTTACCAAGCCACAATTGATAGAAATTCCTTCTTTAGCTCTTTCTCCGGTAGCTCCAGTTCGTTTAAGTCTTTCTGACCCTGCCAAGTCGACAAAATGAAACTTAGCAGTTAGTGTTTCAAACTCACTAGCAGGTTCGGTGCCGCTAGTGTCAACGTCTGCATCAGGGTCTTCAACTTTTACACAACGTTGCTGTTTGACATGCAGTGTAAATATTGCATGGGACCTTGAAGACTGTGTATTCATTTGCGTTGAGCCAGTTGTGCGAGAGAGAGCTCCAAGTCGCAAACACTCCAAAGCATCTTCCGGACTCGTCACAATTCTTGGCTCTACACCTGTCAAATGAATACTTCCTGTAGTGTCTTCGTGAATACGAGCTCCTCCCCTTGGACCACCTGGCTCTAATAAATCCTTGAGTTCTTCGTTGTATAATTCGAGAAATTGTGCCGTCACCTGTATCAAAAAAGTATGTTTACTCAATTTGAAATCAGGCTTTAGTGGTAAATTCATTAATTCAAGTTCTCTATGTAGCTTAATGATGTGTGAATTATATTCAACCATCACTATATCTTTATTTTAATGTGAACTCAATAAATGTCTCTGGTCTATCAAAATTTTTGAAAATTTTACCTTAAACTCTGGTGGCATTTGCCCACGTTCTCTGGCACGCTCTTGCTTTTCTAATATCCCATTGTATAACTGTGTAATGGCTCTAGGAATGATGCCGATCACACTGTCGTCTACTTCGACATCGAAACCTGTTCCCATGGTGTAGGTTTTTCCAGAGCCAGTTTGACCATAAGCAAGAACAGTAGCGTTGTAGCCATCTAGAGCACCGTCCACCAGACGTGCAACACAAGCCTCATATATGGTATTTTGTCCGACACCAGTATCAAAAACATGATCATACGTGAAAGCTTTGTCCGGGCCAAGAAAAACCTGCGGCTCTCCCGGCGGTACCTGTGTACATACTCTGCACATGTCTATAACCTCACGAGCAACCTGAGGCCGTATCCTGAAAAATTATTGGACGATAGTGTGATTACGTAGAAATTACAATATATCCTAATGCAAAGTGCAGCATTGAAACGTCTTTAATATTTCCCAATTTGTTGCATATATATGTTTACTACGATTAAAAATGGGATCCAGACTGGGATTGTTTGAATGTAACATCGCAGCTTTTGCCATCACACTTCTCTAAACATAAAGTTAAGCACTAAGCACAAACACATAAACATATTTTGTTTATTAGCTCAGTTCATATTTGAATAAATGCTAAATGTTTAGCATTAAATGAAATTTATGGGTATTTTTTCCATTTGATCAGATTTGCAAGAAACTTTGAACATCATTAATTTAAGATTATCTATTACTATGTTCAATTTCTCATTGTATTCAATCACACCCATTGCTTAATATCATCAATGAAAGTTATTCCATGGCATATGGAGTAACAGAGAAGCAGGAGATTCGTACATCGACATACGTGAGAGCGGGAGGAGGGGGGATTAGGTCCATTCATTCTTGAATCAGGTATTTATTATGCATGACAGGGATAGCGACAGAGCCTACACATCTGTGTCTTAAAAGGAGAGATCATCCTACTAATAACAACGTACCACAGACTGAGTAAAAAAGGTGATGATGAAATAAAACGATTATATAATTAGTCGATGACAGAAGTGATAGTAAACACCATCACTACCTGAAGTTAATAAGTGAATCATTTTTTACGCAAGGAACTGTGTTTGACAATGAATTTGAGTGGATCTGTATGAATTAAAATTCATACGTGAATGATTGGAATATATTTTACTTTAATGCGATGCTGATATTATCATTTATGTCAACATCCAAGGATAGAATTGAGGTTCAAATATACTTTGTTTTACATGTAGCTTCAAATACACTGTTAGAAGCACGTACTTGAAGGCAATTAGATGGTATGAATTTTAAGATGATATAAAGTCTTTTCAATGTAATGTCTGTTCTAAAGTGTGTTGTTTCAAGCCAGCCTGGGGACTTGCGTATACAAAATATTCTGGCCTTGAATAGCAATCAGAGTATCTTCCCACTTTATTGCGTTGAACGGGTGCTGATATTGAATTTTAAATAAAACAGGGACATAGGTGTGGAAATTATGAACTCTGTTTGTAAAAACAGATGATAAGTGTTTGGATTGAACAGAGTAATGTCTTAGGTTTTGAATGTTGACGAGGTAATATTAGCGCCCACAAAATGACGTTTATTGTATGTGAAAAGTGCGAAAACTTTCATATATTGCAATGGAAGTGACAGTTCTTTGCATTGTCGTCACAGGTTCAATATTGAAAGATGATTTTTAAAGCATGAGATCCAAACTAATATAAGAATTGAGGTCATCCCATGAATATGTATCTATAGAAAAAATAAAATTTCGCAACGAATTAGGTGTCCAAAGAATGTCAAATTTCCTTATAGAGGACTACGTTTCTTGGACCCCCCACGCAGCTCGGGAAGCTATCTCCATTTATGCGCTTAGAAAAAAAAATCGACCAATTGGCACTCTGTGATGAAAACAAATCGGGATTTGCATTTAGATGCAATAATAATCACGTACCTGACGGCCACTCGAACGCTCGAATCATCAGCCATCATTTGCCGAGCGCGATTGTTGTAAAATGTGCAACCACTGACTGCAGCGGTTAAAATTTAGAAACAACTGCACTTTTCTACGTAATTGAGGTAGAAGTCGGATCTCCGTAGGTATTGTGGCTGCTCGGCGCTATCCGCATGAAGCGAAGAATAGCAAAAGAGAAAAAGTAATCCAACAATTTGTGGGATTTATAATTTAAAGACCGGTATCGGCGTATCATACGGCCGGCCTTGGGGAATTGATTAACCCTTACGGTTGTTTAACACCCTCTTCATAGCTTGAACAAAATGTTACCGCGCATCGTGTGCCACTGTCACTACGACGGCTCGACTGATTTTACTGTTTCTACAGTGACTACAGTCTACTGTCTTTCGATACGAGTTTAAGACAGACATCTTGAATCAGGTGCACCATGCGCCATCTAACCGCGGAATAACATAACGCTAATTCGGCTCTGAACTATCCGCGCGATCCGTTGCCAGTTTCAAGTTAGTTTCAGTTTTGACATTTTTTTCGTTATTGATGCACGTTACGCTAGAATCATGAATACATTGCGACGAAAATCGGTCAATTCAAATCGTAGAAGTTCGGGTAAAAGAACTGTCAGCGATTTAGAGACGCCAGAAAAGGATAAAGACTCTAGGAGACCGTCGAGTGTAGCTCGTCCTCCGTCTGACATTCCTTCTACAAAGTGGTGTGAAATTCTTGACGATGCGGAACAAGACTTTATCGTCAACTCGATTCGAGAAGAGCTTATTTGCCGAGCGATGGATATGTTGTATGCCAGATATCTCGAGAAGAATTCCTACGCTTTTGTCGTTCACTGTTCGTACCTCGCCTGGATGAGATTGTTCAACGTAAACATCAGGCCTGCTAAAACATATTTACTTTTCCGAGTTTAAATTAACCTACTTACACAAGGTTTTTCGCGTACTCTTTGACCCCCGAGTTTATTATGCAAACATCTAGTGTGTTTATCGCAGTGGATGTATCTGAAACATGATCCTGGTGAAAGTGTGCAAACGATCGACGAAAATTGGTCCTGCGACGAAGCGCCGGATCCGGTGCCCGTCGATCCATGGGCCTGCGGCAGGATGACCGTATGCAAAGCACAATCAACGCCTCCAGAAACAAAGCCTTGTTCTATCCCGTGTTCGTCGACGGTCGATGTATACCCTCAGATATCAGTTCCCGCTTTTACAGAATCATCGTTTGAGACAAACAGTCATCAGTTGTCTGTAAGTTGCTCGAAAGATTTAAAATATTTTTTACAATTATGAAAAATTAGCGACTCTCAAATCTGCCATCTATCTGCGTGAAAAAAATAGCGTGAACTTGTGAGGGAGGTTATTTTGAACGAATTTTTCCCGCCAAGCATTCGCCCGTGTCATAGTTATCAGAAGTTCGCATTGGTGGCGTCGATCTAGCATTTGTGGCGCTAGTGATTAAATACCAGCCATTAGATTCCTAACTCGTCGATTAGAAATTGTGGTCGGTAAGCTTATCGCGGAGTAGCTTTTTTACAGTCGGTAGTCTGTACCTAGTGGGAACCAGCGCTCGAGTGTTTCATCTTTACCGACGTGATATTTCCGACATTATCGTCTGGGTGGTTTTCGCGTTGCCGAACAATCGAGAATCGAGGTCAGAAAAAAAGAGCATCTCAAGATTTAAACAATTCGAAGACGCATCAAGTAACGACTTGTCGGTTTTAACAGACAAATTACTATCATAAGTGCGATATGTTCTGCCGCCTTCTTCCGATCTCGTCACTGCTGAGGTAAAAATCTGGATTCATAAATTGATACGTTGGGTAGTAAGGAATCGGCAGACAATTCGGCTGCGGTATTGCTCGATAGAGCCTGTTCTAACTGGCTTTATCCTGATATGCAAACGTTCACCTTAGAGCCGTCTCTGTATACCTTGACTACCTATTCGTTCTCGTTTGTTTTTCACCTGGGCAAAAATGAAAAGCGTCGTATTAAATAACCGTGACTTTAATTGAGGTCAAGGTGTGCCGATAGGATGACGCAACATTTTGTTATTGGCCACATACACAGGCGAGCACCCGTGCACCCTTCACCGAACAAATCAATCCGTGATTCGTTAGGTTGCAAATACCCAATTTTTTGCAGATAGTGAAAGAGTTTTATTTCGATTGTTGCACAGAATGCGGAGGAATTGACTCGTGAAAATCGTGATCTGGATCCAGATGCAGTTGCTGACAGTGAGAGGCTTTTGTCAAGCCTAGACGACGGAACTTCGTCAGCTTCGTTAAGTCAGGGACAACGATCCATTTTCACCCGGACCATCTCCATGGCCAAGGCTAACCTACCGGTAATAAATATAACATAATTTTAACGTGAACTAATGCGGCTGAAACCCGCAAAATTATAAAATGCAAATATACTTCGGCCACTTTCGGCTTGAAGAACATTATACTAAAATTGAGATTTTCTGAAAAATCGTTATTATACGGATAATCGTTTTCGTAATAGTAATAATTTTCGTAAAAAATTATCGGCTAATAGGTTAACCGCGATATAAGTGCTTTCAACACTCGAGTTGCGAGTCACGGGTGCAAATTAGCGGTGAATGAATTTTTTATTTGATTACGGTCACAATTAATTCTAAACAAAAGATTACTTTCATTTACAAGGTGACAAGATGGAAGTTGCAGCAGGGTTTCAAAAACGAAACAACCAACAAGAGTAGAGGCAAGAAGAATAAAATTCCGGTAGCGATGGAGCCTCCCGAACGCCTTGACCTTGTAAAGTTGCCGCCGGATAGGTGAGTTTTTTTCTTCATTGCTCCTTCTGATTTTTTATTTATTAAAACTGCTAGCAGTTTTCTTCTAATTTGTACGCATGTTTTTATTCATCTCCTGGAGTGATGAATTTTGCGCGGCGATCGTTTCTACACAACTGCCGTTGTATAAAGGCCTCGAATGCGATGATTCCGAGGATCAGAAACTTGACGGCTGGGAAGAAAAAGTAGTAAAAACGCAACGCATACATATAACCGCCACGTAATGTATGGTCGAATGTTCGAAACTGTGTCAGCGCAGGGCGAGGACAAGGGAGGAACCGGGGTCTGCCTCGTTTGGCAAAGAACTAATTTCATTTAGCTGGGATATTACAATACGCGTGCACGTATGCACGGCATATAACTATACTATAAGATACGCTGTGCCCGTGTAGATTAGATTACACGTCCGGCGTACAGAGTTCTTTAATTAATTAATAGTTACATTCTCTAATGTCATAAGTACAGCGAAACGAGTAATGACAAAGAGACTAATGATTAGTGTTCTCTGGCACGATTATGTAATCACATATAATACGTGTACGGTAGGCTCGTGTGTGTCGCGGAGTTGTAAACAGGCGGGTAAACGACCTGGTGAATCCGACCACCGCGTGGCTAGATGGCGCCAGGATTCGGTTTTTCAAGCACCTCCGGAAACTCGAAAGAACTCGTTCAAACTCGCCAATTTCCCTCGTGTTTTATCACTTGAAAAAAACTTACCTCTAGTCAGAATTACGGCAACGGTTCTGATTAAGACAGATATTCCCCCAGGCAAACAATCTCCGTGATTTTAAACACTTTGCCCCAAAGTTTTATCCCCGCGTTACGCAGTCCGTGCAATAAACTAAAGCAATGAATTATCTGTCGCAGAACTTTATTCACCGCAGTGTCGCAAGTGGAACAAAAGAAAAAGGAAAGAACGAAAAAAAAACAATTTATTACACCTTTACACTCACCTCGTAAACCTTTGCAAGATTTTACCCGTTGATTATGATATAGGAGTGCACACGAGGATGGGATCTTACAGGGTAAATATCGTTCTGAATTTAGGCGGTCATGTATAAATATTTTTACACAACACTAGTAAACATATTTGAATATCGGTCGTAGGCAAGTAACTTATAACTTCGCGCGTATCTTTTTGAGTGAAAAACACGTTGCATGCGTGTATGTACAATGTATATGTATACACGCACGTATTTTGAGCTCGAAGAGTTTAGCCAGGCCGACTGCTAGCTGTGAGAAACCATTTGCGTTGCGTCAGACAAGTCGCACGCGTATACCTACTATAATAGCGATAATATGCCCAACCGAACCGATGTGTAATCCTGACGACTGCAATCAGCGGGCTCATTTGCAAGGAATTATTGTAATCTCGGGTGGTTAAAATCCTCAACGATTGTTTCTACGATTTCAAGTTGAAGTGTCAACGTCTACATGTTCCAATTGATAATGATCGTCAAGTGTAAGCTCGTTGCAATTGTTACATAAATATACTTTCGGAGGAATTATCGTTCGTTTTGCAATCAGGGTACAATTCACAATTGACAAACTGAATTGAGACCTTGATTTTTGTTGCTGACAATGAGATATAGGTACACATAATTACATTATACACGCGGCGCTTTATCAGCGCCTTCTCGTCTGGCAAATAATTTTAGCTCAACAATATATCTGCAGCGCTTTGCGCCCCTCTTTATTCTGACTATATCGCGCGATAATAATTCCCCAGCAGCGGAGGCTTGACTATCCGCCGTAGAGTGCAGAATTAAGTATTGCAAACACGTGTGATGTAATCGAGCTTGTAACGTGCACACACGCAAATATTCGTTCACACATAAATTACGCACACATAATTACATACTTATGTATATTTATTGGTATATTTATATATTTATTGATTTATGTATACATTTATTATACGATAATCGACGCACCGTTTTTGCATAGACCGAGATATCTTCAACGTTTGTATTGGGATCGTATAGCGAATAATCGGACGTGTATCTGTCACGCCTGTATGATCGCGGCTTGAAAATTATTCGGTGTCGTCAATTAGCAGGGGCAAACCGTTCATGTTTCGGTAGCCAAAAGCGCGCTTGTACAGCGAGAATGATATTTGCCCGCTCGTTTTCGGTGTTTGCGTTGCATGGTTTGTAGGCATTCCTATAATGTTCGGGGATATATACGCATCGTATACGATCGTGTCTAATGCCTCCCAGGTGCTTCAATTTTGGCGAATGAGTCGCTATATATTAATATATGTATACTGGGGTGGTCCTTCTTTAAGACGTTGACGAATTTTTTCCGGCCGCCCCCGGAATCGACTTGAAATAATTCGGTAAGAATTACCTAATTTTTTCAGATTTTTATCTCTACTGTTTACACTGTTCCACGAGGCTTTTGTTTTGCCATAAGAATAATATGGGATTTTATGATAACTTTAAACTTTATTGTTTTTCTCTGGTAATTTTCATTGGAAAAATGTGAATCAGACGAGGGTTTATCAAGTACATAAATAACTCCTTTCGAGGATATTTTTTTTCTTTCAGAAAATTGCGTGTTAATTATAATATTACATCTAGAAGAAATGTAGAAATTCACTGAAAATAATTGACGATTAAAGCTATCGGGAAGAAAAAAGATATGCTTGGAAAAAAGAGCTTATTATACTTGATAAATACCCGTCTGATTCAGATATTTCTCCCATGAAAATTACCGGGGCAAAAAAAAATAAGTGTAAAGTGATGGTGAAATCCCATGTTCTTCTTGTGGCGAAACGAAAGCCGCTCGGGACAAGCATAAAGAGTTGAGATAAAAATCCGATAAAATTAGGGAGTTGCTTTTGACGTATTCCAAGTCAAATTAGGGGGGCGGCCCGGAAAAAATTCGTAAACATCCTAAATAAGGACCACCCTAATGTATAGCTATTACGCCAATCTCGAGCCAAAAATATACATTATTTGCAAAAACATGCGCGAGTATATATTAGGATTCGCCGCTGTCGTGCGTTGTGTGTGTAACGTGTATACATGTAGTGCATGTAATGTACCATTGCTGTCTGTTACAGAATACATTTGCCTAATTTCTTACGTCACTCTATTCTCTTTCCGGTATAATGTTATACGTTACAAGACGGGATGATAAAATTGACACACGGTGAATCCTGCCGCGTGTATCTTTAACGAATTTCAACTCGGTACGATGCGCGAAACACACGTGTCGCGGTAAATACGTTATGCGTTATACCTCATACGTATACTTGGTTCAAAATTTATTCTGCACTTTTGTGTCGCGAGTAAAATTTTCGTAGGAGACTAGGTATAGGTGTGCAAAAAAAAAAAAACATATTTCGTTGATTTACCTACAGCGGACGTTGTAATCCTCGTCCTCCGCGACGCTGCCCCCTGATAAATTAATTGAATCATTCAGATAACGAGACGTCTAGAAACCATTCTTACCTAACAACAGATTACAGTGAATTAAGCCTCGTGTTATTGAAAATTCACAGACACAACATTAGGTGCCTGTACAAATTCGGGCGTAAGCTGTAATCCGATAAACATCTTGTCCCGCGTGAAAATTTTTTTCGCGACGCCATGCGAACGACTCGGTGCCTGTTTGACCGATAGAAGAAGGTGCTCGACGTATAAGTACGTGCGAATCTGCTCATAGACGAGCCACTCAGGAAACGGTAATCCTGCAATTTCTTCATCTCTGATATATACATCTATTGCGAAATTTTATACGCTTTATTAACGATATCCGTGCAGTTATATACACAGCGGTATTTATTGCACGACTTCGTATCAAAGTGAAGTCGTTTCACGAGGGTTGGAAATTGAGTAAAACGTGATATGATCGTATCTATAAGAACTGGAGGTGGTCAATGTTTGTTTTGTTCTTTTACCTTTCTTTTTAGTTGTAAAACCATTCGTCAAGGCATAATCGAATCGGAGATTCTACACGAATAAAACACCGTTCAACACGAATTTTGAGATTGGGTTCTAGAACTCAAATTTTTATTTCTTTCATGTAACTAACCAAAAAAAAAATAGTTTTATTAGATAAAGTTTTCTTTCTTAGAAACGAGAAACGTTTTCTTCAAACTTTATCTAGTAAAACATTTTTTTTTTTTCATCAGTTACGCGGAAGAAATAAAAAATTTGACGTCTTGAAGGCAGACTCAAAATTCGTGTTAACCGGTGATATTTATCATTTATCCATGTAAAAAGATAAAAGCAAACTTAATAAGTAATAAATGAAAATTTGGTTTATTATTCGATCTATAGAATCATAATTTAGTTATATAAATGTAAAAAAAAAAAAAAAATTTCTGTTTAATATGCGTGTAGAATGCCCACAGATTAAAAATTTATTGTACGTAATCTCATCTCCTGCGTAATAAGCATGATTAGTTTTCTTTCGAAAAAATATCCCATCTTTATGCCCCGCTAGAATTATCACAAACCCAAGTACCGCAGTTGTGCACTTGAGTATAATATAAAGTATGAATTTTAACCGTGGTTTACATCCGATTTATCAACAGACGTGGATAGTGCATGTAGGTATAAGACATCGTATAATTCCTGTCTGTACCTGAGTATCTGACTTCAGCGACGACTGTGTAGCGAGCTCATTGTGTAAGGCGAACGTAATGTAATAAGTGATTGTTATCTCAGCACGAAGCAGCCATTCGTCACTCACGTGCTTCATCATCCGACTCGATCTTGGCCTACGCGTTGCGGGCTTTTGTCGATCTTGCACCGGAACGTTGGTCGAGGCACCAACGAGGCTCGAGCGCAAATTGAGCGAAGAATTAGCAAGTTTTTTTCTGCCCAGAAATCACCAGGGTTTTCAATTATTTTCAGTTTCTTTCGCCTCTTTGCTTCGTTTTTTCATTCATCATTGATGGATATTCACCGAATCGACACGTATAAGCAGTAGAAATCTCACTTGACAGTATTGGCTAGAAGGTTTCGTATAAAAATAGCAAATCCAATCTTTGGCGTTCGCAATTTGCGAACAAAGTTCGTGCACTTGTTCGCTTGCATAGCATTCTTCGCTACTTCCATTAAGGTGACCGTTACACGGAGAGAGGAAAAGAAGAAGATTTTACTCAAAACTAAAGGTAAAGAAGAACGCATCAAGGTTTTTTTTTATAAAACATACCCACGTCAATTATATATTTTCTAATATAAATATAGCAGGTTTTGTACTTTTTTACGAAGTACATTTTACCAAAAAACCTGACGAGTCCCTCCATTTCGACAGTTTTTAGTAAAATCTGGTCTTTTGCTCTCTTCGAGTAACCTGCAGATATACTGTAGATAGGATTAAGTCAGCACCACGTCGGTGAATGATCGAATCCGGTAGCGAATACGCGATTGATTATTTCTTTCAATTTCTTTCTTTGTTGTACTCGCCTGCTTCGAAGCCTCGGGTCTGTAGGTATACGGTGCGTTATAAGGTGTCCGTATTAGGTGTAGTTATAACCAAACCTTTCCTTGCACCTACCTGATACCCATCGTAGATTATCACCTTGTCAGCAGCTGTTGCAAGGGATACGACTGCTTCGTGGAATTATTGATCCCCCCCTATTTATGGTAGAAAAATCCACAAGGGAAAATCTGAGATGGCAATGGTTTCAAGTTTTATTCGTTCGGGCGTAAAGAGAATTGGCCAATTTACTCTCCTCGGATGATAAAACCGGAACGAATCGCGACGTAACGTTTTTTCGACAGTATTTGCCCGACATTTCCAGACCCAAGGAAGACTGTAATATAACGCCTATATCGTGTGCGGTGATTTTTTTTTCTTCTTCCCAGTGCCTCTTTATGCTTACATCGGTTAAACTCCGATCGATCGATCGATCGATCGATCATCGGACAGCCCCCCCCATCAGGCAAGAGACATTGACTGGATAGACGCGGTGAACGGTGTCTAATTCGATGTTAGCAAGAAGAGCGGAAATACGCACATGTAGGTACGTGTACAGGATAGAAACTTGACTTCATTTTTGCACCGAGTTCATTTTCTATTGTAAATATCGCGCTCGAGCTGCTGCGGAGTCCCCTCCTCCCCCCTCCCCCCTCCTCCCCCCCACCAGATTTATCGCGGTGGCCTGAATTCGCTGACACGTTTCAAAGTTTGACGGATGAATCCTGAGGTGGAAGCTACATTAAACTGGCATCAGTTACGCCCTGATGCTTCCGTAGCCATCGGATGCCGGTCTTCATGTCGAAGCTTAAACCGACCTATGTATACTAGAATTATAGGTATATAACCTAGAGCGATACACGAACTTTTCCCAGCTCGCGATTGATGCCCAGAAAAATTACTGACAGTTTTTACAAAGAGCTCGCATCAATCTTTTCCTGTATCCTTATAAAAACCAGATCGCAGATCGCCATGGTTTATCGGCTTTTCTGACTGGACCTCGCCGGAAATGTACAATAGAAACTCCTCCGACGTTTCAATCGAGCTTTTCCTTCCCGCGTAGCTCAGGTCTTTTTCCTATAATTTTTCACGAGGCACGTTTGAAACGAACGCGTCGATACCTACGGCGAGGTATCAAATTCTTGTACGAAATATTCGGCTGGACGTCGATTTCAGGCTTATTGTATCGCTTTTTAACGCTATTTTGCCGACCATCGTCAAGGTGCAGGCTTGAAAAAAATTACGGACAAATGCATATATAATATCAGTTAAGTCCTAGTAATCTGTTTCTCAGAAAATATATAATGATGAAAAAATTTCACGTTTGTAGAGAGCGGTAGATAATCTTGTTGGGAAAATCTAACAAATAATATTTGCCGGTCAAAATACGTGTTTACGTAACGAGCCTTAGAGAGGCAACGTGGTTGAATCCGTGCCAGAAATATCTGTAAATGTAGATTTCTTGGAAACTTTGTGTATGTGGGTGTTGCATATATTTGTATAAATATACATGTACATACTAGAAATGAGCATAGCAGCTTACCTCTATTACGAACCCAGCTACTTTACGCCTTTAATATACATTGCACGTGTGCGGAAATTCTTAATCCTCGTAGAGGATGATTTTGATAAATCTTACAACTATGGTCCATTTATATACTTCCAATTTGGACGAACCACCGCTCAGCGATTCCTCCTACGTCAACGAAATTTACCGATTTCATTTCGCTCGCCTGCACCGCACTACGCCTTGCGGGAGGTATAGTGGTATGTACCTTTGATATAGTTACAGCCTCTCAGATTTATTCTTAATATCGGGACTCTTTTTACCTGGAGCAAATTTACGGGTATAACGAACAGTTGGTTTCACGTGGTTCGCGTGACGGGGCATAAGCCATCATCATACCATCCTCCTCACATCACCATCCATAGCAGTTGAACCATTTTATTACCGTCGGTGAATATTCCTGGAAAAATTGATTGCAAATTCATTGAGGTTACCGAAATTCTTCAACGATCAGGTTGTCTCGAGGTTCGTGAAACGGTCGCTGCGAAATCCGACGGTGGATCTTCTCTCGCACTCTTTGTAATTCGAGGAGGTAGGTACAGCCGGTTACCTGCCATGCCTTGTCACCCGATGATCGTCGCTGAGGGTATTTCACCATTCCATTTAAATCCTAGTTATCTTTGAAGTAGCGGGAGTGTCTCCTTTTCGAACGGCAATCTATTGAAACCGCAAGGAATCGTTCTCAGCAGTAGGTAGGTACCTCGCTTATATCCCGCAATGTAATTTGTGAATGAAGTCTTATAAGCAGGTTGGCAGCTGCTAACTATAGATTTGGACGGGTGACAGAATAAGCGGTAGGCTATGCAGCAGCAGCAGCAGCAGCGGCAACGGCATCGTCAACCTCAACCTCGCCGCAAAATCGTCGCTGACTTATAAGCCAAGAGAATGCATATCAGAGGTCACCTCACGGGGACCTGGAAGCTTCGATCGTATTCTCGGGCTTCGTGCGAGACGGATAAATCGATTGATAATTATAATCCATCGAACGTAAATGGATAGCGATGCGAACATGAGAAGGAGGGGAGGCAGGATCATTGTTTCAAAATATCGCGACAGGAAGAAACAAGCCATCATTGGGCTCTGTGTCTGCAGCGGTACCGTCGTAAATCAAACTGTGCAGTGCATAAAAAGAGGATTCATATCTATAATACTTGCACCGACGTTGCTTCTCTCTCTAAAGCATGAATTTTTATCAACTTATATTAACGCACACGGCGCTCCGCTGCTGACGAGCTTCGATTGTTGTTGCTCCTTTGCTGCATCTCAATGCGAAGGCTGATGAATCGACCTCATCATAGAATTGAGGGGGGAGATCAATCGACCGGTTTCTTTATCGCGATATCTTCGATCCGCAAATTCGATTCGACGCGTGATTCTGTTCGTATGTAGGATTCATGCCATCGAGTGATATGAATGTGGGTGAAGTTAACCCGTCGTTGCGAGGAGCCAAACACTCTCGATCAGCCGCTCAGCTCCTCGAGGTATCGTCGGAATCTGGCAAAGCTGATCCGGTCGAGCTACCGGCGCGAAGGCGAACAGATTTATGGATAAATAAATACCTACACCTTGAGTCCCCGCCCTTTCTGACGGCCGCCCTCGAAACGAACGAAACCGCTGCTAAAAATAGGCGAAGGCCTAAGGCCGATCGTGTAGCTGCTGCAATCTCGATCGCAAGAGGCGTTTCCGAGTCGGTAGATTACCGGCGTGTGTAACCGTCGTCGTTTACGCATACAGGGTGTCCTAGAACGAATTCCACGCCTGTGCTCTGGAACACGTGACGGTATCGCGAAATCTCGCGATCCTTTAGCGATTAGGCGAAAATGTCGCGTGACTGTGGCATGAGAAGAGACACGGCTTTGAAATCGCTTCCTCCCTTCACGTATATTATAATCTCGGTGATAGCGACGCGGGCTGCACTCTGACAAGCACAAATGTATCTCTGGGTTGATGTACGTTTTTTAATCTTCTTTCTTTTCGTAGCCTGCCATCGTTTTCGCGTTTTGGCGGTACCATTATCGTTCCAACGTTGTTCGGATATTCCTTTTACTCCTTGTATAAGGTATCGTTTTCGACATGCAGCCAACGCGATTTCCGCCCGGTAAGAAATTTCAACACGTTCTTCTTCCTGGTCCGTTCTGTTGGTGCTAGGCAATATCCTTCACGGCTAGTTTTACTCGTCCAACTTCTTGAGTGTACAGCTCAATAAGTTCCTGATTTCCTTTGCCCTCTGTTGCATCCGTTATCTGTATATACCAGCCTTAGTCCGCGTACCCCTCTCTTTTCAAGATGTGCAGTCCGCATATTTCCGAGAAGCCGTACCGCCCGACTACAGTCTTCTTTGCACGAAAAGCATCTCCATTTCTCTTCTCGTATAAACAGGATCTATTTTTTCTCCTCTTCATTTCCGTACCTTAGCTCTACTGTCATCCTTCGACTTCCCTTTTATTTCACCTTTTATTTTTAGATACTCTCGGATTTCTTCTGTATGATACGGTACGATAAGATACTATGGATATCGTGTCTCTCTGTGTTCTGCTGTGGACACTCCTTGCAGTGAACTTCTTCACAACTTCCTTTTCTTCGTATAACTTTATTTTGTCTGCTACATGATCGCTTCTTTCTGGCCAGTATAATAATTTGATTTTGTACGTACGTGTCAATTTTTTTTTATTTTTCTTTGTCATACATTATGGTTTTTCCTGCTAAACCTACGTCTTTGAATCTCTTGCATTACCACGTTCTCCTACCTTGACCTTTCCTTTCAAGCTTCGTCCGCTTTTACATTCAATTTTACCCTCGAGGTGCAAAAGTCTGGTATTCTAAATCGTCGTTTCAAACAACCCTCTTCCAGAGGGAGCATCTGGGCGACTATTAATATTCTCTTCGTTTTATATTTCGATGATACTTATCATAACTTTCATTCCAGGAATTTCAAATATACATTTTCCATTCGTCTCCACTCGCTTTTATTTCCGTTCTCGAAAGCCTGGTAGAAAGCTGAAATGTATAAACCCGCGAGCTGCTCCTTTGATAACGTATGCATACCTACCTACTCATTTTTTTGTTACATTTTTATTTCGCAAAGTTGGATGGTTTTTACGGTCAAATATCAAAGAGCCCTGGCAAATTCGATAACACTCGCGATTTGCACGCGGTAGATATAATACTGTAATTTCAACGTTTCACATTTTTTACGTGTTTTCAACTGGAATTGGCTTCTCGGAGGTTACGTGCTTACGTACACAATCGCAGCACACATCGCGTAGGTACAAAGTATAATGAGGATCGTAATTGAGGTTTGTAATACACCATAACCCGAGTTGCTTGGAAAACTTCTGCGGGAGAATATAACGTACGAAGTGCAGGCTGATTTGAGGAGTTAATTTTGTTTCTCAGTAACCGCTAATTGAGGTTTCCCTTTTACGCCGTTTCGTGACTTGAAAAGGAAAAGTAGCCCTAAGGGGGGTGTATTTGTAAATTTTCCAACCACCCGCATCCGCCCTAAGTACCTACCTCGGAGTTTACGTTTAGCTTGGTCACCTGCAGCAACCAGCGGGAATGCGAGCCACCCTGAGGCACCGACACTTATACGGGATAATGGCTGGTTTTGTGTACCGTCATTTGTCAACTGCTCTCTTGTCCGTCTCGTTCCTCGACGACGACGACGTTAGTATGCAGTTGCGTGCGTTGCGTCGACGGGCAAGGGCTTAACTTTCGGCTCTTTCGCACAAAAGACTTGATCCCTTCGACCGTGAAAACGTCTTTTGCGAAGCATTAAACTCGGTGAACCCCAGACCCCGGGCCTAATGACTAACTGTAACGAAACAATCAGCTGCAATGCGAAGTTGATGGCAGGCGTGTATCCGCAGGAAGTTTTCAAAAGGGATAAAAGCACAAATTGGAATCTTCTAACGTGGCTTCGACTTCGATGGCTGCCTAATGGAAGCCCGCGCCAAGTCCGCTTTCGGGGTTGATCCGTCATTCCAATTGATCACCACGCTCTTACATATGTATCGCTCTTTTCCTCTGCTAGCATGAAGGAGATTGGAGAAGGCGAATATACCCTTTGAGATCGCCTGATAGTTCGTGAGCCAGTAGATACGAATCGAGGAACGGCAAATATCAGCTTTTAAGCGGTTTAATAACGATTTGGGCGTTGAATGCTTTCAGTAAGTGCCAGCTGGCAGCGTTGAAGAGTTTATTGGGAAACTGATATATCAGTTGAATCGCTTGTCTTCTCTTCAGTCCGGTGATAAAAATATACCCGCCCACGCGAGGTTGAAGCTGGTAACGGTATCGTAACGAAACATTGGGGGAAAATAATTATTATCTTAATTTTACAACGATTTTTAAGAAACTAACATTCTCGAAATATGTACGAGTGTGTTTTGTTTATGGTAAAACTACGGTTTACCAAATTTCCGACGGTTGTAAAATCCCGAATCGTCGCGATAACCTTACTAACTTCAATATCATCCCGCCACCCTCCACCGAGTCATGGACATTTTTTTTCTACCTTACATTAGCACGTATATACATGCTCGTTCAGTATTATATATGCCTGTAATGTTCAGCCGGTGAACAGGCCGTGATTTCGTTCACCGTTTTGCTTACCCGGCGTTAGTTTGTTTTTGCTTTGTTCTCCTACGTTCAGCTTTGCATTGCTTAGCCATCCACCGTGCTGCCATGCCGCGCGGTTTGCTTGCATGGCTATCGGTTTCTCTGAACCGAACCACCTATGTATGTACGTGTTTACAATTCAATATACCGCGCCGCTTACGCTCTACCGACCAGCGTATTCCTGTTGTTGAAAAATTTATTCATTTTCTCTGAATTCTTACACAGCGCCGTTTACGCCACTCAACTTTTCCCTGAACTCCTCTAATAACATCCCTTGCGTCTTCGCCGTATAGACGCAGCCACCCGCGACCGTCTTTTCGAAGCGTTGTTCCTGGAAAGCACCTCTCCTTGCACGAGAATCGCGATTCGACTGTACCATACATACATACGTACGTACGTAGATTGTACATACATTGCACGAGGCATAATTCTATCTTGCGGATGATTGTTGCAATTAGGGAACGGGCGAGAGTCTCCGAACAATGTAGCCACTGTCATTTAATTGTCAAGGCGAGGTCGGTCGCGCCGATCGTTCGCTTCGCGTTACATGTCCAATGTACATATGTATATAACCTACTCACGCATACTTGACTGAAATATTGTTCAAGGCTGCAGGCTGCCTGCCTTGCCAAATAAAAAACAGAAGGAATTAAGTCTATATAACGACGTTTTTCAAACATGACATTATGATAATATTATACGATATTATTCTTCGTAATGGAAAAATTTCATATTGTAGAGTAATCTCATTCAATAATTAAAATCGTTACGATAAATTCTCTCAATTGATTTCCTGGGAATGAAATCGAATGAAAACAAACAAACAAATAAACGTATACGTACAAGAAAAATCAGAGAGTTGAAATAAAGTTCGTATAACGACATCGCCGTGACAGATGTATTTTACCGTTAAGTCTATGAATCTCTTATGGACGTAATAAGGTTGTGTGCGTGGTCACACACACGGCTGTATATTGCACGTATACGTATAATGGAGGCAATTACAGCATTCACGGTTGAGCCGACGCTCGCAATCAGCGACGGAGGAGAACCCATTCAATTATATAATAATCTTCTGCCAGAACGTGGGACGCGGCGATCTCAGATAAAGAATTATAAATGTCAGTTGAAACGTGCGGAAAGGAAAGAAGGGACCAGCCTGCCAAGTGCATAAACGAAAGTTAAGAATTGCTGCCTTCGCCCGTTTACGAGGATCAACTTCGGGGTGTCGAGCGTGTCATAAATTCACTCGATCCTCGCGCTTACCTATTCAGATATAGTATATACCTACACGGATAGCAGCGGCTCCGTCGAGATAAGCGTGCATGCGTGTCAGCACTCGTGCAAGCTGGTGTGAGTAGACCTTTGCGTTACACACCGATGCACAAAGCTTCGACAAAATATGACAGCGGAGCAAATTTTTCACGACCAAATCTCCGAAGGGTTGTATATAAAATATATCTACGTATTGTTTAATTTTCAATTTTTTCTATGTTACGAGCTTTATTTATACTTTATGCAAAAACAAATGTTGCGGTTACTGTAAAACAAACAAATTGCGCTTTCAAAACGTGTCCCAACACGTTCGGTTCTTCGCGTGACGATTGCGCGATGAGCTATCGTTGAAAGTGGTGTTTGAACGAGACCGAAATAATACAAATAAACAGCAAAGATAAAGATACGTCGTGAGATGGTGGAGGAAAATTTGGGTCAGCTGGTTTAGCTGCGTATACTTGTGCGCGGGACTGTATTCATGAAAAATTATCATCTGCCGCTGCGGGCGTCGAACGTGACAACGACTTCCTGTTGTTGCTATGACGTTTCGAGAGGTTTGAAAGACCGAGGAATTCGATTCCCTCTTCTCTCATCACCCGCACCTCTTTCATTAATTTCCCGTTTTTTCCATCTCATTATACCCCGATCCCCCTCTATATAGCTCCTTCGGCGTACGGATGGACCATCGGCAGCAGCTAACTCGAGTCCTGAAAACGTTCATTTCTTTCGGAAGAAAGCGAAAACAATAATGATAATAAAAATAGGAATAATAAAGTCAGCGACTAGGACAACGATGATGATGACGACGATGATAACAATAATAAAATGAGTTGTGCCGGTGATGGTGAGATTGAAAATCTGTCGGGAACAAAGGGAGGCCTCGGCGAGCAGTTGTAGTCCTTTCGTCCTTTGTGCTGTCTGTAGGCTACCCCTGCAGTGTTGGTGGCGATGGCAGGGGAGAAGGCGGGTCACAGTTGCAACCCCTCCGGAGCACGATCCCGAGGCCGCGTTGCCAATGGGAAATAAAGGTTTATCCTACCCAATAAAAAGCTAAGCACCGAGCTATTTTTTTCAAACATCTCTCAGGCGGGGAAACCAAGGGTGGTGAAGTCGAAATTGTGTATCTTTATATACCCCCCTATTTCAGTCGACATTTTCATTTTCTCACTTTCCTCCGTATCTTGCTTCTTCCCTTTCTCACTGCCAAGGACCAGATACAGATACACAAAGCGTGACGTGGTGCCTGAAAAGTACCTGAATGAAATTAAAATCGAAAAAAAACAAAAGTAAAAGCATCGGAGGCAACAAAGAGGAACAACGTGGTAGATGTCGTTTCTTATTCGATGTATAATTAATGCCCCTAATGCAGAAACCCTTACGTGACACGCATAGAGGGTGAAGAAGTTCGTTCTACCAGAAGTAGATTTTGATCCTTCCGAAGTGACTCCCTTCGCCTCCCCCCCGTTGTTGTTTTCTTACCTCAACTCGTCTCTTTTAATTCCATCCACGTTTCTTTTTCTCTTTACACTTTCTTTTTCTTCCTCTTATTTCACTGAAAAGTGTAAGAATATCGGTTCATTACTGTCCCCTGGTTTATCCATATATATATGTATATACCTACATCTATCCAACGTATACTTATTTACGTACAATGTACGCACTATATATACTCGATCCTATACTATATACGGATGTTTGGTTAATTTGGGTTAGGATAACGAGTATAACGGTGTCTTTCTCGCTCTGTCAGACCGTTCGAAAAATACAACGAGAATCAAGAGAGATCTCTGACACGCGATCTTGACGCTGCTGTGCGCTGTACGTATTATATATGCATACCCGTAAGCGTGTACGATGTTTTCACGCCTCTGTGTCAGTGTAACGCTGCGCGCAGTCTTCTTACATGCTCACATTATACGCATGCCTGTGTAGGTACGTACATTGTACGTAACACCGATACACGCACAACCAGGCCGAAAGCAATTTTATTCAATTCGGAAGCTCCGTCCAGTGCGAATTCGTTATCCGAAGGTTATTTCTGCTCACTCGGTTACTCACTCGCTTATTATCATTATTATTATTATTATTATTATTATTATTATACTTGCTATTTCACACCTGCGTACAAAAAAGCAACTAATTTTCATTTGTTTATTTATTCTTTACTTTTTCTTTACTTTTGCTCTTGTTTTTCTTCTTCCTTTACTTCTTCTTTTTCTTCGTCTTCTTCTTTCGGACTATAGGCGTTTATGCGCCCCCGTCTAATACAAATTTCAGACTCATAAATAAGAAATATATTACGCACTATATATCCGTATTAAAGATACTAATGGCAGGAGGAGGGGGAGGGGGAGGGGGAGGGGGTAGAGGACAGGGTACATTTATAATATATAGGCAGTTCGGATCGTTCGCCGTGACTAAGAAGACAGGTAAATCATTTTTTATTAATGATTATGTGGCTTCTAAGCCCCCAACCTTGTTGCTCGTATAGCTCGAAGTCGTCTCCACTCTACTGCACTTCACTTCACTTCACTCCACTCCACTCCACTCCACTCCACTCCACTCCTCCGTTCGCTTCTCCTCCGACCTCTCGCGCTGTGCGCTGTTACCAAGGGATAGAAGAGGACAGCGATTTAAATGCACCGGGAGAAGGACGGAGGCATTGAAAACGGCTGTGGTTTCGAGGGAGAACGAGAACCGATGGTATAGGTTGCCCCGGTCCCTCTTCGGCGTGCGAGAAGGACCGAGTTACCCTCGAGGCACTCGCGTGCAACGAGGAACGAGAACCATCCTTCTCTGTGGAACGGCGCTGGCTCCGATGACGGAGAGAGCGAGGGAAAAACGAGCGAGAGAGAGAGAGCGAGAGAGCGCGAGAGAGAACGAGGGAGTGGGACAGGAGGGCTCGAAGCCTGTTTCGAACAGGGGCGAAGCTACTAGCCTAGCTCCGTGCGCCTCCGACACCCTCCTCGAAGGATCGGGGCTTTCGAAGCCTTTGTGTGGGCTAGAGGGATCGAATCAGGCCTAGGAGCACGGATCCCCGAATTTTCGCGATTCATTTTTCCGCACAAGAAATGACAGAGATTAATCGACACGCGGGAGATCTTGACTTTTGAAATCTCCAATTTTATACTCCGTTTGCATGGCGACGGTTCGCCGCTCTTGCGAGTTATTGTAGTATAGATTGGAAATTGCACGACAACATTTGCCTTATATGCTTTTTCGCAAGTGCGGAAATGTCTTTTAGCATGCACACGATTCACCCTCTATCTTCCGGCGAAAGTTTATCCTCCCATTTATAGTAAAGTTTGAGGACAGGGTAGAAAACACGTCGCCAATACAGATCCTTTCTACAATATCGTAGCGTGGATTATTATAGTTAGGATATTAGAAAGTTCCGGATGTGTTATGCGCCGGGGGAAAGCGCGACGTTTGTGCGTTCGGGGTATCAGTTTGATTGTCGGAAATCGAACGGAGTAGTATATGTTTTACGTACGTGTGTACGCCCTATAATGGAAAGCCTGTTTGATTTTGTTAGCCGTGTATATGCGAAAGCTTGAAACCGTTCCATTGTCTCTTGGTTGGTCGCGGCTCCGTTCGGACTGAGACAAACTTTCGACCCCGGTTCGCCACTGCCATGCCGTCAGGATACAAAATTCTTGACAAGTAATAATTAACGAAAACTTCAACTTTTCGTGTGGGGAAGTCGTTAATCACAGTTAGCAATGATTATTTGTAAAATCGCCTCGTTAGCCAGACCCAGCAACACGATTCGCCCGTAGAAAACCATATGTATTTTACATACTCTTAAAAGACCTAGCTCGCATTTCAATAATATCGTGTTTAAGAGTGGTTCTTTGTCCTTTTTTTGGGGGGGTTTTTTATAAAATGTACTCAATTTGAGTATAAACATCGACTATTCGTCATCGTTTTCGTTTTGCGCACCGGCGATTATAATATTATAATATATTTTCAACGTGAAATAATCGAACAACGACGAACAGTATCAGAAAAAAAAATTAAAGAGAAAAAAAAACCTCGGTAAATGCGTGAAAATTTCATTTACAAGAGCAAAAGCAAAAAAAAAAAAAAGAAACAAAAAACACCTTTCCCGTGCGTGGTCGGATGATTATAATCATTACGTACATACAGGCTGTATCGCATGAAACGAGAAACGGTTAGCGGGTCATTTTCATCAGAAAGCAAGAACCGGCGATGACAAGTAGAATAGCCAGCGAAGCATGGAGCGGAGCATAGCGACGAGTCGAGGCTTCACGGTTGGCCATCAGCTGTTCTCATTCGGGCGCAGAAGCCGCCGTTACAGCAACCCCGGCAGGTATATCTGTCAAAATCAGCTGATCAGTATAGCCGGGCATGCGCGAATCGAACGGCGCTCGATGCCCATGAAAGTAGGTGTAGGTACGTGAAATGAACTCTGTTCGCTAATTGTTATTCACCCAGTGATTCTGCCGGGATGCAATTGCAATTGCAATTCTATTATAATAAATTGAACGCTGCGTGGGCGTACGCGGGGGTTAATGAACAACGATAAAACCGCCTCGTACGCAATTGATTCTCACAATTATTATATTACTGCTCGAGTAAACTGGTGAAGATAAGTAAATTGATGAAACAGTACAACAGGGGGCGATGCTACGATCGCGTTTTATGTACGACGACGTTAATTAACGCGTTGGTGCAGCGTTACACGTTATTACACCCGTCATTTTGCTGTTACACACTTGCAGAGCAGAGCGTTACTTTTTTTACTCCACACAATTTACAGCTCGCACTTACCCTCTTCACACGTACACAACGCATCTTGTGTGCACGTATTTTTATCATCGTCAGATGAAATGAATTTGTTGTTGATTTGTTTTCTTTTTTTGTTTGCTTCTTTTACCCTCGGACAGACTCGTTAGTTCGTACGGGTTACTTTCTAGCGATTGTTTCACCGTGTCATTGACCCCTTCGAACGTCGAAGAAGCAGGTCGGAGACGGTTGACAAAAATTTTTGTCGCTACGCGAGGGGCCCTCGCCTAAGGATGTACGACCCTGAGCCTCCTCAGCAACTCCTCGTGCGCCCGGCGAGAGAAAGAGAGAGCGCGCGAGGGAGAGGGAGAGGAAAAGTGAGAAGGATGGGGTCGCAGTAGAGTTAGGAAGAGAGAGAAGGCGCTACCCAGCTACCCGGCTACCCAAAGCTACGGGGGTCCCACCCGTGTAGGTGAGATCCAGCGGCAGGAAAGACCGTACAATTTCGTGCAAGTGCGAGTAGCTCGGACCGATCGTCACGCCGCCGGTCGGACAGAGACGGCAAATCTCATCCATGGAATATTCCGCTGAACTCTCTTGTAAGAGATGGGGGAAATGTAGCGACGTGAAAGAGAAAGAGAGAAGCACCGTCGAGGGGTGACGGGGGATTTGGTCCCCCCCGCCCTTCCCCCTCACACACACACACCCACACGCACACACACACACTGACGTAGCAGCACGTGAACGCGCGTAGTACCTCGACGACGGCGAGTCTGCGCGTGTGAATTGAATGGGTAAAAAGAAAATAGAAAAGAAATACACGACACACATGCATATATACGTGCAGTGACGACGATGTGTGTGCGCCTCGCGACGCGTAATGGGACTTCAGATTCGCAGGCACACAGGGAATTATTATCGTCGTCGTCGTTGTATAAGTTGCAGTCCTTATACTCGGCGAGGCTCTTGTTTTCCTTGTAACACGCTGCCTCTTGCCGAGAGTTGCCGAGAGAGAGTTCTATAAGGAGGAGGAAAGGAGAAGACTAGTCAATGCATGCGTGTGTGTACAGATGTAGCAGCAGCATGGGCACGTATTACAGTTTCTAGCATTACTCGCTACTCGTTGAGCTGATGATGCGGAGGTACAGGGAGAAGCCCTCCCCCAGGAATATCGTCGAGACGCGTAACGCTGACTTGCATCGCACACTCGACATCCGCTGAGGTTTATCGGAACCGAAGCTTTCGTGCTGGCACCGAATCGTGATGAGTCCACTTTTAATCCGTCATATCACATTACCCTAGGTTAACGATGACCGAGCATTATATATTATACACTTGCCGAAGTTATGCAAATAGGTATACTAGCTGCCGCGTAATGTGGGTTAGGAGTACCTCTACTGCATGTTGGACGGAGGAATCGGTTCGCTTCGCACCTTCCACGAGTAGTATGTGTACCAGGTTTGCTCTTGAATTTTTCACGGTTGCGTAAATCGTGCTGCACGAGTAACGATTATCAGTCACTCTGCAAGGATTTCCTTTCTCAAACCTTGGCTCCAGGGCTTCCGGCCAATTCACTCTCTAGCGTTTTTCAAATTACGCAAAACTTCTGCCAATTTATGCTAGCCAACTCTACTGCGGAAGGGGGGTCGTTGCGGATGACTGGTTCACTGCTTGGTTTGTTACAGCATCGCTATCGATGCAGGAGCGCTTCAAACCAGTGACAATCAGCGCCGATTACCGCGGTCCACGCCTGCCGTGTCAATAACGTGAAATCAAGGTCGGCGTATTTAAATCGACGGAGGGTGGACGGATCGTTAGCTCTTTCGAGCGCGATGGTTATCCAATCACTGTCCAGAGAGGTACGTGTTCGTGGATACGTATTATACGCATACGTGATTGCCTGGCTATGTACTCTCCTCCCGAAGTGATGCAACCTTGTTAAGCGATTATCGAAGACTGCGGTGTCGTCGACCATCTTACAAATGTATTCGATCGATACCGGTCTTCTATTCCTGGTAAGAACAGGCTTCCGTAATGAGCCGAAGATCACGTCAACGGCGAGTCCCAGGACTTTCAGAATATCGTTGACTAGGCAAACGATTCGTATAAGTTGGACTGCGGAAAAGACTTGTGGCAAAACGTGTTTTTTTTGTTTCTTTAAACGACGATGCGAGACTCTGTAAGACAGTGGTAGCAATTAGGTACGGCGATTGTTATCGTCAGTGAAATCGGACAAGGTTTTACTACTCACGTACCCTGGACTAAATAGAACAATCGTGAAACATAGTCCAAAGTCGCGTCGACCGGTCTCCAGGCCCCGGTTAAATAACCGACCGGAAATTCACCTCCGCCTTTGGTAAGGGGCAAAACCGCAGTGTATATATACGAAGAATCCAGCGGTGCGTCTATACGTACTGTAACGTGGTCGCGGATTAGATCAGCTCGGGAAACGCTTCGCGGAATCCTTTGTGTCCCACTGACTTACTCGTCGACATTCGTGGCGCTAACGTTATACGAGTAAGAGGAGTCCAAGGAATCCTTCGAAACTGCACACTACTAGTCGCGTGTTCAATAACATGTACCCTTCGCTCCAATACGGACAACGTGATGTACTTCAAATACCAAAATACGAGGACAACGGGTGTTCTAAACTCGCACAGATTCGCCGATATTTTACCGCGTTTGATTTTCTCCTTCGGCACATCGGGGGTCGGGTCGGGCCTCCCTCACATCGCGCCAACTGGGCCTAGGATTAGTCTTCTGAGCTGCTGGCACTTCAATTGAGTCGAATGAATTGAATCGGGTTTAGTTATATGGAGGTGCGCCATTCGCAACACGCAATTGCCGCGGCCGTATAGCTCGCGCATAATAATTTGAGCGAATATCACACTGTGTGCAAGCAGGGAACACGATCGTTCTTTGTGTTTGATCCCATCATGCCCTGTGCCGTGTACGCTGCATGCGTATGGTAGATGGTCGGGGATGGTATATGGTGTATGTTATATGGTATATGGCAAAGCCTCTCACTCGCCGCTCGTCGCCCCGTCTCGCTTCCTCCACGCACATGCGTGCTACTCGCTTCTTTGTCCGTCCTGTTCGTTGCCGGGCGTATTTTCAGAGGCAGGATCCCTCTCTCGCCTTTCCTCTCCTCTCCCCTCGTAGCCTCTTCGCCTCACCCTGCCCTTCCCCTCAGCTCCCAACCCTCGAATCCTTCTCCCTTTATCTCCCTCCTCGCCCCCCTCCCCTGCGCTACCAGCACATCTAACCACTCCTAAACTCTACTCCTCACCCACGAACTGATATCTTCTGCTACCGGGACACTGTTTTCTTTGTTTACGGAATCAGTCGACGAGGCAATGATTTTTGATCGACGGCAATCGGAAAGATGTTGGAAGCGAAGAGGGTGACGTTACGTCGTTCGCCAAAGTGGCTAACCTCCTTCCCCTTCATTTTCTTCCCTTGCGGCTTTAGTGCCGTTGCGTTCTTTGTCTTCGGGTATATGCCCGCACCGTGAACGTATCAATTTCTTGCCGTGCTTACCGCGAAAATTTGGAAATTGGTACGCAGGATGGAATTCTCGATGCTGATGACTTCTGCAGACTTTCGACACGTCGCGGAGCTCGTCTAATTCACGAATATCCACGAATTATCGCTTCCTGTGGAACCCTGCAGACTTTTGGCAACGGGTAACCCCTTTGGTGTAGATACATTTTCAACCGTCCCTAGCTCTCTCCACCCCTGAAACAACGCCCCTTCTTACCGACCACTCTGTGTTGTCTTCCTGCCGTACGTAATGCCGAGTTAAATCAGCGGTTACGAGAGTTGTGACAGCTCTTGGCACTGGATATACCGATGCTTGAGAAAGCTAGTATTCAAAGATGAAAATACGTTGCTATACGCGCTGTGTGATACACAGGAACACGTGCTGATGATATCTGAAAAAATATCGTTAATATAAATATAAATGTAATATGAATATCTCATCCGAGGTTCTTGAGGATACCGGGTAATGGTTACACGATTTTTCATTGATGAAAAATTCATTGATGAAAAATCAGATTTTGCAAGGCACTGATAAATACCGAGTGATTCCATTGATCAGGAGTGGAAAATTTGTTTCTCCTTCAAGCTACGGGGTCGAAATTTTCCATGGTTTTAGGCCTCATTTAAGTATGGCTAATAATGTTCGTCATCAACTTTGGCGTTGACTCACTGTCCGGACTGGTTTAAAAGCTTTTAAGACCTGGACGTGAGTCGGACCTGAAAGGTACGGTACGTCGAGCGAGCTGACCTGTTGACTGTAGATGTGCAGATCTGGTACCATCGAGTTAAGCACAATTGACACACGCCACGTGACGCATGGTTCTGGAAATGGCGAACCTTCATTAGCAGGGAAAGTGGTCAGAGTCCAGCCAAGAGTTCGCGCTTACGATCGCATCCAGCGGCAACCACATTTCCACACTGACAATGAGACGGGTTCGAGTCTTTCTCGAATAATCGATCTCCGCGTATCGTAACGCCGAGCTTCGAGCAGACTGCTTCCCATCGGGATCACGTTTCGTATCTTGTTTCTCCGATTATCGCTTGATGCGCTTAAAGAAACTGATAGCGGAATTCGAGAAATAGAAAGGAAAAAAAGGAATAGGGAAAAAACGCTCCGTCGGCAACGTCGCGCCGCCTGATCGGCATGATCGACTTTATTGCTTATGATAGTTGGTTGCCGGTGCAAGGAAATTAATCCTCACCAAGGTGAACGGATCGCTTGGTAAACTCGCAGGGTGTTAGTCGTGTCGGTTTTCTTTGTGCTTTTTAAAGATTTGGAGAAACTTTTTCGTCGACAAGACCCTCGGATCGCTTTGAATTTTATTATGTAATTTCAAAATTATCCTCGTCTTCTATTAATAATATTTATTTCCTTTCTTTTCACGTCTCATTTCTATAATTCGTAAATACTTATACCCATAAAGTTTCGCTATTCAAATTTTACGATGTCGGCTGCTCGTGTGCTCAAAAGCAACCTAACCTATCCAGAAACTTTACATTAGTGACTAAAAAGATGAACGATACAACATATGTACGTGTATGTACACAAGTTTAGTAAAGCGAGCTCGGGTTTCTTTGTACCGTCACACCGTAAAGAAAGGCTGTTGCTGCTGCTGCTGCTGCTGCAGGAGGAGGAAAAGCGAGCAGCACAGAAATGGTTCTTGAAAAAGATGAAGAAGGGAGAGAAGACAGATTTAACCCTGTTTATCAAACGGATGTCCTTGTTTGTTTTCTCTAATACATCATGACTATGTCTATCTCGTTATTCATTTACCGAATATGTAATTATTATCCCTTTATTTTTACTATCACATGGCATCCAGCATCTCGAACTGGTTATACAATAATAGTCATTCGACGTTGCAAGCAACGACTCTGTAAACCACGCAGATATCAGAATTGGTATATATTTCTCCGGTATAGGTAAATATAGGCTTCTAATTTTCATTCGTTGCCACTTTATTTCCACCCTCGACGACGCCTTCCCCCATTTCCCGGTGCGTCACAGCGTGCCGCACTCGGCGCTTTATGCCGCGCCGCCGCGCCGCCGCATCTATTTACTTTCCCCGCATTTCACTTCCTTTGTCTTTCGACAAATTGCCCTAGCTGTTGCTGCTGCGCCGTGCTTTACGGCTCAAACGATCCGCGCATGCTCGATGCTACGTATGTACACCCGAATGGGTTACTGGAGCAAAAAGTAGGCACGCATACGCGTCTACGCACATCTCCGGGATACGAGGTGCAATCGTGTTTCTCTGAACTCGGTGGTAAGTACGCTGACATAGTGGGACTTTGGATTCCCAATTGTCGAAAAATGAACAAATTAACAAGTGTAGTCGTCAGCAGGGTCACGAGCAATATCGGATTGTGGTTAGCCTGAGACCATTACAATGGTAACAGATCATACAATCGACAAGGAAGGTATCCCAGATCGATCTCTCCAATTTGATTTCTTTTGTAATATCTTACAGTAGACTATAAAATCTAACCGACACGTATTTTTATTTATTTTTTTTGTATCTGCCATTAAACACTTTAAGGAGGTGAAGCCGTCCGTTGATATGCCTTACTTTGAAGGATGGCTTCACCCCCTTAAAATGCTCAGTGACAGATAATAAAAAATACGTGTCGCTTAGTTTTTAGTCTACTAGACCATATTAAAAAAGAAATCAAATCGGTGAGTTCGATCTGAGATACCTTCCTTGTAAGTTATGTATGTAACCGTGTCTTCTGGTTACAGGTGTGTGGTCCTGGCGATGTAACTTTGGTTTTTTTCCGTTCGCATATCCATGCATAGGTACCCATGCGATATGCACGGAGTAACCCGCCTGAAAACACGTCGGAACAACGTACATATTTATCCATACAACGGGGGACTGATTGCGAGTGTGTATGACGCGAGGCGAGGCGAGGCGACGGGCGACGGTTGTACCGACGTCGAAACATCATGCACAAAAGAAAACGCAGTCGAAGCGGTGGCGCGTAGATTAATCGATAGGACCCCGCTACCGGAGGGTGAAATTTTCCGCTGATATCGGGAACCAGCTGCCCTCCTGCATGCCTGCGGGACTGAGCTATCGATTATTCCATAAAGCCCACTTATCGTTCCACCAAAGCTTCCGAAAGCGTTCGCTCTAGACTATAAGTCTATATCCTACACAAAATTTCCCGATTGCTTTACAGGCTTGCGTTACTAGGGAAACTGAAATTACTGCATGCTTTCCAGGTCTTCTTCTTCCGCCGTTCATTGTTGAAGAAATTTAGTTTTCCTTTTCACCAGCGGGGACTGAGTTCGAGAAAACGCTGCTGCGTCTGCGTTCTACCAATCTTATATATTACGTATATGTATACGTATGTATGTATACATTCATGCTATGAGAAAGTTTTCCATTTCAAACTTTGATTATATTCCGGCAAAGAACAACTGTAGGACTTCACAAGCTGCGGAAGAATAAAAGTCGCGTAGATTTTGGCATGCGCCTTATACCAACCCGCTTGGGGTCCTCGTTTCAACAGCAATTACCATGCAAGTTGAAGGGGGTCCAACGCTGAGCAGTTTCGCGGTTCGAAGTATCACGATCACAGTGACTAGGTAGCTTTTGCTCCTTCATCAGGGTCACGTGGACGTAGATAATCAAAATGAAATCGCCTCGTAAACGTTTGCTCAAGCTTCCGAGAAACGATCGATTGTTAACGCATCGTGTACGTCTGCCAAACCTTTTCATCCTCGATCTGCACCTTCCCCTGGCAAATTACGCTATGGGAAACTGACAAGGCTTGCCTAATACTCGGGAAAAGTTTCCTGCCAATACCAAAACACGGGAACCATGAATCCCCGTTCTCTCTCTCTCTCTCTCTCTCTCTTTCTCTTTCATTCCTCCCTTCCCCCGAACGACGGAACACCCGGTAAGCATTTGTGCACGTCCCGCCAACCCCACTTCCTGCAGTCCGCGTACATCTACCAGTCCAATACTATAGTTACACATCTGCGCGACTTGTGCATGCGCTTGTTCGTGTCTGCCAGGTGGGTTAGTGTTTGTGAGAAATACGGCATCATGCATATATTCACACGTAGACATAATTGCAGGCTGTACCTACCCTGTGCCCACTGCAGGGTAAATGTGCGTAACACGCAAGGACCTTCCTGACCTAGTCCTTCATCTCTTCCGTTGCGCCCAGCAGCGTTTGCAGTTATTATACACGCGCTCTGCAGTTCCGGCAGCCTCGCATACTTCATAATATAATACTTCCGTTTGTGCTCGACCTTATTTCTTTCCTTTTTCCTCCCTAGGTTTTTCACTTTTTGTTTTCTTCATCTATTCGCACTTCGTTTCTTTCAACGGTTTTGTGATAATACGGTATTATGTATGTACAATGTACATACATACTTTATATACCCTTCCTTTTACGTAGTCGTTCCTTATTTCACCCATAAATTGTATATAATTATACAGGATTGTACATATCTACATTCCGCACGACAGCGCAGCTGTCGATGCATACTTAGAAATTTTGACGACTGTATATTCCTATTCGAGAAAAAAATTTCAAGATTTAACCTAAAATGACTATTCATAGGACAGTGTATACATACCGGGACCATCTCTAGAAACTAAACAGGAACTGCGCATGCGCCAAATGATTCAATTTCATTGGTCAGCGAAATTGCCCCGCGGAGTAATTTTCGTCAGCTAACCAAGGCGACCAACGTACACGAAATGTGACAAGGCTCTGAATATCTCGAGCGTAAAGTAGCGTATTGAGGTTATGTTGATATTTATTCCGACTTATCGTGAATTTTCTACGAAAAGTGTCATTCAGCAATACCGTAGTTGATATTAGAAGATATTTAATCGACACAATAAAGGCGTCAATGGAGAAACAAATATCAAAAGCTACAGAAATTGGATCAGTTATTTATTGAAAGAAGAAATCTGAAATTAAATGTGGAACGTCATCAACGAGTGGGAGTCTAGACAAACTGAGGCAGGTAAGTAAAAATATTGTTTATTTCAAACAGATTCTTTATTTACATAAAATTACAAATAAATGGATTGTTGAAACCCAGTAGAAGGTTGCTCCAGAGTAGATTTGTTACAGTGCAGTGCTCCGGAAGCCAGTAATCAGTGCCAATGAACATGAAATATTAAAATAAAATCAGTAACAAGGAATAAAAGAAATAGTGTATCTTGAAACACAAAGCTTAGGAGTGCAAAAAGTAGCAATTCGTTTTTCTGTCGCAATTTATTGAAAATTAGTGGTATTCAAAACAATTAGAAGCTCTTGTCTGATGATAATATCTTTTAATATTTTCAGGTGGGAAACAAACATCATCGAAGCGAGACTAAAGTTGTCAGGCGTTGAAGCGTGTAAGTAAATTTCTGATACTATGATATTTGCATATTACAATATTTTCACATGTATTTAATGATAAAATTCGTTTGTTCTGACAGACTTGAAGTTTCAAGTTTGGATAATAGGATGAAAATCATACCTTACCTGATGGTCAAAACGTTTTGGTGGCTAGGACCCTAGTTTCTCGATTGGTGCCACCGTTCCAACCATCGAACCTGGTTGTTCCGTTGTTCCATTAGACAACAGATCCGAAGGAATTTCTTCTGGTCATCGCCACCTTCTGAACATCAGTCGTGGCAAAATTGAAGAGCACGACACACTACAGATCATGGTGTTTGAATATTCCATCATTTTAGATCTATCGAGCCAATAGTAAAAAGTTTGTTATTCAACAATTGCTGCTAACTAATTTTACAGAGCAATCATTCCGTGCACCATTGTAATCCAAGCAGTATTATTGGCCCGCATTATTTTTCAAATGTTATTTTCGGCAGTTTTGATATTTTATTTTTCACTCTCTTGGTATTCAATTCAGATGAATAGTGTTTCAAGTGTTAAATCAGATTCCAAGGATGAATTTTGATGTGTAAACTGAACCAATCTCAATCTAAAAATGTTGGATAACTTCAGTTGAAAATGTCTTTAAAATCAATATTAATCGACAGTATCATCTGACTAGCTAGTTGCAGCTAACATCCGTGCTTGAGCCTCGTTCAACCCCAGCAAGGTCTAAGGAATGCATTCACTTACTAGTACACGTTACAAATGATCACTTTCTCTACAATAGGACTTACTTGCTGGCTAACTTTTTTATGATGAATCTTTATCAGGGAGTCATCCGGTAACTTATTGAAAGCTTGAAACCAGATTCAATTTTATACTCTTACAATGGTCCTTCATTGAAACTGAGAGTTTGTGAATCTCCATTTATTACAATTAATTCTGCATCCCATGTTAACACTGTTCGAAACAAAAAATCTCATCCTAAGATTGGAAATGGAATCTGCAATGCAAAAGTTATCTAGTGGCACAAGTTAAAAACAAAGAACCTTATAACGGTTTCTGCGACAGAGGGATTCCTTCCGGATATTCATGTTACTGGATGATGTTCGGAGCACTATGAACAAGATATTGTATTGGATTTAGGTTTAAGTAAATATTTTCATGAACTTCAGTGAAAATTAGATATTCATTTGTTTCAAAGGAACAAGGGGTACAATGTTGAATCCGATAAGTCAATATTTTCATATGAATGTTCTGAACATTACTCTAAAACATGATTATCCTTAAAGTTAATTACTGAGGCACATTTTGAAAATGTTGATTTTTAACTTGTGTCACAGAATGTTTCTGAGTTTTACTCTTCGGATTAGATTTCTTTAGATTAGATTTGAAATTGAAAGAAACCGTAAGATCTACAACTTCCTTTTCCAACCAACAAAAGTGGCCGATGATCTCTGCATGTGTCATGAATTGAATGGGAAGAGAAGACATCAGCTAACAGCAGAGATGCTATTATTTTGGCTGTATTTTCTGTTGAAAGAAAAAAATTTCATTGTTATTCTTAATGTATGAAGTAATGAAAATGATTTTTGTCAATGAAATTGTCCCCACCTACCTGCTTCGTTTCTTCCAAGCACCCAACATTTGAACAGATTTCTTGTTTCAATCGAATAGGACGAATTTTCAAAGAGCATCAGCATTAAATTCCGACCGTTCTTTGAACAATCAATTTTCAATAACAAATGCTTCCCAAGCCTTTCCGAGTGACTATCTCAATAACTTGAGATTCTAACCTCAAAAATGCATGTGAACTACATCGCCGACAGAAACAGAGTTTGACAGCAGGGTCTCGGGGTGGCCAGACTGCACGGACGGCGGATTTAAATTCGCGCATGCGCAGATCCTGTTTAGTTTCTAGAGATGGTCCCGGTATAATAACCGCCCAGCATGAAGAAAAGTTGCTAACCAGCCACTGACTGCTAATAGTTTCCGTCATAAATCTTCCTCATATATACGTCCCGTATGTATATGTATATACGATACGTGGTTTGATAAGCAGTTAGAAAATTGTTACATTCGAACGTAAAAAACCATCACGTGTCAAATCTCCATGAGAATTTATAGCAAATATTCGTTCTGTTTTCATCGCGTACAATTATAGCCCCATTATACCACTTTTCTCATTGATGTTTTCTGTATCAGCGGTGTGAAAAAGATGTAAACATGCTGCAATGCGAGGGAAGCAACAGCGCCGAAGAGACGTTTTCATAAACTGGGATTATAATTTTGGTCCGTGCCAGGTTAACCTTCTAACTTTGATTCCCTTCTCTCTTATTTTTGTAATTTTCTTTATTCGCCCTCGCTTCTCATGTCTTCTCTTCTCTTTTCTTCTCTTATCTCTTGAACTCGATTCTTTCTTTCAATCTTTTATCCCCCGCAAAAGCAGCCCCGGTTTATTTCGTTCTTCCTTTAATCTTGGCCCATCCATCCGGCCTTTGTCCCCCGCGGCCGAAGTACCTACTTCCAATTCCAATTTCCACTCTGCCACTTTTAGTTCACCCTTATATACCTACCTACAAGGATCGCTGCGCACGCTGACGAGGGAAATTTGTGAGCGTGTACCAATGGTGTGCACGTATCCTGTGTACAGGCACCCACCTACCTACCTACCTACCTACCACGATGACCAAGTTCCCCGGCTTTGTTACCTGATCCGGAAGTCAACTCGAAATGCCTCCTGCACGTCCGCTCATTCGTCCCGTTGTCAGCTGCCGAATGCTAATTGCGCGTCACACTGCGCAAGTTTGCCTCTGGCTGCACGTTTACACGGTGCAGTTATACCTCTGATACAATTGCAGTTGACAAAATGTTTGTATTACGTACGTGGATAATTAAGGATGCCGTCGCGCCTGTATCGGATGACATTACAGTCGAGGCTCTTTGGTCTTCGCCTCGCGATCATCGACGCCAAGAACGTTTTTATCCACCTTCTTACACGGTCTGTGCAGGATTCGGGGTCGAGAAGAGAACGCACGTTTTGCCTTCCACGGGTGCGCGCACCTCGAGAATGAGGAGAATATCGATGTGTACAATTATGGAAATCAATCGGTGAATTCGTGCGTCGCGAGTACAGCACGATGCAAATGTCGCAGCGGCACAAAAGCGAGCTGCGAAAGAACAAGCGATATTCTTGATACAGCTCACGTTAGCCACACCCTATTATACATTCGGTACGCGAGTCAAACTATGTATTTACATACTTTGGTAAGCCGTGGTTACTCTTCTCTGGTCTTTGCAGCAGGCATTCCCTGGTTCGGGGATCGCTTCGGTCGAGAAGAAAGGTTGGAAATTCTATGCCAACGTACGCCTAGAGGCGGGCCAAACAGCGCGGATTACGCTTCTTTTAATATGGTAAAATCGGAGGACTCCTCGGGTGGGGTGAAAACTTGGAAGGGTCAATATCTCGAATGGCCGACATACGGAAACTTGAAACATGCGAAAATAAAATAACGAGAGATAAATTGTTTGAAATCTTGCGTTATTTTATTTTCGCATGTTTGAAATTTCGATACGTCAGCCATTCGGAATATTGATCCTTCCAAGTTTTTACCCCCACCCAACTTCCCGGTTAGCAATTTTTCTCGTGGGTTTTTGTTTTCTTTTTCTTGTAAAAAGTCAAGCGCGAATACGTAACGCGAAGTCGTCAGCTGAAATAAAAGAGGGGGACACTGAGAGCAGGGAAAACAAGTAAATTACTTCTGGCGAATAATTCGAACCCTCGAAGAACAACAACAGCTAGACGACAATAGAATGCGCGTAAGCAATTCGGTTTTAGTCTAATTCATGCCTGGCGCTTGTGCGCCCTGGACTCTTGTTCTCCATCCCTGACCTTACGTCACCGAGAAATTGGTGAGGGAAGAAAAGACGAGACGAATACCCGTCGCGAACCAATTTTAACCTTCCCTCTCTTCATCCGGAGGGAAGTGCTTTGTGAAATTAATCTCATTTGTGTATCTGGGGGTTTACTTATACCGTGACGTATTTATTGACGTGAGGTATTTCAATCTGTCACGAACTAATGAAACCTTTATGCCGATTATAAAATTGAATCTTGATTGAAAATCCTTACAGTTTCGAGAAACTTAAATTCGACGAGTTATTTGAAATTCTTAGTTTATTTTTTTTGCTAAGTTTATTTTTCATCAAACGAGAATACCATAAATGCAATTCGAAATATTTAATGTATTGAATCGGTGGTAAGAAAGCAACTACAAGGAATTCTTGTTTAAAAGAATCTTTTTTCTTCGACCCGATACGCAAAGTATGTAAATAAAAGTTAAATCCATAATCTATAAGAGACAAATATACGTGGAATATAAAAATTAGGATCTTTAAAAACGAAGAGAATATTATATAACGGACACTTAATCGTTGATCAAAATGCTAATGTTTACCTCTGGCGTAAAAGCCTCGCAGAGAAACAGGTCCAACTTGACTGGCGAGGTGCAATTTCACGGATACGCTTGTTATTAGATCACCATATTATTACATCGGATGCGTACCTACAGCAATATAGTTCTTATAGTTATATTACACATAATGGGCCGATTTTTAGTTAAAACTTTGATTTTTATTCTCTTACGTACCCTTCGAAAAATTAGGTTTTAGCCTCAAACGAAGCTTCGTGAAACCGGAACTCGATAGAAAAATTCTTAAAGTCGACTCATCTGGTTTGAATTTTTCAAACACTAACTGAAATGTCTCGAAAACTATACAAGTTATGAGGCTGTTTTTGGTTTCATTTTGTAGATAATCAAAATTTCTTTAAAAGGAGGTCGTGACTACTACGTGACAATATTTGTATCAGCTCAAACACGGGCGAGGTAAAAAATTTACAAGGTAATAAGCATCTTCATTCGTTTATTCAATGCACTCAAGTTTAAACGTTCGTATCGAATACAAGATGAACATTTATGCGTGTAGCAGTGTCGACCATTTTTATAGAAAATTTGATTATCTACAAAAAAAATCAAACACAGCTTCCTAACTTGATAATTAGGATAGTAGATCCGAGATATTTCGGTCAAGTCTCTGAAAAATTCAAACCGGATGAGTCACCTTTTAGAATTTCGCTATCGAGATCCGGTTTCAAGAGGCTTCGTTTGAGGCTAAAAACTATCTTTTCGAAGGGTACGTAATAAGAAGAAGAAAAAGAAAAATTCAGCCTAATGAAAGTGAAGATGATCACATAACGACACGTAACGCGAATACATGCCGATCGCATCTGCTAGTGACAATCGAAAATATATAATATGTGTAATGCGGTGTGCGTGAAGAGGGAGTCGGATGAGCGATGGTGCCGATGTGCAAGGTGTCCGAGGCCTTGGGCCAAGAAGTTTACGAGTCTTTGGTCGTCTCCCTGCCGCCCAGCCGCCGCTTTTTCCTTCTTGGTTCAGGATCACCTGCCAAAGTTCCCACGTCTTGAGGATCTCGTTGTGCGATGGCCGTTGCTAACCGTCGATCCGAGCCCCTGCTGCATGCGCGTCACATTGCCAATGCACTTGCGTTTCCGAGGGATGTGCTAGGCACAAAGCGATCGAGATACCTACACAGAAGACGAGGGTAAAAAAAGATATTCATTGTGTTTCGCGATCCCATAAAGGTGCACTTGTCTCGCGCACGGTATTTAGGCACGCTTTGGACACGTTCCGGGATCTTCGTCCTTTTATCCATCCGCTAATTATCGATTGACACACGGATCGTCCCGTCATCCCACAAAGTCGATGCCTCCAAACTGCTCTCGCTAATTGCATACGTCCCGCGATAAGTAACTTGTCGAATTCGAATTTTGATTTTTGACTGTTGTCTATTGTTGTAATGAATTGTAGAGACAGACCATGCCTCAAGGCTGCAGCAGCGAACCGTAATAATTTCTTCCTCGTGTTTTCTCTCTTCTTGTCTGCATGGTAGACAAAAACCTTTTCGGAGGGCGAGTGCGAGTCGAAGTAATACCAGACTAAGTAATACCAGACCTTTGGTGGTCTCCCGTCGTGCCGTAGAAGATATTTTTATCATTTATGTACCATTCAACGCGTGCGCGCCTGTCTGTGTTTGTCCCTAGACGGGTATTCGTGTAGGTATGTATAGTTTCCAGTAACTTACCAAATTTTCTCTACAGTCTACACCCGTGCATGTGGAGAAACCCACGCGTCTATGACATATGTGAAGTTCTTTGCAGAGGGTTTCGTATTCCGAGATTGGATGGCTCGTCTCGACGACGTTGAGTGGCTAGAATTTCCCAAAACTGCAGCATGGCATGATGTAACGCGAAGGCGCCTTTTAGATTCGAGTTGTTGTTGCACACCGCTTATAATTACGGTCAATCAAGAACGAAGCCTCTCCACGATCTCTAGTTAATGCTGTAATAAGTCCAGCTGACGTGTGAAGTCGTTTGTTATTCATTGCTAATTTCGGATTACAATATGTAATCGCCGATTACTTTTAATCACGAAAATCTCGGTAGGTCAAATCTGCCAATCAAATGGTGCAAAAACGCTAAACAGGTACATCCATCCTTTCTTTGGTGGGTTAAAAATTGACGTTGATATATGTTATTACCGTATTAATGGGCGTGGTATGAGTTGATTTGGACGAACGAGTAAAACCAGATTCATTGCCAAAGATGCTGTAATCGTTTTACGTAAAACCTGTAATAATTTCCCAGACTAAAGTCGAATGCAGAAAAGTACCGTCATATCAGCAAACTTTACTAAACTCGTTTTACTTTTTATCCGTGCATATATGTAATTGGTGGCGAAGTTCGAAGTTGATCGTTACTCCAATCGCAGTGTATAAAGTATCGCGCCGACGTGAGTATATTCGACCGATATAATACCGGCGAGGAAACAAAAATCCTCTCGGGCAAAAAGTTGAAGTATAAATCGTAAGAAAACGAAGAAGTCTTTGAGGAAAAATAATTATACAAGATGACTGAACACTGGATTTTCCCCATTTGTCAAAGTCACCACAACGCTACTCCCCGTCAAGTTTGAGTCGTAAGAATAGCCCGGCACCCCCACAACGTACCCTCGTACACATCTCAAGCCTTCTCATAGGAGCAGCGCGTATATTACAGCCGTTTCAGCGTGGGGTTGGTCGACTCAATTTTGACTCAACGTTAGAATTCGTAATAGGGAAAAATCGAGACGGCAGTTGGTGGCAACAAATATTTGCCTTCGGATAGCAGAGATAAGGCATCGCACGGGGGTTCGCTACCATTGTTGCACTGTAATGTACATACGTTACGCGTATACTGATACGCGGATACCGAGTCAAAATGCAGGCGTTATATGGTCACGATTTTACACTATGTACGTGGTTGGGCCTGGCTATGGGTAGTATGGGTACAGCAAGGGGTGCTGTGCCTCGAAAAGGTCCTTCTATACCTGCTACCTACAAGGCTTCCACATTACGCCCTCACGCACCACCAGACGCAACTCCTCCTTTCCCTATTTTCGATGGACATGGGTGCGAGGGCTGGAAAAGGGTGGGCGACGAAGCCGCAGATTTGGTAAAATATTTGACAAGGACAAGGAGGGTCTCGTGACGTCACGCCAGTGCGTATATGTACAACGCAGGTATAACCTGCAGCCTCTTCCTTCTTACAATCCCTGTTTGCCTGTGTGTGTATGTGTGTGTGTGTGTGTGTACGTGTGCCCATGGGACGGAGAACCTTGTTTACTTTGTGTGCGGCGAAGGTAAAACTGGCGTGTAGCTAGAAATTTCAGGAGAATTCTTAGAACTTGATGGAACAGGTTTTCCTGGGCGCGTCCACGTTGTACCAGCTCGAGGGTCAGGTCAGTGCTGCTACAGAAACTCCGAAACTTCTTTTCTTCCTCTTCTTCTCGGCTCTCCTTCTACCTTTCGAGAGTGGAATATGGACCATTGCCACCACTACTCGGAACTACACACCCAGGTTATCCCAAGATTTCTGTTTGTGTTCGTGCACACGTGTGTACCTGCAACGTATCGTCGCGGCGATGATCGAGAGAGATGCGTCAACTGACAGGACTGGTTGGTAGAACGAGTTTTCACCGCAACTTTCGATGCGAGCGTTAATCAATTGTAATCGTAGAATCGTAAACACATCGCGGTTTAACGATGGCGAATAAGGAAGTTTAAAAAAAAGGAAAGAACAGAGAAGAAAAAAAAAATAATTTAGACGGAGAGAAATGGATACTTATAATACTGGCTTCTTTTTTTCATCCTGCATATTTTTCGATGAAATACAACGTGCGTATGTACATATTTACACCAACTACACCCATGGATACGTGATTTTGCAAGTTATTGGAATTTCACGTGTGTAAATTTCCATTCGCTCCTCTTGTCTATACGGTTGAAAGCTCGTTATACCCTGAGCATCATCCACGGCTCACTTTGATTCGATTGGTGTGAGTCTCATAGGTGATATATAGGCATGTAATCAACCGGTTGTGCATTCGTGAGGCTTAGTCTTGTAAAAGAGACACGGAGGACCTTCGAATATATAATGAGTGTAATATGCGCGTACCGACAGACGGAATCACGAGAGTGAACGTGCGATTATGTTAGAAATATTTTAGTGTAAATCGACGGTTTTACAGATGGAGTGAAATGGGCAGGAGGGAAGAAGAGAGATGGGAAGAGTTGAGTGAAAGAGGAAACACGAGAGAAATAAGAAAAAGCAGGAGGATGGAAAAAAAAATTTAATACCAACAGGAGAGGAGAGTATCGATGAAATTATATCGGCTGCCGCACGTGTGTAAGCGTTATTTCTTTTTTCCAGGATGGTGACATCGATTCGTCGTGCGCTGCAGGCTGAATTATTTGAACGCGGTGTTGTCGAAATCCAATTCTTTATACATACACATTTGTAATTTCCTTCGTTTGAACTTTCGACGCTCTGGCAGCCTGTTATTTTGAATACAATCTGCTATAAGAAAAATCTTGCGCTCGTTTATTTTTAATCTTACCGTTTAAACGCGCCTCTGTCTCTCATTCACACGAGTATTTTATGATATGGATATTATATAATTTACGTTACAGACTTACAAGGAGATCCTAAAAATTTTTTGCATTTTAGTCGTTAAATATCTTATGTATTATATGCATTGTGTATGTGTAATTATATAAGATGCGACGATTTCGACTGACGTCAATCGTCGGCTGCGATGTACAGTCTTTATACGTTTATTTATGTATCCGTCGTTTTACAAAAAAATTTTATACGACAACTTCGCCCGCTGTTTCACCGAATCTTGATAGTTACTTTCGGCAACCACGAACGAGCGAACGGTAACACAATCAGCAATATAATCGTCACCAAGTGGTCACAAACTAGTTTATTAATAACTCGACTCGGTGTTTTTCTCCATCGGACTTGAAACCGGAGGTCGAATGTATGATTAGCGTTCCCCTGAGCCTAACACGTGGACGTCCTAACCTACCGCAGTAAAGTAATCTGACTGTTTCGACTCGGTCAATTCTCAAACGACATTTATCGCCAATTAGCGTCCATGTACACACCATCGATTGTGATTATTCGTTCGATGCACACCGCACCAGGAAACTACACGCGAAATTCGCTTAATTAGTACACGCTAATAAACGACTAGGTAATAACATATTTCTGATCCCTTATTGTTCGGTCGGAATTTCGCATATAGATAGAATTACCGGCATTCGTGTAAAGCTTCGTGGGGACAAGCCGATGCGATGATGAAATATCGAAGAATCGAAACAAGAAGCATGCAGCTACCACACGTACCTACTCCCCTTCTCATTCTACTCCGCAGTGAAAAGTTTCTTCGAGTTCTAGTCGCATGAGCGATGGGTGTTCATGTTTGCATTTGCATTGATATACGTTATATATATATATACATATACATATACATATATATGTATACACATATGTATGTCGCACGGTGTGTCGGATTGAAGGCGTATATCGAATGACAAGCACATCGAAGAACACTACCCGAGTTATATGCGAGTAAAATGGTTCCGTTGTTCCGCGCGCGTACGACACCGCGACTGTACAAATATTGGCCGTATCAGCCTTTTAGCATACTAATGGTCAGGCCGGGAGGCGGAACGAACGCCATTAGTTTACCAAACCCATAAATCCCTTCAGCGCATACGGTATATTTATAACACTGAAAATAGACCCCCGGCGACTCACGTCAGCCCGCGGCTCTCTCGCAAGTCGTTCGATGCATTCGAGTCACGCCGAAGCTCTCGAGCCACCACGGCTGCCATGGCGGCAATTCGGAATAAGAGTTTTCCGCAGCCTCGAATGAAGCGTACGCAATTTGGCGAGTTGCAAATTAAGTTAAAATTAATAAAAATCATCGCCTGACGCAAGCCGAAGCACAATATCAGATACTATATATCTCAGCGGTGCAGTTAGCTAACAATAAGTTGGACCGAAGAGGAAGGGGTTCGTTCGTGCGTTCCCTGTGTCACGTAGTCCTTGGCCTCATCTCAACGGCAAGGTTCCTCAAGGCCATAGTAGTGGTTATACTCTCAGGAACGATGGAAGCTCGTCGGAGGGCGAGTGGGAATAAAGATGAAAGGAAAAGGATGAAATAATGTACCGTAGACTTGGCGAAACACAATGTTGTGTTGTGCCTAAGGAATGGGGAGAGGAATAACAATTTAAAAATAATACAAGTAAATAGTCGGAAGATACTCGAAGTAATGAAAATAACAGCGCATACGCACACTGGCGCGGTTACGCTGTAACGAGAAGAAGAAAAAATTCTACTCACAAGCCATCGACGAGTGTTGGTTACACGCGATGCGTGTACTTGTATCATGTATTCATGTAGCCTCTTGTATACGTGATGTACCGCACCCATACCTCTGAACAACGTCCGTGAACACCATCGAGGCTGGTTGCTCGTGTTTATGGGCTATGGGCGCCGGAACCCGGGTGTGGTGGTACTTATCCTCAGCAGTGTATATAAGACGATAATGCGCGAGTAGAGCCATCTCGTCGTCCCTTACTATACAGCCACATACGTATCCGAAGCCTGAATTTCGGGTTCCGTGGAGACGCACGTCCAATCAGGTCTCGACTTATGTAATACATTTCGGTGGTTCAGGTGACCCTGAGCGTAAATCGTTCTGGCCTCGAGATATATCTACCGGTAAACGATCCTGTTCCACGTTGTTTGCTGCAAACTACAACAATAGACGTCCATTATACACACCGCGGTCATGTCTCCCGGGCGCGTTAGATAGCGAAGAGGCAGTAAAAGCGTGATCGCGATGCTCCAAGAGACAATAGAAACCGCTAAAGATAGGAACGATCAGCTGTCAGAGAAAAATGGGGGGGAGTCAAAACTTGAAAGGGTTAATATTTCGAAGTTTCGTTACTTTACTTTCCAAGTTTTTACCCCCACACCTCGAATCATCTCTTCTCCATGCTTTTACACCCACGAAAATCCAACCAACTTCTGGTACTAGTTTTGCATCGAGCGTGTTGTGCGTTGTTGTACCCATGCTGATTCGAAGAGCCCCCTGGTAGGACAGGGTGCAGTTAATTTCTTTCGCCTTCACCCCAAACAATAATCGAGAACTTTATACGTGTTCGCCCCTGGGGCACGGACTCCAGGGCAAATAAGACCGACCAAAGCCTATACATATAGGCTCGGCCGACCTCGGACCCCTTGGATTGCTAGGGTGAAGCAAACGCACACTTAATTACTTCTAATCTCTTCTCTTCCGCTTTTCATCGTACTTTATTGGTGGTTTCAACGATGGCGGTAAACGCTGCTTCAAGCCCATCGTTTACCTATATACCGCACTCAACGTTGCCGAGGACTGACCGGCGTGCGGTCATTTTCAGTCTAGACTAGGGAAGACGGTGCTTTTCCAACCCTGGAAATGTCCTTGAATTTTGCTTGTTCTTCAAAAGTCCCGGAAACTATCCTTGATTTTTTCTCGCGTCAAGGGAAATATTCTATTTTTTACGCCCTTGAATAACCTGAAAATGTTCTGTAAATGGCCATGAATTTTTTACGAATTTTTTAACTAAACACCTTGGAATCTCTACTCCGAATGGTGGTCATGGGAAAAGTTTTCGGATAGGAGAAGCGAACAAGAGAGGCAAGAGTTTGCTCGACGTTTGAGAGTTTCAAGACACTCCCGTCGAGGGTGATTCTCCTTAAGCGTTGTAATAAGCTGCAGCAAGGCTAGTAATTGTAGCAATCAGGGTGACGGTCGAATTGTACAATAAGGCTGGGCTAATGATGCCTGGGACCTGCACCGACGGACGGATAACCGGTCAAATGTCCGGAGGGATGACGGGGGCAAGTTCTGATTCTTCCTCCATCGTATAATTATGGTCCTTGCGTTGGTCTTGGTTCGTTTTATGACTTTCGGAGCTTTTACAGTCTCCGTATTATATCTACAGCTACACGGAGATCGTTTATAGCCGCCACCGTCGAGCCTGCAACACCGAGCTAGACATCCTCTTTGGAATATTTAATTCGTTCGGTATACCTACGCGGTATAAAATCACCGTCAGTCAAGCTCTGGCTATTCTTGAATAATTCTCACCTTCGACAACCCATTGGCAATATTTACACGACTCTCTCGGTTGACGTGTGACGATATGACGCGACGGCGTGCACTGCCTTCGTAATCATCGCCGCTTCATCGGGATTGAAAACGTATAATCGCACCTACGTATAAACTATATAGAAACACACCGCATAGTATTTATTCAATTTATTTAACGTCAGTAAACGGACCGTGCATTTTATAAGCCTTGACTTATTCCTAATTACCTAAGTGGAAATCGTTCATTAGTAGTAACCCGAGGTAATTAACTCGCCGGTTTATTACACTCGCCGCAGTGCCGCGGTGTTTGAAATCTTTAATTTTCACTCCGAGTATAAGGTACGTCCGTGTATGATATCGCCGAGTGGAACACGTGTGAGTTTATACACTTACAAGTATCCCCTCCTTCGTTTGCCGACCAGACCGTACAATATTATGACTCGTAATCATCTCTGCGAGGACATCTCGATCCATGGATGTATCGCGGACACACACGCTCGTGGAAATTCATATCCGTCGCGTTTTCCACCCACACACACACACACACACACACACACGCGGGTCGAAAGCAACTCTCGTTAAAGCCACATAATAATACCGGCACACCGCAAACCTCGCGAATTCAATTTGCATTAATTAATTATCCATGTACGTTGCGCTGACAAACACAAACCGAGGTATTATCGGCCAACTGGACGGTTGCATGTGAAAAGTAAACAGGGATCGGTCATATAGGTACGCGCGTATAGATATAACAGAACGATCTTTGATTACACGTTATGTTAGAACGCATCGGCCGAGTTTATTCTATTCGTCAATTTGTATATGTATATAGCTGCATGACGGAGTCTGGACAAAATAAATTTTTCCCAACTTGTTTACGGCAATACTTGAACGATCGCGGTATTCTTTAAATACCATTTTCCGTTGTTGTTGTTTTTTTTTTTTTTCTTTTCCTTACCTCTAAACTTTTTACTCTCAGTCAATATTCATCATTGCGAATTATGCGAGGTTTGATACGGCGGGACAATGTACAATTTCAAATTTCATCTAGCGTGACGGCGTACCACCTTACGCTGTTTGTGACTTGGTTTGTAAAGTCAAAAGAGAATTACTGCCGAGCAGAATTTTAATTTATACATATATATATATATATAATACGTCTCATTTGTATGGAAGTGGCACTTGCGTTTGTTTTTCTTTCGACGCTGCTTTAATGCCTCTCGCCCGTTGCGTGAGCATAGTGCGTTTATATTAAATATATATATATACATATATATATTCATATATGAATATGTGTATACCCTATATAGTGCGTTCGTGTACCTGCTGTGCTTGATAAATGTCTTTGCGTACACAATGCAGGCACGCATCGTTATTCCGAAATTAATAATTAATTTATAATTGTAGGGACAAAATGAAACCAAGTGCTCTTTCACTTTTGCCCTAATTGGACCGCGAATTTGAGTCTTTCTCTCTCTCTCTCCCTCTCTCTGATTACATTTGTAATCTTATCCAGCATTGCTATGGATAAATAAATAATATCTTGATAGACTTTTTTTAGAGTGTTAACATCTTACAGTGGGTACATTAAATTCATGATTTTTGACTCGCAAAGGACGGGAGTTTTGATCATAAATTCAAACCACTGCTTCCCTTTCTGCATTTTCCCAACGACACAATCCTCAATCCTCAGCAGAAAAAAATTCCCGACCCAATGCAGATGGCGGAAACGGGATTTCTCCGGGTTAGCACCACCTGTTGAACTCTTGCGGGACCAGAGCTTGAACGTATCAGAAATTGAAGCCACAGTGTCATCGTCGCTGTGCCGCAGTGCTCTGGACTTGGCAAGATGTAACCTACCACCTACACCTGAGTAACGGGTCTACACCGACTCTAATCTACTACGAAATGCAGCTCACAGCCTGCAGACCAATTGTTATAATTTTGTAGAGCTCTCGAGCCAGAGTGCAATTTAAAGAAATAGAACAAAGTAGTTGCAGTTTATTTCTCGGAACATGCAGCTAGTAAAACGTTTTTAACCGAAGAAATTAATTCGATTATCACCCGGCTGCAGTGCAGCCTGATCCCAGGTACCTCTGGAGTTGTTGTTAAATAAACAATCCTGTAAGAGAAAGCCAAGTTAGACGGCAGACTTCGTTCTTCGCCCGCCTTCACCCTCGTTCGCTAAAAACATTCTCTTTTTTCCGCCCGAGACGTGTAGCAATTCGGTGAAACGATACAATAATTTTACTTTCCAACTCCTTTTTTTCCCCGCACTTATACGCGGGTCCAGCTTTTCTGCAAGATATAGAACAAAAACAAACATGAAACAGAGGTAAAGAGCAATCGAATCAGAAGTTACGGTGTACCGCGGCGACCTGTAATGTAACGATAGTAAGAAACGTATATAATTTATCAAGAAAATATCCTCGCAGGAAAAGGTCAAACTGATCTCGATCCGAAATTATCCACCAATGAAAGATAACGATTCAACGACACGGTATTTTTCGCACGATTTCGTGTCTACGGACATTTAGGAAATCATATTACATGTACTATAACGGGGAGTGGCATGTGACCGAGTGCTCTGCACAGATTTCGCTAAAAAGTACAGCCGAAAACGTGAGCATGTAAAAAAAGGCCAATGATTCATCACGTCGCGCAAAAAAATCATCCCGAAGGACGTTCATGCACGATTCGACCGTCCTCGACGTCGTTTCTACGGTATTTCGACGATGGAGGAGGGGGAGGAACCGAGGGTGCTGCTGGGATCAGGGCACAACGAGAGATCCACCCAGGAACACGAGACCGCGCTTGCACGAGTGTCACGATTTGATTCCTTATCATTATGCCATTAGAGTAGGTACCCCGATCGCATGCATCGCCGTGCTGCAGGAGTCAGTGATTCGTCTTCGGTTACGGACCCACGTCTTTGCGCTGCCCGGGCACGTTTGCTTATGAAAACAAGTTAACCGGTGTGTTACATGCGTCGAGCGTATATGCCCACCTACCTCTCTCTTTCTCTCTTTCTCTCTTTCTCTCTCTCTCTCTAGCCTCTATATTATCAGGATGGACAGGTTATGTACGGGCTCACGTGCACACGATGCGCCAGGCTGCGGGTCTCCAAACGCACGTGCGTATTTCGCTCACGCGTGTGTGCGACGGGGATATCTGTCCATCTATCCATCTATCCATCCGTCTTCTAGTATCCGCGCAACGCGCATACACGCGTGCAGGCATAGATCATGCACACACGAGAATATGGGGGGAGGGGCAAAGAGACACGAAGAAGAAAACTCACGCACGTTGTACGATATAGGTATACGTGTATACGCGGAGGTTGGTGTCACGTGTTGTTTATGCGTTCTACACACGCTCCGCCCCATCACCTGATCTCGCTGTAGAGATTCTCAAGTGGGGGATATCGGGACGTAGGAAAATCTATCCAACACTAACGCACACTTTTCCCAATCCGACCAGAATCTAGGAGAAAGTCGACACACTCTCACGTTTCTTGGTAAGCTTTTATTATTAGTTTATTTACTTATATATTACCAGCTATTCGATGACGACGAGATCATTCATGTCGTATCCAGAAGTTATCGATCGTGGGGACAAGATTAAGTCGTCGGAAGATGAAACTGCTGTTAGTTTACTAGGTACAGCCACCTAATATTCTTCTCGAGACAGTGATACGTTTCGATCGAGAACCACTGTGCGGCGTGATACACAGACTGTACGGTGTTTTATTTAGCCGAAGTGTCCGCGACGATGCCTGCATGCAGGGGCAGCCAGCAAGCAAGTTGGACAACCAATGTCAGAGTAACCTCCCTCCCCTCCCTCCCCCCCCCCCCCTGACCGTGCAATCAAGAAAATTCGCAACGAATGTTAAAAATATTGTGTGTCGCATATATGCGTTTTCGATTCGTATAAGATCGAATAACTCTGCACGTATTTCATCTTCGGCGATCGGGAAGAAGTAGTTTTTTTGTTAGAGACTGCAGAGTATATACGTGGTAGTAAGTTGATCCTCCCTCACGCCTCTCGAATATTTTGAGAATTCTGAAAATTGATCGGCTTGTTTGAAAGATTGAATTTTGGCAAAACTCGCGAAAAGAAAGTTGTCCCAAAAATTGCCGACGTCCCATCGTCAACCTCAGAGCGCATAAATAAATCACTCTTCGAAATTTTTTTAATTGTTTAAAGCTTTCAGAGCCTAATGTTTTTTTTTCTAAATTCGCAATTCAAAAGCCCGCGAATCGTGCAACGCTTGACATGCTTATCGTGTTTTTCCGACACATGGAGGAGGGGGCAGTTGTTCAGAAATCAGACCAGCAACATCAAGTCAGCGGCTCTCCTTCATTCGAGCCGCAATCAGCGAGTGTTTCTGCATCTCGCCTTGCGTGGGTGAGCCTGTGTTGGTTATCCTCTCCGTTGGTCTCTCTTCAAACATATATTCATATATATATATTCCTATTTACATATATACACACACATGTATATGCCTATTTCGTTGCCATTGGTGCGCACGTCTCCTTTGCTCCTCCGTACGAACGGACGTTTCCTTCTTCGCTTATTTTCCCACTTGTACCCGATATCATCTCGCCCACACTCTCTCGCGACCGCAGCCTCTGCACAACCACATCATACAATACCAGCTACGCACATTTAGCCCTGACTCTCTCTCTCTCTCTCTCGCTTCGCCTGCGTCCGTATCTGTGCGCCTCAACATCATCAAGCATCCGTCCATATGCATTATATCGGTATATTTACACGCACCCATGCGATCGCTTGTTTTGGTTACGCCGCCTATGGTGCTTCAACTCCACGACAAACTTTCAACAGACTTTACTGGTTCCCACAGAGCTTTGTGCTTTATCGTACATGCGTACATATCATTTTCGAGAGCTTTTCGGCGTTCCCCCAAGGCACCAGGTGTAGCTTATATTTATTATACATCCACGCTTTCGTATACCGTAAAGTCTCGTCGTTCTGCTTTTTATTATTTTCGCCAAACTTCTTTCCGTTATCACCGACAATATTTTCGACCGATAGACACAAGTGTAGGGTAGTAAAATTTTATTCACCCTTACGTCAACCCTTGCGATTGCGGGGGAAGAGAATTTTTTCACTCGTATTGTAAGGTCTATCTTAAATTATACTTTTTACTGTCTACCGTCTATTTTTTATCGTTGTACGCACACTGCACTTGGGAAAATGCTTAGCGATAATAAACAAAATTGTATTATAACACTGAAAAACGAAAGATTTCGAAGATCAAGATTGGGTGAAGAAACTCGAATAAGCATGTTTATTTTTAAATGTCATCTAAATGCAAGCAAAAATTCTCGTGCTAAGGTGCATCCCTCGGACTTGAGGTAATTGTAAAAATCTTATCCTATACCTACGGTCAATTCTCTTTCCGCGACTTTGTCCTAGCAAAAAAACATGCATACTGTCCGAACTTGAAACATCATATATCTAAGTACATTCGGATAAATTGACTTTGCTATTTGTAACGAAACATCGGGTCTGATCGAAAAAAAAAATGTTCATACAAAACGATTGATTTTGTTACAAAACTACCAAACTACCTAGTTAGATTCTAAGTATAGAAATATTTGTAATCTTAAGCTCATAAAAGCGCAGGAAACGAGGAAACCTGTGAACGACTTTATACACCGCGGATAAGTGAAGCGGCAAAGGAAGAAGGCGAAGGAGCGAAAAAATAAAAAATAAAATATAAAAACACGACAAAGACGCCTCGACCACACCTGCGCGGGGAGAGATTAGTTTCTTAAGTATACCCCGAAAGCAGGTAAGGATGGCAGGGGATCTCTCGGGTAATGCGGCAGCTCCCTTGGCAATCGCGGACGCGTATATCGGACGGGTTGCGAGTAGGCGCTGCGTGCTGCTGTCAAGTGGTTAAACCACTCGACGGGCGATCGGCTGACAAGAAGAGCGCAAATCCCCGCGTCGCGTCGCGTCGGCCGCGTTTCTCATTCTTTTGCAAAGACGTGCAGAGAGGCGAGGGAAGAGCTGCCGGCATAGGTGAAGTAAAGGGGGTGCAGCCTACGTGTACGTACCCCGAGGAGATGCGACGCCATGCCTTGTACGCGGAGGTATAACGCGCGGAGGGACCCGTTTTTCGATTTACGACTGTCGAGATAATGGCCGTGTCTCTGCAAACAATCGCGGAGCAGCTCGCGAGTCGGAGTACAAAGCCGACGACGCGAGACGCGACTTATTCTCAACTCTCCGGAACCTGGAACCTTCGTCGAGAGAGACCGACGCACGCCTCAAGAGTAAAGACGTACAGAGATAACTCCTACGGGGAACATCAAAGACTTCCGACCAGCAATCTGGCATCAGTCAGAATTCAGATTACCACGCCAGATAAATGCATGCGGCGCTATACTACCCTAGCAACTCTACCACCATCGCCGACCCTCACGGATCCCTTACGACTGCGACTTCTCGTTTCGGACCGTCGAATTAAATGCAATCGATCGCAGCTCGTCACCGATCTTTTTACGCGTCTATGTTCCACCTGGTCGTCTTGCAAGTTTGACGAAATTCGTTGACACATGCACGTGGAATTGCACGTGGTAAACTCGAACCTGAAAATCGGAAGCATTTTGACCTCATATGCAATTGTAGTACTAAATAGTAATTGTACAAATGTTCCGTAGAAGGAGCAATGGAAAAACTCGACGAAAATAGAACTCAAAGTTAGGCATATTGAAATTTTTCACACACGTAATAATTAGTTAAACCGACGCGGCCTGCCTAAGAGGATAAATAAATATATGCATACGAGCAGGGAAAAATTTCATAACTCAATGTTGTAACTCCCTCTAATCTGGAGGCACGGTCTCAGAGACGTTATTACGCCTTCCGGCCCTTTTACGGTTCGATAAAAATACTGAAACTAATCTCTAAACATCTCAGCTTCGGTGTTCATAAATATCAATTATCACGGCGGCAACGGATGATATAACGGGCATCAACGAGGAAACATCTGAAACGAAATAAAAAGGGAAACTTGAACTTTAACCTGAAAGTATTTAAAGAGATCCAATTTGTGTAGTATTGGAATACCACTTGCGGCCGTAACTATTAATCGTCATTGCATGGTTTTAGTTATGTGAGGAAGTTGTGCACTATTTGAAAAATAACATAACAAATATTATAAATAAAGGAGCGATTCTCTAGATGAAACTGATTAGGACAATCATCGCGAAGTGTTTCAACGTTTCCTCGTATCTGTGATCGTCTTTATGTACCGTGACGATAAAAATTCATTTCATTACCGAGTCTCCGCGTTCACCTGTAAAGATGTTTACAATTAAATAACACGTGTATCGGGGACGTAGCGTAAGGCGTGCGGTATGAGTAGAATGAAGAGAAGAAGAAAAAGAGTAAAAATAAAGAGAAAAAGAAAAATGTCGATCTGTGACAAGTGAGTTATGTAACAGCTGAATATATACGGAACTAAATTAAGTGTAGTTGTTTCAAGTAAACAGGCTTCCTCCTTCTCTTCCACCTCCTCGGCCGTTCTCCGAGTGCTTTATGTGCTACATTATACATATCGCGCTGCGCTGCGCGAACGCAACGCAACGCGGCTAGCTACACGGATCGTAGTTTCTATTGGTAGCTAAGAGAGAACCCAAAGCCCGACCGGTCAAGGTCTTTGAAATTAATTATCGTCATTAGCGGACAGTGGTTACATGTAGTCCGCCCACAACGCGAATGTTGTTGTAAGTGAACAGCTAAACGCTCGCCAACATTTTTACGCAAAAGCGTTATATATGCATAATGGAATAATCGCTATCGCAAGCAATCAGCCGCAGGCAACAACGAGTCTCGATCATTAAGCTCTGCTTACCCTCGATTCGCTGTTTACCCGATGCCGGCGACTCTGCGTCCATGACGACGACGACGACGACGACGACGATGATGATGATGATGATGATGATGATGATGATGATGATGATGAATGCGCGTGTCAGACGACCAACTGAAAGTGCATGCTTGCGTTCGTGATGCTGCAGTTTACACCCCTTAAACGTGCAGAGGCTTATTTACCTCCGTTCCTATGCCCAGCGTCTGGCCAATTTCTCGACGTGCTCGTCTGTTTGGAGAAATGCCGGTGGTGCGGGGATCGGGAAATTCGAAAATATGACGGGGTGCTAAGTTTAGAATCACCTCCAGAGCGGAACTTGCGTGCAGGGCGATCGGAGCTCGTCTCTCGGCGTAAAGACGGCCTCGGGACACGCCTGCAATACACGTCCGGGACGACGCGTCGGCGTTAACTTCACTCGGGCCTTCCTTTTTCCTTTCTTTCTTCCTTTCTTTCTTTCTTTCGTTCCTTTTTTCTCGCACCATTTTTTTCCCACCCGTTAGAAATCGTAGGTGTTCACCGGCGAGAAAAATAGTCAGAATATACGCATATTTCACTAACAAGTTGAGTTAAGCAGGCCTTTCGTTTCCCGCACTCATCGGCTCATACATTACATTACATTACATTATTATTCAATTCGATGCAGCTGTTGTAAGCGTTGCGTAGCCATATAATGCACCGTCGCACAATCTTGAGAGTAAATTGTTGAAGGATTATTTTTTCCATCTCTCTCTCTCTCTCTCATTCACTCACTCACTCACTCATTAGTTTTTAGAAAGTTCACCAGTTGACCTGATCCCCGTTATTATATACATCGGGAATCGGATCTCCGACGGGAAGATGACGAGGAACATGGGGGGAAGGGGGGGGGGGGATAATCTATGGCAAGTCTTTCATCCCACTAGAGGTTAGCGTGATCTTATTATCGTCGAGCATCTCTGATTCCCGATTCGTTTATTATAGACATATAGATATGTGTGTACCGGATACCCGAGTACTTGTACACAAAATCATGGTTATAGGTAGGTATAGGAGTAATTTATCCCGGGTATAAAATGGCGTTTTCGATTTCGTGAGAAAACTGTTTTACGTGCGTATCTACTCCAGCAGACCGATTTGTTGTTGCGTGTTAGTTTTAAATTACAGTATAACCTACCTTATACAATTATCGCATCCGCAGGTTATAAGGTGACGTGAAACTGTTGCACGCGTATTGGTCATACCTAGAATTTATCGGCTTTTGTATCAGCTTACAATTAGGCCAATTAACGATGCCTTATATCGTCTCGGGGTTGTCGGCCAGGGGGCAGGCTAATTGGGAAATTATAATCGATGGCCCGGATTGCGTAATCTTCTAGGAAAAGGCGTGCCTCGCTGTCCCTTTGTTTATCTGTCTTCCCTCTCGATCGATGATCATTTATCCCAATGATCAATCATCTCTCATCTACTCTTACCCCTCCCTTCACTTCCACCCTTTCGTTTCGTTCTTTCTTCTATAACAAAACATGCTACAATACATCGAATTTAGAAAACGACGTGAAATTTAATTAGTTGGAAGATACTATAGTTTTGTCGGTTTTTAGAAATTAATAGCAGTAAGTAACAGCCAAAGAATTACGGCAGATAAAGCGTAAATAAATTCCACAATGGGAAGCTTGTTCGATGAAAAAGGATCCGTTTGTCTATGGCATCAAAGCGTTCTTTGACAGTTAAAAGAAGAAATAGTGGAGATAAATAAGAAGAAGAAAACAGCAACAATAACAACAACAACAACAGCACCGAGCTTTCGTCATAGCATCGTTTAACTGCGGGAACATGACGAGAAGACAATTGAGCAAGTAGACATTATTACAGGTAGAAACGAGCTGAGAACGCGAGGAGATTTTGCCTCGACCGAAATAAGCCTTGTAGGAAGTCCTCGCTCGATTAATCTCTACAGTACATAAGTTTGTATGTCTGTCTGTGTGTCTATGCGCGAGTTTTTTGTCTTTTATTTTTCCTTTCACGATTTGGGAGGAGTTTTGGAAAGGATTAAATAAATTAATAAGAAGCAAACAACAGAAGAAAAAAAAAAAAAAAAACAACAACAGCAGCAAAAAATTAAATAATAGAGAGCGTCTTGCGGCTGTGCGTTATAATTGATGGAGTTGTCAGGATTGGTCGATTCGTAGAATTTTCAACAACAAGAAGATGGTGGAGCATATTAAGTGGCGTTGTAGTAGTGATCAAATAAATTTAAACAAGAAATAAAAATAAATAAAAATAAAAAAAGAAACACAATAAGTAAGAAAAAAAAAAAAAAAAAAAAACAACACATTCGTCCATCGCTGTTTTAAAACATACACTTATGCAAGTGTATTCGTTGAAACGAGGAATTTGAAGATTTCTCGTCGGATTTCAATCTCGTTGTCAGTGACGTTTTGCGAATGTTCGGGGATGGAGGATAATCACCAGTGTAGTAAACAGTCTTTGGCCGATTCACTATATCGCCAGTTTTCCGCCGCACACGCAGCTCGCATCGTATGTTTCATGCACATATGTTACATATATATATAGTATATTCCTACATACATACATATACGGCGAGTACCATGCGCCTTTCCATACGCTAGTGTTTATTTTTTATGCTGCTCACACTCCGTCTCATATGCGAAAGAGAGAGAGGCGTGCGCCCACGTTCGCATTTGTTTTCCTTTCGTATTTTTACTCGCCATGTGCCTTGCTCGTGGCATCGCCGTTGTAACCTGCCGCTGCTGTTCCCATCAGTTAAGTTATACGCGTACTTATAATGTCTTGTGTTATAAGTACGCGATTCGATTCGTGCAGAGGCCAAATTTCTTTCGGCCTCGGAGCCGCGTGCGAAGATGACGATGAGAAGAAGAGAAGTGGACGGAGCTTCTCGGTGCCCGTAGAACCTAGTCTCGAGGCGGTTGCCAGTTTTATCCAAAACTAAACCGACTCCGTTGGTGGGTGTACGTACGTGTAAGTACGACGACGAAGAGAAGATACTCGGCATCGGCTAAACTCTCGTCGAATCGCGATCCCGGCGTAAAGACGATAAACCCGTTACGTAAACCGTGGTCCACGTGACCGATAATCGGTCAATTAGAAACAGACGCCGAACTCGTTTCGCTCCTGAGGAAAAAAGAGATTTCATCAACCGCAGCTCTACTCCGCTTCTTTTCCATGTCTCTACCTCGTTGGTGGTTCTTTTTTTTTTTTTTGCTTTTTTTTTTTAACGATATAATACGATGCCGTATTCCGTGTATAGGTATATTAAAAATATACGTATTATGTTTGCCGGCTAAGTTTACCGAGAAAATATTTATAGCAATGTTTTGTTAAATCCTCAACCCTCGCCGTGCAATGCAGATATTCATATATACCTAACGTATTATACCTACTCGCTGTTTTAACCGGAACTTATAAATGTTTTTGGTTTAGAAAATTTCACATGGTTAAGGTTACACTGAGAAAGAGTTTAATTACTGTTGACCAACGTATGTTCGTACACGGCGAAATCAATGTTTTGTTATAATTGTCAAATTTTAGTTGAGCCAAATAACGATCTATAGAAATTTGTCAAAACTTGGCAAATCATCTTTGGCTCAGCTAAAATTTGATAATAATAATATCGAAACATTGATTTCGCCTGATTATCGATTTGATAAATAAACTCTTTTCTCAGCGAAAGTGAACGGGGAAACCCATGCGGGAAAACCATACACAGACCCACATTTTCTTTCAGTTTCTTCCCTTGCTCCCCCACCTACATATATAACCGGGAATCATTTCGGCATCGAGTAGATGCCGGCCGGCCTGCCAATGTCCGTTGAATCTTCTAGACTCTATTTTAGATGTGCTTCGATTCGCGGGGAAGAAAAATCGTCGGACGGTGCTGCTATCGCGCGGCCGTTTACTCTGGCATCAGCCGCCTCTCTTGTGCATGTAGGTATTCCCTCCGGCGTTTCCTCTGAGACACACACACCAGCAGCAACGAGCTTCGAAGCTTTTATTTAATATTATACCGCCTCTTAAGACGTAACGTGTTACGTTTCGCGCTTAATGTTGCGCTCACTTAAACGCGACGTGGATGAAAGTTCCAACGATATTTAGGGAATTATAACGACGTTTTTTTTTTCTCTCTCTCTCTCTCTTTTACCCCTCGATTCAACTCTTTTCTCGCACCGGATGTACCTCAAACTTTTATACTCTCAGGCCTCGACACGCTCCCTGCATCTCGAACACTTCCCTGCGCTGCTGCCGGCAGCCTCGTTTGTACCGCGTGTGGGTGTCGAGGCGTTTATTATTTTTATTAAGCGTTAATTGTTATCACTGCTCTCGCCATAGCCCAGAGCCTGAGGGGGTCGAAGGGTGGGAGGGGAGGGGTCACTTGTTGCGGAGAGTCGAGATGCATCCTGTTGTACAAATATCGTTGACCCCTGCGGCGCGAACGGATTACACTTGCGTACTCCTGCGGCCGCTCGTTCTTTACACGCACGTACACGCAACCGGCGAAGGTTTGTGCAGGGCTAGCGAAGAATCATCCTGATCTATGCCCCCCCCCCCGCCCTCCTTTTTTTTTCATACATGGTAAAAAAAAGGATCTGTCAAATTTATCAAATGTTAAGAGAAAAACGATTTGTTTTTTTAATCAAAGAAATGAATGTTAACCGAACAATAATTTTTGAGTTTTCGAGCGAAACCGCGTTTATTCGAATCAACGAAACGTTTCTTTTACCATCATTGTTTAGTAAATTGAATAAATTTTCTAGTTTCCTGCCGTTTGATCGAAGTGAAAAAATTTTTATGTTCACAACGATTACGTGTACGCGTGTTACAACGTAACGAACTTCAACCTCGTAAAAAGTAGTGGGGAAAGAAAAGAAAGGAAAATGAGCAAAAATGAAACAACAAACTATGTGTGAATTGATAAGTACGCGATCCGCCTGGCGCCTACACTGTCCCACTTTGCATATTTCGGCGACTACGTGTTACAGACGCGTGTAGTAGGTATAACACACATACATGTATATATTTTTTTTCATATACATGTGTGTGATAATACATATATATGTGACATATAAAACATGGGAGACGCAAAATAAATAAATAAATAAATCTTATCGCCCACCAGTTCGTGGCGAGACTGCGGCCTGCCAATTTAACCGGTTTACTCCGCTATATATAAACAATTAATAGCACAGGAGGCATTAGACACGTGGCGCACCTATTTTCTATCTCCACGTGCAGCCTGAACGTGTGTAACTGTAAACACACTCGCCTATGCATGCGCATACGTAGTAAATACATGAACATCCATGCATATCGTAATGTATTTACATACTTATATACGCGTATGCATATGGACGCGTGTTACGCGGAGCCAAAGCACCAACGATTATTACCAGAGAAGAAACCCTGAAAGGTTTCGTTGGTTTCTTAGTTAATTCTCTAGATCGGCTGGTCGACGAGCTGGCAAACGCAATGGGATCGCAACAAGGACAACTGCTTTTTCTCCTCAGCATCCATTTTCAGACCCAGTAAAAGTTGGACGAGGAAACGACGTCTGACAACAATTAACATCGATCGATTAATAATACCAACGACGATCGCCTTTTGCGTCTTGCATGGTAATTCTCTTCTATATTCTTCGTTCTTGATTTTTTTCACCAAAAATCACGTCTGGCAGGACAAAAGTCGAGAAAGAATTTTATCGCTGCAAAACGTTCGAGCTGTGTCATCCCAAAGTCAAAACTGTATTCTACGTATATTTTATTTCATTCTATCGTCATTTCTCATCTTTGCAAGGCTTGAGAACGAGAGAAACTTGGCTTCTGCTTCGAATCTCCCGATATATACACGCATTAATAGCGGACTCGAGTTATCGCAACAAACATTTCAACTTTACGTTGGCATGCTTAAATCTAGTTTACGATAGAAGACATGTAGAAAAATGCGGCGAGCGTGCAGTTGGTTTGTGCTCCAAATCTAACTCCGGGATTAACCACGATCTTCTTACTCTAGGACTGCTCTGTTACGTCTCTATGACGGTTGTAATAAACCTTTGGTACCTCTGGTGGGCTTTACTACAGACTGTTGTAATTTTCCTGCGTGAATGATCTTTATTTCACCACGCAAATAACAGCTTATAGTTCTGCGGTGAATGCATACCTTGAACGCATACGACAGCCATTAGAAAGTTGTTATTGTTGTATACCAAAGGAATGAAAAATTCGGTTACACTAAAATTCTGAAACATATTTCGTTAAAATTCTAATCAACTTTGCGAAATTCTCTCGAACGTTGATCAGAAAAGTTAATTTCCAGCTTATTATACGAGTCAACGACGGAAGGCAGCTGTTCTCGCAGTTTTTCCTTTCATCATTCCAGTTTTTCCGCCCGGCATTTCACCACCAAAATTCGTAGCTAACCGAAGTGGCCTCAACAGCTGGTGTGATTTTCTCGGGACAGCGGTGGGGGATTTTCGAGAGGTAAAAGGAACCGATATGGCTGGAATTTACACAGGTATATAACATATTTGAAACAGACGGTCCCTTCTGCGATCGTAAGAATCCACCGACGTTCCCTTCGCAACACTCTTACACCCTCAACATATTTTATACAAACTCGCTCAACGAGACGTCGAGTGCGAATCGCCGAGCGTCTCGGCAATAATCCTGTTAAACCCCGACGTACCTGCGGATCCCCGAGCCGGCTTGGTCAGGTGAAATCCCAATAAGGAAAGCGCTACTCGGGTTTCCACGAAACTAATCAACGCGAATGCCGTACTCGTGGATTTTACCTGATCGACGATATCGTCGGAAATTCTTTCGGGCTGCGTCTATATCGATGATTCTTAGCGGAGCGAGTCTCCTCGCGATTTACGAAATCGGTTAATCGGAAAGTGTGTTTTTCACCCCCCTTCCCCTTCGCCCCGTTTATTTTTGCAAACATTCAGCAACGAGACCTTCGGCTTTATGCGTTCGTTTTATACCCGCGTATTATAATGAATTTCAAAGTGTTCTGTCGCCTGTCCGCGCGAAGCGTCCGTGTGGAACGTAACAGGCCTAATGTTCTTTCGATATCAATCCCTCCCTGTCAACGATCTTATATGGTATCTTTGCGTCAGCTTTAACCTTCGTCTAAACGAGTCTTCGCAAACATCAACTAATTTCGAGTTATTTTTGAACTGTACATGTTATACGTACTGTACAGTATGGAGGTACATACGTACGTGTAACGTGCGCCATACTTGTTACGCATGTGTGGAAGATCAGGGAACGACGGATTCCCAAAAAAAATTTGGCCCAGGAAAATTATTTTTTATAATATCGAAGTATTACTAGTAGTTTGTTTAATATGTACGTGTTGAATTGAAGTATGCAACATTTTTTTAGTACAAGAAAATTTTTCAAGTTTAAAAAAAAAAAAAAAAAAATTATATTCTAGATAAAGGCCATTCTCTTCGGAATATACATTTTTTTTCTTCATTCATATTGATAGATAATGAATGATCTATTCAGTACAGGTAGAATTAAACGATGTAGTTATTTAGAATAAAAGCAAATACAAATTTTTAAGGGGGGCCCGCCGTGTCTCGGATTTTTTTTTCTAAAATCAGTTTGTTCGAGATAGATCAAAACAACTTGTGCCCGGTGGTAAAAAGCCGCAAAAAATAATTAGTAGCTTAAGGGGTCCGTCTTGCCCCCGGTCTCCCCTATAACTTGTAAGTTGCAACCACGTTGCGGCCCTGACAAGTTTTCACGAATATGTTCATATATATATATCCGCTGTTTTTGCCTGCGTACGATAAACTCTTGACGTGTAAAGTGTAGGTATACATATATATACCTGCGTATTGATTATAGAAAAAAAAACGAAAAGAAAAAATGCCAATCTTGACACACTTCTCACTGCCTGTTTATGCATATTAGTATATGTATATGTATATTTATGTAGAAAATAGCTTTATTGTTTTTTTTTCCTTGAAAAAGAATTACAATAAGGAGCAGCGCACGGAATCTAACTTGCTTTGACAATATTATTCCTTATTATCTAAACTGATGCGAAGATATTGAAGAGTATGGTACAATCATATTAACTTATTCTGAAAAGATGCTTAATTTCGGTTTCTCACAAGAAGCATATCCTTAATTAAGGTTAATAATTTAGTAGCTAACTTATTATCAATTCAAAGAATTTATCTACCTAGGTCTAATTCGCCATTATCGTATTCATGAGAAATTCCAACTTTCTCCTATATTCACTAAAGTTTTCACACTCCATTAGCACGTGCAGCAATTTTAATGCGAGGTGCATTAGAAAAATTGTAAATCCTAGGATTAAAAATGAATCTACGATTTATCCGATTCAATAGTCGGTTTTGGGAGACGATCTGGTACGTCGCCAACGGGAATCTTTACTGCCTCTGCAATCTTTCGCTCAATCAAAATATTTTTCTACCATCGGCTATGTACGCATTTACATCGAAGTACATACATAATATAATCTGACGTGGGATTGTCTGGATTCCTGAATTAATTTATGAATGGTAAATATGAGAAAAAAAAATTGTTATCAATAATTTACCGAAAATGTAGATCGCCAAGCATGTAAGTAACACATGTCAGACACACCGCGTTATTCGTATTACGTGTACCGTATGTACATACACGTATGCGTAATACGTATTATACGTATAACGGCAGTGATGTTTGGCCGAAGAATACCCAGTCGTTTCAACGTTTGTCACTAGCAGCTGGCTTATTTCCCTAACAGAAGAGAAGAACGGAGAAAGATGAAACGGGAAAGTCGGTTCAAACCGTGCCTGCACATCGTCATTCAACCGCACCGCGAGTGGCGAAATTTTTGATGGTCGATTATTTTTCTTCGGCGCTGATTTTTTCATTCCAACGATTTTTCCCTCGTTTTATACTGTGACTTGGCGTTACCCCAAAACAAAATGAAATTTCGTAGCTATAACAATCGCCGGCGAACTTTTTTTCAGAAAGAATTTTCTTCTTCCTTCAAATCGTTTTCATTCCGTCGTTTGTTTTTCATTAATTCGCTCCTGATCGCCTCGCCTGGTGGTATGATATAAGGTATTATTCTTCGCGCGGAGCAGCCGCTATTCTCTCCGCGCTCAATCGGCCGGCAAGCAGGGAATTGAATCAATTCGAATCAAGGCCCGCTACGCTATTTTTAAAGCCTCCAATGACTAGGTCAATTACTAGCAACAGCTGCCACCCCACGACCTATCGGATTCACCGTACGTACCTAGTATACGTACCCATAGCCCTCGGCAGAGGCGATATGCGTTGCCTGGACGCGTATGATGCTTTAATAATTCCTGCATCAAAGATAAGAATCGATCTTTTAAATCCGGCTCATTGTCAGTGTGATTCGCACGCATTTCTACCGCGGATTGTTGGTGTGACAGGATTTTTACGCACAGGAAAAACCTGGAAAAACGGGAAAACTCGGTGAATCTCTTACAGCTGGGTAAGGTCAGGAAATTTCGAAAGGCAAGACTGGAATTTTGAGTCCGTTGAAGAAGTGAACTCGTTCTTGTACGAAGTACGATCGATCTTAAGAAAAATAAAAACCTGCCCTTAAAATTTTGTTTCAGGTACTTAATATCAAACCTTCTTTTCTTTCTTTCATACAGAAAAACGCAAGCTGTTTCTTGTTAATTGATTCTCAGATAGTCAGATATTTACCAGATAATACTGAAGATATTGGTATTAATGTGACAAAAATTGCGATTAATCAGTGGGATGTTTCTTGAAAGATTACCTGGAATAATTGGAAAAGTCGAGAAATTTCAGATTCAAAAAATCGTACGACCCTGTATGAGGACAAGATTCACGATGTCTCGCTGATTTGATTCATCGAGTTCTTTTCAGACCGCGTATAATTATAATCGTCATACCGCGGAGTTGGTCTGTCGTCACCTACGGAAGTGTACGATTGTGCGGTAGGTACTAGGTATGTACCTGAGGTTTTCAATTTTCTTAAAATAAATCGGGATCCATGGTCGGGTTTTCCCGCCGCCCGCTGTCCGCTGCCAAGGCATACGTATCCATCTGTCATGGCAATATTATCATTTCATTCTCATTTGTTTGTTCTTATAGTTACGTCCTAATAAAATCTGTGAAACCGTGAACTACACCCGAATGTATGTACATCGCATGCGAATAGTCCTCCAGAAGTTTTCCTTATCATTAAGGATACGTCGTTGCATGCATAATGTTGCTGATTCGGCTTATGCTCACTCCACGCATCACACGCGTGTCTTTGTATAATAGTATACGCGTTTATACCATAGATGCAGATACATATAAAAATTGCCACGCAACGCGTTATCGCTGACGCGTTTATTTTTAGCCGTGAAAGCAACCATCCACGTCCTTTTCAACCGCGGTTTGCTAATCTTTGCATGTTTTACCTTCCGGTCAATCATGATTGCGCCACACTAACGACAATTGTAGGCTGCACACGTTGCATCGTACAAGTCATCGGACTTACGTGTGAATCGTGAATCGTACAGCCGAGAATAGCTTCTCAACTACATATATATATATAAGACCGCGATTATCGTAAGGGCTAAGCGCATATGAATCGATTCAAGCTTCATTTTAAATACTCCACAGATGCGGCCAAACAGAATTGTACGTAGATGCGAAATGATCGGCGTGGTGAAAATGTCGGACCTTGTTGTTGTTGTTGTTGTTGTTGTCGTCGTCGGTGTTCCCGACAAAGCCAAGTATTTTCGGATGGAGTTTTTAGGTACGTATATTACATATAGGTGTAATGTACGTAAATACGTATTACACGTACGCAGCCGTTGATATCAGACTCGTAGATATAAGTACATATGTACATACATACGTGTTGTTGTATTCGCGAGGATCGAATAGCTGGCGAGGCGCCTGAGAACTTGGGAGAAGAAACGAAACAAACGTCGGTTGTGCCAACGGAAAACAATGAAGAGCAATCGAGATGCGAATTTACGAATCTATATCAGCATCGCGGGTAACGATCGGGAGATCGGTCTGAATAATACCGGCTGCAGGCAAAACTTTGCAGGGCAAGGATTCGTTTTATCTCGAATAGGCATTCCTCGAAGTTTATTAAGGTTATCAAACGGAACGCTGCCTTCGTATACGTTCTCAGCCAATTCCCCAAGGAATCTTTATTACGTACAAAAGCTATTCGAAACCTGCTGCACAGACTTTTCTCATCAATATCTACTCATGTATTTTAAATATACTCGAGTCAATTTCGGCGAGGTAGGCAGGGTACCTACGTTAGTTTTGATCATTAATTATGGCAGGCTTCAGTCTATTTCCTCGGACGTGTCGCGGTATGTGAAAATGAACGTATTCAACACGTCAAAGTACCGTGGCGTGTACAAATTCCCGGCTCCCGAAATACTGTAAGGAAAAAGCGTTCAAGGTAGGTATACGTGGATAGCAAACACGCACGTTGACGAAAAAAAAAAAACCGAAAAAAAAAATAGAAGAAGAAAGAAAAAGAGTAACAGCATGACACAAAAATAACTCGACCGAAAATAACCGTGAATATATATTTCTGAGTCGAAAATACCTGCGGTTTGAGAATGTTTAAACGGTGAGGAAGGAAAAAAAAAAAAAACGGTAGGTAATTGCACATAAAACTGCAGGAAAGGGACGGCTTACTCTCCGTACATGCATAGTAACGAGGATACCAGCCGGAGGTGAAAATGTGGTCGCTGCTGATGAAATCGCTTGGATGTAATCAGGAACCGCTGCAGGATTTGAGGAAAAGCTCGTAAACAGTGATTTTAATCTTGGTAAATCTCTGCCGTGAACTTTACGAGGGCGGGCCGTGGAGCATCAAGCAGTCGGGGAAATGTACGAGAGGGGCGTCGGTGGTGGCTGTCTTATTTTCCGGAAACATAGCCCAGTGGATATACACCTCGGCGACAACCAGCCAGACGAAATGGTTATAAGGTATATATATATATCGGAAGGAGGGCTGGTGCAAAAGGGTCGTAAATTTTACCTGAAAGCGATACTTGCCGGATTTGATGGAAAACCTTTTGTTCGTCAAGCCTCTCGCCTCCGAGGCACCACCCGAAATCCGCATTTGAAATCGATACCCATCCCTGGCTTTATACCAATAAACCTCGCCTCGAACCGTGTCGGGGATGGAACAGGTAGATTTCAGGATAATCTCCCTTTTCGACGAATATTCGGAATGTGCCTCATTATACCGCGGCAGTGGGTGAAAAAGATCCAGGGTAGATACGTTTAGCACAGTTGTCTCCTCATCAGCATCGACTCGCCTGGAATTGATTCCTACGTAAGCGGACCATCCGTAGTATCAGTGCGGAGGATGGAGGTGAAGAAAAGTATCTCGCATAGGTTTTTAACCGAAAAAGTATTCAACAAAAAGCGACGAATAATGGCTCAACAAGTCACTAGAATGGTTAGATGAAGTGATGTGTGCATGTCGAAGGGAAGCAGCAAAACATATTACGTGAAGCTTTTGCTATTTTATGGACACTTTCTATTCACAGTGATCAGGTGTAGACCTCTTTACATCTACCCTCCGTGAGAGTATCAGCCATGCAGTGATCGACTCGCCTCTACTGTGCACTGTACACGCGGTACGTTTTAGGCAGATCGATCGTGAAACGGACGTGTGTTATGCAACAGAAGCAGCACGTCAAGGTGCACGTCATGGTATCGAGTAAGAGGAACGAGAAACTCGAGTAGATGATTCCTGACCTGAGCCGTCAGTCTTGGGTCTTCTTCGTGTGCTCTGCGGAGTTTCGGAGCGATAAGAGTATCGTCGCCTCCCTCCTCCCCCGCCTTTCGCCGCGCTACCGTTAACGCGGAGCGGGTGTCGCCTATCTCCCACTTGTTTGTGCCTCGTTCTAAAAATAACCGCCTAGGGAGGGTGGAAATAAAGATACGTCTGAATAAGCGAATTTCGTTGGCATAATTACGAAGGACGTGAGTATAGGCCCCGGGTCCCTCTGTCACTCGGTGTTACGTTACAGCACAGCACACGCGATTAAAACACCAGCGACAAACAGAGTGACAACGCTTGCGCTATACGTCCGCCTCTTACGTGGCCTTCCGCGACCTTGCGTGAGACTGGTAAACCGCTTATCGTTATCCGACGTTATTCAGACGGTACAGACCGAGGAATTATCATTCTTCAGAAATCTTGAATTATGTACATGTGTAGGTTGTATACTTTCGGTGGTATGGATGTAGGTAACTACATCGATAATCACGACATTTCAAATCTAATCTTATTTTCTATTTCTCATTGTTAGACCAATTGTTAACTTCTGTGGCGAAACTATGTACGGGAGTCTTGAGATGGGCGACTACGACTGGTAATAATTCGTCTTTTCGATGTTTGTGGCAAAACTTGTGATCCATTGCTTCCGCAATCTGTCTTGGATTCTAGTTGCCGCATCGCTCGTGGTTTAAAGACAACCACCTTAAAACCACGATGATTTCATCGCGGAGAGATTAATACTGCAAATTTTTGTTTTCACACGGAATTTGTGTCATGGATAGCAAAAAGTCATTTCGGTCTACTTGACCTAGACACACGCTTCGTTTATCAACTTTGTTTGTTCGCTCAATACTCTCGCAAAGATTCGACTACGAGACCGATCTAAATCTCAAAAATTGGTCTTATCTCGAACAACGCACGACTCTCCAAGGGAAAAACTCTCTTCCCTCCGACATTTTTGCAAGGTTATAGCAAAAATAGTCGTGTAAACAGGTACTTATGCTATCGAATACCGATGGATGAGCTACGCGGACGATGAACTGCATCATTATGTGTAAACGTGACAGAATCCACGCTCTGAGAAAAGCCTGACGGATGTCACGTTTGCCCGAGGCAAAGGCTGGCTGATATTATTTTAGTTTCATTAGCCAGAGAGCTGGTAGTAGGCCGTTGCTGAACCCATACAGTCTCATAACTGTAATCTGCAACGGCGTTCACAGGGAAGATAGAGAGTCTCCGTAAAGTCGTTAGGTACAATAATCACCGCGCTCAATGCTGCAGGCCGGTTATCTCAATCATTACTAATTTTCTGTGCTTAACTTATTACCGGTTATCTCCAGGCGCCTATCGACGATACATGCGGCATGTATGAATATCGTACACATGCACGAATATGCTTGTTAAACGTGTACCACAGTGCTCACATGCGTAAACGCGCTACGTTACGAAAGTTATTTTTCACCAAGCGATAACCCTGGCGTTGCCAATCGAGGATCGTTACACGAGATGTAAGTATACTATGCGTATATGCATTGTACAGATCATTTCTATTCTATCGAAATACTCAATTGCTGATACGTGAAGAGAGACGTGTGTAGGTAATTCGTTTAGATCCGTAGATGGTAAAACGACGTCAATTCATTCAACGTTGATAAATAATAAGCTCTTGTCATTCCTGCCAATCAAGACTTTCTTCTTGGAATCATGCTCATTGCCGGTGTCTACGTGATGCACCCACTCGGGATTGATTGGACGGACACCGGAGTTGAGACCGTCGGTCGTTTGTCGAAATCACATGTTTCTTGTCAAAGCATATCTGACGTTTCTTCCCTACCATCGCTTGATTATTATTACCGGTTATAATCCACCGCTCAAAGTATTACGGATTGGCCGCGGGCTGTGTTCCGCAAACTTGTTTTTTTCACGCCTATGTCAAAGTGTTTGTCATTTCTCGTCCTAAGTTCGGTAAGCATGATGATCAATATGATAATGTTATCGGACTGCAGCAGCCTCGGATTTGCGGTTGACAGAGGGCAGATGGAATATGCACCGGACTGAAATCCCTCTTGCTTTTCGTCAGGATATAACAAATTGCGCAATCCTAACGCATCCGATTTTCCCCTTCGTATTCCAACAAAACGGAGACCGCGAGTCAACAGATTTAAACGTTGATAATATTTCTGTAGACGAAGCAAACTCCGGAAAGTAGATGCTCGTTACACACTCGGTTCTTATCTTCATCCGTCATGTCTAGAAAAGCTTCGCGCGTCATCCGATTCAATTCGAGTTTACGGCAGCTTTTGCTCTGCCCAAGAGTTTTGGGATCCTGTATTTCCAGGTTACGCCTCCGACTGTCGGCACGCTTGTTTGTGTAACGGGATGCGAACAAGCAAGATCGGAATTGATATTGACGTACGAAAATTGTTGTGAAATCACTCTGAACCAAGCTTACCGCGCGTCTGGGTCCAAACAAGGGGTGGGCGCGTCTCATGGGGTAGCTCGGAAGTTTTCTCTTCGTCTTCTTTCTCTTCGTCTCCTCATTTTTTTTTTCTTTCTTCTTTTCTCTGTTTCTACGTTTTGTCAACGTGGATGTTTGCCGGATATTTACGAGGCTGCAGACTCGCTGCTGCGGGAACTAGACCTGTGAAGTTGGATCGAGCTTTTCACCTGGCTTACCTCGGTGGGTTAGACGCGTGTGTATTTGAAGGCTAAATAGAACTCGTTCCGTGAATCGATGAACGGAGAAAGTCCTCGTAAAAGAGATCCTCTTGACCAAGAGGGATGAAATCCTCTCCGATATATGCGAGAAAAGCACTCGAAGCGAAGCTTTTTCCGAGTCACACTGACGTTCTTATATCGCCTCGAATATTTTTCTTTGCGCTTTACCTCGACTTCTCTGTTTTCAACAGGGCTCGTGGTAACGCGTTCTGCTATGCTTTTTTTGCTGTGCTTTTCACGCTATATATTTCCACAAATGAAAAATTCCTGAGTAATTCACGAAGTGCTAGAAATCGAGCTAAGCCTTCAGATTTCCTTGTACAGGTATGAGTTAAGTTTAACAAATTAACGTGACTGCGTAGTCAAGTCCGCTGCACGTTAACCATCTTCTGAAAGACGAAAAATCTTTCAAACTAACTTGCGAAGCTCACTTCGCTCTTTCTGATCACTAGCATCGTACCTCCGTGTCATCTATCCATATATATATATATATATAATTAATCAATTATTTTATCGGCGATGAACAAGATGCAACAGATTTCAGAAAGCCTAAATCCTTTCAAACGTGGCTGATATTTTTCATCGGCCTGAAAGATGGCGAACTTTTAAAGCGTCGCCATACAGATAACGAGCTCCCTTCACCAAAGACGTTATAAACATCTGCCCAAAATCATTACAGCGCTACGCAACGGCGAGGTTAAGCTGAGCTAGGCTAGATTAGGTTAAGTTAGGTTAGTACTCCAATTATCCTTGGCAAGAGAGCGTAACTACGGACGGCTCGAAATAGCATTGGTTCGTTGGTTCGTTCGCTGTTTAGTTCGGTTGGCTTGCCGTACACGCCGGGTGCTAAACGTTGAGCATTGAGCGCTAAGACGATGCGTACCATCAACGCCCCCGCACATTTGTAATTATTAATTATGAATCGCTTGTACTTTGTACTTCGTGCTGCTCGCGAAGCGTTAAATCAGAACGTACACCCGCGTTTCAAGTACCTCGGGTACCTAATATGCCGATCTTTCGATACCTACCATTCCCGTTCTCACAATCAGCTGCTTTCTCCTACTCACCACCACCACCACCGTTTCGAATTATCAATTATGCGCACCTTGATTATCCTCAAGCTGAAATAGCACAGCGCTGGATACTTTTTATGCTATTCATTGTTAAACCGGCACAAGTACACCGATCAACTTTCAATTCACTCATTATCACAGTTTTCTGTTCCTTGTCATTTGATTTGTGTGTACAAACTTTAACGTACGTTTATCCCTCGTCTGTTTTCCATCGATCTTTCGGGGCGAAGATCATTTCGCATGCGTGTAAAATTTATTCCTCAATTTTTATTCTGCATAACTTGGCCTAAATCGCATTCACGTTTATGTGTACATACATACGCAGTTGGATGGTTGAAAAAAATTCAGTATTGCTTTGTTTTCTCACCGCCCACATCGCAAACCCATTGCGTCTGGGTCCTATACGAAATGTCTGAAGATGAGAATTTTGAGGGAAAAAGTTTTACGACGTGTCTGAATTGCCTCATCGTTTTCCCATTCGAATAACTCGCGAGATGGAACGTATTTTTACACGCTATATGATTTTGCGGTAAATAATTGTTGTGACGTATAGCTTACCAAGAGGCTTCGGTAGCTTTAACGCTTTTCGTTTGAAACGATTTTTTCTTGTGTAAATTTTTGCCAAAAAATTTATTGAACGATGCCTGTTCGCGTAGCTTGACAACTTCATCAGTAAACTCTTAGGTGAGATTACAAAAGAATCGTTTTAAAGAGTTAGTGCTGAGCTTCAGTCGATGTTTTCTTTCTCGTGTCTTCGCCATTTTTTATCGCAGAGATAATCGTAACTTCAACAGCGAATAACTTTTTCGGTAACGTTTTAAAAAATGCACTCTTCAGAGCTAATCCTCTTCGCTTCTCTCCGCAGCTTAAATATGAACCTCTGTTATTCCGTGGTTTTTTTCCTCTCTTTTGGACTTGAATTTATGCGATTTTGAAATTGCTCGTTGCCTCACGTTCCGACAACGAGTTTAATTGAGGAAAAAAGGCCAAAACCTCGAGTAAATTTTTGGATAGTTTAAAATAGATTTATTAACCCACGTTCGTTAAAATATATTGCTCGTCTATCCGAGTCCCGATTCGTTCGATTTCCATAATAAAACTGTGCGATTTAAAGGGAAAATGCGGCAAATGCTGTAGCAATTCTGCCCACGTTGCTCCTATAAATTTGGGTGTGCGTTAAAAGTAATCTACGTCGACTGAATGAAATAAAAATAGTGAAAGAAAAAACGTAATTTACCCCGGGGACATTTCACCAGCCAGGGTGGTATGGTACAGGTCTCTATAAAGCTGAACGTCTTGGAAATTCTCTGAAGAATGGAAAACGCGCTTGGAGGATTTCTCAAGCTTACAGACCTCGGCAACAGCCTGCAGGCGTTCAATTATCAGCATTGAGTTTTATTCCATCGATTGCAAGTAGTTTCTCGTTTTATTAAGTACATAAGTTAAAAGCAGGAAGTGTGAAAAATTTTCTGGATCGTCATTTTATGGACAGTCCTTTGGTGTGAACCGTTCTTTCTTTTTTTCCATTTCTTCTTTTATCCAAACCCAATGACGATTGCTACGCAACAAATAAAATAAACAAAATTCACGGGCTCGTGCAGCTTTGCACCAAACTCGAGTATATAGGTACTCCTATTCCTCTATCCATGCGACTCTCCTTTACGTAAGTAAATCATAGTCAGTCATGCCTTTTCCAATGGCTCAGCGTTCGCAATGATCCATTGAATCAGCGGTTCAGCAGCCACGGGCAGTGTCATGCGTGGGTGGCTGCAAGCTCCTGAACAGCTGTACGCACGTATTACGAGTCAATGTGCCTGTCCGTCTCTTACGCAAGTAAACCAGATTTCAGTCTCGACCAGCTTGATTGAGGATCAAATGACAACCAAGGACGGATCTATCGAGGTTCGTTAGCGTCGCCCTGTTCGCTGTAAGAGCGAGAGAGAGAGAGAGAGAGAGAGAGAGAGAGAGAGAGAGAGACGGACGGACCGCCGGTTATTTTATTTTATCGGTTGATATTAAACATTCCAAAATATCATACACGCTACGGGAATGCCCGATGATGTTCCAGTGACTATTTCTGTTCTCGTCGTTCCGTCCAACCTTGCTTGTATACACCGATGAGCTCTGAAATTGCCTTTCTACTTAGCTGAGACACCGCCCCTCAAGAGCGAGCGTAAATTTAAGAATGTTCTTCAGGAAAACTGTAATTTCGACTCATGGTTTAGCCACGATAGTAGATGCGTGCATATTTCTTGCAGTTTATGATTTCCCCGATTGCGCGAGGATTTGTTTTATAATTTACTCGCAATATTACGCACCTTTCCGGTCGGTTAATTTGCGGCTATAAGTCCTTCTAATTAGCCAAACGACGCGTAATCCTCAAGAGTGGGATTTCACCGCAATCCGACCTTCGCTCAAGACAAAGTGATTACCTTAATGACCTGCATATGGATATACGAGTATGACTCCAGATCAATTTCAGTTTCTCGTCGAGTCTTTTTTTTTTCTTATTCTTTCTGTCCTTTTCCGCTTATATTAATCGCTGCACGGATCTCTGATGCGTCGGTTTTTTTTTTTCTTCCTTTTTTTTTTTGTTTTTATTTCAACATCATCATTGTCATCATCGCAAAGCGGGAAACGCTGCGGTTCACGTATAAAATACTGAGTTTGCCTGAAACAGCCGGAGGAAATTGTTATCGTCACATCTGCGTAATGTACGCTTAGGCGACGATCTCATCGTTTTCACAATCGTCAATTCTGGGTATTAATATCGTTCCAAGGCTGCAACTACTCCAAGTCACATTAACGTTGTCTGCATAGCGTTAGGTTAAATCGCATCCATCATACTCGTCCGATACGGTGCTGTCAATTCTGTAAAAGTTTATACACCGAGAGAACTTATCGCTTTGAATAGTTGTCGTTATCGCTATACGCGGCTAGTGCTATAATCGTTCCTGATACTATACCTCTTCGTACATCCCGTCGGAGTGCTGCATGCTGCAGCGGCGATCCAGTGTCGAGAGATCATCTCTCACCCCATATGAACATTACGCACGTTATTCATGCAAACAAGCCATCCACTTTCACGCCTGCACAATCTCCATTTTTTGCGCGTATATATATATATCGGCTTAGTCGAAAACAGTTTATTACGAGCTGGTTGTTTATCGCCGAGAGACATTGACAATGCTTGTGTACGAGCTTTGTGATCTTACATTGCAACATAATATGAAGCTACTGCGAAATCAGTCGATGTCTTGTAGTAGCTAATTACTTGACCTATCTCAAATTAACACAAACTCGTAATTATTCCCAGAGTCTGGTTTTTCCTCTACTTGTTTCACCGATCTCTTTGAATCCTAGCGAAACGTCAGTGGATATTTAACGAAAACTAACTTTCCACGAATTCGGAAAAGGGAATTTTCACTTATCCACTCTATGATGTCGGGAAAAACGTCGGGACTTAGGTCGAGCGAAGATAGAAACGGCGTTTGGTCTATCCGGCTGTCCACTCGTTGTCAGATTACGTAAGGCTGGATTGTCCCACGATTTCCGAGCCAACTTCCACGTATTTATATCGATGCCGAAATATGCAGCTGACCACCGCGGGGCGGGATTGATGCTAAAACTTTGCCCTCGAAAATTGCGGTACCTACAATTAAATTATTTATGCATCATGTCCGACGCGACTGTATGAGTAGATATCATGTATGTACCACATGCACAAAGCGAAACTTGTGAAAGATCTGCAGAACAAAGTTTCGTATTTCTGCGTGTATAGCTGCAGGGTAATTTTCAGCCGTAATTCAATCTCTGCTGCTGTTGCTGCTACGGCCAACGCCGTAGGTACAACATTATCATTTCTGTAGTTATTATACGTATTTTTGTGTCTTTTTTTTCTTTTTTTCTTTATTCTTTAACTTGGGACGAAAATATAACGAATCCTGAATCTGGTAACGAGTTTGCTTGCGTGTGAAACGGGGGTGTGAAAGAGTAAGAGAGCAACTTGAACACACACGAGATGTATTTAAGTGTATGGTAACGAACGAACTATTGATAACCTCTCTCGCCGTGTTGTTCAAGATTCTACAAACAGTTCGATAAGAATATCACGCCTTTTATCGTATCCCACTCAGTTTACGTGCAAAGCACTGACGCAAATAGCATCAATCGCGCTTTCAAAGTACGCGACTCCTAATTATTATCGTGTTTAACGAATCGTATAAAAGATAACAGCTTTCCGGCCTAATCGCTTCTCCGTATTGCCGCTATTATTCAATAGAATCACAAATCACGAAGCTGGGCACCACCACGATTTCTGATAATAAAGCCTTTCTCATGCGTGTGTGAAGAATTTCACCCTCTTATATAACGATCGTTAGACGTACGAAACAGTATATTCTGTACATCAAGGGCGTAAGGCAGGCTTTTTTCAATCAAATACTGCAACCACACGAGGTTAAAAAGCCCGCTTTACGCCCTTGATGTACATCATATTTTTTGTAACGCATGTATGGATTTTTTCGTTTTTCTTTTTTTTTTTTTTTGTTTGCATATGTATTAAGCGGGGCTGATGTGACGGTATTTTAACACGGCAACCACGTACTTTTTAGATTACACAGGCATGCGATAGTATTCGCCTGTCAAAACTGAACAGTAATTTCTGTAGGTATTAAGTACGAATCTATGAGAAAAATATTAGAAAAATTCTAATATTTTTTTTTCAGTTTTCTTAGTGCTGCTAGAATTTACTTCCAATTTCTGTGTCAATCATACGTATTAATAGTCGTGTTGATATTTAAATATTCATCTTCCCTCGCTAGTTGTAGTAGATTTTAAGCATATTTAGAGCTACGTAAATACAAGAGGAAAAAATTGATCAGGAGTTTTGAAGAAAGTAAAAAAAGATGCCACAAGTCTTTTCGATTTATCTAGTCTCTTTAAGTTTCGTGTATAAAACTAATGCTTTTCATTTTATAAATAAACATTCGGTTTCATATTCATTATATTTAATTTTTTTAATAAAAATAGCGCTTTATTTTAATTCAACAAGTCTATTTACCTAAAAAAAAGCATTATTATTTCACGAAACGATCGGGACAGACGCGTCTTATCAACGGAAGAGAAACTCTTTCGAAAATTTAGACGCAGCTATAGGACTGAGTTGCGGGAAAAACTTGTCTGTATGATTATTTTATTCTTTCTCTCTATTCTCGTCGTAGCAGACGCGAGGAGGTTGAAATTAGAGTTACGTGGAAGTTCCTTGACGTAGTTGCGAGTTCGTTGGAAGAGCTAATATATTTTTATAATTTCTTCAATATTTTGTTGCTCAGTTAATTTGTATTGGTATAACATACGTACACAGCCATGCAACTAATTATAACGATGAGCATGTCTACGTTCGAGGTTAACTTATCGCTTTATGTTATACTATAGATGCCAATATTTACGAAATCATTGATTATACATTGCCAAGGTGTAAGATCAACTCGCTCGCCCGGAACAATCTGATTAATAATAACCGCGTCTACGGGAGCGGAAACGAGCAGCAAACGAGATCGAAGGGCCTAAAGGGATCAGCTTCGGGGTACGACGTGTGCCTTGAACACACTGATTTCAGACCTGTCGATACTCCATAGAGAGTTATGGGGAGGTGTGTACGGGTCTATACTTGAGTACGCCAAACGAGTGTAACAAACGCGTATTCCTATACGTACGGACAGCTGTGTGGAGGGAAACGGTGAGAAAGGTAGAATGCCCGGAAGGTAATTAACTCCTTAATTACATCGTATAATTACAGCGTCAAGATGTCAGTATAACGTGAGGGGCGATGAAAGGGCGCAGGTCACGCACGAAATAAACCTTAAATCAAGCTACACTTACAAGGTACATCAGACTCTCCTCGATTCTCCAATCCTTTTCAAATTCGACATTACTCGCGTCTTAAATCGACCCAAGACCCAATTAGTCTCGACTGCGAAGAAAATTACTTGGAATAACTAAACTGCGATTAAATTATCGTCGAATTCGAGGAGAATTCACGTTTCAAACTTTCAGAGGAAACTTAAGATCAGTTCCATTTCTTTTATTTATTTATTTGTTTGTTTATTTATTTTTCACTCTCCTTTGCTCGCATATTTCGATTAACCGATTGGGATCGTCATTCGATAGAGAATCGCAGTATTTCAATCGGTGAAACCGAATGTGTTGAATCTTGAATCAAGCTCGGAGGGAAAAATAAACAGGATCAGAATTGGGCGGGTTTATTTACCTCGGACAACGAACGATCACGTATCTCCGAAATGTATGTATGTATGAATTTATGTATGTAAATAACGTTGCGAAATGGATAGGCATTAGAATTAGATTTCCATTTCAATTTCAATTTATTCCGACGCACGCTCCCTCGCACCTTCGTGAAATGGCGTCGGAACTTCGGTTCGACTTCTCTATCTGGATACGGGAGTGCTTTGACTATGCTTAAATACCTGTATAGCTTACCCTGTGATTCCGCAACAATTCTATGAACGATTCCAAGCTATTACAGGTTCGTAAGAGCCCAGCTTCGGCGGTGTTTACAGCTTCGTTAAAACCTTTTAATGTCACCATTCGATGCATGATATTTTACCTGTTTATTACTCGCCATTCAACCAGAACGAAGAAATCTTATTTATATTCACATATGCAGTAGTTCAACGTAACTTGTCGTAACCCGGCAGCCTGCGAGCGGGCCCGATCAGGCTGGCAAACTACGTTTTTTATCCTATTTGTCTGCGACAGGATAATTAATTTCTTTTTTAATATGTTATAGTAGACTAAAAACTAAGCCACACGTATTTTTTTTTATCTGTTTTAAATACTTTGGGGGGGGGGGGGGGGTGAAGCGATCCTCCAAAGTAAGGCATGTCAAGGAGCGACTTGGCAGTTTCACCCACAAGAACACAATATTTTCTAACCAATCGAACTGGAAAATTTGTGTCATAACGAGAAATGATAAATTTAATTTTCTCAATTAAAGAAAAAATAAATAAAACTGCCAAATCGCCCCTTGATATCCCTTAGGTTTCACCTCCTTGAAGTGTTGAATGGCAAATAAAAAAGAACGTGTCGCTTAGTTTTTAGCCCACTATAACATATTGCAAAAGAAATCAAATCGGAGGGATGATGAATGAAATGATGACGCGTTGGAAATGACATTATTTTTGCAGCAATCCAATTCCGCGAACACGGACAGAGCCGCTGATTGCGTAACACATCCCTCGGGACGTCAGCTTGCCATAATTCGCTTACTGCAGCAATCGGCGAGGCCGGTTTTCTGACGCAACTCCCGTTCTTTATTACGAGAAAATTTGTTTAGTGTAACCACAGGGAGGGAGGGGGGGGGGGGGGGGAGGCTATAATCTTGCGGTACGTTCGACGAAATGATATCGAAAAAAGAATTCCTTGATTCCGCGTGCGGATAGCAGTGAGTAAACGCCACGTGCGTTTCCCTCCTTTGCGTGGATGGCGTAATTCGCTATTGGCAAAGAATGATTGAAGAAACGAGTGAATTCGTGAACGGTGATGTATGATGAAGAATTGACAAGGAAAACCGAGAGTCCGCAGGACTCGCTGGTCGGTGAAATATAAAAGTTTCTACATACGTGTATCGACATCGCGCATGTAGGCGAAGAATACTCGGGCAGTGATCATCGATCATCTCGCGAAATCGATAAAATACACACGTGTGTATTTTACCTGTAATGTAATAACATAACGCGACTCTGCACATGCAATGGAGATAATCTGTTGTGCAAGTAAAGAGCGCCGGGTGCGATGACCTCCTCGTCGAAATACTCGATTTAGGGTTTGAAGGGCGACGGGGGTGTTTATGCGCACCTTTGATCCAGAGTTCAAAAGTGATGCTCGATCACACGGTGTTTGGAGAAAATAGATGCTGATTTCTTACGGCCTCAAGTCACTACTTTATACCTCAGCCTCGTTAAGGGATTTATGCTTTCCGCCTTACTTTCCAGTTTATGAAAAAGCTTTCTTTTTCCATTTGTTGAATGAGAATGAATACCGAATAATTTTTTGATGAAAAAAATAAATCTTCTGCAATCCTGGACTGTTTCGGATTATTTTTAATTACTGGCTATACGTATTAGGTATATGTACTTGCATGAAAAAATAACATCCAACTCCACGCCCATCCGATGAACGATGAATAATTCTACACCGGAGAGGTAAAAGCTAGAGCCTCCCTCTTTCTAGCGTGCACTCTATTATTAATTCGTTACTGCGCGAATGCGGCGGGTACTGTTTCATGACAGTCGTAATGAATATGTATACAGTACAAATATTCGTCTGAGGTAATCGCCGATTAAGTTGAATCGGATAAATCATCGTTTACTAATATTGTGACGAACAATTGTAATATTATACTTTTCTTGATACTATTCCGTCACTACTCACTCACGATATAGCCTCAGAGAAAAATTCGTACAAATCGCTGTCCTCGGACTTCCATATTAAGTTCGAACAATGTATCAACGATCTATAAATTCAGAAATAAAAAGAAAAAAAAAATACCGATTGTACCCATATAGTTAAATTAGTATGCTTCTTACACCATTGATTCGATTTTTATACATCGATCTAAAAATTCTGAACTTGAGGCTTGATCCATCCACCTACCGATTTTTTACATCGGATAAACCAAGCAGGTCGCATTTTGTCAACGTCACTCTCCGAGAGTATCTCGAACGACATCGCGCATTAAAAAGAACGAAAATTGTATAACATGACGTGAGGAATGCAAGAAATTAAATTCATGTAATACAGAGATGTGAGTCGTGTTTGCGTCGGTTGAGGCCGAAGATCGTCTGTGAAAAGTGACGAGTGGATTCTGCGAATACGTCCTCCCACGTGTCCGAGTGAATGAAATTGTGAGAGACGCCGCGTCTGCCAGCCATCTCCCACCTCCGAGCATAAGATATTCCTACCTTTACCCTAGATGCGTGTACCTAGACGTGGAAAATCTTGCTACCGAGTGGGTAAATTCGTCCGTGATCGGCCAGCTGCGCGATGCCGAGGAAAACGGACCCCCGTCTTCACCGGGATCGCGAACGTGCAGATACGGTCGAAACGGTGCTTTGCCGAGGAGCTGCCAGGTCTAAAAATTGTTGGAAAAATCCGAGACTTGGCCGGGTGACAGAGCCGAGTCAGTAACCCCCAGCAGAGTAAGAGAGAAAGAGAGAGTCAGAGAGAGAAAAGCGTTTATTCGCTCTGGGACAAGTCCCCTCGGACGGGAATATGAACAGTACATACATAGAAAAAAAAAAGAGAAAAAATGAATAACTTATAAGCTAAATGGTAATGAAGCAACAAGATTAAAATTAGCACTGCACTGAGATAGTAGGAGAAAGAGTGAGTGAGAGAGAAAGAGAGAGAGAGAGCTATATGTAACAGGTATACACCGTATGCCTCATTTCCCCTGCTCTGTAATATTCCATTTCCTGCCCGATGATTCTCACCGGAAAATCCTAATGCTGCATGGTGTGGATGTCTCAATAATAATAATTATTATTATTATTATACTCTGGACGAGGATTTCTCCGGGTTTTACTGCATGTCCGCAATCGGGCACGTCACATGTCTCGTACGTTTCCTTCTGCTCGTGAAACATTCGAAATCGGTGATTTTCTGCTTCTGCAGCTTCCCCGACGACCCCTCGGCCAATCTGTCGAGACATTGGTAATAACACAATATCGGGAATATATATATATACCTAATTCCGACGATTCGTACTAACGCTCAAATGTCACGGTCCTCGTCATCGGCTTCTCGTCGGTCTTCGTGCTGTTCGGTAAAACAACGACTGGATCAATATATTGCTATAAATATATATATATATATATGTTTAATGTATGATATAGCTCGTCTTTCGTATGATGAAAAATTCTTCTCAGGCTCACAGTTTTCTAGACTCGTGATCTTTTACCAACTTGGGGGAATTCTTTTGTGCAATCTAAAGGTGGGCATCTACTCAGAGTAGGGAAACCCCGAGAGTTTCAATTCCATTACGCCGTCGATGTGTATATAGGCAAATTTGCAATCTGACCACGATTCCGCCGTATGAAATTGAAATGTAGTCACTACGGTTATGTTATCCACCGTAGCTCTCGATGGTCCAGTAATCTCCAACTGATCTCTGTTCTGCGAGGATTGTGAAACAAGATTATAATCTGTAGGTATTATTCTCGTTGGGACGACGTAAGAAAAGAAAAAAGAAAGAAAGAAAGAAAAAAAAAAAAAAAAGAAATTGGCACAATTTTGGCAGTTTTACTGAAAGTCAAATAACCGTTATTCGTATCGTGTTCTAGATTTTTCTTTCTTTCTCTCTCTCTCTCTGCAGCCGTGATGAAAAATAATTTCTCCTAATCTACGACACTCCGGGTCACTTTTAACAGTCACGTTTTGCAAGACGTGAGTATGTAAGGTATAATATACGAAGTGATTCGGAGTAAAAATAACGCGCGCGATATTATATCGGTAGTAAAAGTTTAAAAGAAAACAATTCTGCAACCGCAAGGGGCACTCGTTTATCTGTAGAGAAAAAAAAAAAAAAAAAGAAAGATGAAAAAAATAAAGAAAAGAAAGGAACCCCAAGAAAGAAAAAAACGATACGATATCGAAAATAACGATAATAGTAATTGCATTGATAATAGAGCGTGGGCGCAGAACCCGTATATAATATTTGCATTCAGACGAATATCAAACACATTCGCGAGTGAAAAAATTTGCGTGTCACCTGGAATTATTTTCCCTTCGGATCTGAAAGCTAAAAACGTTCACTTCCGAGACGAGGGACACGTGTGGCGTAGATATAGAGAATAATAGGACAACGAATGCGTAGCTGGGATTGAATTTCGACAATCGAGGAAATAGCGGGGAAAACCCTCAAGCGTCACTCCCGCATCAGTTTCCGCGCATAAATTCGGCTAATATCATACGGCCGGTGACTCGCAGGTCGAATTAATTAAGCGTTTTGGCAATATTCCACGTGCTCCATCTCGCGACTTCGGCGTGTAACGAGCACCTGGTGAATCCTTGTTATTCCGAGTCCGCCGGTCGCCAGTTGACAAACCTTTTACATAACCGAACCGGTTCAGCCTAGCTGAAAAAGAATTCACGCTCAGGCCTCACCCATACGCGTATCTATAATACGCAACATCCATCCACGCTTACACGCCTTACCTATGCTCTTAGGATATTTAACCCACGGCCACACAGCGTCCCGTGCATCGGGATCGCCAAGATTCGTTTTGCGAACCGGTTACATAAATTACGACACCGCAGAGACGGGAATCAGCTCGAACGTGCCGGAGGAGGAAAAAGCGAGATCATCAAGGTCAGAGGGGGATAAATATGTGCCAAATCCACCGGCATTTCACCGCAGGATCGGCGAATATGTCTTACACTATACATATACACCTACAAACGAACCTGCGGACTGCACGTATCGACTTTTGACTTGACTGATGTCGATTAATCGCGAGGGGTGAGGGGTGAGGGGCTCTGTATACGTACTTGTCTTTGATCGTGTAAACTTTGCGTGATACTAATTGCGTACACGATCCTCCCGATACCACCACCCCCTCCCCCCTCCCGCCCCCGGCACTTTTCGTTTCTACCTCTCTGAAAAATCAGCAGCGGTCCGATTTATCTTTGAAACGTTACTTTTTCGTATTCGATTTTCTTTTTCCTTTTCTTTTTTTTCTTTTTTTTTTTTTTTTTTACTTTCACGTATAATCATACGCTTTTCTATCACGACTTACGATTCGCGTCGTTTCATACGCATATGTATGTGTATAATATGTATATTAATTTTTCTTCTCTCTCTTCCTCCTACTTTTATCTTCTCACTCCTTTTTACGCAAGATTATTTTATTGCGTTGTTTACGCGAGACTACGGCCTCTCAGCCAAGGTGGGAATTGGGTTTTGAAAATCAAAACATCGCGTCGCCGTTCTGTACGCACACAGGTGTAAATGCTTAAACGACGCTTATACCTACGTACGTATCTCTATATATGCCTACCGCAGCCTATCTAACGTAGTGCATGAATGCCGGTGAGTATAGATATCGCGGGTCACACTTAGTCTCGTAAAATTGGTAGTTTTAACGTCGCTATAAATTCTCGGTGTCGAAACGCTGGACCCTCGAAACACGCGCAAGCACGCACATACATACATACATACATACTTACATATGTATCATTTTTTCTCTTTCGCTCTCTTTCGATGAATTAGAAAGGTCCGGAATTCCGAGGTGAGGTAGACAACAACCATGGGCGAGACGTTCGCCCGCGTTGCGTGAGGCACCCATACGTACATGGCCCATCAAAACCTGTTACTATATACGCGTGATAAATCATAAGATCTAGCCGTGCGTATACGGCAACAGCTATTACTGGTATTATTTTCTCTTTTTTCTCTTTCCCCCTTCCTACCCCCTACTTTAATTTACCAAATTGCCCATGCATCATATTAAAAAGCCGTTCCAAAACCACGGAGGGCGCTCTACGCGAAGAAGGGGGAGGGAAAGGGGGGGGGGGGGAAGCCTATAAAGGCCCCGCGCCTCGCGGGATGGCCTGATCCGTGACGTAACGACGCCGTTGGAGAGCGGAAAAAAGAAGAAGATGATTATAATAAAATGACGAAAAGAATAAAAATGTAATACCCACCTATATATACTCCGGACACGGCTGTTGTCGGATAGAACTTGATAACGGGCAACAACTAAATTACGACTGGTTAATTTATACACTCGGAGGTAAATGCGGTACTACGGACTTATAATGCGAATACAGGTATATACCTATGGATACGTGTAAAAGCGCGGATGCAGGCGGGAAGGGAAAATAGAGTAAAAGATTCGATTTAAAGACATGTCATAAAAGCGGCCCAGATCGTGCGGGCAAATTTCAACTTGCGAGCGAGGAAATCTGCAAGCGCAATGGTTTCTGTCGCTATAGGTATGCCATGTCGGTATATAGGTACATACCGGTATAGTGGGTATAATTGCATTTATGTACTGTATATCATATAAACTAGCATGAGCGTGCAAACTTCTTTACGAGTCGGCAAGTGACTCACCGCGACGCTTTCCACCGAGCCGAGGCTTGAATAATAAAAAATTATAGATAACGGCGCGTTCAGCTGTAGTTCTGCAGGATAGGTGGAAAAGCGGTCAGCTGTTGCGATAAAAGCAAAAAAAGAAGAAGAAGAAAAAGAAGAAAGAAGAAAAAAAAACACTATTTTATAAGCAGGCAGACAGGTAGATAGGTAGATAGGTAGGTAGGTATACGTTTCAGCCGGCCATCATCAGCTTTCATGCAAGGCAGCTGATGCCTGTAACAACTTGGACGTTGTCTCGTTTCGCCTACTCAGAACCGCTTTATTATTTTACTATTTTACGCATAACGGTTTTGTTAAGCTGCAAGAGACGAAGGATAAGAGAAAAAAATTGGAAAAGCATTGGAGAAAAAAATAAAAGAAATTATCGAACGCGGATGTCCTACGGCTCGTATAAATAGAAACTTGATTAATTTATGATACAATATAGAGCACGAAGATTGCTTCGCTATATATTCTCGAGCATTGGGTTGAATCTGTGTCGCGGCGGTGGCAGAGAAATATGAAACGAGCGAAAACCGCGCTGAAATTCAAGGCTCTCTTATCTCCCCGAGCGCGAGTCAAGTTTTGTGTGTTGTGTTGGTTAACGACGACAAGCGGGATCTCGCACTCTCCGTGGTGAAGGCAGAAGTTTCGAGAAAAGGTCTATTAAGGTACCTTAGGCTCTGTCTCCTACCTAATTACTCGGAGCCACCTGACACTCGCCACTTCTACTTGACGCGTAAGAAGTTACATCTCGAGCCTCCGCGACTTTCCAGTACACTAATGATCAGCCCCCTCGAATATGATTCTGGGTACGAGTTGGCGAATTATGATGAAGGAAACTGATCCGAAAGCCCTGACAATGAGCAACAATCGGATGATCGTTGTTGCCGGTCAGACGTGAGTCATCGCGCAGGCCGCGTGGTCGAATCGTTGAAACCATCACGGTGCGATTGTAACTGTACGAACTATAAATCCACGTGAAAGTGCCTTCCATAGACGTCCATCTTCATTCTCCTTATACCTGCTCGTGACTGACTGACTGACCGGTTCAGGTCCCGAGGCTTCAGTCGCCGGGAGGGCGTGATGCGGACTCGCGGAGGATCCAGCGTACCGAGCTGTGACTATAACTATGTATGCAGGGTTGATATCTACCTGAAGAGGCTTCTCCTTGCCTCATCCGACTATCTTGAAAGCTAAAACAGAAAACTACAGGCCGGAGGACCGAGTGGAAAACGGAGAGCCGTGATGTGGAGTGAGAACTGAGAGATGAGGGAAAAAGAAGGGATCGAGGTGCGTAAGAGAGAGAGAGAAAAAGAGAGAGAGAGAGGAAGAGATTTATTAGACTCTGGAAGCCGGGCGCAGGACCCTAGAGAGTAAAGAATATACAAGCACATAATAAGATAGGATACAAAGATTAAAAATAAAAGCAGCAGAAAAGAAATGAAAACTAATCGTGAGACTGTAAAGGGGAAAATACGAGGTAACAAAACGAGATAACCTAGGTATACATACGTTAGACCGAGAGTGTATATGCGACGAGCAACCGCGTTACGAAGGGACTAATAATAATTGAGTTTCAAATAAACTTTTACATCCGAAAGGTAAAGGTATTTCAAAAGCTTTTGAAATTATTTAACGATAACTTACGTCGTCTTCGCTTCCGAGGGTGGAGAAGCATCGACGATGACGATGATGCTGACAATGAGCAAGAAGAGTAGTTCGGGAAAGGGGGGGAGGAAGGGCAGCACTGGATCAAAGGAAAAGGAAAAAGAGACCTCGTTTGCCTTCGTTCTCGTAGGTATAACGAAGCCCTGGATGCTTCAAAGAATCATGACGCGTGTCCGCGTAATCATGCGAGGCGAATGGTACCCATTGTTCAAGCCCATTACCCGGTGTGCCTTAGCGGCCCGTTTGCAGTCCTTACCTACATCGTCCGAGGAGTCCCGCTTCCGCAACGGTGTCGTGATATCTGTGCTCTGTGCCTGCATGCTCGTGCGAGTCGACTTTATCGACGCGATTTTATCACTCGAGAGAAACTACGTACATCAGGGCTGTTCAGTGATTCGACAATTTTGTTTTTGCTCTTCACGCATCTGAATTTAAAACCGCTTGGTGCCGGTGTAGAAATTCTGTTCATCCGGAACACTTCGATGCACTGTACTGAGAACTGACTCAGCTACTACTACTGTATACCATAAACGAGGAGTGAAAGCGCCGGCTGCAGTTGATTTTTCTCGCATTGAAGGGAAAACATAGTAAAACACGATCTGAACCTACATAATAAAAAATCCAAATCGCGTCGTTAGGTTCTTCTCTTTATATGTATACGCGACTTAACCTTTTCGTTCGCGGATTCAAACCGACCGTCTGTGATTGCTTTCCAACAGATTTCGGTCGCGGAAATGGTTCCTATTTCATTCGCGAATAGAACAGCCTGGACAATGCGGATAACGTGGAGAACTTGAACCAGCAGCTTTTTCAGCGGATATTCACAAAGCTTTGGTTGAATTAAAAAATAGAAGAAAGGAAAGAACTGGTCTCACTCTCTGGCCACCATCCAGTACCTGGTCTGAAGGTTCACAACGACGGCTAGATCTCTCCAGGAAGTTCTTACCGATGCTCAATTCTATGCCTTCATTTCCGGAGGCATGTTATAGGTACTGTGAGTCCAGCGTCATATAAGTTCCTCGGACGATGTTAACAATTTGGCAATTGTTTGAAAACGGAAATGTGGGAATATGAGCAAACTTGCCAAGGATTTTCCTCGATTGTCGCAACTCTTTGCGGTAAAACTTTTGTACACCAAAGATATACATGTATAGGGACTCACTCTTACGCGGTTATTCCGAGATATCAATTCCCCGATGATGTTTCTGAGAATTCAGAAACGTATACCGTCTTCTACTGGGAACATAATAGAATCCTGACCGAAAAATTCCAAGTATTTGCATTTTATAACAATATCTCGCTATACTTATGGTTTTGTGACAGTATGTCGCCATTCTTTGATTACATTAAAAATGGATTTGTCGACTGTGGTATACATATATATATTCAAGTCGGAGTATGAAACATAGTCAATGCTTGAATAAATACTTTCATATTTCGTTTTTAATTCGTCGACAGTTGGACAGCTAGACTCGAGAATATTCACAAATTTGATTAGAACCGTCCTGCTAGTTCATGCATGTAAAACGAGTACATATGGCGCACGAAATTTGCAGTGGCCTGACCGTATAATGACAATTTTATCACACTGATAAAATACATACGTTGACGAATAAACAGCCAATTCGCGTCCAGGAGTGAAAACTATAAATAAAATGCAGGTTAGATGATTTGCCGTAAAACTTAGCGCTCTAATGGTAATAATACCGTTGTGTACAGTGTGAGGGATGTACTCGGTCACGAGTAGCACCCCGATAATTACAATTCATCTGCAGAGAAAAGGCGACGTCGATTCGATTCTCGAATAATCTGATCCGGACGTCCGGACAATTTTTTTGAATACTAAAACCGATTGAATTCTACACCGCTATGCAAGGTAGATTTATAGCAGGCTACTCGTATAATCTACACATCCAGAAGACTTTTATAACCGGCGAGAAACCGCGTCAAAACGTATAAACCCGACTTACGTGTCAGGTTTTAATATTTCTACGGCTTTCTATATGGCCTTTCAGAAAATGGCCGGACTGTGGCTGGCGATCCTCGATGAAGATTCGAAGCCGGCCAACCCTATTTCAGTAAATTTTCTTTCCAAAGACGTTCGAAGGCGTAGCCGTAATAGGGCGACGGGGAAGAAAGGGGAGCGTCTCATAGTCAAAGATTTGTGTCAGATTCCCCGAGGGGGCTCCGGGTGGATTCGGGGCCCGTAATCAAACTGTCCGAGCAAATTTATGCGGTTGGGCCTTGCTTATAATAGTAGGTTTATCTCCTAACCAATTGCTACCAGCATTTGTGAGTCTCCCAGCTTGAGGCCAGTCCGCGAGTTACAACTCGCAGTCGGTAGCGCTCATCGGAGCCTTATGCCACTTCCATACCCCCACCCCCCTTACCGGCGTCCTCCCCGCTCCCGAGGAATAAGAAGTCACGACCAGTTTCATGCCCGGTCGACCAACTTTGAATATGATTTATGCTAATTCGGTAATTACAGTTTCGTCCCGTATATAAAAATGACCGGTGTCAATTTATGAGATACAATGTTTCCGTTTTTCTCTATTTGTCTTTTTACTCGCCTCCAACAGCGTATTCTTATTTCACATGTACGTGCATACGTATATATGTATGCTTATACGTATCGTATTATAAAGCCTTTAATTATATAGCTTAATGACGATTCTCTGTTTTATAGCGGTGGTTCGCAGTTCTGTTTGATTGTTTTTATTCTTTATATCTTGTTTTTCGTTTTCTCTCTTGCAAAGGAAAGACTGCAGCTTCCTGGTTAACGTATCGTGCAAACGCAACGTGATTTACAATGATCTTTGACAGACGGTTATATTCATTCGCTCTTTGAAGCATGAAGCTGAAGCTGAAGCTAGCAGCCAGAGATAGCAGCCACGTGTGTTGAAATTTTTGGAAATATAAAAAATACGATTCACTTTTATCCTCATAATTGTATGAAAATATCGGGGATTCAAGGTATTTCACAAAACTTTGATTTTCAGACTTCACTACCTTATTCGAATGAACGTTATACAACGTTTGGCTACCAACTCTGGCTGCCAGCTTCAGCGTCGTCTCTGAAGCGAATACGCAAAAGCAAACGAAGGTACTTATTTCACTTGACATTTGAGTGCGAGACTGGTTTGGCATTAGAATTCATGTGCAGCGAAACTTGCGAACTGATCGCGATCGAGATAATGTTGATATACAGGTATTGTGAGCATTTTAGATCTATGTGAAAAATAATCGTACATAAAGGTATTACGAGAGGCGTTTATCAGAGTGAGCCAGATGTGAGTTCAGTAGGTACTGAATTAAATACACATCGCAACATTTGTATAATCATTGCCTCAAGCCGTACGATCCGGTTTGGTTTGGATAACTGAGTGATATGAAAAAAACATGTTTTTCACTAGTTTATATAATTTCCAGTAATCACCAATTGTCACCTGAGTATGCTACTTTTTCAATTTGTTATCTTTTTTTTCCACCTTGACTCCATGCTGTCACGACACAGAATGAGTCACTAACACTGACGATGAGCCACGTGCCTCGATTAAAACAGCACATTTTCCACAAGTTTGACTCATCGCTTTGCAATATGTTGATATTAAAATGATACATTCGTCCAACCAGCCGTCAAATTAATATTTATACTACCGCTCCGTCAAACAGGCCACGATGTATATATATATATATATATAATTCTATATTTACAATTAGCATTGTAAATTAATACAGCCACCTGACCAACGGTGAATTCATATTTCTTTTTCAAGCTTTGTTTTCTCAGCCATCACTCTTCCATCGAGTCAATGCCGCATATTGCCAAACGACACGTGCGCCAAGCCTCACGTTTTGCGGGCACTCTCCTTTGCCACGCAATAAAAAAAGAAAAATTGATAAAAAAAAAAAAGGTAGTCTCGCGTTTAAAATTTAATTTAAAAATTTTCCTTTTCACCGCGTAAACTTTTTACATCCCATTTTTTTGCGGATCAAGTCGATACGGTTCGTGCTTACGGAGCTGAAACTTGTCGTTCGCTAATGCAACGGCAGACTGTTGCACGGGGTCTGTGTATTAATGTATTTCCACTGTATTTGAGAGAACAAAGAGTAAAAAATAATTGTAAAGGATAGTACTAGGACAGACAACGCTTTCCCGGTCAGTGAGACTAGCTCGAAAATCGAACACCGTAAAGAGCGAGACTTTCTCCGTCGTCGTAAAGGTAAGACGTGGCTGAAAATTCTCCACTGAATAATAACAGGATCACAATAAAATAGTATAAATCCCGTAAAGATCCCGAATGGGCATTGCCTGCAAGGAGTCGCTGAGGCCTCTCGTATAGTCTGTAGAAACGATCTTGGGTGCAGCACGAGCGATCCGGCTCCGCCTCTTATCTCGGATCTGTGTTGCGGTCCTCCGAGTCGGGCCCAATAAAAAAATAAAAGGAAGAAGAAGAACGGCCAAGAAAGGAACACGAGGAAAAAGAGAGAAAGAAAAGAGGGACAAGTTGAAAAAAAGCAAAGAAGAAGAAGAAGAAAGGATAAGAGAAGAAACGACGGAGAATAAAAAGAAGTGAAAAAAGCAGCTGCCCCGTAGCTACCGGGCATTGGCCCCCTTCCACACTGGATCCCCCTTCCCCCCCTCTCCCTCTGGACCCCTTCAACATCTTCTCGGTCCGCCCGTAGATCGTGAGCCCTCACAATCAGACCCGTGGGCCGAAGGCTGGAGGCCAGAGGCCGGGAGAACGAGGCTGGACCCAAACCTGGTACACAGATCTGGACGTCGAGTAAATAATTAACATTAACCACCGGATCCCCGACATGCAACAAAGTATCGGCTATTACTCGTGTCGTTCAAAAACAACGAGTTCAATTCCGTTCTAGGTCTTGCATGGGTAAAAAAGAAAAAAAAAAAAAAAAAAAAAAAAAAAAATAGAAGGCGGACGAACCAAACCGAACCGAACCGAACCGCACCGTGTTGAGTCTAAATTAGTACAGGCAATTTCATCTTTGTTCAGAGCAAGGCTCAATTATAGGTTCACTGTATGGTGTTTAGGTATATGGAACACGTGTAACAGCCTCGAGATAACTTCTCTCTGCACCAGCAGCAGCAGCAGTAAAGAAGCATATCCAGGCGAACGAAAACACAGATACGAATCGTAATTGGCGAGAGTGTGGAAGCCGAGCTGAGGAGAGGCGGGTCGGAATCGTACCGAGTTCGATGCGTGCGGTGATCGAACCTGAACCTACCAGCCTGCAACCTGGACGAGACGAGAGTGGAGATACGAGCTTAGGCTTCAATTCCAACTACTTTCGTTCTAAAGCGAGTCGAGCTTATAACGGCGCACGTGTGATGCTGACCTCAAACCTCTGCCTTCGTGAACCCTGCACGAGTGTCTCTACAAGGCACACCGTGAATACTCCATGCCAGGGTATTATTATAAGTTACAACACGGAGGGAGAGTGTATAAGATATCTGTTCTGTTCACCGTCGCATCAAGATTTCGATGTGAGTACCGGTTTGGCAACAGCCAGTTCCCCTTCACGCCGCGGCCGCCGAGATCAAGAGATGATATTTACTGGTTCAGCTTCCGTGACAACCTTTACCATCCCCATGTATCTTTTCTCAGCTTTGTGTTTAATCGCATTAGCTGACAAAGTATACGCTTTACGTGTGTAGACCTTATCGCGATACGTTTATGTCGATCTGTACGGGGATGTACCTATGTGTGGAATATACGGGTCAAGCAAGTGTTTCGCGATCAAGGCGAATCGAAATCTCGCCGGATGTGAGAACGCGGTAATTAAGGAAGTAGGGAAAAAATTATTAAGGAAAACTATTAACGTACGAAGTCGCGGTTTTAATCGGAGAATAATTTTGCGGGGAACCAGCGGATATCGTCGATCGTAGGAAATGTCACGGTCGAAGCGAATGACTCATCGTTCTTTTATACATTCGTCAGCGTGCGGTGCAGGACGTCAAAAAATCATTATACGTGCTTTCAGATCCTGATCATGAAGAAGGAAAAAGAAAGGAGGTGACTCGAGTCTGGTAGATTAGTCATTGACTAAAATTTGCCGAAAAGAATTAGCTGTGGCTATTTCTGTAGTTCGGGATGGTGAAAAGTTGTTTTTTCACGTATAGCGATCGACAGTTACGTCAAGTGATGCCAAGTTACGTAAAAATGAAGACTTGCTGTAGAGCACATCAACGCTTACATCACCGCGAAGCAAATAAAAAAAAACTGGCAAAAAGAGATCCAGATTTTCATCAAAATAATCGGATCTAGGATCGGAATATACATCGGACAGATCCGCGGGAGAGAGGGAGGATGGAAAAAAAGGAGGAATACCAAGAGTGAATACAGAGTCAAACGAGAGGTGGAACAGGAAAAAGGAATAAGAGCATGAAGAAGATGAAGTGGACGGAGAGTAAGAAGAGGGTAAAAACGAAGAACAAGAATAAAAAGCTGAGAGAAGAAGGAGAAGAGGAGGAGGAGGAGGAGGAGGAGGAGGAGGAGGAAGAGGAAGAGGAAGAGGAGGAAAAGAAACTGACGAAAAGGTAAAAGGAGAAGGGGTCCGCTGGCTCTGGGCTGGCGTAGTACTGCTTGCAGTACCATCGCCAACACCGCCACAAAATGGGCTGGGACGAGATGGGATGGGACGGGACGGAACAGGACGAAGTTGTTGTGATCCAAACCTGTTATGGCTGTCCGTGCACGTGGGCGTCTTGAACAAGGAGAGACGGAGGGCAAGAGAGAGAGGGAGCGATAGAGAGAAAGAGACCGGCTAATAACTGGTTTTACCGAAGACAAGACCGAGCCAGAGGCTGAAGGGTCAGAGTGGCGGAGAGGCAGAAGGATAGGAGGTTTCTAATGTTCTTCTTTTCACTACACGTCATGGCGAGCAGCAAAAAAATTGGAAGAAAAAAATTCTTGAAATTGGTCACCGCTCGGAGACATGAAATAACCGATATATATATGTAGCTGGACGGAGTGCGGATTGTGTTACGCACAAAACCTCAAGAGACGAATTTTTTCCGATCAAACTTGACCAAGGTCATGGCGAAGGAACCTCCTCATCAGGAGGCGATAGGCATACATATAATGTACAACACAAGCGCGACTCCTTTACGAATTATCATAAGTATATATTAATGTGATAAGATCTTTGTGTTTCTTACCCCGTTTCATTTTCTTTTCAAACATTCGAGTGAGGTTAACGCGCGAGAATCGAGTATCGCATAATCCCCTTCATCGAATCGGCAGCAGTGTAATTAATTTCACCCGGAGTTGGTAACGAGTGAAAATAATTGTTATCTGAAATATAAATCAAGTAAACGAGCGACAAAGTTGCCAGCGTACAGTCCGATTCGTAAGTTTCAAACTGCGAGTATCCCTTGATACGAGAAGCTTGAACGTAGCTCTGAACCAACGAAGATGCAAAAAGCTTCGCACTGTTTTCAAGCAAGATGCCCCCTTAAATCACTATATGATTCATCTTCCACGCGGACACGTGATTCAGTATGCATTAGAAAATCTTGATGAAAAATCTGAACTCTATATAAATTTGCGGCGACCATTTTATACGCCATTATGTTTCAGTTTTATCAATATTTATTGAAAGTTTGGTTGAAAACTTTTCTCCTAGCGCAAAGTTCTGCACAATTACTGCAGCAGCTCCAGTGAGTGAACGAAAAACTCCATAACTCTATGACGAATAATTCAACTTGCTTCGGCATCGGATTAAATATCGACGACGTTGACGTTTTTTCTCCAATTCGTCTATTCAGTGGTTACGTATACACCCAATGCAAATTGCGTACGCTGGGTGTTGGCAAGATTCTATTTCTGCTCCACGACGTTTCTGGCAAGTTCAACGTTTCATCTATAGAAAGAAAAGACCAAAGTATATAAATATAGGTATATCTATCTTCGTGTAGGGTATACTACTCGAGGGATATAAAAAAAGGAGAAAAAGGGAGCGAGGAAAAAAGGAAAAGACGGTGGTGGTTCACCGTTATTTTCAGGAAACCGCTTAACGTCGATTACAACGCGTAACCACACTGACGATTTTCTCTTCGTATAAAGGAAAATCTTCTCGCCATAATATTCACTCCGCTCGTTCCTGCAGGTCTGTAAGATTTGATTGGAAGCTTGGGGATGAGTGGTGCTCGTTGTTTTAAAACAAAATTGTTTTTTTCTTTTCCTCTTTTTCCTTCTTCCTCCAGCTCTGCTTCCGAGATGCTGCCGTGTAAAAGTGGGACTCCGAGGACAGAGAGCTCCCGTTTGAAGGCACAGAGCCTGTCCGCCCACTTCTCCTTCCCCCTATCACTCTCGGTCTTCCAAAATCGTTCAAGATTTATGCGATATCTTTTCATCTCCGAGGCTGAAGCGCGCGAACGGCATCGGTAAAAGCCAGCAGTGTATACCTACCCCGTATAACAAAACACGAGGTATTAATCAACCTCGCGACTCTTATTGTGTCAAACTCCACAAGTTTGAACACCCCTCGTATACATATATAAGTACTCTCGAAACGTGAATCGTGTGCAGGCAGGTACCCAGCATGTGTGTGCAGCCTGTACGTGCGCTGCAGAGTTCAAACCTGTCAGATAAATTATCTAATAACCGACTACCGACCGGTTCTCCGTGCCAAGATCTTTCTCGGGTAAACTAGTTTTCCGTAATGGCCGATACCCCATTGGTCGCTCGCCAGGCTCTCGCATCGGAGGATTGGCCCATTCCGCGAACCACCGAGGATCACCGAGCGGGCGGTGATCCAGCTCGTCGAACGAAACTCGAGTCGCGTTGAACTCCTTGAACCGGTTTACTCGAGAGTCTCCCGTGCTTAATGCATATGCTGTCCTACTCATGGACCGTTTCTTTTTCTCCGGTAAATCCAATAAATGAACGTCATCATTGTCTCTCTCTCTCTCTCTCTCTCTCTCTCCCTATCCTTGTATCTCCGTCTCTCTTTCTCTCACTCCCTATTAGTCGCCTGCCTCCGCTATCTCTGACTTAAATCATACCTCGTGTCCCTTCGTTCCTTACCTCACTCGCTCGCTCTTTCCCATACACCCAATCAACCTCGTGCCGCTGCACCCTCGCCGTCCCGTTTCTGGGACCCCAGACAGCCAGCCCGAATCAGACTCGTAAACACCGTGGCCATTTGTACGTGTGTAGCCACTGATGGCGAGGAAGGGAGATCCATCCACGGGTTCAGGTACAAGGGAGTGGAGCAGAGTCGAGGGCACCCGCAACACCGGGTCCACCTGTACCGTATACCTAGATATATACGAGTATTGTTGGTATACCTATGTGTATATCCATAAATAAATGCACAGCCTCTTCGCAACCCCCGGACGTGTTTGTTGTCGGTGTGAGATCTGCCTCCCAGTGGCGTGTTCTGGGTATGGCTCTACGATTTATACGCATGGATGTAGAGATTGTCTAGAAGCCGGTTCGGCCGCCTCTATACACGGTGTCCGCAAGGAAACCTCCTATCACTCTAGACACAAGCTCTGCAGTTATCTCGTTGAAATTAGCACGAGTCGAAGTACGGAGGGAATGGGACTACACATCGAACTACAGCTGGTATGATGCGACCGAAAAGTTTGGAAAGTTTAAAAAGTTGGATGTATATGGTCATTTCGCTGTTCTTGATGAGAATTCTTCTCAACGTTGATCGAGACTGTGTTAGACAATATTTATTTCACTTGTTTAACGAAATTTGCAATTTAGTTATTTTTCGAGAGAATCAACGGATCTTCATCCCAAAAAGTCAATTAATTTATTGAAAGTCACCTTTTTCATCACACCTTGTATAGCGGAGCCTCGTATATAGGAAGTTTGGCCTTTTCAGTGAGCTGCGTGAAATACTGTAGTGCGAAGAGCCTTACGCATAACCGCGAGTATCAAGACGGTGTGTAGAATCAACTATTTTGTATTATTCTGTTTGTTTTCTCCTTCCGTCATCCTCCTCCTTTTGACTGTTTACCAGTTATAACCATGCGAAATATGGGGCTGTGAGATAACATACCTATTGTATTAGGTATGGTAAGTATCGCGACGGTGAATAGCGCCCCATCACTCAGGTACGCAGGTGACTGTGAGATGGTGGGAATTTTGCTATCTCGATGGTGATACCCGTATCTGCAAAATATGTCGTAAACAAGTGGAAATTAATTGTCCATTCAAGGCTCATTCAAATTTCGCGAATGAATAAATATCCTTTCGCGATGCCGTTCAGCGATTAATCTCCGTTTATACTACATAAGCGAGACTGTAATATCCCTTCTGCTCTATCGCGTCGCGTAGCGACGATATAACTGAAGAAAAAAAAAAGAAACTAGAGCCCTTTTTTGATTTGCTAATCTCAACTCTGTGCTAATTTTTTCCACGTGAGATATCACCCGATATCGGTTCGTTGACTGTTTATTGAGTCACCGTTCGCGGGTCGTTGCCCGGATTTCGAATCATTCCCAAATAGAAGTAACCGCAACGTCGAAGGACAGTTTTTTTACCAAGGACCCTGCAAGTCTCGTCGTTTAAATAAATTATCGCAATAAAAATTTGCCCGCCATATCCGTGAACATTAGCTAATCATTCCAAAATTAAATACAAAATGTCAAGGATCTTTTGTCACGTGAAGGAAAAGTGAATCCACATGTATACCTACCTATACGGCTTAAGGCACATATACACATACATATAAAAACCGTGATTGTTACTGAAACTCGAAGTACACCCACGTGTTTGGATGATCGAGTCAACGCGTCAACTCGATTCTGATTCCACCTCGCTCTGTCGACTGAAGTGTGTATAAATTCACATCCGGCGAGAGTTCATCGCACCTATAAGATAAGCGCTTTCCGTATTATGCCTGAAATCCAAGTTCCACAGACTCAAATCTGCATTTGAATTGAATTTGAAATGAGGAACAGCGGTCTATATTCCCAGAATGGGGCCGCGATCTCGAAGGTAGAAATTTTTGACTATTCTATTAAACGTATCTACATATATATATATATACACACACACACACTCACACACGTATACACACGCGCGTACATATATAGTGACTGTGTATGTACGCGAAGCGACGATGTGCCGGTGGGATACCCCCTCCGTGATAACTAACAACAAGTCAACGACCAGCGATCAAGCCTTCTAGCGGAATCAACTTTCGACGATCTGATATGTTTTCTGACGCCATTGGCGTACTCGCCGATGCAGACTGACGTCAATTTGCTTTAGCTTTCCATACGTATCGTACTTTATTATAGCCATACAGGTATTATCGAGGGGATATTCACTTGCACAAATCGCTAACCAATTTGGAAAGCAATCGCTTTAAAATCGGTTGAAATCAGTTAAAATCACGTGAAATTATTGCAATCGCATGTCCCCCGATTTATGAGTGAATACCTCCTCTACTCCGGGTGTTATAATTATTCCTAGGTGATCGCGACAGCGAGAAATGTTTGAGTGGTGAATCGAAATGTGATGTCGAACGAGGTGCAAATCTTAAATTTCTTGTTGAGAAAACGCGCTTGGTTAACGCCAGGACGTAGAAAAATTGAAAATAAAACCGCCTCAAAAGGGTCGTGATAATTTATATTTTGACGTCTTGCGAGCACTTAAGACACACGCACGGACACACATTTCATGTACAACGTACACGCGAACACCTTAGCGCTGATACGTTGCCCGGAAATATATGTTGTGAAATATTTCGTCGTTTCACAAGTCCCACTTCCTGGCTTATTGTTAGCAAGTATTTTTGGTGATTCAGCTCTAGGTGGTGTACGTGCAGCGCAACGGCTTACAAGACATCGCTTGTATGTAGGCCGTGAAATCAATGTAAGGCTTATCATCAGCAATGCTAATTTAAAATAAAACCGGAAAGTAGGGTGCAATTAGAAACGTGTATGTAAGTATATTATATTCAGATTTGAATGTTTTTTATATACGATGATAATTAAACCGGGGAATAGGAGCCATTACTTGAAAAAAAAACGCACCTGCAACACGATTACTATTGCACATTATCCTGCCTATGAATATAAAAAGAACTTCTCACATCTTGAATAACAACGAGGAAAACGAGGAGCTTTTACTCCGCTATGGTTTCACGGTCAAGAATACATGACGCATGAAACAATTAAGATGCATTTTACGATAAAGTGGGTAGCGGCTCGGCAAACATCGTCGAGGAATAAAAAACGTCCCATTTGCACTCGGGGTTAACTGAAATATTCAGTATTTCTTTGAACGACAAGTTGAATTCCGTAAAGCTCGAGCTTCATTCAGTTTTAGAGTTGTATGCAAGTATAAAATTTCAAACTGTTCTCACACCCACGCTTCCATGTCAAGTTGTAACGAATTCAGAAGATATAAATAAAGGAAAGAAAAAGAAAAACATCACATCGTTGGAGAAAGACCAGCTATAAAAATTTCATGTAAATTGCACAACCGCGTTCGACGAACTGTAGGAAAATACATACACAACCTATATCTCCACACATTTTCTCTCAAATTCAATATCAGACTTACATATCTATAAAACACAATACTGACAGTTCGTACAATGGTCGGTTTTTTCTACCAAATTTTTTCCAATTCGACCAACTTCTGTGAAGGTTACGTGACGTGAATTTGACAGCTGACAGCACCCAAACTTCGTAAGGAGCTTGATCGCGAGACAATTTTTTACATCACTAAACACTTTTAATTAGGGTGCTATACGACTTACACTATTGGACTGTAAAATAGGTTCACAGTACGGGACGCTCTCAATCGAACCGTATTATTTCATCGGAGGTATAACGATATTTTTATAGCGTAAGTGGCCTCGCTAGTATTACGGGCAACTTTCAATTCCGTGCAATATCATCGTATACAAATAGGACCGTTATTGAATCACAAACGTACGATGTAAACGTGATCAGTTAATTAATCACTTTATTATAGCACTTTTATAATTTTATGTTTCAGATTGAATACGGAGTGCGTTATCGTCCCTCAGCAAGGTGAAAAATCTCAGGGGAAGAAGAAGGGTAAACAGTAAAGTGGAAGGCAATAACTGCTGCATATATAAGGACCAAATACTGGAAACTGAGGTAAATCAATCGTACTTACAACGTACGTTTTTTCTAAGACAGACAACGTAATAGTCCCAGCATTCGTTGCCGTACCTTTACAATCAATATCGTAAATAACATCAGCTTTGTTATTGGATTAAAAAGGCATTGACTTGTGAGAGTAGAGCAATTCGTTGTATCTTGGAATCTTTTAGAAGCTCGTAAAGATCGACGATCGTAGATTCTAACCGTTTCGATCAACTTTGCTCGAAGGTTGTTGAATTCTATTCATCGCTTATTGCACTGTCAATTGGAAGCAAGAGTCATTTGTCTCTTGTTCATTGTGCCAAGTGTTTTCTTACAAACGTATCAATCAACCTTTTGTAAGGTATCTCTTTCCATTCTTGTTTCTCCGAACTATTAGAATTGAATCGATTATTCTTATTTACCAAAGTCTCTTTATCGCACATGACCGACTGGAAGTATGAAACGAAATAGTCTCGCACAACTTTTATAACTCAACTATATTATTGTCGATGCAATAATCCAGTGCTGCGAAAATTTCACCGTTTTGCGAAAATGTCTCAGCTCTCTATCAAAACACCAGAGCTCGCAATTTGCACCGCAGCACGTAACGCAACCTCGACTGGCGGAAACGCGAAATTAAAAGTGAATTTGAATGAATAATTTATGCGAACCCTGTTACAGCGGCGCTTCGGTTTACAGCCAGCCTGCACTGTACCTGCCTATCCTACTACATTCCATCCGATATATACCTGCCGCGCTTTACAATAACTATATGACATCTGCATAGCTTTAGACGTGAATATTTAATGTGTTATATACCTACGCTGCTCGTATCTACAGGGTGTTCCATTATAAATTGTTGGCTTGTCTTTATTTTCATGTTCTTACTAGATATCGAAATCTGATCGAAAATTATTTCTACAAATTTCCAAATTATGAAGGTATCTAAAGTGAAGGTAAAAAGTTTTTCGAACACATTCACGGAGGAACTAAAATTTTTTCGGAACATGCATACTGCCCTACATAAAATGAAGAATTTTAGCAAACTCTCTTCTTAGGAATATAGTTGAAATTAGCGTTATAAACGATAAAAAAGAATGCTTATTTCGGTAATTTGAAAACTTTTATACCGGAACCAGTGTTGTAATGTCGCGAAATGTAAACATTAAAACGACCGCCCTGTATATAACACGTTTACGTGGCACTTTTACTACTCCACCTGCATAAGTTTGGGAAAATTTGTAAGTAACACGTTTTTGGGACGGTCACCTTTGTTGAATTTTTTTTTACTTTCGACGATTCCTCAACCCCAGCTGTGGACACCTTGCTTGTCCATGGTTGAATTTCAACCTGGAAGCGTGATGAAATCGCATGTGCTTCTGCATTCAATTACCCGCTTTACAGTGTACCTGCTTCACTCTGTCTGCCGGACTGTCTGAGACCGGCTGTCTATCCGCCCTGCTGTCTACCTCGATGTTGCAAGTTTATGTGTAAACAGATAAAAATTTCGTGATAATAAATTGGAAAAAATTGATAATCAAGGTAGACCGATCTCGAGATTAGATGAGTGTAAACTCAGTGTGTGTGTGTACCTATAAAGCACGAGGGGGATCGGGCGATAAGGTCTATTTATATTTCCGCTACACTTTATAATGGTCTCTTTTAATGATTTCAGGGAAAAAATAACTTTCGAATATCGAGAATAATGCTGTGCGATGACGGAGACGTGTTTTATTGTTAAAATACCGGTTCACACCTGCACAGAAGAGATATTTTTCTAGCGAAGGCGTATGATCGATTAAATTTATCTCTATACAGACCTTGTTTACGATCTTGGCATGTGGAATTTACACTGAACGAGAAACGTCTGAAATCGCCTTGAAGTATTCGCAGCATGGAAAAACAACAAGATGACAAAATTAATCGTCGTATAAGTTTGTTTTTCGTATTCAATATAGGTATTATGTATGAGATAACAACTTGTTATCGGGAAGCTTCGAAATTCATATGTTCAAACGAATAAACCATTCCAAGTAAGCTCAGATTGCATTACTGGATATTAAATAAAAGTGAAATCCCAAATTAGTTCACGTGATTTTTTCCGGACGCGAGGGTTTAAGGATTAGCAGGATTCGACGGTCCCTCATAAACGAAGGGATTCGGGTTTGCAATATTAGCGATATTGCGGATTTAGGTATTCAGAGTGATTTACTCCAGCACCGTGGACCTTTTACCCGCGGGTAAACCCAGTACAATATTGACTTGGGAACATTTGCATGTCCGTATTTGGTACTGTAGGTATCGATTTCTCGTCATGAAGCATCGGAGCGTTTTCGGGTACACGTACAAAATAACGTAGGTATACACGGCGTGACGAACGACTGTAGGATTAGCGATAAATTGACATCAGTTGAAACCGTGCGGTTGTCACAGTCCCTCGAAATTTCGATTCCTACGTCTCTCGACGAGGATCGATCTCTTGACGATTAAGAAACACCGAGGGTTGCCTCAATCTCGGAGTTGACTGAGTGCTTTCCATAATTTGCATGTCATTCGGTATCCTCTTCGACAGCCATCGATCGCCGCCGTCCAGGCTGATAATTTGCCGATGTTTCTGAAAAGAATCATTTTACCATTCGAGAATCTTTCTCAATCTAACATTGTAACCAGACACCGAGTTTGATTTCGTATGTAGAACACTGCAAGATAATTTATACGTGAAAACCGTAACGATATCAAGGCCTATTCCAGTCGATTAATTTATTCGTTCTACGTGATACAGAGGAAAGAAAAATACCGAAATACAAGTCACATTCGGCTAATTTATTGCGAGTTGATTAGAGCAAATTTGTTCACGAGACTTTGTTTCTCTTCGAAGGTAACGGCATATTTGACTTCTATATAAATAAACCTAATTTTTCGCGTAAGACAGCCGAATTTACAACCGCATTTGCAGTTGAGTATATCGAGTGGCCTGCCTAAACGAGTCGCAGGTACAACCGTCACCAACGTTACAATTTGATGTAACGCCCGGATACGTAATGAAAGATGAAAAAGGAATCAATCAAAAACCACCGAACAGTTTTTTGTTCAAAAATAAAACCGATCAATGTTGTTGGAAAAATGTTATTGCCGGTAGTTACGTGGTACGGGTATATACATCATATATGTCTAATGTATATACCCCGCGTGATATACTATACCCATACTGATACGACCTTCTAGCTTTAACGCGTCGATGTCGTTTTTTTCTTCATCATGGTTTTTATTTAATTTTCTCTTTTTACCTAACCCTTGTTCTTTTTTCCCATTATTTTATACTCTGCTGGAGATAAGTAGTTAATAAGTTTCTATTGTTTCTTATCGTGGTTTGAGCAACGTCACGCCATGTCCCTTCTCTGGCCGTGTCGCTGGTCCCTCCTCCTCCTCCTCCTCCCCCCCCCCCCCTTTTCGCCCTCCACCACCTCGTACTCTCGCCACTTTAGGCAGCACAGTGTGCGTGCGTGTCTGTGAGTAGAGTATGCGGTGGAGGTACATACCTATACTGTACGTAATTTCAGGCACCGCAGAAACTCGGAGGGCCTACACAATGCATGTCTCTACACTCGCTCGACAGAAACTCCGGAATCGGAGGCGAGTCACGAATGACTCGTGCATGGCGTGGTGGGCAGGCACACATTATACATCGTGTATTTACCTGCTATGATAATAATTATACGCATAACGCGCGTTTCGTGCAGACTTTTTTTTACATTTCTTCCATCTTTCTCTTCTACATATTCCCTTTCTCGCCGTCTTCATCCGTGCATGCGTCATCGTACCGGGGTCCAGATTTTTTTTCGACTTTGGGCCCCGCGCACGCTGCTACGAACGAACAACTCATCCGGAAACTATACTCGTAGCTCTCGAAACGAGCGGTGAGTGATTCCTAAGAGTGAGTGTAATAGTCGAAAACAGTGACATTTCACTCTGTCGGTATAGACCGAATATAGCGTCCCGTTAAACCTATAATAAAGTCAAAACGGAAACGGAACAGAACACTGCCCTTTCTTGCTGTACTCTATTATAACGTCTTTTGCGCTCTACGAGCCTTTCCCGACAGGTACCTACCTATACCTACAAGCTTTCGAATTTTAACCCACAAGCCGATTAGGGTTCAGTTTTAACAACCGCGGGAGAGTCGACGGAGCGTCTCGCGAATCGGCAACGGAGTCGCTGACTCATTCGGTTGTTTGCGTAACGCAAATACACTTACCTGTGCATATGCCTGTCGCGCTTGCGTATGTTTGTGTGTGTGTGTGTGTATGTATCTATGCCTATGTACCCAGTCATACGTATCTATACATACGTGGCTTATACATGATATATTCTACACATCCTGCGGTTCTGTACATAAAAAAAGCAGCGCGCGCTCGCGATCTTATATTATACCTACACCTTCCTACCCCCCCGGCCTATACGTACTCTATACCTATGTATCGTAAAACAGTAGTCACTTTCAAACGTACATGAACGAATAATTATAACTCACCGCTTTGCGATTCTAGAAGCATCGCGCGACACCGAATAATACACGAATATGTTTGGTAATACACCAAGTGTTCGTTGTTTTCGTTAATTTTTCAAGATTCCATATCATTATCTACGCATATTTGTCCCGAATTTGTGCCCATTTTTTATCGTGCTTTCACATTAAATTCTCCGATACTTGCCCAGGCATTTATGGACCTATATAGATAAGTATATATTTGCATTATAAAATATACAAATATGACACTGCATCTGCAACAGCAGTTAAGAATCGTAGGTGCAATTTTTCGAAATTTAACATCCATACGACTGCACGACTACATTCACTCGTCGTTATTTTCACTTCTGCAATCGAGGTAACGTATAACGTACGCGTATCTGAATAAAGAGTGATAATTTTCACGCTGTTATAACAGGTATAGGAACCCGCTGTATTTCGCAGTACCTATTATACCTACACTATGCCTGTATAGGTATAGGTACAAGGTATAAGAGAGGCAGAGCGCAAGCACGCTGCAGCATCTGGTAGCGAGCGTTGACTGCCTGTCCCTGACCCACATCTCCGAGCTTACCCTTCTAGGTATACCTACGTACAATATCGCGGTGATCCTCTATCCTCTATCCTCTATCGGCTATGCTCCATGCTCCATGCTCCATGCTCCATGCTCCACCGGTGTAACACAAGCGAATGCTAAGTGCGCGAGGCTGCGCTATGGCGAGCCGTAAGTACCAATACCGTAAGTAACGTCTAATGTAAGTATCCCAGGGACAAGGCTTCGTGCAGCAGGCGTGCTCGGGTCGTACGTACGTCGGTTGCTTGTCTTTCCATTATATTACACGAGCTTATAACTAAGTGAGTGAGAACGGGGGCTGTTATCCAAGGCCTCCTCCTCCCTCCCTCTCGTTTCTTTACCTTTATCGCCCGTCCTCGCTCGGCCCTTCCTAGATACGTTGTACCTACCTGTTCGCATCCTTGCCGATCACCGGAATTAATCACGAATAATTATAATTAACGACAACAGGGGTGTGGAAGAAGCGCCGAAAGGAGGTTTATTGTTTCTATATAAGAGACTCCTCTAAGTGCCAGTCTTTTATTCTTTTTTACTATTTCACTATTGCAATTTACCTATGTATAATAGCTCAGGCAGCGATGTGTATAGGTATGTAAAAGTTATACTCACGCAGCTATGTATTCATACATGTGTAATATTTATTATAGTTTCGCAAGGCGAAGAAGTACGTTGACTACAATAGGTGTATATATGTGTATAGGTATAGTATATAGTCGAAAGGCCGCGTTATCATCTTTACACATTTATTATCGTGTTTGTCGATAACTATCGTACCCTGCAAGATTGTTGAGAAAACATTAGCTCGTCGTGAGCACGTACACGTATTATTGTGTACCTATAGTAAGCCTGTTCGAGTGTTGAATGTTAATAATAAAATTCAATATAACTAAAACAAAGATTGAAAAAAAAAAGAAGAAGAAGAAGAAGAAGAAAAAAAGGAAAAGAAATTGAAAGATAAAACAACAAAAATATAAGCAATACGTTGCTTCGAAGTTTACTGAATGCCGTGTGTTATTCTTTACCAAGATATCACGCGAGGGTTTCGAACAAATTTACGGTCGATTACAAACGGCTGGTGTAGCGATCTTTACTGACGCGTTTACACAGCACGTACGTATAATGCACGTATATCGCAATGTTCGTACGTGAGCAAACGAACCGAAATATCTGGGGTCTAAGAATAGTTATACCTTTGTACTGAGTACTTGCTTGTCGCAAGTTTATTTATTCGAGTGTTATTGTAGTACCAACAATCATCGGTGTCTGTACGATGTTTGGCAACTTCAACGAAATTTATTATCGTTTTATTTATCGGATGTCCAAAAATTTTCCACCCTATAATCATACTTCACGCTTCGGATATAGTATATCTATTGTATTGCTCTGCAAACTATCCCAATTTTCGACGCATGCACGTGTGGAAATTAATTTGTAGGCCCAATTTCGGGCGTTTGTATTTAGTCAATGTCGATTCATAAAGTTTTTTTTCATTTGGCTTCATACGTATCTTTAAAATTCGCTCAATAACAGCTCCAATATTAGGCAAAGTTTGACAGCTCATATGGGACGAAATTAAAAATGCGGGACAAGCAATACAGGTCCAATGCCGACAACCAAAGTTGGGCCTATTATAATATAACTAATATTAGCCCAAGTTTGACAGCGAGCAAACGTCGAGTCAAAGAATTGTCGCAGCAAAGAATAATGTGTAAAAAAGCGAATATACTTTGAATCGAAATGCTCCTGTTGAAGTCTGACGACTGACTGTTTGTTGATCGAGTAACCGTACAATTGAGAAGAAACGATTGAACATTTGATGAAAACTGAATACCATATCGGCATCAGCCGTGCTAGGGTACACAAAGGATGCGAACACAACTTCGTTACGTTATTAATAATTATACCCGCAGTGATTTTTTTCGTGTCATAATTGATGGAGAAAATTCGACCTTACAAACAGCCTCTTGTACGACTTGATGGCTGTGATTAATAATAATTAATCTATCAAGATTTATTCGTACAAAAGAAGTTAGATTAGAACTGTTTATTGAAACGATGTTTCATCCTCAAAGGATAAACATCTAACGATGTAAAACGTCCGCGGTTGGCCCACGCTTTGAAATAAAAAAAAAACCACATTTTATAACTCAGATGAGAAACTCCCAGTCCTTTATACTCTTTACTCTTTCGTATAATTGTGCATATATAGATCGTAGATATCATTCACTGTTCCTTCTGTTAACGCGTAATCATCATTTACCTGCCCAAAATCATGACCGTAATCTTGAGCGTTACAAAGACCCCGTTTCTTCGAATCGTGAGTGCGTAGCCTTACCGCTTTCAAGTTTTCTTTAACATTAATTAAGGGTACGGCTACAGGAAGAACAACCTAAATTAATCTTGACATTCATTTTACATTATTATAACCCTGCGGGTCTTAAAAACTGTCTATTTTTTTAATGCACAGACTTCAATTAACCACTGTAACATACTCTACGAAGTCTACATCTAAGTATAATAATATTGTAATATTGAATCAGTGCCACAAGGGTGAGGAACAAGTAAATTCACGAACACGGTTCTGAATTAAGTTAAAGATATTAATATTCCGGTTAAGAATTGAGATTCGATTTATTTCCCCTACGTTACCTCCGTCCATTACTTTATATACAAATTTTCATCAACTTATCCACGAAATTTATATATCGTTATACCTATACACAATTCACAGTCCGATACATCATAAAAAGAAATATAAAAATACAGATTTTATGTAAATCAAGCTTCTCGGCATGAAGCTTACGTTGTTTCAAATATTTATTCTAGCTTTTTGTTATTCTGAACGTTCAGAAAAATCACAAATATTTAATCGAATAAGGAACAACGGTCTAAACAAAAAATTCATTTCTGCATTATCTCATCATTAAATATAGGATGAAATCAAAATTTCACCAGGATATCCGGAGATGACTGCAAGTAAAAGTTGATAACATATAAGGACGGAGTAGTTTTGTAATCGCAAATTACACAGTTAAACAGAGAGAGGTATTGACGAACGAAAGTTCCGATTACAAGGAACCATCGGTTCCTGCCTTACCCATTTACGCGATTAATTTGTAATTAGGTATTGCCTTCCATGTCATCACTCCATTGTTGTTTTCGCATATCATGACAATCAGGTCATTTCTCTAGGATGTAGTTCCCATTTTTTAACGACCGTATCGTTAGTAGTAAAACGCGGACACGCGTGTGTCACTTTGACTAATTGTATTGCAAACGTATAAAAGTTGCCGCAGAGCTCTGGAAATTAAACATTAATTGCATGAATCAGTTGAAGCGAAAATAGGGTGAATATTTTCCACGCTCTATAAGCAGAAATCCGTCATTTCATAAAATATTTTTTCCCGTCTCTCTAACGGTAGCAACGACCTGTACGAATTCACCCGGAAACGCCATAGATTTTGTCGCCTTGATTGCGAGTGCAGAGCGCATAAATCGGCGAAAAAATTAAAACATGACCCACAAAGACCACAAAATAGGAAAGCAACTGTTGCGCTTACCGCACCTTGCGCGATTCGCTGATAACGATTTTGATCTTCGTGCAGGAGCTTCACGCTATGTACGCATATGATATACATTACGTTATACATATACCGTATATTAATACACGAAACCACTCGTGGAAGAGCTGTAGAAAATGAAAGAGAAAGACATCATCAAAAGATAAGTAATATGTGTACAAAAGTAAAAAATCCAAAATGCTCTACTCGTGACGTCATTCAAACGTCAGAGCTATACAGTAGACCGTATAATACGTGAAATCACGTACGTACATACATACATAGTTTTGAGATATTCTTGGCGGACCCGCGGACCTGTTTTCGTGACAGTCACTCCATCAATCACTCAGCAAAGATATAATTAATGATTTCTGATTAAAAGTTGAAAACAGAGTTTTTATCTCGACAATTACCTCACCGATTCAAAGTGCTGCACGTGCCTTTATACATCGATACTTCGTGTATGCGAAGATGCCGTCATGTTCGCAAAATTTGCATGTACGTATACATACTCGTACATATGGCAGTCAGGGCCATTATATGCCTAGTGCACGATGTATAGAATGAACGGCTGCTCATAGTGGTGAAAAAAATTTTCTCATTTTTTCTAAGCGAAAGGCCTCCTTCCGCGACGCTTCGTATCCACCCGATATTATTATACGCAATCCTACGCAAATTTCGACCACCAATAATCCTCGCGCTAACGACTCTACGCCATAATTCGCAGGCATCTATGACCGTAAGCACTGGGCTTGGGTTTTGCGAAATCAAAACGAGAATGCCACGAACTTGCAGGTATTGCACGCTTCAACGCAGTTGAACCTAAGACAGCAGCATAAAAAATATCGGAGGGACGGTAAGCCTGCAGGGAAACTGGAAAGACGCCTATCCACGTATAAAGTTATATCGTACCGCCGTTTCCGGTAAGGATGCCTTTGGGAACATAGCGTCAATGTGTGCAACGTGCTGTACCGACAGATTTCGGGATCTATAGATTTCAAACACAAGTTTCATGCACGGAAAATCACCACGATGTTTCGAATTCATGAATCTAGTCTATGAATTTCAAAAACACAGGCTTTCCGTGTCTGTACAGCACATGTATTGAACAGAAAATTACTGGTTTGCGTTCAAGTAAATTTCCCCGTCAACATTACAACCTACCCATCGTTGAATGAAAAAAGAAAGTATACCTAAGCTGTGAAAACTGGTTTTCTTGCCCAATCGGCCGAATTGAATTGACCAATTTCGCATGCAGCTGACTCATACGAAACCTGCACGTGTAGCACATGTCCATGTAATTGACTATGTATTGCGGATTAAATTTGTACATTTTTAAACATCGATTTATAGATTTCCGGTTTCCGGTTCACTGAGAACAATAGGTCACCGTCTACCTTCGCATTGTCTATAATAACGAGAACGCGGCTTCGATCGAGATTTTACAACTCGACAGTCTCTATTGTGTTGTGCGGCACACGCTCGCCCTTTACCGGTGTGCATATGTGTACAGACACAATGGCCATGTGCCCGGTGTACACATGTGTGTGTGTGTGTGTATATTATACATATATACAGGCCTCTGACAGCGTCGCGCGAAGCTATTACAGCTGTGTGTTATACATAGATTAGAGTACGTGTAGGGTAAGTTCGAGAACGTTCTAGGACATTTATGTATACATGTACGTATGTACATACGTATTATTTTATGTAATGCCGCTGTAGTGACAAGTTGATCCGTCGAAAATAATCGGAGAATCGCACAGTTTCTCGAAAAATATTTACACTTGAAAGAGCAACGAGTGATAAACTTTGTTAATTGAAAGAGCACATAAGAGGCTATAATATAACGCGATATGAGATAACCGTGCACATAATACTCCGTATTTAAACAGCAATTCCGATTACAGACGTATACGGTATAAGATTTGCGCTTATATATTGCGATACGCGCAGTCTGTTTTAGGTGAATCAGCGCCGCTAATTAATCGTTGGAAGACTCTCTGACATTGAGACCATAAAGACGATAAATTTCAACGAATTTCAAATATTGTACGCTCGAGGTGCAGGTGAGCGAAGATCGCAATGGGCTGCGATACCCGACATCTAAAGAACGACGTTGTAATATCCACTGCTTCTGAATTTCTACACAACCGAGAATACCAGCCTCGGTGTATTTCAACGCTACGTATTATTTCCAAGACGTTTAATTTATTAAAATCTATTCAAACTGTTCGTGTAGGCCAGTATAAGATAATCTGAACAAGGTAACCGCATCATCTCTACCGTAAACCATTTCCTAGGTTTACCAGACTCCAGAGCTTGTGCATCGCTGTTCTCCGCGTCGTAAATTTCTGTATACAATTAGAAGAACGGAAGTAAAAATAGAAAAATAGAAGTTGAGATTAAAATATCGAGTTTTCCTTCCGAGCGATGTTTGGAATATGTGCAGATCGATCGCTTTTGCCAATGAATAGACCATACGAGTTTAATACCTAAATTGTTTCGAACACCTCAAAAAATTGCTCTAAATAACGAGTTATATGTGCACATGCGTGTGATGTATGTATGTATGCACTAATACCAATATAATACTCGTACATTGGCTCGGAAGAGGTGAGTTTGAAGAACTCGGTAACGAATATTGTTTGAAAAGCAACGGTTGAATGAAAAACGGCATGGATTACACGCTGAACTTAATACCTATATGAGCAATGTTAATTATTTTTAACTCTTTCTGTGGTACCAAGTTACGAGACCTCATCAATTATGCAATACAAAACCCATCGTAACTTATACAATTCATGGTACCTATGTACGGATTATTTATAGAAGCTAATGTGTCACGTTATTTTTCATTGTTTAAAGTGTCGCGTAGCGTATTGACAATCATTGCAGCGATTGAATTGCATACCTAACATTATAATATAATTATGTAGGTGGTGAGGAGCTGAAGGTGATAAGGTATAAATAAAATCTGAGACGTGTAATTTATTATTAAACTTTGTTTATTTTTGTCACTCCTACTGTAAATATTACAAATTAGAAATAACATCACATATATGTAATATATATATGTATACAGTACTAAATACGAAAGATATTGCGAAGAGTCAAGTGATACTAGACCTATAATGTATGTTTAGAAAATTGGATGCGATCGGATTACACCAAATCGGAAAATTCTACCGGTTTTAACCGATGACATTTATTCAAATATTAGATACTATTGTGGCCCGCGTTATAGCTCTGCCTCTATTCATTTCTCTCTCTCTCTCAACTTTTATTCATATTGATACGCGTGAGATCGTGTTGTTGTCTCTTTGGTGTTTTAGCGAAGTATTTTTCTGCCCGTTAACCATTTGGACGAAAAAATATTTCTCTAAGACCCCATTAACTTATGATGACTGCTTCAACTGAGTTCTTTCGACAAGGAGAAACAGAAATTTGGTTAAGATACAATACTGTCATGAACTGTGTTATCTATTATTCTAGTACCAATACTTCAAGATATCCGTCAAGAAAAAAAACGAGAAAAATGGAAACAAAAAAAATTGCGAAAATTATATACGTATTTACATAAGTTAATTAGAAGTGCAACGCGAAATTATGCTTCAGTGTCTTTCGCTCGTCATAACGACCATCGCCAAACACGGAAGCTTGTAACCACGACTTATACAAAATTATCAAAGAGCCTGCAAATGCGTACAGAAGTTCGATTCAAATACCCGGAAGATTTTACTTTCTCTTTCTCTCTCGGTCTCGGTCTCTCTGCGCGAGAGAATTCGGTTCTGTCGGTTTTAATACCCGTAAATCTTACCGAAGGTTTTACGGGTATATATAAACCTCCATTTAAACCTGTACACATTTAGGTGAACCGAAGACACAATCGCGCAGGAGTCATTGTCCAGAAATTGTCGTTACAAACATCATTCCGCATCTGTGCGTGCTATGCAGATATAAATACTTTATCGTAATATCGTTGTGTGAAAAATTAAATATTTTACATACATATATATATTCTTAAATATATACGTATATATGTAGATATATATTTTATAATTTGTTGTATTATTTTTTTCATCTTTTATTTGTATTTTTTGTTATTATCTTCATAGAATTTTTAACTCAGTATAAAATATAGACAATAGCATTCTATAATCTGTTTCTAGATAATCATAATAATGATATAAGATCACATATATTGAAATTCGGAGGCCATCCGTCTGATTTGATAAATTTTAACCAATCAAATAGACGAGGCACCACAATGGCCAGCTGTTAGAATCATGTACGGTATTTTGCATGCCCTCAACGACCACAGTCGTTCGAACATTTGACTTCAAATTTACTATTGATTTTCCATTCGGTCCTATGTAGAATAGATGCAAGTAACGAATTTAATTTTTTTCTTCTTCATATTTACTTTTTTTTATTGCTTCAAATGGCATACTGACAGCCGCATATTCATCGCACAGCTCCGAAATTAGCAGGAGAAAAAAAAACCTTAAAACTTATATTAATCACACTTGCTTTTTTTAATATCACAATACCACCAACGGGTCGGTATTACCTTTCCCTACGGCGGATAATATATAAAAAAAATCGAGATTATCGTAATAAGTGTAAAAAAAATATTTGAAAAAAAAAAGGAAAGAAAAACATCTAAACAAAGCATTCGTTCGTTCGTTCGTTCGTCCGCTCGCTCGCTCGCTCGATCGATCGATCGAAACACCTCAAAATTATTTTTTTGACACTGGTTCGTTTAATTGAATCCACAGGTACGGTTTTAAAAACTACGCTAAGGACAGTCGTTTACACGTATAAATGAAAAGTAGAAAAGAATGAAAACAAAAAATTATTAAACACTCTACGATCACTGACATGATTCACGGAAAAAAAAAAGAAGAAAAAAATGAGAAAAACAAACCAAGAAACGAAACGAGAAAATTGGACAAGTCCGTGATTTGGAAAAACAATATGAATTGCGCGAAATTGTGAATGTGGATGATTTGTAGCAGCCGGTAAAAGATTATACAACTTTTATCAGAATGAACGATAGATATCATGGTCCACGACCTGCACTTGAAGTAACTAAACCTAGCCTACTTAGACGACTAATATATATATATAATAAAACATCACTTTTACACTACATATCACGTGAAATTTGTTAAAAGTCTTAATGATGCATCTTCCTTAACGAAGACATTATACCTCTTCTCAGAAGAGCTGACGCTACTACTATAATTTGTTTTCTCTATCACAATATATTCCTACTATTAGATTAAATATGTTTCCGATACATTGCAGCTGATCATCTCTCCCGGTTTCATATCGATTAATCAAAACATATTCAAAATGTGTTACCTCACAACGACGATGGTTTTAAAATCCTAACCATAGCAATATTATAAGACAATTTTCAAAATTTTTATGTACCATTAAATATTCCAGCTGCAGTCTCTCCTCTCTCAGTTTTTGTATCTTCTATTTATGGACCTCTGCGTGGTTATTACTCGCTGCCCGTGAGGATAAGAAGACCTTCCAACAGTTGGAGATGTGTGGGCTGTATCAAAGAGTGTCCATACCAACTGGCACGTGTTAAGTTTGTGATCCGTTGTTAATGTATTCTCACTCATTGAGAAGTTGTTCATTTCACTCATTTGAATCAACAACGGGCTCAATGGTCTTGCTGGTAAGATCGGTACAGCTTCTTTTTTTCCAGAGTGAAATCTCTGCTAATCATTATTGTTCCACCACGAGTAAGATTTCTGTAAAAAAGAAAAGCAAAATCTCCCGTCAGTCAAAAATTTCCAACATCAGCAACCAATTTCTAAATTCGGTCCAAACCATATTTTCTTGAAACCCTATTTTTCATCAAAATTAATTGTACTCACTTGAGAAATTGTGGCAGCAGAATATGCCATGAGGTGTGATCTTGTTTGAGAGTTAGGTAGAGCTCAAACGTGGAAATCGCACTGGGGTCGCACTGCACTCTGGAAAGCTTTCGGCAAAAGCTGTCATTTTCGAAGCTTATGAATAACGTGCAGCCTCTGTAACAAAAATGAACAATTTTGTTAAATTATATGAATTCCGACGAGGATTGAAGTCGACAAGCAAGCAATGTCAATGCTGTTAAGAGTCTTGAAAATGTGGAAAAATCTGTCTAAATACCTAAGACCACAAGGCTCGTTCTCAGCCATGGCGAGCACTTCTCCTGCAATTCTGGGAAGAAGATCAGCAGGCAGTAAGACTTCGCCGCAAGCGAGCTGGGCATGTTTAGCTGCCCTGAGTTCAACCTCCAATCGCCTTGCCAACGCCTGGCAAGCACCATCCAACTCTTCAGTAGCATATCCAGCTGTAAATAGAGGAAAATGAACTTTCGTTAGTTGGGTGGTAAATAATTTTTATTAAACAAAATGAATAAACCCGAATTATTACAGAGAAAGTCTACAATAATCTATAAACTTTAAGAATCGTATTTCTTGTTCAGTGTGTTAAATCTATTCGAAACTGAGAACCGTTTTTTACACTACAAAACGAGTTTTCGTGGTTCTTTGTTAAACACGTTTCAATTTTTTTTTACTCTTTAACATCAATAGCATTTATTCTCGACCTTTCTGAACTCCAAATTAAAACTAAGCACTAAGTTTCAATTGATAAATAAGAATACGCCACACATCTACATGAAGCAATATAGACCGGATCGCCGGGACGTTAGAAGGTCGGATAAACGTGATGCAACAACTCGTCAGTTTACGCAGAGTAAGAATATAAACACTTTCGAGGGTACTTGAAATGAAAATTTCGAATAAAATCTGATATGACCCTTTGCGAGTTTGTTTGAGATCGTTAATTATCGCGCGACATGACATTTTTATTGAATTTATTGTACTACAGCTGAGATCCTTAGCGAGATCAGCTGTGCGCTAGCCGGAGAGAAAGGAACCGTTGGAACTGCGGCGCTGAAGACGGAGAAGAAAACCCGTAGTTCGGATTTCGCATCACATTTCAAGCTTAGAGATTTTCTATTACGATAGGAAAAATGAGCCGTAGGTACGTCCGAGGAGAAAAAAAACATGGGAACAAAATATCACGTCGCGATTGTCTGGTAGTTACGTACGTACCTCTGTTGTTGCTGAAATTCACATTCACCGGACACGGTAGCACCTCCATTTCAAATTGAAAAAGGTATTTCTCTTATAAACACAGTTTTATAAAAGAAAAAGAAAACCACTACTGTTGGTAATCTGGTGATGAAGAAGGAGAGGAAAATGTTCTGGTCAGTTCAACGGAACAAAAGATTACGTTAAATGAGCCGGCGAAGCTTTAGAGAAGCTACACAACCATCACTTGCTCGTCGTTCAAACAACTGATTCGCCGGCACAGATGACGCGGTTTATATACCGGCCGCTCCCCCTCTTTCGTCCCCCACCAAATCGCCTAGCAACACCGGCTACGTGATGTCGCGCTCGCCTCGCACTTTGCTTTCGAGAAATGTCGTTCGTAGTCGGTTTTCCTCGGGTTCCAGGGAGGCTCGCCCATGCCCATCGCCCTACTAGTTTCCTGGCAATATGGGAATATGTACGCTTTTTCATTTCGTACGATAACTTACAATATTCTCGACAATAATGCCTTTCCAATGTCGTACGAATTCACAATTTGGCAGGTCGCACGCTACCGGCAGAGAGCCACGAATCAGTCTAACGATGCGATCATTCAACGTAACTTAGATAAGCGAGCGAGCCGCGATGAACACCTGAAAGTGACGATCTGTGTCATTTTCACGGCTGTAAATTCTGAGCGAGCTGTTTCTTTGTTTGCTGTGGCTCGATATACCTACATCGGTTCGTGTATTAAATCCTACGCGCACGCTCTGTGACAGAAATTTCTACTGCAATAACGATTTAGGATTACGAACTCTCCAACTTTCTTTCATCATCCCCCAGCCTTACTTGCTAGCCCTTATTTCATTGTCAGTAGAAAAGCAAGCGATCGGCTGTTGTTAGAATTGACGTGTAATTTTTTCTTTATAATTCTATTCTATCGCCTGGAGCACACATGTGCTGGGTACGACACGTTTTCCGTACTCACGTATAATATAGATATTATAAAATATACGTCTATCTATGTACAGACCCTTACGATGATGCTGACACGTTCAAGGCCATCGGTGTAATCTGCTGCCACTTGTTCAACATGGGAAACCAATTCGAACGGTGGCCTTGAATGTGTCAGAATCAATCTAAGGGTCCGTACAACGATTGCGGAGTGTTTCATTGTTCAAATCGTATATACATACATCCATGCACGCATACCCGTACGATTGCATTATACAAATGGTGTTCTATGTACGGTAAATACTTATGTATGCCGGTGTTACAGCTGTACATAGATCTACGACCGGTTCTTTCAATTCAGCACCGATTCTGACTAATCGCAACTCCGGTACAATATAGAATTGAAAATCGCTAAATCTGGCTTCATCACGCGAATGTTGTAGTGCGCCGTCATCACTTGTACATAATATTACCATACAAGTATCTCGTATCGATCGGTACATACTAATGAGGTGATATTCTGTTTGTTAAAACCTTCAAAAATTCTTCATCGCGAATTTCAATGAACCTGATATGGACTTCAAGTGTTGCGCAAAGTTTGAAAAATTGGCCAACCTCGGTAAACATGACTTAATTTTTCTCATTATTGCGGAGGGTTTCCAGCTCTTCTAAGATATTATAGAAGCTGTTAGCTCCGAAACGGTCTCCCTCCCAGGAAGTCGTCGTATTCGGCAACAAGTCGAGACCGGTCTCAGCATGCGGTGATCTCGTTTGTGCTCGCACACTCTTGCGGTTCTGCCTCGCTCCGTGGTATAATAATAATAATAACGATAATAACCGTAGAGTCTATCGTTTCTGTACTTAAAACTTGAGCATCTCTGCAGGATTTTATTGAGTGAAAATATTGTCTAGCACTTGGAATGCTTTTGCGAAAAACAGTTTTCTTGTCATTTAGTCAACCATATAGGTTCATTTGTTTGAACCAAAGTCATCTATCCACGTACTCACATTTCATATAATAATATCCCAGAAACCTGTAATCTTACTGTGGTTATTGATTTTCTTGTACATACGAAACCTTGCTGATTACGTGTCGTTTAAAATGACTTAGATCAATAAGAAATTCATCACTATTTGAACAATCGTTGATCGGGAATATTGAATTTTAATCATTTTGTGTAAGCTCATGGTCGCATGCTACGCTACGCACACACATAGTGTGATTAATGCTATACTCGATGCTTCCTCTTTGTTACACCCATTTCATTCATTCGTACGTACGTATTTCTGTATGCACCAAATGAATTACCGATACGAAGAATAAAGGTATTCGTCACCATCCACAAGCTGCAGAGAGCTAGCATGAAAAAGCAGAACCAGATAAAACAATAAAGACGTGCCAGAACTTTGTAGGCGCAAGCTAGGTATGGTATTGCGTAAAAATTTTTACCGGAACTAACGCGGATACTTGACACACCGCATCCCAACGGCTCGTCAACTTGATCGCTTTGTTGCATCAGATTTCGCTTTTTCACGCCGAAGGCCAAGTTGAAGGAGGTGACTCACGCAAAGCAACGTAAACGCTCCACTACATTGCCACAATTTTGATAATATCATCGGAAGTAGCGGTTTTAATTTCTACGAATTTCCAATGATACGTAACGTCGTATGACGCGATGCGCCTAATCACACAAATTCATAGATATTTATTTCATTATGTATACCTAATCTACACGTATGTATTTCTACAAACGAGCAGTCATTTATTCTTCATTACGAATTTTCTGGAACATATTATACTAAAATCGATTGTACTTATAAACAGCCGCAGAAAATATATTTTGAAAGTCAGGCCTGCAGGCAGTCAATCTATCAAATTTCCTCACCCCTCTACGGCCTATAGGCATGAGATATATTATTTTTTGTTGTTCCTTTTTCCTTTTATTTTCTGAACGAGACGTCAAATAAATCCTCGCAAGGTTGAGGTCAGTGACTACCTGAAATGATGCAAGGATATCAATGGGGTGAAAACCTGGGAAGCAAGAACCACTGCTAACTGTAACTATAATATTAGAGGACTTGACTCTGGTTTCTAAAGCTTCGCACCGTGTGTAACGCATTTGTTGCCGGTCTTGTAGCAAGTTTTCAGAATTATATGTGTACGTATATTACATATGATGTGCATAGGGTTACTATCAAGCGTTTGTTGTAAACGTAATTGCTGTTTGTCTCTGTTAAGTGTGACCAAACTGACTACGTGCTCTTATGCAGGTATTCGCCTTGACAGATATACGTAAATAACAGTTTTAGCGATCGTTTTTTATACCTACTATCACTTGTTCGTGAAATACATAGATTGCTCATTTCTTGTCCCTTATATTTATCTGTACAGTATACATGCATAAAAGGGTGTATTTATAGCTACAACAATTAATGGCGACGACAAAATTACGAATAATTATGTATTAGGATATATATATATAAGTAAGAATGCCAGAAAGAAGGTGAAGAGTTCGAATGTGTGGATCGGATTAGCATTCCCACTTTTTGTATGCTTTTTGTACGTTAGCCGTATCATGCATAAACAAAAAAATATAAAAAATTGATTACCGGGAACTCAGGCAATTCCAACGAACTACGTGACTAAATGAGCACATAAAGCATCGGCAACGTAATTAATAGAGATTGAGCAAATCGTCTATAATGGTGAAAAAAATAATATTCATGAGTTCGATTAGTTGCCGTCTATATATGACTTAGTAGTTAGGACAAAAAATATGGGCTTTTACTTCATTTTACTCAGACAGAAATCAATTAGCGTCTTTTGTTTTTCATAATAAAAATTCGTTGGTCAATAGTTAGAATGCGATGAGTGCAGAGTTGTGAATAAATTTAAAGTGCAAATCTATGCAAATCCGCATTTTTAAAAGACTTCATCAACCACACATAAACACATACTTCGTACCATTGTCAAGCATCTCATTTTATGACAAGAAACTCCATGGTTACACCATTCTAGTTTCTCATTTGTATTCGTTAATATTTTCGAGAACCGATTGTTCGGATTACCATTATTTCTGCAATTCATTTGAGGCGCAATCAACCAGTCGAACCAAATAATTAACGAGCCTTGAGGCAGAATCGGACATGCAAAAGTTCTTTGAATGTCGTCGGTGTTGTGCATCAGCTGGGTAACCGGGGGACCAGCTGTGGATACAGCTGATGAGGTGACATTGAAAGTAAGACCAGTTGATCGCGACATCCTTTGAATTCGTGGCGAACTACTCAGGCCAGCCGAACTCATACCTGATCACGGTAATAATATTTGTTAACGAATATTCTGTTACAGAATATGTAGCAAAGTAGTTCTTTCCACTTAACCACGGCAACTTGTAAAATATTTTCAACCTCATCATTATCTACAGTGATTCGAACTACTCCATCAGCAAAAGATGTATAAAGTATATGACTTGTTTATTTCGTCGAGACGTGACGCGCGATGAATGACTTTTACTTTTAAATCTAATTCTATCGAAACATATCTTATATCAACGCAAGACCGAAGATGAGGTCGGCCGCTTGTTCCCCTAGATTATTTTGTTGATTCCAAGTAAACAATTTTGGTCCCAGTCAACTGTCAACGATTGTAGAAGATACACTTGATGCCACCTATTGATAGGCCAGTTCTTTAACTACTCCATTACAGCCGATACTACAGAATACAAACCGTCGTGTACACCCTCAGAGCCGCTATCTATCTCCCAAAATGTCTGCGCTATGTGACGTGTAGTCCGTGTAGTTTACATCGAACGGTGCAAATTTAAAAAAACATGGAATATTTCAAAAGTGGGCTAAAATCTGTTCTCGGTGCACCTCCACCCGGGAACCAGCCGTCCGGTGCTGACACTGTAAGTATTTTATAAATATTTTTCAGTGTCGTAGATACGAAACACTTAGCCAATATGTGCTGTCAAATTTTCACATTTATTCGTTTGTAATCTTGTCGTTTTTCGAGTCACCCGGTTTCCATGTAATTTTCCCCGTGGTCCACGTGATAAGATCTTGAGCTTCGATTGAACATCATGAAACAAGAATTCTTAAAAGGTTTTTTTAACGACTGTCTGCTATTCGTTACAGTACATTTATTAGTTATATTGTCACATTTATTCATTCATAATCTTTTCGTTTTTCGAGGCACCTGGTTTCCAAGTAATTTTCTCCTTGGGTTCACGTGATAAGATCTTGAGCTTCGATTGAACATCACGAGAGAAGATTATTTAAAAAGCTGTTGTAACGACTGTCCGCTATTTGTTACAGTACAACCTATGCCGTCCAACCATTGCAACAATCATTTATCGTTTGGAAATTTTCTCACTCAACTAGTTAATAGGTTTTACTTTCATCTGAAGTTTCTTAACGAACGTGCAGCTGAAAATCAACATATTTCATGTAATTTCTGTTATCTAAATGTGTCTTAATACATATCGAAACTTATAACTTCTGTCTATTTACAACACAGCTAAAGAATGAGTAGTAATGTTCATATCAAGCATAGATCGTAAACCTTCATACGGATTACCCACTAACGTTATTCAAGTTGTCGATAGAAGTGAATTATATTTTTTCCATTGATTTCGAAAAATTTGTCATTTCTCTTCTGAACACAGGTAGAACGTCTAGTGGATCGATTGCAATCGTCAAGTTTGCTGGACGATAGACGAGATGCGTGCCGTGCTTTAAAAGCACTTTCAAGAACGTATCGTCTGGAGGTTGGCACACAGGCCATGGATGCACTTAGGCAAGTGCTGGAGATGGATAGAACAGATTGTGAGATTGTTGGTTTAGCAATGGATACTTTGTGCAATATTACAAGTCCTGAAACGTTTGAGGCTGAAGGTAAGAGATAAAACTAAATAAATGATTATCCATTGAGATTCTATGCAAACTTATGTAACTGCACTTCTTTATTTTATACATTTTTATTTTCAGTTGAAAACTATGGGCCCAAGAACAAAATCGGAGAACAATTTACAGAAATATTTATCAAACAATCCGACAGCACTACTCAAGTTTTAGCATTTTTAGAGGAATTTGATTTTAGAGTTCGGTGGCCAGCCCTCAAGCTCCTGACGCATTTATTAGGTAACCGACCAAAGGACATTCAAGAAATAATTCTTGTCAGTCCATTGGGAGTTTCAAAATTAATGGATCTCCTCAGTGACAGCAGAGAGGTGATACGCAATGATGTAAGTGTACTTTTATTATCCTGATATTCAGATTTGCACAAGTTACATCGTTATGTTTACATGGTGACCTAGGACTATCGGCCCATAGGCTATCAACATGTTCCTCCTGAAAATCTGCATTGAAACATCTTTTACCTTTGATAGAAAATTCATGGTTTGCGAATTACAGCGAAATTGGCTAATCTGGTAGCATCCAGTATGATTAGAGAAATAAAAAATGTTTCAGTCGCAGAGTTTCACATAAACTACATTGTTATCCTATGGACCCATAGTCTTGGGTCGCCCTGTATATTAATATCATTAACTTCGACACTACAAACTCTTTTCAATTCACAGGCGTTATTGCTGCTGATACAATTAACTAAAGGTAATGCAAATATCCAAAAGATTGTCGCCTTCGAAAATGCATTTGATCGTATTTTCGATGTAATATCCCAAGAAGGTTCAGCAGACGGTGGTATTGTGGTCCAAGACTGTTTGTTGCTAATGTTAAATCTACTACGAGGAAACATCAGTAATCAAAACTTTTTCAAGGAAGGTAAAGTGTTGCAACTTACTTCAAGTCGTAAGGTTTTCAATATTTATTTATTAATTTATTTATTTTTTAGATTTTTTTCCCAGTCTACAAAAAAATAGACTTCTCTTAACTTCAGATTTTTTAATTATCACTGTTCTAACAGGAAGCTACATACAGAGATTGACACCTATGTTTGATTTGCCACCGGAAACTGATGAGAATCCATTAAGTGGTTGGAGTCCTCAAAAAGTTTGCAATGTACATTGTATGGTACAAGTTATTAGGGCATTAGTTGCTCCCGGTGGTCCAGCACAGGTAATTACTGATAGACTTGAACCAAAAAGACATGTATAATCTTTATCAGAACGACACCAAAAAATTCGTCATTGCATTATAAAATAATTAGATGTTTTTTAGGATAATTACGTGTCTTAATCAAAGTTTAGTGCTCAATGTTTTTCGAAAAAAAATCTCGTAGCTCTTGCTCATGTTTTTTACCAAAATTTCGATCAATTTTATAAACTGCGCTAGAATAAGAGGTTTTACAAGCTGTGTTGAGGTATAATTTCAACATGAAACGATTGTGCCTGGTTCCGAACCGATGAGACAATACGTTCAACAGTTATGGTTAAAAAACCTAGTAAATCCACATTATGTCTTCGGTAAGAAATATCAAGTTCTTGGAGAATGCTAAAGAAATAGGAGATTAAGAATTAGCTTACGATTGAGCATCATATATAGACTTTTTCACTTACTCTTAATTATTGCCTGCGAAGCACATAATTTCTGCATTAATCGATTTCCTAAATTATTTTTATTTAATCGATTTCTAAGAGTCCTCTGCTACTGTGACGTCATCTCTTATATAACTCTGATAATATTATTCACATGCCGGAGGGTTATTTCAAGTGATACAATATCATAACATTGTGAAGGAATGATTAAGTCGTGTTATTTTTATGAATATTAACCGTGTTTCAAGGCGACAGCAGCTTGTCAACGGACGATGAGGGCATGTGGTCTACTTCAAGCTTTGTGCGATATATTAATGGCCAGTGGAGTTCCTGCTGATGTGTTGACAGAAACTATAAGTGCAGTCGCTGAAGTTATCAGAGGGAATACAAGCAATCAGGAGTTTTTAGCTAGCGTTATGGCCCCTAGCAGTCCTCCTAGGTAAGCATCCCATAATTACATACGAAGTTAATCTCTGCGATTAAAATGCCATCAACGAATTGCGTCTAATTGAAAGATAATGATTCCTGTGTAATTTTTTTCCTAAATGTATTTATACCTTGTCAGGTAGTCACAGAATAGTATTCAAACATATGGTACTCAGGAGATGTGTCTGCTAATCGGAATATGCTTTTTTCTATCTAGTCTATTCAATTTTCTATTTTCCACAGACCTGCTATAGTGGTTTTGCTAATGTCAATGGTGAATGAAAAGCAACCATTTGTCCTACGCTGTTCCGTGCTTTATTGTTTCCAATGTTTTCTGTATAAAAATGAAGTAGGACAGACGCAACTTATCCAGACACTCTTACCCCAGGGTAACGAAGCAGCATCTCTCACAACAGGTATAAATTCATTTATAACGTACGGAAAATGTATGTTCCAATCAATATTGGCACAATTCGTTTGAGCATACATTTTTTTAATAATTTGTCGTCCATTCCTTAATAGGACAACTTTTGTGTGGTGGCCTATTTTCGTTGGATCCCTTATCAAATTGGTTTTCGGCAGTGGCTCTATCTCATGCCCTAATCGACAATACGATCCAAAAAGAGCAATTGTTAAGGGTACTTCTTGCTACAAATATTGGCAAGCCACCTGTTACATTGATGCAGCAATGTGTGATGCTTCTTCAACAAGGAAATAAGACCCAATGTAAACTGGGGCTTTTAATGCTGCTTTGCAGATGGGTGTCACACTGCCCACCTGCTGTAAAAGCATTTTTAACTATAGAATCTTCAGTCGCTTACTTGACCGCACTTCTGTCTTCTCAAGAAAATACTGACGATTTGCAGGAGACACTGCTTCAAAGTATGTGCGCTTTATTACTAGGCTTATGCGTACACTTTAATGATGACAGTGTGCCTAATTATACAAAGGTACTGTAGAAGGTTTTAAATATTCACCACAATTCACACTATTTTTATGAGCACGCTATGACAGTTGAATGTTAATTGACACGATTAAGTAAGTATATTTGCATGTTTTAGGAAAAGTTATGCCATTTGATAGAAAATCGACTTGGATTGGAAAGATTTCAGGATGCTATCGGAGGAATCACCAGACATGAAATTTACTCCAGAACTCTTAAACATCCTCAGCCTTCAACAAAAGATCCGTCTGAATTACTTCTAGACCATGAGTTTTGTAGATTACTGAAAATTTTGGAAGGTAATATGATTCCACGTAGTTCTTTGTTCGTAAATGACGAATGTAAAACAATATCGAATTTAATATAATCTACATAGGAGTAGTAGTGAAGTCTGTACAAGATGGAAGTAATCCACAGGAGGGCAATTATCCTACATCTACATTGTCGCCATCTGATTCTGCTCTTGTGTCACAATATAAAGAGCTTATCAGGGAGCAGGATGCACAGATCCACCGACTTAATCAGACGAACGAAACTTTGGCTAGAGAAAAAAGAGAATTGGAGGTACATGTTGGTTGTTGACGTATTAGGGTGGTGCAAAAAAAAAGAACTCTCTTTTTCCGTAAACATCGGTAGTTTTCACATGATTGTAATGTGTGTTGTAATGATAACTATATTTTGTTATAGAGTTTTGGAAAGCTTGAAAAACCAGCTTCAAGGATCTATGCATAAATGTAAAGAATGTTTAATAGCTTACGAGTACTTTAACTTCTAACGAAAAGTCAAATTTTCCCATGTTGATTGAATGGGAAATAAAAGTTAAATTAGCGACCTATTAGAGTTGAGCTACAGAGCTCATCTTTGGGAGGATGGTTTTTCTATGAAACACTAACATTTGAGGGGGTAAGAGCGAAAAAAACACAACTTTTTTTTAAACCACCCTAATATAGATATACATGTGAATGCATATGTGTGCATATGTATAGGAATTTTATGCAGCATAATCATGACTTGTACCTTTTATCCTCATTTACAGACCCAAGTATACGAGCTACAGACTTCCATCAGTCATTTGAGAGACCAGAATTTAGTTCTACGTGCAGCTCAAACAAATCTAACAGAAGCCAAAGAGTTTGTGCCATCTGTAGATACTATTGATCTTACAAATGTAGAATTGGAGAAATATAAAAATACGGTTCGAGATTTGGAAAACAGGCTAGCCGAATGCACGTTGAATTTGCAAAAACAAGAACGGAAAGAATCTAATTCAAATAACAGTGAATACGAACATTTATTGAAGGAAAAAGCATTAGAACTTGAAAAAATGAGAAAAGATCAGGAAAATTTGCTAGAACTTTTAACAGAACAAGATAGCAAACTGATGCAATATAAAGAGAAACTGGTTGCGCTAGGTGAAAAAGTATGTTTCAAGTACGACTTTCTTACTTGTCCTCGAGAAAATATATCAAGAAGTTATGGTATTTTTACTACAACTGTGTAACATTTTTTTCCAGATCGAATCAGACGAAAGTTCAGGAGAACTCGATACCGACGAACAGCCAGAATCCAGTAATTAGAATAGTACCGACGAATGTTTAATTTAATCGCGGGAATAAATTTCAGATCCAAAATGGGAGAATTAATCATTATTTATGGCATCATCTCTTCTCCATTTAAAACTATATAATTTAATCACGATTACCTTGATCAGAGTATTTTTTATCAATTACCATATTCGTTAATTGGTCGCGTAATTCCATTCGTATCTTTACAACGTTAAATATATATTGTATACTTGTAAACTATTACACAACAAATTTATTGTACTATTCTGGTTTGATCAGTTGTTAGGAATTTGGTAGCTATGGCACCGGGTTTATGAAGCAAATGTTTGGAACTTATCATTGGTAAGAGATCTTATTTATGTTCTTCAATCATTTTGATAAATCTCATGTTTAACGAGGGCGCCATACGTACATTCACTTACTAAGAGTTCCATGTTCTAGACATATCCTCATGAAGAAATATCGTAATGGAAAAAACGTTCCATTTTTCAAAACGTTTCATGTTCGCTAAATTTGGTTTTAGGAAATTTGGAAACCAAGACTCATATTGTCCTCATTCCAGACACGTCAAAGAAGTTTTTGCAGTAAAATAAATCTTGGATACATGCAGTAAAATTCCATTTCTATGTGGGTGTATATTGACATAAATATGAAATGCATAAGGATAATTTAAAAATCTATGATATAAATTTCTCAACTATTAGGATCTCTGGTGTAGAATTCTGTTACAACCATGTTGAAATTCATGTTGATTACTTTGTTCTCTATTTCTTGCATGTGGTTGACAGTAATAATAAGACTATTCACATGGTAATTTAATTTTATTATAACAGAATCCTATACTATATACATAAATAAGTCAAGCTAAGTTTATAACTATGCCTGACGCTGCTTAATAACAGCTTGCACGCATTTAGCCATTGTTGGTGATGCACGCGACACTACGTCGGTCATAAAGAATTCATCTAATGTCTTCTGTTTTAGTTGAAGTGGATCTGATGCGAAACTTCCAGTTTTCTGAAAATAATCGACTAATTTGAACATTTGCTTTCACATTTTGTTATTTTTTTTCAAGTGTAAAACTGAATAATTAACGTACCTTAGCTAGTTCGAGAGCCTGGGCGAAATAATTTGCGGGTTCAATATCACCATACCTAACAAGATGTGGGGCCACTTGCTCTAGTCTGCCACGGACATCGTGGATGGTATCGTAAGGAAGTCGGACCCCGACGAACTATTGATTTTAGATAGATGTTAAAGAATTATTTAATTTTCTTTTTTTAATCGACGAATATTCTAGTATTACAAAGTGACTACCTCAGACAGTGCTCTGATAATTTTCCAATCTGGGCGTGCCATTCCTGGTGGATTAACTGCAGTACCAGTCTGTTGAGCCCGGCCCTCTGTATTCACGTAACTCCCATTCTTCTCTGTATAAGCAGCTCCGGGTAAAACAACATCTGCGATACATGCTCCTTGATCACCATGGCTTCCTGGGAACAAAAACAATGATGATCTCTTGCCACTTTGATAATCAATTCGCGTGAAAAATACAAATGGAAAAATGCGTAATATGGATAATAGATATAAAGTACTGACCAAGATAAATGATAAAGGTGTTTGGAAAGTCTTCTCTTTTTATATCTGCATCATCTGCTCCTAATAGGAAAAGAACTTGGGGATTTTGGGCTTTAATTTCTGCCAGATTAGATCCGTAGCCAAGATCCAGGGCAGCGACTTGAGAAGCATTGCTATGAAGTACATTTAATACTTTCCAATTTTCCGGGGCCTGTAATGCATTTAAAAAATATATTCTTGTGAAAACAATTTCGTAGGAACAATAACTTTTAAACAAATTTTAAAACTGAAAGTACTGTACCTGAACGGTCTTCCCCAAGGAAGCTGCCAATGCCTGCGTTTCTGCAAGGATCTTGCTGCCGTCATTGCGGCCAAGCTGTTCTGCACCTAATATTATGAGTGGTGACTTCGCATTTTTTAATGTAGCACAAAATGGATGAGTACCGTTTTTCAATTGGGAGATCACTTCAGCAGAATCACCAAGATGCTGAAATTCATAATAAATGGTAGTAGATTTGAAAACAAATTAATACAAGCTGCGGATACCTAGAAAGCTTAACCTTTGTGTACCTCATATTCGTATGTGAGATCCACCTCAGGTCCAATTAATGCGATGGTTTGCTCACGATGAAGATAAGATTTTCTAAGCCTAGTATTCACCAGAGGTGCCTCAAATCTAGGGTTCGTTCCAATGAGTACAACAACATCAGCTTCTTCAATGCCAGCAATTTTGTTGTTCATAATATAACTGCTTCGTAGATCAATTCCTGCTCCGTCTTTCGGGAAAGATTGCTCTGTAGCCAAAGTTTCGCTACCTAGCTTATTAAACATATCTTTCAATGAAATCAGAGCCTCTGCGTCAGCTAGTTTTCCAGTTACTGCAGCAATTTTGTTTGCTGGAGCTTGTTGTAGAGCTCTGCTTGCTGTTTGCCATGTAAAAATTGATAACACAAGATTAGATTTACAACGTCTCTGCAGTACACTTCAATTGACAAATGTGTAATTGTTCAATTATAACTTGAAAAATGTGTGCTGCCAATGAGTTATTTTAAATTTCAAGTATAAAAATTCCTGGTACTTTATCAACAGGTGACGCAAGAATCTCACTTACTCACCAGCGACCAATGCGTCTTCCCATTCAACTGGTTGTAGCTTTGAATCTATCTTCAACATCGGAGTAAGGAGGCGCTGACGTTTAAGACCGTCACATGCGAAACGAGACTTGTCTGATAACCATTCTTCGTTAATTTCCTAAAAAAATCAAATAGCGAATTCACAATTGTGTAATTTTATTATATTGCATTATATTGATAATATTCAGCTGCACCTAAATTGGGAAGCTCAATTACTACATCTATATGTATATTATTGCTACCAACCTCATTTAGCCTTGGAAGAACTCTAAGGACTTCCCCGCTTCTTGTAGAAACAACGATGTTGCTGCCTACAGCATCAAGGACATCAATACTGTCTGTTCGACGGGTTTCCCAAGGACGGGCCACAAAAGCATAAGGTTTACTAGTCAGGGCTCCAACAGGGCATAAATCAATAATATTTCCGGATAGCTCTGACAAGAACATCTTCTCAACATACGTGCCTACCTGATATTGATTATTTCATATTATATTTAAATTTGTGCATTACTTTTTCTCAATTTACATGAGCAAATGTAGTACGTGAGGAAATCCCACCTGCATGTCAGAGCCACGTCCAGTTGTGCCTAGATCGTCTACACCGGCAACTTCAGAAGCAAAACGAATACAACGTGTGCAATGAATACAGCGAGTCATCACTGTCTTGATTAAAGGTCCGACATCTTTGTCTTCTACCGCTCGCTTTCCACTAAAGTTGATGTCGACAAAACGGCTTCGATCATTACCAAAAGCCATGCTCTGATCTTGCAGATCACATTCACCACCCTGATCACAGATGGGGCAATCTAATGGGTGATTGACCAGTAAAAACTCCATCACACCTTCACGAGCCTTGCGTGTCAAATCAGAATTAGTCTTTACCCGCCATCCTTTCATCACTGGCATTGCACAAGCAGCTACCGGCTAAAAACAGAACGAGTTTATCTCGGTAAGTATTTATTCAAATGAAAACGACACAATTCATAAAAATTGAAAATAGAAAGATTCACCTTGATTTGTTTTTCAATCTCAACCAAACACATCCTGCAATTTCCAGCCACTGCGAGACGCTCATGGTAGCAAAATCGGGGAATCTCCACTCCGATTTTAGCAGCAGCCTAAACCAGCAAATCAGACACTCACATATTTGATTATTTTTAATTATTCCATACTTAGAATTGCACGAAATTGGTTTTTTCCTCAACTTTGTTGTAATCCTGTTAGTCTAGCTTTATCTCCCAATTGGGGACAAAGATTTTCTACTTAATTTCTGCATTGAGCAATTCCTTTCACATTCAACGCAATATCAAACTTTGGTTAGTATTTATGAATTCGATTCATTATTCATCATTGTTATGTTCATGGAGATCAATGTAAACAGATGTCAGAGCAAATATTCTTGCTATGCAGTTCTTCAAGATGTGGTTTAAAAGAGATCAATTAAACGTAATATAGAATTCTTAAATTCTTTTCAATATACAATTGGAGTTTACAAGAGGGAAAATGTGAAATTTCGTGTACCTGGAGTACGGTAGTCCCTGGGTCAACTAGCACAGGAATATCGTCAATGAACACCTCGATCTGCTCAGGTGGAGCCTGCAGCTTACTGGTTGTGGTATGGAATCCAGCGGCCCCAAGCCTGCATCCTGACAGACCAGCCGCCCTAACCAGTGGAAGCCGCAACATTTTCTAAAAATCAATCAACAAATCATGCTGATTTTTGTTATATAATAAAAGAGTTCTACATCGCAAAGGTATTTGGCTGATGTGTTAACCTAACTCACGATGCTGTAACAGAACGGATAGAACGAACATACATGATTGATTGAAGTGACGTAATATTTTGCAAGATAAACAATTGGGACTGAAAATTGCAGTGTGATTTTGTGACAACTACCGATAATAATTGGCCTATAAATTATTGTTGTAAAGTCAAACAATTACCGAAGTCGAGAAAAACGAAGTCTCTTACCTTCAGGTGTCAGGACTGTCGCCTTTCAGAGCAGACAGCTTGGTACAATCATGAGGAGAATGGACGACAATTTGAGAAAAAAATGACAAGTACGAAAAATTGAGTGCAATTAAAGAAAGCTTGAGCAAAAAAAATATATAACTGCAGATGACAGAAGCTAAATGCGGATATTAGGTGCAATGGCTTAAAATGGATTTATGTATGCAACTGTATGTTAGAATCTACGTTGCGCAGTTGACGCGGAACAAAAAGGTGAAGTCAGATGCAAAGGCTATTGGTCGGACGAATTTGTCCAATGTTGTTCTTTCCGTAAGGCGAATCGTACCACACACCAAGTGGTTCTATTTCAAGTGATTTCTGAATTCAAATAAATATCTTATTAAAATAGTAGGTCCTCTGCTTGAAATGGTCGCAAGAATTTTCAAGTAGCATCAACTTTTCCGGTTGTTCTTTGGCGATACGCAACTTGATTGGCAGAAACTCAACCGGAAGTCCATCGTCCGTAAAAAGTAAAGTATTGTCCGGGCTGAGTGGACCTTGCGTATCGGCAGCTCTCTCTTCCGGCGAGTAGACTAGAGGGGCTGACTACCGCAAACTTTCGTATAATATTTATTAATCAAATACACGCTCGCAATGGCCATTGGTGATCTTAAGACTGACAAGGGCTTGAAGGAGTTGAACCGTTTTCTTGCCGACCGCAGCTACATTGAAGGGCAAGTATATTATACGGGTTTTCTGTGCACATTTCAACTCACGTGTTCCACTTGTCGGCATGTAAAGTCAACCTCTGTCGGTGTCTTCCGTTTCAGTCACCAATCTTATTTATTATCCGTACAGTCAAAGATTCATTGACATACATTTTTTTTTTAATGTCTCCTCACATCGTTCTGTTTCATTCAGATGTCAACACTTTCTAATCTTTCGCAACGATATTTCTGCTCACTAAAAATTATTAAGATTGGCCTGTCAACTATCACCTTGCTGACCCGGCTTTGGAACTTCGAATCTCGTTCCATATTCCCCCATACGAAGGTTCCGAAAATACATCTGCGCGAGCTGTTTTAGCCGACATATTTTCGCGATCAGCCAATTTGCGGTTATGTCTTATTTTTATTCACGAATCGTTTCACTTTACATCGTATGTACATATATTACAACAAATTTTCAGTAGATTTTTAAAACGTTGGCATACTTATGTAGATGGCAACCTTCGCAAGCAGATGTCGCAGTGTTTGAAGCTTTGGGGAACGCTGCATTAGGATCGAATCCCCATGTCCAGAGATGGTATACACACATCAAATCCTACAACCACAAGTCTCTTCCAGGCGTGAAAAAAGCCCCTTCCATCTTGGGTGGAACGGAGACTGCTCCACCGCCCAAAGCTACCAAACCAGCTGCTGACGACGACGACGATGTAGATTTGTTTGGATCTGACGAAGAGGAAGATGCCGAAGCTGCTAAAGTTAGAGAGGAAAGGCTCAAAGCGTATGCGGAGAAGAAGTCCAAGAAACCCACTATAATTGCTAAGTCCAGTATTGTGTTGGATGTCAAACCATGGGATGACGAAACAGACATGAAAGAAATGGAAAAGCATGTGAGGTCTATTTCTATGGACGGCCTGGTTTGGGGTGCTTGTAAGTATTCTGTGCTTATTTTTGGTAATGATTTTAGATTGAATTGTTTTAATCGAGAAATTGGAATTTCTAGCAAAACTCGTGCCCGTGGGATATGGAATCAACAAGCTACAGATCATGTGTGTTGTAGAGGACGACAAAGTTTCCGTGGACTTGTTAGTTGAGGAAATACAAAACTTCGAAGACTTTGTACAGTCTGTCGACATTGCAGCCTTCAACAAGATTTAAATATCGTCTGCTCCTTCAATATTGAATTAATAAATATTAATTGTTTGTAAATACAAGTTGTTGTTTTATATTCCTAGCGAAATTCAGTAACTGGCTTTGAAACCAGTGTGCTGATAGTTATTGTTTTTCCTATCTAATTGTTGCAGAATAGATCAATCTTATCTAATATGACATTTCATATCAATTACTATGAAAATGTTTTTCACTCAACTAATGATAAATTAATATTTGGCCGGGTAAGGTAAGTATACCAGCTATTGACTCGTTTAGACCCAATTGTTCACCATGTCATTTTTCGAAATTATAAATTTTCACCACAAATTGTGAATTTCTCGATGACTGAAACCAATTGCTAAAGAGTTAGACGCTACAAATTTATTTTCTAGTAATTTTAGAACTAGAGATCACACAGATACAACCAAAAACGGGTCAATAATTGGGATAGGGTCAAAAACTGTTACACTTATCTTATGTATTTATTCCAAGCTTTATAGTATGCTGTTTGAAGGGTAAAAAGCCAAATAACTTTCAATCTTTGAACACATTGATTTACAGTCAGAAGGGTAATTAATAGGTCGATAAGAACAAAGCTGAATGAGTATATAATCGGCATCAGAAATAACAGTTGCATATTGCAGAGCTAGTATCTTACAGATTCATTTTTTGAGTTATAAATTCTCACACAATTCAATCTCGTCTTACGAACGCGAGCTTTTCGGATGTTTGTACTTACAGATTTAAGACGGACTCACTGTTTTCGGAATTAATTTACATATTTTCTTTCAAAACCATATTACAGCATATATTATCAAATTTTAGGATTCACATGTTTCTGTAATAACAATATTTATAAATTTGAAAGAAAAAACAAAAATAATTTCAGAATATATAGCATTTATTTTATCTTGTATACGTGTACATTTGTAATTGGTAGTACTTTTTTTTTACGTTTTGTACATAGCATCTTGTATTCTTAGCCAGACTACTTTCAACAGAATATTACTTCATTGCTCAAAATAGGTCAATTACCGTAATAAAGTCATTGATTGAACGGTAATGGATCCAAATACGCTGATGCACAAGTTGATTGATATTCTATTTTCCCATGAAATTAGCATTTCCGAAAGATCTACTGAATTCTACTATTCGTAAAGCTGCCAGAGAAATATCTACGAAGGTACATACGTATTAGGTATTGCCAAAAATAAATCTCTGTGCAGGATTAAAGTTCGTTGACCCCTGAACCTTGCTATTCTCGATAATATACCGTATATTCGAACCATATTGGCTATTACGGCATCATGATACATGCTTCGTAGGAAACCTTTCTATCCACCAAGTCCATTCTCTGCTGTACGAGCAGAAAGGCATCCCACAACGGAATCTTGCGGAGTAGGAATACAGGAGGCGATGGTGGGGGGAACTTCGCTGGCGACGGCGCGCGGGGAGCCGGGCGCTTCGTGTTGAGTTGAGAGCAGTTTGCCCCGGGGGGCTAGGGAGGACAGGCGAATGATCAATGATAATTTGAACAAGCGTACGGACTGATTGAATTGAACAGCTGTAAAGGGGCGAGGGGAAATTGTTTTACATTTTACATGGAGTCGAATTTCGACGCATCCATATTGTACAAACGAGCTAACACATTCCGTGCTCGAGATTCGGGAGCATAAAGTAAACATGATCTGTAATTGTTATTTCATGAATCATCGTTCGGGGTTCTGATGAGGGTATCATAAGCCGTAGAAAGCTCGCTGCTGAATATCGTGTGGGAGTTGATTTCATAAAAACGTGTGTTGTTAGGTTCGGATAGATTAATTGACCTCAAAAGGCAATTGAGGTCGTGCGAAGTATGAATTAAAAGTAGTAAAAAAGTCTCTCCGATTAGGTTATAGCGCGGTAAAATGTCCCGATTCGAATTTGACGCGTGTGATATGATAAAATACCAGTCCAGTCGCATAACCTCCTGGTTGGCCGATTGGTTTCTAGTTTCTCCTAACCGGCGCAGTTGGTTCCCCTCCCGTTTGCGCAGTAGCCCCCATCAGCCATCTTTGTCAAGTGGTAACCTTTGTTGATTTGTGAAATGTGACGCTGTTTTACTAAATAATTAGTGTTTGTGATATCGTGCTAGTAAAGTTACGGTGATTCGATACGTGGTGGATTACACATGGACAATCTGTGACAGGTAATATGCCCTAATATTTATGAAGGAATGGTGAAAAACTCGTTGAATTTCTTTCCGACGCATAGAGGACAGCGGGGACGGCTAGCTCGGCCCGTACGCCAAGTGTCCACGTTTAGTTTCCAGCCGTTTCCCTTGCTTCTGAATGAATCTGCGTCATCCAGCAAACGACACGACGAAAGTTCGATGTATACGCCAGCCGGATTAACGCTCTAACATCAGGCAAGGGGCTAAATATCAGTTGTAAACTGCGTCGAAACATAAATCGTAACAGTATGCCCAAGATGGCTGCCCGTCGGGAATGTTAGCTTCGAGAATGTTATTCATATGCCTAACTACAGTCGCAATTACATTGTTAAACATGTCCGACATTGTCACAAGGTCGCTTATCCCGCTGCTTAACACCGATTCTAGATCATTACAATTCATTTCCAGATCACCGTCGTGGTCGGAAAGAGTGCATTTCGTTCATCGCCTTTTGGTAAGCGACGGGCGGCGGTTGGCCGCCCGGTCAGATCGGGCTGCTGCCGCGCGGCAGCTGCACCTTGGGTGAGAGCCTGAGAGGGGCCAAACACCCGGCCTGTCTTACCGGACGGAGAGACAGACAGACGTTCAGCCAGTATTTTATTTTACTTAATAAGCTAAGCGTGCACAGGCCCGGGTTTGTTGTCGTCCTCCTCCTAGCGTTTGCGCGCCACTCCAATCCTAGGTCAAGGTGCATCTAGTGTAACTCATGTCGCGTATCACCGTTTCGTATTCAGTCTCGTTTTACACTGTGATACTCATTTGCATTATTATTGTCAATAGTTTAATTTCTCAAGCTTGCTTGTTGGGTAATCAATGCTGTCGGACAGATTTCGTGATTTTTAATGCTGGTGTCCGTATACTGTAAACGTAAACATCGTCACGGTAAGAACACCTATCTTTTCTAACCAATTGGGGCCGCACGAAAATTTTACCGCTGTATGTGGTTTATAAATGTTTTAGTAAAAGGGTCGACGGAGAAACCGCAATAAGGGGTTCAATTCCGCATCTCTTGTTTTGCCATGTATTCACTCCGACTTAGATGTCCATGTTTTTTGGCGGGAAACATTCGGTCGAGATCAGTGATCGAAAGTGTTACGTTAATATCGAACACGTCGTATATTTTATAAAGCGGATTCAAAATACAAATCAATTTTTATCGAGTATACGTGCTTGACCATGCAGACCTCAACCTTCACTGATGACCGGACTTTTCGTAATACGAATATTAATTCAGATAGAAATTTCTTTCGTTAAGACAACACTACAATCACTTGTGTCATTCTGTCACATCGCCGTTGAGAATTTTGAGACTGTACTATACCAACCCAGGCTGGAATATACAATGTATCTACACACCGACGGCAGTCTATTAATACCACGCTAGCCGAATTATTTTACGAGACAATCTTCGAATCAAACTTTTGCACTCGAAGATTCCTCAAGATATATACCCAAGTATTTTTAATACGTACCTGAAATCCAGATCTCTTTTTACAAAGACTAGAAATCTTTGGTTACGTCAATTGAACGACGTTTCCTACGAAGTTTTTTAGTTTATTAGTAGCGCCAGAAATGTACTTGGCAAACGGGATGAGCCCGTTGTCGACGCTAGAAGAATTTGTATGGAGATAGAGACACATATGCAAACAACATCGTCGGAAATTGTAGCATGTAGAAGTATGTTTTACTTGGATACCTAGCAGAGCCGCAGATACAGTCGAAAGAATTAATATTCAATCGGAATAATATGGCCATTGGAACAGAGAACGCAATAGTGATCAACTGCGAGAGCGGGACAAGGAGAGAAGATCTCTGCACGTCAGAATCTGTCGTTGTTCAGATCGATTAGTCTCTCTCTCTCTCGCGGACCAAGTGACGCGTAATACAATACATACTATGGAGGTGTCATGATTCTACGCTTTTTAACCGTGTAAAAATGAATATGTAGACTTTTCTCACATTCTTCATAAGTGTTATTTTCATAAGCATTACTATTCTGTTATTCTTATTATGACAAATAATTGACCCGCTCCAAAGGCAGGTCGAATTAATTCTTCGTTTCCGGTTTTAAAAGACTAATTTCAAAACATAAATTAGTGCTGTCGGTTCGATTAAAATTCATCGCCGAATCATTCCTGGGATTCGAAACGAGTTATTCAAGTTATTTCGCGTCCAGGAGCATCATTGTTGCATCGTTTCTTTCACACGAATAATAATATGCACAATGCACATGCATTGATAAATCAGCATTTCTACAAATTGAGAAATTATAAACGAATGTCAGGTACTACTGTGTATCTGAATACATACAGATTTATACACGTGAATCTCATTCGCGAATCGAGTTTGACGCACAGAAAGAAGCAAAAAAAAAAAAAAATTCAATTATAATCCAGGTTGAGGGCGGAGGGTAAACGGTTTAACGTTCGGGTCAACTATCACCGAAACATTATTTCACTTTCACGTGCCTAATCCATCAAATTAATGTACACCATTTTTTGACAGCACTTTCGATTACCAAACTGCAAAACGCAGATGGACAAATGTAGAGTTATTGGTACTCGAAAATTCATGACAAACATTTCAACGCCCATTTTTCACCACCGATTAGCGTAACATTATCAAAAGGGGGCAGAAACATGTACAGAACCATTTAGATCGAAAATTTACTAGAGTATTTCACCTTTCCTCTTCGTATTTTTCCCTTGTACATTCGTCGTCTCTGTTTCTCGGCGATTCGAATGAAAAAGAGTTGAAACCGAGATTAAAACTGTGCTCATTTCCTTGTAGAGTATTCGCGGAGGAGAGCTAAGGTGGACGCTGACGGAAAAAGCTGAGGGCGCCGTGGAGCCGGTCGTTCGAGGTGGGACTGCGAGACTCGGGCGACAGAATGTGAATGCGATTGAGTGAATGCGGGACCGGGACTCGAGATCCGAGTCAAGTGATTCGCGAGGCATTCGCGACTCAGTACGGAGATGGGGGAGCCGGAGTCCGCGGACACGTGGTCGGCGTGGTTTCTGGACGCAATACGAAAGATACGGAGCCAGAAGCAACGGCCGAGTGTCGAGCGGATATGTCACGCTATACGGCAGCATCACAATTATCACGAGGAGGAAATCGGAGAGCATCTTGAGGTCGCTGTAAAACGCGGCGATGTACTCAAGGTATTCAACAAGGGACAATCCTCGTACAAGGATCCTGGTGGCCTGCAGTCACGTCCGCTCAAGGTTTCCAAGTCGACGGACCTCAGCAAGGTCTTCGGCAAGGCGGTACGCGAACTTGGCGAGCGCGAGGGCTCGACCTTGAAAAACATCGAGAAGTACATACGGCAGAGTCACACCGTCGAAGAAGACAGCGATGGGGATCTGAGAACGGCGCTGAGATTGTCGGCCAAACGTGCCGTTGACCGGGGCTTCGTCCTGCAGGACGGGAGGTTGTTCCGGCAACCGGACAGGCCTCCGAACACGGGGAAACGGCTCAGCGAATCTACGGCCCAAAACTCGTCCTTGGATTCGCCGGCAAAAGTGAGTATTCTACCAATCTCCTCACCGCGATTCACTTTGAACCACGTGCACTCGCTGTGCAGCCACATTTACGGTAACCCCCACCCAAAAAAAAAAAATCGCGTAACATGCGTATTTGTTGTTATTTCATTACTTCAGTTCATTCTTTGACGGAGATTGTTTCATGTTCACACTGAACACAAGACTAGGACTCACTTGATATGTGCACAGATGAATTTACGCTATGTCGTTGTATTTATTATGTTATATCATACGCATGACTAGATGATGACGTAATAGTGCGGAAAGTTTGTTTCGATATTACGCAAGCTAACCTAATGCAGAAACAACGTGAAATGCGATCGCAGTCGCGACACAACCTCCTCAGCTGTCTACCGTATATTATCCAACGTGCAGATTATTCCTGATGCATAATAAATTATACCTACAAACAGTGAGATACGCTAATTGGAAATATCAATCTTATTAGAAAAACTTGTACAGTCGTTAACTGAACACTCACCACTCGTCAACGACTTGTCCGTCAATTCAACAGCCTTTTAATCAATTACCATTTATAAGAGTTGAATAATTGTCGTCGAATGTTAGTATAAATTATATTAATAAGCGGCTTATTAGTATAAACTGAAATTTGGCATTAAGTAACGGAAGTTGGGATTTATTCACAAGTTGACCATCTACTTTTACTTCATCTATGCCAATGACGTCACGAATATCTACCCAAATAATGTTCATACTATCTATACTATTACGAGAAGCGCAGTGTGCCTACGCAACGTGCAATCGTATTTGTAGCTATTAAACCTGCTCCATGCCACAATGGTTCAACTACCGTTGCCAAGTCGGCGTTACCCACTCGCTCGCTTTCTATCGTGGTTTTGTTACGGGTCAAATCTACCGAAAAATATACGACAACTTTATACCTACGAATATATATTATTATTGTTATAAAATTTATTATTATAAGCATCTCTATTAGTATTTGTGCCACATACGAGAAATTAATCGTCATATATGGTTCAAGAAAAGTGATTACGAAGTAACTAGTCCGTTCGTATCATGATTTCGTGTTCTCTCTGTAACACGAAGTGTAGAAAATAAATTGACACATCACCGTTTCAATTTGCAAACTTAGGGCTGCGATAGACGCGGGGAGTAATATTATAGCGCATTTGTATTCTTAGCTCGTTGCGAGCTAACGATACGGACAAGTGATCACCCCAGTGCAGACGGCCGTTCTTTGCGCCTTCCGTTAGCCTTCTTCGATGTTATCGCGTTCCTTTCGCTCTGTACCTATGTACATACACCATATGTATGTACAGCGAAGCGATACCGGAATAATTCTGTTTTTATCTTTATTTAAAATTTTTATTCTCCTTTGAGAATATAGCTTGGTTAACTGAGGAAACGTCGAGCTGAAAATCTGCTGTAGTATAACTTGTATGTCCAGGCATGTGTGACGAGGGGCTACCAAATTATTCGAATATGTGGGCTTTTCTGTACACATTGTCAGAGCTTAGAGTATTCGTGTTATAATTACGAGGTATAAACATTCGGGATGCACGCCGTATCGTCGTGACGAATTATTGAACTGAAACCTGAAACGTTTTTACATGGCATTATTATAGCAGGAAGTATGTTTGCTATGAATGGATATTTTAGTGTAAAGTCTCTCGAGCGTTTCGACATTCGACTGTGATACGTTGGATCCTTTACGCTGTTCTTTTAATAACGAATCGACGAGTAGTGTACCGATGTAATTATTGCCTTTATACTTTCTAATTCGTTCGAGATAAATGCGTCCGTCCAGAACATGTCACAAAGCCGTATAATGTTATTAGTAAATTGATTGATTAGTTTATGGGATCTCTGGTTGCCGTTCGTTTGCCTGCTTAATTATAAAACATAATACGTACAACACATGCTTGATATTACCGTAATCGCATGAGAAGAGCTTCAAATGAGTAGAAAAAAATTAGTTTACTTTATCTGAACTTTGAGTTCAATATCTTTCGCGCCAGTTCCCTGAGTACATTCGAATTACACACTATTTTCCTCTGCATTCTCCATTTTGAATTGCAGGATTCATGTTTTAGTTCGGTGTTGAAGTATATCGCGAAGCAATAAAAAGTACGACAATGATCGTATGTATTCACATCACCCTGTGTATGATGCGGTGCGGGACAAGAGGTATAGAAAAAGTAGAGGCGGAGGTGGAGGTGGAGGTGCAAGTGGGCGAGTCGGACTGTTAAGCCGTGTGATCGATTACCACCTGACTCTGTTACGCATATATGCGTACAGTATAATGTATACATTAGTGTGCAGCGTCGTGGATAAATTATGGACTGTTCGCAGACGGTTTGAAAAGGTCTATAAAAGTTCGACACGGGTCTCGTCCTGACAATCATTTGAAGGCTTAATATTCTCTTAGTCTTGTTACTGCAGGTATTTCCGTCAATTATCCATTTTTACTCATCCAATTAGTTTTTGTCGTTTCTATTTCTTGGATTCGTTGTACAGTCATTTGTTATTACGTCTTCGTCGGCCGTTCCGTTTCGGGTTGCAAAACGGAATTCAACCAATGATGTGATAGCATCTGAAAGACACTCTCCATCTTTACTTTGTACTTCGTTATGTGTACTTCTCCCACTCCGACTCGATATTAAAGCTCTGAATTATTGACGTGCGAATCTCTCATTGTTAATAAGAACGCCCGGCCTACACGAAAAGAAAGAGAGAGACAAGGAGAGAGAGTTAGTGAGCGAGGAACGTGCGTACTTGAATTCGCGGAAAAACTTCCCCTCGGGGGCTTTAGCGTTCTTAATGCGAGGTCGGACTATATGTGATCAGTTGATTTTGACTTTTCATTTTTTTTTTTTTTTTTTTTTTTTTTTTTTTTTTTTTTTTTTTTTTTTTTTTTTTTTTTTTACATTCAACGAAGACATACTATTGTTCATATAATATATTTGCATATATAAAGAAGTGTTTTTGTACACCGTTATACGCGTGAATTAAAAGGGAAGAGCTTGACGCCCTTGTCAATTTTTTTTTATTTTGCAATATGATAAGAGAGACGGTCAAAGAGATGAGTTAACGCGGCGTGGGTGGTATAAATCGTGATAGAGGAAAATCAAACACGTCAACTTGTATTATTTTTCATTTCCATCTATTCCCCCTCTTTTTTTCCTCGAATACTTTATGGGAGTCTGGGGGGCTGAAGTCACACCGAGTCACCACTACTGCCCATGCTTCGATGGGCCGGTGGTATCTCGGTCTGCTTCCGGTCGCTCATTTGCAATCGTTTCCTTTATTGATCCGTGCACTGGCAAGAACAAAACACCTTTTTTTTTTACTTCCCTTACTTTTTCTTCTTGTTTACTCATGTTACTCTGCATGCTGTGCCATGCGTGTATGTCACTGCGTCAACGCCGACGGCAACGCGTGCGACGCCCAGCGTCGCGACGACGCGTGCAGCATGTCATCGTCGAAAACAGAAAGTATATAACGCCCGACATGAGTCTTACAACTGCGTTCCATCGCCTTCCTTCTCCTTCTCCTCTTCCCCCTCTTTTGTTGCCCCACCACAAACCGGAAGGTTATTGTCTGCCTTTCGCGCGCTTTTCGACCGATCAAGAGTCGCCCGAGGCAGTCGTACTGTAGTACTATGCTTGCTAAATTTAAAACGTAATTCAGAACGTTTTTAATTTGAAATTTTTCGCACATGACAATTTATATACATGAATCTCTGTTCACCTATCTGGAAAAATGTAGGCGCGAATCTAGGGACCCCGTTCATTTCATTTGTTCACAAATATTCCTCGGAGTATTACTTACTGGAAGACAACAAGCTTTTCTGTTCGATTCTTATGTTTTGCTATATAATCGATATCCACTGTATTTATGTGTATTGAGACCCGTGTATATATATTATTATACATCCAATGAATATACACAGGTATTTTTTTGAATAAAGGTCTTCCCTGATTGGTCTCACGATGATGCACTCCGTATGATACGGATCCTGTTTGTATTTACTTTATTTTATTTTTAGAAAGTTGTTTATTTCCATCTTAATTCTATACTAGCCACTTGAAAGCCATTATATACCCTAAGTGTGTGTGTATGGGGGGGGGGGGGGGGGGGGGGGGGTTGTTAACCATTCATTTTGTATCTCATCGACTGTATATGTCGAATGATGGACATCAACTGTCCACAACTTTCTATAATAAGAAATCAATCGAAACTGGCGTTTGCACAGTTGATTCATTGATGACGTTGCTGCATTGCTTCTTTGCTTTTCTACATATATAAAATTCAATGTTTCTCTGTCTGTTTGTCCGTATGTCCGGATATCACTCCAGAATTACTAAAACGATTTTGACCAGGTTTCTGGTCAGGTTTTAATCTAAATTTTGTTACAAGCAGATCAATATTTTTGGAGGTATAGCGATATTTGTAAGCCAAATCGGAAAGGGATCACACACTTATGTGAATGCTCCACTAACTGTTACAGATAGAAGAAAGTTGTGTTTAAGTGTTTTCAAGGTCTCGATAAGCTCTACAAAACAGTCCCGGAGAGCATATTACTATAATTAATAGTTTTGCCCTAAAAAGTATTTCACAATATTTGCTGCTGGAGTTGCAAAGGGCTGCTACTATTCACATAAATAAGTGGACAGTATATACATATACTATTCAAAATGTGTGGCAACAGTAGAGTTATCCATCTTGATATCGACAGGCTTATTTCTCACGTGTCGTAAATTATCAGGAACCTGAATGTTAAATTATGGATTCTTTGTTTATTGTCGAAGTAACGTGTAAAGCATATGAATATATATGATCACTTTCGGACAACTCGCTGTGATTATATTGGGCTGTTATCTCACTTAGTGTCACATTCCAATCAATAAAAAAAGACAATCAGACTGATTCTCCTAACCAGGTTGTACAGCAAAACTTTATCAAATTTTACCTAGAGAAGCGAAACCTTGGATCTCAGAACAGCTAGGTACTCAATATTGTTTTCCGTGTACAGAGCAAATTCAATATGCATAACAAGAGTATTACAAGTAATTTGCAGAAAGTAGTCGTGTAAACCAAGAATTGGATGGGTTGGAATGAATTAGAAGTACAATCAGATTAAACTTAAGATGCGATCGCTACATGGTTGTAAAAAGTATGTTTCACATCGCAAATGTACGCATTACTGATAAGATAGAATACATGGAAACAAACTGTGATCTGTTTTTGAGTGTCAAATGTGATACGAATACTCAGGATAAGTCACTTGCATATTTTCCCCTACAAGTCTTCTGTCTCACAGCATTGTTTACACAATGTGTTTTATGTTAAATATACCTAAACTTTTTATCATAATGTAGCCGGAAGTGATTTTTGAATATTGCTTCTGGAAAACTCCTGGAATTTATTGTAGTTTCATGTTTTATCACCAAAGCACAAATGTCGTCTATGAACCCATAGAAAATGAAGGTTTCTTCAGTTGAAAAATCGTTTTGCACCGGTTTTAAAAATAATGATCAGAAAATCACGCTGAACAGTGATAACTTATCCCCTAATTTAAACTTGAGCGTGTCGTTGATCCTAGATTCTCAAATTCATTATTGTTGATGTTTGTTTTGCTTAGCCTCCCGCACCATTGCCGATTTGCAAAGAGTGTCTTGGAACTACAACAGCTGGAAATAACAACAACAACAAACGTAACGCTGCAGAGAAGTTGAGTAGATGTAGTATATGTGGTGCAGCGCTTCACAATTCGTGCGCTCCCCCAGAACTTTCAATTTTTGTGGATAGAGGTACGTCATGGTGCTGTGACGATTGTTCTCCGACATGCGCTGGCTGCAAACTGGAACAGGCGTCTCAGAACTACCTAGTTAAGTGTGCTGGATGCATCAAGTGCTATCACCCAACGTGCTTAGACCCCGTTTTGGATAAAAAAAATAAAGCACCTTGGAGATGTCGACATTGTCAAACTGCACATGCACCTAACACACCAAAGGAGGATAGCAAAAAACATAAAGTGCATGATGTATCTAATCTTGAATCTGGGACACCCACAAGTACGCGGAAAAAACTCAGCAAGATTCGTGAGAATAGAAAGTAAGTTGAAATGTGTGATTCACTATTAAAATAAAATTACCATGTACAAACACTAGTTGAAAAGGTCTGAAGATAGTTTTCAAGATGATTTTTCCAGATACAACAAATATGATGTTTATCATCAATCGAATTTAGTGACATATAGATGACTAAATACTCCAAATCATTTGTTAGATATTTATATCCATTGAGTAAAGACTTTTAGCCCGAATAAATCATGGTCAATATCGTGTAGAGAATTCAAATTTATTTAAAGTATGATTCTGTATTGGACAATCGATTAGAACTGTAAAAAATTTAACGCGACTCTCCTTAAAATCCAATTGTGAAAAGTATATTGCAAGGTAATCAAACTTATCAAATTTAATATGCTACATTACAAGTATTTGGTTGAATTACAGATTAGGAGTGTCGCGGAAGAGCTTGGCAGGTGTGACTCCAGCAAAGAAGAGTACTGCAGCCGCAGCTCTGGTGGAGAGCTGCTCGGACGGTAATGCGGGTGTTGTCTCTCCCTGTCAACCAACCCAAACTCCTTCTCCATTACCACAACCCCCCACCCCACTCGCAGGCCAGGGTAGGCTGCTTGAAGAAAAGAACGACAGGATCTCTAAAGAGAAGCAAAAGTTCTTTAGATCGAGCGCGTTTAACGCAGATCACAATAAGCTAAAGCGGGTGGGGGGCGGTGATAAGTCTAGGTCCTCTCAAAGTGTCAGTCCTAAGTCGTCTCAGAACAACGTAACCCCTAAAAAAGTCACCCCTAATAGAAGGGTGCCCCCAGTGTCTAGCAGCAGCGGCAGCGAGGTTAGCGAAAGTGATAGTTCTGACGATACGGATAGCTCTGACGACCAAGATAACGACGATGCTGAAGGTAGTTCGAGTAGTTCAACTGATTCTAGCGATTCATCTTCCTCCGATGACGAGGAGGAGGAAGAACAAGAAGCACCCCAAAAATCAGCAGGGCCTTTTTCTTGTGATCTTAACGAAGACAAACCTTGGGGCTTTGCTGCAGCTGCTGCTAAACTGAACGTGGAATCACCGTTTTTTAGCAACATAACAAACACTTTTGGTGCATCATTACCTAAACTTGACTTGAGTAGTAAACCTACGTTTGGATTTAATATACAGCCAGCTACAAGTCCTTCGGACAATAAGAAGAAGCAAAAAATTAACCATGACAGTTCGACTTTATCATCTGACAGTAAAATCAAACCGGGTGTAGGTCAATTGAAAGGTCTATTCGACGGTCTTAGCCACTTCTTTACAGCTCCAACCAATAGCAGGGCACGGTCAGGTACTCAGGCCCCAAATTATGCCCCTGATAGAAGAAAAAGGCCCAGCCCTGAAGAGCGCAGCAATCCCAATATTATTGTAAAATCGAATAAAATATCGAAAGGGAATCAGAGATGTAAACAGGAGGAGCCAACAGCTAACGTTGGGAAAACTGAAAAGAAAAAGCCTAGTGATGTGACGGAAATTCTCAGAGTACCTAGACCTGGCATATTTATACCTTCTGACGAAAGTTTCTTTCGATCAGACTCACAAGATTCGCAAGAGTTCCAAGATTTTCATAAGCAACCTAAAATGACACCCTCGAATTTAGTGAAAACTGCAGTCAATAGCAAACGTCATGAGCAGGACCAAAAAAAATTTTTGAAAGGTGTTGACGAATCACGATGTCTTAAATATGGCAGCATGGTCTCACCTTGTTCATCGCCTTCCAGTCTAATGAAGAATGAGCAGCATTCGCGAAAAAAACAACTGATCACAGAGGCCACCCAGACTCGCCACCCTGAGCCCGCTATTCCAAAAAATATCCCTGGCAGCAATTCCAACCTTAAACCAAATCCAAAACCCAACCCTCGAGCCTATACTAGCGCCACCACCACCAACACCACCACGACACCCCGCGCGACACCCTGCTCCACCAAGAAGGGTAAGAGTCTACCCCACCCATTCACGATCCAAACCTGAAAAATGCACCCCATCGCGACTTCCCTTAATCTAATCCTCGCTCACCACCGTGGATGTGTTGGCGGTGTGGTGTGGTGTGATGTGTGTGTGTGATATTCTCTTCTGGATAACGTGATTGTTTTAAGGTTGAATTGAATGAATTTATTAAATAATCTGCTTTATAAGTCGGTAACCAGCTCGAATATTTTTAATTGTTATTAACGTGATCAGTAGAAACATTGATTAAACTGAACAATCATGTTTTTTCAATCGCTTAACAAATCCATGGTGTAATCTTAGAAGAGGTATACAAATCAAAGATATTGTTCTGTTTATTTAATCAACTTACATGTTTTATATAACGATAAAGTACTGTACACTTTCAAGTAGATGAATTTTCGACTTGCCGTATTGAATGTTGTGACAGAGTTTAAGTATTTGCAAAAAATTATCACTGTGATAAATTATTATTTATACGTTATACCTCCACTTACATTACATTGTGAAGTAACTTTCCACATTCATTGCATGTTACTTTTATTATTCTTTGGCACTCTAATTTTTTTGTCTCATTGTTATCGTGATTTTTCGAAGAAACTGTTTTATGTATTGCTCTGTTGCAATAGCCACCATATTCTGCTGAATTTAAATGCATTTATTCTGATTTCATTGATTGAGACTCAATTTACAATTTATCAACTAGTTGCAGTGAATACAGCGAGAGTTTATCAATTTATGCTATTCAATTAATATAATATCTAATATAATATAATATCAATTACGTTTTGAGCGAATTTATTGCCTCATCTGAACCTCCAACTTCAATGCGCGAGCCATCTTTCCTGGTGCATAAAGAAACTCCTTTTCCAGCCCAAATAACAAAGAAAAAAACTATCCTGCATCCAAATAAAAGGCACTGGGTGGCAGCTCACTCACTACTACCATTATCATTCATTCTTTATTAACGGGGCTACTGTAGCTGCGGTTCTTGATATGTGACAGGCATAATTATTTATCACTCACTGGTTTTCCGTATTCATTACCCCAGAGTACTCGACACTTTGCCAACACATTCCGCCTTCCCAGAGCTTAGCTTTGTTACTCACAATTAACACTAATCCAGTTATTTGCACCTATTTTCATTTGAATTTATTTTTACATATAGCAAAACATATGTAGGATTACAATTAGCATACATCTTGCATAATTTTACGCTCCTGAATGATGTATTCAAATTGTATATAACACGTTGCACTTGTTTTAAATGAATGAATTTTTCAAATCCATAGTTATGTCAAAAATAAAGCACTAAATTCAAGCAATTGCCATACAATGTTTGCATCCAAACTTATGAGTCGGTAGTCATGATTATAACTTTTGAGATAGTTTACTACTATTTGAAATGTCGCTTATTGTAGAATATTAGAAAGCAACTTGAAAAAATCATCATATTATCCATTTTTGATAATCAACCATTTGTCTACAATTTGTTTTTTTTCTGTATTTAACCTATTAACTGGAAGCTGATAAATTCTATTTGAAAGTTGAGAAATATTCATTTATGCTTTGCAGATGAACCCGTCGCAACCCAGACATTACCTCCAGGTGTAACGCAGAAGGATGTGGATCTATTTAAAGAGGCTAGAGAACGAGCTAACGGTCTAACTGTGACATCTGATGAGGTTACAGACTCGTCTGTGAGTCCCGGTGGTACCGGACCTGGAGCGGGTAGCAGAAATCCTGCTGCAATCGTTTTCGGGAGATACGAAGTTGAAACTTGGTACTCCAGTCCATTTCCCCAAGAATATGCTAGATTACCTAAGCTGTTCTTCTGTGAGTTCTGTTTGAAGTACACTAAGAGTCGAGCTGTGTTGGATAGGCATATGGATAAATGCCAATGGAGACATCCACCTGCCACAGAAATTTATCGATGTAACGGTTTATCTGTTTTTGAGGTGAGTCAGTTTTATTTGTTATGAATACTCGTCATTGGATAGCTGATTACTTATCATCTCTTTAATTACTGTATTGGTCTGAATATAACTCGAGTTTTTTGTGAGCCAATTCCTTCTAAAAATCCGTACTCGACCCACTCGGAGGGTTGGAGGGTTACATTCGGGAGTTTTTAGGAAATCGGCTTTATCGAACTATTATATTTAAAAAAATTATAATATAAATATATTTAAAAAATTTCGTTATCGAACAATTTTCGTAAAATTTGACCAATAAAATCACGAATCTTGAGAAATCAAACTTCAATTTTTCCAAACAGCATCAGGCTGTAGAAATAAACAAATTAAAAATGGGATATTTAGAAAATATGCTCAAGTTTCATTGATACAATGTGTGCAAAAATGCGATATGGATCGACAAATACGCTTATGGTAATGAATAATTTTCTAATAAATTCGACCTTTATTTGATGTAAAAAAATCCTTCAAATTGAGTCGCGAAATTGGGGATTGACTTATATATAGACCAATACAGTACATTGGACTGTTAAAATGGGAATATAGCTGGATTATTTACTGTACAAATGTTTCCAGACACTGAAATTCCTTGAAAACATTGTGATACTTTGTTTCAGATTGACGGCAATGTGAATAAAATTTACTGTCAGAATTTATGTTTGCTGGCAAAGCTGTTTCTGGATCACAAAACCCTCTACTACGATGTTGAACCATTTTTATTTTACGCAGTCACAAAGAATGATAAATACGGTTGTCATTTAGTGGGATATTTTAGCAAAGAAAAACACTGTCCTGCGCAAAGGTACAATGTTTCATGCATAATGACTCTACCCCAGTATCAAAGACAAGGGTTTGGCCGCTTTCTTATAGAATTTAGTTACTTGTTATCAAAAGTGGAGGGTATTCCGGGTACTCCGGAAAAACCGTTGTCCGATTTGGGTAGAGTGTCTTATTACTCTTTCTGGAAGAGTGTTGTTCTCGAGTACCTGGATTCACACCGAACAGATAAAGACGTTAAGCTTGGCGATATCACAAAAGAAACTGGAGTATCAGCTCATGACATTGCAATGGCAATGCAGCTACTTGGCTTTATCCGACCAGTTAATACATCTAAGGATGACAAACCAAAGGTAATAATCGCGGTGGATTGGCATAAAGTTGACATTCACATGGCAAAAGTTCGCAAGAGTTCTCGAATAAGTTTAGATCCAGAGTGCTTGCGATGGATCCCATTACTCAGTCAGATTTCCAACCCATATCAGAGTACTGAGGAAGGGGGGGAGACTGGCTCCGAAAGTTCACCGATACTGGAGCCCAAGCCCATACCCACAATTGTAGAAAAAATTCAGAAGGTCAAAATAAAAAAGAAGCCACGGGGAAGAAGATCGGGACACAGAAGAGCATCTCCTCTAAAACCCAAATCTACCCAAAAAACTGTTCATTCTAAAGAAAGAGATAAAAGTAAAGACAAAATCAATGACAACAAATTAGCAGTCAAAGATAACCAGAAAGTCGTAGAAGTTGAAGAAACGAAGATGAATATGGAAGTGGATAAGGAAGTCTTGGTCACACCAAAAAATACGAAAAGTAGTGTTGCTGCAAAAAATCCTCCCGTTACAAATACTCCTAAAGCCACCCCAACGTCAACTTCAAGAAGAAGAATAAGGGCACCAAAAAATATTACAGCTGAACCCCCAGTTTCAATACCTTTAAGAAAACGAAAACATTCCGAAAAGACTGAATCTGAAGATAAAGAAGAGAAAGTTGAAAGTAGTAGAAAGCGAACTCGTGAATCTATTAGGGAAAAGGAGAAGGAAAAGGAAAAAGAGAGAGAAAAAGAAAGGGAAAAGGAAAAAGAAATAGAGAAGGAAAAGGAAAAAGAGAAAATGAAGGAAAAGGAAAAAGAGAGGGAAAATGAAAGAGAAAAAGAAAATGAACGAGAAAGAGACAGAGAAAAGAAAAAAGAAAATGAAAAAGAGGAAAAGAACAAGGCTGAAGAAACAGAAGTACAATTGGACGCAGCAATAGAAACTCCGAAAAGTCCTCTCAAAGTCTCTACACCACCTTCCCCAGTACCTACTCCAAAACCTACAAAGAAACAAAGCAAACTAGATGATATTTTGATGAAAGTTACTAGCCGGCAAACAAAAAATCTACAAGCAAAACAAGCAAGAGAAAAGAAGGCGTTAGAAGATGCACAATGTAACGGGAAAAAGGAGGAAATCAAAGACGTAAAATGTTCTCCAATGTCGAGGCGTAGTAGAGCCAAAGTTGCGGTAGCTACAGTAGCTGAGAGCTTGAAGATGCCTGAGTTGAAACCTGAAACACCAACTAAGGACAGAACGAAAAGTCCGGTCATTCCTCCACCTTCGTTGTCACCTCCTCCTGAAGAGGTACAAACTAAAGTATCTAGCAAACAAATGACTATTCCTGAGATGTTTCCTTCAAGGCCAAGTAGTATAAAAGGTGATAAAGCAGATCAAATCGAAACACCAGCAGTAACAGATCAGACTGAAAGCGAAGTACCAACTGGAAGTCCAGGGGAATATGAGGGTGGTGATGAGGATGAGGGAGAAGAAGAAGAAGAACCTCCTCCAAGGTCAAAATCGATTCCGCAACAAGCACCACTTACACCACCTAGTCCAGTCAAGGACAAGGTAGAGAAGCAAGAAAAAATGATTGAGAAGGAAATTGTAAAGGATAAAATTATCAAGCAAAAGGAAAAACCGAGTCCAAGAAAAAGTGATATAGATAAGCCTACTATTGAAGAAAGAAACGATGTCACTAAGGAGCTTTTACAAAATTCGGAAACAGCTCAAATTCCAGAGATCACTGCTCCTGCTCAACCTGCATCGCCGCCAAAGGAAAAAATTCCAGAAAAAGTGGAGAAAATAGATCAAGAACAATCCATCCCACAGCAACCAAACATGTGGGAAAAACCTAAAGAATTGAAAGATAGTTTATCACAAAGTAAAACAAATAACCTGCTTGCTGAAAAAAGGGAAACCACTGGCACCATAGCAATGATGGAGACACAATTAGCTACACCTCAGGAAAAGATTGTACCTGTCACAGAACAGGACACGCTACATCTTCAAATGCATCAAGAAGAAAAACAAAACTCCCCTGAAAGTGGTAAAACTACGCCTCATTTAGACAATCCAGGGTCTGTGAAAAGAACTCCTCCGTCGCAACCAGACTTACCTTCAATGGGTGTTTATACTCCAGATTCCACAACTAATTCCGTACATTCGTTGCATTATGGACAATGTGAACTTGACGTCAATCAGCTTGGGTTAGAATCTCCTACATCAATAGCTAGTGATTTAGCATCTCAAAACAGTGTGGAAAGACCTCCTAGCGCATTACCTATGCCTCCATCTGCTCCAGCGAATATTTCAACCCCAGTGCAAATCACAGCCCCTCCAGTTTCGGTTAATATTCCACCACAAGTTCAGTACTCTGATTGTTCAATGCCTCAGCATACGCCCCCAGCACATGTAGCAATACATCCCATGCATCAGCCTCACACACCACAGCCACTGCAGCAACCACGTACACCCCAGTCACATACTCCCCAAAGTATTCCGACGCAGAGTCCACAACCCATTCCTCAGAGCCATACTCCACAGCCTCTTTCTCAATCTCATACACCACAACCATTATCTCAATCCCATACACCACAAAATATACCTATTCAAAGCCCACAACCTATGCCTCAAAGTCATACCCCACAGCCACTCCCTCAGTCGCATACACCGCAACCAATGCAGTTATCTCTTGGAGCACAGCAACAAGCACAAAATCAAAGCATGGCTCATAACCAATCACAACAACAACAACAACAACAGCAGCAGCATCAGCAGCAACAACAGCAGCAGCAACAACAACAACAACAACAACAGTCCGCACATCAACAACAATCACAGTCTCACAGCAGTAAGCGAGCAAGCGGATCGCAAACACATAGATCGAGATCTACCCAACAAAGGTCTCATCGAGCTACTCCCCCAACCTCCCATGCTCAGAGTTCTCAACATTCAGCAGCTCACGTTAGTCATAATACTATAGCCCACACACATGGATCGCATTTACCACCACAGTACCAACAGTCTTCCATGACTGTGCCGCCAATGTCTCATCCTCACTCGCATACACATGCAGCCCATTCTCACAACATGGCTGTTATTTCTCAAGGAAACTATATGGCCGTAGCGTCTCAAGCATTTCCAACACAAAACACCTACGTTATCCAACACAGAGGTGGCAGATCTGGGGCTCCAACACCTTGTACAACAGCAACGAATTTCTACATTCAGACGAGCACAATGCCACCTCACTCACACACACCGGCCCCACCATCACTCACAGGATCTGGCAATCATCAAACTCCGAACTCTTGCAGTTTGGCAAAATTACAACAGTTGACAAATGGGTTGGAAATGATACCTCCAACTCCTCCTCCGGCTATGAACTTGACCCCACCCCCACCTATCCCTCATACCATGACACCCCCACAAACATCGAGACAGCTACCTACACCTCCCCAGGTACCTTTAGGATATGGTAAGAATTATTATAATGTAAATACTGCACCACCCGGCACTCCTGGACCATCGAGCAGATCTGCTTCGAGGCCGTCGGCAAACGCAAATATGGCATCTTTGAATCAAACATATGCAAGTGAGGGTCTTTATAGACAGTCATTGGACCCAAGTGGTACTTGCCCACAAATGCAAAGTGCCGCTTCTCGAGTTAGTCCAAACGTTACATTGAATCCAAATATAATGGCATCACCATATGGCTACAGAGTTGCTCAACCAACAACTGGTTATATGAATCAAGCGGCACAGCTCGGTGGTTTTATGAATCAGGCGAGTCAGTTACCAGTAGGTGTGGTAAACATGCCTGCACCGTATTCTCAAGATCCACACCAACAAAACCCGGCAGCCGTCTACACGACGTATCACGGCTATATAAACGGGAGCCTTATGCAACCCCTTAATGGCACAATGAGACCACGCTAGCCTTAGTTATAAACTTCTGACATTTTTTTTTGTCAACAAAGACCTGTTCCTGCGAAACATTATGAGATGAGTTGTAATATTCCAAGTTCATGACAGAGCAAATTCTGTACCTTAATAAACTCATATCTTCTTACTTCGAACCATTCAATCGTTTCAAATAGATGACAATTGGTCACTATCGACCACTTTGTTACATCGAGTGTCATAAAGCTACTTAATCATTCGAACCCAGAGTAGTGCTAGTAAGCCGAATGAAGTTTGAAAGCTTGTGAAGCAGTTTCAATATTGCAAATCACTTTACATGTCTCAAAGTGTCTGATATTTCTGTCAATGAACTTTGAATATCATAAAAATAGCCGAGAGAGACCCCACGACAAAGTAAATACGTATTTTTAGTAGGGCATTTTTCTCAAGGTGTTACGTTTGTGTATCATAATATTTATATAAAATACTTATGAATAATATTCTGTTTGATATTATCGATTGTTAAGCATTGTTGTTTACGTTTTGGGGCACGCTGTACTTTATGTATCATAAACTACTTATTAATATTAATATTACACACCATTACACACATAATTATATTTTATCCTTATCACACGTTCACTCACAACCGCTATTATATGTAATAATATTACTTAGTATTGCGAGGGCACACTTGGTCCGAAAGGATTGTGACTGTATAGTTAGGGCTATTCTGCAAATCATCGCAAGCTGCTGCGGAAACTATTTTTTTTTTTTATTGTGAAAAGTATATTTCATATTTTAAACTTTAAATGTGTGGTGCTCGTCCATGTATTTTAACTTTTTATGATTCCCATTGATACTTTGCAGGACAGCTCGTGAAATTATATTTATAATACGCATTCAAGTTAATTTTTCCAGACATCTGACAGCGAAAGTAAATCGCTAGTGTTAGTGTAATTATAAATAATAAGGAAGGTCTTTAAAATATAGTGTAAAGATACATCAATATTTATTGTACATAGATATAAAACATACTAACAAATAAAACTAAAATCGTAAATAGTTTATATAGAGTATTTTATTGATTAATTTTAAATTCACCTACTGATCTAATAAAATAAAAATCGACAATGACGTTGTATAAAGATGAAATTAGATAATCGGGCTTTAACCTTGCCATCGTGTAATCCTTGCGGAACAAGTTTTCGTTTACAGTAATTTCATTTTATGCTTTGAATGAATCAGAGATATTAAGTAATTGTACTCACCATAATTTCACAAAATTAAACTGTACAATTTTTACATAGTATCAGAAAATTATATTGACAATTGTTGAGTATTTTTAAATAAAAAACGTGGAAAGAGATCGACAGAGAACAGACTTATGAGATGCTAAGACGTATGTATTGCGTGATTATAACCGAGTGGTATTCGAGCTCATTATACTTTTAGGATGTGAATTTTTTAAATGTTATTTGTACTTGGTGCAACGTTTCTTATTTTTTCTGGCTTCTTTTCGCTTTTTTTCAGCTTGTGCCAACGCAATATATTTTTTTCTTTGATTAATTGACATTTGGCACCATAATTTTCCAGCTTTTCTGGCAACTTCGACCACTGGTTTCTTTGGTCTTTTTCTCTGCATCCGAAGGAAGAAAAGAATGAAGGGATTGGTCGATCGTGAGAGTTTTGAAATACTAGAAATGTTTTTTCTTTTAGTCTTTGTTGCACACCTATGTCCACGATTCTTCGATGTATTCTCATCTGTGCTAAAAACATATACTGTAATGAACGTTTTTTTGACTTAGCAATCGTCGATCTTACCCATGGTGGCCTCTTCTGTCAACTTTATTACAAGGTGTCGATGCCTGACCACCCATTTTCTTCCTATCGTTCCTGACTGTTAGAACCGCTACGACAAGGTAGACTTTACTAGGTAATTTTGGTCTGCCTGTTTACAGAAATTCAAAGGACAACGTAATATGATTATGACATTTTCACAAAAACGATTTTCTACTTTCTATTTTGACAACAGGCAAAACATTTGCTTTTGGTTTCTATGTAGCAAGTCACATGTATATTGCATTCTTTTTATATGACGCGTGTCTACAACTTTGAATGTATTATGCAAAGTTGTCGTAAACCATTATCTTGTGTATACACCTTTGCATGTATCATGCAAAGTTATCATAAAGCAGCGTATCTTGTAGACAGAGATAATTGGAGAGGAGATTACAAAATACGATTAACAATCAAGATATTTGTATTTCGATCTAGCACATACACATTATTTATTATCATTGTTTGCTGATAAACTAATTTACAAAATTTCGTGGGGTGTAGAATCGAAATGTTTTATTTCATTCATTAGCACACATCTAAAAGCTATTTGTTTTTATAAATATTGATACTAATGCTTATTGGTAATTTTATATTTAATACATATATGTACAGCCTCACGCCCATTGCGAAATCACACAATGAATACTGTGATCCAATGATTGCTCACAAATTCTGTTCACAGAAACAAGATCATTTGTATATTCTGACGAAGTTTTGTTATTTGAACTATGGTTTTACCTATTTTGAGAATTAACCAATGTTTTTTCTTTTTTGGAAAACATAATCATATTAGATCTTCATGCAAACCCCTGGTGTCTCATATGAAACTGACTGGTAAATCTATAATTTGATTTAAGTTGAAAGCCATTCACCCGCCAGCCTGTGCACCTCTTTTTGTTTCTTTATATTTAGTGCTTTGTCGATCTTTGCAATAACACGCATTGCTCTGAGCATCCAGGAAGCTTTTACAACCCAGTGTAGTAGTGCCGGAGAAGAGTACTTTGGCTGCTGTTCTGCAAGCTTTGATCATGTTTGTGCTGCTCGATTCAAAGCTATCGCAGTACTTATAAAGACAGCGCTTAAACTCGAAATCACATTTTTCCTTATCAGTATTACAGGTGTCGTAACAGATGTCATGTGCATTGCAGCAACTTGTAACTTCAGGAAAGGAAAAAAATTCTTGAGCTTGCTAAAAATGAAAATAACAAGCATTACTTCGGTTTTAATGAATGAATGAATGGATGGAAATATTGCCTAACTGTTAAGAAATGGTCGTTGTTTACCTCCAATCCCAACGAACCACATCCGTTGCTTTGTGGCTTGTGATTCCAGTTTGGTTTTGGTATCGTTCCTACAACATAATATTTGACAGATGAAATGACTAGTGAATGCGATGCATGCGGCACTGTAATTTACAGGTTATAATTCATAGTATTTGTAATGCGTATACCTCCAGGACATGTATACACGCATGAATCGTCGGCAGCAGCGTTAATTACTTCGTGAACGTCCTTGAATTTTTTTGCAACGGTGACAGCATTTTGAAAAAAATCACCGAATATAGTTTCCGCTGCCAAAACAGCGTCACGAAGATTTCCCAATATATCGGCTCCATAACCCGACCATGCATAAGTTAAGAAAGTCAGAACGTATACGAAGATTTTTCTGTATTTTGTGAAACGCATCTCTGACGTTCGCGTGCGAATATGAACTACAATAGAACTGGTCGTGTATGCTTTTTTCAGTTGGAAGGATCCGATCGGATATTTTTAGTCAACAGACATAGAAATGACGAATAGTATTTTTTTTGTCTCCATACGTGCAACGTGAACAGTTTCCTGTCTTACAGAATATTCAGGAATTAATATTAGGGAGGTTGTGTTATTGTACTTCCTAGGAATATTAATGGAGTATTATTTACTCCACTGTATCGTGATGTAACATAAATATGAAACTAATCTATCAATCAATTTAAAATCTAATCGTCATTGTATCGCAAATTACGTGAAATTGTGACATAATGTTTTACACTGTACTGAAAATGTCAATGTTTTGGGTAGGGGAAGAATAACCAGTTGAACTAATCAAAGGCTAAATAATCGTAGTAGTTATTTATAATTTACAAGTTCTCAACATTTACAAATGAATAAACCACATTCAAATAGAAAGCTTCTTTAATTATTGTTCACAATGATTAAATTGATATATTCCAGCAATCAATATAATAATTCATCAATTTTCTGTACATGTAAAAATTATAGGGTATCATTATTATTCGTGAGTTAGTTTCAGCGAAAGCTCCCCACTTTCAGACATTTTCTTAACGTCAGTGCCTCCCCCCAAACATTCACCATTAACAAAAACTCTGGGCACAGTTCTAGCACCTGTCAATTCACTAAGAATAGATTGAATTTCATCGCCATCATTCCGTGAGTCAAGTTCAATCGCTGTATATTTATGTTTCAGCTTATCGAATACCTGCAACATGAAATACATAAAATAATAACTGTGGAAAATTGTCTAATAATTATAAAATATTCTAGCTAATGATGCGTACCTCTTTAGCCATTTTACAATAAGGGCAGTAGGTCTTTGAGAATATTACGACGCTGTCAGAAGCGATGAGTTCGTTGACAAGTTCTCGGGTTGCAGGCATAATTCTTGATTTGCTGGAACCTAAACCCATTGTATTCAGCTAAACAAATGCTATGCGTCAATTATATTTTCTAGATTTTTATCAGCAAATATTATTAGTGAAATTATTGAACTGGACAATGATTTGCAGATAAAAATTTGCAAGCACCTAAATTATCTACATCGTCATACGCGTAGTCTGGACTATCAAAGTCTGCAACATAATCCCCCATTTTAGTTGGCGACTTATTAGAAAATGGGAAAAATATCTTTTTGAACTTTTGTTGCAACATGAAATACATGGATGATTATTGTATATTCAGGTTATATTGATTCGGGAAATGGCGGAGAATATTTTGAAACTGATATGGTTGAACAGCGAAATTTTTCTAAAACAAAACACTACATCAATGAAATGCACGGAAACTGATCATAGAGATATAAACTCACAGATTTCTATCAAATTATGAGCCACATGTTTATTCAATTTTTTTTACCGGTGTTCCAAATATACCGAAGTCAGGATAAAATGTAGTCACCCGATTGATGAAGTTGTACGATAATTACAATTATTCTAATAGGTGAATCTATGCATTAAAGTGTATAGATTTTTTATGTATCGAAGTTCATGAATATTTCAAATAACTCTTCTTACTTGTCCGGTATTTAGCAAGAGAAACTTTGGAATATACGTCGGAGAATTTTGAACTTCAAGGTGTGGCACGATCTCTGCGTAGATTATTTTATATACCTAGGTGTTTGGTTCGTAAAACGTTTAAGCTCCGATATTCACCAGGAGTTCTGTAAAAAATGGCCTGTCGAACGTCACACTTGCTACGTGTAGTTGGATTAGGTATAGAGCAGTATAGAGTTAAAGCTTATACTTATATCTATACCTATATACCTATCTACGGGTAGTGACGCACAGTGGCGTTAACGTGAATGAAAACCTCGGACACTAGGGAAACCAGTCGCCACCACGCCGCTGAAATTCGATTTCGTTGCAAGACAAAAATGTATAAAACAAGTTATTAGAACTAATTTTCGAGCATTCGTGCATGGTCGGTAAACGCAGGTCGGTAGTCGACGAGTGTGCCCTTCCATTTAACCAAAACAAATTGAAACGACTTGAGTTGTTTAAAAACGGAATTAACTCGATTCAAAACGAATTGAATAGAATTAAAAAAAAAAAAATTGTGTGCCAATTCTCTTTATATCAGCCTGATGAATGGTCATCTTGAAACGGGATTTCACAATAAGGATCCATGTCCTTCATAAGATTACAATAAGATTATCTCATAAGTTCCAATCGCAATTCCATACGTGCAGAAAAGACAAGGTTTGTGATTTTTTTTTTATTATACTTCATTTATTCTTAATAATATTCTACTTGGCCGAATGTTTTCACAGAATTAAAGTTTACATCTAACGCCGCGTGCTACGGAAATTCTCTACACATCTGACCGCGTTGCGCGGCAGGTCGCAGCTTGTATGGCGCTTCGGAAACTTACTTCCGAACGCAGCGCGTCGTCAGTTGTTTCGGAACCGTCGGAGTGAAATTATGTACGCCAAGTTCAGAATTTAGATCGTGTTGTTAACGCTGTGTAACGTTATTTGTTTAGTGTATTCTCAACAATCTCATCTTTGAATAATACACGAACGCTACTGAGATAAAAACAGGGTGCAAAAATCGAAGGTGAATTTTGTGTGTCAGTTTTGATTGTTTGGTGCAACTTCAGGTTTTAACGTCTTTCTGCGTCGGGTGTCATTTTTTTTTTCTTGTTGTTTCTACTTCTCAGTAAATGTGTGTTTGCATTGTTAGTGAGTTTATGAGTGGGATCAGACAGCCAGCAACACTGCAAAAAGTGAGTAAACGTAGAATAGAATATTATTAAGGCGCAGATGTTTAAATTATAACTTTCTTAAATTTTCTTGATAACTTATTGACAGATTGAGATTGTTATTTTTTTTTAAATTAATTATATGCAGATAATATATAGTTTATACAATTAATGCATAATTTAATGCAGACTTTTGACTACCCACAAGCGTTTTGTGCAAAGAAAATGGCCCGATAGCCTTCCTCGCGATATTCTTTCTTGCGTTCTGATAAAACGGATCTTGTTGAATCTGAGCTTCGTTTGATCAGCTTGTGGCTCATATTTCAGATCACGGATTACGTTTCTTGCGCGAAAACGTTTGTAAAATGCAAGTGTCGCACATTTATTATTGCGTGGTTAATTTTTGTGTCGTTTTCTTTGTGTAGAATAAGAAACTTATTTGAAGGTCGGCCGCATGGAAGTTTCTTGCTCCTGCGTGTCTTATAGATGCAATGCATTAAACGGCGTTACTAATTATATCGCAATGTAGAATCAATGTAAATCGTTGATGTTATTTATCCCTGGTAAAAATCTTTAGGGTTTTTCGCACATTTTCTGTGAGTATCAATTTCCGTCCAACCGAATTTTTCACAGGGATTCCTCATATCTGTTTGTTTTTTAATAACAATAACAAATTTTGAGTGTGCATAAAAAATATTGCATATTTTCAATAATACAGATAATGAAATATTGTCATCTTTTATGCGGTTACAGAGACAGTCTACAATGCAGTATTTTTGACCGCATTTAGCAACAGTTAAAAATTAATTAGAGAACCGAAGAACCAATTTGCTGAATTAATTCGAGTTTTCCTTTTTGTTTTTTCCAGAGTTACGCAGAGACATCCGAATAACTTCTCCATTACTCGGCAACGTCGGTGAGTTTGCATGTGTTTGGTTGCTGGTATTTCCCTAGGTCCTCTCTGTCACGTGGCATGGCCGTGACAATTATTACACAAATCTGCGATTTTTAGCTACATGTATAGGTCCATTCGGAATCACAACGGTGCTTGACTTTCACTCCAGCATTTTTTTTTTTTCATCGTTTTTTGAAATCTATTTTACTATAGCTTGCCTAAACTGAAAATTTTTCAACGTTAGTGAAGTGGAATGAGCATTGCGACAGATACCCATCGCTTACTCGGTAACCCGAGAATGAATTGTGTTAAGCTATTACTGATTTAACGATCTATCTTTGAATTTACCAATAAGGTCGATTGAGCGATCTATTCACCTGAGGTTTGAACGTATTCCAGCAATTGTTTAATCATGTTGACATGAGTGTTTAATCGATGAAATTTCAAAAGCTGGCATGACGGAACACAATCAAATTCCATTTCATATCTTCAATTATTTTCAATTATTTAACAGCCAGCAAGTATCGACCAACTGCAAGTTTAGCGCGTTCAGAAAAATGCTAATTAACATACGGGATGTTTCTAATCCATCTTACAAAAAGTTCAAGTACCGATAGTCAGCCAGCAATCACGAAAATAATGTATACAATAGTGGGATTGGCGGGATACTATTTAGATACTGTATCGTGAGATGGAATAACGAGGGTTTTTCTGATCCCCTTCTCTATAACTTAGTATGGCAGTTGACTGACTATGGTACAAGAACATTTTGCTCCTTACACATAATCAACGCGAAAGTAAGTGGCAGTGACCATGGCGCAAATGAGGAGGTCTGACGTGTTTTCGAAAGAATGGAAAATCTTTCTTTTCAACATTTTCGTTCGGTGGTTCCGTTGGGATTCAGGCGACGGTAGAAAGGTCGCGATGTACCGAATGCTACTAATTTTTGTAATTTACATCCTCAAACGATCACAGTGATTTTCCTTCTACACCACGTAAAGGACTCTCCGGGTCATTAGTAAGCTTTGGAATTTTAACAGGGCTCAATTCCCCAGTTTTGACCACTCTGAAACCATTTTTCACTCGTTATTCATTTCAATTATTCAGTCATTATGAATCGTTGTTTTATTTTACTCAATTGATCTCTGTGATCGTTTAAACGGACAAGACGCATTTCTACATCATCTATTGTGTTCCGTGGTACGCTAGATGGGAATAGATGCTAAGTTCGAAGATTTCGCGTTGAAGAGGACCACCGACCGCTACGCCACACATTAACGCATGTCGTCCAACCTCTCTCCCTTGATTCGCATCTGTAAACAACAATCCGCATCGCGATTGGTCGGATTCAAAAAGACGTAGATACGGATTCGGTTCCTATAGTATTTTGCAACATGTCCTGGATATTTAAGGATTTTGAGCTGATTAAGCGGTTACGCCTTGTTGCGCGTAGATTGCGCAGTAGTGTATAAAAAAGTAAAGCGCTTCTTGGTGTGTGACGGTTCAGCTCTTCAGTCAAGTTGTTACAAGTAACAAAGTTTTCAAGTTTAACCGCGACTTACGCGCGTCGACTTGATACCTTTCGGTTCTGAGTGCGACGGAAAGCGCGGAGTTGCAAGCCGGTGCTCAAAATGTGGGGATAAAGATTGAAGTGATAGTGAAGAATCTTGTAGTAAGATTTATGAAATATATCTGAGATGCACGAAACTTTGCGTTGTACTGATATATTGTCTGTTTGAGGGCAACGAATTAATATATTTTACGAATACACTGAGAATTATAGGGTGCTTAGTTGAACAAAATATTAACTTTAATAATTCTTGGTAGAGAATTGATGTTGATTCGAAAAATAAACAATTTTTCTTTCATCGGTAGAAACAATCGGATTTTTGCTTCGAATGTCATGTTGGGCTCGACATAGTTTTTGTCACTGTTCGCACTTTTGTCATTGTGCTAATCGTACTTGTGTCTGATTTAAATAATCTTAACTAATCATACTTTTTTTCTATCTAAGATAATTTTTTGTCTAATCTGCTCGTCAATTTTCATTCACTGCACTAAGAAGAAGCAAACTTTTCACACACGAATCTATTTGTTTCAATATTCTTCTACAAATGATTTATTGAACGATTGATGAAAAATTCTAGTTGTTCCATGTTTAATTGGAAGTGCCGATGGTTGTTAGAAGTATTACTTTGTAATTTATTGTTAGAAGATTATCTATCTGTATTTTCTGTAGGAATCGAGATAATCTACTTCAAATTATAAAACAACAGTTTTTTAGGGATTGATACATTTTTTTCTCAGTTACGCGTACAATTAACATGTTACCAATTACTCGGATCTATACTGTTACATAATACTTACATACTTGCGTCTACGAAGCACGCAAATAAGCCCCTCTGAAAAATGTTTGTTAAATTTTTCGGCAGGTGTTTTTCAACTTCATCTTGAGACCATTGCAGATCCATAATGATTGTCACTAATCCATCCCTCTCTGATCCCACACAAGCTATATGCTTGTGGGGACATACTCGAAACGGTATATCGGGGCTGGTCGTGATTATTATTATTATTGTTATACATGACGTATATTTATAGGTATATTGTATATCAGCGGTAACGACTGCATTCAGTAGACTTGTGATTTCTTAGAGGTAGCTGGTAGGCTACGGTTGCTAAGGAAACCTAGTCAACAATATTGTCTTCTGGTTCATTAAAATGTTCCTTGACATGTCATACAGTAGATCGAAAAATGAAAACTAGTTAGGTATCAACATGGCAATACCGCTGCTGCAATCTAAAGTTTTTTACGGTCTTAGAACAGAGATATATGGCAATGCACAGTACATATCGGATGCCGAAGTTTTGTACCCCGTAGGTAGTGCACTTGCTGTCCACAATTTTAATCAAAAGAAGCAAAGACTAATAAGATTACCAGACAAGCGTCTTATTAATATTATAGCGCTTACTCCAAATAAGTGAGTATTTTAGCACTTATTGAAATTTCAAATGATGCAATGTGTCTTTAGAACAATAATATGAGACTAACATATTTTTCTTGTCAAGAAAATTCGTCGCGGTATGCGAAACTGGAGAAAAGCCAAGCATTTCTGTTTACGACATTGCGTCGTTAAAAAGAAGAAAATCTTTGGGTATCCCTTACGATGCTCCAGGAGTTACGAAGTTCACTTGCATCTCATTTACTTTTGACAGTAAATATTTGGCAGCTGTTACTGGTGAAACTGATCAAACAATGCTCTTTTACAATTGGGATAAAGGAAAGGTAGAAACCAGTGTGAAAGTTGGAAACCCTCAGAATTCAGCAGCTATTGTTAAAGTAATTTGTTGCAATCCAGGCGAACTTGGGGTTGTAGCAGTGGGTGGCCCATATTGCTTCAAATTTTTGACTGTATCTGAGAGTGTCTGGCGTCCTTATGGTTTTGCAAAGGCTGACAATTTGTTAATTTGTTCAATGGCATGGCTCAATACAGACAGACTTCTTGCTGGAACTCGAGATGGTAGAATACTTTACCTCGAAAATGGTGACTTGAAAAATATTTACAAGATGGCTGAAACATTGACCATGAATTTAAAGATTCGGGAAGAATATGTAATGCAAGTCTCTGGATCAGTGACCAGCTTAGAGGGTGGAGATGACGGAATCTGGGAACATGATGTTCGTTGTCTAGTAGCATTTGCAAAGGGATTTGCATTTGGCTTTGGATCTGGCACTATTGTCCTCTTCGAAAAAGAAGGACAGCATAAGTACAAAAAGAGGAATATTTACATTGTACCAGCGCAAGTATCTAAAGAAGACAACACAGAACTCTACCAAATTAATACCATTAATGTGAATGTGAGTTGCGACCGCTTGATTGTAACTACAGGATGGTCCCAATTATTTAGAGCACAATTATGGGGTCCTGATATAAATATGGACCCTGAACCACAAGCTCTAAAACCATTAGGTCAGCAACTTCATCATGGTCCAATTGTTGGACTATCTATGTGCAGTTGGAAGCCTATTTTTATGACTTGTGGGGAATTGGATCGTACTGTTCGAATGTGGGATTACGAAAATGAAAGCTTAGTCATGATGAAGCAATACATGGAAGATATTTACAGTGTCGCGATACACCCCACAGGTCACTTTTGCCTTGTTGGGTTTAGCGATAAACTTCGATTCATGATCATACTAATTGATGATCTTGTTCCCATGCAAGAATTCCCAATACGCAATTGCAAGGATGTAGCATTCAGTTACAATGGGCATCTTTTTGCTGCTGTTAATGGAAATATCATTCAAGTTTACACTACTATTGGATTTCGAAATCTTTTTATTCTGAAAGGGCACACAGGAAGAATTGAAGGTATGACGTGGAGCCAATCGGACTTGAAATTAATAAGTGTAGGATTAGAGGGAGCTATATATGAATGGGACATGACAACTGGTCAGCGATGTGCGGAAGTCATCTTAAAAGGCATAGTTTTGAGTAGCGTAGTGAATACGGCTGATGGAGCAACATCATTTTGCATTGGGAGTGACAATCGTTTAAGAGAAATCAAAGACAGCACGGTAATACATGTATCATATTTTAATTTCATATATAGGAGTTAACAACACCTACTTGAGTATAAGGAGCAAATAATAAATATATTTCCTCGATGAAGGTGATGCGTGAATACAGTATACCGGGACACCAGTTAATGTTTATTGTGATGGGAAAGGCAGATCTACTAATGTTTGTTGCTTGCCCTGGAGGCGTTATTTTATCGCTCAAATGCCCACTGCAAGATCGAATGGAATATGCAGATTTTCGTGTCCACTGTAACAACATCACCAAGGTATGTTCAAAGAAGGGTATAGCTGGATTTTAGAATTGTTCTTCACATGTATGAACTGTGTCATAGATGGCTCTTTCTTACGACGAACAAATGATGGTCTCCACTGGTGTCGATGGAACATTATGTATTTGGAAACTATCATTCACAGAAGGGAAAACTGTGCAAATAAAAAAAGACTTTAAGCATAGTAGAGAGGTACTTATAAGTCGAGGCGATCTGGAAGAAAAAATACAGACTATAAAGGATCTCTCGACCAGATTGAGAGAGCTAGAAACGGAGCACGCGTACCACATGCGACAAACGGAAGTTCAACACAATGATACCTTGCGGGATGTTCACCAGGGATACTGTGAAGCTATAGAGGAGTTGAAAGACAAAATTGATAAACTGCAAGAGGATCAGACCAATGAATTGAATAACATTAATGTTGAAATAGTCAGAATGAAGGCTGCACATGAAGAGGCAATGCAACAGATGGAAATTAGTTATGACTTGAAACTGATAACTGAGTATGATAAGTATCAGGCGTTTGAAGAACGTAATAATGCGATGAGAGAAAACTATGAAAAACGATTGGAAGAACTTGAGTCGTTTCGGGTTACTGGATTGGAAAAGTTAAAAACGTCTTACGAGGCTCAACTTCATGAGAAAGCAGTTCAACTTGAAGAAGCACACGAGATGATGGCACATTCAGTACGACTCCATGAACAGCTGAAGCGGCAAATAGAAGATGATGCAGATCGTGAAATACTTGACGTTCGTACTAATTACGAAGGCCAGTTGCATTCTGAGAGACAGACAAATTTGAAATTGACGGGAGAGATTGGGGTACAGCGTAACAAGCTTACCGCAAGTCAGAAAGAGATCGATGAACTGAAAAGACATGTGGTTCATCTGCAAACTGAGCTCGTACAATTTCAAACTGTCATACAGAGTCTTGAGAAAGATGTTGCAGATCTGAAAAAAGAGATTGGTGAAAGAGACATTGCAATTCAAGATAAGGAAAAATTAATTTCTGATCTTAAACGGAATAACCAGGAGTTGGAGAAGTTCAAATTTGTACTTGATTACAAGATTCAAGAATTAAAAAACCAAATAGAGCCTAGAGATAAAGAAATCAAAGATCTGAAAGAAAAAATACAAGACATGGAAACGGAATTGGTAAATCTTCATAAGACTAATGTTAGTTTAGAGTTGCAGCTGTACGAATTGAGAGAAAAACTATCAAGTGCCAGACATGAAATTCAATCTGAAGTTAAGCGTAACAGGACATCTCAGCTACTCTTACGAAAGATACGAATTGATTTACTCGATACAGCTAATCTTATACAAGATCCAAATGCTTTGAAAATAGCTGTAAAAAATCTTTACCATAAATATAGCGATCAAGACGAATTTTTGCGTAATCGTGCGGCAGATTTAGAAGCACAGTGTGAATTTATGAGGCAAAGAGATCATTTAGAAAGAACAGTGAAATCTTTACAGAAACAAATACGTCACGACGACTCAGGTAGTAACAAAGATGTTGATAAAATAATCGAAGAAAATGTTGTGTTGATAGTAGAATTGAATGCTTTGAGAAAGGAACTTAATGGAGCACACAAACACATTTCTGATATGGAGAGTTTGCTTGGGCTAACGGGTAAGGAAATGAATGTAAAAGAAGCGAGAAAGAAACTTGCACAGGCCTGTCATGGTCATGTTCTTTTACAAAATAACTACAAGTCGCAAATGCGAGATTGTGAAAAGATGGTCGAAGTGTTGAAAGATGATATTAAAAGGCTTCTAGCTAAATTACCTCCTGATAGTCCTGAAGTTTCCAGGAAACCATTTTGAATATGGAAAATTCAATTGTATATTTCAATACAATTACGATCATTATTATCGACCATGGCAAAGTGATTATTTGTAAAGTAACCATGAACGTATATATTTGCTTCAAAGTACAAGGTTATCTCTCTCGCCAATCATCAATAATCCAGTCATAGTATGTAAATTGATTAGACATATTCACGAATACTATTAACTCATCCACTTACTTATCGGAGTTGCTTAGCAATTTCGTCAGTCCAAGTTATTAACTAAACAGCATAAGATCATCAGTATTTGAAGAAATATACGTAATTTGAAAGTGACATAATATTACGTATATCAAAAATGCATAAAATGCTGAAATTCGCCAGTGATTAGCTGGTTCAGAATACAGCTGTCAATTGAAAAAACGATTTATTTATGAAACAGTAACAGTACTTAAATTCTGTGGATTCTGTGCCATCAGAATAAGTAGTTAAGTAGATGAATAAAAAATTTTTTTGTTAATATTTCTAGGAATATCAACTGTAGACACTAATTACATTATATTGCCTCAGTTTATAGAAGAAAAGGTATAATAGCTTTACGATTTCGAGGATAGTTTGAAAATTCCTTCTTATAAGCTCTGTGCTTTCCTAACGCCCACATGGTCATCTGGTACATTCCGGCTAATGCGAATATGCCAGCTGAAAATAAAAATATTACAGTCAATAACAAGTAATAAATTAATCAACGCAACTTTTTGGCAAAGAAAGTTAAAGATGAAAACTGAGCTCTAACAAACCTGGAAGACATTTTGTCATGATGGTGAATCCAACCCAACTTCCAAATTCGTATGTGTAGTTCGGACATGACACGAAGTTGAAAAGTGCAGTTAATGGATTACCAGTACCCACTGGAATTTTTCGGATTGTAGTTCCGGCAGGTCTAAGGTTTCTTAGAGCCAAATGTATGCTCAAATTCCCCAATTCGGATATTGCGAAAATGGCGAGTCCAATGTATGACACTGACTGATCGGGAGCGGTATATAACGGATGATTGATGTGGTAGGCAACATACATCGCAAATAACCAGTAATACGAACAATTCTTGAAAAGATTACGCAGTGGCATGGTACCATGACTGAAGCGGTGAACAAAAATTGTTTCCAATAACCGCTTAGCGTAATGTATTACCCAACACGCTGCTGCCCAGCTACATTTGAAAAATATAACAGATTTATTCATTGAATTTACAACTCACTTGCAAATCAATCATCTAAGTGATATTTGTTTATTGTTGAAGAAAAATATTTGAAGTAATTTAATTTAAAGTTGAAATCATGTAAGAATTCACTTTTTTTCAAGATTACCAGTGAAAATACTAGACTTATCACAAAATATTGTGGTTTTTTTTGTAGTTTATTTCGACTACTATGAAATCATGTCGTTCAATTAATTTTCAACTTAAGCAAATTTATTCTATAACTATCGTAAGTAATGATATGTAATATATGTAATTCCACTTTAAGAGTACATTTTTTTTAGAAAAAAATACATTTGCATAACAGCATTTCATAGCGGTTGAAATGTTGATAAAAAAAAAAACCCACAATATTTTGTGATGAGTCTAGTATTTTCGATGTTACTTTCGAAACAAAGTGAATTTTTACGTGACTGCAACTTTAACCTTGAATAACTTTTGAAGTAGTTTGGGTATCAAAAATTTATAATAGACCGATTTGAAGAGCATTAAATTCCCTACAAAACTGGTATCGGACATTTATGTATATTGCCTCGTTACTGAGGTACAAAATTCAGAAATAACTAAAATTATTTTCTCATGGTAATTAAGTGGAAAATGACGGTCAAGATCTACTAATATTAATATCAAGGGCTAAAATTATGAGACATCTTATTTCCTCTGATACACCCATTAAATATGTGACTTTGAAATAAAAAATAATAGTTTTTTGGACTAGTTTAAATTGTTTAGATGTTAACGAATGGTTTTAGAATGTCATTATCGACTCGACATCATGGCCTTGGTTCAATTAGGAATATAAGAACAGTCACTACCATGACATAATTGTAGTAATAATATACACATTAACTTACTCCACAACGGGCTCAACTTTTGCTGTTGCGACGTTACCGTAAAATAGCCATGGGCGTTGGTAAAGCCAAAGATAGACAAAAATTGGTCCTGCATACTCAACAAGAAATACGGTTCTCCATCCAATCTGAGGCCCAAGGTCTTTTAAGTACAATTTTCCACCGGCCCTGATACCTAGCGATTTAATGGTTTCTGTATCGGCCAACGATTTACCTTTAGCTTCTGGTCGCAAACTTTGCCGTTCTGGGTATGGCGCTTTTTTCAACTTGTGTAGTTGTTGTTTTATCTCTTTAACAGTGGTATCAGAGGTCACCTGTAAATTTTCAGTGATAATAAGGTTGCTTGTACTCGTTTCGCAAGAATTGATTTCCAGTAGTTTCCTTACTTACATTCACCGTTGATACAAGCTTGGAATTACCAGCGTTACAAACTTCGATCTGAAACATAAAATTTCACGCGAAATAATTAGTTATTCGAGTTATTAGAATTCGCTTATTTTCCTGTCTGTTACCTCCATCGCGTCGAATTCGTCTTTAACTGTTTGCCTTCAATTCGATAAACTCCAGTCAGGCCGAATCGCTCCTGAAACTCCTGACTCAGCTCATTCACACATGTTTCGCTGACTCGCCGGGCAGTCGCGCTGTTGCTGCTTACCGCTATTGGTCGATAGATTTATGGTAATTATCTCGTAGGCTAAAGCCCATTTCACAGTGAAAACAGGTGCTTGTTGCAAACAGTAAACGACTATGATTAACAATAGAAATAAATCTTTAGAGACGTCCCACTGGCAAACATCGCTTTTGATTGGATATTCATTATTTCTGGTCGTTACTCCTTACACTGTGTAAGGTGCATAACGGAGATAATTTAAAACCGGTTTGGTTTTAATATTTACTTTTCCCCCAGGGGCATTATGCCGAATGTCGTTTACGCTCGACCTTTGAACATTTCGTATTCATTAATTATACAAATTCTAGAAGTTTTTCTTAATTTATTCAGTAATCCCGTCGAAAGTTATTTACTGACCTTTGTCTCGTTTGGATATTTTACTTATGACTATGCAGGGGTGTTATATAACGTATTTCGATTAGCGGCAAGTGTAAAGTTTTTATTTTACGGCTTATAATTTGTACGTGCAAATAATTTTGTCGAAGGAGATTATTATATAATATTAAAAATTAAATGAGCGCAATCAATACTTTTTACTTTAACAGTTATGAACGTACCTAATTTCCATTAGGATAAAATTTAAAAGCCTTCTAGGCAAAGTTATTTGAAATTGAAAGTTAATCTATGTGCGTAAATTTCTGAAACCTCGATACGCGGTCACGTTTAGAATACAATGGTTTTTACGACCGTTCAATAATCATTATGTTATACCTATATTAACACTAACCGTACCCAGTCTGCACAAATAACCGGTTTTACTATGGCAAGAATAGCGTTATCTGAAGTGCTGGTACAGTTAGTGTTAAGGAGGTAACCTGGTCGATTTCACCGTTGACGTATATATATTTTCGAATATCGTAGTTCACGTATCTCAAACGCGAAAAAGGGCTTAACAGTCCCATTCTTCACAAAACCATTCCAATACATTTTCATTTGATGCCAAAAGAAATAAATGGCACAGATTCTACGAAATCGAAATAGTAAATTCGTTTCGGTCAATCGTCAGCGAAGTTAACGTGCGAAATCTCGTTTTTTTACTATCTTGCGAAGAGTCTTCCATAGTTTTAGGATGCAAATAATTCTTGACTCCCCGCAAATCGCGATTAAAGGAATTTTCCTTAGTATAAATAAACTATTAACAAAATTTCATTAAAAATTCGCAAAGTTTTGAGAGGTTTTTTTTCAACTCGAACTCGAACTGTGTTCAGTAAAATTTTCAAGTGAATCAAGTAGACCCTCAGGAAAATTCTTTCAATCTCAATTTACGGGGAGTCAAGAATTATTTGCCACCCAAAACACTGTCGAAAACTCTTCACAAGCCGTGGACGTCAAATTTGTTGATCATTGGCCGAAATCCGCCCCGTTTCGCGTAGATTAACCCGTGGGTCTAATTGCAAACATAGAATTGAATGCGTGACCTGTAATTTATAATAAGGTTGTGGATTTAAAGTAGGTTGAAAATCTGTTTGTATATTTTATTATACATATATTTATCCTTACTTATTTACAAATTTTACATGTTTACGATAATAATATGACAATTACAATAGTATGATTTATAATGTATTTATTTATGTATAATTATTTGTATGTATATATATATATATATATATGTATATATATATATATATATATAAGTACAAATGTGTGTGTATATACATACATACCCATGCGTACGTAGTGATAATAATGTATATAGAAACAATGTTTGACACGATTTTGGCGGGTAAAATGGCTAGGATATGCCGTCTCACTCGTACATAAAAATCTGAACATTCACACGTACACATTCTCCCTATTAAATTGATTTAAATTAGTTGCTCTATTTCGTAATTTTGCACATTTTCACTCACACATTCTCCAATTTTCCACGTTACCTACATTCCTATGTAGAACGCAGGGATTAATTGCTATACAATTTAATCAACAGGCAGTAGACCTATCTGCAAGTACTTATCAAACAATCAGACGCAACGCTACAGTAAAAATGATGCATAATCTGACTTCATTAGTGATATACACTTTTCAGCACTCAAAATTTCTATCTGCACATTTACTTTCGTTTGTTTGATTATTTTGCAGAATTCATGCCTCAACTATCAATGATAACACGTTAATGTGCCAGCCAGCGCATATACTATAGAAATATACTTTGTTCCTTAAATATTTTAGTAAATTATAAATAGAGAAACTACAATATTAATTTTCACACTGGGAATGACCTAGATAGAAGTGGGGATATAATAAATGTAATAACTTATATAAGAATGAGAGTTGTTGATCGATGATTCTGTAGAATATCTCGTGTTAATATCTGAGTACGAGTAAAATTAATTTTTAAAACAATAGTAGAGCTACAATCTTTCAAGTTAATTTGAATAGTTAAATTGATAAATTCTTTGGCTCAAAGAAACTTCGACATTTTTCGTTACTCACATAGTTTGACCCTCCCTCCCCTCACTAATAATTTTTTTTACAAATTAAACGTCTTTCATTTTCATTGTAAGCAAAAATCTTGCGATAGTATGTTATTCTTAACTATCGTCGGGCATCTAAGCTGACTAATATTTTGGAGATATCTAAAATTTATGAGTAAAACATAAAAATTTCACATTCAATAGTGTAATATAATAATTAATAATATTATTAATAAGTATAATTTCTTATTTTGAGATTTTACTTCTATACACATACTCGTACACTGACTTTTAGTAGGTTGAGAACCGTACCATAGCTTGGATTAACTAACAAACGCACAGTCACACTTAGTGTCATTGAGCTGCTCTTATTACATCTATGTTGCTTTTTTATTAACTCTAATACGTAATCTTAACGACAATTAACTAAAAGAATCTAATTAAAATGGCTTTTGTGATATGAGCTACTCATCCCGAAATGAGCAGCTACTAAATATATTTTGGACGTGCCAAGTATCGCTCGACCACTTAAAGCCAAAGCGATAAAAGGAGAAATCGTTCAAAGTACGTGACAGCAAATATCTATGTTCTTCCAAATTTAAAACTTGCAATTTTACTCTTCAATTCACAAACTATGTATACGAAATAAATAATCACAATTGCAGTAGTTTATCGCGGCTGAATCATAACTTTGAGTAACTGTAAATTCGAGTGATAATTTTGAATGAATATTTCAACATATATTAGGAAAATGCAATTCTTTTTTTAATCTAATTTAATCTTATTTCAGTACTGCATTTTAAAAACAATAATCTTACTTTTGTAATCAAGAATTGAGAAATATCATACCAGTAATCAAAAGATGAATTTAAGAAGTCCATCAATTGTATATCAATTATTTGCCACGTTCGATTGCAAACATATAACATAATGTTATCTCTTTGTAAAATGTATACAAAAAGATTATATGTGGTTATATTATGGTACCTTCTCCTTTTATATCCATTGGCAAAAGTGGACAACGTTTGGACGAAGTATGTCAAGTGGCCTAAGTTAGTTTCTTTTTCATCAAATTTCAAATTAACAAACGCAGTACAAAAAGTAAACATAATCACAGCTGAGTTGGCAGGCAGGCAGGCAGGCAAACAGACAGATAGACAGGCAGGTGGGCGGGAATTTGGGCAGGCGTGTGTTTGCACCATCGCGGTTAGATTTTGATGACTATTTTTGATTCATTCATGATTTTTTGCTTGCTTCTTGACCTGCTGTAAGGCCCCATGGCAGGCCGAGTGAGTCTTAAACGTAGTCATTGGTTCCAGGACTTGTTAACGGTTCCTGAGCCTGTTTGGAAACAAACAATATAAATTTTACAATGATTGAAATAAAAAAATTTACAATCCACCGGATAAATGGCATGAAAAAGTCATTGATGTTTTACTTTGATAACAATAGTATTGATTTTAATTGAAAGAACCTTATTTCCATGCTGAACTATGACAATATATTCGAATTCTAAATTGTGCTACGGTTGCTAAGTGTAGTAAATACATTTGTTCCAGAAAAATTCTGCCACGAAATTTCATACCTATATGCATATAGTTCAAATTTTTAACGGTAAGGCTTACCTCTTCGCCAACAGTTGCAGCGGGAAGTGGGAAACGGTTTTTTTCCAAACTAAATTGATCTTCAGTCGTTTTTCTGTACACCGGATTGTCAAAGTTCATGCTTGTGACGTTGCGATGTAGGTAATGCCTGTAGCACAAAAAGGCTACTAGAGCCAGAAGAGCAAGGCCCAGTGTTACCACTCCTATTACAATTCCAGCCACTATTCCACGATCCGTTTTTTCATCGGAAAAGCCAGCTCCTCCGTTACCGTCGGTACCGTTCGTTGGTCCTGTTATGAATTCGTATGGTTAATCGTTAATGTTATTGCAACTGTTATTGAACATAAATTGATTCTTCATGGTCTTGTTTGGATATCATGATTTATTTTTAGGAATGTATACCTAAAATATATTTTCACACAATTATAGAATATCAATAGACGAGCTCAGTAAGAAAGATCTTTATTTTTAGAAAACAGAGACTTGCTGACTTGTAAGAAAAGCTTGTGAACTTGTGAATGGAAAATGGAAATTGTAATGGTCACTACCGAATGGTGATAGTAGTAATGACAACAACTGGAATAAGAATCAAATCACAGAATAAGGAGTAAAGGTGGTAAATTGTTCATTAGATTAGTAAATTCACTAATTTTAATGTTATTACTCAAATTTTGAATTTGAGCGAATGCTCATACCATTGTCTGTGTATAGATAAACCACGAACATGCATCATGCTGCATTTATATAGCCCAAGGCTGAATCAATCTTATTCATGCACCTAATTTTCGCAATAGAAACGAATGTGTAAAATATTGAATATTACAAACATTCTCAATAAATGGCCTGAGCACATTTCATGAAATATAATGATCAATAGGCGTTTATTATGAATTTGAAGGCTTTGTGGAATAATTTCTGAAGTAACTATCTACATACTACATAACCGAATCGTGAAAATTGTAAAACATTTTCTGTAACTTTTTAGTCAATTGTCACAACAATAAGCTTTCTATCGTTAGTCGAAATTCTTTGAAACTAAAAACATTGAACTTATTCAACTCAAACAATTTACTCGGTACTTGGAAAATTTGGTTTCTTTTTAGTTTTTTCACGATATAAAACGATATATACAACGATATACAAGATCTAAGAAATACAAAGGTAAATTCTGCAGCTAGACATTGACAATCATATCAGATATTTCCATATCACAATATGTTATCGATCCATCTACATATATACAACGACTTAATCTAGAGTTGAAAATACAAGATAAAAAAGTAAGGTAAAAGTAAACGCTGAGACGGTATCAGAGAATCTTTGTGACAGTGGATTATTTACAAAACACTTTTTGTTTAGGAGATCTGTATTGAAAAAATGCTGTGTACTACCCAATTGCATACTTACTGATTGTAACTGTGACCTTGGAAGGTTCAAACTTCTTGAATGGCACGGTGACAGCTTGGGTGGTTGGTGAGACTGTTGTCGTTACTGGAATAGCCCATTTTCATGCAACATCGATGCAAACGTAAACAGTGAATATTTGTAAATATCGAATTTGACGAGTTGAAAATAAATTCGTGCATTCCTTGAATGAAATCCAATACAAATAAATAATCAAATCAATGGGTAGATGATGTGTAATGAAATCCATCGCATTCACACCAGCCCTCATTAGTCAAGTTCTAGTTTTTGTGACGCATGGTTGGTGGTGAAAATGATACGGATTGCTTTGAATCTAAAAATCAATTTTCAAGCTAGGACTAAATTGTCCAAAAAATACTTAGTGTTATCTAGGGGAAATGAGAGAAAGAAAAAAAAAAAAAAAAAAAAAAACGGAATCGAGAAATGTGACGAAGCGAAGCACTGAGCTTCCAAACAATTTTGAATAATGATGAAATACTGTCACAATGCCCAGTATGAAACATAATCTATGTCTAGATACGGCACACAATCTAGCATTCCCAAGCAATAAGTTGTTGCCGGCTATTTGTCTGCAAAGTTTCATTTTAACTCACCATTCTCGACACACATGAGACCATCGGGTAATAGCCTGAGCCCATCTGGACAAGCACAACTGAGAAGAGGGGATTTTGCACTGATTTTTGGTGCTGGTAGGCAAAGGTGACTACAGTGCCCATTTACTGCCTGACACTGATTTTTCCCATCAGGTTGTCTATACGGATGATATACGTGTACAGCCATCGGGTGTTGAACAGACCTCACAGAAGTTATTGCCTCAACTTCTTTGCCGGTGAATTTGTTAGCTTTAAAAATAGCTTCTTTATCCCAATCTGTCCAGAAAATGTAATCCTCAAACGTTGTAATGCTGAACGGATGCCTGAGAATATCAGGCGAGTATAATACAGTGCGTCTCCCAGATCCATCGTAGTTGCAAGAAGCAATTTTGTTCAATTTTGCATCCACCCAATATAATTTCTTTCCAACTAAATCCAATGTTAAACCGTTTGGCCACTTCACTTCGGTTCCAACGATGATCTGTTATTAAACATATCATTATTGATTACCTATATATATATACGTTGCAGGAAGCTTCTGATTAAGAAACTACCTATTTAGTCAGACGAAACTTACCGAACGATGCGAGCCATCCATCCCAGCCCTTTCAATTCTAGCATCGTCACCCCAGTCCGTCCAAAACATCCAACCCTCAAGTGGATTGACAGCAATTGCTCTGGGTTCTTGTACGCGATCTTTTATCAGAGTTTTTCTCATATTACCTTCAAAATTTGCTAGTTCAATTGTATTTTTTTCAGCATCCGTCCAGTATATGTGATTGTAAATCCAATCTACAGCAAGACCATCTGATGTAGTTAGATCACGATCAATGACAACAGTTCGTTCATTACCCTCGTCAATAGGAGCTCTGAAAAATATTAAAATATTAAATAGTCAGTCAGTGCATAATGTTTGTTTGTTGTTTTTATTGTAAGACAGAATTTCTAAGCTAAGGATGAAATGTGATCAGTTGCTCGGTACTTACTTATATATTTTCTTATCACTGACATCGCTCCAGAATATCATACCAGTTCGAAAGACGAAATCCAGAGCTGTTGCCATTTTGGTGTTGTTTACAATTGCTGTCATCTCTGGACGGTCCAGTGCTACTTTTCGAATGTCGTGACGTCTAGCAAATAATAAACTTGCGTGGCCCTCAGCTGCTTTGCAGCGAGTTAAGTCTCGCGGATCTCTGAGATAACCAGCATCGCAACTGCATTTAAAGGTACCCTTTTCATTCTTACAGAACTGCGAACAACTTCCTGGCTCCAGGCATTCGTCGATATCTAAATTTTCAGAGCAAAGTTGACAGTGTTAAATCGATGGATTTTGATTATGACTACTCTTAAATGCGAATGTGTGTTAGTAAATTTCAATCGGTGACTTAGATCTTACCATCACAAGTTTGGTTGTTTATTAATCTGTAGCCACTTCTACATTCGCAGCGGAAACCAATTGGAAGATCATTGCATATCTGTGAACAGCCACCATTGTTAACAAGGCATTCATTTTTGTTACACAGATCTCGCGGTTCATCTTCCCATCCCAAACAATCAGGTTTTCCGTCGCACAAACTGCTCAGTGGTATACATGAGCCATGACCACAATCGAACTGTTTTAGCGGGTCACAAACAACGTCTGCTGCTGTGCAGTTTTTTTCATCAGCACCATCTGGACAATTTTTTATTCCATCGCAGTAGAGACGTCCTGTAAAATAAATAATTGGGAATCGATTTAGTATGCTAGTTTACACATTCAACAACTGGTCTAATCAAATAAATTGTAAACCACTTAGTACATGGTATTTGCGAAGGACTAACTCGTCACAAATCAATTTCCTGAGCGAAACTGTGTCATTCATAATATTTTTATCAAATAATAATGATTTCTGATGAATGATGCAATCTGAACTTTTACATAAAACTTAGTTATCTATTTCTACACGTGTTTACCTGAAATGCAGCTTCGATCTGAGCACTGAAACTGGTCTGGTCTGCAAGTGACCGATCGACAATTACTGGGAGATTCATCAGCGCCATCGGGACAATCTTTAGCGCCATCGCATACCCAACTCTGATGTATACAAGTGATGTGGTCATCGCATGAGAATTCGTGGAGTGCACAGTGGTTTATTCTCTCATCGGGTGGACTATCTGTGCACCCAATTTCGTCAGAACCATTAGGACAATCTAAATCTCCATCGCATCGCCACCGTGATGTGATGCAGTAACCCTTTGAGCAGGTGAACTGTGTATCAGGTTGACACGTTGATGGTTGGCAGTCTTTTTCATCGCTTCCATCTCCACAGTCATCGTCATGATCACAGACCCAGTGCCGCTGAATACAGTGCTTGTTGTCACAGGTGAATTCATCGGCACGGCAAGTGTTATCTATCGTTCAAAATAAACAAAGTTGTTTTTAGATCGTCTTTCTAATTTTCGTATCCACTGAGAAAATCATATTCATCGAACTCATTGTCAAAGTTTAAGCATGATTATATCACAGATCATATAAATAATGAGCTGTTGAATATTGAAGGCTTACAAAATTATATGCTCTTCACTTGTGCCCGGCAAGCTTTCTGTAATGTCAAATTTTTTCCAGTGGCAAATTAGATTCATCATTTGATATATTGGCAAATAAGTAATAGCTTATTCAGCTAAAGCTTTGCTAGTATTTATACTGGCTGAAATCAGTGGAGCAGCTTCGTGAATAATTATAAGGAGGCCTCAAGGACTCTTTTGACAATGAAAAATTTATGCCTTAAAATCAGTTTCAAACTATATAAATTTCAGCAATAATTATACATATAAGTGAAGAATTTATCATCATTTTGACTACTCTATGTGAAGACGTTTTCAGGAATATAGGAGCAAATCATTATTGTGATTTATTAGGACTTCGGAAAAAAATACGTGGTAAGATTCAAATTCCGGATGACCTCTCGGATCAGTATTGAAGAAAAAAACTCATGGTATTCAGTACACAATTTTGCTACTTCAGATCTATACTATTTATGAGCCCAAATATCATTACTATACGCGGATATAGTATTACAAGAGTGTATGCTCGCTTGGAAAAATATTGCTTATCTTCAAGGATACTTGGCGGCACCCTGATCTTGAAATATTCACAGGCAAGTCGCTTTTGACCTTTGCCATGTGGATGGAAATAAAGGAACCCAAGAGATGATCCATTATTTAAAAGTTAGGGGAAGTTTTTTTTTTTTTTACATATATAAATATACCGGGTGACTCAATGACAAATTCGTGCTCAAGGATTTTTGGAAACTGGCCTCAGTGGCAAAAGGTGTGGCTAATAAAAAAATAAAAATAGTAAGACGTATAGGAGGTAGAGGAATTATATACAAGTACTAACGTATAAAGAATTTAGCTATATTAATTGGGATCGGGAACTGATATGATTACTTTGAAATTTGAGCAAAATTAGAAGTGTTAAAAATTCTTATGTAATAAAGGAAGCAAGGGATCCTAGAGAGGATCATGTTTTGATAGCAGTGAGGTAAATTGAGAGGATATTGAGGGATGCTAAATAAAAGCACAGTAGAAATATTTAAAACTACACAGTAAGGTAGGACATATCTCTCGATGCGGTGAAAATCAAAAAGAATTGCAACTGAGGTAGCATAAATATGAAAATAACGCTACAGCAAAGAATCTGCTCGTTTTCTGCCCGAAAATACAAATACATCGGTATAATTCATGTAGACGATTACGATTTCCATGTATATGATAATCCGTCGGCATGCGATTATGAAAATAGTCAGGTTTTCGGTTATTATGATTTTCCAGGACTAAAATTGATTCATGCAACTGATATACAGGAAAGGATGAAAAACAACCACGTGCTACGTTACTTGAGTGTAATTATTGAAGGGACACAATAGGTGTTTTAAACAAGTAGAAAACTCTTACAGCATATATTATTCTCAATGACAAGCACAGGCTTACGACTAAACAGTATCAAGTCAAATATGTAAAAATGAACATATTTTCTACAGTAAGAGGCGTGATAAGCGATTTATAAAGGGACACTTGTAAGCATGTAACTCCACCAGATCTCAGAGATAAGCTTACTGCAGTCAGTCTCGTCCGAACGATCCAAACAATCCGGGTGATCGTCGCACATCCAGGTCAATGGTACACACTGTCCGATGCCTCCGCGACACGTGAATTGTTCAGCAGTGCAATTGTTGCTTCCTAAAAACGGCGAGGGCGGGGATTATGAAACAACCAGTTAGACAATCGCGTGAAATAGTTAGACGTGAAACCATGTGTAAATACAGGCAAATATTCATGCGGGATCGTCAGTTTGACAATGAATGAATTATTCGCGAAAGTCGAGTCGATAATGAATAACACCATTTCTTCACTTTCAACGATAATCAACGTAGATTGCATTTCAATACAAAATTTCACCATTTTTAACAAGCTTTTAAATTGTAAGAACAAACTACGAAGATTTGAAAATACTGTGACCACGTATAGTGGATTATAATATGGAACAAGAATTTAATAACAGATCGAGTGAAAGGTTGAAAATTATAAAGTTCATTCGCGTACAACAACCTTCGATAATTCCATGCGGTTAAATATATCGCGGATAACGAAATTACAGGGAAATATATGCAATCTACGCTCTACGTGAATGGGCAGTGCGCAAAAAGCGCAGTGTTTGCACATTAAATATTTCTCCTCTGGTTCCAGAGTACAACCGTTCTCCGCTTCAGCTTCACCGCGTCTAGAGATATGTCACCACCTCCGGGAACATCCTAGATCAAACTTACTTCGACAATTTTTCTCATCCGACCCATCGGCACAGTCCTCGTGGTTATCACAGACCCAGACATTAGTTATACAGACTCCGGGACTGCACTCGAACTCCGTTTCGGAGCATCGACGAAACCCTTTTCGTGACATTTATTAGTTATTATTCTTCCCTCAGATACGATTTTTTTTTTTTTCAACACAGTAATTGTTACAGCAAAATTTATACGTTCTTGTAGCGTTCTTCTTGCACAACCATCGGTTTACAGTTCGCAGGGTGAATCAAAAATTAAATGCATTCAACCGATGTTGAAAATAATTTAATCGCGAAGTTGCACAATGACTACATAAGTAAGTTTGCCTTCTAAATCTTATTTTCTGCTGGAGGCAAGTCTTCGACGGTGAAATTATTAAGAATTCTGGGAAAGAACGTGATAGTAGTTTTCAGTTTCGAATTCACCGATTCTCTTAATCACAACTGGCATGTGATTAATTTGTATAATTCTCTCGAGTAATCGGGTGATATTTAAAATAACGATGTCGATTCCATGCTACACCGAGTTCTAATCACGTAAACAAACGTTTTATCATGTACTTGAATTATAACGGAAATACCAAGTTATTAAATCACATAAGTAGAACCAAGACGATGTGGCTGTAACCTTTACTCGCATGGATTGTGGTCACCAGTAGCTACTTAGTAGGTAATTGTCATGTTTTCATCACCGTTACGCGAGAAAAATAACGAGGTTTTCTTGTACCTGCCTACACAAACTGATACACTGACACCGAATGTCAGCACTGATTTATACCCATTTTAATAAATAGTATATACTGGTTTCTTGTTAAAGGCAATGACGCCGCGGTGACGGGACGAACATTTTTCTTTGTTTACGAGCAATATGTACATAATTAAAGTTACACATTTTTACTGCGAGAAAGTATGGTTCAAGCTTCTGTACGTGAAGTTATATGCGGCAGTGATTGATTATACAGCGTGCTGGGGTCGTGAAAAATGATTTCCTGTAAGGAAAACGAGTTACATAATCAAGTCAGATAACTGGCGCCCTTTCGCTTATCGGCGCGTGGCGACATGCAATTGATTTAATTGACATGTCACGGTTATCCCGGACTGATTACTATTACAAATGATCAGTAACAAGTTTCGCAAGGACTACCGACGCCATTTTTGGTCTATCAAATACCGATTAATAGATCACGAGCGTGCGGATTCTATAAACGTTATTTCACTGGCACATTCTATATTAATATTTATCCTCAATTTAGCTGCCTGCTGCATTCAGATATTGACTTTATGGACTTATGGATTCATTAATCGCTCAATGCAATTTACCTTACAATTAGTTATTCAAGAAGTTAACTAATCTTGCATAATAAAAGTCTTTGCTTTTATGCAAAATGCCCACGTGTATGATAATTTTTTAGGTATTTTAATAGATACTGCAGCAGTGACAAAGCCAATGCATGTTTATAACACATTTGAAGGCTAGACATGGTCGTCGACATTCATAACGGTCCTTAGGTGGATCTCTAAAATTTTGATATAGGAAGATAGGGAGGGACTCTTTGCTTCCAAGGCGAAAGGGACTCTGGTAATTTGATATATTCCTCGATTCAATACCTTTGAGAATATAACGGACCGTCGTAAGTGATGGTGACGCTGCAGTTGGGGTGGCAATCAAACTTCTTTTACTTCTATAGACGATTTTGGATTTGAAAGTTATTGAGGAAAATTGAGCAGATCTAGTCGAAAGTGAGATGAAGGTGAAGATAAAAATTGAAGAATTGTAGCGACGCGGTCTACCTCACGACAAGCTAATTGCCCTTTTTTATATAAACTGGGAGGTCCTTAAAGGCCCTTGGAAGCCGCTGTATTGGCTGTTTTGAACTCTAAATCCGATATGTCAGCATTTGGAACGCGGCCAGGGCACATGCAAGACGTGTGCGCGAGGAGAATTTTTGCAGCATTGTCAAGTTAGCGATAAAAAAGAACGTTCGAGCTTTTCGAAAAGCTGCAATTGGCGATTGGTCATCTCGTTTGTCTTGTTAGGTTACACGTTTAATCTTCAAGATAATCTCCAGCACGTGTAGGACAAGACTGGTATAAACGTTCGACGAGGCAACTGGACTGAAAACGAGTAGCTTTCGCGGTTGTACCCAAGGCCCTTTCCTCGGGGTTAATAGTGCAAAGTTCGAGACAACCTTGGGTATAGAAAGTGCTCGACGCATCAGCCGTTTTTTAAATATCTGGAACACGGGCGGGCATATACCTATATATATACATGCGCAGGTGAATTTGTCCATGCAGGTGAATTTTTGCCGTCAACGAAGGCCGTAGAACATTCAACGAGAATTCGATCCCTAGGTCAGCCAGTTAGGGTGTACGTGGGCAGCATCATAGTGCCCGAATCGACAAAGTAACTAAAGAAAAGCTGCGTTGCTAATTACGCCCGAAGACCGTCGAACTTAATTGCATCGGGCATTTTGATGAACCTGTTAATATATGAGTGGTAGACTATGTAATCCATACCATCGATAAAATTGATTAATGTTTTGAGTGTCTTATACGCATTATAAAATGGATGATTTGATTTTTAGAAACTTCTTGGTTCTTTCGATGTGAATCTCTTTGGAGTTACGTGGCTCCATAAAGCTAAGGATTTTACTTTTCAAACTGGATGAACGACCACTTGCACGATTTATCCTGCGTATTTCTGAGTGCAGTGAACATAAGTGCAAGCATATTGTAAAGTGGATAATTCTTCCTAAACGTTTTCAATCCAGAATGAAGTGGTGAGTTTTTACGTAATTATATAACAGCCGATTATCCAATAATTCGTCTGCATCATACGGAAGCCGATTCCTAGCTTTTCAAACTCCAAATGCTGCGGAATTCGTGGTTAAAGAACTATAGCTCGGGTGCTCGGGAATTTATCGAAGGACTAAAGGTACAAATCTACCGGAGAATTGTGAAGTATGTAAATATGAGATCCATAAAGTGACGGGGGTTTGAAATTGTTGTTGTAACCTGTAGCTTCAGGCTTAAGGAATAGATTCTGGGCTCCATAAAGTTTTCAATATAGGGGGCCGTTTGATACGGATTTCAACAGTCGAGTGAGTTACGGAAACTGCTTTATTGTAGGTATACGACTTGTACAAGTTTGGTCTATATTATACTATATTGAACGCCTGCTAATTTATTTCCGAGCTTTCAGCAGAATTCAAAATGCAAAAAGCTTATCGAGTCTGGGCGATTGTTCAACTCGCAGTTCGACCGCTTTTAAACTAACTGAAATATCATTGTTGTGCCACGGTATGATTATGAAAGCTGCTGGCGAGCGGAGACAGAATTTTTATTATCGATCAAAACTGCGACGTGAATGCTGTATAACGTACATATATACATATATATATATATATATATAGTATACACATGCACATAGATAATAGCGCAACGGCGTCGAAATTTTTATACGCATTTTACTACGTTCTAGAATTCATTTTTCTACCGCTTGAAAGGGGATCAAAGACAAGACTGGAACTGGAGCGAAAAACTCTGAAAATCCGATAACCCCGTGAAACCAATGAGGCAATAACCAACTGTCAAAGATCAGTTCACTCACTGCAACTCGTGCTCCACAGTTGAGCGGATATATCGTCTAGCTTGGGGCATCGACATTTGCCACAAATCATTTCAAATGGAAAGGATGTTTCATTCGACAGGCGGCAGGATAATTCAAACCGTAATCACTTTCGTAGGACTAAATAAATGCCTTTCAAAAATTTATTGCACTTCCGTCGTTGGGGAAAAATTAATAATATTTGAAGTCGCAGCGAGTTTATTCAGTTTTTAAACTACTTCGTATACATAGAGCAATCATAAATTTATGTTATATAACTGATAACGATTAGTAGGGAGTGCAAGAAATTTTTACGTTTATCCAAAATTATCGCATACGATATAACGATTAGAATTCGCAATAACTACATAATAAAGTTTATTCTTTGTTATTGTTTTCAAGTTCGGTAAATATTTTTCGCATGGTGAATTATCGTTAAACTGTCTTTTTAGCGGAATCGTCGATAACGCGAATTTACACAAAGCTTCCTCATTGCTTCGATGATAAATTAAGATAAAATTAATAACTCTTAACATCGAATTAAAAAAATAACCCACGGACTCTCGCGTATTTGATTCACATCCAGAGGAGCCCAAAGAAATTTGACTTAAAAAATTCTCGTCGAGCGTTTCAGGTGGGTGATTGACGCGATTAGCGACGACATCGAGAAACCTATCTAAAAAAATTTCATTCCGTTTAGACAGGCGTTGTGTTGTTACTACTCGCAGAAACTCGAAATCTTCCGTCTAATAACTGGTTCAAAATCTTGACTAGTTTGAACATTGTACCTCAATATCAATCATTGTTAACCATTTCCTTATTATGCCTTCCTACATCGCATACGTTTATATATACGACTAAGCTCGTGCATATTGCGTATTCGTCGAATCGACACTTGTTTAAAACTTTCGCAATAACGAGTGTGTATATTCAGAAATTAGAATAGGTCAACGGTGAAGGCGATGTCAGCATTGCTTGATAATCGTTCACGACGCAAATAATTCCAGCCCGTATTAATGAGGTGACAATATGGATGATTTATATACACACGCATATATTTATGTACATACATATGTATATCTATACTATAATCGTGATCGTGACTTGAGACGACGAGTAGTGTGCACTTTTAGACACGTGCGCCAAGTACATTGACAAAGTTTCATACTGGATGAACCGAGATTAGCAGGATAAGACCGATATTATACGCGGAGGTAGCATTTCCTGCAGCCCCGTCTTTCGTTATGCTGCATTCAAAGATTAATTACTCTTACGCAGCACTTAGCTGTTCGTGTCTGCCCGATGCAAAGACGTTTAGAATTATAAGTACGTATATCTGGAATGCCGTTTCCAACTTATTGCCCCTGCGAAACACTGAGCTAAATCATTGCACCTTTTGCATATGGGCGATATTTCGAAAAACTATACGTTATCAGCCGTGTAACTCGACTGACTAATTGTAAATGAAACTGTTATTAGTTGTTTGTTCGAAGATGAATACTTTAACGGGTAAATAATTTTTTTTCACCCAAATACACTTCGTAAATTGTTGAAAAATTGTTTTTCTGTGTGTACACTGGCTGATATTGTTTGTTCTTGAATCGTTTGTTTGATGAGAAAAATAAAGGGTAAATTGATCATGCGTAAAGGTATAAAGCACATTGAAATCTCGTGTCGGATAATCGTTGAGTAACTATTTGAGATTGAATTGTTAAAATTTGTTCAAAGAGAGCAACACGTTAAAGGCAGCGAAAATTCATTACTTCAATTATTTCAAACACACGAACAAAGACTCTTTTCAAGGTATGAAGGAAAGCTTGCGCGCTGAGAAAAGATTATATTTCCCCCTTAAATTTTCCATTTTTCTTTTTTTTTTTCTCTAACAATCTTTACTTTACTTTACTTTGCTTCCCTTTGCTTTGCTTTGGTTTGCTACGCTTTTCATTGCGATCCTTTTGAATGTCAAACAAAGGATTAAGAACAAACCAACGAGACCAGGTCCAAATAAAAGACCATGGAAAAATTTCTACGCAATTATTATTGTGAAAAATACTCACGGCAGATGGTAGGATCTTCGTCGGATCCATCGGGACAGTCGTTCTCGCCATCGCATTGCCAGTTTTTGAGAATGCATCGCCCATTGGTACACCTGAACTCCGCGTTTGTGCAGGCCTTGGTAGCTGTAACATTTTTTGCCTCGTCAAAGATCAGTGCCCCGTTCAAGGTTTGACAGACGTCAAACATCAACACGAAACACGAAAACGACGCAAACATCAGCCAATTTCTTTTCCGCGGCATATTTTTAATCTCTGGGACTCCCAAACCCTCCCTATGCAAAAAATTTGTCAATTATCTCGTGAATTTGAACAACGGTATGGCGGGAGTGACGGTCAACGTCTTCGTCGGAGAACCACGGAGGCTGCAGATATCTTCGGCAGAATCGGCGAACCTCGCGCGGAGCCAGTCTCGGATGCTGTAAACTCGCGAACGCGGTAACTCCACTCTATATATACCAGTCTTCCGACCGATCAAGGGAACGATTATCAGGCGAGACGGCTGTAGCGGAAGAGAATGTGTGTTCCATGAACGGTGGAGTGATCCGAATCGCGTACGCGGGTCAATCAATCCGTCGAACGGCAACTTCGGGGACGAAGCGATAATAGCCGGGCAAGGGGTCATCGAATCTTCGTGAGTTTTATTTTTTAACTGTGTATGTGTTGGTTACAGAATCGAGATGAAAAATACTAAGGCTAATATCAAATTTTATGCTACTGCGAAAATGTTCACGAATTTGATTTAGGATAAAGCCGATGTAGAACAAAGAAACTGATGCGAAAATTATATTCCAAAACCCAGATTTAAGTTGAGTTAATATATAGTGTGTAGTTGTCGTTCTCAATTAGAGTGCAACTCTGGTCTCTCTATATTGCCAGATGTGTAATGACAAAATATCACGAAAATCCAACAGAATATCAGACAAGCATTAATTAAAATCCGCTCCGTGAAGGGCAGGCGATGGAAATGTCTGAGACGAATAAAAGAAAAAGGAGAGTGAAGGATGTCTATGTAGCACATATTCTCGGGAAACGAGGAAAAATGTTATAAGAAATTTGTTTTTGTCGCACTTTTCTTCTACTTTAAAGATTTTTGTTACTGTTATTATTTGTAGTCTGCCTCGCAGTTTGATGAGGGAAATAGTAAGAGCCGTGCGTTATGGGTATTCCCCAAGACGATCAGCTATAACCATAATGTATTTGCGCAGAAGGGACGGAAGGACGTAGTTATGTCGTTTCTTTTTTATATTCTCGTTGTTTCTTACCGTTTCTTGATTTTCGTACCGATGATTTCTGAACCCTGGGCGTACAAAGTCTTGAGACTTTATAAAGGCGACGACGACGACCACATCGGCGAGGCAATGTAATGGCGCGATTCGAAGTAAGTGGAACAGAAGGACGATAACTAGGTATCCAGAGGGGGGAACGAGTCGGGCCGAGAGGCAAGATTCGAGCCTGGATCGACGGCGCTGGGCGTGTAAAAGCAACATTCTTGCGATCAGATACCGAGCGTCTCCGCTGCGTTTCTATAATCACCGGGTACCCACTTCTCCACCCGACGCCCTTACCGCCCTGCAATTCCCTCCCTCTCTTCTTGTACGCACAAGAGTTTATACCATACGTAACCACACGGAAGCACGAGACGTGGTCTGATCCATAGACGTCAAACGAGGCAGCCTTCTTTCTTGTGATTAAACGTGGTTTTTGGCTAACGCGAGATAAATCAAGGTGGAGCAGTCGAAGAGAACCTCCAGACGCTGTCGGAACTTGTGTGAATTCACTTCAACCTATACCGTCTGAAATTAGGTACCTGATGTATTGTGTAGAAATGTTTTTTACTTCAAGTCACTTATAGTCACATGAATTCATCCTCAAGTTGTGTCAAGAAGTTACACTTGGACTCATATGAAGTCACTTGAATTCGTTGTTTCATCACCTGACATCTGATGTCAATACTTTCTTCTTATGCTATATCAATAATCACGTAAATTGACCTGCGCAATAATAACGAAATTTTTCAATTCACAGAAGTCACTTGAATTCAAGCGCCATTTTTTCCTGTCTTAAGGCATCAAATTGATCATACTAAATGTATTTCTGCATCGATTCTTGCTTTATCACTGGTAGAGATAATCTCCGGCTGACTGCCTCTGGAACGAATACTACTCTACTTTCAGGATATATGCGATAAAGAGCGGGGTAAACCCAGGGGAGAGATTCCAAGGTGCATTTATTGCACAGAGAACGGAGAGAGGGTTCTCCTATTCCACAAGGGTTGATGTGCACAATCCGAAGTTATTACCACTAGCCGAGACCTCGAATCCTCGACTCGGGTCTCGGGTCTCGAGTTTCGCGAGGGCTGGAGAGACGAGAGGTTGGGGTCTTCGGGGAGCCAAGACGGGCATCATGCCCGAGTTCTTGGAATAAGACGTGAACGCCAAGCGAGGGATGGATGCAGACGACTCGGCTCCTCTCGTCGACTTCTCGTGCGCCGACCGCGATGAAGACCTTATTGCAATTACCGCATGCGACTACGTATAGAGTATAAGGAAGGTCTTGCGCCTGCTTGCAAGAATCTGACATACTTTTGTTCTCTTCCATCTACCGCACCAGCACCTCATCCTCATCCTCATCCTTCGCTTCGTCGAGTGTCCTACAAATTCAATGGCCAAACTTGGCAGCGCTTCTCACTGATAAGGACCACCCGTCCCCATTTTCAGCGTTGCGGACGATGGTCTACATGGGCGTAAATTTAACGGACCATCGGGTATACGCGCTCGAATTAGTGTCGCTGTAAAATTCTACGCTGTATTTAGGTATGTGTATGGACAGGGTACTCGTGTGGATATCTGATACAATCCGTTCAGACACAGCTGCGCGTGTAAACCGACGACACAATTAAATTCGGAGAAATTGTGATAGAATCTAACAGGAGAGGGTGAGGATGAGGATGAGGTCAAAACGGTTCGCCCTCGCACGATCGAAATTGTTGATTCACCCTTGAACCCCGCGGCCTTTGTTCGTGACCGTTTGAAATTTGCGTTCAGGGTAAAACTGAGGTTTTGTACAAGTAATCAGGTTTACCTTCACCCCATTATCGCGTGTACCGCGGAAGTGCACGAAGCGAAAAAGCGAAAAAACGGAAATTATCAAGTTAGGAAAATGAGGACCGCCAAGTTTGGCAGAATGGACAGTCTATCCTTTTCTTCTGATCCCTTCGGATTACATATTTCGTTTTATCCGCCTATAAAGTATGTATACAATGTGTATACATATATATACATATACATATGTTCGAATTGCATGTTGAACGGTGAAATATTTTATCCTCAGATTTATTATTATATCTCTCCCTAGAGAGAGAGAGAGAGAGAGAGAGAGAGGGAGAGAACAACAATTCTCGTAATGAAACCCGGATTGTAATCCAGGATTATGGCAATCGAGTGCTTTGCTGTGCTGTGCTGTGCAGCGCATCGTCGTCTGGGGTTTATCTCGTTCATCTAATCCGCGTAGAGCATTACTCGTTTCGCGAGCCGCACCGTCGGGCTTTTCGAGTGAATCAATAGGTAAGGTTCGCAGTGACGATCGTGCGAAATGCGAAATGTGCACGCGGTGTGTGCGGGATAGGCCGGGTCGACGCCAATGTTACGACCACAAATAACCATCGGCTGACCATGCGCTCCACATGCAGTTTACTGCAGCAGCCGACAAGATCTACGGGGCAGCCTTTCACCATAATAATCCGGTATCAACGAACCCAAAGCTGAATTCGCTTCGAGTGACTGATGCAACTCGGGCAAACCTTGCTTGCACGCCCTAGGCTGCGGTGGTGCAACGGCATCAGGGTCCAAGAATTGAGGAGGATGAGGATGAGGATGAAGATGAGGAAGATGAGGAAGATGAGGAAGAGGAGGTGGAGGAGGATCTTCTCTGTCGGGATGAAGCCACCGTCGAACGGTTCGTAAAAAGGGAAAATAAACACTGACGATGAGAGAAGAACAAACGGCGACTAGCCAATACGACCTCGGATACAGCCTGGAGGTCGACTTGCTTCGTATTTTGCGGTTGATGCAATATCGACTATGCTTGCGTTGCATGCTTTTCCATTTGTCTTCATAAAAAGCTTGTTGCGTCACAATATGTTGCACCGTGATTTTCTATCTTTCATTATTTATTTATTTTTTTTTTTGTTCTAAAGCAGTCGTCATTTAGTATGATGTACAAGATTTATGCACGCGTTGGTAGTAAATCTTGTTCGCGGGTTCAGGTCACCTTTTCATCAGTAAAACAATCAGCATTATTGCTGCGCTACCTCCGTCAACAACTTGACTACTTTGTAGTTTTTATATGAGCACTAGTGTTTAAAAGTCGACTTTTAAGGACTGGTGCTTATATAAAAACTAAACAATATTCTTGTTTTTGCCAGGAGTTAGCACAGAAATAGGATTTGTTGCGTGTGCGCAATTGAGGAGTTCTTGACTCTCGTGCGGCACTCTACTGTCGTCAAGTAATCCATATTTTATGCGCACTTGCCACGAAAATAACTATTTTTCAACCTTGAACAAGTAACGGTTCAGTTTTTAATATTCAAATATTTTCAATAGAAATGCAGGCGGTAGTGAAAATGGAAAAGATAGTAAAAAAAAAAAAAAAAAAAAAAAAAAAATTGAAAACTCCCTTGAAATTTGACTCCGAATTAGCAAGACGTCCGAATCGGCCAGACGATTAATAACGACTTGGGCCATATTAACTATACATATCAATACACGATTCAAGCCACATATCATTGTATTCACCGTTTGATTGAAAAAAAAATCAAAACCACGAAACACGAAACAGAACAGTCATCTTCTGTACTCGCCAATTGAGCATACATTCGTATATATAATACCGCGAAAATTTAATAACAAAAATACTATTCGATTGACTTGAACAATTAAATTGCACGATCTTCTGCGGCGCGTAACGCAGATGTCAAAAATGTATTCGGGGTTGTTGTGATAATCAGAATATTTTCTTCCACGGTATATCATAATGTTTCTTTGGAATACAGCCCAAGTGTGACACTGTTATGCTAATCTATAACTCTTGAAGGATTTCTCCCGAGTCAGACGCCGTAGAGGGGGCGCGTCTGTCGCCAAGACGACCAATTATAGCCACTTGATGCTCAATGGGGCTCCTCTCTATGGAGCAGCGGGTCAATCTTCGCGTCGAATGACCGCGTTGACCTCTCTTTCAGAGATAAAGCCCTTCGTGGGCACAAAGCGACCGCTTTTAACATCTGATTGTGAGAAAATTAAACTTCTTTGACAGAGGGAAAGGAGAGTGAACAGAGATTTTCTTAGGCTACTGATCGCATACTCGTTTCAACGAGCTAATTATACTGTGGGGTAACAAGTGTTCCATTCAATTTACGCGGTTGTATAATTGGTGAAACGCGATAAGATCGATTTGAGTGAAAAAGTATAGCTACTCGGGAAAAATGGTTCTTCTTTCAAATCGAAATCGTTTGACAAAGGTTTTTCAAACCCTTTCAGTTCTCCATCTCAAGCGTGTGCTGAGCTTTAGTCAATTGGAAGTAGCCCATACAAGGATAACATCATATTCTCGACGAGCTCGACGCTCTTTGCTTTATGTACTTTGCTCGCGACTGCACCGAGCCTCTTGTAGCAATAAATTTCTCATCCCAATTCAACAAGGCTCTTCGAGGAGGTTTTTTCCCTCTGAAGTTCCGTTACACCTTCATTACTTCCGATCTCTACGCATTCCGGTATAACGTACAACGAGGATATAAACGTAAGTGAACAAAGAAAATTGCAGATATTTCAAAGGTAAATAAAAACATGATGCAGGGAGTAAAAGAGCAGAATATAAACTCTGCTCGAGAGGAGAATATTGCATTATGTAAGAGCGTTGCGAAGGGCAGACAGAGACAGGAAAAGGGATTCCTTTGAGTTGGAGTCGCGTTGCTGGGAATTCGAGCCGGAGGATAACGCCTGCTACAGCACAGCATCCGGGATAACTGCAAACTGCAAAGCACCTCAGCCGGACAGAGGGACATACGGAGTTGGTACAGACGTCGACCGACCGACCGACAGACAGACTGACAGAAAGAAAGAAAGACGGGTGGACGAACGGACAGCAGACAGACAAACCGACCGACCGACGGACCGACCAACTGCTGGCGATCGATAAGTCCGCGTTCTCCTCTTGCCAATCTTATCGTAACTCGGTCGCATCGTCGCGTCGTTTGTCCCGCGGCTTTGATTGCGTTTTTTCGTCGTTTTACTTTTTGTGTAATTTATTCGCTTTTTCCATACTTTTTTTCACGACGACTCGCATCTCGCTTTGCAGCCCGTCCGAGTCTCACCACCTCGTCATCTTCACGGCGTATGGAAGGGTATGCATAGAGACGGTAATTTTAAAATGATAAATCTCTTTTATAAGTACAATGTGTGTACGTCAGATATGTATCTACATGTTTTCTTTTACACGAACTAGTTACGGGAACTTCAGGCTTCTTTGATAACTGGTTTTTGAACGGACGAGTAAATCAAATATTTTTTTTCAAAGATGATACATTTTCTCAAGTTGACATTTATTATTTAAACTATATAATTTTAAGGGAAACCAGTTCAATGAATCTACGAAGCAATTGTTGGGTACAGTTGTTTATCTCGACTGACAGGTCAAACGAAAGATGTACGATAAAAAGTGAAAACAGTATTAAAGTTGTTACGTGTAATGAATGGAATTAAAGAATTTAGTTTCTTCGTTCTTCGTACCTTTAATAAAGAAGACGGCTTTTTTAATGTCTTTATAAGATGGAATTTAGAGATAGAACCAGTCGTCAGAGTCACAATAAAACTTTTCTCGTTAAAGTAGTTATCTGCGCAATTCCAAATGATAAGAAGGATACCGGGTAGTATTGACGTTCGATCCCTGAATAGACCTACACTTCTATATCTTATAGCCATATAATACACCCGTTCAATACCGTATTACATTCTCAATAGAGTCGTGCGATAAGTATCGTCGATTTATATTATTCATGTACATACTTTTCAACTAATCCTATGGAAGAGAAAATATCTCGCAGCTTGAATCGAAATATCGTTAGGTGGATGAACGTTGCATGATTTCATATGTAATTACAAATTGTTCGAAGGCTATGGTAGACATAGAGGTAAATATTTTAGTAGATAGATCTAATGTAAAAGAATGTAAAGAATAACTCTTTTTGCATTTCGAATAATACGCAAAACGCGGCACAGATATTGACAAAGAAAAATTTCAACTTCTATCTTCTTCAATTCTCGATATTTCTCGATTGTTTTTTTTTTTGTTTTTTCTTTTATCGAGGAATATTAAATTCAGTCTTTTGAAGAATTCGAGACGTTCACTAAATCTGATCTACTAGATATAAATTGGCTTTTTCCAAAGAACAACAGCATTCAAATGGAAATAACAAGTTGCTTTGTTCGTGTTTCTCGTGTGTCGAATCATAACACAAGACAGTTGAAAAATTTCGTTTTAATGGTAAAGCACGGACTGATTTTATCATGGACTTTCCAGGTATTCCTAGCACCTGCTATTTACGTCGCGTCAACTCCATTAGTAATAGCTGCATAACAGAACGTCGGTCGGTAATTTAATCAGGTTGCTCTATTTTTTTATTTCAGGGTAATTCTCTCTCTCTCCTATACACACGGTTCAACGCATAAAAATTTTAAGCAAAAGTAATGATAAAAAAAAACAAAAAGAAAAAAAAATACATACTAATAAACCACGAATTTCTTCGAAATCTTCGCGAATTTATGTGTGCTTCTATACATGCGTGTGTTGTCTAGTTTCTGTTTCAATAGAACAAATGAAAATAATATTTTCTTTTCAAGACATAGAATTCCTATAAATGAAAATACAAAAATGTAAAACTCGAGCACAATTTACTACTCAGTTTCGATGATATATACATATAATAAATATAAAGATGTCTAAAATTACTCTGACTTTCTATTCTCCGGTGATAACAGAATCAGAGACAAATCATCGACGACACATTAAGCTGATCGGTCTAATAAGTAACAAAAATAACATATTCTCATTGATCTTTATCTGCAGTCGTATAGGTATACCTACGACTCGTTTTTTGACAAGCGTCATGATCACATGGAGACGGAGAGGGGAAACGCCGATACGACGTGATGCGACGCGACGTGACGAGAGGTGAGTCGTCACAACTATTCCTCGCAATGTTATTACATGTGTTTGCACATGCGCATATTTCGCAACTCGATATTCATCCCAACGTAACTCGGGTGATATTTTCACGGTAGTGGATCCAACTTGTACGACTCTGTATAGGTACGCGCTGAAATTGGCTCAAACCGCAACGTCTGAGGCGGCTGCTGCTGCTCCATTCATCGTTGACGTATATATATTCAACTCGTAAGACTGCACATATATAAATATATATAACACACACACACAAACGTATAAATAATATCATAAAACGTATGTATGTAGGTATCAATGTGTAGTACTTGTTTGTTTACTCGCAGGTGGACAATCTGTTAAAAATTACAGCTATTCGAAATTCGGCCGGGGTTATTTATAACCTCGTGTAAACGTGGGCATTTTAAATTTTATCTCCTAATTACAGTTGAGCAAGTAGGCGTCGTATTAGGACACGATATAATTATATGAAAACGAAACAATGTGTAGATATGTACAGTACATACATACTCTCTAGTCGATGCAGGTGGGGATGGACAAACATGTTTGATTTGCCAACAAGGATCGAGTCGGTGATTCTACTACGCAGTTGCGTTTTACATCAGGTTTACAATATAGGTGTGGAATGAGTTAGAGTGTCGTTTAGAATTATTTATTATTTTTACACGCCAAATTATTGAAGCTTGTATATTACGGTGAACTAATTTGTGAAATTAATGCGTATTCAAGCAATATCAAGTCACGCGGTACTTATATCTCACTTATTTTCACCTATTATGCAAGAGTAACTTGGAGAAATATGAGTTTATTGTGTAGTTTTTCTTGTACACTCCGTTTGGCCGCAGGACATGCAAGTGTTTGCTTAACGTGTGACGCAATTCGGGTTATTTTCTCAGGGATTCTTGAAAACTTCACTTTTGTACATATTGTAAATATATCCCGATAGTTATGACGTGTGATTTACAAAGTAGCTTCGATCAATGAACGGATCCGTTTATACGTGTGAACACACGTATCCTGTACAGGAATAAAAGTATAACATGTACGATGATGGTGCAGGTAAAATCGATCATAAAAGTGGTCGAAGACGAAGTGTAGATATCTTTAATCACGGCAACAGATGATAAAGAAATACGTTTGTTTGTCACTTTGATAAAATAAATTGAAATGTATATTTTTAGCAAACGTCATCGTAAGTGCGCGCAACAGTCGATACTAATATGGTGATAGAAGGGTCGCAGATTAAAGAAATATTAATGACCCTATTTGTAAAGTATAATTATCATCGGTTATTAACCGCATTGACGTCGCTCAGACTTGAATAGCAAAAAGATTGTGACTTTTTTCAGAAGACTACACAAAGTAGTTTCATGGCTTTTTCGTTCAAAATCTGGCAAACATAGCTATCGGAGATAAAATTAAATTATATGCTTCGAGTTGAGTATAAGGTATCAATCCTGTGATGACATAAATTTTGCCAGGATAGACATTAGTTTTGAATAAACATGATCCGAATGTAAAAGTCACATACACGCGGATTAAAACTATCCACTTAGAAGTTAAGACTCGGAATGATAAAGCTGAAGCTATTATGAGCAGGCGATTACACGTACGGTATCTGGAATAATTTATTCAATCTATATTGCTGATATTGGGTTATTACAACAACAATTTGGGACGCCAATAAAATATTTTTCTGATTTTTTGGCACGAGTTAGAAATCCGGCTGCTAGTTTCAACGTAATCTAAGTGCGATATTGAAATAGGTGCATGAAAACAGGAGTGATTTAGAAAGTAATCTCTCAATCTATCATCCGATTCAGATCTCATCATCGATTATTTTTAAAACACTAAACTGCGAGGGTGACAAATTGGCTTCTTTATTAAAATAGCACACAATACAATAGTACATGCACAACACTAGTATGAGTTATACATGCATGGTTAAGTGCGTAGAGTGCCTGCACGAAAAGACCACCCTCCTCGCAAAACACGTATTCTTGTTTTGCCTGGTGATTAATTCCGCAGAGTACGTATAGTAGTATGAAAGAGGTGAAGAGGGTGAACCGGCATAAAGTGGTCGAAGCATTTATTCCAAAGTAGGGAGAGAGAGGCAGAGAGAGAGAGAGAGAGAGAGAGAGAGAGAGAGACATCGTATGTAAAGTCTGGGACCGGCGCCATGTGCATCAGCCCCTTTCTCTATTATATCCTTGCTGCACATACGTAATGCATTATGTAGCGCGTGCGTGGTTACACATGCGTCGTGGTGCAGTAATTGCTTACGTATTACGTGGACACAGGTACAGAGGGCGACCGTGAGTGCGTCTACTCACATTTGCATTCCTCCGTACGCTCGTCGGAATTGTCCTCGCAATCGTTATCTCCATCGCAGACCCACGTAACTGGTATGCATTTCGCGTTCTCGCAGCGGAATTGTCGTAGTGGACATGCGCCCGCACCTGGAATTCAAATTAATCATATTAGGAGAGACTCATTTTAGGGATAGATAAGCACAACTATCTCATCCTGACAAGCAATATGTCTCCGACTGACGTGTCTCTACGTTTGCTAACCGTATCTATGGTATGCAAGTGTAAATAGTTGACAACTGCAGATGATACGCGCGACTTTCTTCCCGACAACCGAGGCTGCTCCCTCGCGAAGACCCGACTTTCGATTATCTAATCTTAGCTCGCGGTGTGCCGAAAGCTTCGGAACTTGCACGGGCTTTGGACACACCTATTGTCTGCAATATGTGAGACGATGGTGGAGAGGCTAGTGCGAATTTAAACGTGCCTGGAGCTCAGAGAGATTTTTCTCGACAATCACACACCGGTGATCTGCTAGTCTGGGTATAATTGACGTTAAGGAAATTATGTGAAACCAATTATCGAGGACTCGTAAATCGAGAAATTAACTGAGTATTGTACAGGAATTTATGGGTATTTTAAGATGATCGGATTCCACGGACTTGTGAATTATGGAACGTTACATTGTATATTATGCGACGCGTCGTCATCGTACATACGTAGTCATTACAAACTTCTATAGAATCTGACTATATCTAAGCTAGTCGAAACGAAGTAATAATTCGGGCCCACGGACACGTGTGCCAAACGCGCAAAGCGTTTGTTTATCCGACGAAAATCGTCGTTCAAGGCTTTAGACACGCTGACGTATTTACATCACCTTGATTACACACTGGGAACTGGATGAATATTGTTATTTGGATGGATAGAAAAAATTTCTATACCGAGGTGAATGGAGATGTGCTGCAGCAATAAATAATAAATAAATAAAAATAGTTTTATCTCTGTCTAACTAATTGCAAGCAAAGATACGACTGCGTGTACGTTCATCTGTTGCAAATAATATTTTTCTTTCCCCGCGACACGAATATTATTCGCCATGTGAAAATTTCACACATCTATTTTTAGCATTTTCATGCTTATTTTCGGAGACGACGTTTTTGCCAGTTTTCTACATGCTTGTATGATTCTTTTCGTCTTGTTTTTTTTTTTTTTTTTTTTTTTTTTGGCAATTCGACATGTTTACGCGAGTGATATGCTATATTATACCCACACGTGACTTTGTTACGACACGTGAATCGGATCAGCTTCACGTGTACTTCATCTTTCACGCGTTGAATTCGTTCTGTAAAAATGAACTAATGATAAAAAATTAAGTTCATTAATCATATACACGCGATTCGTTCCTTTCACCGTGTTATGAAATTTCTTTAGTAAACTATTGATCGTCGTTCGCACAACTTCTACAGACTAAGGTTTAGAAAAATGTACGTCGCACTGTTTTTACATCAGTGGTAAAAAAAATTCATGTCACGCCGTTTCGAAAGCGTATATACTGTGAAAAATTTTATCGTGATAGTAATTAAATGACTAAATCGACGAGGATAGGCGATAATTCTGTTTTCGTAGAAAACGTCACGCCACTGACAAAACTTCGTTTATACCAAACATAAATATATCATAGAGTGCCAAAAATGCCCAGTATCCGAATGACGTAATGTTTACGGACAATCGAAACGGTATATTACAACTGAAGTATAATTTTACACGCATCATAAATATCGCTGGAAAGAAGATGAGTCAGAATCGTGTTATTAATCATGCACAACATGTGTGTGACCTGCGTTGAAGCTGTGACAAGCCGATAACGGAGTTAATGAATGAGTGACGTATAAAGTTTCGGCGTTTCTTTTCGCACGTTGTGATTGCATGAAATACAATCTTTGACTTGCGGACTTCTCGCGAGACGTTATCGGTGTTTTGTTTTTACACTTTTTTTCTTTAGCCCAGCGGAAGTAGGGAAGGGTAATCGTGATTAGGCACGCGTGGAAATGTTTACGCACGGTATTATGCGCACCTTGGCTACTTTCGAAAGGCGATTCACGCAACGACGCGATGACACGTCAATAAAGAAATGGGTACATACGTCCACATGTCTCTACACACACATGAATACACGCATGCATACGAGGATCGGACGGCGCGCGTCTGATGTTCACGCAAACAACAGAGACGCGTGCGTCGAGAAGAAACATTGGCGGATTGAACTTGTTAGGGTGTAATGAAAAAGGTTGGAACGTGTAGCGAAACGGGCCAAAAGGAAACTCTAGCCGTCGTTGATCGTGGGCCAAAACGGTAACTCGCTCGTTTATAACTGACCCTGCCATAGCGCGAACGCGTTATACGAAAGTCGAAAGTTAAGCCCACGGATCGGACAAACCGATTCTACAATTAGGTGGACGCATTTGTATTTGATACGACTATCTTGACACTGGCCCACTTAGCTCTCTATCTGTCAAGTTTACGTTTGTATATGTATCATTTCCAAGGAGGCGCAGCAGCGACGGATCCGAGCGTCAGACGCAAAAAAGGAGGAATACTCCGGTGATTAGATATTAGACGATTGTCGTTTATCCCTCTCTGACATTTCTATCATCGTGCCGAGACACGCGCGCCCGTTTCAAACTAGACACGAACACAGGCACATATTATTAATCGAGCCGGGCTGCCGAGACGCGACACGCGTGAGCCCGTTATCGTCGCTTCGAGATCTTCGCGGCGTTGTTCCCACAATACGTCAACCGTCCGACGAGAAGGTAGAGGTAAAGGTAGCTTAGTCAAGCAGGAACTCGGACTTACTTTCGGTGGAAAAACCGTGAACGAAGTTGACAGAGGCTGTTATCGCCAGGACGAAGAAGAGCAGGGACAGCCTGCGAATATAGCTCCACCCCATGTCGCCCCTTTCTCTGAAACACGACGCACTCCTCTTCCGTCGGAGTCACCCTCCCAGCTTCCTCCACCGCCACCACCAGCACCACCACCACCGCCACCACTAGCACCGATTTGGTAAACACTAGCGGACGACGCGGAGAGAGTAGGAAACGTCTTGCAATCACAGCGCGCGAGGAGGCATCCGAATTTCGAGCGAATGTCGCCCGGTTCAACCCTGTCGACGACGACGATGTGAGATCGCTGGATTTCTACGTCGACGCTTTTACGCCGAAATACCGATAATGCTCTTAAGTCAACTCGCGTGTACACCCGCCTCGCACGATTCTACACGTCTCACTCGCCCGGGCGACACGGGAGGAACTGGTGTGATGCACCGAATCGCGCCACCGGCGCGCGCACCGTTGTGTGGAGGCCGATGACGAGCCTAGCCCGGCTCTTTCCCCTTCGCCAGGTCCGTGGAACGCCGTCGCTCTCGCAACATCCGATTTTGACTCACCGGCTCTGCCTCCTCTTTTTTACCCTGTTCAAATGTCACACCGGCTGACCAGAAGTCGGCATTTTATACGGAACGATCCCATCACCCTCCCACACCCTCGTATCTGCAGCGTTTCACGGGAAATCCTTTGGGTTAGTCGAAATTACGAGACTTTGGGATCTGCACATTTGCGGACTGTTTATTAAGGGTGGTTACCAACCGGGGAAAGTCGGGAAATTTTGTCAACGTGTTTCATGGTTTTTCATCATTACCGATACTGCAGAAGCCTACTTGTTTCGTTTTCGGTTCTGCGCACTAAACACCTTGGATACTTCATTGTTGACTATTAATTCGAAATATCTCTGTGCAATTGCAGAATCGGAAGTACAGTACTGATAAGCAAAATGTACGGATACGGTAGGGAAAATATGCAATGCTGGTTTTCGTGATATGATGACAGCAAGCCAAAAGTCACGATTCCGATGACTTCCTGATCTGCGCCCCGAATGCGCAGCGTATAGGACCGTAAGCGACCTAACAACGTGATTGGGTCCCACGTGCATAGACACAGCCGGCAAATCCGAACTGTGACGTCATTCGAACGATCGCCTGTTCCGTGACGTATCAAGTACACGTGTGTGTATTTGTGCAGCTATAAGCTAGGAGAGCGGTCGAGAGCACGCGACGCGTGGGCTCGACTCCTGTTTACCGTTCCGTTCCGCAGGTTTATTCTGGTCGATTGGGAAAATGTATTGGAGTGTTTTTGTTAAGAATGAGGCTGTAAGCCTTTTTTTGTTTTTTAGATACGTGGACTTCGATATTCGAACATATATACGTCAACGTCGAATTCAACAAGGGCATCCCCTTAAGCACTTGATGAAACTTTGCATTGTAAGAGGGTGTCCTGATGCAATCCACTTGCTTACTTTATAGACGCAATAGCGTGAGAACACCACCCAGAACAACCGGTGTTTTTTTCGTTTGAATCTTCATATATTGATATTTTTTAACGTTATATTTATTTTCATTAGTGTACAGTAAAAGTAAACAATCAATTCTCCCAAATTTGTCCTGAACTTTAATCAAACACGGCGTTTGATTTTGGAATTAAGTGGGAGCAAACATTTTTCTTTCACTTTTTTCAGCGCTATAGCTAGTGATGCCCGTTCATTCATTCGCGCGATGCCTGATTCATACTCGTATAGGCATTGGATTACTTTGGACGATGGTTGATTTTTTAGCAACACCGACTACACCGAGTTTGTTATTTCTGTCCGCGATTTCGCATGTTAGAGATATAACCTTGTACTTAAAAGTATTGAGTTGCAGTTTTAAGGGGGTGCCTTTGTCGATTTCGACGTGACGTTTATGTATATATCTCCAAATATCGAAGTCCGTGTATCCCAAACGCGGAAACAGGGTCAACAACCCCATTCTATATGCAATTCTGAACAAAAATACTCCAAACTATTTTCATTTGACTCCGAAATAAAGAAAATGCGTGAATTCTATAAACTTACTATTGCGATTTCGTAGAATCTGTTAAAATTGAAGAGATCGTCACCACCTGTACCGGCGTGAAAACGCAGAATATGTAGAAGCATTAGCATTATGTTATGCCCAGAAGCTATAAATCTGACTTTTCATTTTATAGTTACAGTTCCGTGTTTTCAAAACTTATTCGTTTCTGCACGTGAGGATTGACCAGCAGCGTGACGACTGTTTAAAATATCTCGAGTCCCACAACTTCGCGAAAGTTTTCAGAGCGCGGCGTCTCTGGTGCTGTCTTTTATTTACTACTTGTAATTAAAAATAGATATTCGCACAGCTTGGACGATCCTATTCGGGCTCACCTCATAGGCGTAGTACATTCCATTCCCTTTGAACGCATCTACTATCTACTCATTCCCAGGATAATTGACGAAATACATTTACGATTAATTTAAATCATTTCAAACGGTTGATAATCTGTATAATGCGATTAGACGGGGTATGCGGCAAACACTTGGACTTGTATGTATGCTTCGTGTACTGCGAGTGAATTGGCGTTTAAGTTCTTTTGTTGTATAGTAATTAGCGATGCTAAATGAAAATATTCAAATAATAATTCTACTACCGTCGAGAGTACCGTGTACTCCGAAATAGCGAAAAATTTCATATTCATGTGATGCAGAAATTATATTCATAACAATTTTCAACTTTTTCACAACGATTTTGCGTTGATTTCTTATTTTTGCGAAGGATTTTGATTTCAATATTTTTTTTGTAGGTAAGGGTACTCTTTCTCCTACTTATTTTTATTGTTGAAAATTTGCTGTGACGAAATAACATAATACTCAGTAACATAATATTTAAATTACACAATAAAGGTCAAACGTTCGATGAACCGTCGTTGGAAATTGTCAAGTTCATTACATGCTGAATTAACATTTCCCAGACACTGTACGTCATACTTACATATAAGCAAGTAAAAGAAAGTAGTTCGAACCAAAGTACCGGGCTTTTATAGTGGTTTTATCTCGAGCAGCCTTTGCTTTACGTCTTGAATATCGGTTGGTGTGTTTGTAATTTTCAGTTATAAGCAATACAATTGTTTATTGATATTACTAACGATCCTAAACATATCAAATAATATCTACTCCGCTGTATTATTCGTATCATAACACATTTCGTGTTAGGGATTGGCTTGAATTAAAACATATGGTAGATAACGACTAACGATAAATATTAGCTTGCACGCTATAGGTGTAAGCGTTTTTTCTGTTATCAAGTTCGCCTCTTATGTCTTGTTGGTAAGATTTTATCATAATCCTCGAAACAGTAAATCCGCATGCATAAAATATTTGTAAAACAAATCCCAATAGAAGCAGGTTCGGGTATCGTACGATGTACAATAAAAGCTGACACATCACGTGCGACGAGTAAATGTGATTTATTTTCTTGCAGAGAAATCTCAGGATAATTGAAGCCTAGGCTTAAATCGGTTACATCGTGGAAGGCCCACTGAAATTCGTTACGTTTTACTAATTACAAAGTGTTCCGTGACTAATGGTGAAAATATTCTTTACTATTACATGTATAAAACCGTTATTTTGTCGTAATCGCGGCAACATTTTTTCTACGGTAACAGAAATCTGCGGTAGATTTATACATATTCATATATGCAACGAAACAACTGGTATAGGCAGACTTCTATACAATTGTTACAAAAAAACTATCGAAACCTAATATAAAAATACATTCAATTTTTCTTAAATTACACAGGCTTGTTTTGAGTATAACAGTATTCGTGATGTATAGATACATACACATATTAGTATAATAAATAAATCGACGAGTATTTGGTATCGGGATTATCAGGGGCTTAAACTAATAACTAGGCAAAGTGTCAACAGGATTTTTTTCTGATGAATCCAATCTAATGTTTAATACTTAATTGTATATGTATATAATGCTATCGCCTAATTCAGGTAAAACAGTTTTTTTTTTTTTTTTCTTTTTATAATAATAGTGTCTGAAAGAACAGTAAAAAGTATTACTCGTTAAGTGATTATTATTTTTAGTTATATTTTAAATACCTTAAAAATATTGTAACACTGGTGTACATCAGTTGAGCGATAGCAAAGATTCTATTCCAATAATCTTTATGGTAAAAATATTCGTATTGTCGACACACGCATCAAGCAGTACATAGATATAATATATTTGGATAAAAAATGTTGCGGTGACTTTACCATCATACAAATATACACCAATTTAATATCTGTTCTGTGATAGTTATGATTTACATTCGTCTGGGTTCATAACAGCTTAAGTCTAAATTATTTGAGTTTATTTACTTTAATTTTGTTCCTTAACAGTCTGAAGAATGACCAAAGCCTAAACCACTCACGTTATACTTTGCATTGTCAAAATTCAATAAGATTAACTTCTCTGGTTAAAGTATTCATTCCAGAGGATGTGATGACGGTAGATTTAAAATTTCGAACGTGAGATTTAAAGCTGGGCATGTTCTCCCAAGCTTGATCTCGAACCACCCCTTGATTTCTTGGGTACATAAGCAAGGGGTCTTTACCAGTTTTCTGACACAGTCTTTCTTGTAACGTAATCAGCCTAGATCGCCAATATTCGTAACTTGATTGTTTTAGTATCGTTACCCACTGCTCGACTTTTGATTCCGATTGAGCGCTAAAGACGTGACGCTTATCATGCTCATCCCTAAACGATATACTAAATGCGAACGCACCCTCGGTCGTGGTGTCCAAGTTAATACTGCAGTTTTCCAAAACAATTACACCTGACGGCTGCCTCTTGTCAATTTGACCAAGGTCGTTGAGGTTGAAGTAAAAAAGTAGGTTCCATCTTAGCTTAAACCATTTTTCTTTAAAACCTGAAAAACAAACACAAATTACATGCTTATGTTCGACATGATTTGCTTAACAATATAGTTATATGATTGCAGTATTTTCCAAGTCTTATCAAATACAGTGATGTAAGCTTTGGTTCGTAAATTGATAAACAGTTCTTTGCAGAATGTTTTATTCCCTTCAAGTTCTTCTTTTTTGAAGTCCAAAGCGGTTGCACAAATATTGAATTCAAATTACTGGGACAAAAAAACACCGCTGGATAATCTCTTACTTTCTATTTCTTAGATATTGATCTGTAAAATATCTACCAATGTTCTCCTGTTTACTGAATCGTTAGATAATTTATAATACAATCGGAAAAGTTCACAATCTGTACAAATTCGTTCGTCATGGTTGGATGCAGTCATAGTAAAAGCAGTTACCTCAAGATAGTGCAGACTGTGTCCCAGATAAACAAGTGTCTAATATTTGTCAGCAATACTCTAAATTGACGCAATTTTTGTGCAGATGAATAATATCTTAACAAATGCAAATTTAATTGAATAATTGCACTACATACAGTTAACTGCTTATTTATAATTATAAACAGAACACTCGATGCTGGTGTTGCAAATTCAGTTTCAAAAAGATGAGATTTAGCATGCTTAAACGCTTCTTGGATCAACGAGACTTCACAGCAAGAACGAGACGCGCGAAGAGCGTCAAAAACAATATAAAAATAATAATTCAATGGTTATTGTCTGCCTGAAGGTGAATCAAACATTGAAAATTAGCACCTCTTTGAGGTTATGTAAACAGAATAGCGTCGATGGTAATCGTGACGCCGTTATTCCTGACGTCACGTGCTCAGTGTCAGGGAGTGTACGTGAGCTGGTTATGGAAATTAGAGCTATTAGTTTGGCATAGGCCGGATAATTGTCGAGCTTTTACGTACTAACCCGACTTGTGTGCTCTCTTGTGATTTAGTCGACCCTCGAGGTTGGCGGGTCCGTTGCTGGCTTCAGCGAGTTCCTTTTCGCTGAATTTCATTTTCTGAAAACGATTAACCTTCACAATTTCCCTGTCATTACGCAGCCACGGATATAAGACACTACTAATCTGGGCTTCTGCGCTTCTTATCAACCACAACGCAACATAACCTTTTTCAAACTTCGACTCATCTGACAGATGAGCCAGTTATTGTTGGTCAGGTTCCTCGGATTATTCCTAGGTGTCGCTAGTCGTTGAAATTCTGTATCGCCGCGCGAATTTTCTTGCGCAGAATCAGTACCGCGGTGTCGATCAAACAATGCGGTCAGACATCTGATCGAACGATTTGAAAATCTGTTTCACGTAGACTTATTGCTATTATTACGGAAGTACTGCGAATTTGGCCAAGTTTCCATCTCATCAGTTTTAATTTTGTTCAAATTTTTTTATCTACCAGTAGCTTCTTCAAAATTGTCTATTTATTTTCAGATAAACCTCTGAGTTGCAATTATTAAAATCTTCACAAGTTGCTATACACACTCTTTACCGACTGAGTAAACTGTCGCATTGTTTGACTATTATCGAAACATTTGCAGCACTGATATAAAAATTTCGTAGTTAGTGCAATTCTACATGCAGTGCTGAACGAAATTGTCCTAAAATTTTTTTGCTCCATACAAAAATCACGACAGGAAATGTAATCCTGCAATAAATGGTTATTCGATGACAAGAATACATTTTTTGGCATTATTGTTGCGAATTATTGGGTATTTATATAGGGTATAGCGTTTGGAATTACGTTACTGCATAATTTTCACGTCGGTGATGTGTAGTCTCTGATAATGATCAAAATAAGTGAGATTTAGCGCGGTCGGTAAAGACAGACTACAACATTCTGTAGTTCCACCTGATAAAAATTCTCGAAAAGCTTCGGGTATTTCATTTTCTATAGCTATTATTTTAAGATCGGTATCTCGATGAAACGATTCTCCTTCTTTATTTTTTACGCACTTTGAACATTTTGACTTTGCTGAAAGTCAATTTTCAACATGTTGAAAATATCAACAAAATTCTGGCATTATTTTCACTCTATGAAATTGCGTAAAACATGAGGTCAGTTTTGCTAAAAAATTTCGTAAATTTTCGGAAAAATTTCATTGTCAAACAATATTAACACCTGATTAAATTGTTGTATATTTTCCAACGACAGAAGCACAAGTGGTCACTGTTCATTCGGTAACGGGTGTAAAATTGAATAAGTAATTTTAACTAGAATCTTGCAAACTATGCGATCTTTTCCTGAGGTGTACTGTACCAATTTTTTATAAGTGAAGTTTGTGATTGAGGAGACTTGTGAGTTATTAGTGAAGGTGTCATTGTGCTGGTACAGTTTCAATATCGTAACCTTGTAGTGTGCACTTGAACGGTTCCCAGTCCCAGTCCATCGTAAAGAAGGAGCCACGATAACTAAGGTAATTGCTTCCTGGCCTCACTATATTCGTATTACAATAATTAAATCGTTGATTAATTATATAGATTCTAAAAATTATATTTACACGGGTATGTTTATAACGATCTAAGGAGCGTGGTTAATTCAGCCGTATTTATTCATGTTTGTTTACCTTATAAAATTCTTGTGCATTCAGGCATGGAAATCTTATATAATGACGATAAAAACAGCCTTTCGCAGAAAGAGACTTATTTTTAAGGCCATCTGTCACTGTATGGATTAATATAGAAAGCAAAGGGATTTTCACTGAAAGTCAAGGTCTAGACCGATCTCTGTAGAAAGAGATGTAAGTCCTTGAATAGATAAATTCATGAGCTAGCAGGCAACATTGGCATTGTACATTGTTATTTTAATAATCTATGAAACGTGCAATTTAAGTACATATCTATTGTCGATACGAATGAGAAAGTTACACGAAGCAAATGTAATTAATTTGTATGGCAATCCGACTTAAATCCTCTATTTGTAAATGAAATTGTAAATGTTTTTTTATCATGATCCGCGAGACAATAATAACTTCAATAATTTTAATGTCCTTTCCAATTAATACGTAAACGATGTGCGTATAAATAGCTGCAGTTAACGTCTTGAGCTGTACGAAATGTGCACGGCGATTAATTGGCAAGTACAAGTAAAAATTTACCGTGGTGAATAATAAAAATACTTCCGCCTTGTACTAAGCCTATAAAATTGTATACAAGAGTAAGAACAAATTTAAATAATCATTTTCCCATGAAGTAGTCGTGTAAAAAAAGAATAAAATTGATTCAGAAGGTGACTATCAAACGATCTACGCGCCGATGTCTATTACATGTAAATTCTTATGGCACGCAATTTTCGGCTTCCTATAACGAGGAAGCCATGAATGTATATAATAATTACCCTCTGTATAATGCCTCAAGAATATAATTGTTATTGGGGAGATGATCGTTTTATACGAAGTTTATGAATTTTGTACTTTACTTTCGTTTACTTTCTATATCAAGATAGTAAAACCAGTATCTATAGTAGCTTATTCCATCACGGGGAATACTTAACAATAATGGGAAAGCAAAACACCGGCACAAAGTCATTTTAATTTTTCTACTTTTTAACAATTTTGTTTAACAAATTAAGATAAGGTATCGCATTTTTTACCGTGTTCTAGGCATACGTAATAGAATCTCTTGTATGGATCCAGAAGATCACGATAGCAAAATGTTTATACTTTAAAGAGAAATTTTCATACAATTTACTCTTCACGCATTGAGATATTTTTGTGATAATTTCTAATGAAACACTTTCACGTTGGCTCGCAGCGTTATGGAAATGGGAAAATCGTGAACTATTTTGGAAGTAGTCGGCATTATTCTGTGCTGACCAACGAAACGTCTGGAATATTTCTCTGAATAAAAGATCCCGATGGCAGGACACGTGGAATAAATCGTACGTCGATTAGAAGCAGACTTGTGGCCCTTTCCAAAGAATCCTTTCTAAAAGCTAGGCACGAAGTTTTCGGGAATGTAATGTAAGAATGATAACTGATGTTCGGAATGAATCGTGCCGCCAATTCCATAGCAAGGAGTATCGTTACACATACATATCTGTTCGTTAAATGCATGGTGAACATGTATGAGAGATTCGAGTTTTGTGAATTAAAATACAGAAAACAGTTTAATCAAATAGCCACCAGACAAGTATGCTAAATAATTTTTTCACCTTAGGTGGATTGCAGAATGGCTTAAAACGGGTGCCAGTGAAGAATTTTTCGAAACTCGTACCGAAACAAAAATATTGCACCATTGAATCTTGGAAAATATAAGTAAGCTTGTTGGGCTATGAATTATAAATTTCAGAAGGGTATAAAATTACGCAACGACGAATAGAACCGAGACTTTGCCAGTTGACTCCAAGATATATCGCGAAATTTATTGCTGAGATATTATCCTTATACTTATCATTTGCTGGCAGAAACTAGCTGAGTTTTATGGTGTAATCCCCAGCATTTTGTGATGAAACTCAGACCGTGTAATTACCTCGTTATTTTGTTGCCCGGTGAAAGTAATACAGCATATTTGTCACTTTTTGTAAATATGTGGAAAATGATTTCGGATCGAGTATGGATCATGTGTGGATTGTTACTACATATGTGATATGCTACGCTAATGCAGTGAGATCACAAAAAATTGATTGGCTCATGCGCCAGGAATTGCGCCTTCACGGTTCGTATCGTAATCGATTATTTTTACTGCTCATTGCTACACCGTTTTTTGCACTGCTATGTGTTTCGTTGCTATAGTGCAGTTGCCTTTCTCATGCAGATGCAGTTCCATTGTGACCTGTACGAATAAAACTGCGAGAACAAATACCAGTGATCATTTCATCTTTTGTCAAGGCTAGTCGAAGTGCCTGAATATTTACAACTTTGGTGAAAGGATTTTTTTTTCTGAAGGATCAAAATTGCGAAAACTGACAACCGAAATAAAAGAGTTCCAATCGACGCTGCGAGTTTTCAATACAGATATGAGCTATTGGGTTTTTTTATTAACGCTTATGGTGATTGGAATGTGCGACGCGTTCGGTAAGACAAAGCAACTTTCGTCATCAGGTTGTCCAAGTATTAACAATCGATCATTTTGCACATTATAACATTTACTATAACACATTTCGTTTTATTGTATCATACAAAAATTCATCATTCAAGAATTGTAAGCTATTTTCTAGAATATCGAAATAATTCTTACATTTTCAACTTTTTAAATTTCTTCAATCATTTATTTAACCAGGTCAGTTTTTGTGGAGACATAATTTGCCGAGTTACCCGTATGAATCCAAGTCGCTACATAGTCAGCGAAAACGTGAGATTCTTCGTTCTCTTGAGCCTGCATCGAGAATAAAACGGTAAACGTTATATTATCACAAGTTTACTTGGCATGATTTAGAGATTTGATTTTAAAGGGTTTAACATTTTGTGTACCTATTGGCGACATGGTTCTTGATGTTAAGAGTCACACAAGTTCAGCTTTTCTACTATACTCTTGAGCGTTGGTTCTGTGACAGGAATTTAGTGAATTAAACACTTTATGTCTGTACTAGGGAAACGGTCACACGGCACGTCAAAATAAAATGAACAGAATTTAAGAAAAAAAAGCTGACCCATTAATTTTATTTTATAGGTTTGATGACCCTCAAAATATTGCGAACAGTTTATATAAAGGCAGACGAACGTCTAGGAATTCCGGTAAGAGTTCACAACTTATACAGAACTTTTATTTCTTACTCTTGACTATACGTAATATATGTTATTGCTAATGAATATCGCCGTTACAACTGAATTTTTATTATTTATTCATACTCACTATCATGTTTTGTATTTAACCGGAGATTTTTGGGGTTTGATAAGTCGCTTTCCTTGACCCGTCTGCGTTAGTCGATTGAACGTAGATAATTCCTTCACTTGATTATTCGATATTTATTTTTTTCTAAACCTATGTTTCATAATAGCGTATACTTTATGGCACGCATTGATAAATTCCAACGTTTGAAAAACATTAGGATAGTCATTTTGTAACACATGACCGTGAGAAAATCATACGAAATCTAACATGGCATCGATCTCGAACTAGAATTACCAGAGGCGCGCTACACCATCTTTAATTACGGTCCTAGCAATTCAACGAGGGATCTACAGGTTTTGAATCGTCCCGAAAAAAAGTTCGCAAGGTCTACTCGACGTAAGAGGACCAAGAGGCAATCTTCTAGACGAGTTAGCACCGTGCCAACCAATCGTTTATTCGATGACGATACAGTCATGCAGTCTGATCGGTAAAAACAGATCCAAAAAAAAAAGAAAAGAAAAGTGATAGTAGCCACAAAAATGCTATGTGACCTGAACATTGATGTATTTTTTTATTTAGAAACCGTAGATCGAAGGCTAATAGACAGATTTCTGAGCTGGAGGTCGCCGGCCAAGTTCGTAGCGATAATCTTGATTCCGCAATAGACGAATCCAATGGCAGACGATTTTACTGGGAACCCATCTTCGACGGTGGCGTAATTGGATCTGTTGGAAGGCTTTTCGGTGATAAAATCAAAGACGAAGCGGACAGGTGGGATCGTCTCAACAGGCAATGATGATACGCTCGTCTCGAAGGTTATTATTCGCTTTGTATTTTCAGGGAAAGAATAGAGAGGGAAGAGATTCGGAACGAGAAATTGATAAAGAAATATACGGCAATGTTGAATGATCCCGAGCAGTATAAAAAGCTTCAACAAGAATCGGCGAACTCACCTAGCTACATCAACCAGGTGGTCAGAGGAACTTTATTTCCGAGGCTTGAAGAAAAGATCGAAGAGTAAGAGAAGAACAAGCCGTTATAGTCTTCGACTAGGTGTGCTTTCAACAAATTTAACAAGGCTCATGGAAACGATGATCTTCGCAGTGACGATACCGCTTTATTCGATACTAAATACCAGGAAGAAATTTCACGATTTTCTAGAATGGTCGATACCTTCTCGACAGTAAGACGCGGATAATGGCAATGGATACATCGAACCATCAGTCGCTATTAGTATGAAAAATTCTTTCGAGTAACAAAATTGATTCGAGTTTGATTGCAGGAAGCAAATGATTTGTTACATTGTTTTTTGAACGCGTGTAAGATATGTATTTTGGTTTGTTGTTTAGCTAATTTGTTATACTTTAATTACCAGTACTTATTTTGATTGTACTTATTTATCATAATCTGGAATATTTTTTGGAGCTAGTTTCTATGGAAGCAGAAACAACTGCGAAAAAAGTGGTTCTTGTCCAGCATACGCTTCAGTTGCGAGCTCCGAGTTTTTGCCGAATCCATTGGTATATCAGTTACACCGTCATTTAGTGACAAATGATAAAGAGCATTGGAATTCACCGGGTGGTATTACAACTTCACGCAGTGATGCCGATCGGCACGTTCTTGCTGGGTATTCATTTCGTTCAGCCGTTATCATGCCCTCCGTTAACACCCGCAGATAGTCTCTTGTGTGTAAGTGGAGACGAGAATCAAGGATCATCTGCGGAGCACAACTTACGAACTGAAGAATTACTTCAGGAGCGATCCACCGTGAAAACCGAGTGATCATCAATCAGAATGTGGTTCATCCTATCGAACGACTTCCATTTAGTACCTCGCATTTATTCACGTAATGGATCGTCTCGTTTCGAGGGGAAAATTCAGAGGATAAGATCTGTACAGAAAAATCCTTCGAGGATGTTTGATGTATAAACGGTTGATTGAAAACGCAATTTCAATCGAAAAACCGTAACGCATGTATCGCCAGTCTTAGGAGTGAAGGTAATCGAATAACTGTTCAAAATTCATAGTTGCCTTCATCGCGCAAATGTGAAATTCTTCAATTGATTTCTGTCCCCTTTTTTCTCTCATACTTGCAGATTTTTTATTGCTACTGCGGTTCACAACACGATTTTACTAGACTAGTTCACCGAACCTACAAAGTATGTCTTTGAAAAATTGAGATGCGAGGGATGCGTTATTCTCGTCGTTCGTCGCAAACACGATTCTAAAACGGCCATGCATGTTGATCAATTGTGAACCTTTTGAATGACCCTGGCATCTGATCGCGTGCACTAGGCGCGGTTTCAGTGAAAGGATAGGTTGTAGAGTGTCATCATCTCGCCTCGTAAACTTGCGGGAGAATGTAACACAGTGTCCGTCGGCTCTATCCGAGAAACGCAGGATTCGACCGACCGGGACCCGCGTCAGAACTGCTGGTTACCGTGAAAGGGACGCATCTTCGATCGGATTGTACTTATGAATAAACGTTTATTTTCCTTGCATGGGATTCTACGGTGCAGCTTGATCAAGTAGTGGGAAAGACATATTGCGGCGTTTTTTATCGTATGTCTGGTTCTCACTGCTTTCGAAAGCAAAATTTGATTGTATTGTCTCACGACTCGTCCACGGGATAGTGTGATAATGGAACGATGAATGCACGTCAATCATTCGTAAAATTATCCTTTTTTTTATTTTCATCGGAAAGCACCCTTTGTATTTTGGTCTGCATGGTGTGGGCACGAGAATTGCGTTGCGAGAATTTGGTGGATGATTCATTGTACGTGGATGATTCGCGCGTTCTGAATATTTTTACGGTAGGTACGTGCGAATGTTGCAATCAACAGGTTTTATGTGGAATTACATAATATTTTTCTCCAATGCTCTGTTCTCGCAGCCGTGTTCGGATTTATATGATTTTCGTCGCGCTTTGAGATGCAGAAAATTTTCGAGATCATTAGCAAAATTTTTGCAACTAAATTATTGAAAGATGTTAGAATGATGCATCGATTACTTTTATCTGCAACAGGTTTTCGAACATCTAACGAAGGTACTTCAACTTTTCGGCATTATCCACCTTTAATGCGTAGGTAACAATTTAATATGATCAGGTTTGGCTGAATTAATAAAATATGACGAGTTCGGACCGCGTTTCGTATATTGCGTAACTCGAAAGCTGCTCCGAAGACGCAACGCTCAGAACTGAGGCAATGTCATCGAACTTATGTAATCGAAAGTATTACATCCACGGCCCAGCTGCTTATGGTATACGTGCAGCCTCATATACAGGTACGTGAGAATCTTTGTGCCAATATTCACAGAGGCTGGCTGGCTGGCTGGCTGGGATTTTGATTGCCTCGGGTTGGGCTGGTTTATACATGAATGTATGTCGTGCGGTCTGACTTCAACAGCTTCGTATACCTGTTGTGCAGAATACTGTCCAATTTGAGGGCCGCTTGACCCTTTTCAAAAGAACCCGCGAAGAGTTGGGAGGATAATTAGTCTTGGAATATGCGAGGAGTCAAGCCGTGTAAAAACTAATCACTCGGGTCTTGTTTGAAGTGTCCAATTATTATAGGTGTGCGGATTAGTGTGTTGAGAATAAGCGGAGAATTCAAAAGCAGTTGAATCTAATCTTTCAAGCATAGCACAAAAAAAAAGCAAAGAATAACACTTGAATTATCGTCAAAGTCCGCGATCTTCGTTACACGGGCAAGGAAAGTAGCGTCGTTTTAGAAAAATAAAAAGTATCGTCATTTCTTCGGTAATCAATCGTTATTCTGATGACTTTAGAACGGGATGGGTTTACTCGATTCCGTGAGAATGACGGACAATTGAGTAACCGGGAACAGCAGTAGGCGACGATATTACATGATTTAGTGTCCTAGCACACGCCCACGATACTCGGAAAACGGTGTTTCGTGTGTGGCTACTAAATTTGACCAGCCAAAACGACGACCGGTGGTCGGTCTGTCGTTCATTAACTCCCTCATCCTTGCCGGTTCCCCCTTCTCGGTATCTGGACGAGCAAGGAGAAGCTGAGAGATCCTTAGCTCGCACTGGGAACAGTGCGTTACAGACTTCCCGACCGGCGGGCTGCCAATATTTTAGTGGTGTCTCCCCGACGTGAGTCCGGGACAACATGCGGTCCACTCAAAGTTACCTTTGTAAGTTTATCCCACGAACATTTCGACTCGTTACTTGTGCAGGCGGGTGTTTATTCCGGGTTTGCGCCGAAAAGAAAATACATGACAATGAATTTATTTCATTGTCAAGCTGACTGTTAGACGGGATGCTCGGATTTTAGGAGGAGTTAATGTACTCGGTGTTGCAGTGCTCGCAGTATACTGTTCAATAGAATGTGTATTATGTGTGAACGATAAGTGCGAAATATTTGAAGCTCTATTTTTATCGCGAAAGTGGTTCGCATTGATGTTTTTTTTTTTTTTCTTTTGTACTCAGTTGTTGCATAAAATTATTTCTTCGCTCCTTATAAATCAACAGCTATAAATCATAGCTGAGGTTACTTTCACAATGCAGGCTTCACGTCATTTAAAAAAATGGATGTGAAAATATGAAAAAGTGAGAAAAAACCGAGAAATGTTGTTGTTCATTTTTTAATTTTATTCTTCATTCACTGAATTTATGTAGCTTACAGTTAGGTAAAAACTAACTGATTACTCGTGAACTTGATAGATCGACTTTGTTTCATCTTTATTACGATGTATACGTTCAAATTAAATTTAAAATTGTGAAAGCGGATTCAATTAAATTTGACAATGAGTAAATTTTCGTTTTTGCTAGTCTAGCCAAATGCCTAATCGCACGCCTTTTATCGATAAAATCATCTTCCGGAGAATATCGCGTGTCTGCAAGTGTCTACATTTATTTTCCCGATTGCCCGAAGCGTGAAAGTTTATTTACTTCGTTGGGCATTGTTTTGGAATTGATGACACGAAATATAAAAAATTTCACGAAACTTTTACTAAGATGTGATATAATTCACAAAAAAATTCATTCTCCTTTTCCATATTATTCAGGCGATATTTAAGTACGGATGTTGAGAGATTGAGTTTGGAAAGTGATTTGAAAGAAAGTGGATTTCCTATATTAGGTATTGTTATATTTGAACGGCTCTCAAAACGTGACTTCAAGTTTCATCTCCAAAAGTTCGATTTTGATTTTCGCGTAAGACAAAACTTGCAGAAATGAAAAATGGAATACGTCAGACGGAAATTTCTATTGAATTCGCGTTGTACGAAATTTTCTCACTTAGTGTAATATTTTAGTGACTGTAGAATGTGCAAATCGCGCTCGAGCTTTCTATTTTTGTTCATAGCTTAACTTGTGTTATATTTTGCAATACTTGACCATTATCATGACTCTGAAAACGTTAACACCTAACGCATTCGGAGACGAATTACTCTATTAGTACAACGTTTAGTGCAAATTATTTTGAACAAGTGAAAGTACAAAGTGCCATTCGAAAGTTGAGTTTTTCTATTCTTTCTCTAGTACTGCCGATGATGGGGACCTACATTAAAACAAAAATGAAATATTGATTACGTATACAAAAGAAATTAGAAATATTGTCCCACTGATGGAAAATGGAAACTTTATCTCATCCGCTGCTTACTTGTATTTTCAAGCACTATATACCAAGAATTTTTTATTTAGTACATGCATCATGGCAGTGACATTTTGCGATAGAAATGCACAATATCCAAGCATCATAATAACTCTGATTCGGTCATCCGTGTTTGAAAGCATGATGTTTATTATGTGGTAGTTATCAGGTGTTACTTAATTTTATCATACCACTAACTATGTCTTTAGCTAATAATAATAATTTATTTCGTGATTACTCACAGTAATAAAGATATAACGATATCTCATTTTTTCAGATCTCGCCACGGTTGTTTTGTGCATCGCTCAATCGATTCAGGAAAACGTCGAAGATATCCAGGAAAGCTTCCATTTTCGAAGAGCAATTGACGGCAGTAGAGGAAGGTAATTATAGTAGCTATCCTATGTAATTCCTTTAAAATTAAGGATGTGGTGCTGGGAGAGGAAATCATTTGGAAGCAATTACTTTACAGAAAATACTTTAGTACCGATGAAGATGGATCGTACGATAGGTATGACTCAACGGATGGTGACTACGACTCCAGTCAGGTAGAATCGGGATTTTCGGATATCAGATCGAACGTACCTGGTGAGCCAGGTGTCAATTATCCAACCTACACCAGCGTGCCGAAAACAAGATTCTCCTGTCAGGGTCGGATGCCGGGTAATTATAATCGTCGAATATAATGTTGCCACCACTCTTTGAATTGATTACTTCTTATAAACTGTTCGTTGAAACAATTAGTCTGTTAACAATTCACATTGTTCATTCCACTCTTGGAATTTGTATAACTGGTAGCTAATATGACCTATTGAGAAAGCAAAGAAAATGCCAGATCCCCCGCGTGGAATCACCGATCGAGTATTCGTAGTCACGTACAGACACCAATATTACTTGGATCAGGGAAGAGAAGGATTCTTGACATTCATGGGAGAGGCGAAAAACAAACGAAACCTTGTAAACGTGAGAACAGATGCTAAAGATTTCGTTTCTTTTGCGACGCATCTCGAAGGAACAGGCACGCGGAACTCTCCTATTATCATTGTTAGCAAGAATATTATTACTATCATGTGTGACAACAAGTTTCGTGCAAACTTCAACACAATTGTTGTTCATTACAGATTTTCTTAACAAGTCTTCTTTCGATCGATATCCAGATTTTTTTTAGCTTGTCAAATCCAGGATCTGATAAATATCACGTGGACGCGTTCTTGTATTGAGTTAAAAAAACAAAATAAAAAAGAAAACTGCGATTTTAAAACCGAGTTAGGGCTGTTATCGTACGAAAAATGATAAAAAAATTTTGCACAATTTTTTAGCTTCGTTTAATTTACATATCGCATGCATACATGCAGGTTAATTGACTCCCGTGATTCAAAGTGAGTAAACTATTTGGTAAAAGTCTTACTCCACATAGGATATGAGGTTTGGGCGTCGTTCAGAAAGTCATTTTGGCATTTTTGCAGCGACATTTTGGTTCCGCAGCATCCTATCGCCAACGAATTTGCTTCATACGTTCTTATACGGCTTAATTTTTTGGTCCACAAGGACATCCGCGTCTTCACTTACCACAAGCATCACAGCAAAGTGGGCTGTCCCTTTCTACCGCATGCCACCTTTCAAAGCAATAAACCTTTGCATGTGATTGCATGTACATACAATTTCCCTGAGGCTGAAGATGGATAAAACAACATATTGATTCACGCACTGCATGTTATTGGCAATATACGCCTACTCACTTTCCTGAACAAAAATCGCATTTTTATGACTCATAGTCAGAACTATAAACTTGATTAATTAACGAGGTCAGAGTTACTATTCCTCGTTCTAAAATAATCTGATCGAGGAGGTCAACTAATTATTTATAATATTAACGGTGTCTTAAACGTTCTATGCGAATTGACGTGAAATGATATTCATGTCGAACAATTTGTGAGTTAAATCGCTTAAATCGTAATGGTGTAACTCATGGGGCCCACGGGAGCCCACCGAGTAGAAACTTCTCTACCTGGTGTTGCGACACTCTCACAGCATCTCCGAGGCGTTGAATCACCTGCTCACTGCTCAGCAATTATTTTTAATGCGCGAGAGTCGTCTTAGAAGTGTGTAATACTTGTACCGATAAGTTTGCCATTAATGCATTGAACTTAGACTAATAAAAAGCCGATGTCTTGATTCAAATAACACACCTACACACATTCAAAAGTGAATGTGCAATTGATTGATTGTTATATTGATCCTTAGGTTACTATGCTGACGAGGAAGCTGGATGTCAGGTTTTTCACGTATGTCACAATGTGGTGGTTTCTTCGTTCGTCTGCCCAGTTGGATCAATTTTTTCACAAACTTTACTTACCTGTGATTGGTGGAGTAACGTAGAATGTGGAGTGCCCAATGATGATCATTTTCTACACCAACAAATATATCATAACGAGGAACAAATGATCCAAAAAGCGTACGAAATGATGCAGCTGCCAAAGCCGAACAGTGGTGGAAGTGATCAACAAATCAGAGGAAGACAACTAAACATTGTGAAAGTTGCAGGCAAAGAAAACGACAAAACAAATATCCGTGAAAGGATTGCAGTATCGAGTGAAAGAGACCCTCCAAATCATGGAATCTTCCATACAGAACAGCCTCCACTGCAAGAAAATTCTCGATTGAGAAAGAACAATGACGGTGTTAATGACGATTACACTCCAGCTAAGCAGAATTTGATCAATATCCGGCTTCGGCCGAAAAACTTTCAGATCAATCGTCCGGGCGAGGATTCCAGATTAAACGATCGAGCGAAAGATTCATCAGTTATCTACATTCAAAGAAGTGTCAACGATGACTCTCAGAATGTTTATTCAACAGTGCGACCAATTATAATACAAGAAAATTTTCAAAACTCTGATAACCACGATATTAACATTTACAAAGAAGAATTTCAGCCATCCTATGCTCCAACTGTTCCAACGGTTACCACAACGACACGAAAATTATACTCACCCACGGTACCTGTAACTACATACAGACCTTCTACGGCAGCTTACAAAAATGATGATCAAGACTTGGGAAGCTCAGATCATCTTTACATTCACGGTAAGAATAGTAACATTTTGACATCGCAATCAACGACAATTCACGAAGATCGTAAATCGGAAAATAATAATTCCAAAAATTCAGCCATCTTGAATAGTGAACCAAGTGAGCAATCAGATACCGCAAATCCAATTACCGCAGACAAGAAGCACCGTGAAATTTTCGCAAAAGCTGTTCAACCGACGGAGAGCTTTGGGTCGGGGGTACAAGATTCGTATTTTTCAAACCCTAAATCGAACATTGGAAATACCACAGAGGAAGTCGAAATAGTGCCATCGATTTTCAATTCGGAATCATATAGTCATGGACAAAATTATCGTCACTTTTACGCTGAACAGGATTCGTTAAGTGATGAATTCCACGCACGAGTTACTGAGAAAAGGGAAGGTTTTTTGGTCGACAATTACCCAAATGCTGCGCTGCAAATAGGCTTGGTAAATGATTCCAACAAAGAGAACAGTGACATGCTTAATTCCCCTGGCAAGATACCACCGTTGATTATTCAAATTCCACGACCTTCGGGGTCATCAGATTCGTCTTCTACCAATATTCGTGACCAACTACTCACTTTCGATATGTTCAATATGTCGCTAGCTCTGGTACTTCAACCTCCGCGAGAGGGAGGATCGTTAGGAATGGATTCTAAGGATACTATGAGTGTAAATGTAACTCCTGAAGGACCCAATATGATTCCACTGTTGATCCCTCCAAGTTCGCCACCTATACTATCGTCAGGAATACGATCTCCAGGGATAATCGATGACGAAGATAGCTCCAATGAACCACGCAGCTTACCACCTATTTCTGAAATTGGATCATCAGGGATGGTTACAGTTGACGTTGATAGTAGAGTAAGGACTTCATCATCGTCCACCAGAATACCACCTTTGATCCCTCAAACGGCGGAATTTGCAACACCAACGGAACAAAAATCTTCAGAGGTAAACAGCGAGAAAAATGTATTTAACATATCGACCAGGATACCACCTCTGATTTCTCAATCTTCGGAAGCACCAAGTAGGAAGCCAGCTTTGATCTGGCAAGTATTACAATCAGTTGAAATACCAGGGATAGATTCAAAACTTTTTACTGATGAAATGAAAATTTCTCAATCCTCTACTAGGATACCACCACTGATTCCTCAATCTTCGGATTTAAACAACGACTCAAGTATATTTGATCAATCAGTCACGATACCACCTCTGATATTTCAATCTTCTAGCGTTAACAACGATAAACCTGCGTTTGATACATCAACGAGAATACCACTGCTGATTTCTCAACCGTTAAACTCCAACAAGGACGCCAATGTAGCTGATGCACCGACCGGGATGTCTCTTTCAATCTCGCAAATTTCACCATCAGCCGGATTGCCAGGATTAGTTTTAACGGATACTGTTGATAGACCACAGACGCCTCAGCCATCTGATACGATACTACCTTTGATTCCACAATCTTTGGATACGAACAGCGATCGAAATCTGTTCGACGCATCAACCAGAGTTCCACCTCTGATCGGACAAACCTCACAACTCGCCGGTTTGCCAGCGGTAGGTTTATCGGATGTTACCGATAAAACACAGAATTCTCAACCACCTACTAACAATAATAATAATGAAAATATATCTGATGCACCAGCCAGGATGCCTCCTTTGATTTGGCAAATCTCACAACCAGCCGAATCAGTAAGGATAAATTCAACGGCTCTTATCAATCGAACACAGGTTTCTCCATCATCTAATAGCATACCGCCTTCGATTGAACAATCTTCAAATGTAAATAACGATAAGAACGTCTTTGATACATCAACCAGGATACCGCCGTTGATCACACAAACCTTGGGTGCAGTCTCGACGGATTCTGCTGACAGGATAGAGACAGATACGTCTCAATCATCTAATAGCATACCACCTTTGATTCCACAAACTTCAGAAGCGAATAATGACGAGAATATCTTTGATACAGCTACCGGGTTACCACCTTTGGTCACACAAACTACGGGTGTAGCCTCAAAGAATTCTGCTGACAGAACAGAGACTTCTCAACCATCTGACAGTATACCACCTCTAGTTTCACAATCTTTGGATGCAAACAGCGATCGAAATGCGTTTGACGCATCAACCAGAATTCCACCTCTGATCATACAAATCTCACGACCCGCCGGATTGCCGGAGGTAAGTTTATCGGATGTTACCGATAGAACACAGATTTCTCAATCACCTACTAGGATACCACTGGTAATTCCGCAATCTACGAATCCTGGTAATAACGAAAATATTCCTGATGCACCAGCCAGGATGCCTCCTTTGATTTGGCAAATCTCACAATCAGCCGAATCAGTAAGGATAAATTCAACGGCTGTTGTTAATCGAACACAGGCTTTTCAACCATCTAATAGCATAACCCCTCCGATTCAACAATCTTTAGATGAAAATAACAATGAGAATGTCTTCGATACATCAACCAGGATACCACCTTTGATCACAGAAGTCTCAGGTGTAATGGCAACGGATTTTGCTGACAGAATAGAGAGTTCTCGACCATCTAACAACATACCACTTCTGATTTCACAATCTTCAGTTACAAATAATCATGGGAACATCTCTGATATAGCTACCAGGGTACCACTCTTGATCACACAAACCTCGGGTGGAGTCTCCACGGATTCTGCTGACAGAACAGAGACAGAGAGTTCTCAATCATTTGACAGTATACCACCTCTGATTCCACAATCTTCAGAAGCGAATAATAATGAGAACAACTTTGATACAGCCACCAGGGTACCGTCCTTGATCACACAAAACTCAGGTGTAGGCTCGACGGATTCTGCTGACAGAACAGAGACCGAGAATCCTCAATCATTTGACAGTATTCCACTTCTGATTCCACAATCTTTAGATGCGAATAATAATGAGAACAACTTTGATACTGCCACCAGGGTACCGTCCTTGATCACACAAAACTCAGGTGTAGGCTCGACGGATTCTGCTGACAGAACAGAGACCGAGAATCCTCAATCATTTGACAGTATTCCACTTCTGATTCCACAATCTTTAGATGCGAATAATATTGAGAACAACTTTGATACAGCCACCAGGGTACCACCCTTGATCATACACGCCTCGGATGTAGTCGCAACGGATTCTGCCGACAGAACAGAGAATTCTCAACCATCTGACAGCATACCACTTCTAATTCCACAATCTTTAGATGCAAATAATGATAGGAACAACGTTGATACAGCCACCGGGGTACCGCTCTTGATCACACCAACCTTGGGTGTAGTCTCCACGGATTCTGCTGACAGAACAGAGACAGAGAGTTCTCAATCATTTGACAGTATACCGCCTCTGATTCCACAATCTTCAGAAGCGAATAATAATGAGAACAACTTTGATACAGCCACCAGGGTTCCGCTCTTGATCACACCAACCTTGGGTGTAGTCTCGACGGACTCTGCTGACAGAACAGAGACCGAGAATTCTCAATCATTTGACAGTATTCCACCTCTGATTCCACAATCTTTAAATGCGAATAATGATAAGAACAACTTTGATACAGCCACCAGGGTACCACTCTTGATAACACAAACCTCGGGTATAGCCTCGACGAATTCTGCAGACAGAACAGAAAATTCTGAACCATCTATCAGCATACCACCTTTGATTCCACAATCTTCAGCAGCAGATAATAATGAGAGCATCTTTACTGTAGCCACCAGGACACCATCCTTGATCACACATACCTCGGATGTAGTCTCGACGAATTCTGCTGACAGAACAGAGACACAGACTTCTCAATCATTTGACAGTATACCACTTCTGATTCCACAATCTTTGGATGCCAACAATGACATGAAGGTGTTTAATACACCGGCCAGAATGCCATTCTTGATTCCTGAATCTGTAAAATCCATGACGTCGTTCACTTCACAGAACCCAAGTGCAGTCAGTAATCAAAATGTGGCTGGAAAACCATCCAAGATACCACCGATGATTTCTCAAATCCCGCAGGGAGGGGATTCAATGGTTGTTATCGATCGACCACAGACTTTTGACACGTCTACTGCGATACCTCTTCTGATTCCTCAAACTTCTAAATCTACAGAATCACCAGTGACACAATTTCCGTGTTTGCTTACTGGAATTAATAGTGTATCATGTAAGAATCCTCCTCTGCTCTCTGAAACTCCAGAGTCTCGAAACTCATCAGAGGGTGTCCTAGTGAACAATTCTGACAAAGAACATGTTGCTTCTTCATCACCATATATACCGGCATTGGTTACTGACGTGCTGCAACCTCCAAAGTTACCAAATATAGATTTGATGGATGTTTTTAATCGAGGACCAGCCGTACTTCCATCAACTGAAGCACCGCCTCTAGTCCAGACTTCAAACCCTCGTGATCCATGGGCCGTACCGTTGCATGACTTATCCAACTCTCTTCATCCATCGTTTAGTTCTGCACAAGGAAAGCACTACCTATCTCCATTCGAATATCAGAAGCCCATATCGTTCAACTCCGGCCAGATACCACAGCAGCAACCAGGAGATCAATTTGCAAGACAACCTCTGGTGAAACATCTCACCTACGATTCAAGTGTGGGGAATTTGGAAACTAAGAATAGCCAATTTGCTGTTGTGTCCAGTACCAACAAGGAATCATCAACAACTAGCTATCCAAATATCGCCTTCACTCCATTTCCACTCAGATTTGATAATCCCTTCCTCATCCCAAGCGGAAAAAAATTAGAAGTGCACACATCTGATGCTCGGGGGACCATCTCTCAAGGATTGATTCCGGCTGATTGTAACGAAAATATGAGTTTTCGAACAGACGGAGCTTCGTTGTGCTCTCAGTTTTATACTACTCCGTCGACTTTCATTTCACAAGCTGTTGAGTCATCACAAGATACACGAGGCCAAAAGACCATCGGACTGCAAAATTCAAAACCAGCTGATGAATCGGCAAATTTGTTTAATTCGGCAATTGTTCCTCATAACGCATATCGGGAAAATGTCGCAGCCAATGTTTTCAGGGAAATAACCGCTGTGGAAAATAATGAACGTTTTGAATCCAGCACACCCAAGAATATCCTGGATCTATCTGGTTTAACGACCACAGGAAAACTTGACGCATCCAACAAGGATATTTTGCAGGCTCTTCGACCAAACACTTCACCGGCTGGCCTGCCGGTCAGCTTAAGCCAAATAGAAGATTCGATCAACAATAGTAATGATTTGCCATACGAGATTTCCTTCACGATCAACGCTGGTGACGACTTTAATCCATCGGAAGATTTCATAAGCAAACTTCTTGCGCAACACCGGAATAACGCGTCGCCTGGTTTCGCTGGCTTGGAAGGTTATGAAATCATTAGGTCTGATGATATTGAAGGTTCAGTGAACGAAAAGAATTTGGAGCCGACTATAGCACCAACTATAGCACCAACTATAGCACCAACTATAGCACCAACTATAGCGCCATCTATCGAACCAACTATAACACGCTCAAAGTCAGTCGGCAATCGCGCTGAAGCAATAGACTCAGTTAAATCGGAAGTCTTGCCACGACCGTTCCCCTTCCGAACCGACCAGGGCGTAGCATTGAAGCCAAGACTGAATTCGCAATTTGACTATCTTTCCATCCTCAACCAACAATCCTCGGCGAGCAATCATGACGTGAATCCTTTAGCGACAGATATAAATGGCTCCTTGGAATCACTCTTTGCTTCGGCGCAGAAGACGGCCGTAACTTCTACCCCATCAAGAGAGCAGCTTTTAGAAGAATTAACGAAGAATTTTGGACAACCCTACTTCTCGTTTGACACTCGCCAAAGTTACTTTACCCCACTTACACCTTCTGCTAATATAAATTACAATCTTCCTCCACCGTTTGTCAATTTAGAGCAATTTCGAAGCGGTAAGAAAGCCTCTGTTTGGCAGTCGGCTCCTATTAGTCCTGAGACACCGAAAACTTCAACAACAACAACAACAACAACAACGCCTAAGCCCATCAAGACAGTCGTAGAGACGGAATTTATTCCTTCGTTGAGTTTTTCGTTTGACTCTGCCCATGAGCGAAGGGAATACGTAGATGCTGTACTGAACGGATTTGTGACCGAAAACAAATTCAGTGACCCCTGGAGCGATATTGCAAGTACCTACTGGGAATCGAGTCAAACTTGAAAATCTCGAAACTTTAATAATAAGATGGGGTTGACGTAGTATCATAGGTCAAGCTAGGATGCATGTGTAACTGTAACATATGGCCTTACTTTACATACTATATTGAGTAAGAATTTGTACATATATATTAAGTGAGTGTATATTGTAATAACGTTTTGTACGATTTATTGAAATTAGAAATTAAGTTATATACGAAAATTTATTTCTTGTTTAAGTTCTATTTCCTTCATCTTTGAGAACTTCTACACAGAACGGCAAAGGAATTGATGCACTGTAAATAAAATGACTCTCTAGCATGGTGTGGTCAATCACCACGAAGGTATTTCGAGTTATTTCAGCTACTCAACTGTGTAAAAGACAATCACATAAAAGAATTTAATTTAATTTTGCACGTTGAGAACTGTGTATGTTTATCAATACCGAAAACCGTTTATAATTGTTCTGATTTAACTTTGTTTTTTCAAAGTCGATTCTCGATTATGAATGTTCCTGTTATTTCGTTCGGGACATTCGCTGGGATGTTAATACTGTAATGTTTTCACTAATTTGTATTGGATTTACATTTCACTATCCCAGTAGAGGAAAGTATTTACTATGGAACACTAAACTCAGTATTATTACATAACATCCATTTCCGTTGTATTCTCATTGAAGTGCCAGGTATCGACACCTGCTCTTAATTTTGTGTGCGCCACTCCTCAGCTCTGTTATATATTCTCCATAGCAACGCACAACGAACCCCATTCAAGATTAGAGCTCGCATGATGAGCCAGGTTGTGCGATCCCAGTGGAACATACAAATTGAAATAATTATTAGACAGGTAGTTGAGAACTTCGTTGACGTGGTGAGGTAAGTTCGTGATCTTTTTAATTCGAATTATTCATAACGTAGCTTCAATGTTGCTGGATTTTTGTTTCGTTGTTACGAGAACTTGATGGTTTAGTATTCGAAATCTGAAAGTTAACCTGCATTCCATTCTATAAAACTTGAAGTGTGAGACATAATGATTACTTTGATGGCGTTAGTTGTCCCTTCTCTTGAGTTTTAAAATCCACATTCCTATATTCTCCGTGTAATTTGTATGTTTGAAAAAGTCCACCGCAGTAGACCGGCAGTCCTTCGGATAGCAAAGAAGAATGGATTCCACCGAGGATTTGCACGACCAATCAAGGACTACGGTGTTGACATTCGCACCATCCATTACTCATGTAGAAGAAACTATGTCGATTTCGCAAATCATGGATTACAGGTGAATTCGCGCCGTTAAACTTCACAGCCTTGGGAAACGAATTCATATTAAATATTAAGAATAGACGTATTTATAAATAGAGTTTTTATATTCGTAGACTTTACTGGATGCGAGATAAAGTCTCTAAATTTCTCGGTCTTAAAGACGGAGGCCCCTTATTCGATGCACTAATAAATGTAAGTGAATTACTCCACGTTGAATTACTTAATACAGAATTCGACTTATCAATGAAAAAATATTGTATATTGGTGTGACAGAGAAACGACAGATTCTTCGAAGACCAATTACTAACGTTTTTTATGACGAACTTATACGGTGTTATGGACCTGGACAAGAAGGTCATCTTCTTTTACAAGACCTATCACGAGGAGGTCGTACAAGAGGAGATCACAATCTGGGAAGAAAGTAAGAAGCATCGGTTATTATAACTTTAATTAACGTTAATCCAAATCAGAAACTAAAATTTGAGTACCGAAACGTAAAATGTAACATCTGTACAATCTCATAATCAATATTACGAAGTATTTATCTTAAAAACAGGCCACCGTGCTAAGATTTCTGCAATCACGGTAATCAGTTCACGAATGAAACCTCAACGGCTGACGAAAAGTGCCCCTGGTAACTGATTTGTTCTCGGTTTTCAGTAACCCTGGTGTGAAAAATCTGCCCGTTTTGTTCTTGCATGTAATAATTTGCATGATTATTTGAATCTACCAAAACATATTTAAAGTACGAGCATGGTAATGGCCTAGTTCGTCATGAGTTTTCAATAGTCAAATGCACGCTTTTTTCGATCCGTTTATATAAAGTTTCCTGGATTACAGATGCTCTGTAGTCCTACTTGTGATAGATACCTGCACAATTGAAAATGAGAATTTGAATATGTAATGAGAAATAAGTAACCTTCTATCCTTGTAGCGAAAGCAGCAGATAAATCTGTGGACGACGATAAATCTACGGAAAAAAAGGCTCCTAAAGACAAGAAGCTCAAAAAATCAAAGTCGCGTTCGAAGTCCGATTCAAAGATAGAAGAGAACAATAGCGCTGGAATAAGTATTGCCGAGTCTACTGTCACGGCTTTTGAGCAATCGACAAGTAGCGCTCACGAAGAGGATCCTAGTAAAACAGAGTTATTAGACACAGTGAAATCGTCAGAAGTTGCAGCTAACGCCGAACCTAAGGATAGAGAAAAAACCAAATTCCCCAGTCAGTGAATTGTCTCTTTATTTTAATGGCTACACAATTTTTTTTATGATTTGGCGAAAGTCTCAAGTATGACGGGCACCCATATCTGGTGTTTCAAATGCTTGTGAAATGGAGTATTTCAATATAAGCGTTTGTTCAAGACCTTTTTCAATTTTTAGTGGAATCTTCAATATTTATTCCACCGCCCGGTGAAGAGCACAAGTACGTTATGACAAAAGTAAGTGAGCCGTATTAAAGAATAAAATAGCTTAAAAGCGTTGTGAACCTTTAAAGAAATGATAATCATTGGCTTCTTCGTTAATTAAGCTGAATTAACGCTGTATCATACGAATTTTTTATTACACTTTGATGAAACTCAACGACTAACATCTTGCGCGTAGAAAATGGTAGAGAAGACAGTGCAGATTCCGGAAATTCACTTAATCTTCGGCCAGTTGGATCCTCAAAACGTTGAACTACAAGATAAAAACATAGTGTATTTTATGAGAACCATCGAGGATGCAGTGCCAGCGTTTGAAACTCTTGCTGAGTGTATGGCTGAAATGCCTGACTATATGGTTATGGGTTCCATGGGTGGGAGATTCCTAGCAAGCTTAGAAAAACTTTTAGTTCACGTGAGTGAGAAACTGTGTAATGAGTTACGAACTGAACGTACAAAAACATGTGGATCATTCAAAAGATATGGTTCTCCTTCTATGCAATAGGTTTTCACACCGCTAGTTGAAAAACAATTCCGCGAACCTATGATCCCATCACCGCAGGAAATGGACGAGGAGCTGCATAAGGATCTTGAACCTACCAATACTCAGGCCGGTGAACTTGCTCAAAAAACGCGAAGGCTGAGCATGAAAACGACGGTAACTTTGAATTTTGTTCTCTCATTTTATTCGACAATGAGTCAGTCGTAACCCCTACAAGAAATTAAAAGCATAGAATATTTGAAGAATAAGTCACTTCTATCAATTTTTCTTCACATAGACTACGGCAATATCGAAGCCATCGAATTTCCGTAGAATATCGGTCGCCATCTTAAAAGTAAAGTCTGATTCCGATGGCGTAAATACGTCTCAGAGGAGTTCTCGTTTCGACGACGGCGATTTAAGGTCCGAAAAGTCTACGGCATCTATATCCAGTGCAACTCACAGTACAAAAACCAAAGAGATTCCACGGGAAGAACCCAACAAAAAAGAGCTTTTAGCAGCCCTCGAACGTCTCACGCAAAGCGTGCAGTGGTTCGTTCATTGTGTTCATCATTTCTAAACTCATTTCGTTTACCATACGATAGATTTCCAAGTGAAACTACATTTCGAAAGATAGTCAGATAACAATTATAAATTTTCTTTACATATTTATATTTACAAATGATAATTATTCTTACAAAGGTTGTCTTTCAACTAGGACAATTGAGCATACGGAAGGAGATATCTTACTTCAGATACCGAAGATAGCAGGCCTGACAGATCCCACGATAACTAACGCAATGTTCTGTAGCAATGCGAATGCAGTAACACAGCTCGAAGACGTAGTTATATCTTGGGAGCATCATATTAAGACGGTAATTTGCCACTGGCATCGTTTTTGAAAATGCAATAAAATCTGTTGAACCCCTTTTGCACGAATAGGTTATCAATAGTTTTACAAACAAAGTTCCACATGGAAACGGTCCCTTGGCGGAGTATAATTATTGGCATGACCGAGAGAATGGGCTTTCCATCCTGGTAGAACAACTCAAAACGTCGGTCGTCAAGCGGATATTTGTACTACTCAATGAAGCAAAATCGCAGATACCTAGCGGATTTAATTATTACCGCTCAGACTTGTTGAAACTTTTCCACGAGGCTTCGGATAATGTAAAGTTTCTCTTCACTATAACCAGGCACTTCAAGGTGAGTAATTTGTTACTTTATCTCATCGATCCAAGCTATCCAATTAAACATGACGTCCTTTGTCAGACGATCGCGGAGTCGGACAACTTTAAATCCATCACCGATCAGATACCTTCTCTTATGGAGGGATTGAAGATGATGTGGATACTTTCGCGATACTATTGCACTGAAGAGAAAATGTCTCCCTTATTTGAACGAATAGCTTGGCAGCTTTGTCAAAATGTTACAAAGCATTTGGCTGTCAAGAAATTGTTTAGGTAAAAAACCAATCGCATTGTTGAGTGAAATGATTTTTTGGAATTCTGTTTTTTTTTTTTTTTTTTTTTTTTTTGCCTTCTATACCTTACATAAATTGTAAACTGGGAAAAAGTAAATTTCGTAATTTGTCCGATGCTGCACGTTTCAGACAACCGATACAGCAGGTTATGAAGAAAACGAACGAAGCCTACGATATGCTGAAACAATGGAAAATCGCCTATATGAAGACCAGGAAATCTATCGAGTTATCTGGAAAGGGGGCTCGTTGGGAATTTGATAAAAACCGTCTGTTCAAAGAGACGGAGTACATTGCCAGCGTGTGCAAAGATTTGAACGAAGTCTGCGGCGTGTTGCAGGATTTTTATAACATATTCGGTGCTGAGTTGAAATCTATCATGAATAATCCTGAACAAATAGACAGTGTAATAAAACGCGTGGATAAACTTGTAGTTCCGATACAGCAGGCTGATTTTGACTTGTATACCGAATTCAACAAGGAGAATTGGGAGGTTTTGATGGCTTCGTTTTACGGTGAAGTTTCCTCCCTGGAAAACGAAGCTAAATTTTTTATCAATGGCTGCTTCTCCGTTCTCATATCAGCAGAAGACGCCATGGAAGCTCTCCTGAAGTTTAAAAATATGAAAACGCGAGATGCGATTCAAGCACAATTGCTATCAAAATTTGACGTCGTGATGCAGCAGTTCACCAAAGAGATCACTGTAGTGGGTCAAACGTTTAACAGAGGAAAACGGAACCCACCACTCCTCAGGTATCATCCACCTGTGGGCGGTGGAATATTTTGGGAACGGCAGCTTTTTCACCGTCTAAAAAGAGTCGTATTGAAATTTCAAAACGTCAAGGAACTCAAGAATAGTGAATTGAAAATTCTAGCTTTTGAAAAGTATCTAAACATCGCCAAGCAGATGAAGCTTTTCGAAGATACGAAGTACAGTCAATATGTCGAAACGGCTGTACCGATCGTTGAAAATACTTTGAAGAAGAGCGTTCTAACCATCGTACCTTGCGAACGACAGAAAGGTGAGCGTCACAGCGTTTCTTAGTCGTACAAAAATCAATGCTAATTGCCTTTACACTCATATACTAATTCCTTCCTAATCCTTGTTGCCTTATCATGAAAAAATACAGCTAATCAAAGTCTTAAGAAATTTCACGGAGCGATGCTCGTATCCCAAAAACAAGATAAGGGTGCTAACCCGCTTCGCCAGCAAGGTACATTCCAGTCTGGTCAAAGAAATGATGCGCATATGTCGAAGCCGACTATTGGTGGTAATCGATTGATCCTTCTTCACTTTCTCAATCAGTAATACGATTACAAATATTGCGAGCAATTTGTATTACAGTTTTTATAATATTGTGTTATTTGCTTCAGCCGATCCAATGTTTTGATTTTTAAATAGATCACCAGTATATTTTCTTTCACAATTGGAAACTATTTTGCTGTAGATGGAGATCCCCCATCTGGTTTGAAATCTAATGTGGGAGGTTCAAAGTCTGCGAAGCTTGTTCGTGGACAAGCTATAACAATTGAATCATTGTCAATGATAAGTGAAAAACAAGCTGCAGCTGGTGGGCCATATTTAACTTGGAAGGAAATAATGAACGATTCGATTTTAGCGGATCTCCAGTGGAAATTTGATATAAATTTTAATCTTAAACTGTTCGACATCATTCGAGAGGTATTTAGAAGCAATGAAAGAGGCACATCCATTTTGATACTTTTTCCACCTTCATATGATGAGTCCTGGGTTTCAGGCAGTACTCCTCGAAAATTTAGGCTTTGAATTGCCAGCTGCAATAAGAAACGCTGGAGTTCAGAAAGATCGATTGAAACATGACATGGAAATAACGGAACAAATGATCAATGATTTTAATTCGATCATGGACAAGTTGAGCGCAACTGATGTAAGTAGATCGAAAATATTTCAGTTCATATTTTTTTTTAATAAAAAATCCCTAACGTTATCGTAGATTCAAATGTTCAAAAACACTCTGCTGAATATCGAGCGTGCAATTCAACCGGGCTTAACTAGATTCAATTGGCATTCCCTGGGAATAGCCGAATATGCGAGAGGCTGCAAGCAGTTGTTAAAGAGTCTGGTCTCTGTCGTTCAGCAAGTAAATCAGCTGAAGATCGATCTGCACAATCGCATTGCCAAAGATATAGAGTGTTACAATTTTTGCTCAACCAGAGTTCAGCCGCTTGAAGAATCAGTGATTTTACCAGGATGTAAGGTATCAAGTATTACACATCTTTTTAATTCAAAATGCGTCCCTGTGTATGCGTGATTGATTGTTCTAATCTAAATTATTGTTCCAGGTTTACTTTCTGGATATGGAAAGCGTACGCACAGAATTGTTCTGCTCAATGTTACAGGCCTATAATTCCATAGGACCGTTGCTTACGAAAATGGAAAGCTTAGTGCTGGGAACTAGTACTGGTACATCACCAAGCATGCAGCTTTATTATGAGCAATGCGAATACGATTTGTTTACATCCTTCATCACGTACGTAAAATGTACATTTTATGTGTATTCCATCGGCTCTTTTCTTCATGCCGTTATAGTGTATATACACAGTGAAGTACCCAATTGTATATTCCTTTAGATGCATCATTCGGAATCTTGAAGTTTTAAACAAAATTCTCAACGGGCAAACCGCAGTTTTTCAAGTGGACGCGGTACTGTCTACATCCGAAGTTGTTCTCCGCCCGTCCGCTGGAGAAGTTTATAACATTATATTACACGATGTAAAAGATTTGTTGGAAAGGATGAAAGCAATTCCTCGGTGGATGAGTGGCACTTGCCTCGAATGCAAACCGTGTAGAATGATTAACTCAAATGAGTATGTAGTATTCAGTTTTTTCGAGGACATAATGTCTATTCAGGTGAGAGAAGTGTTTTATTAATTCAAGAACAAGTAGCAGAAATTTCAAACTTTCATCTACCTATTATATCATCTGTAAATTTATCTCTAATGTCTAAGACTGCATAAACCTCAGTTCAATTAATGTGCAGACATAATTTCAGATTGTTAACGATTTGATAATATCCGTTCAAGATACGGCCCACAGATTGTCCGTAGAACTTTATCGTTACGTACAAAAGTGGAGAAAGTACGGAAATCTGTGGAGGTACGATAAAAGTCAAACCTGTGAAAAGTTTGCTGCAAAAAATCCGACGTTATTACAATACGATGAAAAGTTCACGTTTTATGGTGCGATTGTCGACGAGGTGGACGTAATGACACCGTATTATGATATCAACAGTATTCGGTCAGTACGGCTTCCGCAAAAATTGTTCAGCGCTTCGCAAACAGATTAATTCATATTAGTTTTACCTGTTACAGCGTCAACATTAAGCCACTTTGCGAGGGTATTCGAGAGCATGGCAAAGAGTGGAAACAAATTTTGGGGAACCATCTGATCGCCGACACCCAAGCCTCTATGACAGAATTTAAGGACAAAATGGCAAGACTTCGAAATGACGTTGAGTTAGTAATCAATGGATTGGAACGTTTCAAGCTAGTAATGCAAACTATTGCCGACATTAAGAAAATGTCTGTTCAAGCTGAAGTACAGTATTTGGAGTATCAGGTATGTATTCATCCTCAAGTGTTTCTCTATAATACCTGAATGGCTGCAAGATTTCACGCTTATCAGAATCGAGACTTTGTTGTTTAATTAGGAAAGATTCCGAACGTTGAGGATACATCAAATAGAATACAATAAGGAAGATGAGGAGCTATCGTACAAACTACAACATGAATGGGAGTCCCTATACCTTGGGGCCCTTTACCGAGGAACTACATTAGAAACTACCAAGGATAGGTTCTGTGAAATGACCAAAGAAGAAATCCGTGATTTTGCTGCAGAGTTCATCAAGTTTTCAGACGATTTCGAAAAATACGGTCCCGGTAGTGTTGGCGATGACTTGGACACAGGCATGAAGAAAATGGACGTGAGAAAGCATCAGCGAACTACTTACATAAGTCACAGCATGATTAGAAACAAGTCAGTTCAAATTCATTGATTTACAATTTCACAGGAATACGGCAAACTTATCGATTTCATGGAAGCAAAGCGAGTTGATCTTGTCAACGCTGAAATTCTTTTCGACTTACCACCAGCCGATTACTCTCGATTCCTCAAAGTAAAAAAAGATTACGAGGGAATGGAAATGATTTACAAACTTTATAAAGCTCAAAAAATTATGCGCGACGTATGGGCCAAGACTCTCTGGGTGAATTTAAATCCACATCAACTTATCGACGGCGTGGATCAGTTTATGAAAGAATTCAGACGAATGCCACGAGCAGTCAGGATGCTAAACGTAGGTCAGGCGCTTGACAATTTAATGAAAGGGTTCAAAAATTCTGTTCCACTTTTCGTTGAGTTGAAAAATGAGGCAATGAGGGAACGCCATTGGTTGGAACTTATGAAGAAAACTGGAAAATATTTTGACATGTCTCCAGACAGGTATTTGCCATCCATTTATAAACTTTGGATCGAATTTCAATACTGACCAATTTCCACTTGAGACTTTGTTTGTAGCTATAAAAATTTTACTGCAGCAAATCAAAAATGTGATTAGAAAGTTTTCATCTTAGGCGTTCCTTACAGATTTACTTTGGAAAATATGTTTGCCATGGATTTGGCAAAGTATCAGGATATCGCCGAAAGAATAGTGACAAATGCTGTGAAGGAGTTGGCTATCGAAAGAGGTGTAAAGGAAATTGTTGACGTATGGCGGACGATGGAATTTAACTTAGTGAGGCACTACATAGGTAAGAGGAACAATTCCATTCAAAATCTGAGGGGTATTCATACTAACAAATCTTCTAATGCGCAATGGTACGGCTCAGGAAACGAAGATCGCGGGTATATTTTGGGCCCATTGGACGAGCTTACTCTAGTTTTAGAGGACAATATGATGAACTTGCAAAGCATGTCAGCGTCTCAGTTCATCGGGCCCTTTTTGGGCATGGTACAAAAATGGGAAAAATCTATGGAAACAATTTCCGAAGTTGTTGAAGCTTGGCTGGACTTGCAGCGCAAGTGGTTATACCTTGAAGGGATATTTGTCGGTGGTGACATCAGATTACAACTTCCCGAGGAGGCAAGGAAGTTCGATGACATTGACAAAGCGTTCAGGCACGCCATGATTGACACTTCGAAGAGACTCAATGTTTTAGAATGTTGCATGATTCCAGGTAAGGGAGAAAACGACTCTTCCTTCTGCGCGGTTTGAGTAACAAGTGATTTTTCACATGTTAGGACGTAAAGAGGAATTTGAAGCGCTAAGTTTGGGCTTGGAAAAGTGTCAAAAATCATTGACCGAATATCTGAATAGTAAACGAGCAATTTTTCCGCGATTTAATTTCATCAGCGACGATGAGCTGCTCGGTATACTAGGAAACAGCGATCCTTCAGCGATTCAAGAACACGTTGGAAAAATGTTCGATAACTTGGATAAATTCAGGCTGACTGCCAATAATCAGGATAGAGTAATAGCGAGCGCTCTGATATCGGCTGAACGTGAAATCATGGAATTTAGAACGCCCGTTGTCGCCGAGGGCAAGATCGAGGAATGGATGGTTCTTGCACTTGCGGAAATGCGCAGGTCAAATAGGTATCTGACCAAAAAAGCAATCTACAATTACGGAAAGGTGAGGCTTAAGGATACCTGTGCCTGTGGTATTTCCTGATAAAAGCTATAGCTATAGCTTATTGTCTTTGATCACATGTTACAGGTCAGAAGACCGAGAACAGAATGGATGCTGGATTTTCAAGGGATGATGATTCTTGCAGCAAATCAAATATGGTGGACCGCGGAAACTGAGAATGTATTCAAAAAGATCTCGATGGGAAGAAAGCGAGCGATGAAGGAGGTGAGAGCTGGAAGACTGCGATGTAATAATTCATATTCATGCCATGCAGCTCGTGGATTAACTTTGATATTGTTGAGTTTTAGTATTTGCAACAACTCAATCAGCAGCTTGATGAGGTTGTAACATTGATGGGTGGTGACTCCCTGACTAGTAATGACAGGAAGAAATTAGACACGGTATTAACAATTGACGTCCACATCAGAGACATCATTGACAACTTCGTCCGTGACAGTATAATGGACGCAATGGAGTTCGAATGGGAAAGTCAATTGAGGTATAATTCATCTCAAATGGTAAAAAAGTTTCACTTTGCGAATAAATAATGAGAACACGTATCGTATTTATTATTGCCGAAAAATCGTTGCTTGTGTTTATAGGTTCTACTGGGTACACGACTTGGACAATTTATGGGTAAACCAATGCACAGGTACATTTGAATACGGCTATGAATATATGGGACTTAACGGAAGACTGGTTGTCACGCCGCTGACAGATAGGATTTATCTAACAATTACACAAGCATTATCTATGCAACTTGGTGGAGCACCGGCAGGTTTGTGTGCACATAACTGATTTAGCAAAGATAAAAAAGCCGTTGATGATCTCATCATGTATCTGTTTACAACTCACATCTGCTGCACTTTCAGGTCCCGCTGGAACGGGTAAAACAGAAACGACCAAGGACTTGGCCAAGGCTTTGGGTCTGATTTGTTTCGTAACGAATTGCGGCGAGGGAATGGATTACGTAGCCATTGGCAAGACTTTGGGAGGCCTAGCTCAGTGTGGCGCGTGGGGATGTTTCGACGAGTTTAACAGAATCGATATTTCCGTATTATCCGTCATCTCGACGCAATTGCAAACGATCCGGTCAGCTTTGCAACTTAAGGCTGCTAAATTTATGGTCAGTATATTGGGCCGATTCTGGACCTGATTTATTTCAGAATTGTGCTGGCAAAAATCAAAGATCCCGTGAGGCTTTATCAACTCTCATGCAGTATATTAATTTTTATTCCTACAGTTCGAAGGACAAGATATATTATTGGATCCAAAAGTCGGAATATTCATTACCATGAATCCTGGATACGCGGGACGAACTGAACTGCCGGAATCCATTAAGGCTTTATTTCGCCCCGTTGTCTGCATTGTCCCGGATAACGAAATGATATGTTTGATCAAACTCTTTTCCGCTGGCTTTTTGACCGCCAAAGTTCTGGCCAAGAAAATGACAGTTTTATATACACTGGCTCGCGAACAACTGAGCAAACAGACCCATTACGATTTTGGTCTACGGGCTTTAAAGTCTGTACTCAATATGGCCGGGCAATTGAAAAGAACTTCTGACGACCTTTCGGAGGATGTTGTCCTGATGAGAGCCCTCAGGGATATGAATTTGCCGAAATTCATTTTTGATGATGTCCCACTGTTCCTAGGTTTAATCAAAGACTTGTTTCCCGGCTTGACTTGTCCGAGGGTAGGATATCCGGATTTCAACGAGGCTGTTGAAAAGACGCTTGTTGAACATGGATACATCCTATTACCAGATCAGGTAACATGGCTCTTGGATATCGACATCTCGACTCAAATTAATTATTTTTCACCAATTGCAAGTTATTGATTCAACGAATGGCATTACAGATCGACAAAGTCGTACAAATGTACGAGGTTATGATGACCAGACACTCCACTATGATCGTAGGTCCAACTGGAGGCGGAAAAACTGTTGTAATAAAAACATTGTGCAGAGCACAGACGTACCTCGACAAACCAACAAAGTTGTACATACTGAATCCAAAGGTAGTTCTAAATTTGAAACACGGCAAGTAACCGCTATCCTTCAATGAATTCTAGTCGAGATGCATATATGATCAATCATTCGCAGGCGTGTACGGTTATTGAACTCTATGGGGTTTTAGACCCTCTGACAAGAGATTGGACAGACGGCTTGCTCAGTAATATTTTCCGCGAAATTAACAAGCCGTTGGATTCGGATAAAGACGAGCGGAAGTATATATTATTCGATGGAGACGTGGATGCTCTCTGGATCGAAAATATGAACTCTGTAATGGATGATAACAAAATATTGACTTTGGCGAATCAAGAGAGAATAAAATTGCAAAAACATTCTGCCTTGCTGTTTGAGGTATTCTACGATAATGATCCATAATTTTCCAATGGTATTCACGCTACGATCTGCCTTTAAGGTGGGAGACTTGCAATACGCGTCGCCAGCTACGGTGTCCAGAGCTGGAATGGTGTACGTCGATCCTAAAAATTTGGGGTATCAGCCGTACATGGATAAATGGATAAACTCGAGGAACCAATCCGAGCGCGAATTCTTCGCTGCCATGTGTGAAAAATATGTTCACGGGTCACTTAGGCTCATAATAGACGGAATAATGGACATGCAGCAAGTTGTCCCGCTGAAGATGATCATACCTCAAACCGGGCTCAATATGGTAAGCGGCAAGTGCCTTCGTCACGGTCATTCACGTAATATATTATAACGACACAAACTTTTTGACTTTTTTTTAAATTCTGATATCGTTTAGGTTACGCAATTGTGTTATATGGTCGATGGTTTGGCTCCTACTAAAGAAGAAGATGAGTTTTCTTTCAAACCATCCATGGAAACATCAAACGCTGAAGAGGAGGAAGAACGAGCTGCTCACTTGGCACACCGGGATGAGTTACTAGAGGCAATTTATATTCAGTCATGTTACTGTTCGTTCGGTGCTTCATTAATAGTTGACAGTAGGCTGGTTTACGACGAATACGTGAAAAAAATATCAGGGATGATGCTGACCGACGACACATCCGAAAAACCGGCCACTTGCAGTAAGACTGGAACAATTTCATTTTGGTTTTATGCAACATCACTTACTTTTTGGCTTACGGATTCCTTTGCACAGGGTACATACCTGTATTCTATCGTTCCCTGTTTGAATACGTACTGGACATTGAGAATCGTATTTGGAAACCGTGGAAATGGCTAGTACCTAATTACATTCACGACAGACAAAAGAATTTCAGTGAGATATTAGTTCCAACGATTGATACTCTGAGAACGACTTGGTTTGTTAAGATGATGAATGGCCTGAAAAGACCCGTCGTTTTAGTCGGGGAAACTGGCACTTCAAAAACCGCTATAATACAAGAATTTTTGAGGGGATTAGACAGTGATAAATTCGTAAGTTGGGCGTAATAAAATAGCTGGAAGATTATGCTTTGCTTCTTGCAATCGCAATTAGAATTTCTTTTCCACTTGTAAACTTTTCAACAGAATCAATTGTTGATCAACTTTTCATCGAGAACCACTTCAATGGACGTACAAAGAATCATAGAATCCGCCGTGGAAAAGCGCACTAAAGACGTATATGGGCCTCCACCAGGAAAAAAATTGATCGTCTTTATCGATGATATGAACATGCCTTTTGTCGATACGTACGGGACCCAGCAGCCTATTGCTCTCCTCAAGCTCTTGTTCGAAAGAGGTGGTCTTTACGATCGTGGAAAAGATCTGAATTGGAAGGTTCTCAGAGACATATGTAAGTCCACATTTGTGGTGATCATTTCATTTACGCTTAATGTCCGCTAACTTCACCAACGCAATTTCTAGGCTACTTAGCCGCCATGGGAAAAGCGGGGGGCGGTAGAAATGAAGTAGATCCACGATTCATCTCAATGTTTTCGGTTTACAACGTGACGTTCCCATCCGATGCAACACTGACTCATATTTATTCGAGCATCTTGAACGGGCACTTGGAAATATTTCCCGACGAAGTCAGAGCAACAGGAAATACGTTGATCGATATCACGTTGAATCTCTACCGGGTAAGATGAGCCAAAAATTAATTATTCAGAGCACCGCGTATACTGACTGAACGGAATGATGCTAATTTTTAGATGGTCATCGTCGAATTACCACCGACACCATCAAAGTTTCACTACATTTTCAACCTACGTGACTTATCTAGAATTGTTTCTGGGTTGTTATTGACTCACCCAACGCTGTACACATCTGCAATGCATTTCGTTAGAGTTTGGAGAAACGAATTCTACAGGGTCATTTGCGATCGATTGATTAATGCGGCGGTAAGACTTCCTCAATATTTGGATTCCACGTGTAACCAACATTCGGGGAAGTGATGAGGTTTTTTTGTATATTCATAACAGGATCAAGAGTTGATGTGTGATCATATTGAATCAGAAATTAAGGCGAATTTCGAAGAAGCACCAGACGTGATTGACTACGCTTTACGAAATCCACTTTTATTCGGCGATTATAGAAATGCCTGCAACGAAGACGAGCCCAGATACTACGAAGATTTACTCGATTACGAAGCAATATACAGTCTTTTCATGGAGGTAGTATTTAATCGTTAGATCATTGAAGGAACTCCAACGTCAAACTGGGTCATAAAAACAAACTCTGTATTCTGGTGCTCTATAGATACTGGAAGATTACAATTCGCAAAACATGCCAATTCGCATGGTTCTGTTTAACGACGCGCTAGAGCACCTAACTCGAGTGCATCGAGCCTTGCGAATGCATCGAGGTCATGTTTTAGTAATCGGAATTGGTGGAAGTGGTAAGCAGAGTATAATTCGGCTGGCGTCGTTCGCTGCTGGTTGCGAAATATTCGAAATCACGTTAAACCGTGGATATAATGAGACAAGTTTTCGAGAGGACATGAAGAAGATGTACAACATAGCCGGAGTTGAAAATAAAAAAGTGGTGTTTCTGTTCACCGCCCAACATGTGACAGATGAGAGCTTTTTAGAACTAGTGAATAACATTTTAATGACAGGAGTTGTCCCGGCTCTGTTCACTGACGAGGAAAAAGATGCGATCGTCAACACCTGTAGGAATGTAGCTAACGAAGCTGGATACAGTATAACCAGGTGAATCCCGCGAATTCGACGCCGATGACAACATTTAATGACAACTACAATACTTTCATTTCGACAGAGAATCCGTTTGGTCATACTTTATTTCCACGAGCATAGCAAATTTGCGCTTGGCCTTGTCGATGAGTCCAGCTGGGGATATTCTTCGTGGACGCTGCAGGAGTTACCCTGGACTCGTTAACAGTACAACCATAGATTGGCTGTTTCCTTGGCCTGAACAGGCTTTGTATGCCGTGGCCAACGTGGTTCTTAGAGACGTGAGTCATAACGGACCCGCTCATGATGTGAAAGTATTGAAAGTTAATTATTTTTTTAGAATCCAAAAATTCCCGAAACCTACAGAGACTTGATCGTGCAACATGTCGTACACGTTCACATGTCAATCGGACAATATACCGCCGAATTTTTAACCAAACTAAGAAGAAGAAATTACGTTACGCCGAAACATTACCTCGACTTTATAAATACCTACTTGAATTTGTTGGGCGAGAAGAAAGAGTACATTATGGGTCAATGCAACCGTTTATCTGGAGGTAAGTTTTGAGTCATCTCAAGAGGGCCTGTTAACGTTGAAATCTGAGCATTTATTTAGTACTTAGTCATTATTTGTTCACAGGACTAACCAAGATCGCCGAAGCTTCTGAAACGTTGGCGTCTTTGAACGCAATTCTTGCTGTGCAACGTGTAAAAGTTGCGGAGCAAACGAAAAATTGTGAGCAACTACTGTCGTCGATTGGTGAAAGTACCGATATAGCGATGGTAAAGAAGAGTTTAGGGATAGAAAAGCGAGCGGAAATCGAGGAGCAAAATAAACTTATTGCCAAAGAAACTGCGGAGGCAAAGGAAGTTTTAAGCGAGGCTCAACCAGTTTTGGATGCTGCAAGATTAGCGCTAGCGGATTTAGATAAATCAGATATCACTGAAATCAGGTGAGCAGGCTTCAAGCTCTTCACGTGTATTGACATATTGTTTTATTAATTGATCAGAACCAATTTCCTTTGTCCAGGTCATTCGCAACGCCTCCAGAACCTGTGCAAGTAGTTTGTGAAGCCGTTGCAATAATTAGGGGAGTTAAGGAAATTTCGTGGAAAGGTGCTAAAGGAATGATGAGCGATCCCAGTTTTTTGCGAACTTTGCAGGAAATGAATTGTGACTTGATTACCGCGAAGCAACAGCAGTTGGTCAAGCAACACCTTAAGAAGTCAAATAAAATGGAGCAGATGAAAACTATCAGCAAAGCTGGTTACGGTCTGTACAAATTTGTCCTCGCTGTGTTGGAGTATTGTGCCATATATAAAGAGGTTCGTATACCGTGAATTCAAGCGAATATTGTCGTAAATGTGATCGAAACCTGTAATTCTAAATATTCATACAGGTAAAGCCTAAGATCGAAAAAGTCCAAATGTTGGAAGCAGAAGCGGAAAAGGCGCGAAAAGCCTTAGAAAAAGAGGAGAAGGAATTGAAGCGAATAGAAAAGCAATTGGAAGAATTAAATACAAAGTACGATGTCGCAATGGTGGAAAGACAAAGGCTCCAAGAAGAAACGGATATCCTCCAGAGACGGCTGCTTGCAGCTGACAAACTAATTAGCGGATTGTCTTCTGAAAATGTCAGATGGCAAAAAGACCTGGAAAATTTACGCGACGAGTTAGAAAAAATCATTGGCAACTGTCTTCTCTCAGCCAGTTTCCTCTCGTACAGTGGGCCATTCTCTTTCGAGTTTAGAATACAGATGGTATACAAGGATTGGCAGGGCAGTATCTTAGAAAAAGATATACCCTTAACGCAACCATACAAAATAGACTCACAACTGAGCAACGACGTTGAGATCAGTAGGTACGGTACTATTCTTTAGAAGGCAAATTAGAAGTGAATTTATTTTTGGGAAAACTATCTTGTTGCAGCGACACGTTGTGCAATAATCATTTCCGTGCTTCAGTTGGAATTCGCAAGGACTTCCCCCTGACGAACTGTCCGTTCAGAATGGTATACTCACAACGCGGGCATCGCGATTCCCGCTCTGCATAGATCCCCAACAGCAAGCGCTAAACTGGGTGAAAAAGAAGGAGGGGAAGAACAATTTGAAAATAGTTACGTTTAACGATGCAGACTTCATCAAGCAAGTTGAAATGGCCATCATGTATGGATTTCCAATTTTGTTCCAAGACGTGGACTACATAGATCCGGTTCTCGACAACGTGCTAATGAAGAATATAAGAAGTAATATTTGTTTAACTATGATCTGCAGAAACCCATTTACACATGCGTCTTACAACAATTGATCTTTCTTCTCGACAGATGTACAAGGGCGAACCTTCATCGAACTCGGAGACAAGGAAGTAGACTATGATCCCAGGTTCAGACTGTATTTAACAACGAAAATTCCTAACCCCGTGTTAAATCCAGCCATCTATGCGAAGGCTATGGTCATCAATTACATGGTGACTTTGTCGGTGAGTATAGATACAAGCAATGACTTGAAAGAGATTAGGGAATCTTTTTGAAACATCGTTATTTTAAAAAGGGTCTGGAAGATCAGCTGCTTTCCGTCGTCGTGAGAACCGAGCGCCCTGACATCGAGGAACAACGAGAAACACTGATCGCAGAAACCAGTGAAAATAAAAATCTCCTGCAGCAATTGGAAGATAGTTTGTTGCGGGAAATTGCTACCAACCAGGGTAACATGCTGGACAATATGGACCTGGTCCAGACCTTAGAGAATACAAAATCCAGCGCTGGCGAAGTGATGGCAAAGTTACACTTGGCAGAGTTGACGACTATCGATATCAACAAACTGCGGGAAGGATATCGTCCAGTTGCTAAAAGAGGCGCAATTCTATTCTTCGTCCTTGCAGATATGGCGGCTGTTAATTCTATGTATCAATATTCGCTGATCAGTTACTTAGAAGTGTTCATACATTCGTTGAAAAAAGCTATTCCTGATCCTGCGCTCGCCAAGCGGCTAAAAAATATCATCATTATGCTAACAAAAAATGTTTACGAATATGGGTGCGTGGGAATATTTGAAAAGCACAAATTGTTGTACTCTTTTCAAATCACTACGCGTATACAGCAAAGCATCGACAAGATCAGTCAGGCGGAACTTGATTTCTTTATCAAGGGTAACGTGTCCTTGGAAAAGTCTCCCGTACCAAATCCAGCAAAGTGGTTACCCGCTTCCGGTTGGGAGGATGTTCTCAAGCTCGCCGCTGATTTTCCCGAGGTGTTTGGTGAAACGCCAAATCAAATTACGACTAGAACCAGCGAATGGAAGCAGGTAATTAATGTCCATGGAGGAATGAAACGATCAAGATTCAATACGAATTATCCACCGGTATTTTCATTCTCGTTTTCGGTCCACAGTGGTTTGATTCGGATAATCCGGAATCTATGGAATTTCCATGTGGATATTCGTCGACCTTAAGACCATTTGAAAAGCTTATGTTGATTCGCTGCTTTCGCATAGATCGGGTTTTTCGCGGTGTTATCAATTACATCAGCGAAATTATGGGCGAGGAGTATATAACACCACCGAATGTCAGTTTTGATCGAATATTTGAGCAAAGCACAGCCACCATGCCCGTTGTGTTTATCTTAAGCCCTGGATCCGACCCTACCTCGGAGTTAATGAAATTGGCCGAAAGGTATGGCTGTGGTGGTGGCAAATTTAGGTACTTATCACTTGGACAAGGACAGGAGAAGGTTTGTATTAAGTTTGATAATGAAATATTACATAACTTCTGGCTACTAAGGCATGAATGATTAAATTCGAAATTTAACCGTCAAGCAATTTGGAATGATACGAGCACAGTGAAACTTCTTTTCAGGGTGCAGTGGAGTTTTTGCAAACTGCTGTGGCGAGAGGACAGTGGTTAATGCTGCAGAACTGCCACTTGCTTCTTAGCTTTATGAGGGATTTGGAAAAACATTTAGAAAATATACGTAAGCCGCATCCAGATTTTCGACTTTGGCTTACGACAGATCCAACACCGGGTTTCCCAATTGGAATTTTACAACAGTCACTGAAAGGTAAGCAATTATGTATAGTTGCAGGATTTTTCTTTTCGAAATTGGTGAGCACTAATCGCCATTCGAAACTGTAACTTCTTTTTTGGTGAATGTATAATTCTGTATAATTTCAAAGCATCTAGCAAATTTAAAAGGTCATTCAACGTTTCAGTTGTTACCGAACCGCCCAATGGCTTGAAGCTAAATCTACGAAATACATATTTGAAAATGCATCATCACGCCCTGGATGTATGTGGCCATCATATCTACAAAGACTTGATTTACGTGCTAGCGTTCTTTCATGCCGTAGTTCAGGTGAATTGAATGCTTTTACCGGTAGTCGATAGTTCAATAAATGCTACTTCGAATCCCAGGATTGATTTAGCAAACCGACAGGGTATAAATTGGGCATATTAATTATTAATTTATTTTCCAGGAAAGACGAAAATACGACAAAATAGGCTGGAACATAAATTACGATTTCAACGAATCGGATTTCAACGTGTGCACAATCATACTAGACACTTATTTGAGCAAAATATTAAGTAAGAAGGAGAGTAGAATACCATGGAACAGTTTGAAGTATTTAATTGGCGAGGTTTGTATTTAATGAATGTAACAAAACCATGATTGAAATTGTAATTTCGAACGCTTCAACTCATAAAATAACTTTATCATCGCGATTAGGTGATGTACGGAGGCAGAGTGATCGACTATTACGATCGACGGGTTGTGAAGATCTACATGGACGAATACTTCGGTGACTTCTTATTCGACACATTTCAACCGTTTCACTTTTACCATGATAGCGAAGTTGATTACGTGATACCCTCCAAAGGCGACAAAGATCATTACTTGGAATTTATCGAAGAATTACCGTTGGTCAATTCACCGGAAGTGTTTGGGTTACATCCAAATGCTGAAATCGGATATTTCACGCAAGCTACCAGAGATATGTGGAGAAATTTAATCGAATTGCAGCCTCAAACAGGTAACTAGACTCAAAAGCTATTATTTCTTAATATCGTTGAGAGTTTCTAGGAGCAAATCATTTTTATTTTCTAAAATAAGATCACGGGACACGAGTTTTAATGTGATTTTCAATTCTATTCTGCGATCTCCTTACAGCCTGCTTGGTAAAAATGTGTAAGTCTATCAAGTACACTCGCATGATATTTTTTTAGCAATTTTGAAATGTTAAATCTTGTTCTGCGCAATATTTGAGATTATTTGATTATTCACAGCTGAAAGTGGTACTGGCATCAGTAGAGATGATTTCATCGATAATGTGGCGAAGGATATTCTCGTCAAAATGCCGCCAGAATATGACATGATAAAAGTGAAACGAAACTTCGGTTTGGCCATAACTCCGACTGCAATAGTACTATTTCAGGAACTCGAAAGATTCAATAAGTTGATAAGAATGATGACAACAACGCTGACACAGCTCAGAAAGGTGATGTGACGTCGTTTTTTAGATACGCATGCAAACCCAAAGCGCATTACTTCCCAAACTACTCTTAACTCTCGTTCTCAGGCTATTGCCGGTGAAATTGGTATGGATGCAGTGCTGGACAGTGTTTCCATTGCACTTTTCAATGGGTTACTACCAGTGGAATGGACGAGGCTGGCGCCAGCGACAAATAAAAATTTAGCTGGATGGATGGATCATTTCGAAAAGAGAATATCGCAATACAGTACATGGGTAAGATGTATGCTCGTTTAAAATTAATCCTTGCCTCACAAATTCCTGCTTAGATTTGCAATTAAATCCGACCATTCTTTGCAATTAAATCCATACTGATCTAATTTTACCATTTACGCCTTTCAGGCTGGCTGCAACGAACCAGTCGTTATTTGGCTGGCAGGTTTGCACATCCCCGAAACATACCTAGCAGCATTAGTGCAAATGGCATGTCGGAAAAACGCTTGGCCATTAGATCGGTCTCTAACTTATACAGCAGTTTCCAACTTTCGAGATGCTGCTGAAGTAGAGGAGAGACCAGATCAGGTAAGATCATTCGTTAGGCCTGATGTATTGTACTAGTTTGGATTATACCCAATTTTGATTGCTAACGACTTATTTTCAGGGCTGCTATGTGCAAGGGTTGTACCTAGAAGGTGCGTGTTGGGACTCAGAAGAACATTGTTTAAAACGTTCACATCCCAAAGTACTGATTGAAGAATTGCCAGTGCTCACTGTGATACCCATAGAGGCTCATCGATTGAAATTGCAGGTAAATTCCTAAATATGTGTAATTGAGTAACAACTATGCATTTTTGAGCATGTGGGTAAAGTGGCAACACAGTATCCACACTCATTTGAACAAAAGATGAGGAATCAAAACATATCTGAATGTTTGTTTCACTTAGAACACGTTGAAAACGCCAGTATATACGACGTCGAACAGACGCAATGCTATGGGTGTTGGTTTGGTCTTTGAAGCAGACCTGGCAACTACAGAGCATATTTCGCATTGGGTATTGCAGGGTGTGTGTCTACTGCTGAACTCAGATTGAGAATATCGTGATTTAATTTTCTTCATAGGAGGTCGTCCGGACATATGCAGATATTAAATGTCAGAGACGAAGAAAATTTATTTTTACCTAAATGCATGTAGAGAATATAACGTATGATATTTTCACATGTAAGTTGTCCGTTCAATTTAAGCCGCAAGAAGAAATGTCGCACATAGTTCCTTAGAATCAGTAAGCCATAATATTCTTTAAACAGTTTTCGAACTTGTGTTATTAACTGAGCGCAAAGCTTTACGCTTTTTCCTTTTCAAATGCTGCAAATCCATCAACTCGAATTTGTTGATTTTGCTCATTTCGTAGTCAATATAAGGATAATGTAACATTGAACAAGTGATTACACAACATTACTGCAAACAACTGACTTCCATTATCATCTTTTATCTTAGGAAAAAAAAATAAGTTTTTTTTTTGATTTATTCACTAAAAGATTTATACTTTATTTGAGGTAAACAAAGATTGTAAAAAGAACTATCTACAAAATCTGTCAGAGATTGCCATTTTACCCAGCCGTCATTGGCTAATTGCTCAGCATTTTTAGCTTTGCCCACGAAGTGCGGGTCTACGATGAGCAAACTTATCTCCTTCGCACCGTAATGTATACCCATAATTCCCTTACTAGAGCAGTCTCTATCCCCACCCATCATTATTGGACTGCCAAATTCTATGAAGTGATGTTTTATAGCATCCGAATACTTCTTTAAATCTTTACCACTGGGTACATGTATAATTTTACTGGGAACTCCGTAACGCTGGTCGATGACGAGGCAGACCTTGAAATAAAATGAAGAAGCAACTGAAAATATCCAGGGGAATACATGTAATTGTACAATATTAGAATTTTCAAGATATTGGTAGCTTTGTTAGAAAGAATTTGTTCTCACTTCAAAACTGCCGATCCATTCTCGTGAGCCAAGAAAAAAACTCTGCTTGTCTTCTAGGCTAATAAGAATCTCTTGGATTTCCCTCAAGCTTGGAACAGGCTTAGCAGTTTCCAAATTCCTTACAATCCATGAGATGATAGTTTGCAAAGTTCTGTATCCGCAACCCCATCCCTGAATAATAATAATTTGATTACGTTACATTAATTCAATGTTACGCTACTTTTATGAGGATTCATGCTTCGCCAAGCGTAGCAATCTCTGCTAACCAGACTGTTTCAGTCAGGTCTTGGAACTCCAGGTAGACATATTAGTGCAGTGCAGTTGAGTAAAGTACTTCTCATATATTTAGATATTTCGTAAATGGACTATAAATCTGTAGCTCAAGACTAACAGTAACTTTTTTTCTTGTTTACAATTGTATTACGAGGACAAAGATATGAAAAACGTATTTTCTGTGCATATCTTACATGAAATTTAACAACTGTTGAAATCATGTATGAATAAACGACAGACTCAAACATCTAAATTTTATTCACGCAATTACAAATTCATTTGGAAAATAGGCAGTAAGGACTTTCAAGTCACACAGGGAATTGCAAGACCATCATTTCAATGTAAGTAAAAATCTGGTTATTTTACGTAATTGTATATCAATAATTATTGGTGTAAAATACAAATATATAGTGAAGTATTGCAGACAATGGCAATTGACCAGTGTAAGTTTGTAAAATATGTACACACGATCCCATTGGTCGATTCAGATGAACTTAGCCAATAGCGTGTCGGGAATTTGTTAACGTTGCAATATGGGAGCTTTGGCTGGAAGTATTCGTGTAAACATAGGGGAATCAGAAACTCATGGTTGTACGCATGATGGTTGTACCGCGTTCGATAGGGTTATTGAATAATAGTGTATCATGAGCAACTCGTATGCGATAACTTGATTAAAAATGTTTACCCTGTCGTTTACGCCATCGCAGCCGTAATGCCAGTATTCGTATTCTCTTGTGACCAAAAAACTTTGACCGTTTGCTGGTTGCGACAAACCTAAATGCACGTTCTTCAATAAATTCTTCGAATAATCGCCAGCCATTTCAATTATTGCGAATGGTACACACTGGACCAGCGGTGAAACGTGAAAGAATTGCCTGTTATCTCTCCGGGTAATTTGAAAACCGAGCTGCCATGTTTATGAGCTGATCAGCGTGATCCAGCGTCACCTGACACTGACAGTGTCGAGTGCCAGCGTTAAGTGCGTCACGACGTCACGACTCACGAATCAACGAACCGATAGCCATGTTGTTATAGTATCTGTCCTATCTCGCGAATGATTTCCTCGTTCGAGATGTAATGACTACTCGGAAAACAAGTATCGCGCTTTTTATACTCGCTGCAAAGTACACGGTATGGGGTTACTTCGCTTGGCGAATAATTCACGGCTCGTTGAATCGTCCAGAACCTGAAAAGTCGACATTGAATGGTGTAGTCTGCTACGGGGAACAAAATGGGCATTGAGCATTTGGCCCAAGGTTGAAAACACTCGACGACACCACAATAAGTCGAAATCTTTGCTCAGCCTCGTCACGGAGAGTACATTTCTCCATAGTTATGATGCTACCGGGAATCATGTAATCCGTAAGTTGATTAGAAAATAATTTCATTACGGTAAACACATTATGCAACTACATCTTTTCTCTAACGATTGAAAAAGAGTTTGACAGCTCGAAAAATTTTGCATCTCTATCTATATTCGGGTCAGCGTTTACTTTACTTATCAAAAGATACCTTTCACCTATCCGTTATTCGTTTTCTACCTAAATTAATTTCCGTTCATCAATTATATCGAACCTTTCGAACGCAATGCTTATCATGGGATCTTAAGAAGGTTATGTTTATACTCTGAGTCTATGCAAACTTCTACGCAGTATTTTAAACCTTCTTTGTTCTGTGGTTAAATTTATCCAAAGAATTGATTTGCCACGTTAAATTTTACAGTCGCATTGTTTGTTAGCAAAAAATTTCCCCTGCATAAATATAATAATTATTCTAAAATTCCTAGGTATATTCTTCGTTACTGTGTGCATACTTTACAATGTAAAGTTTACATCATTCTCAACATGAACTTATCAGATGACTCATTAAGCTGCTTAAATTGTGATTGGAACAGTATATTTTCAAATTTATCACGCATCAAGTAAGCAATTCGTTTTGACTTTCAGAATTCCGCCTATGTATTCAATGGAAAACTGTTATGCCTAAAACTTGTATAAAGACATTCACTGTGTGATAAAACCATGTATGGTAACGTAGAATTGGAAACTGTGTCTGAGGTACACTTTCGTCGATTACTTGGCACTACGATAGATCCAAACATCAGTTTGGCAATGGAAGAAGAAGATTACTTTTGCAAATTGATTTTATACAAGGAAATTGCTGATTCCAGGTAACTTGTTAAGTATTTTTAAATGATAAATCAAAAGAGTTTTATGACAATAAGCCTTCAAGAGCCAACATAACCCACAAAACTCTAAATTTATCACTAATGCAACGTTTTATTTTCAGAGTGAGAATATGGGATGTTGTAATACTCATTCCAAATTTGATATTTCTTATATTTATTGCTGCACGATTTAATAGAGCAAGGCTTAAGTTGCGTGCAACTAGCAGTCCAATATATTTAGCATTTTATGGTCTTGTAAGTAACTTTATAAAATTGTTCGGCTTCAGAAATTTGCTTTGGCTTTATTAATCGATGAAAAGTAGTTCAATTGCTAAAATAATTTTCAACACTCAACAGGTTGTAAGTAATATCCTAATCTCAGTAATACGCTGCGTCGTATCAATGACTGTTAACGCAGCAGCAACAGTCGGTGGTTTAGCAGATAAGATTCTATGGGTTACGGTCAGATTCTTCCTACTATCTACAGAAATGAGCGTGGTTATATTCGGCTTAGCTTTTGGTGAGTCAACTTTTATTTCTACAAGGCAAAAATGTGTACCTTTGTTACATATATTTTTATATCAATGTCAAATGCTGTTTACTATTTTCAGGGCACTTGGACAGTCGCTCCAGCATTCGAAGAGTTTTGCTGGCTACATCTTTCATAGCACTAGCGTTTACGATAACTCAAGGTACACTAGAATTGGTTTTACCCGATGACACATTTGAAATACCGAGCAGAAAATTTTACCTTTTTGGACATGGAGGAATGATGTTCTGGTTCTGCAGCAGTCTTGTGTTCACAACGGTATGAAAACTTTAAACTGCAAATTGTGCTATCTAATAGTTGATCCTTTTTTTTAAATCTTCTTCACAGATATACCTTCTGATATTAATACTGCCACGGACAAGATTGCGTGATAGACTTGCTTTGCCTAGTAAGTATCTCACTTTAATAATTTACCCTAAACTTGGAAACTCCACTTAGAATAAACTGAACCCTTAGGTATACTGATTACATATACATTTGTCTATTAATTACCTTATGATAATTCACTTTAGCTAAAAGAAGTTTTTACGTCTACGCGGGTACCTTGGCTTTTGTCGATTTAGTACAGTCGATAGGAGCAGGTCTGTTGAACTATATGCAAGCTCCTGAAGGGCTGTGTATTGTTGACATCACCGCTGCGCTGTACTTGACTCTATTTACACCATTGGTCTACCACACATTCTTGTCAGAATTGTTCGGGTATGTTATGAGTTTTTCTTTTCAATTGCATAAGCTTCCATATGGCGTTACGCTCTTAATAAACAAATAAATGACTGATTTGAATAATGGGTCAAAAAGTCCCTTGTGTAATGTTTCTGATTTTTATTACAGCGTGTCCCAACCGACTCTAATGTTCTCGTACAAGGCGCAAGTGGACGATACTATGGATGAAGATACAGTTTCATTACCTCATCAACAGAGTTTTTCTTCATTGAAAACTGACAGCGACTACATATATCAGGTCCATACTCCATTTACTCATATGCCGCTATTTGATCCAACGCCATTGAAAGGTCCTTCCATTTCTAAACAGAGCTCAATTTATTCATTAGCGCCTGGGCAGGTTCTCGTAAAAAATTGGTCAGGTAAATCTATTTCTCAGGTCGAATTAAATGCTGGTTCAACCTCCAGAGGCCTCGACGAACGTCAACGTGCTTTGAAAACTGGGTATAAGAGCAGTCCGAGATTTCCAAAATTAAAATACTCACCACTGAGTACGCCCAATTTGAATATCGGTCAATCAGCATTGGATTTAAAGTTAGATTCAAAAAAACATCGAGATGTAACCAGTGTTTCAAGTTACAGGCTTTCTCCAACAGCCAGTAATTTCATTTATTCACCAGAACGTCGCGATAGTAATGTCAACTTATTTTCACCATCAAATGACAATGATCTTGAAAATTTGACTGCTGAAACTAAATCTACTGCTGATATTACATCGGATACACTGGCCTTCGAAACTGTTGATTATTCCCGTCCAAAATCTGAAATATTAAAGAGCAGAGGAATTCCTGCTTTTGAATTCTTCGAACAAGATGCTGTAGTTAATTCCAGATCATCAATCGTCAGTGAAATATCAAAATTTGAAAATGCTGATTCTGTGTTACATCCTGGAAAATTCCAGAAACGTAGCTCCAACATGTTCAGAAATTATATGGGCAATTTGTCAGAACCGAATTTGTTACTACGCAATGGTAAAAAAGTAATTCCCATTAACGCCCCGTCAACCAGTAAAAATACAGGGTTATATAATGATGAAGAATTGACAAACTTGGAACGTATAAGACCGTCTACAAGTGGTATGAAATGTGAATCATCAAATACCGGTTCAAAGACATCAGGGCAAACAAAAAGCATTACTAGTCTTTTGAGTATAGGTAGTGACGAGAGTTTCAAAAAATTTTCACCAAACAAACAGAGCAGTTTCAAAGACCAAAAATTTTCAAGTCAGCCTTTGAACCCAGTGGAATTGGAATCTTCATCAAATCGCGATTCAAAAACATTTGTACAAGATTCGAAAACCAGTTCCTTTGCTTCTGCATCATCTCCGAATACAGATTTATCCTTTTTTTCCGCGAATAATACATTGGATAATACCACCAATGATGTGAAAATTTCAAACTTGTCGTTACAAAATTCTAAATCGACAACATTTTACAGTTTTAATAACTCTGATGATAATTCCAAAGATTCAACCAGCCTAAGCGATTATCTGAGATTATTCAACGCCCCGCCAAAACCTACAAATTAAAAGTCTTTTGTATAGTCGCTAGTAAACGTTGCGTAACCTTGAAGTCTTGTAAATATATCATTATTCAACACACACATTGCTTTGGTTATGTTCCTAACGTTTCAATCAAATGTATATATACCATAATTATTAGCCTTAATGCTTAATTGAAGTAAGCATGAATTTTTCTATCAAAATTAGGTACTAGTGATGGATGATGGTTGTAATATTTTTTAAAAATACGCACAGTTTGGTAGAGTAAGAGTGTATAATGCAGTAAGGAATCATCTTTGATTGACTGGATCTCGAGTGTATATTGTGAATAATCGAATGAATGTTCACTTTTAACCAGACATCCTATTGTATTATATTTGACAGCCTAGATAAATGATTAGATGCACAACTCTGTGCTAGTGATGATCAAATATTTTTTATTTCAATTGTATTTAGGTTTAGCATGCAACGTTCATTTTATTAAACGTATTATTGTAGCTATCATTCTCGTTTTATTTATTCACTCTAATTTTACATAAAAAGCATTAACATTTGAATTTCTAACTCAATTCTCAAGTCAAACAGGTAAGGAACAGGTTTCAAAATATTAGAAAGAAATTTGGCATGCTTTGCTTTAGTAAAAATAACATTTCTTCAGTATCAAACAGATCAGTACTAATGCCACAAAAAATAGGACGAGTTTCTTCATGACGAAAATAATCACAAGTTTATTTTATAGTTTCATTTTTGCTATTCTTTCAGTTATCACTAAATTAATTTCGCCAGACATTGCACTGCATCTGCATATAGTAAAATACGTTTGATCATTTTTGTAAACGAAAAATGAACCGATCGTGACGTTTACAAAACAGCGTCATTTTTCTTTAAATCTGATTCTTGAACTGAGGTAATTACGCGTAGTATAAATGTATGGATGAATACAATGTAATAACCGCCAAAGCTTAGATAGATATGTATACATGCTCAATGTACCTTTTTTTCCGCTGACCGTTCGATTCCGTATAGCTGTTTTTCTCATGTTATAAGGATTTTCAATGTTGCCCAGGAATTAGCGTTTGTGAACTTGATGGGACATTTTTCAAAACTGTTGAATTCGCCTTGATTGATTCCAAAGCAGAATATTCTTCTGTTTGCAGAACAACAGTGTTTATGATTCAACTCAATTTGACACTGGTGCTACCCCGGTGAACCCCTTGTACGCTGCTTCCTTGCAAAGTCCAGACAGCATAACGGGGTACAGTATAGATAGTCAAGATGCTCACACCCATAACAACGGCTATCAACAATAAAAGTACGTTTTAATATGTAAGGAGCGTGAGAATTGCTGATACACTCTCTACCTTAAGACTATAATTTTGACGTATCAGTGTGATGAATTGCAATTACGGACAGAAAGAATCTTTTATGTCATAGTATATGATTATAGGACAGATTTGTTCCATCTTCTGTTTGGATTAACTAACAAGTTTCCTAGGATATTTATACTTTTGCCGTTATTGATAGCAAAATTGTATTTCTTGCTTAAGCTGTAAAAGAAACCTTAGTGTATTTTTTTTCACAATTTCTAAACTTGAATTTGTGGTAACACTTAGCACTGATTTGCTGCTATCGTTGCTGGGACAAAGGGACAAAGTGTTGAGTTACTACCTTGGTAGAATCGAGTGCAGATAATTGTACCCTCCATCTGCTTCTATATTCATGAACTAACAATAAGGATGCACAAATAACACTCTGCTAAAGTGCATTGGCAAGCTGCTGTTTCTTATTTGAACTGGAGAGTGCTTGTGGTTGAAATATGAAAGATTCGCACAAGATTCTCACATTCAGAAATTACGTGTATTGTACTTCAGGTCTATCTATGATTTTTTGATATTAAATTGTTAGGTATAAACTAATGCTTTATGAGTATTAATTGTTCTGAGATTGTTTTCCCTCTGCACGGAATCTAGTCGTTAGTCAAGTGACTGAAGTAATGCATAACTAGATGTTATACTGTATAGAACTTCCAAAATGCAATAGATTATAAGTGTGGAAAGAGATTCTGATTTCTGATTGAACAGTAGAATATGGATTTCGATCTGAATTGATTGTTAAGTGGCAGTTCACTTCAAATACATATATGTTTATATACGTATACAATTTATTTGGTAACATTGATAATATATAGGTATAATATCTTTCTAAGAATATTTTATTCTACCACAATTACTTCGTTTAGAACGTATGAGTTGATGTTTATGGGCTGAACAAATGTAAGGTTTAATTTAAGATGCTATTAATATTTACATTGTAGGTATCACAATGTTTCTCAGACGACTTCAATCAATTGTATAAGTTAAATGCACCAGTTATCGTCACTGAATCAGTAACTGGTAGCCATACGCTAGAGTATATCTGTAAGTAAGTCCTCGGCCCCTGTATTTAAATCGGACTGTTTATTACTACTTCGGTAACAATAACTGGTGCGTTAGCCCTGATAAGTGATTATATTAACTGTGGAAATAGAACTAGACTATGTAATCCATATGGTTATCGGCAGGTTGTATTCATCTTCAATCGTGCTTTCAATCTGTTTACAAATTATGCAGTTCCGCTCCAGCTCTAACTTGGGTGGTCTATAGGATTTAGGAATCATCTCGGTGTTTCATTATTAAATCCTTACATACAAAAGTTATCGATATTGTAAAGCTACCATTGTTAACTATTGAAAAGTGTTCAAAAACCATTGAAATGCTGTTTTAGAATACTTATTTCTCGTTTTTACACATTTTATGTAAATCTAAGATTGGTTTATTCGAAGATTCACGAATCAGAATTGAAAGTTGTGAATGCAAAAAGCAACGAATAAAAAATGATTAAATAGATGAATACATTTTCATCGAAAGTCTTACTGGTCAGATCTAATGAAATATGAATGATTCTACCATGTTGTAATAAAGCTCAATTGCAGTTGTAGTATGATATTAAGCGAAACAGATATTACTTGAGATTATGTGTATCGAATGTATGTACGAAAGGGGTTTAAATTTTACTTTTTTATGTTAAGAAATGATAGAATTAAGAAATATTTAGTTAGAAAATTCATTATAAAAACTAATCTGATATGTACATGAAATAGAAATCATGCGTAATTGCCAAACAGTGGGGTAAAGTACTGAGAAATAATGAAAATACAAATATATGAAATTTCACAGCGTGCATCTTATTGACGGGTTATTTTTCAACAGAAGAATAATGATCTTTCCTAAATACAATCCAATCTCATCCAATTCCGAATTATACTTCAATATACACATAGTATGAATAAGTAACATATGACGCATGTACTAGTAGTCAATTCATATTATGATACCTATAGCATACAACGGATGTGTGAGAATTCCGTGAAGTCCTGCAAGCTATGCCTAAAGTCAGTAATCTACGAACTGTTACTAAATGGTGTAAGAATCGAAATATAATAATATACGATGTTTTATCGCCGATTAATTACTTAGGCCATACAAAAATTTTATGTCTGTGCACTAGAATATAAGACAGTCCTATCGTTAGTTTAGAAAACATATAATATTACTCAGAATATATGTAAGAATGTAAATTGATCAATTATCATCAGGATTGTAATAGACAACAGTCACATGGCGATATTCCTAGTTTTCAGAGTCTCACCGAATCAAATGTATTAGCGTGGTTTACTGATTTCTTCTGAAACAAGTTATGTGTAGAGTAAAGGTCGAAACATCGCAACATGATGAACGTTTATTTCCAATAAGCTCATTCGGATTAAGTTCCACCAGTTGAATATATCTTTTTACAATTATTAACTGCTTCGTAACATGTAACCAATGCGAGTAATCCCAGCTAATAGTAAGATAAATTGTGTAGACTGGGTTATCACAGCGAGAAGTCTCGAGATTTACAACGAGCGTATTGTTTTGCATTTTTGAATGTGTACAATATAATGATAGGAATGTTAAATGAATTCTAAAACTCGATATTCTCTATTCATGCTATTTTCCTACTTTTGCAATCAACCCGATTAATAATTGTAATCTGATTGAATAGTAATATATAAAAATAATTGATGACGTATATTTCAGGCATAAATAACGCACATGATTATATTTCAGTGATCTTCAGTGTACTGTGAACCATACTAAAAGAATCCATCCATTCTGTACATATAATATATAATATGATGCATACTTCAGTGTGAATTTGTAACCTTTATGATATACCCTGAAATTTCAACATTTAAGACTCGGATATATCAGTTGGGTATTAATTAATTATAAGATGTCCTTGTATGAAGAATGCTTTTTCAGCTATTTTTTACTATGTATTTGATTGTATTATTACATATAACCCTCTGCGTGAACACTTGTTTTTTTCCACGTTTTGTCTGTACATTTGTGTAAAGTATTCTAGACTTTCGGAGAGAACTCGGAAAAAAATTCGGATCTTCTAAAAGTTTCTACTATATTATCTATAAGTTGGCAGATTCAAAAATTATTAAGTATTGTTCACGTAACTTGGTATTCAGAGAACGACCGGTGCCGAAAAGACCAAGTGTTCACACGAAGGGTCAGGAGAACAGATACACTTCAATATTTGGAACAATGTAGTTGCAATGCAGATTGATCGAGAATTGACGCTGCGCGGTATTTGTTTTCGCCTGGACTGTGACTTCTATTATTCACTGAATGATAGAATAGGTTTATCATTTTTCGCGTTAATTACACCGTGCGTAAATGTGTTTCAAAGACATCACTCGTGCATTGAATGCTAAGTGATGCAAATTCATTTAATGGTTGAGTAATATGATTTTGATAAACGCACGGTATTTTACGAAGTTCTTGAAAATATGCGTTTCGTGACGCTGCAGGAAAATGTCGTGAGCGGTTTCTAAGATCATTAATCCTCGACGACGAACAAGCCAATTTTCTAATCAAAGTTGTTAGAGAAGGGTCGTTGCACTCGATTCTAAAACAAAAGGGCTCCGGGAATAGGTAACGAAGAAAGACAAACCCCTTTGGATTTTATCAGGTCAGTTATGGAAAACTTGGAAGAATAACAAAATGAGTTTATTCGAATACTATATCGACGTAGATTTGCATGAAGAAAGCGATTGCACATAGCCTTCGTCATATTTCTAATCTTGCTTGCTCCTTCGTAATTTCTTTGCTGTGAGTCCTATTCTGCTTTTGCTGTGTTTTCTGAGGTTTCTGGGGGTACAATTAATCAAAAGAGGGTCATACTAGTCGATTTCGAGACGAAGAATTCTCGGCTCCAAAAATGACCACAAAAGTGAGGCTAACCCCTTTGGATTTTTTGCGAAAATTTCGACGATTTTGAAAAGTGCTGCAATGAATTTTCTCAGGCACTATTCCGACGTAATTTTGCCAAAGAAATCGATTGACCGCAGTCCGAATGCGCTGCGAGCAACGGATCAAAAGTTACAGCCAAAAAACGGAAGACGTATTTTCTCAATTTTTCTGCTGCTGGTATTTGCGTCGTAATTTCTGTGCTGATGGTCCTACGCTTTTTTTGTTGTGTTTTCTGAGTTCCTGGGCGTCCAATTAGTCTAGAAAGGGTCACACAAATGGATTCCGAGACGAAAAATTCTCGGCTCCAAAAATGACCAAAGAAGTAAGGCTAACCCCTTTGGATTTTTTGCGAAAATTTCGACGATTTTGAAAAGTGCTGCAATGAATTTTCTCAGGCACTATTCCGAGGTAATTTTGCGAGAGAAATCGATTGACCGCAGTCCGGAAACGCTGCGGGCAACGGATCAAAAGTTACAGCCAAAAAACGAAAGACGTATTTTCTCAATTTCTGTGCTGCTGGTATTTGCGTCGTAATTTCTCTGCTGTTAGTCCTACGCTTTTTTTGTTGTGATTTCTGAGTACCTGGGCGTCCAATTAGTCTAGAAAGGGTCACACAAATAGATTCCGAGACAAAAAATTTTCGGCTCCAAAAATGACCAAATAAGTAAGGCTAACCCCTTTGGATTTTTTGCGAAAATTTCGACGATTTTGAAAAGTGCTGCAATGAATTTTCTCAGGCACTATTCCGACGTAATTTTGCCAAAGAAATCGATTGACCGCAGTCCGAATGCGCTGCGAGCAACGGATCAAAAGTTACAGCCAAAAAACGGAAGACGTATTTTCTCAATTTTTCTGCTGCTGGTATTTGCGTCGTAATTTCTGTGCTGATGGTCCTACGCTTTTTTTGTTGTGTTTTCTGAGTTCCTGGGCGTCCAATTAGTCTAGAAAGGGTCACACAAATGGATTCCGAGACGAAAAATTCTCGGCTCCAAAAATGACCAAAGAAGTAAGGCTAACCCCTTTGGATTTTTTGCGAAAATTTCGACGATTTTGAAAAGTGCTGCAATGAATTTTCTCAGGCACTATTCCGAGGTAATTTTGCGAGAGAAATCGATTGACCGCAGTCCGGAAACGCTGCGGGCAACGGATCAAAAGTTACAGCCAAAAAACGAAAGACGTATTTTCTCAATTTCTGTGCTGCTGGTATTTGCGTCGTAATTTCTCTGCTGTTAGTCCTACGCTTTTTTTGTTGTGATTTCTGAGTACCTGGGCGTCCAATTAGTCTAGAAAGGGTCACACAAATAGATTCCGAGACAAAAAATTTTCGGCTCCAAAAATGACCAAATAAGTAAGGCTAACCCCTTTGGATTTTTTGCGAGAATTTCGACGATTTTGAAAAGTCCTCCAACGAATTTTCTCAGGCACTATTCCGACGTAATTTTGCGAGAGAAATCGATTGACCGCAGTCCGGAAGCGCTGCGGGCAACGGATCAAAAGTTACAGCCAAAAAACGAAAGACGTATTTTCTCAATTTTTCTGCTGCTGGTATTTGCGTCGTAATTTCTCTGCTGTTGGTCCTACGCTTTTTTTGTTGTGATTTCTGAGTACCTGGGCGTCCAATTACTCTAGAAAGGGTCACACAAATAGATTCCGAGACAAAAAATTTTCGGCTCCAAAAATGACCAAATAAGTAGGGCTAACCCCTTTGGATTTTTTGCGAGAATTTCGACGATTTTAAAAAGTCCTCCAACGAATTTTCTCAGGCACTATTCCGACGTAATTTTGCGAGAGAAATCGATTGACCGCAGTCCGGAAGCGCTGCGGGCAACGGATCAAAAGTTACAGCCAAAAAACGAAAGACGTATTTTCTCAATTTTTCTGCTGCTGGTATTTGCAACGTAATTTCTCTGCTGTTGATCCTACGCTTTTTTTCTTGCGTTTTCTGAGTTCCTGGGCACCCAATCAGCCTAAAAAGGGTCATACAAATCGATTCCGAGACGAAAAATTCTCAGCTCTAAAAATGACCAAAAAAGGAAGGTTAACCCCTTTGGATTTTTTGCGAAAATTTCGACTATTCTGAAAAGTGCTGCAATAAATTCTTTCAGGCACTATTCCGACGTAATTTTGCGAGAGAAATCGATTGATTGCAGTCCGGAAGCGCTGCGAGCAACGGATCAAAAGTTACAGCCAAAAAACGGAAGACGGAATTTCTCAATTTTTCTGCTGCTGGTATTTGCGTCGTAATTTCTTAGCTGTGGGTCCTACGCTTTTTTTGTTGTGTTTTCTGAGTTCCTGAGCGTCCAATTAGTCGAGAAAGGGTCACACAAATGGATTCCGAGACAAAAAATTCTCGTCTCCAAAAATGACCAAAAAAGGAAGGTTAACCCCTTTGGATTTTTTGCAAAAATTTCGACGATTTTGGAAAGTGCTGCAATAAATTCTTTCAGGCACTATTCCGACGTAATTTTGCGAGAGAAATCGATTGATCGCAGTCTGAATGCGCTGCGAGCAACGGATCAAAAGTTACAGCCAAAAAACGTAAGACGTATTTCCTCAATTTTTCTGCTGCTGGTATTTGCGACGTAATTTCGCTGCTGTTGGTCCTACGCTTTTTTTCTTGCGTTTTCTGAGTTCCTGGGCATCCAATTAGTCTAGTAAGGGTCATACAAATCGATTCCGAGACGAAAAATTCTCGGCTCCAAAAATGACCAAAAAAGGAAGGTTAACCCCTTTGGATTTTTTGCAAAAATTTCGACGATTTTGGAAAGTGCTGCAATAAATTCTTTCAGGCACTATTCCGACGTAATTTTGCGAGAGAAATCGATTGATCGCAGTCCGGAAGCGCTGCGAGCAACGGATCAAAAGTTACAGCCAAAAAACGGAAGACGTATTTCCTCAATTTTTCTGCTGCTGGTATTTGCGACGTAATTTCGCTGCTGTTGGTCCTACGCTTTTTTTCTTGCGTTTTCTGAGTTCCTGGGCATCCAATTAGTCTAGTAAGGGTCATAAAAATCGATTCCGAGACGAAAAATTCTCGGCTCCAAAAATGACCAAAAAAGGAAGGTTAACCCCTTTGGATTTTTTGCAAAAATTTCGACGATTTTGGAAAGTGCTGCAATAAATTCTTTCAGGCACTATTCCGACGTAATTTTGCGAGAGAAATCGATTGATCGCAGTCCGAAAGCGCTGCGAGCAACGGATCAAAAGTTACAGCCAAAAAACGGAAGACGGAATTTCTCAATTTTTCTGCTGCTGGTATTTGCGTCGTAATTTCTCTGCTGTTGGTCCTACGCTTTTTTTCTTGCGTTTTCTGAGTTCCTGGGCATCCAATTAGTCTAGTAAGGGTCATACAAATCGATTCCGAGACGAAAAATTCTCGGCTCTAAAAATGACCAAAAAAGGAAGGTTAACCCCTTTGGATTTTTTGCGAAAATTTCGACGATTCTGAAAAGTGCTGCAATAAATTCTTTCAGGCACTATTCCGACGTAATTTTGCGAGAGAAATCGATTGATCGCAGTCCGGAAGCGCTGCGAGCAACGGATCAAAAGTTACAGCCAAAAAACGGAAGACGGAATTTCTCAATTTTTTTGCTGCTGGTATTTGCGTCGTAATTTCTTTGCTGTGGGTCCTACGCTTTTTTTGTTGTGTTTTCTGAGTTCCTGAGCGTCCAATTAGTCGAGAAAGGGTCACACAAATGGATTCCGAGTCGAAAAATTCTCGGCTCCAGAAATGACCAAAAAAGGAAGGTTAACCCCTTTGGATTTTTTGCGAAAATTTCGACGATTCTGAAAAGTGCTGCAATAAATTCTTTCGGGCACTATTCCGACGTAATTTTGCGAGAGAAATCGATTGATCGCAGTCCGAAAGCGCTGCGAGCAACGGATCAAAAGTTACAGCCAAAAAACGGAAGACGGAATTTCTCAATTTTTCTGCTGCTGGTATTTGCGTCGTAATTTCTCTGCTGTTGGTCCTACGCTTTTTTTCTTGCGTTTTCTGAGTTCCTGGGCATCCAATTAGTCTAGTAAGGGTCATACAAATCGATTCCGAGACGAAAAATTCTCGGCTCCAAAAATGACCAAAAAAGGAAGGTTAACCCCTTTGGATTTTTTGCGAAAATTTCGACGATTCTGAAAAGTGCTGCAATAAATTCTTTCAGGCACTATTCCGAAGTAATTTTGCGAGAGAAATCGATTGACCGCAGTCCGGAAGCGCTGCGGGCAACGGATCAAAAGTTACAGCCAAAAAACGAAAGACGTATTTTCTCAATTTTTCTGCTGCTGGTATTTGCGTCGTAATTTCTCTGCTGTTGATCCTACGCTTTTTTTCTTGCGTTTTCTGAGTTCCTGGGCATCCAATTAGTCTAGTAAGGGTCATAAAAATCGATTCCGAGACGAAAAATTCTCGGCTCCAAAAATAGCCAAAAAAGGAAGGTTAACCCCTTTGGATTTTTTGCAAAAATTTCGACGATTCTGAAAAGTGCTGCAATAAATTCTTTCAGGCACTATTCCGACGTAATTTTGCGAGAGAAATCGATTGATCGCAGTCCGAATGCGCTGCGAGCAACGGATCAAAAGTTACAGCCAAAAAACGGAAGACGTATTCTCTCAATTTTTCTGCTGCTGGTATTTGCGTCGTAATTTCTCTGCTGTTGGTCCTACGCTTTTTTTCTTGCGTTTTCTGAGTTCCTGGGCATCCAATTAGTCTAGTAAGGGTCATACAAATCGATTCCGAGACGAAAAATTCTCGGCTCCAAAAATGACCAAAAAAGGAAGGTTAACTCCTTTGGATTTTTTGCAAAAATTTCGACGATTCTGAAAAGTGCTGCAATAAATTCTTTCAGGCACTATTCCGACGTAATTTTGCGAGAGAAATCGATTGATCGCAGTCCGAAAGCGCTGCGAGCAACGGATCAAAAGTTACAGCCAAAAAACGGAAGACGGAATTTCTCAATTTTTCTGCTGCTGGTATTTGCGTCGTAATTTCTCTGCTGTTGATCCTACGCTTTTTTTATTGCGTTTTCCGAGTTCCTGGGCATCCAATTAGTCTAGTAAGGGTCATACAAATCGATTCCGAGACGAAAAATTCTCGGCTCCAGAAATGACCAAAAAAGGAAGGTTAACCTCTTTGGATTTTTTGCGAAAATTTCAACGATTCTGAAAAGTGCTGCAATAAATTCTTTCAGGCACTATTCCGACGTAATTTTGCGAGAGAAATCGATTGATCGCAGTCCGGAAGCGCTGCGAGCAACGGATCAAAAGTTACAGCCAAAAAACGGAAGACGTATTTCCTCAATTTTTCTGCTGCTGATATTTGCGACGTAATTTCGCTGCTGTTGGTCCTACGCTTTTTTTCTTGCGTTTTCTGAGTTCCTGGGCATCCAATTAGTCTAGTAAGGGTCATACAAATCGATTCCGAGACGAAAAATTCTCGGCTCCAAAAATGACCAAAAAAGGAAGGTTAACCCCTTTGGATTTTTTGCAAAAATTTCGACGATTCTGAAAAGTGCTGCAATAAATTCTTTCAGGCACTATTCCGACGTAATTTTGCGAGAGAAATCGATTGATCGCAGTCCGAAAGCGCTGCGAGCAACGGATCAAAAGTTACAGCCAAAAAACGGAAGACGGAATTTCTCAATTTTTCTGCTGCTGGTATTTGCGTCGTAATTTCTCTGCTGTTGGTCCTACGCTTTTTTTCTTGCGTTTTCTGAGTTCCTGGGCATCCAATTAGTCTAGTAAGGGTCATACAAATCGATTCCGAGACGAAAAATTCTCGGCTCTAAAAATGACCAAAAAAGGAAGGTTAACCCCTTTGGATTTTTTGCGAAAATTTCGACGATTCTGAAAAGTGCTGCAATAAATTCTTTCAGGCACTATTCCGACGTAATTTTGCGAGAGAAATCGATTGATCGCAGTCCGGAAGCGCTGCGAGCAACGGATCAAAAGTTACAGCCAAAAAACGGAAGACGGAATTTCTCAATTTTTTTGCTGCTGGTATTTGCGTCGTAATTTCTTTGCTGTGGGTCCTACGCTTTTTTTGTTGTGTTTTCTGAGTTCCTGAGCGTCCAATTAGTCGAGAAAGGGTCACACAAATGGATTCCGAGTCGAAAAATTCTCGGCTCCAAAAATGACCAAAAAAGGAAGGTTAACCCCTTTGGATTTTTTGCAAAAATTTCGACGATTCTGAAAAGTGCTGCAATAAATTCTTTCAGGCACTATTCCGACGTAATTTTGCGAGAGAAATCGATTGATCGCAGTCCGGAAGCGCTGCGAGCAACGGATCAAAAGTTACAGCCAAAAAACGGAAGACGGAATTTCTCAATTTTTCTGCTGCTGGTATTTGCGTCGTAATTTCGCTGCTGTTGGTCCTACGCTTTTTTTCTTGCGTTTTCTGAGTTCCTGAGCGTCCAATTAGTCGAGAAAGGGTCACACAAATGGATTCCGAGACAAAAAATTCTCGTCTCCGAAAATGACCAAAAAAGGAAGGTTAACCCCTTTGGATTTTTTGCAAAAATTTCGACGATTTTGGAAAGTGCTGCAATAAATTCTTTCAGGCACTATTCCGACGTAATTTTGCGAGAGAAATCGATTGATCGCAGTCTGAATGCGCTGCGAGCAACGGATCAGAAGTTACAGCCAAAAAACGGAAGACGGAATTTCTCAATTTTTTTGCTGCTGGTATTTGCGTCGTAATTTCTTTGCTGTGGGTCCTACGCTTTTTTTGTTGTGTTTTCTGAGTTCCTGAGCGTCCAATTAGTCGAGAAAGGGTCACACAAATGGATTCCGAGTCGAAAAATTCTCGGCTCCAAAAATGACCAAAAAAGGAAGGTGAACCCCTTTGGATTTTTTGCGAAAATTTCGACGATTCTGAAAAGTGCTGCAATAAATTCTTTCGGGCACTATTCCGACGTAATTTTGCGAGAGAAATCGATTGATCGCAGTCCGAAAGCGCTGCGAGCAACGGATCAAAAGTTACAGCCAAAAAACGGAAGACGGAATTTCTCAATTTTTCTGCTGCTGGTATTTGCGTCGTAATTTCTCTGCTGTTGGTCCTACGCTTTTTTTCTTGCGTTTTCTGAGTTCCTGGGCATCCAATTAGTCTAGTAAGGGTCATACAAATCGATTCCGAGACGAAAAATTCTCGGCTCCAAAAATGACCAAAAAAGGAAGGTTAACCCCTTTGGATTTTTTGCGAAAATTTCGACGATTCTGAAAAGTGCTGCAATAAATTCTTTCAGGCACTATTCCGAAGTAATTTTGCGAGAGAAATCGATTGACCGCAGTCCGGAAGCGCTGCGGGCAACGGATCAAAAGTTACAGCCAAAAAACGAAAGACGTATTTTCTCAATTTTTCTGCTGCTGGTATTTGCGTCGTAATTTCTCTGCTGTTTATCCTACGCTTTTTTTCTTGCGTTTTCTGAGTTCCTGGGCATCCAATTAGTCTAGTAAGGGTCATACAAATCGATTCCGAGACGAAAAATTCTCGGCTCCAAAAATGACCAAAAAAGGAAGGTTAACCCCTTTGGATTTTTTGCAAAAATTTCGACGATTTTGGAAAGTGCTGCAATAAATTCTTTCAGGCACTATTCCGACGTAATTTTGCGAGAGAAATCGATTGATCGCAGTCTGAATGCGCTGCGAGCAACGGATCAGAAGTTACAGCCAAAAAACGGAAGACGGAATTTCTCAATTTTTTTGCTGCTGGTATTTGCGTCGTGATTTCTTTGCTGTGGGTCCTACGCTTTTTTTGTTGTGTTTTCTGAGTTCCTGAGCGTCCAATTAGTCGAGAAAGGGTCACACAAATGGATTCCGAGTCGAAAAATTCTCGGCTCCAAAAATGACCAAAAAAGGAAGGTGAACCCCTTTGGATTTTTTGCGAAAATTTCGACGATTCTGAAAAGTGCTGCAATAAATTCTTTCGGGCACTATTCCGACGTAATTTTGCGAGAGAAATCGATTGATCGCAGTCCGAAAGCGCTGCGAGCAACGGATCAAAAGTTACAGCCAAAAAACGGAAGACGGAATTTCTCAATTTTTCTGCTGCTGGTATTTGCGTCGTAATTTCTCTGCTGTTGGTCCTACGCTTTTTTTCTTGCGTTTTCTGAGTTCCTGGGCATCCAATTAGTCTAGTAAGGGTCATACAAATCGATTCCGAGACGAAAAATTCTCGGCTCCAAAAATAGCCAAAAAAGGAAGGTTAACCCCTTTGGATTTTTTGCAAAAATTTCGACGATTCTGAAAAGTGCTGCAATAAATTCTTTCAGGCACTATTCCGACGTAATTTTGCGAGAGAAATCGATTGATCGCAGTCCGGAAGCGCTGCGAGCAACGGATCAAAAGTTACAGCCAAAAAACGGAAGACGTATTTCCTCAATTTTTCTGCTGCTGGTATTTGCGACGTAATTTCGCTGCTGTTGGTCCTACGCTTTTTTTCTTGCGTTTTCTGAGTTCCTGGGCATCCAATTAGTCTAGTAAGGGTCATACAAATCGATTCCGAGACGAAAAATTCTCGGCTCCAAAAATGACCAAAAAAGGAAGGTTAACCCCTTTGGATTTTTTGCAAAAATTTCGACGATTCTGAAAAGTGCTGCAATAAATTCTTTCAGGCACTATTCCGACGTAATTTTGCGAGAGAAATCGATTGATCGCAGTCCGAAAGCGCTGCGAGCAACGGATCAAAAGTTACAGCCAAAAAACGGAAGACGGAATTTCTCAATTTTTCTGCTGCTGGTATTTGCGTCGTAATTTCTCTGCTGTTGGTCCTACGCTTTTTTTCTTGCGTTTTCTGAGTTCCTGGGCATCCAATTAGTCTAGTAAGGGTCATACAAATCGATTCCGAGACGAAAAATTCTCGGCTCTAAAAATGACCAAAAAAGGAAGGTTAACCCCTTTGGATTTTTTGCGAAAATTTCGACGATTCTGAAAAGTGCTGCAATAAATTCTTTCAGGCACTATTCCGACGTAATTTTGCGAGAGAAATCGATTGATCGCAGTCCGGAAGCGCTGCGAGCAACGGATCAAAAGTTACAGCCAAAAAACGGAAGACGGAATTTCTCAATTTTTTTGCTGCTGGTATTTGCGTCGTAATTTCTTTGCTGTGGGTCCTACGCTTTTTTTGTTGTGTTTTCTGAGTTCCTGAGCGTCCAATTAGTCGAGAAAGGGTCACACAAATGGATTCCGAGTCGAAAAATTCTCGGCTCCAAAAATGACCAAAAAAGGAAGGTTAACCCCTTTGGATTTTTTGCAAAAATTTCGACGATTCTGAAAAGTGCTGCAATAAATTCTTTCAGGCACTGTTCCGACGTAATTTTGCGAGAGAAATCGATTGATCGCAGTCCGGAAGCGCTGCGAGCAACGGATCAAAAGTTACAGCCAAAAAACGGAAGACGGAATTTCTCAATTTTTCTGCTGCTGGTATTTGCGTCGTAATTTCGCTGCTGTTGGTCCTACGCTTTTTTTCTTGCGTTTTCTGAGTTCCTGAGCGTCCAATTAGTCGAGAAAGGGTCACACAAATGGATTCCGAGACAAAAAATTCTCGTCTCCGAAAATGACCAAAAAAGGAAGGTTAACCCCTTTGGATTTTTTGCAAAAATTTCGACGATTTTGGAAAGTGCTGCAATAAATTCTTTCAGGCACTATTCCGACGTAATTTTGCGAGAGAAATCGATTGATCGCAGTCCGAAAGCGCTGCGAGCAACGGATCAAAAGTTACAGCCAAAAAACGGAAGACGGAATTTCTCAATTTTTCTGCTGCTGGTATTTGCGTCGTAATTTCTCTGCTGTTGGTCCTACGCTTTTTTTCTTGCGTTTTCTGAGTTCCTGGGCATCCAATTAGTCTAGTAAGGGTCATACAAATGGATTCCGAGACAAAAAATTCTCGTCTCCGAAAATGACCAAAAAAGGAAGGTTAACCCCTTTGGATTTTTTGCAAAAATTTCGACGATTTTGGAAAGTGCTGCAATAAATTCTTTCAGGCACTATTCCGACGTAATTTTGCGAGAGAAATCGATTGATCGCAGTCTGAATGCGCTGCGAGCAACGGATCAAAAGTTACAGCCAAAAAACGGAAGACGGAATTTCTCAATTTTTTTGCTGCTGGTATTTGCGTCGTAATTTCTTTGCTGTGGGTCCTACGCTTTTTTTGTTGTGTTTTCTGAGTTCCTGGGCATCCAATTAGTCTAGTAAGGGTCATACAAATCGATTCCGAGACGAAAAATTCTCGGCTCCAAAAATGACCAAAAAAGGAAGGTTAACCCCTTTGGATTTTTTGCGAAAATTTCGACGATTCTGAAAAGTGCTGCAATAAATTCTTTCAGGCACTATTCCGAAGTAATTTTGCGAGAGAAATCGATTGACCGCAGTCCGGAAGCGCTGCGGGCAACGGATCAAAAGTTACAGCCAAAAAACGAAAGACGTATTTTCTCAATTTTTCTGCTGCTGGTATTTGCGTCGTAATTTCTCTGCTGTTGATCCTACGCTTTTTTTCTTGCGTTTTCTGAGTTCCTGGGCATCCAATTAGTCTAGTAAGGGTCATAAAAATCGATTCCGAGACGAAAAATTCTCGGCTCCAAAAATAGCCAAAAAAGGAAGGTTAACCCCTTTGGATTTTTTGCAAAAATTTCGACGATTCTGAAAAGTGCTGCAATAAATTCTTTCAGGCACTATTCCGACGTAATTTTGCGAGAGAAATCGATTGATCGCAGTCCGAATGCGCTGCGAGCAACGGATCAAAAGTTACAGCCAAAAAACGGAAGACGTATTCTCTCAATTTTTCTGCTGCTGGTATTTGCGTCGTAATTTCTCTGCTGTTGGTCCTACGCTTTTTTTCTTGCGTTTTCTGAGTTCCTGGGCATCCAATTAGTCTAGTAAGGGTCATACAAATCGATTCCGAGACGAAAAATTCTCGGCTCCAAAAATGACCAAAAAAGGAAGGTTAACTCCTTTGGATTTTTTGCAAAAATTTCGACGATTCTGAAAAGTGCTGCAATAAATTCTTTCAGGCACTATTCCGACGTAATTTTGCGAGAGAAATCGATTGATCGCAGTCCGAAAGCGCTGCGAGCAACGGATCAAAAGTTACAGCCAAAAAACGGAAGACGGAATTTCTCAATTTTTCTGCTGCTGGTATTTGCGTCGTAATTTCTCTGCTGTTGATCCTACGCTTTTTTTATTGCGTTTTCCGAGTTCCTGGGCATCCAATTAGTCTAGTAAGGGTCATACAAATCGATTCCGAGACGAAAAATTCTCGGCTCCAGAAATGACCAAAAAAGGAAGGTTAACCTCTTTGGATTTTTTGCGAAAATTTCAACGATTCTGAAAAGTGCTGCAATAAATTCTTTCAGGCACTATTCCGACGTAATTTTGCGAGAGAAATCGATTGATCGCAGTCCGGAAGCGCTGCGAGCAACGGATCAAAAGTTACAGCCAAAAAACGGAAGACGTATTTCCTCAATTTTTCTGCTGCTGATATTTGCGACGTAATTTCGCTGCTGTTGGTCCTACGCTTTTTTTCTTGCGTTTTCTGAGTTCCTGGGCATCCAATTAGTCTAGTAAGGGTCATACAAATCGATTCCGAGACGAAAAATTCTCGGCTCCAAAAATGACCAAAAAAGGAAGGTTAACCCCTTTGGATTTTTTGCAAAAATTTCGACGATTCTGAAAAGTGCTGCAATAAATTCTTTCAGGCACTATTCCGACGTAATTTTGCGAGAGAAATCGATTGATCGCAGTCCGAAAGCGCTGCGAGCAACGGATCAAAAGTTACAGCCAAAAAACGGAAGACGGAATTTCTCAATTTTTCTGCTGCTGGTATTTGCGTCGTAATTTCTCTGCTGTTGGTCCTACGCTTTTTTTCTTGCGTTTTCTGAGTTCCTGGGCATCCAATTAGTCTAGTAAGGGTCATACAAATCGATTCCGAGACGAAAAATTCTCGGCTCTAAAAATGACCAAAAAAGGAAGGTTAACCCCTTTGGATTTTTTGCGAAAATTTCGACGATTCTGAAAAGTGCTGCAATAAATTCTTTCAGGCACTATTCCGACGTAATTTTGCGAGAGAAATCGATTGATCGCAGTCCGGAAGCGCTGCGAGCAACGGATCAAAAGTTACAGCCAAAAAACGGAAGACGGAATTTCTCAATTTTTTTGCTGCTGGTATTTGCGTCGTAATTTCTTTGCTGTGGGTCCTACGCTTTTTTTGTTGTGTTTTCTGAGTTCCTGAGCGTCCAATTAGTCGAGAAAGGGTCACACAAATGGATTCCGAGTCGAAAAATTCTCGGCTCCAAAAATGACCAAAAAAGGAAGGTTAACCCCTTTGGATTTTTTGCAAAAATTTCGACGATTCTGAAAAGTGCTGCAATAAATTCTTTCAGGCACTATTCCGACGTAATTTTGCGAGAGAAATCGATTGATCGCAGTCCGGAAGCGCTGCGAGCAACGGATCAAAAGTTACAGCCAAAAAACGGAAGACGGAATTTCTCAATTTTTCTGCTGCTGGTATTTGCGTCGTAATTTCGCTGCTGTTGGTCCTACGCTTTTTTTCTTGCGTTTTCTGAGTTCCTGAGCGTCCAATTAGTCGAGAAAGGGTCACACAAATGGATTCCGAGACAAAAAATTCTCGTCTCCGAAAATGACCAAAAAAGGAAGGTTAACCCCTTTGGATTTTTTGCAAAAATTTCGACGATTTTGAAAAGTGCTGCAATAAATTCTTTCAGGCACTATTCCGACGTAATTTTGCGAGAGAAATCGATTGATCGCAGTCTGAATGCGCTGCGAGCAACGGATCAGAAGTTACAGCCAAAAAACGGAAGACGGAATTTCTCAATTTTTTTGCTGCTGGTATTTGCGTCGTAATTTCTTTGCTGTGGGTCCTACGCTTTTTTTGTTGTGTTTTCTGAGTTCCTGAGCGTCCAATTAGTCGAGAAAGGGTCACACAAATGGATTCCGAGTCGAAAAATTCTCGGCTCCAAAAATGACCAAAAAAGGAAGGTGAACCCCTTTGGATTTTTTGCGAAAATTTCGACGATTCTGAAAAGTGCTGCAATAAATTCTTTCGGGCACTATTCCGACGTAATTTTGCGAGAGAAATCGATTGATCGCAGTCCGAAAGCGCTGCGAGCAACGGATCAAAAGTTACAGCCAAAAAACGGAAGACGGAATTTCTCAATTTTTCTGCTGCTGGTATTTGCGTCGTAATTTCTCTGCTGTTGGTCCTACGCTTTTTTTCTTGCGTTTTCTGAGTTCCTGGGCATCCAATTAGTCTAGTAAGGGTCATACAAATCGATTCCGAGACGAAAAATTCTCGGCTCCAAAAATGACCAAAAAAGGAAGGTTAACCCCTTTGGATTTTTTGCGAAAATTTCGACGATTCTGAAAAGTGCTGCAATAAATTCTTTCAGGCACTATTCCGAAGTAATTTTGCGAGAGAAATCGATTGACCGCAGTCCGGAAGCGCTGCGGGCAACGGATCAAAAGTTACAGCCAAAAAACGAAAGACGTATTTTCTCAATTTTTCTGCTGCTGGTATTTGCGTCGTAATTTCTCTGCTGTTTATCCTACGCTTTTTTTCTTGCGTTTTCTGAGTTCCTGGGCATCCAATTAGTCTAGTAAGGGTCATACAAATCGATTCCGAGACGAAAAATTCTCGGCTCCAAAAATGACCAAAAAAGGAAGGTTAACCCCTTTGGATTTTTTGCAAAAATTTCGACGATTTTGGAAAGTGCTGCAATAAATTCTTTCAGGCACTATTCCGACGTAATTTTGCGAGAGAAATCGATTGATCGCAGTCTGAATGCGCTGCGAGCAACGGATCAGAAGTTACAGCCAAAAAACGGAAGACGGAATTTCTCAATTTTTTTGCTGCTGGTATTTGCGTCGTGATTTCTTTGCTGTGGGTCCTACGCTTTTCTTGTTGTGTTTTCTGAGTTCCTGAGCGTCCAATTAGTCGAGAAAGGGTCACACAAATGGATTCCGAGTCGAAAAATTCTCGGCTCCAAAAATGACCAAAAAAGGAAGGTGAACCCCTTTGGATTTTTTGCGAAAATTTCGACGATTCTGAAAAGTGCTGCAATAAATTCTTTCGGGCACTATTCCGACGTAATTTTGCGAGAGAAATCGATTGATCGCAGTCCGAAAGCGCTGCGAGCAACGGATCAAAAGTTACAGCCAAAAAACGGAAGACGGAATTTCTCAATTTTTCTGCTGCTGGTATTTGCGTCGTAATTTCTCTGCTGTTGGTCCTACGCTTTTTTTCTTGCGTTTTCTGAGTTCCTGGGCATCCAATTAGTCTAGTAAGGGTCATACAAATCGATTCCGAGACGAAAAATTCTCGGCTCCAAAAATAGCCAAAAAAGGAAGGTTAACCCCTTTGGATTTTTTGCAAAAATTTCGACGATTCTGAAAAGTGCTGCAATAAATTCTTTCAGGCACTATTCCGACGTAATTTTGCGAGAGAAATCGATTGATCGCAGTCCGGAAGCGCTGCGAGCAACGGATCAAAAGTTACAGCCAAAAAACGGAAGACGTATTTCCTCAATTTTTCTGCTGCTGGTATTTGCGACGTAATTTCGCTGCTGTTGGTCCTACGCTTTTTTTCTTGCGTTTTCTGAGTTCCTGGGCATCCAATTAGTCTAGTAAGGGTCATACAAATCGATTCCGAGACGAAAAATTCTCGGCTCCAAAAATGACCAAAAAAGGAAGGTTAACCCCTTTGGATTTTTTGCAAAAATTTCGACGATTCTGAAAAGTGCTGCAATAAATTCTTTCAGGCACTATTCCGACGTAATTTTGCGAGAGAAATCGATTGATCGCAGTCCGAAAGCGCTGCGAGCAACGGATCAAAAGTTACAGCCAAAAAACGGAAGACGGAATTTCTCAATTTTTCTGCTGCTGGTATTTGCGTCGTAATTTCTCTGCTGTTGGTCCTACGCTTTTTTTCTTGCGTTTTCTGAGTTCCTGGGCATCCAATTAGTCTAGTAAGGGTCATACAAATCGATTCCGAGACGAAAAATTCTCGGCTCTAAAAATGACCAAAAAAGGAAGGTTAACCCCTTTGGATTTTTTGCGAAAATTTCGACGATTCTGAAAAGTGCTGCAATAAATTCTTTCAGGCACTATTCCGACGTAATTTTGCGAGAGAAATCGATTGATTGCAGTCCGGAAGCGCTGCGAGCAACGGATCAAAAGTTACAGCCAAAAAACGGAAGACGGAATTTCTCAATTTTTTTGCTGCTGGTATTTGCGTCGTAATTTCTTTGCTGTGGGTCCTACGCTTTTTTTGTTGTGTTTTCTGAGTTCCTGAGCGTCCAATTAGTCGAGAAAGGGTCACACAAATGGATTCCGAGTCGAAAAATTCTCGGCTCCAAAAATGACCAAAAAAGGAAGGTTAACCCCTTTGGATTTTTTGCAAAAATTTCGACGATTCTGAAAAGTGCTGCAATAAATTCTTTCAGGCACTATTCCGACGTAATTTTGCGAGAGAAATCGATTGATCGCAGTCCGGAAGCGCTGCGAGCAACGGATCAAAAGTTACAGCCAAAAAACGGAAGACGGAATTTCTCAATTTTTCTGCTGCTGGTATTTGCGTCGTAATTTCGCTGCTGTTGGTCCTACGCTTTTTTTCTTGCGTTTTCTGAGTTCCTGAGCGTCCAATTAGTCGAGAAAGGGTCACACAAATGGATTCCGAGACAAAAAATTCTCGTCTCCGAAAATGACCAAAAAAGGAAGGTTAACCCCTTTGGATTTTTTGCAAAAATTTCGACGATTTTGGAAAGTGCTGCAATAAATTCTTTCAGGCACTATTCCGACGTAATTTTGCGAGAGAAATCGATTGATCGCAGTCTGAATGCGCTGCGAGCAACGGATCAAAAGTTACAGCCAAAAAACGGAAGACGGAATTTCTCAATTTTTCTGCTGCTGGTATTTGCGTCGTAATTTCTCTGCTGTTGGTCCTACGCTTTTTTTCTTGCGTTTTCTGAGTTCCTGGGCATCCAATTAGTCTAGTAAGGGTCACACAAATAGATTCCGAGACAAAAAATTTTCGGCTCCAAAAATGACCAAAAAAGGAAGGTTAACCCCTTTGGATTTTTTGCGAAAATTTCGACGATTCTGAAAAGTGCTGCAATAAATTCTTTCAGGCACTATTCCGACGTAATTTTGCGAGAGAAATCGATTGATCGCAGTCCGGAAGCGCTGCGAGCAACGGATCAAAAGTTACAGCCAAAAAACGGAAGACGGAATTTCTCAATTTTTTTGCTGCTGGTATTTGCGTCGTAATTTCTTTGCTGTGGGTCCTACGCTTTTTTTGTTGTGTTTTCTGAGTTCCTGAGCGTCCAATTAGTCGAGAAAGGGTCACACAAATGGATTCCGAGTCAAAAAATTCTCGGCTCCAAAAATGACCAGAAAAGGAAGGTTAACCCCTTTGGATTTTTTGCGAAAATTTCGACGATTCTGAAAAGTGCTGCAATAAATTCTTTCAGGCACTATTCCGACGTAATTTTGCGAGAGAAATCGATTGATCGCAGTCCGGAAGCGCTGCGAGCAACGGATCAAAAGTTACAGCCAAAAAACGGAAGACGTATTTCCTCAATTTTTCTGCTGCTGGTATTTGCGACGTAATTTCGCTGCTGTTGGTCCTACGCTTTTTTTCTTGCGTTTTCTGAGTTCCTGGGCATCCAATTAGTCTAGTAAGGGTCATACAAATCGATTCCGAGACGAAAAATTCTCGGCTCCAAAAATGACCAAAAAAGGAAGGTTAACCCCTTTGGATTTTTTGCAAAAATTTCGACGATTCTGAAAAGTGCTGCAATAAATTCTCTCAGGCACTATTCCGACGTAATTTTGCGAGAGAAATCGATTGATCGCAGTCCGAAAGCGCTGCGAGCAACGGATCAAAAGTTACAGCCAAAAAACGGAAGACGGAATTTCTCAATTTTTCTGCTGCTGGTATTTGCGTCGTAATTTCTCTGCTGTTGGTCCTACGCTTTTTTTCTTGCGTTTTCTGAGTTCCTGGGCATCCAATTAGTCTAGTAAGGGTCATACAAATCGATTCCGAGACGAAAAATTCTCGGCTCTAAAAATGACCAAAAAAGGAAGGTTAACCCCTTTGGATTTTTTGCGAAAATTTCGACGATTCTGAAAAGTGCTGCAATAAATTCTTTCAGGCACTATTCCGACGTAATTTTGCGAGAGAAATCGATTGATCGCAGTCCGGAAGCGCTGCGAGCAACGGATCAAAAGTTACAGCCAAAAAACGGAAGACGGAATTTCTCAATTTTTTTGCTGCTGGTATTTGCGTCGTAATTTCTTTGCTGTGGGTCCTACGCTTTTTTTGTTGTGTTTTCTGAGTTCCTGAGCGTCCAATTAGTCGAGAAAGGGTCACACAAATGGATTCCGAGTCGAAAAATTCTCGGCTCCAAAAATGACCAAAAAAGGAAGGTTAACCCCTTTGGATTTTTTGCGAAAATTTCGACGATTCTGAAAAGTGCTGCAATAAATTCTTTCGGGCACTATTCCGACGTAATTTTGCGAGAGAAATCGATTGATCGCAGTCCGGAAGCGCTGCGAGCAACGGATCAAAAGTTACAGCCAAAAAACGGAAGACGGAATTTCTCAATTTTTCTGCTGCTGGTATTTGCGTCGTAATTTCGCTGCTGTTGGTCCTACGCTTTTTTTCTTGCGTTTTCTGAGTTCCTGAGCGTCCAATTAGTCGAGAAAGGGTCACACAAATGGATTCCGAGACAAAAAATTCTCGTCTCCAAAAATGACCAAAAAAGGAAGGTTAACCCCTTTGGATTTTCTGCAAAAATTTCGACGATTTTGGAAAGTGCTGCAATAAATTCTTTCAGGCACTATTCCGACGTAATTTTGCGAGAGAAATCGATTGATCGCAGCCTGAATGCGCTGCGAGCAACGGATCAAAAGTTACAGCCAAAAAACGGAAGACGTATTTCCTCAATTTTTCTGCTGCTGGTATTTGCGACGTAATTTCGCTGCTGTTGGTCCTACGCTTTTTTTCTCGCGTTTTCTGAGTTCCTGGGCATCCAATTAGTCTAGTAAGGGTCATACAAATCGATTCCGAGACGAAAAATTCTCGGCTCCAAAAATGACCAAAAAAGGAAGGTTAACTCCTTTGGATTTTTTGCAAAAATTTCGACGATTCTGAAAAGTGCTGCAATAAATTCTTTCAGGCACTATTCCGACGTAATTTTGCGAGAGAAATCGATTGATCGCAGTCCGAAAGCGCTGCGAGCAACGGATCAAAAGTTACAGCCAAAAAACGGAAGACGGAATTTCTCAATTTTTCTGCTGCTGGTATTTGCGTCGTAATTTCTCTGCTGTTGATCCTACGCTTTTTTTATTGCGTTTTCCGAGTTCCTGGGCATCCAATTAGTCTAGTAAGGGTCATACAAATCGATTCCGAGACGAAGAATTCTCGGCTCCAGAAATGACCAAAAAAGGAAGGTTAACCTCTTTGGATTTTTTGCGAAAATTTCGACGATTCTGAAAAGTGCTGCAATAAATTCTTTCAGGCACTATTCCGACGTAATTTTGCGAGAGAAATCGATTGATCGCAGTCCGGAAGCGCTGCGAGCAACGGATCAAAAGTTACAGCCAAAAAACGGAAGACGTATTTCCTCAATTTTTCTGCTGCTGGTATTTGCGACGTAATTTCGCTGCTGTTGGTCCTACGCTTTTTTTCTTGCGTTTTCTGAGTTCCTGGGCATCCAATTAGTCTAGTAAGGGTCATACAAATCGATTCCGAGACGAAAAATTCTCGGCTCCAAAAATGACCAAAAAAGGAAGGTTAACCCCTTTGGATTTTTTGCAAAAATTTCGACGATTCTGAAAAGTGCTGCAATAAATTCTTTCAGGCACTATTCCGACGTAATTTTGCGAGAGAAATCGATTGATCGCAGTCCGAAAGCGCTGCGAGCAACGGATCAAAAGTTACAGCCAAAAAACGGAAGACGGAATTTCTCAATTTTTCTGCTGCTGGTATTTGCGTCGTAATTTCTCTGCTGTTGGTCCTACGCTTTTTTTCTTGCGTTTTCTGAGTTCCTGGGCATCCAATTAGTCTAGTAAGGGTCATACAAATCGATTCCGAGACGAAAAATTCTCGGCTCTAAAAATGACCAAAAAAGGAAGGTTAACCCCTTTGGATTTTTTGCGAAAATTTCGACGATTCTGAAAAGTGCTGCAATAAATTCTTTCAGGCACTATTCCGACGTAATTTTGCGAGAGAAATCGATTGATCGCAGTCCGGAAGCGCTGCGAGCAACGGATCAAAAGTTACAGCCAAAAAACGGAAGACGGAATTTCTCAATTTTTTTGCTGCTGGTATTTGCGTCGTAATTTCTTTGCTGTGGGTCCTACGCTTTTTTTGTTGTGTTTTCTGAGTTCCTGAGCGTCCAATTAGTCGAGAAAGGGTCACACAAATGGATTCCGAGTCGAAAAATTCTCGGCTCCAAAAATGACCAAAAAAGGAAGGTTAACCCCTTTGGATTTTTTGCGAAAATTTCGACGATTCTGAAAAGTGCTGCAATAAATTCTTTCGGGCACTATTCCGACGTAATTTTGCGAGAGAAATCGATTGATCGCAGTCCGAAAGCGCTGCGAGCAACGGATCAAAAGTTACAGCCAAAAAACGGAAGACGGAATTTCTCAATTTTTCTGCTGCTGGTATTTGCGTCGTAATTTCTCTGCTGTGGGTCCTACGCTTTTTTTGTTGTGTTTTCTGAGTTCCTGAGCGTCCAATTAGTCGAGAAAGGGTCACACAAATGGATTCCGAGTCAAAAAATTCTCGGCTCCAAAAATGACCAGAAAAGGAAGGTTAACCCCTTTGGATTTTTTGCAAAAATTTCGACGATTCCGAAAAGTGCTGCAATAAATTCTTTCAGGCACTATTCCGACGTAATTTTGCGAGAGAAATCGATTGATCGCAGTCCGGAAGCGCTGCGAGCAACGGATCAAAAGTTACAGCCAAAAAACGGAAGACGGAATTTCTCAATTTTTCTGCTGCTGGTATTTGCGTCGTAATTTCGCTGCTGTTGGTCCTACGCTTTTTTTCTTGCGTTTTCTGAGTTCCTGAGCGTCCAATTAGTCGAGAAAGGGTCACACAAATGGATTCCGAGACAAAAAATTCTCGTCTCCAAAAATGACCAAAAAAGGAAGGTTAACCCCTTTGGATTTTCTGCAAAAATTTCGACGATTTTGGAAAGTGCTGCAATAAATTCTTTCAGGCACTATTCCGACGTAATTTTGCGAGAGAAATCGATTGATCGCAGCCTGAATGCGCTGCGAGCAACGGATCAAAAGTTACAGCCAAAAAACGGAAGACGTATTTCCTCAATTTTTCTGCTGCTGGTATTTGCGACGTAATTTCGCTGCTGTTGGTCCTACGCTTTTTTTCTTGCGTTTTCTGAGTTCCTGGGCATCCAATTAGTCTAGTAAGGGTCATACAAATCGATTTCGAGACGAAAAATTCTCGGCTCCAAAAATGACCAAAAAAGGAAGGTTAACTCCGTTGGATTTTTTGCAAAAATTTCGACGATTCTGAAAAGTGCTGCAATAAATTCTTTCAGGCACTATTCCGACGTAATTTTGCGAGAGAAATCGATTGATCGCAGTCCGAAAGCGCTGCGAGCAACGGATCAAAAGTTACAGCCAAAAAACGGAAGACGGAATTTCTCAATTTTTCTGCTGCTGGTATTTGCGTCGTAATTTCTCTGCTGTTGATCCTACGCTTTTTTTATTGCGTTTTCCGAGTTCCTGGGCATCCAATTAGTCTAGTAAGGGTCATACAAATCGATTCCGAGACGAAGAATTCTCGGCTCCAGAAATGACCAAAAAAGGAAGGTTAACCTCTTTGGATTTTTTGCGAAAATTTCGACGATTCTGAAAAGTGCTGCAATAAATTCTTTCAGGCACTATTCCGACGTAATTTTGCGAGAGAAATCGATTGATCGCAGTCCGGAAGCGCTGCGAGCAACGGATCAAAAGTTACAGCCAAAAAACGGAAGACGTATTTCCTCAATTTTTCTGCTGCTGGTATTTGCGACGTAATTTCGCTGCTGTTGGTCCTACGCTTTTTTTCTTGCGTTTTCTGAGTTCCTGGGCATCCAATTAGTCTAGTAAGGGTCATACAAATCGATTCCGAGACGAAAAATTCTCGGCTCCAAAAATGACCAAAAAAGGAAGGTTAACCCCTTTGGATTTTTTGCAAAAATTTCGACGATTCTGAAAAGTGCTGCAATAAATTCTTTCAGGCACTATTCCGACGTAATTTTGCGAGAGAAATCGATTGATCGCAGTCCGAAAGCGCTGCGAGCAACGGATCAAAAGTTACAGCCAAAAAACGGAAGACGGAATTTCTCAATTTTTCTGCTGCTGGTATTTGCGTCGTAATTTCTCTGCTGTTGGTCCTACGCTTTTTTTCTTGCGTTTTCTGAGTTCCTGGGCATCCAATTAGTCTAGTAAGGGTCATACAAATCGATTCCGAGACGAAAAATTCTCGGCTCTAAAAATGACCAAAAAAGGAAGGTTAACCCCTTTGGATTTTTTGCGAAAATTTCGACGATTCTGAAAAGTGCTGCAATAAATTCTTTCAGGCACTATTCCGACGTAATTTTGCGAGAGAAATCGATTGATCGCAGTCCGGAAGCGCTGCGAGCAACGGATCAAAAGTTACAGCCAAAAAACGGAAGACGGAATTTCTCAATTTTTTTGCTGCTGGTATTTGCGTCGTAATTTCTTTGCTGTGGGTCCTACGCTTTTTTTGTTGTGTTTTCTGAGTTCCTGAGCGTCCAATTAGTCGAGAAAGGGTCACACAAATGGATTCCGAGTCGAAAAATTCTCGGCTCCAAAAATGACCAAAAAAGGAAGGTTAACCCCTTTGGATTTTTTGCAAAAATTTCGACGATTCTGAAAAGTGCTGCAATAAATTCTTTCAGGCACTATTCCGACGTAATTTTGCGAGAGAAATCGATTGATCGCAGTCCGGAAGCGCTGCGAGCAACGGATCAAAAGTTACAGCCAAAAAACGGAAGACGGAATTTCTCAATTTTTCTGCTGCTGGTATTTGCGTCGTAATTTCGCTGCTGTTGGTCCTACGCTTTTTTTCTTGCGTTTTCTGAGTTCCTGAGCGTCCAATTAGTCGAGAAAGGGTCACACAAATGGATTCCGAGACAAAAAATTCTCGTCTCCGAAAATGACCAAAAAAGGAAGGTTAACCCCTTTGGATTTTTTGCAAAAATTTCGACGATTTTGGAAAGTGCTGCAATAAATTCTTTCAGGCACTATTCCGACGTAATTTTGCGAGAGAAATCGATTGATCGCAGTCTGAATGCGCTGCGAGCAACGGATCAAAAGTTACAGCCAAAAAACGGAAGACGGAATTTCTCAATTTTTTTGCTGCTGGTATTTGCGTCGTAATTTCTTTGCTGTGGGTCCTACGCTTTTTTTGTTGTGTTTTCTGAGTTCCTGAGCGTCCAATTAGTCGAGAAAGGGTCACACAAATGGATTCCGAGTCGAAAAATTCTCGGCTCCAAAAATGACCAAAAAAGGAAGGTTAACCCCTTTGGATTTTTTGCGAAAATTTCGACGATTCTGAAAAGTGCTGCAATAAATTCTTTCGGGCACTATTCCGACGTAATTTTGCGAGAGAAATCGATTGATCGCAGTCCGAAAGCGCTGCGAGCAACGGATCAAAAGTTACAGCCAAAAAACGGAAGACGGAATTTCTCAATTTTTCTGCTGCTGGTATTTGCGTCGTAATTTCTCTGCTGTTGGTCCTACGCTTTTTTTCTTGCGTTTTCTGAGTTCCTGGGCATCCAATTAGTCTAGTAAGGGTCATACAAATCGATTCCGAGACGAAAAATTCTCGGCTCCAAAAATGACCAAAAAAGGAAGGTTAACCCCTTTGGATTTTTTGCGAAAATTTCGACGATTCTGAAAAGTGCTGCAATAAATTCTTTCAGGCACTATTCCGAAGTAATTTTGCGAGAGAAATCGATTGACCGCAGTCCGGAAGCGCTGCGGGCAACGGATCAAAAGTTACAGCCAAAAAACGAAAGACGTATTTTCTCAATTTTTCTGCTGCTGGTATTTGCGTCGTCATTTCTCTGCTGTTGATCCTACGCTTTTTTTCTTGCGTTTTCTGAGTTCCTGGGCATCCAATTAGTCTAGTAAGGGTCATACAAATCGATTCCGAGACGAAAAATTCTCGGCTCCAAAAATAGCCAAAAAAGGAAGGTTAACCCCTTTGGATTTTTTGCAAAAATTTCGACGATTCTGAAAAGTGCTGCAATGAATTCTTTCAGGCACTATTCCGACGTAATTTTGCGAGAGAAATCGATTGATCGCAGTCCGAATGCGCTGCGAGCAACGGATCAAAAGTTACAGCCAAAAAACGGAAGACGTATTTTCTCAATTTTTCTGCTGCTGGTATTTGCGTCGTAATTTCTCTGCTGTTGGTCCTACGCTTTTTTTCTTGCGTTTTCTGAGTTCCTGGGCATCCAATTAGTCTAGTAAGGGTCACACAAATAGATTCCGAGACAAAAAATTTTCGGCTCCAAAAATGACCAAAAAAGGAAGGTTAACCCCTTCGGATTTTTTGCGAAAATTTCGACGATTCTGAAAAGTGCTGCAATAAATTCTTTCAGGCACTATTCCGACGTAATTTTGCGAGAGAAATCGATTGATCGCAGTCCGGAAGCGCTGCGAGCAACGGATCAAAAGTTACAGCCAAAAAACGGAAGACGGAATTTCTCAATTTTTTTGCTGCTGGTATTTGCGTCGTAATTTCTTTGCTGTGGGTCCTACGCTTTTTTTGTTGTGTTTTCTGAGTTCCTGAGCGTCCAATTAGTCGAGAAAGGGTCACACAAATGGATTCCGAGTCAAAAAATTCTCGGCTCCAAAAATGACCAGAAAAGGAAGGTTAACCCCTTTGGATTTTTTGCAAAAATTTCGACGATTCCGAAAAGTGCTGCAATAAATTCTTTCAGGCACTATTCCGACGTAATTTTGCGAGAGAAATCGATTGATCGCAGTCCGGAAGCGCTGCGAGCAACGGATCAAAAGTTACAGCCAAAAAACGGAAGACGGAATTTCTCAATTTTTCTGCTGCTGGTATTTGCGTCGTAATTTCTCTGCTGTTGGTCCTACGCTTTTTTTCTTGCGTTTTCTGAGTTCCTGGGCATCCAATTAGTCTAGTAAGGGTCATACAAATCGATTCCGAGACGAAAAATTCTCGGCTCTAAAAATGACCAAGAAAGGAAGGTTAACCCCTTTGGATTTTTTGCGAAAATTTCGACGATTCTGAAAAGTGCTGCAATAAATTCTTTCAGGCACTATTCCGACGTAATTTTGCGAGAGAAATCGATTGATCGCAGTCCGGAAGCGCTGCGAGCAACGGATCAAAAGTTACAGCCAAAAAACGGAAGACGGAATTTCTCAATTTTTTTGCTGCTGGTATTTGCGTCGTAATTTCTTTGCTGTGGGTCCTACGCTTTTTTTGTTGTGTTTTCTGAGTTCCTGAGCGTCCAATTAGTCGAGAAAGGGTCACACAAATGGATTCCGAGTCGAAAAATTCTCGGCTCCAAAAATGACCAAAAAAGGAAGGTTAACCCCTTTGGATTTTTTGCAAAAATTTCGACGATTCTGAAAAGTGCTGCAATAAATTCTTTCAGGCACTATTCCGACGTAATTTTGCGAGAGAAATCGATTGATCGCAGTCCGGAAGCGCTGCGAGCAACGGATCAAAAGTTACAGCCAAAAAACGGAAGACGGAATTTCTCAATTTTTCTGCTGCTGGTATTTGCGTCGTAATTTCGCTGCTGTTGGTCCTACGCTTTTTTTCTTGCGTTTTCTGAGTTCCTGAGCGTCCAATTAGTCGAGAAAGGGTCACACAAATGGATTCCGAGACAAAAAATTCTCGTCTCCGAAAATGACCAAAAAAGGAAGGTTAACCCCTTTGGATTTTTTGCAAAAATTTCGACGATTTTGGAAAGTGCTGCAATAAATTCTTTCAGGCACTATTCCGACGTAATTTTGCGAGAGAAATCGATTGATCGCAGTCTGAATGCGCTGCGAGCAACGGATCAAAAGTTACAGCCAAAAAACGGAAGACGGAATTTCTCAATTTTATTGCTGCTGGTATTTGCGTCGTAATTTCTTTGCTGTGGGTCCTACGCTTTTTTTGTTGTGTTTTCTGAGTTCCTGAGCGTCCAATTAGTCGAGAAAGGGTCACACAAATGGATTCCGAGTCGAAAAATTCTCGGCTCCAAAAATGACCAAAAAAGGAAGGTTAACCCCTTTGGATTTTTTGCGAAAATTTCGACGATTCTGAAAAGTGCTGCAATAAATTCTTTCGGGCACTATTCCGACGTAATTTTGCGAGAGAAATCGATTGATCGCAGTCCGAAAGCGCTGCGAGCAACGGATCAAAAGTTACAGCCAAAAAACGGAAGACGGAATTTCTCAATTTTTCTGCTGCTGGTATTTGCGTCGTAATTTCTCTGCTGTTGGTCCTACGCTTTTTTTCTTGCGTTTTCTGAGTTCCTGGGCATCCAATTAGTCTAGTAAGGGTCATACAAATCGATTCCGAGACGAAAAATTCTCGGCTCCAAAAATGACCAAAAAAGGAAGGTTAACCCCTTTGGATTTTTTGCGAAAATTTCGACGATTCTGAAAAGTGCTGCAATAAATTCTTTCAGGCACTATTCCGAAGTAATTTTGCGAGAGAAATCGATTGACCGCAGTCCGGAAGCGCTGCGGGCAACGGATCAAAAGTTACAGCCAAAAAACGAAAGACGTATTTTCTCAATTTTTCTGCTGCTGGTATTTGCGTCGTCATTTCTCTGCTGTTGGTCCTACGCTTTTTTTCTTGCGTTTTCTGAGTTCCTGGGCATCCAATTAGTCTAGTAAGGGTCACACAAATAGATTCCGAGACAAAAAATTTTCGGCTCCAAAAATGACCAAAAAAGGAAGGTTAACCCCTTCGGATTTTTTGCGAAAATTTCGACGATTCTGAAAAGTGCTGCAATAAATTCTTTCAGGCACTATTCCGACGTAATTTTGCGAGAGAAATCGATTGATCGCAGTCCGGAAGCGCTGCGAGCAACGGATCAAAAGTTACAGCCAAAAAACGGAAGACGGAATTTCTCAATTTTTTTGCTGCTGGTATTTGCGTCGTAATTTCTTTGCTGTGGGTCCTACGCTTTTTTTGTTGTGTTTTCTGAGTTCCTGAGCGTCCAATTAGTCGAGAAAGGGTCACACAAATGGATTCCGAGTCAAAAAATTCTCGGCTCCAAAAATGACCAGAAAAGGAAGGTTAACCCCTTTGGATTTTTTGCAAAAATTTCCACGATTCCGAAAAGTGCTGCAATAAATTCTTTCAGGCACTATTCCGACGTAATTTTGCGAGAGAAATCGATTGATCGCAGTCCGGAAGCGCTGCGAGCAACGGATCAAAAGTTACAGCCAAAAAACGGAAGACGGAATTTCTCAATTTTTCTGCTGCTGGTATTTGCGTCGTAATTTCGCTGCTGTTGGTCCTACGCTTTTTTTCTTGCGTTTTCTGAGTTCCTGAGCGTCCAATTAGTCGAGAAAGGGTCACACAAATGGATTCCGAGACAAAAAATTCTCGTCTCCAAAAATGACCAAAAAAGGAAGGTTAACCCCTTTGGATTTTTTGCAAAAATTTCGACGATTTTGGAAAGTGCTGCAATAAATTCTTTCAGGCACTATTCCGACGTAATTTTGCGAGAGAAATCGATTGATCGCAGCCTGAATGCGCTGCGAGCAACGGATCAAAAGTTACAGCCAAAAAACGGAAGACGTATTTCCTCAATTTTTCTGCTGCTGGTATTTGCGACGTAATTTCGCTGCTGTTGGTCCTACGCTTTTTTCCTTGCGTTTTCTGAGTTCCTGGGCATCCAATTAGTCTAGTAAGGGTCATACAAATTGATTCCGAGACGAAAAATTCTCGGCTCCAAAAATGACCAAAAAAGGAAGGTTAACTCCTTTGGATTTTTTGCAAAAATTTCGACGATTCTGAAAAGTGCTGCAATAAATTCTTTCAGGCACTATTCCGACGTAATTTTGCGAGAGAAATCGATTGATCGCAGTCCGAAAGCGCTGCGAGCAACGGATCAAAAGTTACAGCCAAAAAACGGAAGACGGAATTTCTCAATTTTTCTGCTGCTGGTATTTGCGTCGTAATTTCTCTGCTGTTGATCCTACGCTTTTTTTATTGCGTTTTCCGAGTTCCTGGGCATCCAATTAGTCTAGTAAGGGTCATACAAATCGATTCCGAGACGAAAAATTCTCGGCTCCAGAAATGACCAAAAAAGGAAGGTTAACCTCTTTGGATTTTTTGCGAAAATTTCGACGATTCTGAAAAGTGCTGCAATAAATTCTTTCAGGCACTATTCCGACGTAATTTTGCGAGAGAAATCGATTGATCGCAGTCCGGAAGCGCTGCGAGCAACGGATCAAAAGTTACAGCCAAAAAACGGAAGACGTATTTCCTCAATTTTTCTGCTGCTGGTATTTGCGACGTAATTTCGCTGCTGTTGGTCCTACGCTTTTTTTCTTGCGTTTTCTGAGTTCCTGGGCATCCAATTAGTCTAGTAAGGGTCATACAAATCGATTCCGAGACGAAAAATTCTCGGCTCCAAAAATGACCAAAAAAGGAAGGTTAACCCCTTTGGATTTTTTGCAAAAATTTCGACGATTCTGAAAAGTGCTGCAATGAATTCTTTCAGGCACTATTCCGACGTAATTTTGCGAGAGAAATCGATTGATCGCAGTCCGAAAGCGCTGCGAGCAACGGATCAAAAGTTACAGCCAAAAAACGGAAGACGGAATTTCTCAATTTTTCTGCTGCTGGTATTTGCGTCGTAATTTCTCTGCTGTTGGTCCTACGCTTTTTTTCTTGCGTTTTCTGAGTTCCTGGGCATCCAATTAGTCTAGTAAGGGTCATACAAATCGATTCCGAGACGAAAAATTCTCGGCTCTAAAAATGACCAAAAAAGGAAGGTTAACCCCTTTGGATTTTTTGCGAAAATTTGACGATTCTGAAAAGTGCTGCAATAAATTCTTTCAGGCACTATTCCGACGTAATTTTGCGAGAGAAATCGATTGATCGCAGTCCGGAAGCGCTGCGAGCAACGGATCAAAAGTTACAGCCAAAAAACGGAAGACGGAATTTCTCAATTTTTTTGCTGCTGGTATTTGCGTCGTAATTTCTTTGCTGTGGGTCCTACGCTTTTTTTGTTGTGTTTTCTGAGTTCCTGAGCATCCAATTAGTCGAGAAAGGGTCACACAAATGGATTCCGAGTCGAAAAATTCTCGGCTCCAAAAATGACCAAAAAAGGAAGGTTAACCCCTTTGGATTTTTTGCAAAAATTTCGACGATTCTGAAAAGTGCTGCAATAAATTCTTTCAGGCACTATTCCGACGTAATTTTGCGAGAGAAATCGATTGATCGCAGTCCGGAAGCGCTGCGAGCAACGGATCAAAAGTTACAGCCAAAAAACGGAAGACGGAATTTCTCAATTTTTCTGCTGCTGGTATTTGCGTCGTAATTTCGCTGCTGTTGGTCCTACGCTTTTTTTCTTGCGTTTTCTGAGTTCCTGAGCGTCCAATTAGTCGAGAAAGGGTCACACAAATGGATTCCGAGACAAAAAATTCTCGTCTCCGAAAATGACCAAAAAAGGAAGGTTAACCCCTTTGGATTTTTTGCAAAAATTTCGACGATTTTGGAAAGTGCTGCAATAAATTCTTTCAGGCACTATTCCGACGTAATTTTGCGAGAGAAATCGATTGATCGCAGTCCGAAAGCGCTGCGAGCAACGGATCAAAAGTTACAGCCAAAAAACGGAAGACGGAATTTCTCAATTTTTCTGCTGCTGGTATTTGCGTCGTAATTTCTCTGCTGTTGGTCCTACGCTTTTTTTCTTGCGTTTTCTGAGTTCCTGGGCATCCAATTAGTCTAGTAAGGGTCATACAAATCGATTCCGAGACGAAAAATTCTCGGCTTCAAAAATGACCAAAAAAGGAAGGCTAACCCCTTTGGATTTTTTGCGAAAATTTCGACGATTCTGAAAAGTGCTGCAATAAATTCCTTCAGGCACTATTCCGACGTAATTTTGCGAGAGAAATCGATTGATCGCAGTCCGAATGCGCTGCGAGCAACGGATCAAAAGTTACAGCCAAAAAACGAAAGACGTATTTTCTCAATTTCTCTGCTGCTGGTATTTGCGTCGTAATTTCTCTGCTGTTGGTCCTACGCTTTTTTCCTTGCGTTTTCTGAGTTCCTGGGCACCCAATCAGCCTAGAAAGGGTCATACAAATCGATTTCGAGACGAAAAATTCTCGGCTTCAAAAATGACCAAAAAAGGAAGGCTAACCCCTTTGGATTTTTTGCGAAAATTTCGACGATTCTGAAAAGTGCTGCAATAAATTCTTTCAGGCACTATTCCGACGTAATTTTGCGAGAGAAATCGATTGATCGCAGTCCGGAAGCGCTGCGAGCAACGGATCAAAAGTTACAGCCAAAAAACGGAAGACGGAATTTCTCAATTTTTCTGCTGCTGGTATTTGCGTCGTAATTTCTTAGCTGTGGGTCCTACGCTTTTTTTGTTGTGTTTTCTGAGTTCCTGAGCGTCCAATTAGTCGAGAAAGGGTCACACAAATGGATTCCGAGACAAAAAATTCTCGGCTCCAAAAATGACCAAAAATGTAAGGCTAACCCCTTTGGATTTTTTGCGAAAATTTCGACGATTTTGGAAAGTGCTGCAATGAATATTCTCAGGCACTATTCCGACGTAATTCTGCGAGAGGAATCGATTGACCGCAGTCCGGAAGCGCTGCGAGCAACGGATCAAAAGTTACAGCCATAAAACGGAAGACGGAATTTCTCAATTTTTCTGCTGCTGGTATTTGCGTCGTAATTTCTGTGCTGATGGTCATACGCTTTTTTTCTCGCGTTTTCTGAGTTCCTGGGCACCCAATGAGCCTAGAAAGGGTCATACAAATCGATTCCGAGACGAAAAATTCTCGGCTCCAAAAATGACCAAAAAAGGAAGGCTAACCCCTTTGGATTTTTTGCGAAAATTTCGACGATTCTGAAAAGTGCTGCAATAAATTCTTTCAGGCACTATTCCGACGTAATTTTGCGAGAGAAATCGATTGATCGCAGTCCGAATGCGCTGCGAGCAACGGATCAAAAGTTACAGCCAAAAAACGGAAGACGTATTTCCTCAATTTTTCCGCTGCTAGTATTTGCGTCGTAATTTCTCTGCTGTTGGTCCTACGCTTTTTTTCTTGCGTTTTCTGAGTTCCTGGGCATCCAATTAGTCTAGTAAGGGTCATACAAATCGATTCCTAGACGAAAAATTCTCGGCTCCAAAAATGACCAAAAAAGGAAGGCTAACCCCTTCGGATTCATAGCGAAAATTTCGACGATTCTGAAAAGTGCTGCAATAAATTCTTTCAGGCACTATTCCGGCGTAATTTTGCGAGAGAAATCGATTGACCGCAGTCCGAATGCGCTGCGAGCACCGGATCAAAAGTTACAACCAAAAAACGAAAGACGCATTTTTTTCAATTTCTCTGCTGCTGGTATTTGCGTCGTAATTTTTCTGCTGTTGGTCCTACGCTTTTTTTGTTGTGTTTTCTGAGTTCCTGGGCGTCCAATGCGTCTTGAAAGGGTCATACAAATCGATTCCGAGACGAAAAATTCTCGGCTCCAAAAATGACCAAAAAAGTAAGGCTAACCCCTTGGGATTTTTTGTGAAAATTTTGACGATTTTGAAAATTGCTGCAAATAAATATCTCAGGCACTATTCAGACGTAATTTCGCGAGAGAAATCGGTCGAGCGTTTCCGCATAAGCTGCGAGCGATCGATCAAAAGTTACCGCCAAAAAACGAAAAACTTTGTTTTCTCATCTTCCTGCTCTTGGTGGTTTCTTTGTAACTTTTGTGCTTTCGGTTCTTCCCTATTTTTGCTGTGTTTTCTGAGTTCCTGGAGGTTTAATCACCCCAGAAAAGGTCATACCAATCGATTTCAAGACGAAAAATTTTCGGCTTCGAAAAAAAAAGTAAGCTCAATTCCTGTCGAATTTTTCCGAACATATCGTCGCTTCGGAAAAATCACGACACAATCCTATTATGCGCAATTTTACTTCATTGTGCCAGAGAAATTGATGCAATACAGTTTCGAGATGCCTGAACTAAGGCTTCGACCGTGTATAACGTAGAACCAATGGTGCAATGCATCGTTTCACTGATCATTTTTTAATAACAAACGTACGATTTTGAAAGTATACATACTAGTTACAATACAAGTTTTACAAATTATATAATGTGTACAATTTACATATCCTGTCGAGAAGCACGCAATCATTACGCTGCAACGACAAACTTCACTCGAGTATGGCTACAACGTTAATTACTACATCATCTCAATAAAATCACCACATTTATCCCCCCATCTCTCATCAAGAATTTCGCACATACATCACTTATACTTATTTCGACTTAATTTATCTCTTAAGTTTTGGTATGTCGTAGACTATGGTAATATTTTTCTTTGCGTCCCCTAAGTTTCATGCAATATATGCACCAGAATAATGTTTTAAAATCGAATATGATGTTGTATGACGTATTCATAAAGTTTGGTGCATCGAAATGAGATTCCGTTAGCTATAGTGGTCCACATACGTTAAAGTACTCTTAGTTGACAATCTGACGTGTAAGTCAAAAGGCTTGCAATACCTTGTAAATTACAGTTATATAATAGAACCATGCATTAGGATATTAACCTAATAGAATCAAGCTACGTACTAATATTTACAGAAGTTAAGCATATACATCATCACATGCGTTATCAAACTCTTAAAAATATCATCTAAGAAGTCTGCATAACTTCCATTATATGATAAGCAGTATTTAATATTCTTCAGTTGACGTTCAATATGAAACTAACATGTACACTCGCTGCGTTTATCATACATGAATCGCCCACATTAATTACATAACAAAGCATTCTAAAATCCTCAACACGTCGAGCTTATCGCTCCAAGTGCATTAAAGCTATTGGTCTTATTTCATTCCCTCGTTTCAGTCACAGGTTTGTACGCGAAAGTTCGAATTTATTCTGTGCGTACAATATGCCAGCAGTTGGAAAAGTAATATTTTCGTTTCTCCGAGTCATTTAAATGTCACGTGTCCACGCAGTTCCAGTTATCTGTCATCATTCTCGAATCATTAGTTGACATCCCTGTTCATACATCGAAATCATGAGCATCTGTGATACTTCGAATGGTAAAAATTAGATCAATCAAAACTGAACACAGCCCAATGTTAATGTTAACATACTGCTAACTTTTACCGGACCTTGTTAAGATATTGGGGAGTCAATAAAATTACACACAGCAACAGAACGTTATAACCTTCGACTTTCACATAATTATTTTCTCTGGATACCATCGAAATAGGTCGTGATTCGACCATCATATTCTAATCCGATTAAACCTAGGCGGAACAAATTTTGTACGATACCTTTATCTTAAGAAGCATAGACGTTTTTCTAGACTGAAATGAGTGGAAAGACATGGAACTTCTAAAAAATAGTTGCAACTCGACACCAAAAATCATTTGGCTAGTAGTTTCAGAAGAAATATAATTATGATAAAGATCGGAGGTTTTATTATTCATAATTAGGTAAAATCAAGTAGAAATACTTCCCCCTTCCATCCTTGATCTCCATCCTTCACGCAAACCAATAGCCTTATTATTTTGCACAATTCCTAGCATTGCAAAACACTGATCCTTGTGGGCCAAAACATGGTAATATGGTAATACACTTATGCATAATACACTCGAATTGTCAAATGAAATGTATATTGATTATTTCGTAGCATAACATAATATACACATATGTATAATGCAACATCTAATGTACATATTTACAGTGTCACATTATTGAATAGTCGAATATTTTTCTTAAACATTAAGTTATTGATTATTTTTACGGTGTTCCCTTTTAGATGAAAGTTAAATTTAATTACCACATCATTACATTCATTGTGAATAAATTTCGCTCGCCTTATCACTTATTACAATTATATCTGAAAACTGCATTGTCTTATTTTAAAAATGATCGCCCCATTCACTCAATCATAAGAACATCCTAATATAGTAACTGCGGGTCGGCGCCTATCATACATTAAAATCTTATTTTTTGTGAGGTAGGTAGACGCTGGTTTTCACCGTCTTTGAAATAACGTGGTTTACAAAAATCAGAGCTCCAGATTCTGTTTTTATTAGCTTGACATTCGCTCATGCGAGCTTTGCGAGACGGCATTCTTTTCAGGTATGATAACCATTGCCGGTACCGGCTCAACAGTAATTTTTACTCGAGATGAAGAAGTAATTAAAAAAAAAAAATTGTCAACTTACACTCAGCTCTATTCGGCCACAGCCTTACCCGAAAATAATTCGATAATAAAAACTGATCAAATACGTGGAGACAAATTCGATGCCGTTGAACTTTCGATTTCACGTACATATCATCTTGGATTTCATGACAGACGGAGACTGTATAATCAGATTCCTAGGCTAGGAAGACCCGAAGATCTAAAGTTATAAAAATTATCATTCAAACCAATGAAAATTTCAGCACTCATCGTAAAAAATTTCTTCTCATTCATACTTGCCGCTGAACGCTGTCTCGGGGACTCATAATATGAAGAGATTTTCGCAGCTCTTAGTTTTCCTCTTGATACCAAGTAAGTGCTTGAGCATACGCCGGCGGTGTTTACTCCGTTTTCTCCTAGTCGCTTGATCTCGATCTCGCTGAGGATTGAGTTTGACTTGAGCAAGAATTCCGACGAGCAGCTCATCCACGTGGTGGGCCAGGCCAGACGAAGTCTCGATGAACTTGCATCCGCAACTGTTTGCCAGCCGACGTCCAACTGCAGAGATTAAGATTCGACAGTCATTAGGGGAGCTGAATACCTTTTGCCCGAGGGGGCTGACACAAACGAGCACATCACAAGTAATTAGTAAAAGAACCGAGGATGCAGCCTCATTAAATAGAAAGAAAAAAAACAGCTGAGGTTTGCACCCTCGTTTCAAGAGCGAAGACGATGGAAAATCTCACCGACTAATGGGACCTCTCGCTTTCTTTCCAGGTCAACTTTATTCCCAACAAGGATAACGCCGTGCGATGCCATGTAGTCACTTTTCCAAAGATAGAGCAGAGTTTCCTCTGCCATTTTCAGGCTTCTTCTATCGACGACTGAGTAGACGACTACGTAAACGTCCGGGTTGTAGGTTGAGCAGAAGGACTCGACCTTCAAGCAAATAACGGTGTCCTTATATATAGCCAGTTGGAAAATTTCGGTTTCGAGAATCAGTGCTGGTGTAGGTATTACCGATTGAAATGCTTTTTATCAAACGCATCTCACGGTTAGCTGGAATTACATCAGTTGAGCTTCACAAGGTTCTCTACGTCATTCAACTTATACTAAGGTTGTGGCAGTTTTTATGCAAAATTTACGAAAACTTCAACGATATTATACAGATCGAAATTGCCTGCGCGGATCAAACCGTTTGACGGTACAGATTCCAATTAGGTGTACGAAATTATACGAAAGTACGCGTCCAATTTCCATGAGTTCATTTCTACGTTGGTATACATGATCGTCGTTCTGGGTAAAGCCGTACAAGATCTAATTTATGTCAAGATCCATATATAGGCATTCAGGAATTGAAGCTTTCGCGTATAACCTCGGCCAATTACGTTTCACCTTAATAGTTTTGAATGCCAACCGCGAATTCACCGCGGTTTATTCTGCTTGACGAAATTTGCCTTGAATGAAGCTTGAGACTAATAAGCCGAACAATGATCGTTCTACTCAAAGTCCCTGGCGTAATCTTATTTTATTTTATCTCAAGCCTTGGAACAAAATTTCTGAACAGAAGTAGATCGAATGTTTTCTCACGGATTATACTGAATTTTACACCGACGTAGATTAATTACCGAATAAGTTTTCAAGTTTCTTTTTTAAATCCTAAACGCTCTTGGTCAAGCGCCTGCGACGTAATATTCTTCGTGTCGATAGGTTACATCCTTGCATGTCCCAGCACAGTAAATATTCATTTTTACCAAGAGGCGTGATTATAGAATTTCGATAACCGTCCTCATAATAATAAGCACACAATCCTATTTATCACAGAAATTGCAAACGATATTTGCTCACGCAGAGCACACGATTTACCGCAAAGCCAATGTGACGGTCACCTTATGGGTTTTTGTATACCTTACTGACGTGTATTACACATGTATGTATTTACCGTCCGAGAATCAGGGGTATAAAAATTGTATCGGGTCTGGCAAATGACTGTAAGAGCATCCATTTTTAACTAGTAAACAGTATAATGGAAGTTAATAACCTATAATAATAAGCTATTCCACCTTCAGCTCGCCTGAATAACCTGGCGAGGGCGCCGCCATCAGAAATGGTTAACTGCTCCCACCCCAGACCAGTCGATTAGCAATTACTGATACAAATTTAATAAACGTACACACGTTTTCACACAACTCGGGAACGCGTCTGGAATATCCAGTGTAATCAACTTTCTAGGATTGAATCGTCAGCAGAAACAACACCCACTCGTTGTTCGGGGTCTAGCAAGGGTTCTAAGGAGAAATGAAAAGGGCAGAAAATAGCAGACCTCGGAGAATCGTTCCTTTCACGCCAAGTGTGTACTTTTTACTCCCCCTTTCAGAGAACGTCGATCATTTCGCGAGTAGATCGCGGAAAACGCTGCGAACGTGTCACCCTGCAAAGATCCGAGAAAATAGCCTGCAAAGCTGCCTTCACTGTTCTAACTTTTGCCTCGGATAAACACGAAGTGATGGCGACGCGAAGAAATTCAACCCAATCAAGCCTAGTTGACGAGAGATCGATCAAGTGTTGTTGCGCCAAATGCCAAATGCCATATGCCATAAGCCATAATAAGACTATCATGATTGGCACACGTAGCATTGCGCTGCTTAATCGAATGGCAATTAAACGTAATTGAAACTCCTCAGCAGATGTGTCGTCCTATCCTCGCATTCGTGTAATAATATCGTTACCGTCAATCCGTTAATCAGTCAACAGTATAGTGTACAAAGAGTGGGCAAAAGTGAGGCAAAACATTTTTCTACTAGTGGGCAAAAACCGTTTTTTTCCAGCTGTGCTATTCGATACTGTGCTTGAGTTAAGGGATGAACGTCACGTAAGATCGTCTCGAATTAATAGTAATACGTGTCGGACGTGTTGAGACTATTTCATCCGTGCCTGGATACTTCTGGTAGTTGTAACCTGGCCGCATTATGACAGGAGGAAAAATTATCCGCTTCTAACTCGGATTTGTAGTTTGGACGTTCAAGACATAAAAGTTAACAGCTTTAATGACGCTCGGTAGAATCCGTCTTTGCAATTAACAGCTGACATGAATATTTCAGTGTTTCCGCTGCTCGGTATAATACACGGACTATATACCATGGTTTTATGAGCTTTCACGATAACACCCGGGGTGGAATACTGATCAACGAGATCGACTTAATGCCTACCAGCCGGAAGAAGCTTTGCGAAGCGTAGTTTAGTTTCAGGGGATTTTATGATTTCGATTGCAAATTTATTAGTTTGCAATTCGCCATATCTATATCCATACGTCGTTTGATTCTGCATAGGCACCAAAGTCCAGATTGTCGGTTGCCTACGTGCGGGTGGAATCACTGTGATAAAATCTCCTACGATACGTATACTCGAAATGATTTGGCATAATACAGAATAATAGAATTAAGCTTTGATGCGGAGTTGTTATTTGATGATTTTTTCTAATATTTTGTTACTTCACACAAAAGGTTCACGAGTTTCCAGTACTCCAGTTGGGTATATCTGAAACTGACTCTCTTCTCAGATTCACCGTAACTTTAGCATTTACTTTTGTAAAATAAAACGTTCCAGCCAATTCGGGTCGCTACCAAGTAAGGCTTTCTTTCTGGGATAAAAATTTCTTGGATCCCTTGGAGGCAAGGCAACGAACCTGAACGAACGTGAACCAACGGTACACGGAAATTCCTGAATTCCGGAAAGGCAAAAGCTAAATTTAGTCGGGCACGGTCTGATTCGTGTACAAGCAATGGAAAACTGGAAAATAAAAAGGATGTTGTTGCTTTTTAATAAAAAAAAAAAAAAAAAAAAAACTCACGACCGGAAGTAGCGAAAAATATTACCTGTCGTTCGGTCTCACTGCCTCCACAATCAACTGTTCAATGTACCAAACCGAGCGGTAATTTGATCGGCAAGCAATCCGAGGAAACTTTTTTTTATCGCCTAAGAAATCCTTTGCAGTATTGTAATTAAATTACTGGAAAATTGGCGCTGGAGGTGTAGTTACAGTAATATGAAAAAAAGCTACGCTGACACTGAGCTTTCAAAGCGCTTCTGAAGGCTGCCCACGCCAAAATCAGGGCCGTTCTGCGACTAGACTTTTCCGCTCTCCATATTACATTCCGCGAATCTTGACTCAGCCTCAATTTTGGGGAAGCTCGTTCAGCAACTGGATCAGAATCACTACGGGTATCATAATCATGTAGATTATGGATGCTCGTGCGGAATGGGGCATTGTATGCCTAGACGTGGGTTAGGTAGCTTTTCAAAAGGTTCATCGGTCCGGCAGATTTTCACCCTTGTTAAACCGGTTTACATCTCCTGAAGACCCAGCTACCGTAGTTGAACCAATGCCTGATTTTTTCACACGAGGTCACAAATCACGACACTCTGCACGACTCGGTTTTTGACCGATTTTTCCGTTATTTCAATATATTTACAGTTCGCAATACGGAATTATATTTTACTCTTGCGCAGCGACAACTGAACACACAGAAACAAGAGTGTATTACAAGAGTGATTAGAAATACTGTATTTCGCTACAGGCGAGACAAGTTATTAAAAATTGAGGAAAACCGATGTTAGTATAAAATTAAAATATACATAATTTTATTTAAATTTTTTTCTCACTTTTCTATTACTTGTTCTGCCAACAGCTCCTATACCAAAAGCTTGCTTACTTTCATCTGGGTCTCAAAATTTTCGTTGTGTACCAAAGAATTTATGAGAAAAATACGAAAGCAATCGTTGGGGCTATCGATTCGAAAAATTGGCTGTCACGATTCTGGGAGCAGTAAAAATCAAACCCGTGGTTGAAAAATTTTCGAACTCGTTGAAAAATGTTTTTTGTACACCATAGACCATACTTAGCAGTAAAAAATCCCGCCGATGGTGAGGGTCCTACGTAGGTCGGTGAAAGGTTTTCCAAATAGATAGATTGTCGGCAAAAGCTAAGAAAATGTCGAACCTCCGTCAAATACGGCAAATCGTATTTTACAATTCTTACTTACTGAGAAATGAAATGTCTTCAAACTGCGGTAAATGACGGGACTTGTGATTGTGCCCGTGAGTCGGGTAAGAAAAATTTGTAAAATTGATGATAAAATAAAAAAAAATATCGGCTTCAGCTGAAGTAGCGTGTCATAACTTCATTACCTCTAATCAAGTGAAAACTAGCAGTAAGTACTTGAATATTTCGGGCAATTTTCCGAACTTTTATCGGACTTCCCACGAACGTAATCCTGCAGCCTCTCATTTCCCAAAATCTAAGCAGATTCAATTACCCAAGAGAAAAAAGAATTGTAAAAGACGATTTTCCCTATTCGAAGGAGGTCCAAGACCTACTCAAACTTGAAAGCAACGATAAAGTAAGTGAAATTTATTGCAGATTCGGCAACTTTTGTCCTGCTGACGTGTTTCGAGCACTTATAACCATCGCCGAGTGGACTCGTTTTCAGGAGGTCAAGCAAGCAAAGCAAAACCATACGAAACCGTCTACGATACGGACGTTTTCTCCTCGCTTGCGAGTGAAACTTTGTCAGTGCGTATCGCGTTCGCTTACGGAAAGTTTTACCCTCATCTACACGACCCCGGTAAAAGATCAGCTACGTGTCGTAGCTTTTCCGAGAGCCGGAGCTTGTACGAAGTAACAGAGGTGTATATTACCTGTCGGTAATAAATAGCGGGTCTTAACCAAGAACGGGAAGATAGATCAAGTCACGCTTGCGGAGTCTTCGTTGCAAGAGGAAGCTAAATTACATTAGCACTAGGTGGGCGAGATTCGTTCATCGTTGGTGAAAAAAAAAATGGTGAAATTATTATCGAGAGCCCATCTTCACAATATATGTACCTGTAGTAGGTATTAATTCAACATATAATATCCAATTGTTGAAAGAATTTGAGCACATGAAACACTTTGCCGGTTTTCTACCGCCGAGCTCGGTAAGAAAAGTTCATGGCTCAAATACGAGAGATAGGCTTCATAGAGTAGAAATTCGCCTAAAAAAAAGTACTAAATTGTGAATAAGAGATACGAAAAACCTGTATACATATATTCAGGAGGATTATGCAAAAGGTCAAGGGATTACGAAGTCAAGAGAAGAAAGCAAAAAGAACAGCATAGAGGAATAGAAAGTGGGGAAAGAGGGGATGCGCAGGGTGAAAAGAGCCTGATACTTACCGACATTTCCGAGGCTGGATGGTCAATGATTTCCAGCTCCGTCTCTTGACCGTCGACCATGACGGACACCGTCTTCTGGCCGTATTCCTCGTCTGAAAATATATTTCAGAATAAAAAAGTTTTCTAGTTAGCAGCGGATGATAGCAATATATGGCGGATTTCGTGGCATTAGCGTAAAGACATCAAATTCCGAGTGGGTCAGAAAATTCTACATATCGTAAAACCCATGGGCGCTATATGATACGTGTAGAAGAAGAGTGAACGCGAATTATAAATTTGAATGTAAAAAACTTCGACGTTGTTATAGCCATGATTTTTAGTAGACTAGACTTGATATTCCTCTCTTCTTTACTCATTCTATATCAGATTTCACATTCGCGTACTTTCTTTTCATTAGGTGGAAAGAATTTCGCGACAAGCATGGGGCTTGGTGAATAATTAGAAAACCCATTTCGCTGTTGAAAATAATTTTTCTTTCCCGCTGTTATGTATTGACTTGATATTCTTTAGATATGACGCAGAGTAACATCGAGACCTCGGAATGATTTCAGAATAAATTTAACAATTTTAAGCTAACAGCAGACCAACGGAAAGCCTGATCACGCGATGAAACATGGTTAAATTAAACGATAATAAATTTATAATCATGACAAAATAAAAAGAGACAGAATTACAGAAGTCATATTTTAATCAAGTGTTATACATTTTATTAGACATAACTCGCGGTCATGAGTTTAATTACCTAACAAAAAATATCCATTTCCTATTGACTAACGTAATATTAACTTGAATCTTACGATTAGGATAATTATATTAATTTATTTATACAAACCCTATTTTGTTTTTCACGTCATTAAAAGTTTTCGCTTGAAAATGTATACCTGTGCAAAAAACTTTTTAACGCCAAGCCTTTAAAGCGAACGAGAGTGTATTGTATAATACATATAATATATATACACCTACACATTATACAAAGGCGCGCGTGAATTAAAAACTTTTGCCATTGTTTATAAATCACTCTAAAAGTTATAAGCTCGTAAACATCACGAGATTGCTAACGAATCCCTCTCGGTTCTGCAAAACGTAGATCTATCATATTAGACCATCGTCGCCGTGTGCAGGAATCGGCGTCGAGCCTTCGTAAAATGGATTCCCGATGTAATCTCGCGCCCTTTGTGATTCCCACCTTTCAGAAAATCCTGACGACCCCGGAGCGGTGGTTTGACCTATCGCTGGATTCGCCAGACCATCGTCCTCACTTCCAGTCGCCGCAGACGAAGACGTGTACCCACCGTCCACAATAACCGCGTCACAAAAGGGACGGCTCATCGTAGGTACGATGATGTATGCATGCATTCTCGCCAATAATTCGGGGTGCCTTTGCCGCAAATTGGGTGGGGGTCAAAACTTGGAAGAGTCAATATTGCGAATGGCTGATAAATCGAAATTTCAAACGTGTGGAAATAAAGTAACGAAAGATGAATTGTTCGAAATCTTGATTTTTGAAAGTGTCGCTGATTAGAATGGCTACTAACCAGTGACTCAAGATTTCAAAGAAGTCATCTTTCGTTATTTTACTTTCACAAGTTTAAAATTTCGATGTATAGGCCATTCGCAATATTGATCTTTTCAAGTTTTGACCCCCACGCCGCAAATTGTTTCAGAAGTTAACAAAAAATCACGCTTCTCTTTCTCTCTGCAGCGAATGTAATGGGCGATCGAGTTTCGAGGGTTCGTTGCATTTTTCAAACTACTAGACCACGAAGGTCAAGAAGGTGCTTTTACTCGATTTATATCTACTGCGGTAAATGAAGTTTTTCCGTCGATCGCGAGGTCGCAGACAAACTAAAAACTGTGTAATTTAAGTTCGATGCACACACATGAGTGACAGAAAAGATTCTTTTTCAAAATTGCAACCTTTATCTGACTGAATGAAATAGCTAACGAAAACCAGTTGAAAAATTAAATAAAAAAACTGTACTTATTATTTCACAGAGCTGCGATTCCTTTTCGTTGTTAAAATTACAATACAGTTTTTCCTTTTCCATCTACAATGTGCGGCAATTTGGCCGAATTTAGAGATCCGTTTAATTCATGAGGTCATTAGGTATGAGTAACGTAGTGAGCCAAATGTCCAGATACAAGTAAATTTCGCGCAAAGAAACAGAGGCAAAAAATATCACTGCAGACTGTGGTGGCATCAACGTTGCTCGAGACTTGTAATAAAAAGTTGTTACATCGCTCAAAATGAATACAATGTAAATGCGTGACGGACGACCTCCAAAGGTTCAGAGTCTGCTATACATATATGTATAGTATGTATATATAGGTATATATATACATAATATAGCAGTGCAAGTTTGCCTTTACTTTTCTGAAGGGCGGCCACTTTTAAATTTTCATCTTTCGGGGTTGCAATTTGTTGTAAATCGCATACAAATTCGTTGGATTATTTCTACAGCTATGAAAGTCGCTTTCGGGTTTCAATGTTTTTGTGCAATTAGGTATTCTCGAAATTTCGAAAATTGGCGACGATAAAAATATAAGAGAAAAGCAGAAATACATAATCGTGAATTTAAAAACCCCTCGCGGTCTGCTTTCAGCCGAGTAAACTGTTGGGGGCAAATGTCAATATAAATTTCACGGGCAATTTTCTCGTTTTAAATCCCCCCAGAATGGGGCTTTAATCCGATACGATACGTCGTTAAACTTCAACCGCAGCTGCAGCAATCATAAAGCTTTTCCGAGGTGTATAACATCCTAAATATAGAGTTCGTCTGGTATCCGTGATTTGCAAATTATTGATCAACTGTAATTCGTTCATCACTGCATCCGCGAAGTCCACGATTATAGCCTTTGAGTATATCGGGACTCTGAAATTTCAGACGGCAGTCACATTCGACTATACAGTATAAGCCTGCTTTGATATTCACAAGCGTTGGGAATATTGGAAGTCTGTTTTCTGTGTAGACAAAGTGATTTACACGCGGTCCGTTCGCGTTGGGATTGGTTATCACGTCTGTCACACAGGCGAGGCATTATCATGGAAGTACATTTTCTTTTGATGGGAGGAGTTATAGAGAACGGTTTCTGAGAGAGACAGAAGATATTGGTAGAAGTAAGCCAGAGGAAAGAACATGTTTTTTTAACGAAGTATATATACCAAATGCCGTGGAGATCTCTACGGAAATATTGATCCATACATATGCGTATTCCTCAAATGCCGTCTCATGGGAAACGGATTTGCGGAAAAATATTTTTCGCAGCAAAATGTTTCACAACACCAGAAGTGAAAAAGTAGATGGCACCTTTAAAAATATTAAAATATTTCCTTCCAAAGTTACATGATAACTGAAGCAGTATAAAAGCGTGCCGAAAACTAAAATTTTCGTGACGTAGATATATCATCGTAATTTTACTTGTATCTCACGGTTTCTGCACACTTGAAGTTCATAAGAATTTTCATACTGCAGAAAAAAGATCCCCCCCCCCCCCCCCCGTGAATCAAATTCTATAAATGAAATACAGGTGTGAGATATAACGTACAAATACGTACCTATACCGCAGATGCATATATCGAAGCAAAAAGTACGTTCGTATACGAATTTCTCCGAAAGCTCTGACACGTGTCATCCGCAGTTCTAGATATTTACGAGACATCGAAGATACGCAGATAGGCATTTCCATACCTATCAGTTCAGACGTCACGTCAGCCTTGAGATCTTTTGCAAACATTACCGTCTCTACGATCTATCGTTTGACTTTATATCCACCTCCGTAAGTTCGAGAAACCGTAGGTTGTTCTTCTTAGGATATATATATATATATATATGTGTAATAACAATAATGCAGTATGTATACCTATATACAGATTTTATTTGGAACCTTTTTAACGATATATGTCTATAAACAGGTCATCCAGAAAAAAAAAGTATAGTTAAATGTCCCTTCGATAAAACCCTGAGTGAGCGGGCGCAAAGATACGGAGGAGAAAAGCAATCGAAAAAAAGCTTGCTTTGTTCTGCTGTGTCATGCATTCGCGAGGTAATCAAAGCACGTGTACAGGGCAAGTCTATTAATTCAGTAAACCGTGTCTTTTGATTCGACCGTAAATAGTTGTGTGATCATGGCGCCGCCAATATCGATTATACATATATGTTAGTTTTATATCTCTTTACACTGCGACAACGTCCGAGTCGCAAAAAGAAGTGTCCTCCAATTAGTGGTGGAGAATTTTCGCATCCTGTAGTCATTGTACACGGTTTAACAGCTTTTGCTGTAAACGTATCGATTTACTACAAGGAGATAGATTTTAATTCAACGAGGACACGGCCAATTCTGGTTTATACAAGCTGCTTAGACTTCAACGAGTACATGGAACAGCTGTCAAAGAGATAAATTGCATTCATTTTACACTGCTACGGTTAAAGCTCGTTGCAAGGTGCTATTTTTATTTATTTTTTTTATTTTGCTACTTAAACCTTTTTCCAATGATGAGACGTTTGATTGATACTTGCGCAGTCAGTTCCGAGGGTAGGAAAACACAAAACAAAAAAAACAAGACAGAAAATCAAGGATTTAAACTTCCAATGGTTTAAGTCAATCCCATGCCTTTGCCGCAATTGTATAATTTATGTATGGCAATTGCTGCGGAATGAGCGAAGGTACATATCACGGAATGGGTAGAATTAATTGATACATTACATGCGTCTGCGTAACATTCAATAGGTATAATGTATTATACATGTATAACAATATCCATTGTGAGATCGGTGAAACTCCATTGTAACGTTCACTTTGAAGACCACATTCAGACATCCCCATCACTAAAACGCGCCAACGAAGTTAATCAAAGTCTCGACGAATGGTTGTAACGTAGGAACTACGTTTGTGATTGCATAACGATCGAAGGGTGATCATTCAAGTTTGCGAAAAATGGCGTCGTAGCTATGATGAAGTATCTACTTAAAGATGATAAAACAAAAAGAACGAATACCCACTAATTTACGTATTAAGATTCTTAACAATGGCAATTACAAGAAAGAAACCAAACGTCGGACAGTGTGATCGATCGCTATTAGATAATGGAGGAAATGAAATGTATGAAGACTGTTGAATCCCGATGGCTGCAGATCTCAACCTCGATACACAGACAATTAACCGATTCCCTGTAGGTACCGAAGGCATGTTCTGGCTCCGACAGGGTGACGGTAAAGCTTGAGAAATTGTTTGCAGTGGTTGGGAATTGATTTCCTCTGTGATTCAAACTTTGAGGGACAAAGTTTGCACGGGTCTCATGTTCGATATCCCTGACACGAAACCGCGGCAGTAAATTCATAATTCCCGGTATAATATGCGCGACATAAGGGATGCCGGAAGCCACGTGATTCAAAAGCGAAAAATTATTCAAAACAACTTACCAAGCGAAGCGTCGTACGCGCAGATGTACTCGCTGGTTGTGAACTGGGCTGTTAAAGCGGTTTTTCCAACCCCAGAAGCACCCAGCATCCCAACCTTGTAGGTAGCGACGCGTCCGTTGCTGTCGTCTTCCTCGCCTTCTGTTCCCGACAGCTGCGATGCCAGGCTGCAAAAAGCAAAAGACACGATGAACACGGCGAGATACGAAGAATCAAAAAGTTGTCAAGTTTTTTTTTTTTTCGTCAATTTCATTTCTTGTGAAATTCTGCGAGAATATTCCTGTTCAGCGTTTTGAGATAAAAAATTACCAAGGGTGTATGTCTGGTTGAAATAAAAACTATAGTGATAATATTTTGTAGTCGAATTTCTTCGACACCTTTCTCATTGTCAGAGTGAAAGATTATTGACGGTTACTTTAGATTTAGTCAACTTTCCGCAAATACGTAGAATTCACTTTGAACGGACAAAAAATCGTCTGCCTTAAAAATTCTACGTAACGGAGGAAAAACATTCTCAGGAATAGGAGATTATATGATTATAATTTAATACAACGGGACATGCGATGGCAGCAATCACGTGATATTCAAACTTGAGACGAACATGGGAAGCTTGGTCAATCAAAATGAAATTCCTGTTTTGAAAATTACCACTTAAGGCGCCGCTGAACTAGCTTGCATTTTCACGTTTTGTGACGTCATAAGCACTGATAGCGCTCTAGACGTTCAACGTTGAACTCAATGGCATGATTTGATTGGTCGGATCTAACGGAATAAGTCATTATAATCATTATTCGGAATAAACACTATCGGCAATCTACGTTAGCAATGCCTGAGATAGAGACGTACACTTTTATTCAAGCTACGATTTAAAAATTTCCTAGTAAGATGCGTGCCCCAGTTTTCGCAGGATTCGACGAATAAATGTCCACGCTTCTGACGTCACGAAATATGTATATGATATACGTCAGATCAGCGGGGCCTCAAACACTTTTAATGTATGGAAATTATACGCAAATTAAATTGGAAAAATAATGGGGGTTTTCGGGGAAAAAGATTGAGTATTTGTACAAAATTTTCAGCGTATAATACTTACAATTTCGGAGTTTGATCGTAAAAAGTTAAGATCGTCGGTTCTGCAGGCGAGACGGCATTTCCTTAATTAAACGTCACTATATTTCTCCCGCTCTGACAGTTTCAGCGAATCAATGTTATCCGAGCGAAGGCTGATGCGAGCATAATAATTACACGGAAACCTTTGGCGTCTGTATAGACAATATTAAGACGGGAACTTTTTCCGAACAATATTGTAATAAGTAAGTTGAAAGCAAAAGGCCTGATACCCTGGAGCTATCAGATGTTAATACTCTGTTATATACACTTGCAATTTAATGCAAAATCAAATGGAAATGCCCAGAAGGAGCTTGTCAAGCGAATCGAATTCAACGTAAATCTTTTGTTTGTGTAGAAGCGCGTGCAGGAATTAATCAGCGCCCAATTCGATGTAGGAGTTACGCAACGCGTGGTCGAAACGCAAGATTACTTTCGAGAGGCTGAAGGTACCTAACAGGAATTAGGAAAAAAGTTTCTTTTCAATCTTATCGCTTAGTTCAGCTGCGATTGTATTTTCGGGTTCTATTGACTTAAAGAAAAATCACAATATGCTAAGTTGTAGCTAAATTAAGTTTTACCAAATGACGTAAGCACAGGGAATAATGAAACAGATCAGATATTCATATATAACAATTATACAACCATTTTGTCCCTCGGATTTTCAAATGCAAGTGTTTCGTAATAAGATTTGATTGTCGGCTCGGAGGGTGAATATTAATGTCACGTTACGCATGAGCCATTGCTCGCGATACTTACTCAAAGGTAGGAAAGCAGAAAAACAGTGTTCGACAATCAGTGACGCTCAAAAGTACAAGTACGCAAAGAAGCACAGAAATTAAATTGTAAGTTGAAGCACGTTGTAATTATTTGTCAGCAAATCACTTCGCACGAGTGAGAAATTTATATTTTTTGACGTTCGTCAATTGAGAAAATTGTTCGATCGCCAAATATAAATTTGGAGTTTGCAATGTCGGAAAATATCAATCAGCTAGAGTTATTCGGCATTAGTGACGGCTTGATAAATGGGCTCTCGTGTGGCTGACGTATTTGGATAACTCGGGAAAAAATTGGATAATTTTTCTTCTTCAAAGCATACATTGTACGCACGTGGATTATTTCCTAATTCATGTATCAAAGAAGTTAAGAATTATGAATGCTGATCACTGATCGAAATTCCACGTACCGAATGTCAATCGGTTCCGCATTTACCGAGAATTCTTTCAGGCTAAAGAAACGGCTAAAACGCTTTCAAGTTGATTAGAATATCTTGTGTAAGCCGAGCTACCGTTCTGCTTTAAACATCTCGGCTGACAGTCACTGCAAGCAATGTGGTTATCTGTCCGCGTTAAATTTAGAATGAAAAGGGAACGTGAATTATTATTCGACGCCCCTCTTCTCGGCTAATTTCCACCGAATTAGGGCCTCGCCTTTTTGGTGGGTAAAACGGCTAAAAATATTCTCAATTAACCCGGGCTCGGTTCACATCGGGCCTACGATTTCACCCAACAAGCCCCGAATCTGACCCACGAAATTTATACCGGCTACCGATAAAGTTCGATAAAACTATCAGTTTCCAGCGAGACTCAGGTGGGAATTGCGGCATCTTTTCACCCTGATAACATAGGATGTAAGACTAATCCCCCAAAGGGAGCACGCGTTGAATCGCTTTGATCATCCTTGATTCCACCATTTTTGGCAGGATTTTGGCGAAAAAGAATATCGGCATTCCTGTGTAGCCACACGAAAGCGAAGGACGCTAAAGTAGGGATTAGCGGGAATGCCGGGGATATAAAGTGAAATTAACATGAAAGCCAGAGTAGCCGACGCGACGAATGTGGGAGTAACTAGTAACGCTTCGATTCTGTTTAATATACTCTTTGATTAATAATGGCTGAAATATTTTTTAAATCAACTTGATAATTTTGAGTCAAATATTCAGCGGCACGATTTCACGGGCAAATTAAATTGAACCGTCATTCTATGATCTTGCATTTGATTTCGAGCTCTACCACCCTCCCTATTTGCATGATAAATGACCAGCCCGAAAAATCTATGAAGTCGATAAATTATTCACGAGCTTTGAGTGCAGGCTATATCAGTTCCCTTATGCCTGTCGCTGCGAATTATTGTTGTGGTTCTCTCCGTTCTTCCTTTCAATCACGTATCGACTGTAATCCCTTGGCCTGTAATGTAATCAGTTCTTCCGGCAGCATTGCCGTAAATGTTGATATATGAACCGGTCTGGTATTATAGAAACGGATTTTTTATCAGCAATACTAATTTGTTGTTGTTTAATATCCATGCAAACCATAACGCTGCTCTAAGATAATATGCGGTATTCGTCATCGACGTTGATTACGAACGTCATGAATAATTTCATGAGTTTTTTTTTATGTTGTCGTTCTAACCACGTAATATACTTCTTGTTAAAAATTGTAATTACCTTTTTTGGGTAATCTACTTTGAGTGAAAATGTATCTTGGCTAAAACGAGTGAGACACGCACATTATAGCTGAAGGTCGTTGGTAATTTTGAATAGAAAGTTAAACCGCGAGATGTTGCCTTTAAGGATATTTATTTAGCCGCAATGTCCCTAAGCACTCACTTCGTTTTCATCTCTATACCGTATAAAATGAGTTTACGAGAGAACGCGCGGCTCCCTTTGTCTTCTTATCCGTCTCCGGAGAATGAATTTATACTACTGAGAAAATGTTGAAAATATTTCCAAGCTTTGCCGCCGCCTATAAGGACAATTTTACCCAGTTTCATCGTCAATTTTATGTCTATCCTATTTATTGTTCAACAATTAAATTTGTACTTGAGAAATAAACGAGAGTAAACTATTTACGCGAGTTACAATTAGTTGAATGACATCTGACGATTGGTAACAATGTACCTGTATACATTCTTTTGAGTCTTGTATTTGCAATAATTTTTTTTTCTCGGCACCTGCGTATCACACTTTGAATCGCAATTTCGTCTCGTTTGAAATATGCATATGACTTTATCGAAGAGTATTGGAACAAGGCGCAATATACGTACGTAGAATATTATACACATGTTTCTTATTATCATTCACCACCATTCAGCGTGTGCAAATAAAGTCTACATAATATATGTATAACGTAAACGCGTTCGTTCTAAGGGAATTTAAAAATCTTCGACTAGCTTGGCGAATCATAAAAGTGTGAGGTAAAACGATTTTCCAGCGCCGACTTTCATCCTGCAAATAATGTCTTACCTCAGGTGTCTGGCGTCGCGAGAACTGCTGCAACTTGTCCCCGAAGATGTTACGCTGTTGATACTTTTACTCCGTCGACTTCTCAGCGAATCGCCCAAGTTGAAAACGCCGTTCGCAGTTATAGAGAATGAGCGAAGTCTGTAGTATTCGACCCCGTCCTCACCCTCGGCTTCTTCGGTGCCGTTTATCCCGCTACGTTTCATCTCTGCGAGCATTGGCTGAAAGAAAAGGAAATTGTGATGAGAAATACTTGAGAGAGAGGGAGGGAGAGAGAATCATAGGTATAGCCGTATGGTCTGCGGGTCAAAGGTATCTTTGAGGAGCACAAAAGTTTTCAATTATTCATAGAGATATTGTGATTGCTGGGAGTGACGTGAGGGGACTCGGACATAATGTGTCCCAGATTTCTGCGGGCGTAAGGTTTCAAACTCAATTCCAAGCTGAACCGATACAGGTATGTATGTGTATAAAAAAATGTATGTATAGGTGCAGAGGGGATTGAATATCATTAAATCCAGACGATTTAAATTATCGGTAATAAGTCTGCCACATCTTATATCTCACGCTTCGCGTTTTAATCCGCATTTTACGCCCGATATTCAATGAATCGATTTATCGTCTGCCAAAGACCGATTCCAACCGGGACCCACTTTTATACGAGCAGCAATAAAAATCTCAAGACGTCAACCCGGCGTCTTCGCAGCAATTTGAATTTTGCGGTGAAGTATGTGTGGCGACAAATTCGACTCCCAGCCATGAATGATAACGTGATTGAACGACTGATACCCAAGCGATTTTATTTTCTTTTTTTTTTCTATTCAATTCATTTTCCAGGCCAGTTATGCAGAATAAAATAAATTCTCGAAGGTGACTCAATAGGATTCGGAAAATGAAACAATCGAGTAGGTTCTCTATAACTAGCACAAGATTTATAAATTATCAGCTCCTTAAAAAAAATGTCGAAATACATTCACAAATTTTTATAAAATATTTTTCCCCTCAGAGCAGACTATAAATTCTATACACTTCTTGCACTTCACCTTCTCCCTTGTATTGTGTAGTGTAACCTTGCGACGCAGCCAACGGAATGAAAAGGATCGACCTAGGTTCGACGCAGGCGAACCGTGATTTTTCTTGGTTGCGTAACCGCACCGACACCCGAGGCTTTAAAGCCATATATTATAACAACGACTCAGCATTAGCGTAACCTGATATTTATCTGGTAACGGTACATAATGATTGCCGGGTCACAAAAAGGGATATGATACCTACGACGAAACGAGCACGAATCAGTGTCATCGCAGAACGCCAAGAGTTGATAAGATAGTTAGTGAGGCTTGACGCGACGAAATAGCTCCAACTACGAAAATTGAGTTAGTCAGACATGCGGTCCGAAAAAATCAGAAAAAATCACTTCTGCAGATGTCTGATTAAGCATAGATAAGAGATAGGTATCACTTATACTCTCTGCTACAATAGATCCATCGTTTAAAAAAAGTTTGTATCCATTATCGATAATGATAAACAGCTGTAAGCGAGTATCGGGATTCGCGTGAAAATGAAAAAAATACTGTGCACGTAGGTGAGCATAACAGCGCGACAGATGGTTACTTAAGCTCTGAAAATGGCAGACACTTTAGGGTTGCATGTCCATCAGTCGAATTATAAATAATGGATAAGAAAAAATAACGTCGAGTTTACAAAAATATCAATTACGTGGATATTGATACTTCATGGTACCTTTTCAGCAGGTACCGAAGTGTGTAATTTAAGGGTCGAGCTTTGCATTCTGGTGTACAGATACATTGTACTATATGGTTCGTCCCACGCTAAAACGATGTGCTTCTCAATACTAAATAAATAGGAATAATAAAAAGTTGGATGAAAACACTATTTTATAATTATTATAAATCCGAGGCTCTGGGCGTGGAAAATTTTCTGCCACCTGCAGATCGTGGCGCTTCCTGATATGTCAATGGCGCTCAGAGTTTCGACAGGTTTCCGATTAGTATTTTACATATGTATATATTCGAGACATGGAACACAAAATCATGGTTTTAACATAAGTTTCTCGGGCCTGCAGGGAACCGCCCTCGAACTTCGTCCGCGCGAGGTAAGGTGAAAGAGGCTTGCGCCACGTACCTATGGATTAGGGTCAACAGCACCCATCCAACCTCATCCATTCCACCACATTTTGCCTGCCTCTCAGCGTTCCAATTTGCTGAGGGCGCGAGGCCTAAACTGATTCGTCGACTACTTTTGCCGATTACGTTCGCGGGTCGAAGGCACGCCACAACCGCCTTCGTTCTCTCCCCGACCACAATGGAATCATCCTCCTTTTACGATTATTTTATTTCACTTTTTGTACCTTTCACTTGCTTCCTTTCTTCCTGATTTTCAGTCATAAGCTCGTTTTTCCACAATGACGCAAATCCAGTAAGGTTTTTCTTTTACTGTCCCCAAGCCGCTGTCTAAAGACTGGCAATTTCGAAAACATGCTGAAATATTTTCATCAAACTTTTGCCCCCTCGTGTATATTTTCTCTCGTTCTGCATAACGATCGTCGGCTGGTGGTTGAAGAGTGGCCCATAAAAACGTCAAAGTAATGCAAATTCCGTCCGGAGTTCAGTTGTTCCCGTCATTTAAATTCCAGACGAATATATGGCGAATGACACTGACCGAGCGGTCGCGCTTTACATGGAGGACAAACGTCGCCGTCCAAAATTGAACGAAACGAAAAACAGTGAGGGAAAAAAAGAAACAACCCGTGACTTACTTCACGATGATCGAAGAAATTTAAAATTGAAAAATCAGTATAAGCAAAAAACTGAAATAGTCGGAAAATAAACATGCGATAACTATGTCGCAGGTTAAAAAGTTTCTACTGCGTACGTAACCTTCGGCGAAAAAAAAGTTGAAAACAGCATGTCAAATGAGAATTACCATTTCACATTGATGTGAAATTTTCTGGTTAATTGAAGAAAACGAGAAATAAGAGAATAGGATTGAATATCGCAAGTCTCACCACCTTTTGAATACGGCAAGAATGGGTGACGTTCCCGCGTACAGCGAACTCGGAAAAGAGGCCAGAAGTATTCTCAGGTCGGGCTACCACTACGGCAAAGGCCTGATCAAGCTCGCCCTCAAAACGAAAACGGAAAAGGCCTTCGAAGTGGGCAGCGACTTCACAATGAATTTTGACGCGACTAAGGTAATTGACCGCTTGAGAAATTGGTTGAAACGTGTAAGTTTTGCTGTGCAAGTTTATCCTGCAGAACAAGCCAGAGCGTAATAAGAAATTTTTTGACATCGATATTTGTGTTCTTATTATTATAAGAATTAGTTTCTAATAAGTAATAAATTTTTCTAATTTCTTCAAAGACCTGCAAAACTGCAAAGTTCAACGTGGATGATAATGGCTTCTTCATAACTACGTAGAGAATACCTATACGTGCTTTACATGTTTTAACTCTCTTGATCCTAGCCTCTTTGCTGCGTTCTTATTCTGCACCTTGTGATAAAAATGTTTTCCAAAGCCTGTCAAGTGTATGTGCTGCTATGCTTAACGTTTTCCGCCGCGAAAAATCCTCCTAGAGGATTACGAGGATCTGTATATGTACCGATATAGCTGACCCGCGATAGTCAGCGATAAAATTTCGCGACATAAATCGGCTTGCCGTCTGTGTCCATTTGCGTCTCATATTATCCTGGATTATGTATTTTTATTTTATTACTTTTGTACAATATTGTCATACGAAGAACCACTAGTTTGATAAAAAAAAGAATGGATCTTGTCTTCGACAGTTATGCGCATGCAAAAAAATTATACAAATTTATATTTATTAAATCACGCGTTATTTTTTCAAATCCGCGAGTTCATCATTAACAAGATCATGATTAAACAAACCTGGCAGGTTGCAGAGGAAGAACGCGGCCGTGTCAATCGATCGCGTTTAAGCTAGACTTCGTTATCGTCGAGCTGAGGTTAAAGCTCCGGGTAGAGTCTCGGCGGTGTTTCATGGGAGATGTGAAAGTGAAAGCGCAGCTTCCCGACTCGGAAATAGAAACCGCTCAATCATTAATCCTCGATGATGCAAAGCTGCAATTGTACTGACAATGAGCAACATAAGCCTACAGCACTAGTCGGGGTCTTTTCATTCCGAATTTCGAGGCTGCATCTGCAGAAATTCTCGGACGAAGCGTAACGCTTCCTTTTCATTGTGTCTGCAGTCCTCAGGCAGCATGGAATCCCGGTTCAAGACGAAGGATTACGGATCGTTCACACAGAGGTGGGCGACCGACGGTAGTCTGACAACGCAATACGACATCGCCGACAAGCCGTCACCTGGATTCGATTCGAATGCCGCATTTCTTTATAAGCCTGCGGATTCCGAGAAGAGCATGAAACTCGGTTTCAGATACAGAAATGACACTTTCAACACCGGCGCAACGCTCAGTGAGTATTCTTTTCGCGAATTGAGAGCTTGTCAGGCGAGAAGAACGAGCCATAAGACAATGCAGATTTTCGTCGCAGTACTTAATTAAAACCTTTACGAAAATTTTCGTGTATTCTTAATTCACGGGGAAGGAATTAGCATAAAGGCAAAGCTCGCTCGGTATATACAGAAACGAATTTTTATCCAGTTGGGAAGATACTGTCTAAGGATCGCTGTAAGCGAACATAGATGTCAAAATAATTTCGAACAATTTTGTGCAACGAACCAATCCAAAAAAAGAATAACGAATGATTTCCAAAGTGTATGAAAGTTTGCCTTTCCTAAATTTTAATTCTTTAATTCCAGGCAACGCGTTTAACTCCAACGTTCAAGTCGTGGGCTCATTGGTCACGAAAATCAAAGGAATTTTAATCGGTGCCGAAGGCGCGTACGACACGGCATCTGGTGAAATGACAAAGGCAAATTTGGGCCTCGCCTTCAACGTCGAGGACGTTGGGATTCACCTGTCGTGCAACGACGTGCCTTACGAGTACGGCGGCTCAATTTCGTACAAAGGTGTGCTTTTAGAATTTTCACAGTGAACACGATTAATTCGCGAGTCAGACGAAATTCGTAGCAGAGCTCTGCTGTGAAAATAACTTATCGTTTCGATCGCTTACAATCAGTAAACTCTCAGTGGGACGCGGCGTTGAACGGAATATACGCAATGAACGGTGAGAACCAACTGTGGACCATCGGAGCCGGTGCCCGATACAAATTCGACGCTGACTCCGCGATACGATTCAAGTTCAACAAAGATCTCCAGCTGGGAACAAGTCTTCAGCAAAAAATACGCGACGGTATTAAAGTGACTCTTTCGATGAATATCGACTGCTCGAATGTCACCAAAGGCGAGCACAAAGTAGGACTGGCCTTGGAGTTGGAGGCCTGAATTATGTATGTGTGTACAATGTAATAAAGTATAAAGTGATGATGATGGAAGATCGAAGAAATAACTAAGAATAACGCGTCTTCGTTTCCGCGTTACAAAGGAAGCTGCAAAGTACCAAGCGTTGCTCATTTTCTCGCTTGATAAAGCACTCGGCCGAGGAAATGATCTAATTGTCCGAAAACTTTCGGGAAACTTTTGCATACTCCGATGACAAAGGTGGATCGTTTGCGCACTTTCTTGGAAATTATCGTATGAAACCATGTCTCATCGACTTCGATAGTTAAAAACCATTTTAGTTGATGGCGAATTAGGTTAGCATCACACAACAGGCTATCAGTAGCAGAGGAAGCAAACTCTCAACAACAGCTACTTTCTCAAGCATTTGTTAGATGAATTTGAATAAAGGGATATAGTTCAGAATTCCAAACTGTTTGTAAGAATTTTAAAGTTCATTTAGCCCCCCCCCCCCTCCCTGTCCTCCCTCCACAAACTGTAATATTTAATTACATAAGATTGGATCGAAAGAACTGCTACATGTTCGCAAATTGAATAGAAAGACAATTGCTCACATGTTTCGTTTAGCCCGGAATTCGGATTATCAGGAAGAAGGCGCGAGAATCGTTACACCCACTACGAAAGCCTTGATAAATTGCGGTCTAGACCTCTTTTATATTAATTGAAAAGCAATCAACGCGGTCCGAGCCAGAAAGTATAGGACCGCCTAATTTTCCCCAGCCATTTTCCCGCGAAGTCGTGCTAAATTTATCTCCCGTGGGCATCTATCAAGTTGGTGAAAATCGTTTGAAAAACTTTTATCGCCGATTTCTACTCACTCTGTGACGTGGTACTGCTGGCATGCTGCTCGTCCTGCAACGGTATTGTCGCTGCGATGGTCCACGACACGCAGACGCAGGACCAGCAGGACTTGTTGGACTTGGTCCTCCGGGACTTGCTCCAGGACTCAGATGAGACGTCGACGAAAGTCCGCCGGGACTAATCGCCGCAGTTCTGGTTGGGCTTCTAGGCGACGGAGATAAGTGTCCCCACGGACCAGCTTCTGCCTGGAGAAACCTGAAAATAAGAGTATTCGTCATTCCGTTGGAACTGCTTTATTTGGAACCTCGTGCAGCTCCATTAAGGAGTGATTTATAGGCAATCAATTCTCTTCCACACATTAGGATGACTACCTCTTTTCAGCGGTTCCATCAATTATTGGATATACTCTTACAGTTTTCAAGCTTCAATACAACGCTGAACGTCCGCAGAGTCGACTTTCATAGCCAATGTTTGGCTAGAGATACGGCACTTGCGAATACTCTGCGACATTTCTGTGTTTGCACTCTTTGGGGTTACCGATTTCCGACGTGGTCAATTATTTAAGTGTTGGAAGGCACTTGTGGACCACGGACATCGGTTCGTTCGAGAAATTATCATCGAATCCGCTCGAATTCGTGTCATAAAACTGCGATACGAACGTTTGCTTTGAAATGAACATCGCTTTACCGAATCGTATCACGTACATACATATAATCAATAGTCGACAACATTGGTTGAAACCATGACTTTCCTGGCTACTCAAATCCACTCGGTAATCAATATTCGTGACATGAGCGGAATATCAATGCATAGAGACACGTACAACACAGGATTTCGTATATCTAGCCATCGAGGCATAGTCGGATTATGGAAATAAGTTGGCTGATGATCAGTCCGTGGATGCGAATAAGTTTAGAAAACGAGTTAGCTCACTCTAGTCCAAAGGGATGGTAGTTAGTGAATACGATGAAAGGTCATCAAGACTTTCAGTGTCCGAGACAGCGAGCTTTGAAAAAATTTTCACAGTCACGACACAAGCAAAGAACAACAGAGAAAATGAACTTTCATGTTCTGTAATTTTTTCATCCTGTCTTTTAACTACTCGGTAAGTATTAGATCACATAGACAGTTCATTTCAACAATAATTAATTTTCGTAGTCTGACTTTGCTACACTAAAGCAGTTATTTGAGTACTTTATCGTTACGCTGTGCAACATTTGGGATGACCTTCATAAACTTCTGTACGTCTTAATTTGACTTTGACGAATTCTTTCAATTGCACAATTCGTAACTAAAATCCAACATTGTCCAAGTTTTGGAGCGCGGTTTAATACTCTGCATACCACTGAAAATTATTGTTTACCCGGATCAAATCTCTTCTGTACAACTTATGGGCATAACCCATAGGGTGTACGTAATGAATGTTGCCACAACACCACGAAACAATTACCCTAAACTGATACCGAGGTGAGCAAAACCGGTACACATACTCCGCCCCGTATAATCCAACTCCTTTAACTGCGTTTGAATGTAACCCATAATCCCGAACAATAGTAAAATCCCACTGGGATTTTCCGAATCGAGAAAGAGTATCGCGTACAACCACGAAACAGTATTTGTCGGTACTTGACCCGGCGTATCACTCAATATGAAATTTCTCGCTAATTAAAGAGAAGAACAAGGGGATGCTTACCTGTGCAGGTCTGGCGTAGGTCTGGCGACGGCGATGCTGGAACTTCGCCTCCTGGAGGGATTCGGTGACTTGGGCCCGTCTACGGAGGAGCTCTGACCCTGGCCCGCGGTAAAAGAGGCGTGATGAGCTCGTACCTCGATCTCGCTGCTACGCCGTTGGAAAGCTCGTTTGCTCCAGCGGCGTGTGCGGAAATCGGGGTTAATCGGCTCTGTTTTCCTAGAATCACAGACAAGAAAGGAGGTTAGCAAAGCAGTGCAAAGTGCAGGTACGACCGAGGGAAATGTGGTGGGCGGAAGCGGGTTATTAACTCGGAATATTATAGTAGACAGACATGCCTGCCTTCCGGTAAACAGGCGAGTTCTGTGAAGAGGGGGGGGGGGGAGGGGGGAGGGTGACGTTGGCCAGAACTTAAAACACGCCGTTGTACGGTACTGCAAAAAGCCACAAAAGTTTTCAGTCCTTTTACCGAGGCCATTGTCACGAGCGTCGCGCCGGAAGTTCAAACCTTGTATCTCGTCTCAAGAGCTACTGTGCACAGCCTTGCATGAGACACTGCAGAAAAGTCGAGCTCAAACTAACGCTGGAAATGCTTTTGCGTGTCATCGTTGCATTCGCGTCATACTTTCGTTGGCGTATCCTGCATGCTCAGTCGGCAAATATTCATCGAGTTCAGGATCAACTGCGACCCGCCTTGCACGTAACCGCTATCAGTATAAACGCATCATCTGGCCTCACAGTACTTACAATAAGCTACTAAATATATTACGACTCGATCGATTCCCATTGCGTCTCGGGGGAAATACATTTTCGACGAACGGACAACGTGAATCGGTAGAAAATTTGTCCGATCTAAATTTGTTTGTAGGTACGAGGAGTTAAGAGGGGTCCATATTTTGCTTGGTAAATTTAAGGCTCCCCGAGCTTTTGTTGGCAGTGAAATTACGCGACTAACCCAGCTGTGCTGTCGCATTGAAAATTAGAAATATCGCTCGATAAGCAACGGGTACTTGATACGGTCGTACAAACGAGAAGACATGGTTCATTACACTTAAATGTATCTTGTCAAGGTTCAACAGTTTCTACGGTAAAATTTTTATTTGTGTATTATTCAGTGGTGCAGATGTTTGGATAGGAAGACTAATTCTCATTTGCATCAGCTATAGTAATTATATGATCACGAATCAATTTGGTAACTATTAATTTTGAATAATCACATCGCAGCTTTTGAGCCTGAGGAAAATGACACAGTCTGGTCAAACACTACTTCCACATGTTTCGGCGTCTGGTTCATGAAAGCAAATCTATAAGAGTACAAAAGCAAGCGAAGAAAAAATATTGAGAAATTTTCCATCCAGTGACTTTATATTCATTCAGCATTCGCAATCAACCTGACGAATCAAACGAGTTCAAAGAGTGTGCTTTAGCTAAGGATTTGAATAACAATGCGTAATCTCGGTGTTTGTCATCGTAAAGCAATGATAAAGAAATTCTGGGAAACTTGGTGCGAGGCAGAGGTTCCGACGCGTGGGCTTGTATCCTTTACTCGATTTCACATATTCTGTATTTTTACAATTTGCTTCCCACAGCGAAAAATGTTCGCAACTTATTCTCCGTCCCTTTAATATTCGGCAGCATTGCCCCAGGTGCTCATAAATTGATTTTCTCAGTGTTGTTTGTCGAGGTGTGGGAGTTTCGTACGAATGCCCGGCGGTAACTGGTCCCTCAAAGGTAAGCAGCCTTGTTCCCAGCTATTTAACAAGATACGTATATATTTATACATGCATATCTTAGCGACATTTCTCTCTGTTTATGCCGCAACAATAGTTTTTCTCGCGATAAATTCTACCTCAAAGCTACGATTCACGGACTATTTTCTTGGAGCTCCGGAGACGTTCATTGGGAACTCGCTTTTGTGAAGAGAAACACACAGCGATTGAAGCAAAGTAAGCAAAAAAAGAAAAGACAGAAATACATCGAGGTCTAAATGCTAGAAATACAATCGAGCCATACTCGCAGGTTCTGATAAGGTTACACCAGCTATAATTTTAGCTTTACACATGTTTAACTCGTTTTTCTTTCGAAGAAATAATGTTTATCTATTACGATGGATGAAAACAATCTTCTGTTCAACGTCGATTCGCAATGCCTTCGAAAATGCAGTTGTTTCTTGAAATTAAATAAAAAATACATTCTCCAAAACCGCAGTCCATAGCATCAGTCTTTTAAACGCCTGTTATTGTCAGAAATAATGAAGATAAACTCGGACAAGCGACAGCAATTGGCATCTTTGAATTCAGATTATATTGAACGTTGAATATTGAAATTTAGATTTTGAAAAGTATTGCGACTGAATTCAGAAAAAATATGTCTAAAACTCGTAAAAAGAAATAAAAAAACTCAGCAGTCCGATTATCGCGAGCGTGATAAATTTCTACTTCCCTTTGCAAATCCATCCCCATCTTGCGATACGGTTTATCGTTTTGAGAATTCAATGGAATACGCGTCTCCAGTGCGTGATGTAAACGCGCAGTTGTTGACGATAAGAATATACATAGCTCAGGCGATAGCTGGTGCGAGATAACTTGGGTTTGCATAAAATTGTTGCGTTTTTTCTTTGACCTTACCTTTAATCAGGCACCAGTCAACAAGCCCATGATTTTCTACCTGAGCGATTAGTTTTAAAACAGGGTCACCATATAGTATCGTCAACCTGCATGCGCGGTAATGAGATCGGTTGTCACGGATAAAAATCTGTATAAAGTAGATTACAAAAGTTTCTACAGCTAGAATAATTGACCCAAAATGATACTGCAGTACAACAACAGTATATAGAATATTCATTTGCAGCCTTATTTGCTGAATATAATTTTTTTTTTCTCTTCGTCGTTACTTTTTTCACCGGCAAAGTAGGGATATACGTATACTTATACAGATACATACCATACATACCGTATTATACATAACACTTTACTCAGGAGGAAAGAAAAACACAAGAGCATTAGCTAATAACTATCCTTCGATAAAGAATAAGGAAAACAGGCATACGGTGGCCGTGCATATGAAAAGACGAGCAGAATATTATCACGCGAAGGCAAACACGTCGAAGGAGGTCTTAAGGGTGAAAGTAAGATTCCGCGATAACGAGACGATGAGAAACTCGATCGCAACGCACTTTGTAAGCATAGGCAAAAGCAAAGACGCACCTGGGGATGAGTTTGTCTTCGAGCAAGCTCGGCATGTCGTCCGCGTCCTCCGTCAGAGCGGTGAAAAAGTCTTGAAATTTGTCTGGAAAGCTGCTCGGCGGGCAGGCAGTTATTGGAGAAATAACGCCACCGGGTGATCTGCGGGTCTCCGGGACGCCGGCCTGATGGTACATGGGTAACGCCGAGGTTGCCATAAGCAGCGACGAGGTCCTCTAGTTCCGAGGCCAATGGTCTGCCCATGAATATTTCCCCCCAATTTCCCGAACTTCCGGCGTCAATGCCGAGGCCAAATGGTCTCCTGGCTTTTTTACAGACTCACATCAAAGCGTCGCAGCATTTCAATAACCGCCCCAAAAACTCGGTAAGAAATCAGCGGATAATGATTATCTTTTTTATAATAAAAATAGTTATTATTTTAATCATAAAAACATCAGCAAGCCGGGGTGAAATTTTTGCCAATTCTTGTTCGAATGCGGCTTATAATTTTGACCACTGGCAGTGGGAGCGAGACGGGTTGTCACCACTTACCGACCCCGTCTTGTTGTTTACGTAAGCGGATCGGGTTCAGTCACTGCATCGCAAACACAAATTTCGTATAACCTGTGGATACGCGGTATCGTTGCACCCTTCCTATTTGAACGCGGATAAGCAATTTCCACCTGCCACGAATGCTCAAGCAAGACTGACTGACAAGGATACCGAGCAGCGACGACAGCGTCCCGCGAGATTTCGGAGTGCGCGCGAAATTGGTTCTGCGATTGCGCGCCTCCTCACACCCCCTTGTGATTTTCTACCATCGCACCGGGGAATGCCCTCTACAGCCACATCTATTCAACCTAAGTCCTGCACCATCCTTGTCACGCGCGGATGAATCAAAACACCGGTCAGAATCAGCAAATTCATCCGAATGCCTCGTATTCTAATCATAAGTCGTGATAATTATGATATTTAGTGATGCAGAACGTCTATTCGAATGGTGTGGTATTATTCATATTATTATTGGTCGATTTGATTCATGCTTCAGTGACCGTTTATGATCTACATATTCGGATTGTGAACAATATCACTATAACCATTTTTTACCGCGTCGATTTCGTTCAAATATCATAGCAAGTATTAATTATATATAAGCTCTTACTAATTTTAGTAACTCGAAAAATTGTTTACACCATTGTCTATGTTTCCTGGTAGAATAGTTGCCGAGAATGGGTGACACGTAGCCATGACGAGATAACAAATTCTTGCACCGTACAAAAAAATTGTTAAATTCCAGAGAATATTTATTCCATTATTTTTTTTAGCAGATATTCAAACATTTCAAATGTTTATTTGCTTGTGATGATAAAAGTTTATTAATAAAATAATTTTCTTGAAACAATAAATTATCTGCGATAAGGATTATTAGAACCAATACTATCTGGATGCAATTATTTTTTTTCAGTGTATTGTGAAAATGTGTCTGACTTTGATAAATTATTTAATTTTCATCCCTATCAAGTTCCTTCGGTAATCAAAACTCCGCAGGATTCAATCGTCGAAGTTTTTTCGCGATCAATGTGTTCCCGACCCTCCGTCTTTGAATCCCCGTTTCAATTGTCGTTGAACTCGCCGCGGACGTTGAAGAAAGAGCACAAAGAGTCAATGTAGTGTTTCGCTGCAAACACCCCGCGGCACGACTGGGCATTGACCCTGGTTCAGCGGGAGGGCGAGAGGTAAACACCCCCATTGCACCAATCGGAAAAAAAAGAAGTCGTTGGATTCGACGCGTTTGCCAAAAACCTACACAGAATTTATAATGAAACGTGTGAAATGTTCACCTTTTGGTCTTAGAAAAAGAAAGCTTTTAAGCTGCCATTTTCCATCACGTCGTATTAGAAAAAGAGACGGAGGGTTGACAGATCTGGCTACTTTTTCACACGACGGTACAGGGCTTTCCAAATTAATTAGGACCGATCGATCATCGCTCCCTTACCCTCGCCACTATTCACGTAGTAGGTCTAGCGGCGTTTTCATTGAGCAGAGTCTATGGCTGTTTCCGAAAGCCTTCATCCCCGTTATGACCGCTCTTGTCGGTTCGCCACCCCCTTCTCTATTCCCTATGGTGTTTCCTCCTCGTTTCTACGTAGGAAGCCTTTGCTCCTCCAAGTTCACGTGTGTGAATGCTATCGAACACGCGGCAGCCACGTGTACAAGGTTCTTCGATTTTTCCACTGGTGGGCAATTCTCATGTGTTTTCAATACGACCTCAATTCTCAGGTGTCTCTAATACGACCTCGTTAGATCATCTTGCACGAGCTCACACGGGTAGATTTCTAACTTTGAGAATTTCGCTTGAGTGGAAGATTCAGACGCACGACCTTCGTCAAGTAATTGACATGTAGGCGTAGCGCTGGCGTGTAGAAGCATGCTCGAAAGTCTGCATCGCGTTATACTGAGGGTATAAACGTCAGGTAGTTAGTAAATTGATAAGCAAACAGAGTGGAGCTAAGGTGTGACAATTGCTACCAGTTTAATTGGCTTCGTCAACCCCTAAACTTGGGCGGCACCCTCTTCACGTGGGCGACATTCAATCAACCTTGATTCATCAATTACTTATCGTTTTATTCCACCTATATAATTTTTTTTCGACATGCACACTTTACGCGTCAAATAAACACTATTAGACAACCGGTAATTGCACGAAAAATTGTAACAATTTGATGAGCCCTCGGATCTTTGGCAGATTTCTGAAAGACCGCGTGAAATTGCAATAGCGTCATTAATTTTTAATCGCAAAGAACTGATTCCAAATTCTTTGGAAACTTTTCATCCGCAGTGTTGCAACCGTGCAAATATAGTTGTAAATTTTCATCCGCACTTCTATTGTCATGTTTCTAGCCTTAGAATAATTCCAGACACGGTTTACGTTGCAAAAACCACAGAGATTTATTTTTACTAAAATCGCACTCCAAAAGTTCATTTTGTAGAACTACACAGTGCACTTTGCACGCTATTCACATAAAATTAACGTACCGTGTGAATCAGCTCAAACGGAGTGGGGTTTGATGGTTATAGCGGAATATTAAACGGGCAGACGCAGCAGCTAAAGCGTTTTAAACTTTATTCAAAGCGTGTAATCGTGTACAACGAAGACATATTTACTGTAACGAAATATTACGTGAAAACAACGCCGACGAAATCTTGGCGAAACGCGTTGAAGTACTCGCGGTGGAGATGGAATAGCGGTGAAAATATTGAAATTGGCTCTTTAAACTGTATAGTGATGTGTGTAGATAAATGTTTGACGATTCATTGTACACGTTCCTACTCCAAGAACTTGAATAAAAACTGAGCTTCTCACGGAGCAAGAAATGTCGTCATATATTCCAGGCACGCAGGTTCGCTGCACACTTGTTTCACCTTTTTTTCGGGGTATGGTTTGGCGAATACAATATGCTTTCGAAATTCTTGTTCAAATAACCCCTGCAGAGAACAAACTACCCTCGAATTTCGGTCTAAAATCCTCTTCCAAAAATAGAAGAGCTTCGTTAACTTACCGAAACAAGTGGGAGAATTTCCAGCCGAAATTAGCTATACCTACAATAATTTACCACGCAATTTTGAAAGGTAAAAGCTCTCACGTGGTATGTATACCGGCATCACCGCTGTAATGCGTGTAAAACGAATCCATACACCGAAATCGCGCGGATAAATTATTGTGAAACTAATTATAACTTTTGTAGGTGGAGAGTCAGATTTGTCCGTAATTACATCCTTCAATTAAATACGAGAGAAGCGCAAGCACAGTCGTTAATTCTGCAGCTAATACGGCGCTTTTCATTTTCCGCCATCAGTTCAGAGGAATATCGCCTCTATGGTAGTCCGCAAGGTATACAAGCAGCTTGACAGTACAAAAACACCGAAAGGCAAAAAAATGTTGTCACCCAAAACTTGTTTTTTATGCATGCAATTCGACGTGGATACGGCAACATGCTCTTGGCAGTCTCAACAGAACTAATATGGCAAGTACTAAACACAGTTACGAGTCTAACGTGATCGTAAACCGAGTGAATATATTTCGCGTGGTAAAAATGGCGCGTCCCATTTGATCTGTTTTTTACGTAAGATCGTGCGTAAGATTTCGAGCAATATTATAAAAAAATTTGGTGAGACTTAAAAAGACGTGAGCATTTGGATAATTCACGAGAAAAAATCGTCCGATACTGAACTGAAGAATATGCTTAAACCAAATATTATAATAAATAAATCCGTTTAATGCTCACTTGGAAAATATTGGGCTTATTTGAAATGGCGGTTATAAATTTGTCGATAAAAAAAAGAAAAAAGAAAACAGCGAATATAGATTAATTCTGAAAATTATAGTATATAAATAATATATTCGAATTTTGAATTATTAATAAAACCCTAAAATATTTTAATTTGTTTACAGAGACTTAATAGATTGTATAACAGTTAACCGTTTTATTATCTCATGCACCATTTAGATTCGATATATTTATTTTCATAACTTGAACACTTCGCGCACGTCTATTTTCATATCTGCGAATAGATACGCTTTGAGAAAATAAACCGCGTGTGCAGCCACGACGATAGGTCATCCGTGTAGATCCGATCTAATAGGCTCACAAGCCATTGGAATAGGTTTGATAAAATAAACCATGCGAATTGTATAATCCTTCATAGGTATTAGATTCTATTCTATTGTTCCCATATTCTCCCCGCACTCACCTGCCTCGGTGAAATTCCACATCGACGCACTTGATGACGGAAAATGATGCGTTATTACGCCGGCGATGTCTCCGGTCAAAAGGACCACCACGCTCGTTCTGTATGCCGTAGTTTAGAGATCTCCAACGTGGCACGCGCTCTTTTATCGACGTAGACGTGGCTGCGTGGAGGCCTGAATCTGACGTCATCGTAGTGACGTCGTGACGTCACCGATCAATGATCCCGCAAGCTCTGCTCCACGAGGGGAGAAATTCGACTGGGGGATGCTGCGAGTACGAGACTCGATCCTCTCTTTCCACGATGCATCTTCTCCGGATATCTTTTGTTCAAATTTTGATCCGCTCTGTCGTCTTCTGGTACGGTAATTCAATCAACTTTGCACCTCCGGCTGGCGTTGCGCTTAAAGCAAAAGATCTTCAGCTATAAATATATTTTTTGGGAGGAAAATCTCCACCGCAGGCCAAAGTCTTGTTAATAAATGAACGTTATATTTCGACAGATTGTTAATGAAAAGTTAAAGGTATATTTTGATTTAGGATCAATTCAATGGTGCGATGACATTCTGAGTAATTTATATGAACGTAGTACTTACAAATGCCGCGCTATTTCATTTGATTGTAGAAATATCTGGCTTTTTCGCAAGATTCTGAACCTTGTGAATTCGAGATTGAGATCGTGTAATGAAAACCAATCGAAAGTTTTCGAGGTATAGAATCTTGAAACTTTTTTTAACGCAGCGTTTCCCTTCGACTGACTGACGCCGTTTGCGAGTTCGTGCAATTCGCCCAACTTGATCTAAGAAAAGTTATTTGAATTACGTGATTGAGTGGAGAGAGACTGGCTATACCGTAATTTCTAAAAGCCATCGGTTGGATGTAAACAAGCAAACGAACGGTGAAATGTCCTTAAAATTAATCGAGGATCGAGAAATGGAATGTAATATTCTTTTCGCTTGGAATATCATTAAAAAAAAAACCGTAGTTAGAATACAATAGAAAGAATTTTGACAATGACAGTATCGAAATATGGTTTCAAGAACTTCGAACTTCTCGAAGGAAAATTATCAAGTATAGTACCAAGGATCTGTCGACGTTTTTGGGACATGTATTCCAATCTGTTCCGTTTTGTTTCCGATTCATAGGTTATACTTTTATTGCGTACTAACGGGTAAGAGGATGAGTATATCTGTTAACTTCAAAGTAAAATTCAGGCGGTAAATTTACTTTTTAGATTTTTCGAGAAAAGTTGGATAAAACAACGTCCGTGCGTTTTACGCCCACCATGAAACTTTTAAAAATGATTCTTGACGATCCTGCAGGTATAAAAGAGCTGAACATTTACCAAAGCTGTTCCATTGTCCTCGACCTTGTCTCACTTCACTACGTACCTATTTAGGTTTAATCGGTTCCAGTCACTGATCATAAATTGCGCTTCATCGGCTGCAAACATCACCGCATTATACGACGAACCTGGAAGCTTCTCGAAAATTGCGAATCGAGGGGCTCGATGAAATTGCACAGTGGTGAAACTGCGTGAAGTGAAAATTCGCGGGAATTTAAAGTTTATTCTATAACAGCGGGCGTAAGGTAAGCCTTTTTTGATTATGATTTCCGTACACTAGCCGCTACTTTTTGCTATACCGTGCGTAACGCGTAACGTAAGTACTTTGAAACGCTGTATCGAAGCTGTTCGAGCGCTGGTTATCCGAAAAGTATCAAATGGCGAAACCTGGAAAAAGGCGTTGTGTAGCAGAGCGCGAAGAGCCGTATTAACGGAATAATCACCAGGGTTACCGAGTAGAAAATCTTTTAAAAGGGGCCACCGACACCTCAAGAGAGTGCTTTTAACGGGTTAAACCTCAACCTTCGCTATACGAACTTTTCTCCTGAGGGTTTACGCGCCTTTTACGTGGAACCTATACACGAACCTTGCAATACGCACACAACCTCGTGCCGTCAGTTCTCCTTTACTTTTCGCAAATCGCAGTCCCTCTTCTAAAGGACTGCAAAGCAGAAGTTCACCGGGTGGATAATTACCGGTCTTGAGACGAAGATTACACGGACGATATCCGAGTAATTTAAAATACTGAACGTCACGTGGGCGTTTCAACTTTTTCTCTAATCGTTCCTCGTTCACCTCACTCATCTCTGGCTATTCAAAGTAGCATAAAACGTCTGGTATACTCGGTTGAATTGCCTCGTGAAAAAAATAAGGTATACAGCAAAACGACGTACTTACACGGGGTATCATTAATTCAAAAACATGACGATCACTCCCACGGAATTTTTCATCCGGAAGAACGACTACATATAACTTCCGGAATGATCTCGATAAAGATGAAACGATTCCGCTGACGCAGTGAAACATGCACCCTTATTATACAAGAACTTGGCGATGTCGGTTCAGATCGGAAGACAATCAAACACTAGAATATACCGTACGACGAACAAAATCATTTCCGGGTGTCCATTATTCTGAGCTAAATAATTTCGTAAATTATTCGCTAATGATCAGCTCTGTCTTACAAATTTCAGGCGAGTCAGAATTTTCCATTGTTTGAAACTTGCGGCATGCAATACGTGCGCTAAAAGAGAAAGAGAGAGAGAGAGGGAGACAGAGAGAGACGGCGACGAGTAGTATCCGTCATATTACATTTGTTCCAACGCTGATTAAACTTTTTGAATCGCGGCACAGCTGTTTGCATCATTTGGCACCACATGCACCCTCGGTGGCGCGTGCTAATTAGATTTAAGCGACACGTTTAATTCCAGTTGGCAACGATGGAACGGCAGTCATACTGCCGAAGTAGCGTATCGTCGGTCATTTTTCAGTAGTCATGTCGTCGTTAGGTCAGCCATAATATAGATGGAAGCACGAATACGGCCGGGGCTTCGGAAGTTTTATGACCACGCAGAGATTGATCGTCGTTGAGCGTCTGGCTGGTTTGTTCGATACCCTTCGTTCGCTTCGGAACTCAATCGATAAAACTGATTTGCTTTATTCAAGTGTTATGCACTGAACTATTATATCAGTTGGATAGATAAAATTGCCTGGAGTTGTCACCCTGTTGTTCAGGGTTAGTAACATGAGGGACGATCTCAAATGAACTTTAAACCCATTTCAAGGAAGATTGTAATCTTCGAGATCTTTTCAAGAATATATATACAGGGTCATTTATTCGTCCCTGAACAGTGTCTGAACACGAACGTAAGAAGCTTCTTCCCTCTCACTGAAGCGTCAGCGTTCAGCAATTCCAGTAAATGAACCGGTAGAATAGAGGAATGAGCCAGTTCGGAAAGCAGTACTTAATGGCCTTCTTTTGTACGCTCGAGTCGTGGAATGAAATCGAAAGAAAAGATAGTGTTAAGCGTTAGTCGCTATATTATCGTCTGGGTGGGAAACGCGGGGTTCCTTGACACTTGTTAATACCAACTGAAAAGTCGAATGTAGTTGAAGAGGAGAGTTCCTGTTGCGCTAATCATGCTCAAAAAGTTACAAGTCCTCGGTAAATTCGGCCAAACTTGTCCAGGACTAAATCGCAGTTCAATCCCAATGCTTTGATCGCAAATTAAAATTAAATTACGTGGCAAGTCGATCTCTGAAAAAATCACATTCCGCATAAATCCGTCTTGCTATCGGCAATACCACGAGAACCTCGATTTGTAATTGTTAACTCGACTTACACCATTAAAGTACGTGAAATCCGAAACCTCCATCACCCTTCGCAGGGCGGTGATAAAACACGAAAAATATAAAGGTCAAAATGCGATGCGAGTACGAGTGAAAAGCTCGGTTCTCGTCTCAAATGTTGTTCGTCAATTATCGGTAATGCGAATTAGCATGGCTTGCGGGATGCCCAGCGGTTAGTTAAATTCCGTTTGAATAAAGTGACAAATTGTTTGCTTGGTTGTAGGTATGCATATATCAGGCCTGCAATCAGAGAAGGGTTCCAGGCATGTTTGCGCGAACGCAAGATAACGCCATAGCTTTCGATTCGAAGTTGTACAAGCTTTGACCCGCTGCTCTGCTTTAGTTATCCAGGGGCGGCGGTTCGGGGGGCGAAGAATCCGCAGAGCTTTTAACATCGGAGCGTCGAACCTTTCGGATCACGTGCATACGACGTCTATCTCTGTAATACACGGGCATGGTGTATTTTCGAGTATGTGTCGATTGTCAGGCCGGATATAACGTCGTTCGACGCCCGCGCTCCAACTCCAGAACCTAATTACTCACTGCCGAACCAACACCGACTGATTGACAGATTCGAGAGGTTCGATCGAACGTCAGTTGCCTCCCCTTGTGGGAACGTTTCGAAAATGGGCTCCGCCGAGTGTAGCCGATTTTGAAGAATTTATAACATATACAGTGACAAAGTGAACCGAGTTCTCTACGATATGACTCAATACGGTGAATATCAAATTTGTTATCACTCAGTAACGTGACTCGTACCTGTATTTTCGATGTGATTCATGTAGAATGCAGATCCGAAAAAAGCTGGTATCTTGTTTTTGTACTGATGTGGGCTTCACGGTGCGTGTCTTTTTTTTTTCTTTTATCTGCTGTTTTTTCAACTTTTCTTCCCGTGTGTAATCCTCGCTGGAAAACAACATCCAATCAATATCTGATTATTTCTAGACCAATTTTAATTGTATCCATAGACATTTCAACCTCAGTTTATAAACTTACACTCCATGAAGTCCCGTATGCTCAAGTTCATCTTGGATCGTAACATATGTCAGTGATTTTGAAATGATCAGACAATAGAAATGTGAAACCTTGGGTGAACTCCAAGTCCAAATGATCGTTTTTCGTGAACTACTGATATTAATCTTCAAATCTTATGGGTGATAAAGAGATAACAGCATTGATTTGTGTTATCATAACAGATTTCAGGCTCAAGTTACGACCGCTTGATTTTCCATATATCGCCGTGCAGAAACATATATAGTGTTTACGCCGTTAGATTCCCCAGTTCAACCCTTTCCTCTTCGATCAAGGTTTACCCGGTCAAAACCCGAAACCTGATAATGATAATACAGATAAGCGAGGGAATTTGCAAGCAAACCGCAAACGTTTTGGTATTTTTTTGATGGGTAATTATGTGTGCTGATGGACGGTTTTGGCCTTTCACGATTGTCATATGAGATTCTACATCAAATTATAACTATCGAAAGTGAAAATTTCAGCAATGACAACAAAACCGTGAAAAGTTCGATAAATAAGGAATTATTTTTGCAGTTTACATTCTGAAGATTACATTCTGAAAGGTGTTTTGTTTTGCGTTACTACGTGATCAACGTCTGCTGAAATGAATCCTATTTGTGACAGTATTTTGGTGTTCATCCGTCTAGCAAGTGTATGATTATTCATTCCACCTCGTCGCTTCAACCGCTGAAACTGTAAGATGACGAGTTTGATAATAAATACGATTAGATCGAAGTGACGAAGTAAGATGAGTGACCGCATCATATTTTGACGTTAGAATTGTTTTGCGTTGGTCAAGTTGGGTTGAATAATAAATGCATAAGTATTACGAGAAAGTTCACGAGTTGTCCTTATTTTTTATTTAAACTTGAGCTATCGTCGTTTTTTTTCCACGAGTGATATCTAATGCCCTTGCTATTTGACGATATCATCTTTCTTCGCCAAAGCATCAACACACACTTTCTATCTATCCAACCGGCAGAAAAAAATAGATGTTCCAGCTATCAGTAACGCAAGATAAGGAAATAAAGCTTTACACTGCATTCGCATTAGAGGCAAACATGCAGAGATCAGCGAGGGTGTTGGGGAGAGAAAAGTAATGTAAGAGAGAAACAGAGTGATAGGAGATGTTTTTATGACTCGATCGAGCCAGTAGTCTGCAGTGGGAAATCGTCTATTGGAAAAGTTTCAAACATATTGTGTAACGCATACTATACGTGTGAGCGGATATTATTCCTGATACGAGGCGCGATGTGGGCTCTCCAGATATTGCAGATAACGCAACATCACCGTTCGTACAGTTTGACAGTTAATAACATGCCTGAAATTTGATATGCTACTAACAAGGAACATCAGTTTAGTGTCCCCCTCTGATTTCGTTGGAACTCATGTATGTTGTAGAACATTGAAAACTAAGAGATACATATTTTTTTATCTGCGGAAAATGGTTTAAAGGAGTGAAAACCACCCCAGAGATGGTCACTCAACGGGGTGATTTCTTGAAGCGCTTCATGTATTTGAATGAAACCAACGCTGAAATGTTTTTGTTAACGAATAGGAAAACTCCAAATTTCAAATCCATCAAGAGCATTAAGAAATCACCCCGTTCGGTCGTTTTCACCCCTCTGAACCGTTTTCACGCAGATAAAAAAAAAAATATGCGTGTATCAGTTTTCAATGTTCGACAACGTACATGAGTTTCAACGAAATCAGAGGGGAGTAGCAAACTGATATACCTTGTAAGGGAGGATTTATTAGAGATACCTTCGTGACCGTGTCCTGCTTGTCCCGAGCCTGACATGCTCACTCTTCTACCTTGTCAGTACGCTTTTACACGGACGTCTGTGTCTGATAAATTGGAAAGAATTTTAGTTATCGGAGTATCTTTCCTTGTTTGATTTTTCTAGTTAATAGCTGATCCTCAGGTAAGCTCCCCGCTAATCGATCAACATTTGAAATTTGTCGGTGGTCAGGACTGCACAGCCAGTTGGTCCGTTCCGAAAACGCTTCTAAGGTCGTGATAAATAATTCAAATTTTCAAGCTGAGTACACCCGCCTCTGAGCATTTGCACAGTTCATTTAACTTTCCACTCCGTTCAATTTAATCGTAGACAACCCTTCGTTACTTCGTTAATACCATGTGTACTTAGCATATAAAAGTCAAGTCGCGATATTGAAATCAAGGATTTCAAATTTATTAGAAACCCATTCGTATAGGATACACTTTTCTTTGGACGTGAAAATGTTTTTTTCTGTTTTGTATAGGTTGTACTCTAAAACGTTAACGTATGCCTGCCAATGACTTTATGTATAGATGATTTACAACGTAAAATGTCCATACTGGGACTACTCTAAGCGAAATTAAAAAGTTCCCTCCCAATAAGCGAAGAAATTTTTTCAATATTGACCTTTAATTTTATTTTACATTTCTAATCTGGAGTCAAATTTTTCCTTTAACCACAGAACTCGTAGAGCGTACGGGTACTTACCTCAAATTAAATACCTTCGACGATGATAAACTTGAAGCGAAAATTAATTTTCAATTCAATCCCATTTGAATGGCTCTCCAGTCTTAGAGTTTCCTTCTCCCTTTTTTGACTTCCTCGTCTTTTTTGTCTGCTTCGTCCCACCTGAAAAAAAAAGCAAAAAAAAAAAAAATTAAAAATAAATACACCGCTCAGAAAAGCTCAATACTGAAAACACACGCTCTATTTATATTCGCATCTGCATGTCTGTAGGATAAAATGTATGTACGTGGCTTGATATTTTCGCGCGTGTGCGTCCCGCATACGGCATGTATTGGCAGTTACAGTCACATAAATAAAGTCTATATGTATGTATAACTTCGCCACGGGTGTTTTTCGCGAAAACAGTATTCCTGACGGCAGATTAAGTCTGGACGTAGGAACGAACTGAGTCGCAATTTGGTCAAAAGCGCGCATCTCAGCTCACCGTGCGCTACTAATTGCCCTTTATCGGTTGACCCATCATCCCCTCTTGGAAGCCCCCGCCGACGCAATTGGCGACACTCGAATATGACCCGGCACAGCCAGGGCCGCGAAATATTGACGGCAGTCGGACCGCTCATTCAGTTTCTAACAAAATTCCTCTCTGTCAGCACGACGTGACCGATCGAAGGAAATCCAGGTGTCGATTATCGCGTGGATGACGAGGGTGAATTAGTTTTTTCCAAGTTTTTTTTTTACTCCATTTATGGGAATTCACTCAGCTTGTCGAGGATATATTGAAAAAAGTAATCAGCAATCGGCAGTCGGATTTTTCCTCACCGCAGAACATCGTCGGTGCGAGTGCCGATTGACACAAAAAACTGTCGGAGTCAACAAAGTCACAGAGTCAGCAGTTAATTATTCTACTAAATAATCCGATTCGCTATCACTGACTCGAGGAGAAAAACTAGAATGATGGTACTCGAGCTTACGACAAGGTGAGAAGAATAAAATGTATATATTTTCTTGCGAGATAAATCGTTTTGGCCACAGCTATGTCGTGAGCATAAATGCAGTTCCTTACTCACCAGAATCCCTGAGTTAACTGCAATTCGCGAAATTATTTTACCATTATTATCGAAGGTCAGCTTTGACGCAAGCGTTGGAAAAAGTTGGACTTATTTCAGCGCTCCAGAATGTATGGTTGATAGTATTGGCAAAGAATGATTGATCGACGCGTTAACGATAACTCAGCTAACGTCTTTGGAGCGAGAATTAATTGTATCCTTCAACAGAAGTCCGACATGTGCCTATGTAACTATTGACAGATTTCCTGCTAGCCATTTTCGGGGAGGTGGCATATGTATATCGTATCGTAGCATACTGCAGGCACTGTTTAGATAAAAGTTTATGACTGGTTGCTCGTAGTGGTAGCGCCGGTCTGTTATATGGGTGATTTTGACCAAACCTTGCTCAAAGTAAACCGAGATTAAAAGAGTTAAACATTTGACTCTCTGTTCCCGCTTTTATTGCACCAAAAACAAACAAAAAAGAAAAAAAAATAGAAAGAATATTGTTTTTGTTCTCCCACGAATGTACGTTGATTAAGTAAAAGGTTAGAGATCGAACACCTTCGGCGTGTCCGACGACTTGAAAGGCATCGAGAGATTGGCAATCTTAAAATGTGATCCCAGCACGGGAATTGTATTGTAAAAGAAACGACTTTCCATATCCCCCGAGCAGGCAACTTCAAGAGGAATCGTTCGACTTGTTTCGTTCGATAAATGTCACGGAGGCTGAAATGGATAAGCTGAGCGAAACCAACGTCTGGGCCGATGAGCCGACGACATGGGGTATCATGATGTACAGCATCGTTGTTCCCGTTATTTCCGTTCTCGGTGTTATCGGAAATACTCTCATCTTGGCAGTTCTCAGCCGAAAGAGTCTGAAGGCTTCGATGTACACGTATCTAGCTGGTAATGCAACTCACCTTCACATACTGGAACTGATCTTGGCAAAAGTAGATCGCACACGTTGCCAAATTTAGCTTAGGGTGATTAGTCTGTAGTTGAAACTCTGGATCATAAATCCATTGAACATGTTCACGTTCCAGTGCTGGCGGGTGCTGATCTTGTCACGTGCGCATTGTTGGTATTCTCGGGATTAGCAAGAGGACTATTCTGGGGACAATCGGGATGGACGGAGTTCGACGCCTTTGTCCACCTTCCCGTTGGCTCGGTGTCTTCGAACATCGCAGTTTGGGCAGCAGTTTGCGTCACACTCGACAGATTAATCCTTATATCAGGGTAACGCAGATGTATCTTTGCACTAAAGTTCACAGATAACGGTCCCCGATACTCTGCACTTTCCTAATTAATGGTCAAAAAACAGAATACCTGTGAGCACAGGAATCACTTAAAAATATCCGAATTCATCCGAACAATTTGGAGTGAATTTAATACTTTGCTATCATACTTTTGAGTAATTACCCTTTTTTTCGAGTTGCCATCGAGACGCATTATTTGCTTTAACTTCTAGGCCACCGAAGTGGAAGCCTCCAAAGTTTTGCAGTGATGCCGTTGCTCGTAGGGTGATGATATTCTCCGGATTCTGTGCCATTCTTTTCAACATCCCTTACTGTTTTATCTACACGTACAACGAAAAGGGTGAGCTGACTACAACGGAATTCTTCAGTTCACGGTGAGACACTTGCTTGAAGTCTATAATCAAGGAAATTGCGTTACTCGATACTCAGTTTGGAGTAATCTAAGAGAGTCTACATGTGAGTTCAGTAAACTTTTGGAATATCGCTTATTCATTTTCCTAAGAATCCTTTCTTCAGTTAAATTCCTGATTTCTCATCCATTTGTATGGCTGTGGTGGATTACTAGTTGTAAGTTCTCATTGTGTTGGCTAGTAGTAAGTCCGTCAATTTCGAGAAGCTTTACCTTCAGTTCATTCGTTGATCAAATATGACTTGACTCTGTCCATTTCTTGATTCTCTATTACTTATAAAAAATTTTCGTTGGGACGCACTTCAATCTGTTCCAAATCATGAAAAAAAATCTGTGTCAAGTTTTAAGCCTCTAAGTCAACTGAAACACCTGCTATCGATCTATTAAGCTTATGTATGAAAAGAGATATATTATAAAATTATGATAAAATTTTGAAATTTCCAAGGTTTTGCTGCTATTTTTTCTATTGTTCCGTAATACCGTTAGTGCTGTTTTATTGTAGCGAGTTTTATAGTCCAAGGGAAAAAGCGAATAAAGAGAATAACGAAAACGATATATCTCCGCGTTTAAATTAGGTGAACGTGACTCGCGTCGAAAGTTTACGTTCGCAGTTTCTCTCTGAAGCATTTATTGTTAAAGAAAAGCACATAGATAGTGCAACGTGCGTCATGTTAGTAGTTGGTAGTTGGTAGGATTAAGCTGTGCTCTGACCCACAACGGATATCTCAACGTCTGTAAGACGAACAGACAGGGTTTGCCGTAGAAACTCCCGTAGTTTGTAAGGAGAGACTCGAAAGCCAGCGACAAACAAGCCGCAGCTAAGACGTAAAGCAGCCCGAACACAAGCTTCAAGCTTCGCGAACAAGCTAGCGAATTTGCCGTAGGCTATACGAGACCTAGAGGTAGATTTGAAACTGGGGATAATATATTGATAAGCCAACTTGCGTAACCAGCACCTCGGCGACGATCCTTCGAATTCATACACTTAGTCGGTTGCCAGAAATTTTTTAAAACTTTGTTCATACCACAGAACGTGCGAAGCATGAAGGATGATGTTCATACTCATAATGAAGTCGGTTGTATTAATAATTCATATACCAATAAAAAAGACAGGCTATTTTTGTAGAAAACCGGGTAACATGATGGCCACTAAAAAATTCACTTTTGTCTTCAAGGGAGCTTTATCCTTTCTCGTTCGCATACCCTAACAAGATTTCCTGACTTTTCAGTTTTCCCCGACGAGTGGCCACCATGAACTCATAATACATTTTTTACTGAAAATTACCTTGCACCGCTTTGACAAAATATTTTTTCCCCGAAGTTTTTGACTTGCGAACGAACCTGCAGGCAAAAAGCCCAAATTCTGTTAGAGCGTTACTACGAGACATAGAATTACTGATAATATGGTCAAAATTATAAGAAAATTCATTTGAATAACTTATTATATTTCTGTGGAAATTGCTTCGCTGGACTGTTTCAAAAATTGTTTTCCCCAATAGCTATCCAATCAATCGTTTCTCCTGAACAAGTGATACATGTAAAATACTGTAATGCCAAAGAAGAATTGAGACGCTTAAGCCGCTTACATGCCTTTAAATTTGCAATCAGGCCAGCTAGTCCCTAATCCTAATTATCCTCGATATCCCATTTCTTCAATATGTAAATATTTCTGCGAACTTTCTAGACACTCGAGACACGACTGCAAGCACGCAGTTCAAAATCCTTCGAGATTTTGTTCAAACTAACCTGAGGTACCTCAAACTTTTAAACGGTTTTCGATCGAGCAAGTTTTTTGTAAAATGAAATAAGATCCGATTTCACTACTGTTCACTAATTTAATCTTCTGATTTGATTAACTACGGTATACCACTACGCAGTGTCTACGAGGATAAACGAAATCTTAAACTTTGAAATTCAGCTCTACGTTGTTGATTAGAGATTAAACGAACCCCAACCGACATTTAGCGACGAATTAGCGGCGTCGTATTTTAAATTCTACACAACTGCACCAGATGAGGTGATCCGATTAAAGGGGCGGTGTTTTAGTCCAGAGGTCTAGATTTCAGGCGTTTTTTCGGGCTTGGTAATATAAAGAAAAATGTATATTTTTTCAGCATCCATTTTTTTGACAGAATTTTTATTCGTGTTTAAAAAACTCGCAGTTAAATTTTTGTGGAAAAAAAATTGGAAATTAAAAAAGTTATGGCCCTCTGAATACGGCAGTGACAAAACAACCGGTCAAGGTGGTAGACATGATTCCCGTGCTTCCATTCATCCAAAACAGAAAAGAACGAGCTTTTTTGATAAGTAAGAATTTTGCTATAACTAGTATCGATAAAAAAAAAAATTACGACTGTTTGAAGGCAAAATTATTTCTTTCAATGTTTTTCAATTAAAAAAAAAACAGTTATAATCATAATTTCGCAATGCTTGTAATAGGGGCTATGGAGGGATTTATACTGTAGATTCATACTAAATTTTAAGTCGATCGTTTGGATAGAACTTGAGATTTTATGTGAACCAGGTTGAAAAATGAAATAACTTTCTCAATTTTTGGAAATTTCACATCAGCTCTGGGCCATAATATTTCTGAAAGACGGAGCTATAATAATATTTGCAAAAAAAAAAAATCGAGTTTTTCCAATTTCTAGATCCGAATACCCCCATAAAAAATAGACACGTCCGATACTTTGTTAATTATTGTTTCAGGTACTACAACATTCAAAATTGGTTCCAGCTGGTGGCATTCGGTCTAGTTCCGGCAGTATTCTTACTCGTAGGCAACGCAGCGATGTGTTTTGCTGTTCGCAGAATTATGAAACAACGACAGATGCTGCTTCAGCGAAAATTCACTCGCGAAGGAAATTGCCTGCAGGTTTTCAATCTCACAAATGATAAAACCACAACGTTATATTCAAATCCACCTTCCTTTAAAATCATATTTCTTTTTTGAGGTGCACTAGTCTTATCTAGTTCAATTACATCGGACTTTTTACATAGTTACATTGTAATTCTAGTTAATAATTTGTGATCTAGGAAACTGAATTTACCGATTTTAAACATTGAGAAACCAATTTAAATTTCTGTTTCAAATTTCAAGTAGCCAGAAATAGAAAAGGAATTCGAATTGGAATTTGGGTTTTCTTGATTGCGTAAATTATTTGAATTTCACGCTCCTCGACGGAGTCCACGGTTTTCTAACTTTCTTTCGTTTTGTTTCCTAGGACCAAGCCAGGCTAACGATTACCCTTGTCGGTATAGTCTTCATGTTTCTCGTCGGCGAGGTTCCCACACATCTAGCGTCAAGACGGAGCGCAGTATCCATTTTATATGGTGGCGATGCGACAAAAATCGACGAAAATTTTTTGGAACAGTAAGTTTACGCGGTCTGATTAATCCAGCGATATAAAAAATGATTAAAATCATCCATGAGTTTAATTAGACCGATCAAATGAAGACAATCACTGTTATTATAATTACATTGAAACCATACAACATTTAATTAAAAACAACGTAACCGATACTATCACTTTTCTTGCAGCTTCAGAATAGTCGCCACGCTCTTGAACGCGATATCTAGTTCAGCAAATTTTGTTCTCTACTGCCTCCTGAGTCCGCAATTTCTAATGAATCTCAAGATTTTGGTGAGAAATCAAAAAACATTGGATCAGCGGGAGCAAAAAGTAAAAATAGCTACCATTGACTTGTATGCCAACGATAACAGGGATCGCCCGATGGACAATTCGCCACGATGCAGGAGCGCCATGTTTTGACAATTGCTCATTAATATCAAAATCACACGCACAATAGCCGAACTACAGTTAATGCCCAGAGTACTATAGAGTTGAGTGTCTTTTCATCACTATACTTTGGGCAAACAAACACTTCAATTAACAAGGTTGGCAGTTGGCTGAGGATTTTTCTAAAGTTCCAAGTTAAAATGTCGTTTCATATATCAGAAACATACGAGCGAATAATCGCGCATGACCTATTGGTGCGTTTGTTCAAATTTCAGACTGTAAAAACATTAAATATTTTCGTACGTTGTTACAATTGGTTTCGGTATAATTATCTCTATATATATATATATATATATATATATATATATATATATATAATACTTATTTTTAATTAAATTTAATTTCGTATTATTACTTACGATACAATAGAATAAATAATACTAAAATAGCACGAGTTAGACAAGATAGACAATTAACTGATTGTAGAAGAGCAGCCACCTTCCTTTGTACTAACTTTTATTATCTGACAAATAAAAATTATTCGATACACTTGATATAAACTGTATATTACACTTCATTGCATCCAAGTTAGGTGTGGTATTCACAGAAATGAAATGCAACTGATTATGATTTGACTGACAATGGCGATGGAAACGAGGATGAAGCAATTCCGAATTCAAGCTTTTTTCACGAAGTGTTAAATCATTTTGTTCAAACATCCATTGTAAACTGATGAAATGTATAAGCACAATCTACAAACCTATATCTTTAATGCTTTTCGAATTCTAAAAGTATTATTCCATCGCAGAAAAAAGCTTGAAGTTTCTATTTACTTAACATACTGCTAACAGACATTTTCATTTTATTGCATTGGTGCAGATAACCCAATGGGGGATTTAGATATATTTTTAAACGTTAGACGGAGGTACTTTTGAACGCAAGTGATTTCAATATTATCGAGGTGCCATTCAAGCGAATGCTATTACAATTATAAATTTTCCCGAGCAACAGATTGCTCTAAGTTACTCGTACGTCTGTGTTAGCCGTTTCAGATTACTCGCTAAAACAAAATCACTCTTAATAAGTAATTGGTGACGATATCATGTACGTTATCATTACCAAGGCAAACACAAAAAATTCATATGCCGTATTGTTGAACGAACTTGCCAGTTAACTCTTACACTTTGGATACTTATGAATTTTTTCAATAGTTAAAACGGAGTCTCACTTCATTCAAAATTTAAAAAACCTTTGTATATTTCAATGTTCTGTGTCACTTTTTACTAACTGTTCTGTTCAATCTTGTTTTCATTACTCAGTATATTATAATATATGTATGATACAATGCCCTATGTATTCTTAAGCTATGGTTAGTGTACACAGTAAATTTCATCAAAGAAATTTCTGAATATTTTATTTCATTTCGTTATACGATTTTAATTATGTCGTTAAATCAACGTAAATTTTACATTTTAATAAACTACAGGCCAGTGATAACGATATGTGATTGTTAAATTTGTTTGGGAATTGTCAATTAACATTGAAACTTTATGTTCATTTTTCCCCCTCAGAGAATGGTATAGGTAGTTCGACAAAATTTCAAACGCAGAGTAAAGACTACAATCGAAAGTAAAATGAATTCAAAAAATCGACAAGTAGATGGGCAATGACGTCAAAGCACGTTCGATACTGATAACAGCCGGAGATACCCTCTAATTATCGAAACCATATGATCAAACAAAATTACCAATATTTTACCTTCAACATCTGTACCTGTGACAACGTCTGAATTAACGCGGGTCTGCTCAATTATCTCGGTAATAACATTTCGGAGCTCGATATTTCCAGTGTTACAAATTATATTATCTATCTTTCTAAATGTAAAATTATCGTAACAAATAAACTGATGTTGTCTTGATGGATTAATGATAATAACATATTTACTATAAGTAAAATTTTATTAGTATATATCGGGATGAGTTATAACAGTGCATAATTATTATTATTATCGATAATGCAAGTACAGGCTGAGTGTATATGACAGCGGTGTTATGTTGTGGGAGGATTATTTTATGTACAAAATGCTAAGCTCTTCATCAGTTTGCATTCGTCTTTGATTTTTCTTTTTTTTTTTCGAAATTATCATTTTTTTCCCGATATTTATTCACTGATTCTGAACGTTTTGTTTCCACGGTTACTAAAATTTTTAATTTATATATATATATACGTGTGTGTGTATATACATAAATATATTTGTATATACGGTAAAAAAAAAAAAAAAAACTATATGTAAACAAAATAACCGGAGTCAAAATGAAATATAAATGATCTATGATTTGCGGAAGAGCTACAGCTAGGCTAGGGTTCAGGGTCTCTACAGTGGTTTCTCATGAAAAGCTACGCAGTAAAGTGCTAACTGAATGATTCCGATCTTTTGTTTAAGACTGATACAGTAGCTCTTAGGTTTCCCCCTAAATTAATTCGTAGACTTACGTTACTTAGTAATAAATTGTTAGGATATTCCATAGTCAAATTTCAAGCCTACTTACCATTTCGAAAATAAGTTTCATAAAAAGAGATGACGAAAAAAAAACCATGATTCGAAATTGGACCAATAAACATTTAGTCATCCGTAATAACATTGTTACCGCGTATTGCTTGCGTGAGGCCACCTCATTTTCTGAATGGAAAAGACATGATAAAAATGAAACAAAAAAAGTCTTACTCTAGCTGACCGACCGGTACAGGAGCCTGCCAACTCTGACTAAAAGTACAGTTACATATTCTACAAAGTCTCGGCTACTGAAAGTGGTCTGAAAAAATATCCCTTGATGTTTAGGCCGCCTATAATCTGCTGACCAAGATGGGAAGATCCTTACTGGATTTTCAGTGTAAGGTTTCATTTTCTTCAAATATTTCTAAAAAATGTTACAAACGCATCTTTGGCTCCCCCGTGTTTTTTTTCTCCTCCTGTTCTAATAGTGGTCTGAATTCTCGTGCACGCTAAAACATAAAAAATTTAACAATTAATAACGATTAGATCTATTACCAAATTATCGAAAATCTGTCAATTGGGAACCAGTTGAAATGAACCATGGGGAATATTTAAGGTGCCATTATTCTTGTTTAGCACTTTAACAATACAGGTAACCTGGAGTTGAAAATTACGTATCATCATTTATGCAGAATTTATGACTAATGAACAGTTGCACGGTATAATTTTGCGATGAAATAATTCCTCTGTGTTACTGGATACATCAAAATGAAAAACATTTGGGTTCTACGCCAATTACGTTATATATCGCACACAAACACTGGTTATTATCTCTATTAGAAATCATTTACACATATTTACTTGTCTCAAAACACTCCTGACACTAATTTACAAATTTTTAACTGTGAGATTATTAACGTTTAATTGAAACTATTTTGTTCTGTCAAAATTATTTAAAATTTTATATAGGCCTTATCAATGTACTAAGAACGTCGCAATTAGATTATTTGGATCAAAGTATCGTGATGCATAAATTTAACGGCACAAAAATTATTAGTTCACTACTAACGTTCGTACAAAGTTCCCAGTTGGGTTAAACATATTTCTTAAAAGGTATTCTTAATGGTAATATGCAGTTAATTAACGGTGTGGTGGATTAAATGAACGAAGAGATGATGTGGAGGTGAAACATTGGCAGAGAGGATGTTAGTTCCAAAGCTCCGAAGTTCGCTGACACCGAACACCTTTGTAGGATGATTAGTGATTCCTTGTTACATCAAAAGTAGAACAACAAAATCACTAGTCTTCCATACAACGGAGTCCATTATATTTGTTTGTTTTTTGTCTCCCCACAATTCAAGCAAGCCATCTTCACTCTATTCTTCATGTGTCTTGAATTATTGCTTCTTGTTATCGTTCGTTATTCGCATTCCATGTTAGTAGAAGCTAAAGAATTGTAGATAAGTAAGCCGATTATCAATTGTCAACTAGCATTCACGACAAATTACACTTACCACTACGGTAAGAAATCGTATCGTTAGTCAATTTTCACACGCATTCACTTACACGCACGCACGAACATTCCATTATACTTCCGTAATTCTAATATTAGGTAATACAGTAAAAAAAATCCGCAAATGAAATCAATGATATAACAGTTATAACTTGGACAACTCTGAAACATAAACCTTAGGAAAAAATTAGTTTTTCACAATTGTTTATTGGTGTAACATGCAAACTATAATTTTTATATCTCTGTACGATATGGTAAAGTAACAATATGAGGAATATAACAGTGTATCTGTATAAGGACGTCTTCATACAAAGCAGGATAACACTGCTTGCTAGATAAATCAGACAGAAGTAATCTCATGTTCATTTTTCAACAGACAACGTTTTCTGATCGATCATCTTTCTCGGCGATCATATTGCACTGCAAAATAAACAATATTTAAAAAATGAAAAAAGGATTTCCCGATCATTTCTCAGAATTTTTATCCACACTTTAGTGTTTGAGGTAATAAAGTACGAAAAAATATTTTGCATCTAAATTTGGAATAAAAAAAAAATAAAGCAGTGACTTGTGCGTTATGTGAATATGGATCACGTTCTGTTCCTACGAAGTACTATATTGACAGAGAAAAAAAATGTGTCACGAAACCGAGGAAGGAGAAGAGGTAAAAGGAGATAAAAATAGGCGAGCGGATAGGGGAATAAAGGTATATAAGTAGAGAAAAAAGACAAGGATGTCGTTTTTAGCGTTCTGTTCATCTCCTGTAATCAATTTTAGAACGGCTACTATTATGACCCTTAACAGAGCGGTTCTTCATTTTTCGCATAGAAGAATGAAATTGATTTACGAACTTCTATGAAGATTGAACAGGAGGGCCAGAATTAAGTATCATATTTCATCAACAATGCTCGAGGAAAATAAATTTTTGCCAACGCAATTTGTAACTTCTACTATTTATCGCAACTATACTCTAGTAATAATTATTTTTATGGATAAGATTGAGTCTCACTGAGTGAAAATTACTGAATACGCAGTAAAATATGCATAAATATTGATGGCAGCAGGGTAACATACAGCTGAAACTTCTGACTGATGGATTTTGAACAAAATTGTCAAAGATTCTCGCAAGAAATATAGCGCACGGGAACGATCGTTAGCGCCAATCAATTAAGGGATAATCACCAGCCGTATTTCAATTTGAAATAGTTAAAAAAGAAACTATCAAATACAAATACCGATAAATGCAAAAACTTACTTTTAAAAATGCGGTTTTTGGGCTGGACGAATGCTGTGTGTTGCTGTGCTGCCATCACTTATGAGACAACATGAAAAATATCAATTATTACATTTTTGTAGGTGGCAAAGAAAACAAAACTTGGCAAATATTTCGCAAGAACAGCTTCACAAACGTCACGGCGTTAATTTATTGGAAATTTTATCTGCAGCTGTTTCCTGAATTGTTTTCGCGTCATACTTATCACACAACATTTCAAGCCTAGAATCAACGTATCTTCAACAACCCTATTGTCTATCTTAACAATGTTTTTCCTGCTTGAATAAATAAGATTCGACTCATAAATGGCATTTGTCTACATGTGTATGCATACTTGCATTAAAAGGTACAAAAATCTTTCAGGGATATTATTATTATCATCATTATTATTGGCAGTGTGAGCGGGGAAAGGATAATGTTTGAACCGGTTACTCAGATGTTTTTGACAACAGTTCTTTATTTGTCTCTAAATAATCGTCTAGGTGCTCAAATACTATAAAGTAATTTCAAGAATTCAATGTTACCTCTGTTGCAGCAGATACTGTGCCATCTGTATCTGATTTGGTAGTCCAGTAATGGTGATTATGCGATCATTGCTGCCAAGTAGAGGCTCGTCTATAGTAATCCCTGCACCACTGTCAGACCTAATTTTTCTGATCCTCGCTCCACCCTTACCAATAATGGCTCCTGCAAGCTGCGGAGTGAAAAACAAAGTTTAAGGAACTAAAAATTTTTGCACATATTGTTGGTATCAAAGCAACATTTTTTATTCAAAATTTAAAACAAGGAATGTACATAGATCGGGAATCTCATGGAAAACAACTGTACAAGACAAGCCATACCGGTTTTAAGTCATTTTAAAACTTTGAACGAAGTAGACGTCTACGTGGTTTTATGTAGCAAGAGTAATGAAAGATGCATACGGAATACAGCACGTGCTCTTTGGTAAGATCTTGCTATACATGATTTGAGGTCAACTTTTAGGGCAACACTTTCAGCTGATATGCGATATAATTTCTGATTTCAACGATATCTTCACTCATACTCACGTCTTTGGGGATGGTGACTTGTGTACTGGTCTTCCCACCTCCGCCACCCCCGAGGTTACCTCCTGGGTTACCTCCTTGATTACCTCCCAAAGGTAGCCCACCCATTCCTGGATTTCCTCCCCCACCGGCACCTCCCATACCATTCGGAGCTCCTCCTTGCATTCCCCATCCATTATCTTTCATAAAAATTTAAGAGTCGTTATTTTCGGGTGAACAAGGTCCGATTTTATTCAAACTGTTACGTTGTTTGGTCAAAAAAGACACCTTGATATGTAAATTTAATGGACAAAAATTGACTAGCTCGATCACTTCATCCGTTTATTGAGTATTTTTTTCAAGACAGTGATTATTAATCACTTTAATATTACAAAATCACTTAAGAAGGCCACTTGGTTAAAATCACCAAGCATATTCATTAACAACGAAGAAGCGACCGAGTGATCGACAGACAGACAGACATCGAACTTTGCAGGTGTGTTGGAGACAAATTTATTTACAAGAGGACTGCCAGATAGTTATAGCTTCGTTCATTTTCGTTTCCTCTTTTAAATCTGTTTAACGCATCTATTTTATTAAAAAACGTTTTCAATACAGAATTGGGCTTTAAAAATCCAACTAATAAAATTTGTTTCATCTGATTATTCCAAGTGCTTTAAAAGAAGGTAATACACCCATTCATCGGAAGAACTTCTCGATAATTATAAAAGCACGACAAAATTCTTTGTCATATTATCTATATGCCATCTTATTCCACGAGATGAAAGATTTCCTCAAGCATTTCAAACTTTCCAGATTTTTCCAATAAGTAAACACGCCGATTCATCGACCCTTGGAACCGTTTACTACCTTAAAAGATAAACTACCCACGAGTTCTGGGAGAGAGAAAAAGAAACCAACCACACCAGGTTGGCAAACAAAAAAGGTTTCAGCAATCCCTACAGTGCGTATATAGAGGCATGTGTGCAGACGTTTACGCGCATAAATTTCAAGAGGGAGATGTATCCTCAAGGTGAGGTAACTCGTAACCTACCGTTATAGTTTCCAACGCCTCCGCCACCGTACGGTGGTGGTCCTCCACGATTTCCGCCGTACCCGCCGCCGCCCCCGCGGCCTCCGTCATACCCGCCGCCTCCGCCTCCACCTCCACCCCCGCCGCCCCGGGCAGCGCCTCCGTATCCGCGATCAGGTGGCCCAGACATGTTGCCTCCTCGTGGTCCTCCCCGCGATTGCTGTGGTGGAAATCCGCGATTCATATCGGGTGGACCGCCGATTCCGCCGCCACCGCCTCCTCCACCCCCGACACCACCGCCGCCCCCACGACCCTCTCTCCGTGGCATTCCTCCACCGCCTCCGCCGCCACCGCCGCCACCGCCGCCGCCCCGACCACCCGGGCCCCCGTAGCCGCCACCTTTGTTCTGCCCCCCGGGACCATCGCCGCCGCCATAGCCACCGTATTCCTCGGCGTAAAAGTCGTCGTAGTTGTGAGGATCGTACGGGTTGTTGATTCCCTTCACCGGGGACTGTGCACGGTCGGCAAAACGGTAGAAGGAATGTAAAATATAGACATAGACATATACATATACATGTATATTATACATACATAATATATAGACACAGTTGAAATTAACCAATTATAATTATGTTGACCGGCTTCGAAACTATTATTATTAATATTATACAACTCGACTACTTTGGTTTAAACTGAAATTTGAATCTTTGAAGTTTTTTATTTTTCTTCTTAATACAAATATATAACTTAATTTCCATCCTTGGTTTCCACTCAATTAACTGATACGACAAATTTTTAAAGGTTAACATATGTATGTATAACCGATATATAGGATCGTGAAAATACATGTTTTTTGTTCAGATTCCAGGAATTCTAATGTACCGAGTATTTTCGCAACGCTTCCATCGGAAAGTATCTGTATACATTTGATATTTATTTATATTATACCGCAGCGTTTTTAACGAATTCAATCGAAAATTACAAAATTAGGAATAATAATTTCTAACCGCATATTTCTCACGTTGTTTATTATAGTAACATTTAATCACTCCTTTTAAAAATATTAAAAGAGAAAAAAAAATTCTCCTGACTTGTGTATAACAATTGAACTGCACTTCAAAACCGACAATGGCAGCAAAAATTGTAGCAAATCCAATGCGGAGAGAAACGTGTAAGACAAAATCAAGGGTGGTGAAAAATAAGAGAAAACTCACGGTCTTGATGAGGCTAATGATCTCTCTGATGCTGTCGACGCAGGTACTGGGCTTGCCGCAAATGCTGACGAGTCTGTCGGTACTTTGAGGACAGCAGTTGGAGTAGATTTTAATCCTGGCACCAGTTTTCTGAAACAAAAAGAACAATTCCCATTGAAATCAAGGTACACTGGCGGCAAGCCTCGTTAAGCGTTTTACTAAATTTGACTGCATCTCTGTTCACAATCAGTTCTATCTGCCGTGGTGCCGCAATATGTGTTTTCACAAGATAAGCCTGGAGCTTATCGGAAGAGATATATAATACCGTGCAGCGTACACGTAGAAACGAAATATAAACGGTTTTCTAGCTCGTGAAAAAATTTTCCCGCGTACTATCTCTGCGACGTAGGAAAAGCCCAACGGGATAAAGTTCAACTACTGTGTATAGGAATTGCCGGTTTGCGTGCTCGACGTTATTTAACATTGATACAGGCCTTTTGGCCACGAGAATGTAAAGAAGAGAGTAGAAATCCAGGGTGCCCAGTTGTTTGTGAAATAAATGAAGAATACAATAATCATACGAACAAGAATATCTTATATTTGACTAGAGCACAGCTCATTGTGAAGAAATCAGGACTTGGTTCAAAAGTTGAGGGAAAAAACTTTTTCCCTTACCAAATGGCTAAATTTCTATGAACCTAGGATGAAAATTAGTACATTGCATATAAGACACGAAATTCCCTGAGATTTCCAGGTTTTTCTTCCACGGGATATCAAATTGCCTGAGAATTCCTTGATTCCATAATTTCCATGTTAACTGAACACCCTGAGAATCCCTATTTCGTATGTAGTGTCCTAGGATGATACGAAAACGATCGTATCTCTTCCCACAGATTGAAAACCCAAAGTTTTTCAATAACACAGAATTACGTACGAATATAAGATATTCAGGAGGCAATTTTTTCAGCAAGTTCGTGACCGAAACCCAATCTCTGTCGTGCTCAGCAAACCCCGGTTTCGTTAGGAAGTCAATGGGAAGGAGAACCACTTTAATACCGCTGATGAATTTGCTGACGAATTGCCATCGCGCTTTGAAGTTTGAGCAGAGAGCTGAGTAGGTGGAACGGTTCGGTTCGGCATCGAACCAGCCGTTTCACCCCCATGGCGAACTGGGGTCGCCGTCGGAGGAAACACGAACGAGTCCCTCGACAGTCACTCAACTGTTCGCCGGAGGTTTTTTCCAACTCGTCGTTAAAGCGCTCTCTTTACAATTTTAAGGCAAATTCAAGCTGTTGTTCCACCTTTCCCCTCGTCGTCATAATCGCTGACGACGGCTGTACAATTCCCGCCACATAAGTTTTCGCTGACAATATTGCGACACTGATACAAGCATTAAATTAGAATCAGTTTTTCGTCAAATTATAACTCGAGTACACGACTGTGTGACAATCGCTGGCGATACGTTTGATAATTACTCGCCGTGATATCCAGGGAGACGTTCAACCCGACTAAAGACGAGGAGGAAACGCTCTCAGGGTATGCATGCAGGAAAGCACAATTATCGAGAGTAGAACGTACACAACTAATTCTCAGTTAAATAGTTAGACGCAGCTTTGATCTTCGTGATTAAATGGAACGAATCGTTACGTGATTCTCCTCTATACCCACGTTTCGGATGGTTCTCTCTACCCTTTTAACCTTCGGTATTCCCTACCGTATATACGATGTACAACACTTCCAATTCTCTGTCTTCCGTACCTACAAATTGTATAATTACGTTCGTCGAGTGTGCCGCAATATTTCCTCGAGTGTGTTTCACGTTTCTTGCATATGTACGAGTATACGTCGCTGTGAAACACGGTAAACGAATTAATGTATAAATTGACGTTGCTGTTGCTGCAGTGTTATCAAGAGGCGTTACGACATAGACTGATAAGCCGAAGTAAAATTATGCGTTCGAATACCACATCGTTTCAAGGAGAATTTTCACTCCTTGGTATAATATTGTATAATGCAAGTATACACTCAAGTTACCGGCCGATTCAAGTGTGAAAAATAGTCGAGTCACGCGTTAATAAATTAAATCACTGACAATGAATGAAATCGTGGTGCGCATTTGGTAAGGAAAAGTGTTGATATCGTTAACGTGAAATCAGGGACGGACGAATGGTTGGCCGGGATTTTACACACTCAACAAGTTGTTTATTCTCTTTGGAAACATGATCTGCGACAGTTATGCGAGAATTTCATCAATTAATACAAGAAATAATTTAATATTGAGGTAAAATTGTCAGGAATTAGTATTTCCTCGCAAAAATGAGAGGTCAAAAAACCATCGGATTGATGTTAAAACCGCATCAGCCGAGACTGCAGGTTCAATTGGGAATTCGTAACCTAAGGCCAGAAGAGCCACGTGATGAAGTGCGTAAGCAGGTCTCTATTCTATGCAAATTGGATGAAAATCTTGCTTCAATTTATTCTCAAGTTTCCACATACTGCTACCGACTGTGACTTGCGTGACTTGTTATAGTTACAGTTTCACACGACCAGTCGGCGAAGTTTCAAGAGCAGTTGCTCTGTAGCGAAATATATCGATAGTGGTGAAATTCACTTGAAATTGAGACTGGTGTTTCGTCTCACGCAAAAACCAGCATCGATCGTGATTACAATAAGGAGGTAATCCGATTAATAAATTTACCCGACAAGTGCCCGAACAAGATAACTTCTTCAAACAAACGCTGCTGCGGATTCAAAGAATCTCCAGGATTATCAGGTAAGGATGTTAGATATGCAAGTTTATCTCCATGACGATGGACGATGAGACGATGATGCGAAATTCCCTTGTTACGACGGATTTGCCTTCTATACGCCAAAATTCGACGTTTCATCTTTCGCCCCTTCAATGTTTACAGAAACTGTCACCGCAATCTCGCAGAATTCTCGTTTACCCAAAGTCATCGACTGACGCAAAAATATCATATAACTGTATCGCCTAGTTGAACTTAAATTTTTAATAATCCTATTTAAATCCGAAGGAATCGTGACGTGGGAAATATTGAGTTCATAGTTGAAAAGCAATTGTCGCGTCTGTTCCCTTATAAATTCGTATGAATTCGTTTTTTTTTAATGATTTTTTAAATTTAGATTTGTTTTTTCCTGATCCTTGACGATTAAACAATCAAACAATTTCTTCTCACAGTGTATATTATGATTTGCATTTCCAAATACAGGAGCTAAAGGTGTTTCTCAGGAGTAATAGTCAAAAAAGAAGAAGAAGAAGAAGGATAAGAAAAAGAGATGCCAATTCACTACACCGCCGAAGAAGTGTCCAAGCACAACCACAAGGAAGATCTGTGGATCATTATTCACAATGGAATCTACGACGTGACGAATTTTTTGAAGGAACACCCCGGGGGCGAGGAAGTCCTGCTGAATCTTGCGGGTGAAGACGGAACCGAATGTTTCGAGGCGATTGGGCATTCGCCGGAGGCGAAGCACCTCCGGAAAATGTATAAAATCGGTGACCTCGCGGATTCCGAGTCGGATAAGCCGGAGCAAGGATCTACGGTGAAACCCGCGATGACCACGACCCAGGCTATTATCGCCGACGAAGAACCTTGGGACTATGTCGAGCACAAAGAAGAGTCTTCGCCCTGGATTCTAGTATTCACAGGTCTAGCTGTCCTCGTCTATGCGATTATCTTCTATTACGTATTTTGAGATCGCATTTTTTTCAACAAGAATCTCAAGCTTTAGACGTACTCACATTATGTAGATTTGACTCGCGAGCGATTTTTAAATTGCATTTATTATTCGAAATTGTAGCAATTTTTCTCGCTTAACGATTTTTCGGGGGAAAAAAAAAGCCGGTTTGTCATGTCACATTGTGTATGACGTCAATTGCGGTAGGCGATAACGATAATTTTGTAATTATAAAGCTCCTCATCGACATGTGTAATATAAATTCATAAGCGTAACGGTGACTCGGAGAAAATATCGACGCGAAAGCGATATGATATTGAACTAGTCGTTATATTCGTATGATACCGAATTTCACAGTACCATGTAAAAAAAAATTTGAAATAACGAATAAAAATCAAATTCCTGAGACGCAATTACCTCTGTTCCACTCTCGCACTTGTAATCGAATTAACAAATTTGATGATGACGTTCGTATAAAAGTATATCTATACTTAAATAAGTACTTTGATTTGTATGGTTGTATATCGAACAACTGATATGAAATTGGTAAGTCTGTAGGAAAGATTCGTTAAATAACGTTACTCAACGAAATTCAACGTTAAACATGTTCACCTTCACGGAGAAGGCCTGAACGCAAAAACAGTGAAAAAGAAATCGCAAGTACACTTAAATTAAATATGTATAAAGGAAGGTTGGCGAAATCACAAAACCGTCATTTCGTACCGAAAGCGCGTTGCACTTGTCTAGTGGGCGCATTAATCATTTTTAAGTAGCAAACATTTTTACCAACGTCTTATCCACTTTTAAAACATCATCACGCTTATCGTACGCAGATAACATGAAGTTGATATTTTCGAAAAACTGACCACCGAGTCGACAGAAAAAAGATGAATAGAACATCAGTTTTAGCGATTATGAAAAAAGTTTGAACTTGGATTATCCTTATACTTATTATCATTCATATCACAGCTTCTAGAGTTTTCCAAATTAACCAAATGTCAAAAGACGGTAAAAATTTCGTCATTTCAATTCATCATTTATTTTTCCGCTCTCTCGATACAACGCTTCCGAAACTAACGCCGCAACATATTGTGTTTATACCTCATCGCCAGTGGCCCAATTCTTTAGATAACCGGCAAAATAAGTGCAGCGTAATGCTCAACGTTCACATACTTAAACATAATATACTCCACATCCATAATGTGAGTCCGCATGTTACGTATCTTCTATCCTCGTATACCTCCTAAAACACGAATACATACGTCGAATACATCGCATCGAGATATGATTGAGGAAGAGGAGGAAGGAGGCCTGTGAAGCAGCGTGGATAAGCGTGACTTGCCCCTGCCATGCTACCACGAATACCTCGTCACTGTCCACAGAGAATCTTCTACACGACTAGTCCGCTCACACTCATCCATAAACATATCTATATCTACATAGACACATGGTGTGCCGCCCATTGGAGGGGAAACCGATGGAATTGGTAGTGGGAGAAACAAGCCGAGATGTCGGCCAGGGATAACTTTTGACACTTTTATCTCGCGAGAAGCAGTCCTTCCGAGTGCGTCCTTACCGTAGTTTCGTTCGCGTTCCACGTTATTAATAATAATAATTAATTATATTTCGCGAATCGTGTTACTGTCTATTCGGTGTTGAGAATACTTCTTTACTACGGTTCCCCCGAGGCACGTTTAAGGAATCCATTTTGATCGACCGAGTAACGGTTGGTAAGTTGAACTTGACGATAGTTGCGACATGCATATACGTCCGTCACGATCCATGCAATCAACTGGACAGCGAAAAAAATCTAATTTATACCATCCTATCCCTCGTCTGCGTGTGCATTCATCCGTGTTGTTGCATCAGTGTAAATTGCAGGATAATTCGCACGATACGTGAGACGTTTAAGAGCGAGTTGTTTGTTTATTGATCACGTAGGAGTAGAAGGAGATGTGACATGTATATATAATAACATATCTTGTACCATTTTCGTGTTCTCTTCCGTGACCTTGTCTGTTTTTTCTTAATCGTTTTTTTTTTTTATGTAACGTGCTTAACTGTAATATATATGTTTCTTTTCATGCCAGAAAGATTTTACGTCGTATCATTAGAGATAGTAACATTCTTGGTTCACACAGTGTACGAGGAATGAGCTCGGTTATTGAACGTGAATTGATCGATCCTTGAAGAAATTCGCATCGTCATTATACAACTTCGAGAACATCGAAAGCCACGTGTCTTCACATATACTTGTCATTTAAATTTATTTCAATTTTTTTTCTTTCCATAAATATAATATTTCCATATATATAATAAATGCAATTGATAAAAAATTGTGAAATTAGGGCGGCGCCTGCGTTAGAAAGAAAGAAACATTCTTCTCAAAGTTCGGTCGAGACTTAAGGCATCAGTGATTACTGAGATAAGATACCTACTGCAGTGATATAATAGGAAATATAGCGCAGTTGCCGAGCGCACTCTATTATTACATAACTGATACGAAATTACTTACTCTTTACACGTGTGTGAATCACAGATATTTTTTCATCAAACAAAAATTACGAACGAACTGCGATTTAGGAATAAGTAATACTCATCGTTATTTCTACTGGTGGATGGTATTCTAAGCAACAATTCTGCGCGATAAGCTGGGACTGTGAAGTAACAAAGCATGCGGTATTAACATTGAAACCTCGAAACACGCGCTTTGCTGCTAATCTGACGATGAGCGACGCCATTCCATCGGCTAAGAACGGACGACCTTGTTGCTGATGTACAACCAGCTTAGTCATGATGACGAGAAGATAAATATCTCAAGTACCAACTCCGCTTTAGGCAAACGCGGAGCGTCATAATAGCCGGTAGTTTCACCGAGTTCTATATCGCAGGACTCGAAAATATGTTATTTCTTTATCTGATCAAATCGAACAGTTACAGTGTCTTTACCGATCGTTGATTAACGATTATTTCCAAACTTCTTAATCACTTGAATACGCCTGGAAATAAGCAATTTTCTTTCCGACCACTGGTTCAGGATAAATTATGTAAATCATAAAAAAAAAATTGTGCAATACTAAACGGAACTATTTGCCGTGAAGTTTTTCAAGTATTTTCTACGACTATATATATATATATATATATATATATACTTTCTTGATAATCTCCGAAGCTATCTGAAGATCTCTTTCACTCTATATTTTTTGCACTCTATACTCAACTTCCCGACTGAGGGTGTATAAGAAAAATTGCGGAAATCGCTTTCTTCTCGTTGAGCGGTTGGAAATGTCTTTCCCGACTTCGAAAGTAAGCACTTTTCTCGATGCCCGTTAGGCCTTGTCGGACATTATAACGTTCGATTGTATGACTGGCATAGATAAGAATAGTTACAAATCATCACAGTAGCGTAATGAAAAGATAATAAGATAAAATAACGCCTCCATAACGCAGTCGTCAAAGCCCAGCGTAGGAAAAAATGAAATACCTGTTCAAAATATGACTATAGAATAAAAGTTAAGTAAGAAAATCGGTTTCTCATTCCAGTAAGAAAATCATAAGTTGCCCTAACCCAAGGAACATGGCGAGCGGAAAGAAGCTATTCACGCGAAAGCAAGTCGAGGAGTCGAAAGAACAGGGTACGAACCTGTTCATCCTTCACGACAAAGTTTACGACGTGGGACCATTCCTTAACGAACACCCTGGCGGTGAGGAAGTTCTGTCTGGACAGCGGAACAAGGACGGAAGCGAGGCCTTCGACGACGTCGGTCATTCCGAGGACGCCAAGGAAATGATGGAGAAATACGAGATCGGGGAAATCGTCGAGAGCGAAAGGTTGAATATCAAACCGAAGAAAGTCGAGTGGGTTGCACCAAAGCCGGGACAGGCCCAAAAAACAGAGCAAGGCTCCGGTTTACCCTACGGATTGATCGCAGTCGCCATTGTTGTTGTTATAATCGCATTTAACTTAGGATTTTTCTCCAGTTCCGATCAATGATTTCTTTGGATTTATTTAAGCCGTTAAATGTACTCGTTGAAACGTTTCAAAAAGTCTTTAAAGTCAAGCGTGAAAGCGTCAAGGATGAAATTTGAATCAGTCATTATTAATCGATTATAATTACATCGACATACGCAGCAACTTTCAACATCACTTTTATACAATTATTATGATACACTTTATGAAACGGTTCGATTTTATTTTGAATTATTCCTATTTTTTGTTGCCTCATTCACAGTGCGTAGCTTATTATCCAACATCACAATTAAGCAATTACTGTTATAAAAAAGGGATTTCACGTGTCACGCATGGTTTACAAATAGATATAACGTGTAATATTGTTAGTATAAAAGAGGTGTGAGAAAATATTTAAGAATTAAATATTACACGCGACACCGAAAATTTATTTCAAAATTTATACCTTTTACCTCTATACATAATTAATTCAAGTTAAGAACAAAACATGATTATTTTCATATGAAAAACTTTTCTTGATATTACAGATCATTCTGTATTTATCTGACAAATTTTGTACCTTTATGAATGAAGATAATAAAAATAATAATATCGATAACAATCATTGGACAGAGAGAAAAAAAAACAAAAAAAAAAACAATTGTTTTTTTCTAAATCAACGAACCGCCTGATCACCGTAATAACCGAAAGAATTGAACGTGTCAATAAATCGTACTGATTGGCTGATTGCCGTAGATAGAAGGGGGCGAGAGCTGGAGATTTAACGATGCGAGAATAACTGGTGGGGATGAAATTGAGGGAAAGCTGCCGTATTGTCTGGATTTGTGAATCGTAAATCTGTATTTAGATTCCGTACACCAAGGTATAAATAGATACGAATGTTCGTTGGGGTGGTTTGCCATTTCAAATCGTGAGACGTGTCGCGGTAAATTCGTAACTCCTGCAATCGTTTAATTTTCTCTCCTCTTTCTACGACATCGAGTCACTGGCAGTTTTAATTTTTTCAAAACTCTGACTCCGACTATCGTACGATAATCCAGAAAATATTATGTGTAAAAAGGAATTCACATTAGTTACATCGAAACGAGGAACAAGTGAAAAGTTTTCATCCGACAAAGGAAAATAAAAATATAAGTATAAGTATCCGATATCGTCGAAGTTAAATTTGAAAAGCGATTACCGCCGGAAACACTTTCTGACATGGTAAATACATGAAATTTCCCGTTGAACTGAGATCTCGACTGGCTTGTCGCAGCAGCAACTGCCTTCTGCGAAGAACCCGGTCTCTGCGAGATGAGGGAAATGGGGTAAAGTGAAATATGTATCAAGCTCGACATTTCCAAGTGTTGCGTCAAATTTTACTCAATATCGCAACGACATACCTCCCAGCATTGTGTATTCGAGGGGAAAATCGTTCTCCTCCATATATGAGGGATATATAACACGATATCCGCCCGGTATTCTCACTCGAGAATTCTTTTCCTTCGGTTTCTATTTATATATATATATATATATAACAGGTATATGCATATATTTCACAAATACTGATATAAACAGAAAACACTAAAACTTGTCGCTTCTGCGCTTCGTTGAAGATTTGCAATCTCGTCGGTCGCATCGTGACACGAATTTCACCGTTAATAACACCAGACTACATCGAAAAGTTATACGTTTCATAGTTTAAACCCCCCTCAACACTGGTAACAGATAAAACATATGCAAAACGGTAGGCAAACGAGCACATATTTTACCAAGTATTTAATTATCGAGGAAAAAAGATTTCTGTCTAATAGTTACAACTTATGTCCAAATAATTAAATTTCGTTACGTACACACGGCATCACCCTGACACTCGATAAATAATGATCAAACAAAGACGTGACGTTAAAAACGCCCGCAGGATCCGAGTAAACGCGATACCCTCACATCAACGTCGTCCTCCTCTCTTTTTTTTTCTTCTTCTTCTTCTTCTTCTTCCTGGCAGCGCGACACACGCGACGTTCTTCCTGTGCCATATTTCCGTCCGCGTAATTTTCGTTAATTCTAAATTTCGTTGTCATAATCATTGAAGTCTATTGTCAATTGTCGCATATATATGCTAACAATGCCAGAGTAACTGTACGACGACAAGTCCCCGTTAATTTGTCGCAGGTCGTCCGCCTCGTCCTCGTCACTTCGTGCTATAACGATAGCAAGTTGTTGTCGTCTTTTTTATTTTATTTTCTTTTTTTCTTTTTAGAGAGCTGCACCACCGGCGTGCGGTCGGGTGGTGAACCAGGAGTGATGACACTCGGCCCTTTGTGTTACGACACGTTCATAGTGGGCGTCTAAGCCTCGCTCTCTGTACACGCTACGAGAGTAGGTAGGTAGGTAGGTAGGTAGGTGCTCGTTGCGGGGGGTCGAAATTGCGCTTGCAGGTAGGTAGACCTAGACTCGGGTGGGCACCGCCGCGGTTTACTACGCGGCTGGGAATTCGAGGTAGGTACGCCTCGCATAATGGTGCAGGGTGATAACGAGTGTGCGAAGAACAGCAGCTGGTGTTGTCGAGAGAGAGAGAGAGAGAGAGGGGGGGGGGGGGGGGGGGGGGGAGAAAGCTCCGGGATCCGCGGATGAAACCGCACCGAATTCACGGCTAAACGAACGTTTTGAACGGGGCCGCTAGACCACACCCTGCACGCACAGGCAATTTTCAACAGACCTCAAAAAGCGGAGTGACAAAGAGCGAGACCTTAGTCAGAGTATCCAGTTTTGTTAATCCAATTGCGTGACATGCGGTGAAGTGGGTGCAATAATTAGAAGTTAGAAATACTCGCGCGATGTTGGACGAGAAAAAAAAAATTATGCTTACAATTATATAGTCAGACAATTTGTCAAGCTCAAAGAATAATCCTGCGATTCAGCGAAAAGCACAACTTTCAACGTTTATCGTATAAGAGTACAATAGGTTACAGGTACAAAGATCGCGGAAGAAGAAATGATTCGATTCGACGGTTCGTTGAGAGAGAAGCATATTTTTACAAATCTTTCAGTCATCCTATAACATTTCCTTCCCGACAAAAGCACGGATGGAATTTATAACGTGAAAAAGTATCGTTACAAGACGGACAAAATAAAAATAAAATTTTTTTTTCCAAAAATCAATGCAGAGCAAAATAAGAGAGGAAACAAAAAAAACAACACACATACACGAAAGAAAAAAAAATCACTGCCGCTAGTCAACGGAAGATTACAAAACTGTGCGACGTTCCTCTACACGTAAAAACATTCCGGAAATGAGGGAAAAGATAAAAAGTATTAAAATAAATCGACAAATCAGTCGCGATTAGGCTCCTAATATTGCATATATATACATATAGCGTAATGGCAGGCTGTGAAACAAGCGGGTTTCAAAGTACGCGAACGTGACTATCTCAGTTTTCTCCGTCTCCCTGTCCGCTGCTTTATCCATACATCTTTTTCCCGTTATCTGTGCACAACGACACCGACATGAAAGTGTGCGGGGATTCCCCCTGGGAAACGGTTGAGTAACCGAAGCCGTGCGCCACGTGTTACGTATTCAGGGAATTCGTGGTGGTAGTTTCTGCCGCTTGCACCGAACCCAAAGCTCACCCAGTCTAGAGTCTGCAGGTTGGACATCGAGCATCGTGTTCGTATGAGTGCGTGAGAAAAAAAGAAAGAAAAAGGAAAGCAACACTGTTTATTAAAAAGCTTTTAGCGATATTATATCGCGACTTCCAAGAAGTTCCCAAGTGACTGCAACAGAAGGTTGCTCTTTTATCATTCATTCATTCATTCATTCATTCATTCGTTCGTTGGTTCGTTCGCTCTCTCTCTCTCTCTCTCTTTGTCGTTCATAATTTTATTTTTAGTCTCCTGTACTAAAAACATTCTCAACTTGCAATCAGATTGAAAACGTTTTTGTATCTGGAAAATATCTATTAACGAATTAATTGAGAAGACCAATATGTGTAATCTTCTCCATTTTCATGAACATTTATAGTGATATTTGTTATTTTTATGATTTTCAATAAAGGATCTATAATAAGCTCGTGATAGTCTTATGTGATTATAAACGAGACGATTTTTGTTTTGACTAATTGTAAGACCAATTAAATGGTTGTTCAATGTATAAAATATCGTAAATATAGTTTATCTACATACTCGGTATTCGAAGAAGATGAAAACCGCGTCAAAAATGCTGAAGAGAAATTCGTGACAAGAATGAGATCAATGGAAAACGAAGAATATAAAATCAAAGTAGAGATTTCACACAGACACTATGTGCACGGACATGTATTATATGGCAAAATATTCCGCGGTTTTCATATTTTCATATCTTTTATGAGAAAAGAAATAAATTGGTGTGCGTGTCATAACATACATATAGTAGGTATAGAAACAGGAACAAGTAATATATGTATATGGAAGGAAAAATTGAGATATCGCGAGAAAAGGAGAAAAAATCGGGCGAAGAAAGGGAAGAAGAAGAACAAGAAGAAAGAAACGACACAGGTAAAGAAGAAGCAGGAAGTGGAGGGAACCACTGTGTAATATCAGACAGGAAATGGGATACTTTCGCGCGTGGGGAGAAATACACCGGAAGATGAGAACGCGAGACAAAGGTAACGGCTAGCAAATACGCATCCCCCTTCTCTTTTCCGTCCGGTTCTCCTCCCTCTCCTTTTCCCCTTGCGGCATAGCACATTCTCAGTGTCGTTGTTTTCCCGGCCTCGACATCCGGGGTGAGGCAAAAATTTTTCAATTCATTCATTCGCCAGTATAGCAGCTCGGGGTTCTAATTAAGCATCGATTAAACGCGTTTGTAGTTCCGATTTCGGTTTTTTTGCAACGGAGAGAAGGAGAAGGAGCGTAATTTTCGAAAATAAGACTGTACCGGAAACGGCCTTTGGCCCAGTTTCCGATTTCGTAACACTTGAGGGGTTTTCTTGGTCGCCTAGCAGCCGAAATACGAGTAGAGCGACGACGAAATGTCTAGAATTCAATATCACGTGATTTTATTTGAATGAAACACGGGCAGGAAACTCGGTACAATTACAAACACGAAAACACGGATCAAATTAACCTAATGCATATGTATCAACGTCTTTTGACTTTGGTGAATTCGAATTATTTGTAGGATACACGGAACTCCGATTACCTTTAGATGCCGGATCCTATATATGTTCTCGCGTCTCCTTTTCATCGGCATCGTAGCGAGATATTAATACCAAACACAATTAGGATCTAGTCAAGTAAACACTGTTCCCATGACAGCCGGTAACATTAAACGCAAACCCATCACATCTCATTCTGCCTGATTAAAATTACTCGGAATCCACTCATCGAACCCTCCGCAATCAATAAGCCGAAAATAATTAACCCAAGCTATGCGAAAACGGATTCTGCCCGGGATTCGAAATTTTCCATTCGCATAATACGATCGCACTTAACTGTATTGAAATATCTCATTCTTCGCTCCACGGAATGAGAAATATATTTTAAATCTTTTCAATACGATACAAAATTCTAAAAATTGTTTAGCACTCGTTAAAGATCATCGAATCGTCCGCTTACCATACCGATAATATCGAGCGCTGCGCAAGCAGCCGAGGATCAAGAAGCGTAGGATCGGTAGGTAACAAAGAAACATACGTACCCAGCAGAATCGGTTAATAGGTAGGTGACGAAGAGGATTGAGACATACGATGAATAACCCGAACCTCGTAGTAGCGGGACGAAAGATGAGAAAGAATTTCGAGAAACGGTGAAGGAATTTCGAAGAATGAGAGCTGGAAGGAAAGAGAAGAGAAAGGGGCACATTGGGGCGACTGAGTCGAGGAAAAGTGGAAAGAGGGCATCAAATTGAGCCCGGCTTAAATTACGCTCAACTTTTCCTCCGAAATGATTTGCCGGGAATTGCAAGAAAGAAACAACACGATTCCAACGAAAAGAGAGAAGAATAAGGACACAGAAACAACATCTAGGCTTACTTCGGAAGAGTGCAGGAGGGAAACTTCGGTGCGCGGTGGCTGACTTTACGACGAAACGAGGCACGGTTTGTGATTATTTATTTACAGATCGCCTCCCGGGTGTTTCAAACTTCGTGGTCGTTTGGTCTGTGTTGCCTGCATCCAGTGAAACAACCTTCGAGAGACTTGACCACCACCACCACCACCACCACCACCACCTTGGCGTGATGCTATCCCGGATTTGTAAATATTTGATCGTTTGTACGTACCTATATACCTACTTGTCTATTTATCCCAACTCCCTCGATCCTCTCTATATCCGTCGTTGTTTGTATTATAGTATAGCCTCGTCTCGAATTGATTCGACTAATTTTGTGAGCAATAAGTAAATCAATCGATTAATCGATCAATCAAATACATAATCACTTGTGCCTACCCATATAGTTGGCAATTGTCTCACTTTTCGTTTTTTTTTTTTTTTTTTTGTTCCTTAGAAAAATGTGTCTGAGAAAGAAATGACGAACAAGACAATTCTCTCGAAATTTCGAGAAATTTTCAATAGACAGAGTTTCAAAGAAACCGAAAGGATCGGGAGTAGCAGCTACGGTATGCTTTTAGATTCAGGTAGTACAAATCTGTGATTTCAGAGGTTAGAGAATGGGCGAAATCATCAATGTATACGTATATTAAATGTAGATGATATAAATGAATTATATCACCATCACACGCCGCGGCTGCAGCGTCTAGACACGGGGAAAATCGCAAATGGCACAAATTGACTTATAGGATAAAGAAAAAGAAAGTACCTCGGATTGTATCGTTTCCTATATTACAATCTATTCACCAACCTACCCCCGACTCCGCGTTCGTTCTAGTTTTCTAGAATCTGAGACACCGTTCTGAGAACTTTCGGAATTACGAAAGTTTGCGTACAAAAGTCTATAAATCCATCGCTTTATATACGAAGCGACGAAAGTCGATCAAGAACCGAGAAGACCAATCGAACAGTGTTTACCAATTCTCCTTTACGCGTGTATTACACGTAGGTATACGTATATACGCGTACAAATATATTCGATATTCGTCGAACGATACTCTATACAAAAGTTTGAAATTGATTTCGAAAGTTGTATATTTATACGATCAATCTAACCAAGGGGGGGGGGGGGAGAAGGAGGGGGGAGGGAATTTTTCTATCTCCTCGCAAAAGAAAGAAGAAAAAGATAAGAGAGAAAAAAAAAAAAAAAGATGAAGAAGCGTATGTTGAGCGAGTAAAACCGAACGTGTAAACAACTCGGTTTTTCTATGTGTAACACCATTGCTTACTTATACATATATATACATATAATGAACAATGATTAAACTCACCCTCGGTCGCCAACTTATATATACTGCCAATAACCGAAGACCTCTCCTCAAACAGGCTCGACGTCAGATTCCATCGCGAATTGATGCGAGGGTGAAGAAGAAAGAAAGGAAGAAAAGAAAAAGAATAGAAAAGAAACGGCCAATGAAATAGAATCGAATAGAGGAAACTTCGGAACGACGAAAACGACGAGGGAAAATAACGATGTAGAAGCGATCGCGGAGACGCGTAGCCGGCACATCTCGACTTGGGTAAAGGCGACGTTCACCCTCCGAGTGTCGAGGAATAACTGAGGGATCGGAGGGGCGAAACGGAGTCCTGCGCCCCGAGGTTAGGTCGCGGTTAGGACTGCGTGATTCGTTCTAATTGCCGGTCCGAACCGAGCATCTGTTCTCTTCGGTGCGGCGGCCTGCAGCAGACACACACTTCGTCTCTCTCTCTCTCTCTCTCTCTCTCTATTTCCCATTCTCTTCCTCTTCCTTGCATTCTCTCTCTCTCTCTCTCTCTCTCTCTCTCTCGAGTTATACACGAGTTGCGTGTACACACACGTAGACGCGTGCATTGCGTCGAATCCGGACCGAGCCTCTGTATACGAACACACCGTTCTGGCGTATGCAAACATCACCGCCAGACGCCACCACTGAGGGGAGAAGGAGAGGGAAAAAAGAAAAAAATAACACCCGTTTAAAATTTTACTCCTCAAACGAAACGTGGTAGGTACGGTATATTTTTAATCCACGGCTTATCGGAGCTTCCCAGTTATATATCTATATATATATATATATATATATATATATATATATATATATCGAAGGCTCGTACTTTTTTCATCGCGTGTATTTCTTCCGCCTGAAGGTGTAATAAATTATTTTATCTTAACATGCAGATTCTCGAGTTTTGGAAAAAGGTAAGATCGAATTTTCTTTGCATAAGATATACCACAAATATTGTATAGTATGTGTACTGTATTGAGTAAAAATTTCTTTTTATACTTTTTACAAGTATAAAAGATTTTTCAACCAATCGTGAATACAGACGTATACATATACATATACAATAAGCTTCACCGAAACTGTATCATATAATAAACTCAAATCCGATTGACAAGGATCGAATGATTTTGAGGGTGAAAATTTATTCGTCAGACAAACCAAGATGCGTATTGCTTTAACCATTTTTTTTTTGTTTCTTCTTCCCAAAATGAAAAATTTCAAAGGTTATAGAAAGATTAAAAAAGAAACAGTTTTTTATATAAAAACGTATAATGAATATGTATTTTAATATTGTTAAAGAAACTGATATGAATCCTAAAATCTTTTGTCTTCCTTTATTTTTCATATTCAATGAAATTTCATATTCATGAAATATCATTACCCAATTTGTCACGAGCTTTCGATTTCACTTTGTCGAAAAAAAAAAAAAAAAAAATCATTCATTTTTTTTTTCTTCAAATAATAAAAAAACGTAACACGGATAAATCTCGTTTAATTTTAGTACGTTAAAGAAAATCGAGTCCTTCAAAGCTCCGGAACCTGTGTCCGTGGTGAAATCGTAGGACCGACGTTAACAACAACGGGGTTCCACCTGGCGCGGCAGCTGCTGAAAAGTGAGAAAGAAGGAGAGACCCGTTGGTCCCTTACCTGACGTACCTAGCAACACCTGTGCAGGTTGCGTGCCGGTCGCGAGAGAACCCTTCGATAAGCCCCGACATGCCGTGTAACGGAGTATAGGTATATATATATATATAGATATAGGGCACCCGCGGACACATGTCGCAGGCGGTTGCCGACCAGCGGACGAGGGAGTTTTTGATTATAACTCGCGGCATTGCGCATACACACGTCATAAAGGAAAAACTCGCCTTTTCCCGCCGATAAATAATTATACCCCATCGACAAAAAGGGGTACACGTACACCCTGTAACGATATGTTCCTACGATTGTTCAAGGATTAAATATTCCCGGACGCGGTAGAAAAAAAAAAAAAAAAAAAAACGCGGGAAAAAAGCTGCAGGCTCGTTCTTCGATATATGCGCCATTGTTGTCTTTCTCTCCGTGATCGCATCGGAGGAAAAAAAAATTTTCTACAGCCATCACCTGTCGGTTGTTTAATAATTGTACAAAAAAAAAAAAAAAAAAAAAAAAAAAAAAAAAAAAAAAATTTAAAAATTATACCCTACAAACGACTGACGTACCATTGTTATATGTAGTTTTTTTTTCTTTCTTGTTTTCTATTCTTTTTCCCAACACCAACCTTGACAATTGAATTTTCCAGCAGATTTTTCGCAATTTCAACTGCAGCTTTCACGACCGACCAACGACCCGCGTTATAAATTGCATAAAGCATACGTATGTATACCTACGTAACGTATAGAAGGGTGAATGCCCGGGGGTTGATTTCCCCGGGAATTATTAATCGAACTCTGAGATAACGCGCGAGCGACGTAACCGAGGAGAGTCCCCCAGTCGCGTTACGAAGGTGAAGAAGAAAATGATGTAAGGACAGGAATCGTGAGGAAATGCGAATAATAACGTAGAAGGCAGACCGTGAACCGAAACAACGATGTAACACCGCGTTACGTAATCTCGAGGGACGAGGGCGGGTAGGTAAAAAGAAAACTGGAAACTTGACCAAGGAAAGCTGTTAGACCAAAGTTAAAGAAATCGAGGACATTCAAATGAAGGAATCTCTGATAAAACGGGGTTTAAACGCATATACACGTATCGAGTTCGATTAAATTTGCAAAAATTAACGAGACGAGGTTCGACCTCCGTCTCGTAATTTAACCATTTAAATCAAGATGTAATTAAAAATTCATCGAGCCGGATATTTCTCTGCCTACAGGATATAAGAAATCGGAAAAAAAAAGAAGAAAAGAAATCCGCTTACATAATTGAGCAGTCTGCAAACCATTATAATGAGATCAACATTAGATCGTGCAGTAAATACTATTAATTACGGAATATTTCACAAGCACGAGGTAGATCGTATAACGGTTTAATAGGACGAAGTAACGAGACTACCGTCCAAAAAGATAAAAAAAAAAAAAAAAAAACGCAAAAAAATTAAATAGAAAAAAAGAAAAAACAAACAACACACAAACACTGAGAGTAAAAAACGAAACTTTTCGACTCTTGCCGTAGCCTGAGAGTCCCGAAGACGCAATTTATGTATAATATATACGTAGGTCACAGTGATAAAGGGAAGAGAAAATACTCGACGCATACCGCGCCAGCGTCCAGGTGGAAAAATTTAACGAGGCCATTTTCAACTGGCAACACTTAAAAACGCGTGCAACGAACGACGTGAAATCTAGATATAAATATGTGTGTATGAACATACGTAGGTGGTACACGTGCCGTATAGACACTTGATATATTCTTTATTAAAAAAATGTTAACGCGACGTTGTACAGTCGATACGAGATAATTCTCGAAATGAGAAAAATAAAAAGAAAAAATAGAGGAGGGAGAAATTGAATATTAACACGAGAGTATCGACGTATCAGCGTGTAGGCACCTGCGAAGACTTTGAGAATTTAAAAATCGTGAGAGCTGTTTGCTTTCTGTTTTTTCTCTAACCGAGTCGAGAGCAAAAAACCGGGGTAGAAATAACTCGCGGCTGTTATCAACGCGGCAAATATCGGATTTGAACCGTATGATGTGGTGAACACACATAAGTCCATGTGTAACGACATTTCCGTACGATTAAACGCGGGAAAAGTCTCTCCTAACGAGGGGGTGTAACATCATACATGACACATGACAGCGGCACGTAAAATTTGTATATAAGTACGCGCGAATGCACGAATGTGTAATAACGTAGCAATGTACAAGAGAAACTTCGCGACGCGATGTACGATACTAGAAACATGGTTACACGATGTACATGACGTCGCGGTGTAGAAGTAAGAGGAAGGATGAGGATGAGGATGAGGATGAGGATGAGGATGAGGAAGGCGGACGGATGAGCTAGAGGAGGATATCCCTTGTCGACCTGACCGCGATATGGCCTTGTAGTAGGAAATTTAACGCGTCTTCGGGGTTACCGGTCCAACTTTGTTTAATTATATCTACGTCCGGGAGGATGGTGCGACAAGATGGGGGATGAGGATGGGGATGAAGTTACGTTTACCCTGCAGACACGGCCGAAAAGCGGATAGGCAAACTCTGCGCCGAGTCACGAAGCTAGCTGGTGCTTAATAGCTGGGCGAGAAGAGAGAGGGAGAGGGAGAGGGAGAGGGAGAGGGAGAGGGAGAGGAGAAGTTGAGAATTGAGATTTACAAGAACAACATCGTTAATGTTCAACGACGAGAGAGAGAGAGAAAGAGAAAGTCTCTCTTGCTCTATGCTATTGGTTTTCCGGATGAAGAATGAAATACGGAGGAACGATTTTTCTTCCCTCCGAGCAAACGTGAGGAGAGATAATTTCAAACTACATGCATTTACACTTGTAACTGATTTAGATCAACGAACATATATTATTATGCCATTTGATAAATCTGTAGTTGCATGAGCATTCGCTTTTCGGTAGGTTAAACGGAGCCTGAATTCCACTCTAATCGACCCGCTTATGTTTTAGCATTATATGTAAATAACAGGACTAGAATATGTATATTGGGATTCGGTGAACGGGTGAATCGTCATCAGAACGCCAGTATCAAACGACTCCTCTCGAGTATGACTAACGAGCGTATAAAAATAACAGGGGAAAAATCCGGCGTTTCATAAACTTGCCAAAGTTCAACGAGGAGAAATTTTCCCTACGATGGAAAGAAAAACAGCAGATGTTAGCAGAGGCTAAAGAATAGAAGGTGAACCGATATCATTTCTGACGGGAATTCAGCAGACATTTTTTCAACCCAATGTAAAAGGAAAAAAAAAAATTTCTCTCAAGCACCACTCGATTGCAAACTTGCCGTGTAAATCCGAGTCACATGGTATGTGTACATTGTTTCGCGAAAATGTCGATACGTGCAATTTAATAAAGAATAAATAGCAAATTTGTCTCGTTGATCACGATTGAGTGGCTCTTGACTTTCTACAATTATTATTTATCGTGGACCCTGGACATGATATTACATATATATATATGTGCAACCATGTAACACCTCGAAGTCGATAGTGAATCGTATTCTCCGTTCACAAGTGAACTTTTAGATAAAAAAAAAATTACATCTTTTTATCGATAACGATAAAATAAAACGTACAAGTTTTATTTTTTCGAAACCCCCTTTATTTTTCAGGAACATCAAACTACTTCTGCCGCGTGCTGCTTTTCAAGCCCTTGCAATAAAAGGAGGTAGACTTTAGCGTGCGCAGGGTTCTCATTTATTTACTTTTACGACTGTCCCAACGAGACGGAGAATGGGAGAGGAAGAGAGAAGAATGGAGCAAAGCGTCAATCTTGAGGGAAAATTTTTACGCCACTAGCTCCGACACGGCAAGTTTGTATACCCAAACAAACACACAAACACCCCCGCACAAACACGTAGACGAGGTAACGACCAAATCCCTGACTCCGTAGCTGAATGGGGGGTAAGGGGGGTTGAACGGGCTGCTGCTGCAGCAGGCAGAGGTTCACTTCCACTACTCTATTAATGGAATAAAATATTTGGCAAAGCCTTATAAGCGGTATAAACCCGACGTCGCGTCGACGAGCGAGAAGACCTTCCAAGTCAGATATTTCGAAGGCTGGTCTCCGTCACGTTGATGAGAATGTCGCGAGCACAAAGGCGCCAAAACTCTTATGCGGGTAACCCAACTAACCCTCCCGCCCACGAACACCCCTTGCGATCACTATCCGACTATCGTAATTATTAATATCTTGTTATTTCTGTTCTTACCGTTACAGTTGTTATAACTATAAATTGCATCGACTATTCAATCAATTTACTACAAACATACCCAGTAGTAAATTAATGACGGAGGTAAAAGAAAAATCTCCTGTAATCTCAACAAAATCAAAATATTCATCGAGTAAAGAGAAGCCTGAATTTCGTATTCCACGGGGGAAAAACGACACATATAACGACGAAGAGTAACAAAAAAAGAAAGCAAAAGAAAGAAAGAGAGAGAACTCTTCCCTAGCGCGTATAAAACTGATATAATGATAATGATAATGATAATGATAGGTGGATGCGTGCAAGTGACATGTGCGTTTGTACAAACCCAGCGGGCCAGAGGCACTCGCGTGTCGATGACATATGTCTCCCTTGGCTATACGGGCAAGGGAAACGGTTCTCTCTGTTGTTCGCGGAGGCGTTAGATAGCCAGGGTTTTGAAATTAGTGGGTGACTAGTTGCTGCCGCAGGGATCCGTCCTTGTTTCGCAAACTATTCCGCACACGGAGTAGATATACAGTATGAACATTGGCGTGCATACGTCTAAACGGAGTTAATTACGCGTTATCAGGATTGGCGTGAGCTGGTCTACGAAGCATTGTCAACAATTTTCAATAGTTAAAAAAGAAAAACTATTTCCACCACAAGCCAACGATATTAAAATATCGAGAAACCAATGCCACATATTATTCTGACACCGGTTAAACCTGTTCACATTTCCATTTCTACGTGTACGATTCTTCTTTTCTGGCATTTTTTTTCTCCCCTTTTCAATCCCCCCCCCCCCCCTTCCCTCAACCCATAATTGATAGAGTTTAGAAAATTTCACAAACGGTATACAAGGTGTAACGGAACGCGAATGAAACCGGCTCCGCGGAAATTGCGGAGACCGACCGAATCGAAAACTTTGACAGAATTTCCAATTCCCGATAGTACGGACCACTGCTGCACTGTACTGCAGAATGTGAAAACATAACGGAAGGTACATATATTATATGCAGTGAGGGTCGGGTACATAGGTAGAGGAATAGGTACGCTATATATATATATATATATAGATATAGATATATATATATGCAGGGTGGTTAGCATACTGTAACGAACTCCGGTACGACAAGTCAAAGTGTGCACGGTGTCCACGTACCTTTGGGTCTAGCTAATACTGAATAGAACACCGCGACCAACAGCAGCGCAAAACACACACACGCACGCACACACCTAAGTAATGAAACCAGTGAGTAAAATTTTTCGCTATATGAAAGAAGGGCGTTGAAGGGATCTCGGAGGTGGTTAACTAATGTAGAAATGATGTACGATATGGATCACCGCCGGCAAGTGTAATGTGCAAGAGTGAAATTTTTTTACCACATCTGTAAAATATGCATGGCATAGGTATAGATATATAGGATACAAGAATAAAGAGAAACGAGAAAAAACTGCGGCAAAGTTTGGTCAAAAATTTGAATAAACTAATTGAATTTAACCGCATTATTTCTCCGGACACGTGCTCATGGTTTCGTATATTATATTCGTGCGCATATATCTTATGTCTGTATGTGTCATACGTAGGCATACCGTGCACTAAGTCTAATTTATAACTTGTAGGTAATGTAAAGTAGGTATTCGAACGAATATATCGCGATAAACGACAAACGGGAGAAAATGTGTTAAGAAAATAAACAGATAAATAGAAAAAAAAAAGAGAAAAAAAACGACAGCAAAAAACATCGGTGAATATATCACGACGTCACAGGACGTGGGAGAGAGGACAGGTGCGATTCACGAGCAATGTAGGGTGCCCTACGGATCGAAGGAACCCCAATGTAGCACTATCGATTGATCGTAACGCGGTACCGGGAAAACATTTATTCTTTACTCGGAATTCGCCCCCTTCTATGAATTCTTCATTCAAATGGTTCGATATCGCCGAGAGAGAGAGAGAGAGAGAGAGAGAGAGAGAGAGAGAGAGAGAGAAAAAAGAAAGAAAAAGAAAAAGAAAAAAAAATGTTAGGAAAAAGTTTGGAGCCAAGTAATTGCATTGATTGAAGACTCTCGGCAAAGGGGAGGGGGAAAAAGAAGAGCGGAAGAAGACATAATAATCGATCTGTAGAAAAAAGTAAGGAAGAAGAAGAAAAAAGAAAAAGTTACACACATTGGCTGCACTTTTCGAATAAAAAGAAGGAAAATCTTTCGCGCGGTGCGTCATAAATCGATGACGACGCCACCCAGCTACTCTGGGACTCTTCTTAAACGAACCCTGACGTAGTGTAACTTTGGCACGCTTAACGATTCTACGTCATGCACGTATACGTACGAAAAAGCGCTGGTTCTTTGGAAAAAAAATATTTCACGCCGTATAGCTCGATGGATAGATGGGTAGGTAACTGGGAGGAAATTCCTGAACGTGTCTCTCCTTCAAACGCGTATATTTGCCAATTTATGCGATCTGCATGCGTGCCGTGAAACCGAGCCAGAGTTACGTAACCGCGATACAAGAAAATGTTGCGAGATTCGTTTTGAAACTTGTTCGTGACGCGTGAACATTAAATTGTGACGTGTGAGTTCGCGGAGTGTTTTTTTTTTTTTTTCATTGCTTTTTAGATTTATTTTGTTTTATCTATATAAACACAATAGATGCTCATGTGTATGGTTAATTGATGAAAAACAATTTCATTAATTGTAACTTGTTTAATTTTTTCGGTGAAAAAATTTCGTCACTCGACAAAAGCTTGCGGACGATATTTCCACGGTTAACTAAAAATTTCACACCGCCGTACGGATGTAAAATTGATTAAAAATAACGAACGAATTCCCGCCAACTTGATTGTTATCGAAATGAATAAATAATCGAAGTCGACCATTCGAGGCTTTCGAGTTAAATGTACTACCTAATAATGCGCGCCTACTTGAACCGAGTAAATTGCCTGCTTATTTTTTATTCATTTATTCCTGATTTCTTATTGCAGCGTATATCTTCGAAGAAGAAAATAAACTGACTTATTAATTTGTACCTTTATTACTGACGAGGGGTAACCCGGAAGTGAAAAAACCCGGCCGGTATACCGAGCTGGGAAAATTTCAGTTCTCTTTGTCTTTCTTTCTCTCTCTCTCTCTCTCTCACTCGCGAAGCGCTGAGATTTGGTCCCAAATACGTTTCGAGATACGACAGTATTCGATTGCCTTGGTGCAGAACGAGCTTTTGGTATTGTTACTTTTCACGCTAACAATACAGCTGAGATTATCCTGCGCCAAGATTTATAACTTAGAGAGGGATGGAACCGACCGTTTAGTGAAAAAATCTCCACAAACTTAGGTGCGTATAAGGTATAAACAAAAAATGCAGATTCACGCGCATGGCGATCATACCTCATAATCCATTAAATTGACTCACGTAAAATGAGAGCAGAAACAAGCGGTATGAACAATAGCAACAATAATAATAGCCACGAAGTGATCAAATTCTGTAATATTAAGGTTCAATTGTCTCGGAGTCATTTTCCATCTTGTCGAGATGAATAAGAACATTTATTATTGTCTCATCTAAATTTAAAAATAATTCAATATCGCCTTTAAAGGTTTACCCTTGTTCTCGGGAACAATTTATCAAAATTAATTTCGCAACGGAACAAAATGAAACGAAAAATCCCGGTACCTCCCGTTGTTATCGGGGGAAAAATATTCTTCATCCCGAGCATCGTTTCGTCCGATATAAACGTCGAAGCCTCGTGCTTGTGTATATAATATCGCGTTGTATTAATAGCTCGGCGTACTTCCGGCATTAAATCAAGGGTTAGTTTATTTCACAGGCCAAATTTTACGCGAGAAAAATAAAAATAACAAATATTTAAAGAAACGAAGAAACAAAGAAAAAAAAAAAAAAATCCTCGCTTTCCGCATTTTCATTTCCTTTTCTCTCGTAGATTATAAGAAATTTGATTACATATTATTCTCAGCTGAGTTTCAAAATTGAGCCTAATTAATAATAAATTGTTATTAAAAAGCAGAAGATGAGACGGATTGGATAATATGTAAAATAAATAAATAAATAAAAAATAAACACGAATATACAAAACGTTTCGGTTTCAATTTAAATTCAATTCTAATTCTAAACGATCGGTCTCCCTGCAGTGAAATGCCGATTGCAGCGACGTTTTGCCCACGTCGGTTTCAGTAAATCCAATAATACATAATTGATAACAATCGTGCGGCACTCGAACGCCTCAAAAGCTCCGAACTACCGAAGCCTCTAAATAATCCAAATATCCGGACAATGTCTGTATTGTGAAGAAGGATTGCGCGGACCTAATGCCAATCAGCCACCCCAAGTAAACAACTAAGAGTCCAACCCTGCACACGTCGTTTCGATACGTAACTCAACGTGACCCGCGACTTAGAACTGACTTTTATTAAATCGAACACGTTGGTTTCGACCGCCGGAATGATATCTAATATTAAACGAGAACAGGTGAGCTTCGCGTAACACTAAAAAAAACTTGTCGAATTATTTCGGACGATGGATATCAAGGTTTTCATTTTCCAAATCACATTTCATTTACGGCTGCACAGCGATTCTTCTTCGACTGAACGATATCCATAAATAATCCTTTGAAGAAACGAGTGGCCAAAATGTTACAAACGTTGGTCAGATTTATTTCAACGATAGCTCGAGCCTAGAGAGTCCCGACTTATAAAGCTGAAGAACCCTTTCAATTATTTCTGAAAATGTTTTCCACCCTATAGAGGATTTGAATAACCGACCTACACAGAGATTATATATTGTATACATATATATATACATATATAATACGGATTGAGCGGAGCAGTGAAAATATATGAATTAATGTAGGAGTCGCTAAAGGTGGAGCAATTTATTTTTTCCCGAGAATTTATAGAGCAAAGTATGAAGAAGAAAAGAAAAACTGTTCGTCTTTTCTTTTTCTAGCTTTCTTTGCGTTAACATTCCTCGTTCGAGCGAATATTTCCAAGATGTCGATCTATCGTCAATTCTTATCTGATTATCGCCGGATTCCGATTATTAACCATACGTTGATCTATCAGTTTGATAAGACCACGCCTCGATGTGAATTTCTCTAATAAAATATACGAGAGAGTGGTGTGAGGTGGATTTAATTTCGTTAATTTGCCGCTTCAATGGGTATTGTTACTGTTTCGCGTTCCGAGTAGTGCTTCACAACTCAGCGCACCTGCAAACACGTTACAGTCAAAGCCACGAAACGATCAATGAAACTAAAACGACGCCGGAACTGACCGGACCGAACGAACGAACGATCGATCGATCGATCGATCGATTGATCGATGGAGTGGGAGGCTAAGCCACCCTCGAAACATGTGTCAATTCATCGTCTATAAGCTACTCCCGGTACTGCCACCTATATATATATATATATATATATGTATATATATATATATATATATATATATATATACATATACGCAGGATACGTGTTATAAATAACACAACAAGCCGCCCGATGCTGAAAGTCCTAGGAAAATTGCTACGCGTGTCGAAATAACAGCAGTCTGACGTAAATTAACGTCTTTCGAATCGATAAAGAGAGAACAGCGGATCATATATGTACATTCGGCGACATCGCTCCGTAGCACAGTGCGATCTTCCAAATTTTTCAAAGAAATACTTCGTTCGTATTAAATTACTTAATCTGTATTAGTATGTAATAATTTGATAATGTTGAATTTCTGACAAGTGAGACTAGAATTTACACACGCCGTTGATAACCACTATTTTTATAACATGTGTATGTGCATTTTTTTGCACTGTAATAATTTCTATACCGCAGATGTTATCCAAAGCTCGATAACAGCGGAATTTAATCCCTCCATTCAGACAGACAAGATACAGCGATATTCTTTCGCTGTAAAACGATACACTATATACGTATAAGAGAGTACGCGTAGTTAATTGCGAGAAAATCGAGCTGCCCTCTTCAGCCTCGACTCTCCTTTGCACAAAAGAGAAAATAAAAGAGAGAAAAAAAAGAAATAAGAGACGAAGCGGAAAGAGGAAGAAAAGAATGTAAGATAGATAAAAAAAAAAAAAAAAAGTGGTAAAAAGAAAAAACGAAGTACGAAGCTCTTGATATCCGCGACTCGATTACATAATTAATCTTCGTCGAGAAATTCCGAGGAGAATCAGCGGTGAAGTATGAATATCTGCCCTTCTAATTAAAGATATCGCATTAATTAACGATACGTTATATACCGTATACCTATATATCTCTGTACATGGTAAAAAATTAAAAAATTAAAAAAAAAAGTATCAAAGAGGAAAAGAAGTACCGAGGAGTGGGTGACGAAGAAATTTTTTTGAACACAATTCGTATCTTACCGAGTGCAGATAAGATGAAAATATTGGTTGTTCGAAGGTCGGGGAGTCTAGAAATTCGGAAGATTGTTTAAATATTCAAAGGGTTTCTCTGGGAATACTGTAGGTCAGCTTTTTATCGGAGTTTCCCGGTGAGGATTCAACGCCAAACGCTTTGATCTCGGATGTATCGAGATCCTTGGTAAATGTATTGTTTCTTCATTTCCTCCCCGTTCTTTATACGATTGTTAAGAGATTCCGATTCGTAAATTGAATATCGCGAAACTCACCTCTCTGAGCTCCTTGATCTTGAATCCACCCTTGCCGATGATGCAGCCGGCCTGGCTCTGATGTACCAGCATGCGGACGTCGATTTCATCGTTTCCGTGCCTCGATCCGTTCTTTGACAAATGCAAAAACGACAAATTATTAACACAGGTTTCGATTGAACTTGAAAACGAAAGCTTAGGTTTAGCTTCACCCGCGCAGAAGCAAAATTGCGTAGATACAAAATATCCGTGCAACATGATAGGTATTGAATCGTGATAGAAAATCGAGTGATCCCCAATTCATGAGAATTGATGAGAAAAAAAGTAAGAAAAAGAAACCAAGCACATCCTAAAAACTGAGAAATTTATACAGAGGAAAGGAATCGAATTTATGACAAGAAATATTTTTCAAAACTGTTCCAGACTCACCTCCTCAAGATTAGGTACAACTTCGTTAACGACCTGCAATACAGTGTCCAAGTCCGAGCTGATCGTCAGAATTCTGTAATCAAAAAACTTGGGAAATTAGGCCAGTTCTTCAAGAAAATATAAAAACAAAATGATTTGTACCATTCGATTCACGCACAAACGTCTCAAGATATAAATATTAAAAACGACGATAATCCTATTTTATAATAGGTATAATAACAAACGAGAGAAAATAAGATTCACTAGAACATTGACGAACTTTAAGAAATTTCTTTCAACCGATTGATGTATTTTGAAATATGTCAAGTGCTGTGTACATGTGAAATGCAAAAAAAAAAAAAAAAAAAAAAAAACAATAAGCGGAGTGAGAAAAAAGTTTATCTCCCGTATATTTGAAACGGTAGTCGAGAAGTTGTTGTCTCAAACTCGATACATATAATATATTATGTACGAAATAAAACGCGTGCAGTGGAATTCCCGAGTTAAAAAAAAAAAAAATTTTTATCGCTGGGTAGAAGGGGAAACAATAAATGAAATAAAAGGAGAAGAAAAAAAAATAAACAAAAATAAGAAAATTCGCTGCGCAGTCTAGCGTATACGCAAACATATAAGTTTTACGCAGGAAGAGCAAAGCGTGACAGTGCAGGCGAATAACAATAACAACAAAAACAACAACAAGACCGACGACACAAGAGTTACAGCCATAAGTCTGAAGTTTAAACCGGCAGAAAATGCCCGAGAGAAAATTCACGGTAATCTTTGTTCGGTGAGGAAAGAAGGCTGCCCATTTGGGGTACCGACTGCAATCCCGAGACACGGAGAATGAATATTGCTTTTTAAAACTGCGAAACTTTCCGGCACAACACCCCGTCGCGTCGTCTTCCGCCTGGAGGAGGAGGAGGAGAAGGAGGAGCAGGAAGTCCTTAAATAATGGCAGGCACAAATCAACTCCGACATATTCCAGCCGTTTTTCCTTCTCGCGAGCGTGTATAAGACTTGGCAATCGTGTAAGTATTTGGCGAGAATTTAACTTTTCTTCTCTTTCAATTTTTTACGGAGAAGATAAAAAGAAAAACGGAATAAGAAGGTACGATACAAGGCAAGCTTTTTTCCTTTCTTAGGAATAACGTACGTTGTGTAATTCGCGGTATTGCATACACAGCACTTGGCAATATCTCGATTAATAAGTAACACATCGTAAACGTCCAACGGCAAATTGTAGAAAAATTGAAAATAAACATGGAAACTGAAAGAAGACACGTTCCTGTAGTAACGAAGGAAATGTATTATTATAATGGGGCAAGACGAGAATTTTTGTAATTTTTTCGCCAAGTAACAGCAAGATTCAATATATAAATGAAAATTATGCAAATATATGTAGATAAAAATTATAGAACGTGAAAAATATATCTCAACAAATACATCTCTATAATAATTCTATTAATTACCGAATGATGATTTATTTCTATATGAATTATTTTTTCCGATGCACCAATTAATTTTCCAGGGGTTATAATATACGTCATTAGTCGGCTACATGGTTATACTGTATAGATTCAGTTTTAAGCGGCCATCACCGCAATAGTCTTAATGCGCCATTACCAAACGAGATATGTTAAATTTGCTGATTTATACAATATGTTACACAAGTATGATGCTGAAAACAGGAATGAACCATGAATGTGAAATAATATATTATTATATATAATAGTTGTGCCCAACAATTTAAACAATTATACACGAGAGAATAGAAATCCGTCCGTATTTTATTGGCGCAGACTTGGGGATGATACGATAATTGTGGTTTAAACAATACAGATTCTCGGTTATATGATAGTCATCGATTTTTTCCTTCATTATAATTTATCGATAAATCTCCACACTTACTTTCCTCGACGAGCGATTTGACCATTTTTCCCTTATACTTCCCTCTTTCCGTCACAGACCTTGTGAGGATTTCCGGTTTTATTTAGGGTGAAAGCCGGAGTGCGAAGACAGGTTAACTTGCATATCGGAAATCGTGATTTACGGAGCAATTTCGTCAGTTCGGAATTGTCTGTTTAGCCGTCTGATGACAAATATTTCATTGCGTATTGCGATATACGTAAGATGCGAATTCAAACCGATATTATATACATATGTACAAAAAAAAAAACTGTGTCAATATTTTATATGTGAAATAAATTGTAAAGAGCCTCCGTAAGGTGTAGTAGAAATTTTAAACCATTGAATTTGCAAAAAAAAAAAAAAAAACTTTCAACCGGTCTTTTTCTCTTCAATTCGCTGCAGCACTTGGGACTCCTTCTTTTCCGTTTCCTTTCCCGCGGACAAGAGACTTCAGCGAATGAAGAGGTAAAGGCGAGAGACGTACGTTCTTTAGAAATTTCCTCCGGAGACCACGAGTCTATTTTGCAAAGTGAAAGTCTGGTCGATTCGTTGAATTTCAACTGGTTTTGGTTCGGGTTTGGCCGGGTGGTGGGTCGGGCTTGGGGGTTGCAGGGGGTTGCACGGGCGGGTCGTTGGAAATTACCCCAGTTTTATACGTGAGAAGCGTACCTACACGCACGCCTCAATTTTACGAACGTATTTAATATTTATATACGTACAATATGGTATACAGATATATGAAAGTACATACATTTATACATACAGCTGGTATATATACATATATCTATGTGGGCCTGAAAAAGTCAATTGACGTCGAGTGACGGTTAGAAGATTGCGCTAAATTTTCAATTTCATTTTCTCACCTCTGAAATTATATGCTTCTCGATTCATTTCATTGGCGTGATCGCTATTTGCTCGATCATCGTTACCACCTTGATAAGCAGTGCATGGGAAAAAAATAGTGAGAGAGAAGAATGAAAGAAAACAAACCAATGAAATGATACGAGTTTTCCGTTTTTTTTTTTTTTTCTATATATCCCATGCACCGCGTCGCAACGGACCGAATTCAAAAGTCGTAGTCCGTTAATATCCCGAACGAATAACGAACAACTATTTTACTCATTCGATTTTTTTTCCTTCTTCTACTTCTTCTTCTTTTTATCCGCGACCAAAATAGTATATTCATTTACTTTCATCAGCGTGGTAATTGATTGAATGCTAAAAACTTGGGATGTTCGGATAACCGGTTCTCTGAACGGTGTAAGAGCATGTCAATACGCGCCTGCAGATATGCAACCGGAGTAACGTATCGGAACGCAGTGTAAGAGGCAGACTGGAGAAATCGAATTGACGCTGCTTGTTCCTCGACTATTCCTGATATTGGATACAATCGTAGCACGATTGTTATTTCAACCGTTAAAATATGTATATGTCGCGAAAATTTCCTACGTAATTGTATAGTTTGTAAGTCATGCAGCGCAGATAAAATATTAAGTTCGTCATTGTATATGATACGTAATCATAAATCATGATAAAATTTTAGAAAACAAAAACAGTAATGTATTATAAACAATATAAACGATTACAAATACATTAAATTTGAGATAAGATGAGATTTGACATAAAAATGAAAAGTTATGATATTATTCACAAAAAAAAATCCCGTATATTAGACACACACATACATATATGTATATATATAATGTTTGTATATACACACATAGACATTATATATGTACATAAGACAAGAAAAAAAAAAAACCTTCACATCCCTCGAACATGCTCTGGGGCAAAATCCCCCCTCGTGTAATAAATTCTCTGATAGTTATCGTCGTTGAGAAAAACACGAGAATAGATCAGTATGGTGGTAGAATAAAATGGATATAGAAATGTAAGGAAAAATTGAGCTGAAAATACCAACGATTTTATCAAACCTTCGAGAAATGAAATTGAAAACGTAAAATTGTCGACTCCTAAATGTCGGATACGATAAATTTGTTCATATTTCATACTTTATTATATATGTAACAAAGGGGGAAGAAAACTTTCGCGACGAGGATGAAAGTATAGAGACTCGACCATTTGAACTTCGAGAGTTGAGCTTCTACACGACTAAGAATCACGATAAGATTTTATATGATTAATATTATCATTATTATTATTGTTGTTGTTTTTATTGTTGGATACCAAAAGTTAAAAGATTTATAACGTAACTTGAGAGTCCGTGAATCTAGTAATAAAATTGTAAAACAAGAAAATCATCATCAGCATTAATATATACATGACTACGATAATCTAGGTTCGTGTGAGGAAACAAATTAGTCAAGATCAGGCATGAATCTCTCTATGCATGTATAATGTAAGTATACGCTGCAAGATATTATATTGAATTATATTATGTATGTGGAGTGCTGGACACGGTGGAGAATGGCAATATAGTTACGATTTCAGTTTTTTGTACAATACATGATTAATAATCTGCTTCAAAAGTCCTGCTTATTGTAAACTGCCTGGGTAAGTAACACAATAGGATTTACATAAACAGTCGTTGCAGCTTGGAGTGTAGGAAAAATTTACCTAGGATGATTCTCGTATGCAAGAATAAGAATCAGAATTTTCAAATGGAAGAAAAATTATAGAAAAACTTGAAGAAGGCAGTTAAATATCGATACATACAGAAATATATAATGTATATACGGTAAAGAGTATATACTATATACGTATGTGAGAATATGAAAATGGTGTATGCAATAATGTGCAACGACGATCTGTGGCAGGTACGTTATATTATATACATATATATATATATATATATAAAATATATATGTATATCGGCAAGGACTGCAGTATGTATATAGAGATTTTAATCCTGCATATATAGGTGGTAATATATGTGATATCGTATAACGAAGATGTTACACTTGTATGCAAGATGTATATAAATAACATACAATAATAACTGCGGAGCAAAATTAGAATGATCAGCATAATACGAGAGAATAATTAGAGAAGAAAAGAAGAGAGAGAAGTAAAAAAAAAAAAAAAAAAAAAATTGTGAAAATTAGACAAAAGTGGTTTTGGCATTACCGTTCAGGTCCGGGACAGTCGGGTACAATGATTGAGGCTTTGTACTGTAGTTCATTCATTGGTAGAGTTGGTGGTTGGTGGTGGTGGTGGTTGGTAGTTTCAGTAGTAGAGCATTGGTGGTGGTGGTGGTGGTGGTGGTGGTTGTTGTTGTTGTTGTTCATTGGTCGAATCGCAGATCGAGTTTGGTCGGGTCCATCGTTCCGGGCAGGGCACACGGCACAGGGCAGGGCAACCAGGGCAACCAGGGCAACCAGGGCAACCAGGGCAACCGAGGGGGCAACGGCCAGGGTCAGGGCGGGACCAGGGCACAAATGATCAACCAAGTTAGACTTCGTCTACACCCTCTCACAATCTCGTTTAGCTTTAACCTAACCTCTATCTATGAAATATCCTATACCTACCTACGTAAGTCCCCGAGGAAATTTACTGATTTCCAATCGTCCTAAATACTACCCCTAAAAACCCACGGTGTCCACATGCACATGGGTCTTGTTTAGAATGTCGAAGCAGTCGCTAATAAATCTTTCTTACTACGTATAATCTAATGATAAGTTCGTTATCGTGACGTTGTGCTGACATGGGCAGAGGGTTTCCATTCCATTTCATTTCATTTCATTTCATTTCATTTCATTTCATTATTCGTATGAAACATGGTCGTTCATACTTCGTACTGTTCAACGATAGGTGATGACGAATAAAGATGGGTGGAATTAGAACTTGAAGAGACCCAGAATCTCATTATGGAAGGTACAGATTAACGTGGCGACTTATTGTTAGTAATATTTTGCCATTTTTCTCTTTCTCTCTCTCTCTCTCTCTCTCTCTCTCTCTCATTCTCGCTGTGATGGGTCATCTTTTACTGGGTTTGGTGATTTGCAACTACGTTGTTAAAATTTACGAAAGTAAAATAAAAAATATTTGAATAAAGTGTCCCCAGAACATGATATACGAGAATTTGTCAAAGCATATGAACGTTCCTTTCGCGTTTCTTTCTCTTTCAATAATATTGAAAGTGTGTAATAACTGTTTTGCAAACAGACAAGTTAGTACGTGTTATATCAATGGAAACCCAGATTTCGATCGATTTATCTGTCGACTATCAAACTATGATCAATAGATGATGCGGGATTTATGAAATATATCTATCAACCGAGTTGCGTTTTGTAAATTGTAAATGCATGTTACGAACGCATGTTACATGTATGATGTAGGTATCACTCGCAAGTTCCAAGTCGTTCACAGCACTTAAATAAATACATGCTTCACTTTCACTTCTACGTTCCGAAATTGATACTATACGAAAGCCTTACAGTTTTCCCAATTATTAATCATGTAAGCATTCCTGTTAAGCAGCGATGTAATTCAATAAGATGCCACGTTTATCGACGGAGACGTCTTTCGGACCCTGCGGTGCAGAAAGCACCGTGTTCAAGACATCTGTCAATAGATGAGATTTCCCATGGGTACGAAAAGCGTTGAATTGCTTCATGACGGAGGGAGCAGGTGTTTCAGTCAGTTAAGCAAGGTAAAACGGGGTTTAAAATTTAATATACGTAATACGTGAAACAAGTTGCAGCAGGTATTACTCAACCACCTATAAAATACCCTGAATAGCAGAACTGTATAATCGGATCCCTCATTCACCGACGGAAGTTAAATAAGCGAGGCAAATAAATTTAAAGCGACGACATCATACACGTTTCAGATAGATGTATCCGTCTGGATATCATAACGTTTAATGTGATTCAAAAGCTGATAGATGTACCTATAAATGCAATCATTTTCATAGCGATGATATCACTGGGGCACGTGACTCCTCAACCATCAATGGTTTCTTTTATACCGCCAACTTAACTTATTGAGTATCATTTACAATGAAAATATACAAAGAGAATTGTATAATAAATATTCCCAACAAAATATTTAGTAGTGGAAATTCATCGATCATACAAAGGGAGCTCCGATGAATTCTATAGCGATGATAAAGTTGGAGGTTAAACAATAATATAACTAATATAAATTTGCCCATTGATTTTTTCTCACCAATTTATCAAACAAAAGCATTTTATTATCTGCATAACGAAGGGGTGATATATATATTTAAAAGATCGAGCGCTGACACTCAGGCATTGATCGTGCCTTCTTGATAACTGGACTGAATCAGTTTTCGTTTGTGACATCGTTGCGTAACTTGGATTATTAATTACAGATAAATACATGCGATTTTGCGGTGTTTTGGAAACATTTTTTCACGCGTTAGAAACGGGGAAAAATTTACAGACACGCCGAACTAAATCCCATATAAATTCGAAACTGAAAACGAATCGAATACGCGATGACGAGTATAAAAGAAACCCGTAGATCTATAAATTATATCGAAGGGATGAAAATTAAATGAATAATAAATAAACCAATACGTATGTGAAAATAATAAGGTATAAATAATAATATAATGATAATAATGATAATCAGTAGTAATAATAACCAACTTAATCGATATTAAGTTCTAATTGCTACATACTTGTTAGTTTCTAATTTTTTTTTAAAGAAATTGTAAATGCCATTAGTTGTATACAATATAGGGCTATGGCAACTTTTATCGCCTCGACTTGCATAGTACGTTCTATATAGATATACAAACGACGTATGAAAATACATAAGAAAAATCAATGATAAATTGTATGACGCGTTGATGTACGAGCGAGAAAAAGATTAAAAATTGTCCGTACTCACTGAGGTCAAAACGATAAATGGTGGCCAGAGAACAGAGACGAAAAAAAAAATCCATGAAGGAAAAAAAACGAGCTTGGGCATAGAAGAGAAGAATAGCACGGATTCGACTGTAGGTACATCCGCGATACATTTCGTGTCGTGAAAAACGAAATGACCGTATAAAAACGTGGAAACGATACTCCCGTAACAAAAGGAAAATGGGATATAAGAGGGAAAAAAAAAAAAAAAAAAAAAAAAAAAAAAAAAAAAAAAAAAAAAAAAAAACTTACATAGTAGAGAGGCTGGATCATTACACGGTACGACGATAAAAAAAAAATAACGACAGTAGTAGGTATTCGTAGACACGTGTCTGACAACTTTTCTAGTATGCCCATGGAAAGAATATCAGGTATGTGTGTATATAATATATATGCCTTATAGGATAGGATAAAATATATGACCTTTATTACTCAATTCTTACGTATATTATTGGAAACTGACCTGGCTTCTAAGTTTTGTGATGTTCTGACCGCCCTTGCCGATTATGGAACCAGCAACCTGTAACAAAAATGATTTCAAAATGGTTACGATTTTTTCCCAAACTGTGCATAAACGGATAAACGACCAGCCAGCGAAAATATCAAGGGAAGTGAAATCATCTTGATAATTATGTTGTTATTATTAATAATAATGATAATGATAATAATAATGATAATAATGACGATAATAATACCTAATTAATAACTTTTTATAAATTCGCAGAAATTTTCATTTTTATTATTTTCATTCACTTTTCATTTGTGTGTTTTCTTTCGATCAAGTTTCATAATTTTTGGCATCTCCCCAACAAACTTTGTCTTCTTTTCCATAATTTCCCTACTACAGTCGAACCTGAATGGGTGGGTATAAAATTACTACTCGGTATTTCCATCTTATAAACAATGAGAGTAAAAATCATTTATCGCAAGTTTTCTCCAAGTGGATTTTTATGCGATTTTCATCAGCCAAAAAATGAAAGTCCGTTGGTATCATTATTGTTATTATATATATATATGTATATATATATGTATATTTATATATATAATATCCTTTAAAATTTTCCTGACTCAATTGACTAAACATCCCAAGACTTTGAAGTCGCGCCCAAAAATCTTTCACTACGACAAGTGGTCACTCATGTTTTTCATACTGTAATAATGCTATAAGAAATTATTTCTTTGATTAATAATTCCATTCTTTGTAGACTGTATATCACACTGTTGCAAAAGTTTAAAAATTCCGTCAAGATAAAAGTGAAGCGTCTCATTAACCTCGAGGCAAGCGTTCATCTTACCGAACCAAGCGTTAGTACCCATTATACGTAGTACAAGGAAAAAACTAATTTCGCTAATAATGCAGTTTATGCATGTTTAAAACTGAGTCTCTCTTCTCTGCTGCACGCATTTTGCAGTTCTCCCCGGCCAAAACGCACTTCTCGACATTCTCAAGCTCAACGTGTCATAATCGTCTGCTAGCTAATTTCGAAGGTTGCTGTCATATAGGTATAATATAATCGTAGAATTACTCTTAGTCCGCAGAAACATCTTACAATACACCTCATACCTATTCTCGTCGTCTCGTGTTTGCCAGAGATATTATATTATACCTGTACGCAGCCTCATTACGAACGATATCAATTACAACGCGCCATGTGTGCACACATTATACTTTGTACGGCGCGGTTCGGAATATTGTTACACCAGGCATTCTTTTGTCGCGCCAGAACAACAAGAGAATTACATATATATTATACCGTGTCTAATTATGCAAATTATTAAATTTTACACTATTCTTATGCAATAATTGTATACGTGAATAGAATAAGATTTCCCATGCTTAACAGCTGTGTTGATAAAAGCTTGCGCATCATGGTAAAAAAAAAAAATCATCAAGTATCTTATAGGAGATATTAATCGTTTAAAAAAAGGAAAGCAACAGAAATTAATCGAACAACTCTATAATTGATCTTTTGCATTTGTATATAATATATGTACAGAGACAACAAAAAGAAAAATTGAGAGCTAATTAGTCAAAGAGATTATCGAAAATTTGCTTTGAATTAATCCAAACGAGAAACCTCGAGTCCTCCTACATAATAAATAATAATTTTTTTTTTTTTTTTTTCAACTAATTACACAAACATATACATATGTTATATATATAAACGCAATTATTCCGTATTCTTTGCAGGGAAAAAATTTATAAGGGTGATCCCCTAGTAGATTTCGACGTTGACGTATACGTATACCTCCAAATAACAAAGTCAGTGTATCTCGAACGCAAGAATTTCTGTATTCTTTGTATTTTTTGTACTCCGTGTATGCAAATTCGTAGACTCACCGTACCGCCATAGAAACGGATACTTTATGTAGAGAAGCACGCATGGAAAAACGCGTTACAGACATGCTCGCGTTGCACATATAAACTATCGTGCGTCCAGCAGCCAATAAGATGAAGTAAAGTTTCAATATGGCAAAAGGGAATTAGTTCGCGTTGGATTGTAACACCATAAAATCTATAAGGAACAGGCGCAACAGCAACAGCAACAGCAACAGCAGCAGATTGCACAATCCAAGACACTGCCGCAGCCTTTTCTCATAAGCATACATGACGTGGGTATATAACCTCAGTCTCGAAAGCGCGAACTGCGTACAGAATAAGTAAGTCATTGCGTGCCACATCACTCGGAATTCACGTAGGTACCTATAATATGTATAATAGGAATAGGAATAGCCCATTTAAGATCCATGCAGCAACAGCAGCAGCAGCCGCAGCCTTTCGCGGCGCGTGCAATCGAGCAATGGCGAGATTATTTTTATGAAACCGATTATTGACGATCAGAATAGTGTACTTGTGTACGAAACATTGAATACCTTGATGAATATGCATCGGCATATAAGCGAGTCGACGACTTTCGCGATTCTCTACACGTCATGCTATACCTGCAATCTCATTTTGCTGTATAAAATAGTTGCTGTCTAGCAACTCGTTGAAAAATAAATTATATGAAATGAGTGGATTTTTTTTTTTTTTTTTTTTTTTTTTAAACATAAAAACAGATGATTTTCAATTAATCGTTATATTCGTTATTAAATTTTTAACCTGAATAATTGAAGATCGTTGAATTATTGGAAAGGAAGAACATTAACAAGAGAGAATCAAAGAGATTGCGTTACCATTCCCGTCGACTTATATTTCTCAATTAAATTACCAGGAACAGACAGAATTTGCTGGCAAGTTTTAAATTCAGTAGATAAAGAAGAAAGAGCGTTATTCATGGTTTGATTAATCGAATACACCGGTAAAATCGCATGATGTTTAAATTCGTGTTATAACGCAACATATGAAAACCGTGCTGTAATAATCTGACTACGTCGGCGAACAATTATCCGCAGTAATTAAATATAATAAATTATTCAATATTTTTATATTATACAGCTTAGACTGAATTAGTACAAACGCCTGGTTACAGGCCAGTAATAATCCAATATTGAATAAAACGAAATGGGAAAAATCGAATGAAACGCTTATTAAATAGTGTAGAAATCTATGTTTTTAAAAGCTATGTATAACTGTAACTAAATGAAAAAAAAAGCAGGAAATCGAAACCATATAAAAAGTTAAGACGCGTATAGAAATTAATGAGCAATTCAAAATTCACAACGACCAATATATCTCGTAATCTACCTATAATAAAATTAAAATTCCTCGCAATCGACGAGATAATTGATATTGCCTTCTATATAATTAACTACAAATGCGTAATTGAAGTTTCTTTCGAGCGTGATCGATAGAATACCGTTTCGTTTCGTTTATTTTAATACCCTTTCATTCCGTTTCAGAAGAACATAGAAATTTTTCACTATGATATTGAATAAAATTTGCGCAATAAAGAATATCCAGCCGATTGCATGCAGAGCGTAGAGAAATATATATATATATATATATATATATATATACATAAAATATAGATGCCAATTAAGCTTCGTGCCGGCGTTTCTTGAATTCTGCACCATTAATTGCAACGTAACATTAAATCCAGGTTAGCGTTTTGCAATTGAAGAACCGGGTTGCGGGAGAAGGTATCGGTCCATATATAATGCAGACAGACCTTGTCTCGGAAAATACCAACTGCCTAGTGTTTCTCCATATATATACATATACTGTGGCTAGGATGTTTGGAAACATACAAAACGTCATGTCAACTCAACATCTTCTCGCTCCAAAAACTTTCGAAATTCCGAGTAAATATAGGGCATTCCATGCCAACCCTCATCATCACCGATTTGACTTGAATTTTAATATACTATTTCGGGGGTCAAAAAAAAGTAACCCCCGAATTGTTTCAATTTTTTTTTGTTTTTTGTTTTTTGTTTTACCACTCGTTCAAAAGTTGTCTTTTATTTTCATACCAATTTATGTGTCAAAATTCATTAGTCGTACGAAAAAATCATTGATACAAAAAAAAAAAAAAAAAAAATAGAGAATATCTTTTGCGAAAAAGTAAAACTACACAGGGGTAGGTATTGTAACAGAAGGATTTGAATGGGTGGAAAATTGACGTCTCGCAGCTGGAAGCTGCTGCAGCAGGTTTCCGCGTTTATTTAGCTTTCCGCAATATATGTATATGTATATATGTATATATGTATGTATGTATGTACCTTATACCTACAGCATATCGCGGATTGTTCAGTTGTTTGAAACTGCAGTGCAGTACGGCGGTATAATTGCGCGTCGAATCGCAGCGGTTATGGGGAGAACCGCAGCACCGGCATGGTCGGCATGAGGGAGCACAGTAGGAACGTGATTACGAGGTGTAATTTGCCAGACCGCTTTGGAGTAGGAAGACCGCTTGCTTGCTTGCTTGCTTGCTTGCTTGCTTGCTTGCTTGCTTGCTTCCCACTGCAGACTGCATTTCAAAGGGACGACGCGCGACGCCCGCAATCTTTCAAACCGGATAAAATGCTCCTTAAAATAAAACTAAACGGTAACTAATTACCCAGATTCATTTTTTTTTTTCTCTTTTTTTTTTCTTCTTTTCTTGCTTCCTCGTAGACTTAATAAGTCACGTAACTATTAGTGAGAAAAATCTCGCACCTCGTGAAAATGTCTTCGATTACGTAACCTGGTATAGAATGCATGAACGCGTCACATTACATGCTAAGGAATTCCGAGTGTTTTATTCATTATTAATCCCTCCACCTGAATTTCACCATTTTTCACCACTACCGTCAAATCATCTTAACCTCGATCTTAATATTCGATTGAAGGAATAAACACGCAAGAAAGAACAATTATTAAATCGGATATAAAAGAAAAAAAAAAGAGAAAACCATAATACATACCAAAAATGGAAGGTCAAATTAAAAAATTGAACATTTTCCCTCTGCACTTTCAAAAACATTGAAATCACTATGATTGGCGTAAATAAATAAATACTAACAGAGGAAAAATCTTGGAGGGGAAAAAAGAAAACAAAAAATACTGTCTCAAATAATTGACGAAAGATCTAATCGAAAACCATTACTCGTGAGATATTGAAAAAATTCAAGAGAGACAACAGCTACGTAATATTTGATACAAAATTACCCGACATTTTCCATCAGGTTTTCCAGCCGAGTGGCCACCCTTTTTCAATGCCTGCCATACGCGGCCAATATAATATACAGTTATTTCTGTGCATGAGCAGGATATATAATAATAATAATAACAACAACAACAATAATTATAATAATAATCTAACGGGGGTCTTCAGGAGTGAAACAATAACCGGAAGTGCTGGAGCACCGGAGCACGCGTCCGGCTTGTGCCACGGCGTTCCACGCCGTTCAGTTTCCTACTCAAGATTCAAATCACAACTTCCTTATACCTACCTGGCTAAAATTCCGTTCGGTAGCAAAACCCGCGCAGCTTACGCCACCGGAATGAAGGAACGAAGCCTGCAGCACGTAGCTTCCGTGCAGTCAGCTTTTTCCTCCTTGCCTGGCCTCGCTCTAATACTGTCTAAACTTTACGCACGCACAGTCATCGAAATTTGCATCTATCACTAAAGTGAAGACTCCGATTCGAAGTGAATTTAAGCGAGTTGAATTTTAAATTCATACTACGAAGGCAAAGGCCTGACAACGCCTCGAGGTGAATCCTCCTCCTTCGCGTTCCACATTATCGAGGAAGAATTGATACTAGACAAAAATTACCAAAGTCCAAGTTTCACTGCCGCATAGTTGATATTATGATTGATTCATTTATTTTTTTTTTTTTTTTTTATGCACCTAAAACTTCCCGACATCACGAAGTTTCAAACTTTTTCTCTTTTACCACGTCAAGGAACAAAAAAAGTTAAACCTTTGAAAAGGCCGGCATTCCTCCCTTGAAATTAGACATTTTTTAGCGATATGATTTATGTACACAAATAGTCAACAACACGTACGTTGGAGTTTCCGAGTTACCTGCTGGCTCGAAAAGGTTGAGAGAAAAGAGAAGGACGCTTGTCGTCGAGAAGCAGCACGATAATGGACGGACATGGAAGCCGTAGAGCAAGGTAACAATTATAATGCACATTAGACGCACCTTGCTGGGTATCAGAAGACGGAGTTCGTCGTCGCCTTGACGGTATCGTTTATGGGGGCTGGTTGGACCGCCTCCACCGCCTCCGCCGCCCCCGCCGCCTGTCATGGCTCCGCCGTCAGCCTCGCGTTTCATTATTCCTGAAACAGCAATAAGAAAAAGTTAAATTTTAGTTTTAAACTCGAGTTGTTCTCTCATATCAATGAATCCTAAGTATTCAATGAAACGTCACACCTATATAAACTATTTAGAAACACACGACAGATCCAAATGTACCTTATCGTTAGTTTTAAAAATAATTATAATCTGTCACGAAAAGTTGAGAAAATAATAAGCATATCGTTGAAATCTCTATAGTTACATGGTTAGAAAAAAAAATTTGCCAGCAGTTACAGCAAATTTTTTTGTGTTGATTCGATCATTTTTTAATGTACTACTAATAAGGAGAGAAGGTAAAAAAAAAAAAAAAAAGTACAAGGTACAAATTAAATGTTAAAATTACAATAATTTGTGTTATATTTACTATATAACAAAAATGTAACAAATTTATAACTGAAACCTAAAATGTGAACAAAGTAGCTGGGACATTATGTTTAGTAATAATTTTCCAACAGCGTATAAGCAGCTTCTCGATTTACGAAAGCTTCAGAGAGCCCCGTTGCAGGAAGTTAAGGAGAATCGATATAACGTGAATTGATACTCCGACCAAAGGAGGGTGGCATTCTCTCCGCAAATGTACATATATGTATTTCGACAAAAACGGTAGTCAGATAAAAACCATAAGTGCGGATACTCGAGCGATAGTTTTTTTTTTTTTTTTCCTCTTTTTTTGCTGAAATAAAATGATTTACTGCATGGATTGGGGTTTCGGTGTTACACACAATCTACAACGCGAAAGAAGGGAAGTGGATGGGGGGGGAAGGGGGGGGGGGGTGATGAAGAGGTTTTGAAGATATTCGGCCGAAGCATGTACCTATTATTAATAAAGGTATACCGCACCTCTAAGCACAGAGGGATTTTTCCATGTTCCCTGTGAACTTAGCTTCTGATATGGCGAAAGAGATGTATTCAACTGGGTGCCGGAGCACTTCAGACGTGCCCGCCACGACACTCGACTCGACTCGACTCGACTTGACTTGACTTTACTTCAGAATTCACCCCCGACATTGCGACGGTAGCAGAAGCAGAAGCAGAAGCAGAACAGCGGACAGCATGAGAGAACAAGAGGGTGGCCAGGTTGAGAGAGTCACGCGGTCGAATTAAAGTGGTAAGTCACAGTAGCCGCATGCACCAATTATCCGTCTATCACCGCGATGTGAGAAATGATCGAGGAAATTATGGTGTCGATATTGAGCTACAATGGGAAAGAATTTTTTTCAACGTCTGTAAATATACCTATAGTGTGTGTGTGTGTGTGTTTGTTTGTGTTAAATCTACACCAAATTGTACAGTCTATACAGAAGTTAAGACCAGATTTTTTTTTTTTTCTCACAGCCTGCAGTCGCTCTAACGCGATGCGATTATTCTAATATGTGTACTACGGTGTTTCAGGGAAAAAAAAAAAAAAAAAAAAAAATGATTTTCAATCTTTCACCGTATCACAACTTGAAAAGTTTTTTTCAGAATATCAACTGAAGACTTGATGTTACAAGTGCGGTTCTTTGTGACATAAAAATTGATATTACGATTATTGTGAGCAATGAAAAAAAAAATTTCACTCGCAATACTCCATAGATTATCAAAAAAAAAAAAAGTGTACAAAAGTGAAAAATCAACTGAGCGCGATCTTCCACGTAACTAAGAACGCTCATATTTTGACAGAAACTTTCTTTTACCCTGAACAAAAACTTTTCAAGGAATACCATGACGGAAAATCGGAAATTCTTTTTTTTTTCTAAAACCCCCTAATGTATTATATACCGAACCTCCAACTGCCTTGCGAATATTGGCAACGATTCAAGAAGCGCATCTGGTAGACGTTTCGATTGTTTTTCAACGCAAAACTGAAGCTATTCACGATTCTCTGGTGATATTTTTCCGAGACTACGCGCATTATATCCGTGTAGGTATGTATATGGACTCAATTCCGTTATAGAATCTGGGTCAAGTAGGTAGCGTTAAACATCGATTTGAAAACTTGCAGCGATTTATCCTCGGTGTATCATCTTTAGCTAGAATCGCTACTATTCTCGCAGAATTCACAACGAGATTTCATCTCGCGCGGTAGATTCGATGCTGCACACTCAAACTTTTCCCTTAAATTCTCAAAGCCAAGTTCAAGCTTTGGTTCCAAAGTGAAGTGCAGCTGTTCACTTCATTCGTGTGATTCTGTTTTCACCTCGGAAATTCTGGCACTTTTCGAATATCTTTACAACAAATTCACCGTAGGCTAATTTTATTCCAATAATAAACTGTATTTAGCGCAATTTACTGATCGTATTCGTGAGACATAATTAAATTCGTTGCAATTCATAAAGCTACAATTATTGAATCAAGATGAACTTCCTTCCTTTCTCACCCCAATTTTCTTTCTAGAGACAAAATTTCGTATTAAACTATTCAATAACGGAATAATCGTTATAAACTGCGAGTGTGTAACCTACGTATCGCTAATCCAAGTCTGCAACACCTCGGCTACTATACCTAAAGAGATTATAAACTGTGCCGGTATATACAGTGAGATTATAATCGAAACCATGATTCTCAGACACGTACCTCAACGAAAGGAGATCGTAGATAGAGAAGAATGTTGAAAAATGAGGAACAAGAAGAGAGAAAAATGAGACCAGCTTCCTCCGACCGGGACGTAAACACCGAGGTGAAATTTCTCGGTGAGAAATTCCCCCAGGAAAAGAAAATAAGAGAAGAGAAGCGAAGAGAAGAGAGAAGAGATGAGCTAACTATCGAGCAAAACTGGGTCATTCGACACAACGTGATACCGACGACTGCGTCGAGATGAAGATGAGGAAAAGAGTGGGTAGGTACAGTGGCGAAAAAAAAGAAGAAGGAATGAGGAAAGGAGAGACAGAGAGAGAAAAAAGAGAACAAAATTCTACTAGAATGATTAGTTTTAATTGGCAAGCAACGGTCGGAGGACTAGAGATGAGGAGACAATCTGTATAATAGCGTGGAAGAGTGATAGAGGACGACGACGAATACCGGGATGGAGGTCAATATTGCGAATGGCCTATACATCGAAATTTCAAACAGTTGAAAATGAAATAAGGAATAATGAATTGTTCTGAACCTTGAGTCACTGGTTAGTAGTCATTCCAATCGGTGACACTTTCAAAAATCAAGATCAAGAAGCTTCCAAGTTTTTACCAGCACCCAAATAACGTGACGATGGAATCGAGAATTCTGGTCGAGAAAATGTCTCTCATTCGGAACTCGGTTAAACTCGTTCTTAAAATTTATTTTCATCAAGAGTCACTCGGCGCGTTTCACTCAAGTTTCGAAGACGTTCTAACGGATTTGAAATTTAATTGAGAGGAACCTGCGCTCTCTTACTCCGTCTTTAATTCTAGGAGTTAAGCTTCCGGTGATCGGCAATCGATCAAGTCGATCAACCCTTGTTGCCTCTGTACACTCCAAATCCAAATTATAAATGAGTGGGACTTTCTTAGCGACCAACACAACTCACAAGTACATAGATACTAACGAATTTGCAAGCACTTGAACTGTCTTTATAAAAAAACGCGTTCAATAACTATGAAGAAAATAAAAAAGAAAAAAAAACATCGCTCTCCTCTTGTATACTTATATATATATATAATATACGGGAAAACGAAATTTCATTCGAAAATGGTTATAAATTATGGCTTCTATGACAAAAAAAAAAAAAAAAGAAAAAAAACAAGATAAGGTTTATACGATATGTGCACGGTTCGAACGATTTACGGGTAAAAATTTTTCCACTACCCGGTGAACGTATACAATATAACATGTCCATGATTCGCATACTACAATACATATACAGCAATGGTCATAATGGATTCCAGCGTTATGGGACACGCGAGTTGAAAAGCAAAGGTAGGATCAATACCTTCGGAGTGACGATAGAGGCAAGTGCTGCGTTTTGTGTATTTTTTGAACACGCGTTCGCCTACGTCGCGTCGTCCTATGCATGTCAAATATCTACGCATATACGACATACATACGTAGATTATATATATATATATATAATATATATATAATATATATATATATATACACACACACACACGAGTATATACTTGTAAATAGCTTGGTAGTCAGAATCCAAAAAGCTTTCGTGCATACGTATAATACGTATATATATATACAAAAACACACACGTGTATATAGATATACGCATATTACCTACAGTGAGCTATTATCTGCTCACGCAGCCATTACTGCCATGCGACATAAATAATTCACTTTGCGTATTAGGAGTAGTCATCCTATATAGGTATATATATGTATATATGTATACTTAACGTACCATCCATGGTATATATGGTACGAGAGGGGTTATTATTCTAGTTCTAACGGTGACGAGAAACACCATATAATATTAACATACCAATGTGGAGGAAAAATCGTTTCGAATTGTAGAGATAGTACCGAGGATAGTACCTACAGCAAAAGTTAGTCGGTACTCTGCGTTTTTCTTCTTTCTTCAAATTCTCGTATTTAACAAATCGCTTTTAATACGAATACTTACGGCGTCGTCCGCGGATGTACCATAGCTTTTAAAAGAAAATAAATTTACACTATTGAAATGTTCGATGGGACCGTATACTCTGCGGTTACAGGATATTCGTTCAATCGCGTCGCGTAATTCTCACGCCGGATTGTTTTGTTTACCCATGAAGTATCAGGAGGGTGCTTAATGTTATTCGCGGTTTAATTTAAACCCCCTAATGAATTTCCTCCCGACACGCGCGCGTGGTCAGAATTTATCCACCCCGCACCTCGTGCCGCTGTTTTGTCGCTTAATGCATGCCCAAACGGTTTCCAATACCTATAAATTTCATCATCCTATAAAGGGGATCTTCCTTATCAGATTGCATGCGATATCCTAGTCTGTCATGAAATATGCTTGGATATTTTTAACGTTGCACAGACGTTGTAGGATTATTCAAATTCCGATCGTTACCAAGACTTTGCGTCAATAATAATCGTAAGAAGCCGAACATGTCAAGGATCTGTAAACTAGCCTGAATGGAATGGAATCTGCATCATCGACGTTTTAAGATGAAATTCAATCACCGTGAATTTAAACTAATCTAACTAGTCTACGATGATATATTTGTTGAAACGAATAGAGATTGGATTTTACATAAAGTTTTAACAGAGCAGATTTACACAACAATCGATTAGCGATTAAAAGATATAAAAATATCGGTAAACGATCGGAAATTTTCATGATTGGAAAACTTTACTGGGATAAAAAGTGAGTGATAAAGAAGAGGAAAAAGAAAAAAAAAAAAAAAAAAAAAAAAAAATTAAGAGCGGAGAAAAGTTATCGTGAAACGGATATTTAGACTCTCTAAGCTGGTGAAGTTATTATGAAAAGATGAGCACCGTTCGTAGGAGAGTGAATTCGGTAAACGAGAAATAATCTTCGTATAAAGAACGACGAACACACCCCGGAGAAGAGATGGTGCACATTAAGAGTCGGAGAAAAAGATAAGGAGGGGGAGATGCCGAAGTGGTGGGTGGAGGGATAAGAAACGAAGAGGGTGAGAAAAAAAAGAAGTAGAGAGTGGAGGGATGGTGGAGGGTGGAGGGTAGAAGTATGGCGTGCGCGTCGAGGCTTAGCGTGACTACCTATATAGGTGTCTACCTTTGTAGGGTCGTGTTTGGCATCGCATGGCACGAGTACCTACTACGAAGAGAAGGAAATGACAAAGTGATAGAGAGCAGCGGAGGACGGGGGTGAAGAACACGCGAGGAGACGCGACGACGAGGAGGAGGACGGAGGTTGGTTGCACGAGGATGACGACGACGACGACGCCGGAGAGTCTGCACCAGGGCGTAACGTCGATGACGGTGGCGTGCGGCGCCGTGGAGTTGAAAACGAACCTCGTCCTCGAGGGAAAGACGATGCCGATTAAAGAGAGGGTAGGGGGTTGGGGGTTGGGGGTTGGGCAGGGATCAATTAGGCGACGAGGTGAACTCGCGGATGTAGAAAATAAAATAAAAGAAATGAAAAGAGAATGAAATGAAATAAAAACAACCACCGAATAAGGAGAGAGGGGAAAAATTATTGCCAATTGTCGGTTTTGGTCAATTAGAAATTCGTACCCTTGGGGTGTATTTTTTATAACCTTCGCGAAATTAGAGAAAAATCAAGGCGTTTTTATTTGAAAAATATAGAAAATAATATTTATACCCGTTAATTAGTACGTGTATATATATATATGCATATAACGATGGGGAAATTTATACTTCGAAATGACGAAGGAATTAGCTTTTCATCAAGTTTCAGTCATTTCATGCATACCATGTATACTAGGGTATATACCTTAAAGCGATAACCACACAGATCGAAGTAATCTAAAGCGAAAAATTACTCGTGCCTACTGAAAGTCTTTCAAGCCACCGTAGTAATAATGACTATATTCTTTTTGTCCGATTCAATCTTCAAGTTTTAATCGCTAAAACAAGTGACGTTGTTGCAAAAGTTCATTCAAGACACGTTAATTGAAAGATTTTCCGTGTGCCTCGTGCGAAATTGAAAAATGCAAGGTGACTTTAAACAATTAATTTGATGTTGAGATTAATTAAGGTTAAGGGAATCATGTATATTGACCTAAATTTTTTATTCAAACCGATTTGTAACCCAAATTAAATATGCATTAAAAATTTGAGCGTATTCCCTTGTTGTTCAAGAATTCAAACTTCTCCAAATACCAACATATATTTTCACTGTTTACAGAAAGTGTACGCAACGATCCATAACTGAATAATAAAAAAACAACAATAAACCGACAAAACACAGCGTATAAACAAAGCGTGCATTTGACGATAACTCGATTACCAGAAACACCATGATAGGTATGTCATTATACCGCAATTGCTGTATGTAATATGCATGAGCGGTCGACAAATCGACCCAATTAACCCCAAAAACTATCCACCAATTCACCCCACTGCACCGATAATTGCACTGCGGGACTTTTCCCGCTCACCCTTTTCTACTCCCAAAGCATACAGGATATGAGGGAGGGTTGTTTCAGAATCCACAGTGCTTAAACCAGGCAATTTTAGGGGGAATAGAACAAGGCTTTGTGAAAATCAGGGGGAAGATTAGGGTGCTGATATTTTTTTTTATACTACTGACTAAATAGAGCAAAATTAGATACGCTAGGGCGTCCGTTATGTTGGTCCTTTTGAAATTTTTTCGATAACACCCGAAATATATGTTCATATCATGAAAAAATAAATAAACAAAAATAAATCGCCTGCAAATATAAAAATATTCGGATATTATTGAAATTTTTAATGTAAAATACAATTGAAATTTTCGAAATTGAATAATTTTTCTTTCGTTTTCTACAAACTGAAATAGACTTAAGCAATCAATTAGATACTTGATAATAATGTTTATATAATATTTCCAAGTAAAAAGAAAATAATTTTGAACGAGCTGCACGAATTCCGTAGATAACGAGGCTCAATTAAACCGTAAAATTTATGGTTTTCTGAAATGTAAGATGGTTTTGAGATTCAATGTATTTTTGTTTCCTTTCATTCGTTCCTCCTTTGAGTAGGAGACCAGGAATAAACATTGTTCTCCACCATGAAAATAAATTTTTTCAGTCCATATTAATTTATGGAAAAACAAGTGACTGACTGGCAAAAAAATAGCGGGGTTTTAATGGGAAATTGACTGCTTTAGGGTGCATTTAGGGGAAACTTTCAGCTTTAGAGTGCTTATAGAGAGAGAAAATAAAATAGGAAACTTTTAGGGAAATAGGAGACCGACCGATTGTGCAGCCCGTTGTTTGATAAAATTGCGGCGTTCAACCACCGATCCGTGTGCAATCTTAAACCCGTGCAACGTGCATTGCACGCAATATGATTCGGCCTGTTTGCATCGCAGCTTTTTAATCCCTCTGCACGTAACAAGTCGTGTTGTTTCCGTTTGCTTATCTATGCGTTAAACACGCATACTGATTGCAGTGCGTAGCATCCCTCCGTGAGTGAAGGGTAGGTACATAGTCTGGTAGTTGGCAGGGTTGGAGTTTCGAATTTGCAAAGTTCCGAAAGCGCTTAATTCCGAATTATTTGATGGCGAAAGTTGGAATAAAGAAATCAAACTTTTTCGAAACAACAAAGTTTCGAATGGTCAGAAAACCCGACGGCTCAAAATTCCAAGATGCAAAATTCCGATAAATAAAGTTTCGATAGAGTAAAATTTGGCAATTTAATCTATACTCAGCCAGCGTAGTGTACTCAACGAGTGGGTGTAAAAAACAAGAAAAAAAAAACAGAAAAACCGAGAACCGGAAAGACCAGAATTCGAAGCGTAAAAATATCGAAAATCCAAAACAAAGACAGATCAAATTGGTGAAATTTCACCACGCCAAAAATTCACGGAACTAAAAATCTTCGATCATTCATCATTTCTATGTTTCAAATTTTTAAATTTCCTCAATTTTCGCATTTTGAATCTTTGCCTTGTCGAAGTTACCCTCTTTCGACATTTTGTCCTTTTAGAAATTTGCACTTTCAAATCTCTAAGCGTCGATTTTCAGATCATCAAAAACTTTCACGTTTCGTCGAAGTTTCATTTCGTTTCTCCAAGTTTCACCACAACAAATTCTAAATTTCACGCTTTCGGAACTTTTCAAATTCGGAAATTCAACCCCGCCTTGATTTCCTCCTAGTACAGGTATACGTCTTGTTTGCAGGTCTAATGTACGTAGGTAGATAGGTAGATAGGTAGATGCAGAAACCGCAAGAGCACCAAGTGTCCGCCCATCCATAGGATATAGACGTCTAGGTAGGCTAGGCGTACAATTCGCTTCGTGAAATTGCGCCCCGCCCTGCGCCGCATCGCATCGCACCTACCCCGGTAGCATTTCCCGAGGGATTTCCCATCCGCATTTCGGTCACGACGGGGTTTCACCCCCTCCCCTCTATAGGCTGCGGCAATTCATCCGTGCGTGCATCCCGTCCACCTTTTCCGCCACAATTATCTAAACCCCCGCGGCAATTTTCCGCGAATTTCTTCTTCATCTTTTTTTTTTTTTTTATTTTTTTTTTTTTTTTTTTTTTTTTTCGATTGTAACCAAAGAAAATAAAAATGATTTTCAAATATCAGAGTAAAAGAAAATTTTGAAAATTATAAGAAAAATTCAAAACAATGCACAATAATGTTTGTAAAAGTTATTTTTGACTGTTTAAAAGTATATATCACCATTTATCAGCCTATTCGTTAATACGACGATTTTCGCGATAAGAAATTATTTCTATATTACGTGCTACGTCCGCGGTATTTTTTAGGAAGTTTTACAGGTACAATAACTTGATACACTAACGTCAGGTGAAAAAAATTCCGAGTATATATATTAAATATAATCTCAAGTGCAGCAGGGTTTCCTCGTTGAGCAACTTTCCATCGGTTGTTTCATTCGCAAACGGATTTAGTACATACATACGTATATGCGCGGTAGTAATACGGAGCATGTTTCGATCGTAACTTTTCAATCTAGTGAAAATTACTTTCCACAAAGTCACTTGCAGAGAGTTTCTATGTAAGCCTTTGAACTGAAAGAAAAAATAAATAAATAAAAATAACTGTACAACTCTGTCTCTGAAAGTTAGAAATCGCACCGACGTTTCATCGTCATTAAGTCAATCGAAAATATTATACCGTGTCGCGAAAATACGATTTTTTTTTTTTTTTTTTCTTGGTTTTTCTCACTCGCATTTACCCGTCGTACAAAGAACATAAAAAAAAATCAAATCGAAGGATATAATTATATATACATATATGGAATATGGAAGGGGGAAAAAAAAACCGATACAACAACCGAGACGAAATAAATCGGTGCATGATGGCGGGAATTTTTAAATTTCGCGCGGTATCGGAACAGGTAAATCAGGAGGCCTGACCTGGCTACAGCAGCATGCGATATACCAACAGGGTAGAAACGTGGCACAATATCGTGTGCTGCACGGCCGAGTATTGATCGTCCGGAGCAAGTCTAAAGACCCCGCCTATTTTTCCTCACAAATTTTAACGTCACCTTGTTCATACATTTTTTTTTTTTTTTTTTTTCGTTTTTTGTTTTTTCAACACGTCCAGACATTTGCCTCACTTACATCGTCGATATATTTGTTATTTATCGACTCCGACTTACTATTCAGTGATATACGCTATATATCTACCTGTAAGTCTACGCCGGTTACGAGAATCTCTAACATGTATTATATATGTTATGTAGGTAGTAGGTAGTATGTAGTAGGTAGTCTACCACCTACTTAGACCCACATTATACCTACATATGTACCAAAGTAGGTACCTGTATGCTGGACAAATGAAATATTCATCCTAAACTCATACGTACATACATAGCTGTGTATATGCAAAGTAGGGTAAAAGCACGGCGAACAAGGGTTTGAAATATAAAATATAGGTGAAGTAAGGTTCGACAGTCAATGCAAATTGCGAGGCGATCGCTTAATTACACTCTCCGGACAAGGAGAGAAAAACAAAATCGAAAATGCTGACTATCTCTGTATGTATACGTATACAATATAGAACCATTTTTTGAATTTTTATTTTCTCGAGTTTTTTTCCCACATTCTTTCACCTCGATATCACACAAATGATACACCAAGAACGCGTGTGCCGCGAGAAAACGAATGAAATCGCCGATGATGACGGGAAGTAGGTACCTAAGAAGTAGTAAAAGGTTCGAATATGAATGACGAAACGGACCGTGCAGAAAGCGAATAAATTGCCCGATAGTTTCCCGACTCCTTTTCGGTTATGTATATATGCGACATAAACAGACGATAAAACCAGCCAATGAATTATCCACGGTTAATAAAATCGCGAATAATCCGGAAAAGGTTGGCTTCCTTTACACGCGGGATAAAACATTGTGATGACGATGATAATAATAATAATAATAATAACAATAATAAAATGTGGCAATAAGTCTGAAAAAAAACAAACATTTTGCACAACTTTTTCTAACAACGATTTATCGTTGAATCGCGAAACACGCGATTGATTGATATTTTATTTATCTTTTATTTATTTCATTACTATACCGAACCTTCGTGATTAAGCCCATTTACAATGCTAGAAGAAGAAAAAAGAAAGAAAAATAAATAAAATTCCAAGGCACGAATTACGTGAGACTTCGCTAGAAAATTACGAAAATTACAATATTTAAAACATCACGCAGGTGTTTTTAATTTCATCTCCTGTGATAAAATTATATCGACGATATAAATAATGAATATATATATATATATATATATATATATATATATATATATATATATATATATCATAGGTAATATTTTACCAAGATTTTAATTCCATTTCCCTATAATAATATCGAAATGAACATCAACTTGTCTCAGCATTTATCGTTGCAATTTAATCGAACCTATCAGCTATAAGATGATAAAATTCATATGTTTTTAATTAAAAAATTCTGAATTAACGAGGCATAATCTTTGTCGGTTATCCCGCTATTCTTAGGGTCAGTTTAGTCGATCCTCCGACATTGACCGTAAGCAGTTTTGAAATCGCTCCGTTATGCTTTAGGAAGATGTGACGCCAAGACTATGGACGTGCTAACGAGAACATTCTTAGGTTTATTAGTACTCATAATTTGAGTCGACCTAAAGTAAATTCGTATGTATATGTTACATTAGTACATATGTATTATATGTATACCTATATATCTGTTCTTTTCGTCGCAAGGAAATTTAAGTACACGATCCTTAGTTTATCAAATGTTTAACCATAGAAAAGTATCAAATCCTTTATTTTTTTTTTCTTCTTTCCACATTAACACGTCTGATATCAATTTTCCCAACAATCGATCAAGTGAAACGATTTCCACATGACAAAGCCGGGTATCAACCGTATCAAAAAAACCAAATCTGTGTTTTCCTCTGGTGCAAAAGCTCATTTGTCAACGATAATTGGAGAAATAAATAAGTCTCAATTAAAATAAAAAAAAAACAAAAACAACTTACGCATGAAAAGTTTTATTATTTACGTCCGTATTTATACGTACAGAGTGGCAGAGCTCGAATTTCTGTTCATAAACGAAAAGAGAAATATGACTGGATTATACAAGCGAGGCGAAAAGAAGCACGAGAAAGGAACGCGTGAGTAAATCTCTCCTAATTTGTGAGCTGTGCAAACAGCGGCTTATCAAGTGTTAATCATCTCGAAAACTCTCCGCGGTACCTACGCCACAGGCGTGTAATAAACCGTATTTGGAATTTATTTTTTTCCATACCAGAGCGAAGCATTATGCAAACAACAAAGTTCTACGAGGAAGAGAGCCTGGCACAGTGGTCGTTGTAAAAAGTGAAAAATTCCGTTTCACCCTCGAAGGAAGTCGCCTGCGGCTCCAGGAAAGACAGAGAGAATAAATCGATACATAGTAGCTGTTACGTTACGTGCCCCATGAATTTATGTAAGCGTTTTCGCACACGTGAATGAAATTTTCAACTCATGTTTGACGCAGCAAATTATATTTTGATTCTCGATCGCTGTATTAACACGTTTAGTACAATATTGATAATAATAATAATAATAGTAAAATAAGAATAAAATAAAAAAAAACAAAAACAACAACATTACATCAAATAATCGTCGAGATCGTAAATCTATCACAGGCAATCGTAAGGAAATCATATTATTAATGGTAAAAGTAAAAGTGAGAGACAATATCCAACGTCCGACCATCAAGGTAACAAATAATCGATAAACCACAAATTACCAAATTTAACGTCGTTGATCAATACCTATTTTAACAATAAGGTACGTAGTATTAGATCCTTTTTACTACAATTTCAAAAATTTCACACAATTTTTTCCACATTTTTAGCCCGACTTTTCAATACATACATATATATATATATATATCACAGTTAATTTGACAGTTGATTTATTGTATTAATTTCGGAACATAAACAATTGTAACAGAAAATTGAAGTGTGTATAAAATTATAGAATCGATCGCGAGGATAATGGGGGGAAAAGAAAAGTTTCAAAAAAGGGATCGGGGGGATTGCGAAAAAACCAGACAACCGCAAATTTCGCTTCAAAATATATTCAACGTAATGAAATGATACATTGGATGAATCAAACGTTTCTTGTATACATATATCGATTTCTAATTTACGATGTATACGTATAAATAAATAGAAAACTTTAGCCAACTTCCGTTGCAAGTTGGTGAAAAAATCGTTTTTACAATCGTTGAATGAACGATATTCTTCCAAGATTTCAATCATTACATAGGTAAGGTAAGTATAGGTAGGCAAATACACGTACCTGCACTGACAATAAATTTTCAACCACTACCGAAATATCAACGCCGTACAATATGAACGAATGGAAAAGTGACTGCGATTGAAAAAAAAAAAAACTAGATAATTTATACACGGCGTGTCGAATTCGTTACACCCGTCGTCGTCGTTGTCATCGTCGTCGTTGATTTCGGACGTTTTAAATAGCCGAGACTACTACGTTATGCTATAAATAAAAAAAAAAAAACAGAATACAAGAGATGTGAATAAGCAAGGCTCTTTGCCATTCACGAAACGATTCGCTTATATTCAAACTTTTACTTCATTCCCGCATCTTGAAATATTATATATCGATATAAACGTACGTCTAACTTAACTCTTTCAGTCACAGAAGCCACTATAGCGGTAAACCTTTTTTCTCTTTTTATTTTTTTTTTATATTTCATACAAAATCCTGAATTTCCCGTGCTAAATAATAATAATAATAATAATAATAATAAAAAACCGCTGAAACAATTTTCGTCTCCACGTCTAAACTACGATTTGCGTCTCCTGTGATCTTAAAATAACATGTAAACACATTAGTTACCCCTCTTTCGTGGTTTTTTTCTATCGTCTTTTTTTTTCATCTTTCTTTTGCAAAAACTCCCATTCGTCTACAAGAGACAAAATTATTTCGTCATCTTATTAGAGGTTGACAGAAGAGGGGCGAAGAAACAAAAAAAAAAAAAAAAATTAACATCGTTGGATCGAAGTGGTATAATAACGCATAAATTTTGGTTAATGAAACGACTGATCATTGATTACCCCAACATTCCTGACGTTAAATCGTGCCGAGGGAGTGGCAAAATTATAAATAACTACGCAAAAATGAGAAATGAAAATGATTTCGAACCGATATCTTTCAGTCTCTTTTTTCTCTCTCTTTTTCTTGAAAAGGTCAGCGAGAACCGAGGAAGCAAAAAGTATAACATAAGTGACAGGCCTGAACCAAAGTATAATAACAATAATAATAATAATGAAACAAAATCAGAGAGATAATTCGAAGTGTGTATGTAACTCGCTGGATTATACTTGAGTGTGATTCTCGGCTGATTGTCAGATAGTTTTTGACAAAAATTTCATGAGAAATTTTTCTTGCGATTTTTAATCATAGCTCTTAAATTGACGGACATATAAAAATCATGCGATTAATTGTTTATTCTGCTAAAACTCGAAGAAGAAAGCTAACAATAAGAAGAAAAAGCAGAAACCGTCAGCTTTCAACTGCACGGACGCGTGATGCTTACGAAACTAACCGATTCTTACGCTTAATATGAATCTTTCAAACATGACTCACCAGTAATGATGTGAGAGTAGATCTGACCTTCCTGCAGATATCCTACTTCTGCGTCCTGTAAAAGAAATGAAAAATCCTGGATTCTGGTACTTCATGTATTTAGTTTTTCCCCTCGCTTCCGTATCTCGATTAAGCACACACACACACACACACACGCACAATTATCACTGTTAAAAATTTTGTATCGAAAGTTTTATTCGAATACGAAACAGTGAATTCACCATACATTTACTGTTCATTCAATTTATAAATAAAATAAATTTACTATCCAATTTATTAAATTCAAATAACTCCTTTGTATTTTTCCAATAAATTTTGCAAGCAATACGATAAATTCTTCAATATAAATTTAAAACAAATGCATAAAAATAATTTTCACATCGCTGCACCGAATTTATAAATTTCCAACCTGATTTCGCAAATGTCTATACAACTCCTTTGTACAATAAATGTGTGGTAAGTCCAAAATAATTTTTTTCAACAGTAAAATCAATCGAAAGTAAAATTCTATCGATATCTTAATTATACACGGTGTAAAACGGAAAGAATAACGCTACCGACTCGAGAAGAGGATTTCAGCACTTGATTATTTACGCAGACGCGTAACGTCGAGTCAAGGAGGGCACCGGAAACGCCGGAAACGCCGGAAACACGTGCCACGCCACCAATTACAATACGTAGGTATATACAATGAAATTCCATGCAGGCGAACTGCTCAGAAGCTCGAATGCAAAAGCTTACTCGGTAAAGACGCGATTATTATCCGTTCAACTCACTCTCGCAACGGCGCGATTAATTAACCTCCATTTTCAATTGGTATTAAATTCTCTTTTACTTTTTATACACGCAAAAATCTGCAATCCCTTCACTAAATTATGCCTACATTATTCTAATTGGCTTGCGCGCGGCCATTGTAAGACCATCAAGGTACTTTCAGTTTTTACAAACAACAACGAAAGCCCGAATCATTGCATAAATAATATACGCGTAGGTAAATTTTCAAATTATCTTAAAAACGCACGGTTGCAACGAACGCGAAATACGGTAAAATGTCTACTGATGAGAGTATAAATGAGACAAAAATAATATACACACATATAATATATATTTACGCTGTCTGTGAGTCAAAAGAAAAAAAATTTCCTCGGTATTACTAAAATTCTGCTCTTGTGTTAATAATATACGTATATGTATATATGTATATAAATTAACATTACTCGCTAAAAAGTCAAGTGGACGATCTCACGATTATACTATAGGTATACCTATTAATCATTATGCCGTACAAAAACAAAAACAAAAAAAAATCACCACTTCCCGTCAATGTTATACATGAAATTTTATCAAGTAAAGGAATTTAAATAATCAAAAAAAAAAAAAAAAAAAAAAAACAACACCAGAAATTCTTACTCGATTTTGACTATATTTTTTTTCCCCTCGTGTTTTTCTTCTACAAATCCGCACACGTCGTTGAAAAAATTAATGTTATAATCGATGTATTATGTATGTATGTATGTATGTATGTATACGATATATATGCGTTGGAGCGCGATACGCGCGACGTTCGCACAGCTGTACGTCCGACTGACTGGTGGAAAAGAAATATGTACGTAAGATTCTTTCTGCAGGGCGCGTCACGTCGCTTCGTTTCGTCTCGTTTCGTCGTCTCCGTACGTCACGTGGCGTGGTGGGGATTATTGAAACGGGACGGGACGGAGTGAAGTCAAGTCAAGTCAAGTCAAGTCAGTCACGTTTCCTTCAGTCAAGACTTTACACAGCACAAGAGCGTCAAGTTTTATTAACGTAATGATCGCGCCGACAATCCAAATTCCGTATGATGATAATAATAAAAATAATAACAACAGCAACAATAAATATTCTAGATCTGATAATTATCTTCTTCGTTAGAAAATTCTTTATCATTATTCATATTCTTAATTTATTTATTTTTATTTTCATTTTTTCAAAGTGGTATTCGATGCAAATTAAATAAAACTATGCTAATTCGATGAAAATAAACAGGGAAATGGGTGTTGTTTATTTACATATTTGTTTTTTGTTTGTCGGTTTTTATTTACCGAACAAAGTGTTGTTTGATTGAAAAATCAAAATAGCCGTCATTAGTAAAGCGTAATTTTACGTTGTTTAGGTTTGAACACGTGTATTGCGAAATATACTTCAAGAGAAAATAACGAAAAAATAAAAAAAAACGTTTAAAAAATCTCAACCAGTATAGGGGAGGGTGGGGCAAAGTGGGCCCCTAAGTTGCTTGCTTATTATTATTATGATGATGAACTCGAATGAATAAATTATACGTATTATTAGGAATCGATTCTGCACAAGCAACTAGACTTTTCTAACATGAACAATTTGAGTTTCGGTTTTATAATTAAAATGTTCGAAACGATGAACCCATAGTGTGTTCGAAAAGATTTCAAGATTTTTGGGTTCACCATTTCGGACGTTCTAATTTTAAAATCCTGTTTCAAATTATTTATATTTTAGTTAATTTTGCTCCAATTTGCACATTAACGGTCCTTCTATTTTTTTTTCACACCGGAACTATAGATTTCGCAGATCTTCTGCCACCGATAAACTTGTCAATATATCAAATTAAAAATTGAAAACATACTTTTTTTTATCTACGTTTCAAAAACAACGCGAGTACCCACATACACCCGGAGGTACATCGGAAATAAATAAAGAGATGAGAGAGAGAGAGAGAGAGAGAGAGAGAGAGAGAGAGAGAGCGAGAGAGAGAGAAAGATTCGAGGCAGCGTCCATGGCCTCTAAGGTAAGTATTTTAATCACGGGTCGGAGGGAAAGGAAGTCCGGAAGGGGCGAAGGATCGATAAATGAAACAGGGGCTGCGGAAGGTGTTGCTCTGCGTAAACTTCAAGAAGTCGATGCTGGCGGTGACGGCGAGGAATTTAATTGATGGAGATTCGAGGGTCGAGGTAAAATTCCCCCGGCTTTGGTCCATCGGCCATTCATCGGTAATTTCGGGCTTATTTTATCTATCGATTGTATCGTTTGCTCAACGGATTTGCCTGTTATAAATAAATCAAATGAAAATTCATCACTTCCGCGTATGCGGGCATCAGGCGTTATTTATTTTACTATACGGTCAGTCAAAAATCACGGAAACATTTACGTTTCGACATTGACGTACGTCGTACACCTGATGTCTATCTATTTATGTTTTCAAAGACACTGAGCACTGTTATACATACATTATTATGTAGACTATTACCCACGCAGCAAGTTTCCGTATTAATTACTTTAGAGTGTGTGCCAATCAAATTTCTTTTTCCGTCTTTTTTCTTCTTTATTTTCTAACCTCTTTTTGATTTCTCTTTTATTCGTTGAGCAAAAAAAAAAAAAAAAAATATATATATATATTATCAATTAATAATTACATGTTTCGGAAGATTTAATTATTTTTATATATTATATAAATGTCGCGAATCTCTGATAAATAAAATTCTGCAAAGTGTTAACGTTTATCTCAAGAATATGAATATTTATGCTATGCCTTTACAGGAATTTAACAATAGAATCTCTATATTTTAGAAATTTTTCCAAATTTGTGTTAGAAATAAATTTTCCACGCCTATAGTTGCTCACGATTTCCATAAATAATTACCGCGATAAATGATTAGATGAGAACGAAGAAAATTCGATGTACGAAAAGTCCGACCATTGTTAGAAATAAATTACAAGTATTGTCAACGTGTCGAGTATTCTCAAGATTATACATATGTATATATATTTTTTTTTTATCTGGTCAATGCTTTACGCGAGTAATGACAATGATCGTAATAATGATAATATGATAATGACAATAATAATATAACGAAATCACTTGTGACCAAAGTGAACTTACAAATGGACAAGCAAGCAAGGAAATAAATCACCGTGACTCGCCTATTTTGAATATTATTATGTATACTCGCACTGCAGAACAAAGTAATTGGTACTTGCTAATTTTTGCGTACACCGTATATACAATATATCAATCATATTAACGATAATTTTTGTGGTGTAAGTCTTCATGAATCGCATGAATTTGAATCCAGAGGGTTCGTCGTGACTCTTCGTAGCAAGTGACATGAAAATTCGTGGGTAGAATCGTAAAGAATCGCCGATATAATCAGAGGCAACAAGTGAGGCAATGTAAACATCAAGTACAACATACAGACGCTATAAGAGGCGAAATCTTCTCGATTGCAAAGAAATTCACTACTTACGATAAAGAAAATAAATATATATGAAACGAATACCGATTCTCACGCGATTCATCAATGCAACAATTTACACCGTTTGGAGAACAAATTTGCCAAGAGAAAAAGCGTCGAAAAAAAAACAAGATACCGATTTAAAACACAAACTTTAGTTATTTAGTGTCAGTACTAAATTATCGGAAATATTTTTCGACTACTTTTGTAATATTTATCATTCATCTTTAATTGATTCGTTAAAAATGCTTTTCTCTTTAAATATCATATTCATTGAACCAAAGCTCTAGCTTATAATAATTATTGTAGAGCTTTAAATAGCAATTTTTCCAAATTTTCCTCACAACCGTAAAAACATCCTGAGAAGAATTCAACAAATTTGTGAAAGATGAAATATATAAATATATAATACAGGATGAAATAAAATTGGACATTTCTTAACGTACCCCAAAAGTTTTCCGATCTCAAAAACAAGTTTTCTCGCAATGACGAGACGATGAGGAAAGAGGATACAGAATGACCCAATCACTGTTTAATAAGTCCGAAGTCACGAAATGATAATAATTATTTTTTTTTCTTTTTTTTTTTTTTTTTTTTTGATCTACGATTCATTTATTTCGATTCTCAAAACTGTCCTAAAACGACATATAATTAATACCGTACACGTACGCAAATAGATTGTCAGTAAAAATTGTACTTTACACTCGCAAACACTTTTTCCAAAATACCGCCTGCAATCATGATTGTATAATGGAGGAAAAAAAAAGAAAAAGAAAACACATAGGCCAACTTTATTATAAAAGCTGCAGGTGTGTCCGAAAAACGTCAGAAATGCATTAAATACTATAAGCGTTGACCTGAGCCAAGCATCAGTCAGAGATTCCATACAACAGCGATTATTTCCGATCGCGTGAACGAGGGAGAGAGAGAAAAAAAAAAACAAACAAACAAACAAACAAACAAACACCGTGAAAACAGGTAAAATTTTTCAATTTACCTAATTTGCGAGATGAGACGCGTGAGAAAAAAGAATCGTTCAACTAAAACATAAGGCGACAACAAAAAATCAACGAAGACTAAAAGGACCCTGCGGCGCTCCAAGGAAGCCAAAATCGTCGGCGATTAGTCATTAGGAGTATCGTCTTTCTCCTTATCCTCCTCGTCCTCGTCCTCGTCCTCGTCCTCGTCCTCCTCGTCGTACGCCCGCCGCAAACGTTTCAACGTGACGACCACGAGCATATATGTATATCGATCAGCTGATGGCCGGGTGAATACTGAGCCTCTCTCGTCGAGTTCACCCCTATCACTGCGCCGTGGCGCCTGCGCCCTCGCAATACGAACGAAAAGCCTCCCTCTTTTCCATGCCACCCCCGTCTTCTTTGCTCGCGTATTAACAAATTCAGGATTAGAGTAGCGTCGCGATCTTCGGCTTTCTGCATGTTATACCTAATTAGGGACCGGATTAATATGTAAATACATATTTTTTTTATCTAAATCATTTTCATCCCTTATTTGATTTTCAACATAAAGTATGATGTTTCGAGCCAGAAGATGTAGTTTCTATTTCCAATATTTTTTTCTTTCCACATTTTAATCTTTCAAGTCTACATTATACGTATCTACATATTTTGTTCTTTTGAATACATATTTATCCGGACCCTATTTATAATCATTAGGATTTTTCATCCTAATAAAAAACGTTCGCGAAGTCGTACAAGGCGAAACTGAAAGTGCATGACAATTTATAGAAGTAAACCGAATTCTGAATAATTCTACATTAAAAAAATTCACATTCCTTTTTTCAATTTTATTCATTTATAGAAACGAAATTTCTTCTTGACATTTTAAATCACGTCGTAGTTTGGGAAAAATCGTCCACCCCCCCCCCCCCCCCTTCCCTTCCCTGTCAAAAAGACACCAGAATTTCAATCAAATTCGACTCTATGAGCTTTCGCAATTAAAACTTCTCGACTGTCAATTATTTTAAAATAACGGTGCGTTGGTTGGAATAATTTTTTTGCTCATCACACTGCATCGAATCGTTTCTTTCTTTCGCGAAAGTGAAAAAACACGTTCTTTCTAATTTATATATAAATTTTCGTATCAAATAAGAAAATTACGTTACGTTACTTGGATAATTCCGATATTTTTCAATGCATTTTCTCCTTCCCCCCTTTTTTTTTTGAATTTAGAATCCCCTCGAAGCAGTGTATCGCGGTTAATACGAACTATCATACCTACGTCTAATTACATTCAAGCCATTAAGTTGTTTGAAGTAATCTTCAAATATACGTATACATATACGGTACACACATACATACTTTTATAGTTGAATATGGTTATCTTTCAACGAAACAATATTTACTTCACTCAAATATATAATTACGCTAAACTATTAGCAGAATATCATACCTCGTCGAATATAAATTATGCGCAAATACACACAAATATATAATAGAATGGCAGTAAATTTGAGACAACATTTATACAAGAGCAAATGTCTTCAGTCAATAATAAGCCTTATACTAGAATTTCACATAAGTAGACAATTTTGAATTTTGAATAAATAAATCTGAAAAAAAAAAAAGGAAATCAAAAAAAAAAAAAGATGAACTTGTAATAATCCGGCGATGCGTGAAATTTCGGGAAAGAGAAAGAGACAGGAAGAGAACGAAAGGTATTATGCAGAGTCTGGTGACGGTTGAGAAATGTTCAATTAGACTAAAATCGATGAATTGGACTTTGTTCGTTTCATTCCAATCAGCGATTGACTTTACATTACGGTTCTCTTCTCATTTTTCTCTCATTCCCACACTTTTTCCAGCTCGCTTACTGCGTAAGGCGGACATAATAAGAGTATAAAGAAGAAGAGAAAGAAAATGTAGATTAGGCAGGTAGATAGAATGACATTTTACAAGTTCACATCTGGATTGTTCCACCGAGTCGGAAATTCGCGTCAGATTGTAGGTACACGTACATTATTCATCCCGCCGCTGTGTCACATAATTATTTGCTTCCTCGCACAATTTCATTTTCCGCAAGTCTTACCACACAGCTTGTACTTAACTACGTTGAAATAAAACTCGGATAAGAAAACTGCAGCTGTATTATAACTAATCGTAAGACACGAATAGAACGAGAATAAAGAAGTGTGTAGGAGAATAAAACAGCGTCAAGATAAAAATAACTTCTTCACGACTTCGAAAGAATACTTACGCACCTAATACCTCGGTCACGTATCAATCTCATCTTCCACATGGGAGTAAAAATGGGTCACCCGATTACGCAGATTATAATATATGTATATTGTATATATATTTAGAAAAGAAAAGAAAAGAAAAAAAAAACAAATCGTAAAAAAATTATGAAAAAAGTTTTGCCCAATTTTGACGTAATACAGAAAAACATCCGAGAGATGAATTCGCAAGCTGCTACATCACCACCACCACCACCACCTTCGTCTGACAGAGTAATTTTATCGTCATCATTTTCATCCGCAGCAGCCACCCACAGAAAATGTAATCTACTCGCATAATTTGCTTGCTTGTTCTCTTGGGTGACTAATTCTTCACCGCTTCTCACAGACTTGTATCATTCAGTTGTACTTGTTCCCGCAAACTTAGTTGCTTATCATCTCTCAATTTTTTATACGCAATCTGGATTATTATAGTCTTTCCTATTGGGTATATCGCACCCCAATTTTCATGTGGGTTTATAGCCGATAAATGATTTTCATTATTCTATGAAAAAAGAAGATGAAAAAAACGTAATGTAATAACTCGATACCTACACATGAAATCGAAGTTGGTAGGAAGAATGTAGAAAAAGAGAAAATGAACACATCGCTGAAGAAAGAATTTTTGCTGTCGGAAGAGTAATTATCACTGAAACAGCAAAGGTTTCGCAAGCATATAACCAAGTCAAGTTCCACTTTAGCAAATCAGTTTACAATTACTCAACCATGCAAAAATCTATCCTTCGTGATAAATTTTCTTGCTGTGACAATATAAACACTAAAATTTTCTGCTCCAGCAAATTATCGCATCCAGCGCATCAAATCTCTGCCGAGGATATTTTAATTTGTTCACTCTTTCGAAAAATTTCATCAATTGTACTTTATTCCACGTATAAACTGTGCGTTATTCGCAGTTTTTTTTTTTTTTTTTTTTTAATTTCTTTTTCCTCCCTACCAAGGAAAAACTTTTTCAATTTATTTCGATTTGATCTTCGGATAAAACTTTCTCGTTATTCACTAACAATCAGATAAAAACTCGGCCACATATTTTCTACTACCCAACATCTGAGAGATGAATCGTAACAAATGTCGATAAAATAATAGGCTAGTTAGATGGGGCAGCGAACCGAAATGACGAAGGTGTTGCTAATTACAGTAATCACTCACGCCCACGCGATAACAAACATGGCATATATAGAATATAATGTGATATAAATATAACGTAACACAATAGTAAAGTACATTAAACTTGGATGTAAAATCGAGACACTCTGTATAGGCCTCGTGAATTACCGTATGATTTCACGCCACGTGGACGTAAAGATTCGCGTTTATGCTTCGCTCAACCCAAAGGCATTCATTCATTCGCCTTGACACTGTGGAGCACAAGGCGAGACGTCGAAAGACAGTTTTATAAGCTTGTTTGTTATCTTAGTTGTAAAAGGCTTGAACAAATTTTGAAAAAAAGATGCGTAGAGCGTAGGAAAAACAAAAATTCAACCCAATTGAAAAAGAAAAGAACTTGAATTTCCGAAACTTGATCAAAAAAAAACTCGAAGATATATTCTTAATCAGAAGTTAAAATTCTATAAAATTTACATTCTATGCTATGCTGTAACGGCTTTTTTTTAAATTATGACAGTTTGTCTATTTGCGACCTACAACCTGTTTCGTTAGACGAACGAAAAAATTGTTTTTAATTGTGTGTAAGCATTTTTATTCGAAATAAAAAGAATAAAATGCTTTACGAACTAAACACTATATTATTTTTTGATAAAACAAAACTTAAAATAGATCCAAATGAATTTTTATGGGTTTGAGTAAAAAAATAATTGGCTTTTCGCATTACAACCAGCTTTTCCGGGACGGTTAGCCATTTTGGAATTAGCACCGCGAAATCGTAACGACAACAGAAGTTGTTCGCAAAGTTCCGTTGCACAAAATTTTGCATTTTGCACAAAGTTCCTTGCATAAAATCGACATTAGATGACATATATGTATATATATATATATATATATATATATATACATATATATATACATACAAATTTTTTATATAATATACCCGCACGTATTAAGTATACGCATAGCAACGTGTTGGAAATTCAAATCGTTGTAATATGTATATACGTACGAATACATAATAGGTATATACTATGGAGACGATGGTTCAAAGCATTAATTTCCGCGCAAGGAATTTCGTTTTGAAACCGCCTCCTTCGACGGTCATTCCCAACTTTCTCTCATTCCTCATTTGAATTGAGAATAAAGGTTAAGTAACAGAGATAATAACATTAACAGTTTGAATAAAGGTACATAGATTGGCCGAGGATAAAAATCGGCCCGTTAAAATTCTACGTTTAACAAGTTTAAGGTATCAGTTATACCTACATACTATACTTGAAACAATTTTTCTTGCTTTCTTTTTTTTTTACTAGAAGTTACAGTCATCGTTAATAGTTGAATTATGTTTTATTTCCTTGTTGTTTGTTAATTTTTTCGAAACCGCTCTACCGTATAATTCAGAAAGAATTTCCAGGTTTTCCAGGACCTAAAACCTAGTTTTCTCTAATATTTTCTCAGTTCTAGTAAGTTACTATAACCTAAATCCTTCAGTTTGTCAATTCTGTATTCGGTTAAAATTCAATTCGAATTAGAGAAAAATATAATCTACAAAGAAGTCAGTCTAAGCGAATTTATTTTCTCGAGGAAAAAAAGGAAACTTGTTACCTGAAAAAATCATTTCTAATTCCCATGACAAAAGAATGATATTTTCAGTTTTCTTCCATGACCAAATTAAAAATTCTCCGACATTTCCAAGTTTTCCCGAATCCCGGTTAGGTATATATAGGTTATAAATTTTCGACGATGAGATAATTTTCTTCTTTCCCACAATTCCCCACGCAGCTCTTTCCGTTCGTGCAATAAGTATTCGTAATTCTGGTAACCGAAGCGTAACTTGTTGGGATAGGATATCTAATCACGTTGTATCATCGCCGCTTCCTGTTTGGGATTGTGGGCGATGATTGTTTGAACGGTACGCGATCGGATTACGTGCCTTTAGGGTTCGTCCACGGATGAGAATAGACCGGTTAAGCGGAATCGTGAAGCGATTATTTTCCGCTCGTAAGAAGGGAAAACGAGGGAGGCTCGTACAATGAGAAGGAATTTCGAGTGGGAGAAAAATAAGGATTATACACTTCGTAAACTCGATACGAGTTGCGGCGATCATCCGCAAACAGTCTGGCAAACCAAACTAAAATACGGTTAATAAAAATTCGACTTACCGTGGTATCTGCGACGAGAGCTTAATTAAAAGCTCTGCCTGGTGGGTTGACTTTGGTTTCCTGAAACACAAAATTTAAACGAGAAATTAAATTAGAGTCAAGATAAGTGCAATTTCAGAGGTTCCGGAAAAAAAAAGGAAAAAATCCTATTTCGCGGCAAGATAAATGCAAAAAGTGGCATTTTTTAACGAGCCAAACTTCGATGCCTCAGAAGCTAATTTCGCAACGGCAAAGACGTATAAACCTCGCGAAGGTAATTCAGGTTGAAATTTTGGACGCGGGCTGCGGAAAAGCGGCCTGAATGTTACGGAATAAGCCGTAATCTACTTTCAGGCTTTCCCGCAACTTATTTCTTTTCTTTCCCCGGACCTTTCGCTAAGCCTTGAATTTTTATTCCACCCGATGCTTTGGGTACCAGCCATGATTTTGCTCAAGTGTTGGCCATGCATCTGCAGGTTTTATTCCTCACGGTTCGGCTCAGATGAGATTATATAAATTTCAACCTATTAACAGTGGGCGACAGATCGGACGACTAATTTTCGACACATTGGTTTGGAAAATTGGTGACGAGTTTTACTAAACCCATCGTGAACAACAATGACAGCGAGTTTATCAAGTGCGACTAACGATAAGCGGCTCACTCAGCTTGCGATTGCGGATATCAAACAGAAGTACACGGAAGTTCATAAAAAGTATGAAAGTAATCCCGAATGGCATGATAAGTTCGCAGAGCGATCCGCGCAGATTAATCGAAAATCCCTTTCCCAGCAAAGAAAACTTTCGAAATCCTTCCTCACCCCTCGACTATATAAGCCGATCTCGGAGGCTTCGAGCGAGAATCGCTTCGTGCGGAGAGTGTAATAATACGGAAAAAGTTACAGCCGATATATTCAATGACAAAGTGCAAGACTACATAAAATTTTACTGTTGGTTCGAAATGAATCAGCTCGAGTCGAACAATAAATAAATGTGCCCGCTTTTATCACCTTATTTCTAGTTGTCGCCATATTCATGAACCTTAGTCGAAGGTTAAGGCCACAAACGGTACGAAACTGCTTTATTCTACACGCGAACACCGATCTTCAAACAATAAATTGTACATCAAGTATGAAAAACTTGTGTCGAAAATTGGCACAAAGTCGGATCTTATCGAGGGGCGCCGCATCATGTGTAAAACAATTCCAAACTGTTTCAAACTCGTTTCAATGAGTTTAAAACAATTCCAAAGTGGTCCGAAATGATTTCCAGTTTTGAAATGATGACGAACTGTTTCAAACGATTGTAAACTAGTCCCAAGCCGTTTGAAAAAGACAAGAAACAGATTTTAACGTGTTTCAATGAGTTTGAAACGATTTCACACGATTTCTGACCGCTGATATAAATCACAAGTGGTTTTCTATTTGAACGAGTTATTCAACAGCCGTTCGGCTAGCGTGCGTGTATAAATTTCGGAAGTGCGTCTCAAAGAGAGTTAGTTTAACGTAATCAAGCTTACAAAGTGGAGGCTGTCTTCTTGGAGCGATCGTTCGAGGATATAGTCCGGAAGTGAGCGATGACTCGTGTCTTTTCAACATCGAAGTACGAAACGGAGACAAGTTCTCCATGTCGGCAAAGCCGCGCTTGATGACCGTTTGTGGCCCTCGAGGTGCCCGATGCGGTCTCTTATCCAGAGGATCGCCCAATCAAAAAAAACCGTGACCACGGCCAACGCCGATTGGCCAACGACGGCCACCGCGAGCTCGGCTATTCGCCGTGGCGACAAGTCGCCCTGGTTACCGTTCGCATCAACAATAAACCCCCAGGTCGATATCGCCAAGGTATACCTTCGTACCCTTCGACCTGCCTTCGGACGAGCGACTCGCGGTCGCCAACCGCCGGCGCCTTCCGCAGGTCGAGAATCTTCGAGAGACGGGGATCCCGTTTTCGTGAAACAAGGGGGCTGCAGCAATCGGCTTTTTTACCCCCAGGAACGGGGATCGGCGCCGAACTCGGAGTTAGGCTGGGACGGACTTTCAAATTGGTTATCGACTCTTAACGGTTATTGATTGCTGCGGAGGTTCACTTCTAATTTGTGACCCCAGGTAGGAACCCACTACGCGGTTCGATGTGCTCCGATTTGTTATATATGCGATGGCGGAAGAGTTTTTTTTATCTTTCTTTCTTTCTTTCTTTCTTTCTTATTCCTCGCCACTCAACGTCGATCCTCTCTCACAATCAGCTATCATCAAGTCTTTAAGCGCGCAACACTTACCCGGAAAGTCCGTGTTCTCTTTTTTTTTCACATAGTGGCTCAATAATCGTTTAGTAAGATTTTTTTTCTTTCGTTTTCGTTTTCGTTTTCTTATCAAATTAATCAGTCTTTCTTATCGAAATCCATCGCAGAAAGGATTACTCCGATGGAATAAACTGTTCACCTGTGGCTCTATACATATATGGTGAGAATATCACTTACACTCTACACTCGGTGCAAATACTCTTTCAAAGACTTCACTTTTGACAGACCAATCATTTGTTTCCACCACAATACGAAAACCGATTCCACGGTTAACAGGTTTGTTAAAAAATTTCCATCCCGCGATAATTGTTTTCACCAGACCAGAACTCGATTTATTTCGCAACACGATTTTATAAAAAAAAAAAAAAAAAAACTCTTGTTCACTCTACAAGTAAAAGACTCGTATATTACCAATGAAAAAAAAAAAAAAAACAATTGATAAAAAAAAAAAACTCGTTCTGCCAACATACAAAATTTTTCATTACACAAGTCAAAGGACACCCATGAAATAGAAAAAAAAAATTAACAACAAATGGCAAAAGACAGTCGCGGTTTTTCAGGAAGGAACTCTTCTGTCGATTATAGAATCGTCAAGAAGAAGGTTTCGCGAGAAATATGAATGTTAAAAATATGGGTACACGTATACATTTCAGTCCCATGTAAAGTATATGTGTGTCTATATATATATATATATATTCTCAGACGAGACAAAGATACTCCACCCATTCCTCCGGGACAACGACACAGAATCGCCGATACAAGAATATGTCAGAGCCACAGACGTGGGTCTTTCTCGAGGGGAATGATGGGACAGTCGTCCGACATTGAAAAGACACTGAAAAATCTTTATGAGGGTGGTGATGGAAAGAAAGGAAAGAAAAAAACCATTCACCACCATCTGTTGCGAAATAGGGAGGTTCGAGTAAGACATGGAAGAAAAAACAAAATTCGATTTTTGTCAAGGTAGTTGAATGAGTATGTTCAAAAGTAACAATTGAAAATAAGTATAAATATATAGATATATTGTATTTGTTTTTCACCAAAAGAAAGAAAGATTTAAAAAACAAAACAACAACCTTTCGAAAAATCAGCTGCATAATAATTTTCACCCGAGTAGGTTATACGAACCGAAGACTTTCTTTCGTCTCTACCGAAAAGATTTGTTTTTCTTCCATGCTTTTAGCAATTTGAAGAGCCAGAGAGTATTTTTTGTAGAAAAGACGAACTACTGCTCTCCGAGATGCAGGCGGAACAAAGTGCATCAGGTTTAATGGACGAATAATACTTGTACGAGGAAGCGAATATGGAATTGGCGCCGCGGCGGCACTTCGCTTTGCTCGTGGGAAAATCCGCGTCCGCGAATGAAGCCACTAAAATTTTTCTCACTCGTAACAGGAAGCGTAGTTGGCGAGAGTCCATGTGCACCATTACATCGGTGATTCGAACAGAAATGTAAATTGCCTTAGAATCTAGATACGAATTAAAGCGTTAGTTCCACACGATTGCAAAATTCCGTTCTATTCTGAAAAATTTCCAAGTATTTTTTTTTCATCTTTTTTATTTCGATATACGTCACTCGATACGTACGTGTCGAAAAACCCAAACCTTTATCTTTCACACTCAACTTCACAGGCGTAAGTAACTCGAAGGAAAAATAAAAATCCAAGCGGCGCTCGTAGGAATGATTATTAAATTAGCAAAGTCGACGTTTAAGTAGGCGGGCATATAATCCGCCCCGTTTTCTTGCAGCGCGAGAAGTTCGTTAGACCTTGTACACCACACGCCACGTTCACACGGACAAATTACGTGTTCAATGTATGTGCCTTTTGGTATTTTATATATATGTATATATAGAGCTCGACACCGAGCCTCGACGTCAAAAGTTCATTATACCTGTTTAGTGAAACAAAAGTACAATATAAGAGAAACGTAACCGATAGTTTGACGAAAAATTAACCACTTCTTCCAACGCATTAACGTCGCACATTAAGGGGATGCCCTAATCGATTTGGACGTTCACGTATATATCTTGAAATATTTGAGTTCACGTATTTCGAACGCGAAAAAAGAGCTTAACAGCCACATTGTATACACAACTCCGGACAAAAACACTCCAACACATTTTCATTTCAGGTAGAAATGAAACAAGCAATTAAAAAGTGAGAAAAAACATATAAAACCGTAATTTGTATATTTTAAATTCATATATATTTCGATTATCATCACTAATTGTTTCCCACTTTAATCTTGATCTCAAAGTTTTTATTTCTTAACAAAGGATTCGTGAGAAAAATTCAAAGTCAATAGATTCGGGCTATTCATTTGAAAATTGGGTTTTCGCGTGTTGTAAGTAGTAAAAATCAAACCCGTGGCCGAAAAAATCTAAAACTCGTTGAAAGATGTTTTTGTACAGACTACACCGTGCTTGAAAATAAAAAAACAATCGCCGATAGTGAAGTTCAGACGCAGGTCATCGGTTTGGGGTGGAATGCCGCATATACATGCAGACTCTGACTCGGCTCGCAGAATTTGTTTACTATACGACTGATTGTGAGTGTCAATACATTACGATATATAATAATAATATTATATATTACATACAAACATGGATGACAATGAATTCGTTATCATTCGAATCCTACTTGCATTGAAATTATTTCTATATATATTGTATACACCCATGTATACATTGGAATATTACGACGACGTAGAGATTACTCAAGAATATCGCTGTAAGTTCGAATTATACGAAATAACAGATTGTCTAAACGTTAGAGTTTATATTGACGAAAGGAGTGAAAATTTGAATTCATAATTACGCGGCGAGTGTATAAATTTAAGGTGTGCCTGTATAAGTAACTTAACCGAGCGTGCTTTGGTTACTTATAACGCTTCTTCATCATCGTTAGAATACTTACTTTGATATAAAGTTCAAAGGTTAAAAGAGCCGACCAAAGACGTCTGCGGCGTTGAAGATGAATGGACATTAATTGCTTGACTAATCATTCGAGTTAATTTAAAAATTTCGAGGTCCGGCAGACGCGTTACAGAATAAAATTCATTCAACAATTCATGCTTCTGTACGCAAGGTGGATATATACATACATATATATATATATATATATGTATCACACATACAATACATGATCGAAAATGAAACAAATCCAAAAATACATTCGATTTTGTGAGGAAAAGTTATAAATCTCGTCAGTTTGTGCAAACACAAGTTTCTACATCATCGAGTAACGAAGATGAGAAATCCATACGGGAAAAGAGAACGCGTTAAAATAAGGAACCTTCAAGATGAGTAAATGGGGAATCGCTCCCCATAACCCATAACAGCCAATGAAAAAGAGACGCTCTCATGATGTACCTACGCCTGTTCTTCGCGCAATGTTCCATGGCGGCGAGGTTATTTCGATCTATAATTACGCCAGAGAGTCTGACATCGGTGGTTCGCATATAAACCCTCTTCGACTCCCTCTCTCTCTCTCTCTCTCTCGCTCTCTCTCTCTCTCTCTCTTTGCCTCGCCATCCGCCGCCCACGCCAGGCAAACTCGAAGGAATGGCAAACTACTGTGGGACATCGCATCTGCCAAAGCATATTTGATATCCGGAGCTTATGCAGCGATCGTTCTCTCTCCCTCTTCCTCTATCTTTCCCTCTCTCTTTCGCCCTCTCCACGTTCCATCCCATGCCCTCTTCCCAGTATACAGATAAGGAGATAAAAGAGAAGGAGATAGCGAAGCAGAGATTTTGAACTGCACGCAAAGAAGCTTATTTAGCTTACCTATTCCTTTGCATATCTGCATTCGATGTCTGCATGTATTCTAAAAGCGACTTGGGTCAATTCAACCGAGTTTGGGATTAGTTTGATTGGAAAAGAGCCAACGTAACAGGATCAAAATTATACTATACTGATACGGGTGCATGTTACATTGTTACACGTATTATATTTACAAGCCTGCAATTCCTGTCGATTTAATTTGAGTATAAAATTTCAATAATATCCTTTATAATAACAATAATAATTCCTAATTATTATTATTGTTATTGATTAAATCAGCCAGTCACGAGAGTCAGAACGCAGATGGATAAATGATTCTGATAATATTATACTGTATCCTGTTTTAGAATGAATCGAATTAGTGGAATTGTCCGTGTAGGTAAATAATAATTTCAAAATTAGATTTCTATCAATTTTTACTTTGACTTTCACCAACGTTAACGAGTATTTATTCCCTCTGTTCGTACAAGGCCCAGGCAAGGAAATCGTTGCTCAACTATACCTATAACAATGAAATAGGTGAAAACTGAGCTTTGCCGATTATAATCGGTGATATAGATAATCGGCGATTGTTCGTTTAGTTTCAAGCACTAGTTTAGCGTTTAGTAAAAGCACCGCGTCGAGATTTTATCCAACCATTGCACCATGACGATGCACACGATACACGCATCTGTTGAAGGATGAAGGTGTGCAAAAACCGCTGATGATCTGCTTGAATGTAACGATGCGATGACGGAATGATAGTGAATGATAGATTTCGCGTGAAAATATAGACGAAAATGAAAACTATCAAAAAAAATTTTTTCTAGGCAACAATATATTGTAAAGAAAAATTAAAAAAAAAAAAATTACAATAACCTTTATTTTCTCTGAACTTAATAAAATTATTTTCTATTTTTGAATTTGTTTTTTTTTCTCTCAAGTATCAATTCACAATAATTTCTCGAAATATACAAAATTGAATAAAACATCCGACGACCTTTTTTGTACTAAATATTGTTGCCTACCAAAATGGTCTCTTAATATTTTTCATTTTCATCTATAATATTTCCATGCGAAATCGAGGGTAAGTTAAGGTAAGTATTTTTCTCTATGTTATACCATTTTAAAAACTAAAACTCGAAAGCGGAACCTCTAAGTCTTATCCGATCGCATTCAAATTTGCAGGGGATTTTTTTTTTCATCAGAAACAACATTTTCACGAGGAATCCGCACTGAATGAAAAAAAATTGTTTTTCTAGTGAACCACTTTACTACCGGATACACTATTTTCGATTTGCAGTTTCCAGTCCGTAAGATGAGGAGGGATACCACTGACGACGAGTCGCGTCACGTGATATTTTACTTGCTCCTCCGAGACCTTCGTCATTATATATACCTATATAACCGCATTTGCGTTACGGCGACAACAACGAGAAGCCAGAGACGTTGCAGAGATGAGGAAATTGGCCGCGGGTAGTTACATTATGTACGCGCAAATGGACGCTTTTTATAGTACTCTTAAAATTTTCCATTTTTCTCTCCCCCCCCCCCCCCCCCCCAAATTGTTACTTTTACTAATATTGTTATTATTTATCCAAACGCGGCGAAGTTCTCTTCAGAATTATTATAACATATCTTATGCACATGAAAATCGAACGATGTAGACGTTACTTATAAATACCGAGGAAGAAAATTAGGGCTAATGCTAATGCGATTCGACGCGTTTTTCGTATTAATATTCGATTACAAAAGAAAAGAATTTACGAGTCCTCATATTTCTAAATCCTTTGAAGGTACAATAACTTTTCTGTTCTACTTCGCTGAAAATAAACAAAAATTTGGTAATTCCACGGAGTTTTAAACGATTTTAAATGATTTCCAATATCTCAAATTTTTCAAAAAAAAATCACTCTCTTCTTGGTGATCAAATTTTTAATCTTCTTCTTTTCATCAACTATCTTCATTCTCTTATACTTCAAGATCCACTCAAAATTTTTCGGATTAAGACTAAATAAAAAATGATAAATACCCAGTTTTAACCATCTTTCACCTAAATGAGTTGAGAAACATCCACACGACTTACAAAAAGTTTCAAGGAGTGTCAAACAACAATTTAGCTATTTTTCCCACAGTTATAAGCAATGCACACGAGAAACATCCATGCACGATAAAGTAGTAATTTGGGTATGGTATTTTTTGTGTGTACATCCGCGGTATGAAAAAAACTGTTTTATATATATATACATATAATGTATGTTTCGTCGGAAATGAGAAAACGCTGGAACTTTTCTACGCTCGATACGTATGCCTCTGTCTGTCTAATATATATATTATATATATATTATATATGTATATATTAGGTTATGTATAAAAGATAATATAATAATAGAGACTCTCATCGTTCTTGCAAACTCTTTTCTTCCGGGACGAAAGGTGTAGGTAGATATATATATATATACGTAAGAGAAGAAAAAGTCTAGGAACGGTGGTAGAAAAACTCTCGCGACTATTAGGTTCGACGTTTATCTTTTTCACCAACAAGCCGTATCTCACCCTTCTAGCTTGTCCGCGACACAGATCTATACATACATACATATATATATATATATATATATACATAATATAGGTGTCTTTTACTTTTTCCTTTCTTTTTTTGTCCCGGCGTCATCCGAACCCTCAGATCTACATTAGAGTGACGCGGTGATGATGGTAACCCTGCAAGGCGACTACCACACCACACACACCATACCACGTGTGGTGCATGCATACGTGAATAACATGCAAGGATAGTGTCGTAGGTATAAGCGACGTCTTTCTCCACGTCATATACCTACTATACGCCGATTGTCCACCCTCTGAACTCGCACTCTTTTCCCGCAAGTCTTTTCCCAACTCCACATACGGCGCGAGCGCAGCGTTTGATGCAATATTGAATGAACCGCATGCATGCGACTTCCAGCCTAAGGGAACATTGCATCCGTCTTATAAAGCGGGTGGGTGTGTATGTGTGACATGTATAATCCATGGGGGCGAACATTGTTCTGCGGTATAACTACCTACACGAGGATACCTCACGTTGTTACACATTGTATGTAGGTACATAATATACATACTGCAAACGATCGTGAAGAACGAACGAACAGAACTTGGCGAACTGCAATTTCTTCTTCGCCACCAAGGGATGATGATGCACACCACTTTTAATAATGCATGCGTTTGATTCTCTTTCGCGGTAGTATAACCAATGAAAAAGGCACCGCGGTATAAACCCCGCCTAGATGCGATCCACGAGTTTCACTCCACCCTTCGATAATAATAGAAGATGTACCCTCGATTCTCAGCTAGCTATAGTCAAATAACAACCCTAGCGGCGCCGCGACGAGGGTAGATTGTTACACATCAGTCAAGAGAAGCTTTCGTCGTCGGACAATAATATAATAATAGCAATAATAACAACAACAATAATAATAATAGTACTAGTTAGTAATGGTGGCAGCATAGTAATGAAAATAGTATACGTGTATAATTGAAAAAAAAAGGAAAAATCCGCAGTCACCGTCAATTAATACGAATAATTGCAAACTTACTTGCACTTTCATCAATTATTATTATGTTACAGTGACATAGTTTGGACGATAACAAAAATAGTCAAAGAAAAACGTGCTGATAATAAGCCCAATGTCGATAAGAATTCGAAAAATTATTATTATAATATTACATACCTAATAATTAGGGAGTGAAAGTCTAATAGTTGTTCTTTCTCTAAATTATAATTAGTCTGAAAACGATTTTATTTCCTCCATTTAAAAGAGTTCCTTTACATCGAAATACATTAAACATTATTACTTCAAAACACCTGTAACTAGAATTAGTTTGAAAATAAAATGAAGGTTGTTATTTCTTCTGTGTGAAAATAATAGTTCTTCCAGAAGTGAAAAAAGGAGAGAGAAAATAAAAAAATAAAAAAAAGAAAATGTCAGCGACATAAATTGGTTATAAAATGACTGAAAAGTCGATCTAACTTAATATAAATGTACCGTGATTTTTCATGCCCTGGGTTATGAAAAAATATTTTCATCGTGTTTTTTCTACCCCTCAAGAGATCAATTCGGAAGTACGATAGCTTGCAGCCATCCCGTATACGAGTCACGAAGCAAATAATGAAGCGAAAGAGAAAAAGAGAGAGAAATAGTTCAAGTAAGATATTGCAGGTCCATAGAACCGCTCGTTTCCTTTTTTTCCTCTTTTTCCCTTACAGGTTATATGAGTAATTCGAACGAGATATAATATACGTTAATAAAAAATTTTTTGTGTTGAAAAGAAATTTAGATGGCTGCTTCGATTAAATGAGGAGAGATTAAATGAGTCTAAATTAGATGTGTAAGCGCTATTAAACGTCGATGGTTTGAATCAGTTTCACCATCTTCGTAATTGAAACATAATAATATTTGAAAATACGTACGCTGTGTTATTAAATCGTCTATCAAGAACAAGCTTTAATGATGTATGTATTAAAGAAGACGAGAACGGAGAAAATAAAACGTTCATCTAATTAAGAGAGAGGAAAAAAATGTGTCTACAAATGGCGGGATTCTGACTTCTGATTGAATTTTTTCAGCCATATTAATAAGACATTAGTGAAAAATTTCAACGCATGTTAAAGACTTAAATATAATCTCTAAAATCGGAGAGGTTATTTACGTCTCGATATCGCAAGCCACGAAACATATGAATCGATTCCTAAAGAAATCGGTTAAGAATTGCGTAAAATCGCTGGAAGTATGGTTAGATATTGTTCTAAAACGAAGTATAAATCGCTTAAAATCGTCTGAGATCACTATAGTGAAATTTTGTCGAATAATTAAAAGCATTTGAAATCGGTTGAAATATCGATTATAAATTTTGAAAATGTTTCGATCGCTTGTCACCTAATTTATGAGTGAAAAACCACTGGTTCAAATTTGTTAACAGTTTGCATAGATTTAACGTTGACGATCAAAGTCTGCGTCGCGATGATATGACGACAAAGAAATAAAGAAAGAAAGATCGAGTAATAAAATTCCGATTTCTTTTTTACCGATCGAAGATTTCGCACGCTGTGAACCAGCTGAACTCTATTTGAATACTCACTTGTCCAGTTAGTCTATACATAGGTACTTTGTTTGTTTTTTTTTTTTTTTTTTTTTTTTTTTACATTCTCACAGGTGTTGCTCGGGCGCTTATACGATTCTTCCGAATAATAGAAGGTCACAGGTGTGTGTAAATAGTCGAAAAAGGCGATTACATCACACTATACCTGTCGATTTACCAAAACCGAACAAACTTTCTCTCACTCGCGAGTAATTCCGCTTGCAGAGTGTGATGATTGATTGCAAAAAATTGAATATCGGACTGCACAAGTTGAAAGAAAGAATATTGAAAATCATCGACGAAAATCTGCACCATCCGTTTGTTGTAAATTACAAAATTACGGGTGATCCTGATATTCTCATCTCCCGAATGATTTTATTTATCGCAATGACAAATGATGAAGGAGATTTTATCTCGAGGCCAAAATCGTGAGTGAGTAAATTTATAGATACTAGACGCGGCCAAAAAGCGAAAGGTAGACACTTGATTTCATATATCATTATACCCTTTACAACTACGGCTCTTAAAACGAAACCTAGGATTGTATACAGACTAGGTTTCTGACATTTCCGACGCTTCGGAAGGATATGGGCTTATATATATGGGTCATTTCGCCAATTATTGGTCAAAGTTGTACCGAGTGGTCAATACGAATTAAAAAAAAAATTTAGCTTTCGAAAAACCGTACTAATAAAGACGTCTATGATTTTTTTTTATTATTTTAAACCAGCATTTTTCAAGTAAATTTTCAACTCAATTGTATATCTTTTTTTCATGAATAGATAAGAAGAAAAAAACTTTAGACATTGTTTTTTCGTTATATCCTATAACTTTTAAACAACTTTACCGATTGAGATTATATTCATCCAATATATTTCTATTATCGAGACGATGGTTCATAGCTATGCAAAGATTAATTTCTTTAACAGGGGTTTAGATTAGGTTCGATTATAGGTTGGATCATTAAATTTGTATGCGAGTCAAGCCACGACGATCAGTTAGTATATTATATAATCCTTATGGAGGAGGTCCTTTGTATATTATATATTCACAATGCGATCCAGACGCGAGGCATCACGAGTCAAGTAATAGTCAAAATGCCAAAGTTTACAACCGCGATTGCGTAATTCCGAGATTCCAATCGATACCGCGGCCAGCGTTACAAGATCCTCTGGTTAAAAAAGCATCGCATGATCGGAATTCGAATGCTGTAATACCGAATACGTATAACGCTTCGTTTTTTACTCCGATGTTTGAGTATTTCGTACAATTTTCTGAATATTCAATTACATGTTTCAAGTATGAATTACCGAGTTATACGGTTTACGTTCATGTTGAACAAGTTTTAAAGTTTCGTCAGGGTGACGAACTTCGATCTCATCATTCCTGCACGAGTGTAATAAGCGGGTATTGTTGGTTAACTCTTTTTTCTTTAATTTTTTTTTTTTTTTGTTCATCCAAGTTAGGTATTCTGTTTGTTTCCATCTTTTTTCAGCTCGAGTCGAACACCGTAGAAGTATAATAATATAAGCAGAATACTACGCACGTAGAGAATATCCTCGGGGGAAAAAAGCCGGTGTTTTCTATATCGATAGAGGAAATGAGCGAGCGTAAATGGGAAACATTTATTATACCCGAAGCATACAACAAAAAAAAAAAGGAAGCTATAAGAATTCGATTTCACAGCGATACTGCCTGGACAAACTAGCGCAAAATAAAAATAAAATAAACGAATTCTGAAAATTAAACGAAACTTTCGAAAACATGCGTATAACCGATGATGATGTCGGTAAAGATAAGCACAGAGTTTGGGCCTATATATACATATATATTATTATACATGCATTTTATTATTATTATTATTATTATTATAATGCATTATACGCAGTCTCGTCTTGCACGTGATGTGAGACCAAAGATGCATCGTCGTCGAAAGAGAATCGTCAAATTAAAACCAATGTCAGGGACAAGGCCGTGCATCCTTACGTCTAACGTTACCAGACTGACGACGCCTACATTCGCGCCATATTGGCCGGTTAATATTTCAACGTATATATTATATGCGCGTTAAAATCACAGACTAGGTATACGTGTAATACATGTACAAATGCCAGCTGTTTGCGGAAGGTTGCGGGAAAGGTGGATGACTTCGAAATCGCATTTAAACCAGAAACAACGCGAGTCTTCCTCGGACCGAGTATTCATACGTGGGTTTCTTTACCCAATTGACTAACTGACCAGACAGCCAAGCGGTCTTGGTTATACGCATTTAAGCTTGTAAGAGAGAGAGAGAGAGAGAGAAAAAGGAGGAAATTTTACTCTGTAATCTGGCGCCAGTGTAAAATTGTCCTTTTTTTTTTTTGTTTTTTTTGTTTTGCTTGTTTTTCTTTTGCTTCTCTCCGTTCTCTTTATCCATTTTCTTCTCTCTCATCGTCAGTCTCTCTCAGAATCACCGCGTATGTTCAACTTTGTGTAAAACAACTTATGCTAAAGCGCAAAACGAGAATCGTTTAGCGATTGCATAAAACATGAATTTTATAAACTGCAGTAAGGAAAAGGACAAATCAACTTCGGGACTGATTCAGGTTTAACGAACCGCCGAAGATTTGTAAATACGAAAACCGAAACAATCTGCAGTGCTGAAAATCGTTGAATCTTTCTGTCCGACTTTTTCTCATAATAATATGACTAATTGTTTCGTGCTTTTTTACTCAATTATCGACAGGCTTAAATTTGACAAATTTGAACTATCCCGTACGGAGAAAAATGTTTACACATTTTTTTAAATTAAATCATACTACAACGGTGAGAAATCGAATATTTACGAACCAGGTGAAACATCTTTAGGAGTTTTCCCAATTCATAGATAATAAATATAAAAATTGTCGGCCTTGTAATATTAGTATTATGATAACGTGATTTAAATTTGCTAACGAAACATGGAAATAGTTTTTATTTTTCCGTCCTAATTATTAATTCAATAAGAAAAAAAAAAAAAAAAAGAATTTAAAATCGCGTATTTATTAGTACAGAAGTTTGCAGGTATATGATAATAAAAATTTCTTGAACCTTCGTCGTATACAATGTGATTCGAAATTGAAAAAATTTCCTTGTATCGTTTTTCTCTTGGCACAAAGTAGGTTTATACCCATTGCTGAAAGCAGGAGCGATTGCGATGCTGGGTGCGTCGAAGCGATATAAGGTGAAGGTAGGTAGGTAGGTAGGTAGGTAGGTTATGATAGGTATGGGTATCTGGTATGTGTACGCGTCAAGAATTTCCAGGGAATGATCATACTGCAGGCGCGTAAAAGAGAGGCGAGGTGCCAGCGACGCGACGCGACGCGCAAACCAGTTGTCGCAATTAATCGTAGATAGAGAGTCTGCATTCCGGCTGACAACGACGCCGTAAAAGTACACAACGTAAGTACCTACCTATATTAAACTAGGCTCGTACACCTGCGTCGTAACACATCCCAAGGACCAACGCGTAAGACCGAGTCCTGGATACGAGAGGAGCGTTGTAGGACGTGGGGTCGAAGACGAAGACGAAAGAAGAAAAATGAAAATCGAAAAAGGAAAAGAAGAAGAGATAGTGAGAGGCGAGAAAAACATTGCAAGTCAAACGGTGGGTGCATGGAATATTAATTACGTTGTGTAACTTGTGTATATCTGCATGTAACAATCGTCGTAAAAAATGCGATCTACGTCTAGTCTCGTTCAAGCAAGCGAAAAAACAACGACCTTGTTCCGTAGTCTATCAAGTGCGATATTGTACTATATATACCTACTCCCACGATAATTCCATGGAGTCGGTGCCATGGCAAAGCGGAATTTCTATACCGACCTTCGGATCGAAACTCACATGAACGTAATCAACCTCTTATAGATACTCGCCAATGACTACAGATGAATGTAAGGAAAAAAATGCATTATAGATAGAAAATAAGACAATATTGTGGCTGTAATTTCGCTTCGGCACTTTAAAATCTGAAACTTTGACAGGTCGTCGATATAGCGATGCGTACGTATATCAGACGTTCGATGTAACCTGGTGGGAAGACTTGGATTGGAGGAAACGCGTTATACATAATATAGGAACATATGTATAAAGTCGAATCTCTGAAAGATATGTGAGAAACCATGCGAGAAATAAGATAAGTTATCAAGACGTGCTGCATGGATTTGTGTCAAACGTGACAAATCACCGAGTCGCATCTTCCCATGCAAAATCGGTGAATAACTTCGAAGCTCTGCCCTCGTCGAATACCGCGGATTGTTACGAGTCTCGCGAAGGAGGAACGAGGGTGAAGTCAGTTGTGTTACCGTAACGTTGCATGTTTGGTGAAAAATCGATAATTCGCACCTTTGCAATTTTCCAAAATTTAGTAAACCATTACAAACGCGATATCCACTGACACTAAAAAGCCAGCTCCTCGAAATTTATCCTAAAATTGTCTAATAACGATTTTTTCTCCTGACGTATAGTTACGTTAACGTTACTAACTTCAGTCTCGTAAGGGCGTCACGAATGCGTCACACCCCACAGGCTGCATCGTAACTATACGTATAATATATTATACGATAATTATAAACCGCGCGCGTGGATCTAATGGATGACGAGATAGAAGTAAAAAAGAAAAACAACAAACAAACAAAGGAAGAAAAAAAAAATGGCTGTAATCATACGCCGAGATCGATATCTACCCTGAACATCATTTATACATATACATATACGTAAACGTATACGAGCAGTAAAGCGAGGTGAAAGTATCGAGCAAAATTTATACGCGTTGTAAAATTGAGAAATCGATTGTTTTTCTTCTTCCAAAGAATACATGTATAGACGAATTAAATAACGAAAAATATTATTTTTTTGCTACATATCGAAATATCGAAGTATTTTTGTCACGAGGAATTAATATGAATTCATTTTAGGACAATCCAGATACAAGAATAATGTTCAATCAGAAAATACAATTAAGTAGAGACAATCTCGCGGTGCTTAAACTTGCTAATGAGAATACGTCAATATCATCGTTCGATATATGAAATAACAGTTAACGACGAGTTGTTTTCACCGCTCTCCGTCGACAGAATTTTATACTACACGCATAGTTTATTAGTTTTCGAATAATCCGATAACTATACGCGGTTAACAAATCTACAATATATAATGCCAGGCGAGTATATACCGCGTACTACATCACGCGTATTGTGCACAATGTAAATAATTGACATCGCGTAGTGATATGGATAGACACATGTGGAAACTTCAACGCAAGTGTGTCACTTGCGAACGCGAATGAGGTCGTGTGCCTGGTACATGGTATGGCATATTCACATAACGTATCTACGTCAGAAGTAAAGCCGAGAAAACCAAACGACACGTGATGATATACTAACATATATTACTACATACTACAACACTGTGGCGTTACACGTCGTAACGCCAAGTCAATAGAGAAACTAGTAAATATGACCTGCAGAGTTATGTAGCGTTGAATTGTTCGAAAAAGGATAAATAAATTTCGGAAAACTATGTATGGAGGTAGCTAAATAGAAATGGATGTGAGAAATGTTCGAAGACGATAACGACGACGACGGAATGTGCAGAAGAGTTTACACGCAACGAGATTCCTCTTCCTTATCTTTTAGGCAAATAATCCGTTCCCTTCTTACCTACTTACCTACACTCGTGTGTACATTATGCATGTATACATAGACACACACACACACACACATGCCTGGCTCTGTATATACAGATATGAGTATACACAGTTTCGAAGGCCTATAAAGCGAGCGTGGGCATTTACGGTTCAAGTTTCACGCTAAGAAAAATCCGGCTCACTTGAAAATTCGTGGGAGAACCGGAACTCGTATGTAGTATTACATAAAACGCGACTTCTTTTCACTCACAATCAATCGTGTTACGTCGATTTACTTTTTGTACCTACCTAGTCGATAAATCGTCACACATATAATGAACCGGGAATTATAAAAGTAATTTCCAAGATGTTAAAGTTTCGGTGTAAAAATTATTTGTATCAGAATTTTGATTACTACAGTATTAATCGACGTAGAAAAAATGCGTATGTACATAACGTATTTCAGATGCACACGCACAAGAAACACTTGGTGAAGAAAAAGAACGCTAAACATTTATGTTATCCATACGAATCCTGATAATGAAATAAAATTAACAAAACAGACGAAAAAAAATAATAACAACGAATGCGGAATAGAGGAAAAAGAATTTGTACAAAGCGTTATGCCTGGTAAATTTTGCGAGAGAAACGTTCGCAGCGGAGCAAGCGTATAATAGCAGCAACCGGTGTAAGAGTAACCCACATTTTATGCAAATTTTGAAGCATGTTACCATCCACGTGGCAATGTTCTGCTCGTTGAATAAAGAACGAGGATCACACCCACCGTCACAATGCATACTTGTAACATATGTATACCGTATACTTCCAGCTTCTGCAAATATTTCTCTACACGTACGCACACGCATACGTATATATACACACATGCTGAAATGACGTTGGAGGTTGACTTCCAAAGAGGTTCAATACTTCACAAAATAAAGCCAGTATGCACCTGTGCGTCAAAATATCGCAAACGTGTTATTCACTTTTATTTTTCCAATCCAATAAAGAGTAAAATTATGTAGAAATGTATAACTGAAGTTTCGATCATTAATACCAGTTTTACAAAACAATTGTCTCAAGTGCGTGGATTAATTGAAATTTCAGTAACGGTGAGGAAAAAAAAAAGATAAGAGAAGAAAATTGTAATTTGATAAAATTTGAAAATAATAGTCAGTCTTTCAAAAATTAATAAAATTCACACAGTGTCGATAGTGGCGGTGAAAGCTTGAAGAGAAGTCGACGAAAAAATAAAGAAAGAAATTCAACCGAACGGAAAATTTCTGGAATCTTATACGAGGACGTATAAATATTGATTGAAAAGTGAAAATTCTTTGAAGTGAAATTTGGTGTCTACGATGAAAATACTTGCGTTAAATTCGTCATGACCATGACAAAAGAAAGTTTTGCGATCGTTATACAAACGTCCACATTATACGTGAACCTATTTCGCCTGTCATTCGTACATAAAAAATACTAACAATAAGAAGCTGATACGATAAACCCGGTTCCTTGCATCTAGACGTAAATCGATTTCCTACCAATTCTCGAGGGTCAATTCAACCCTTAGAGAGACCATGTCCGCTTTCGGCCACGCAGTTAATGTGATGCGACCTTCTATAAGGTTGTAAATAGATAACTTTGTACCAGAAAATGACGACGATGATGATGATAAAAATGACCAAATGGCTGCTTATTCGCCACGTTAAAGTGTCGATGCGACTCGTTCGGCTCGTTCGATTAAAGAAAAGAGGCCTGCATGCGTGGGTGCGTAACTTCATTCAACATTTAACTTCTCGGAAATGCGTTACTTCATAATTTTATGATTTTTTGTAATTCAGTGAATTAAAATGAAAGAAAACGGACTGATATTTAAAAATCTATTTTCCTTCACATTCATTGCGAAAAGAGAAAAACAATAATTTACTTCCCAACGTTCCGTTGCGATAACGTCAGTAACGTCACAACCTCGTGTGATTTTGGATGCATACGGAATCAAAAACGACGCACGAGGGTCCCTCGTCGAGTTTCTCTACCTAATGTTTACAGTCGCGGGGACAAGTTGAAAAGTTTTGTGATGGCAACGCGTCGCCGGGAACGGTAACCTCGGCAACGGTTTGTTGTGCGCCCTCGAAAACCACCCTCCTCCCAGCAGAGTTGAGCTAGCAAGCAGTCCAAGGGTTGACTCTCCTCTCACTCCCTCACACTCGCTAATAACCACAAATACACACACACACACACACACACGAATGCACGAATAAAAAGCCGAGAAGACTCGCACGTTAATAGAGTGAATATATACAGCCTACACATGCATATATGTGGCATGCATTATGTAGGGTAGAAAACACGCGGCAGTATCGTCAACCCGCAAATTAACCCGCGGTGCATTTAATTCTGCACACACGTACACGCGTGTCATATTCACAGAATTTTTACTCATCTTAATTTATTTTATTTACACTTTCCCCAGCTAGCCGACTCAATTCTTTGACCAGAGAACTTTGTTCAAGTTCTTTTTAGATTCGATGATGATTATCGACGATCCAATCAAAACGAGGTGATGTTGTTACGGTGTAAATCGATATAAAACTATCGTAACAAGGTGTGTCGTGCGTAATCCAATGTGTAATAAAGTGGGTAGAGAGGTACTAAGGTCTCCAAGGGGGTTGTTGTGAGGTTTTTCAGAAGGATGAAACAAAAGGCGGTTAAACGTGCCGTTCGTTATACGCAATGCCGAAGTCAGGCCGGCAACATTAGACCGATGACCCATCAACGATATTGGCACCATTAGCATCGAATTATCATAGAATTTTACCCAGCCTGCCCCCCCCCCCCCCTCCCCGCCCGCCGCTGGATCACTCTTTCCATTGTCAGTTCGCGTTCGACCACATCATCAGCGATATTGTCTGACCATCGTGTCTACTTACCGACTCGACACGCGTCAACCTTGCGTGAAAATAGAAAACTAGTTATAAAGCCGAACACGGAAGAACAGATATGAAAATGGAACAGGCGTGTGTTCGAAGTTAGCGAACATTTTATTGCCTGATTATAATGTGGTAAGAGGAAGATGATTGTGAATAGAATTGTCTTCAATTCTACTTTCATGAAAATTGCTATCGAATACTTGCAATGTATACTTGTACCTACGCGGGTGTATCAATGCCGGTAGCTTCGTTCACGGTTGATCGAAATATATAAACCACCCTTTACATGAGTACGCACGCAACTTGCTGGGCAGCTTGAATAATTGAAATGGATTTCAATCGTTACGAGAATAAGGGATGAAAAAGAGAAATCGGTAATGTAGATAACTTCTAATATCCCTACGTTTGTACGATAGCAGCTACCTCTTGTTATTTTCAACGACCGTAAAGTAAAGTATGCAGTGTCAAATATTCCATTTATCGTTACCAATTGACAATCAACTTCTTGCCTTTCTCTCGGTTAATTCCTAGTTTTTTTTAGCCACAAAATACGGCTCATTCATAACGTATATAAAGAGAATTTTTGAAATGCAAAAAGGGAATGCTCTCTATCGATGTCATTATTGTCCGTGTATTTAATAACAATTCATCAGAAAATCGGCAAAAGGTTTCACATCCGAATGAAGAAATTACCTATAATTGTAATTATATACGGTTTTATGAAATGATCGAGCAACTTGTTCGCCTCGGCTATTGATAAAAATCTAGATATTTCTAAGGTTCAACGTACCTACGATGTAGAAGCACTAAGAGTTTGTCATAAATACAAATATCGCGTGCCTGATCTTATCCTTGACGAAGAGTAAAAAGTAACAAAATATTTTCATTAAAAAGAAGAAAAACCATGTATCATTTAATCCTCAAGAAATCTCGACAATCCACTATATACATATCATATATATAAACATATTTTCTTATCCTCCCTGGAACGTGAAGTCTAAAGTCGGTTGTGAATATTCTAGCATCGCGAATTGCGAACTAAGTTTATATATATAGCAAACATATATACGGATTGAACGTTTATCCGTTAGTAAAGTAATCTTAAAATGCTTATTTTCTTATTTTTACAACGATTATTAAGGAACTAAGATAGCAAAATAATCTGAGTATTCTTTATTATTTTACATTTATTTTACTGAATTTCAAACAGTTCCAAAATCGCGATATATAACAATTTTTCCTCAGCACGAATCGTTACAATAACGTTACTATCTTCATTCAACGTGATTCAATTCCCGTGTTTGCATTGCCGTGGATAAATGCGTAACATGAACGATGCAAAACATGCAACAACATATAACGGAGTTAAACAATTTATATAATTGAAAATGAGAAACGAGAACTGCGTAGAGAGCTCAAGTTGAACAGGGTGGCTGGCTGTACCTGCGTGTCTACTAATTGCTTGCGAAAGTCTATAACGTTGTTACGAAATTCTACGCGCACTCGTTTATCTGACGCACGTGCGCAGTCTGGCAGGTATAACAGATACATACGAAAATTTGCAGGTTGACCATAATAATTAATAGTCAAGGTAGGAAGAAGAAGAAAAAAAAATGAAAATAAAAACAACAACAACTGAGCAGAGAAACAAAAAGACAGTGCCGAAGCGAAACGGATAATTAATATATAACACACGGAGAGCAACCAGTTTTGTAACAAATTCCACGTAACATACAAGCTTGTTTCTTACATCCAGTTATGCACTTTCATTTATTATCATTTTGTACATGTATATATTTTTTTATCATCCTTTAGGTATAATGACAGTGCAAATTAATTGCAAAACCACCAAGTAAACGCAGAATTGGAAATTTACGGACAACATTCATCTTCATCTTTTATGTTTATTTTACATTCTTGTGAATAAAAATAAGGTATATATACATACATGTATATATAAACCTTATTCGACTTATATACGGTGTTCGACTTTATTTTCAGAGTGTAAACAACGCTTAACGATTCCTCGATAAATGCGAATAGATAATAGCATGCAAATCGATTGAATTTATACATGGATAATTCTGTAACAATTCTTGCCACGCTTTTCAAATCTATATAGATCTCTGTGTGGGCGAAATATCGAATGAATTAGTTACGTAGGCAGTAGCTCATTAAGAATGTAAGTCAAGGTGAGTCGATAATTGATTAAGCTAAAGAACGAAGGGGAAATATAATAAAGAAGGAACGTAAAGATACGCATAGCGTTCCGTCGGAGTCAATATGATCATATAATAATCAATCATCTTCGAATTGCTGCAAGGTATCGGAGAGGAGGAGTAATATTTAATTTCGTAATATGACGTTATACCTCGTCGAGAACTAACTGAGGAAATTATTAGCGGCAATTCTTTTCAATACGACAAGCATCATGCAGACCTTTAACTTTTTAGTTTAAACATAATAATTTTAAAGTGATATTCATCGTCTTCCTGCCAGCTATACTAAAACTTTTCGAAAAAAGTGTAACCGAAGTCAAATAAACCGGATATTCAATTAATCAATGTACAACCAGTGAATTCTGAGGAACCAACAATATTTTTCCATAAACTTTATAACCATGAACAACACTACGGAGAACAAAAATTTATTATTGTACAGGCGATAGATAAATTGCAATTTCATATATAACATTTGGTTAGAAAATATGTTTCTTTGTACATAAGAAAATAAATGTCCTGAATGCACGCGTTTAAAAATTCGTCTCGGTCCTTGGAAGACTTTTGGAAGAAGAAAAAACAACAAAAAAAAAGGTCCGGTTTTTTGCACCAACGTTGTTAACGGCGAATTACATATTCAAGACGCAACATCTCTGCAATCATATACCACTCAAGAGATGACAAAATTGCGTTGCAATTGTTGATCCATGACATTTAGCTGCATGATGTATATAATTTTAACGTTCACGCATTGCGGGCTAACGAAATTCCATGAACAACGGTGTAAAAAAACTGTCAATAATAATTTTTGCACGCTTTCCGTGAAATTGCTCGTATCAAACCGCAGGCCACGGAGGTAACTAAGCGTGTATTCCCGCACGTAAGTGTGTACCTGAAGCCACACACCGGCGCAGCAGCAGCCACCTTACAACTGGGCCTGAATGAAAGGAAAAGTCGTTCCGTGTCCTCGACCCTGGCGCAAAGATTCCACTTGCGACTCGCGATCGGGATTGATAAAGAGGAACGAAAGTCACGTGACTTCATATTCTCCCATTCCCTTTCACACGAGCAACGAGACAAAGACTCCGTACTCCAAGTTCGCTACTCTTGAACCAGGGCTGCTTTAGGCTCGATATAACAAGTATATTTCCTCGGGACAGAAATTGTCTTTGAAAATTGTAATGTTATTTAAAATAGTGAGCAGTCAAAACAGTCAAAAAATCTCTCGACTTTCCCAGACCAAATTCCATGTTTAAAAATATGGTCACAACCTATTTAATGGCGACGGAAAGTAATTTATTTTTACATACGAGCTTGAGCATAGAAATATATATATATATATTTTTTGTTATTTTGTTACATAAACGTTTACAACGAACATTTAATAGCTTGTGTTTTTCCTGCTAATTGAAAGATTCCCTGACTTTTCCCTCATTTTCGGGTTTTCTCTGACGAGTGGCCGCCATGTTTAAGACGGAAATTATGTGATAACCCACGATGAGATGAGTCTCGGATTTCCTTCGTCGTAGGGATAAATCTAGGTTCTTGTTATCTATTTGTTACATTTATTCCGGGGTGACGCATCAAGAGCAGATCAGAAGATCCTTCCATGTCTGTTATTGTCGTAGTATTGTTATTCGCATTGACACATATTATTGTACGCATGCGAGTGCTGTTTGCGAAAGAGAAATGGCGAAAGAAAGAAAGAAAGAAAGAAAGAGAGAGAGAAAGAGAGAGAGAGCCAGGGGCATTCTTGCGCGTGTACAGAAATATAATCGAGTGCAGGGAAGAGCTGCGGCGAAATGTGAGGAAGGTGTGATGTTCATAATTGAAATTTCCATTGACGGGGTCGTTCCGGCGTATCCGAAGTCTCGAGATTTCGTCGAATATTACGAAGCTCGAGCGAGGCGGGCAAGAAGCAAGCGTAAATCCGGTTGAGGCTAGCTGCGAGAGCGTCGCTCAGAGTCTCTTATCAGCAGTGATAAAAGTTATAAATATTACCGAGCCTATGACCCGGTCGAGATTGAGAAAAACACACGCATTTACAAAAACGTTGATTAGCACAAATTCGAGATTTACAGATCGCGGTTGATCGTAGAGAAAATTGGCGGGATTACCGCGAGAAGAAGCTTGAAACACGACTTGGCGGAGAGTCTGAATAATTCACCGAGTCGTCGCACATGATGCCTGCGGTAATAACGCGTGTGTTAGTTCATGTGATTGATGCATAGTTCGGATAAAGTCCGAAGAAACCAGTTGTACAAATAAAAGCCTGCCGGAATAGACTGGCCGTAGCGAAGTCTAGTTGTTTTGAGTTATTGATCGCAGAATCGAATTCTCAATTAATTCTTGCCACAGTCCGAAACTTCGGCGCGATTACTGTTTAAATAATTTTTGGACAAGTTTCAAAAGCGTGATGATAATACGCGCCTTAGTGAGCACAACACCGGCCCAGCCAAAGGTGGAATTCACGTTCCGCGTTGATGCCCATCGATCAAACCGCGTGTTCAGGACGCAGACTTAACGCCGAAACTATCGAGTGTGGTTTAGAGAGGAGTGGAGAAAAAAGATCGACCCGGGTTTCGGAGCCTTGAGAAAACGGGCGTGACGCAACGACGATGCTCGAGGTCTACGAACGGGCATAATTTTCCATTAAACAGAGGGTGACGGGGCCGAATGAATGAATGAAAAAATCATTAGCAGGCAGAATTCGATCGGCGGATTGAAGGTTGGTGCGATAGATTTTTTCCGGACCTTTACGGAGCAGAAAATCCAGAATATTTTCCCCGACTAACGAAAGACGCCGCCGGCAGCTGATAACACGATGAGTAATGATTCGGGCCGAGCAAACGGGGCGACGAGCTTCTTGCACAGGCTACAAAAAGTTGAACCGGCCATTGTTGTTTGGTGTGCACGTACAGAATCTTCATTCGAAATTCAAACGCATTCCGATCAGCAGATTTCGGTCAGCTCGTGACTCGGGCCGGTGGGCGGGATGAACTTGATCGTGACGTAATTCGTCGTGACAAATGAAAAGCGACAGGACCAGGCGATGACTCTGTGACGAGGCGATAACGCCAGCAGAATTTCGTGGTTGGCTTGACCACGCGCACGAAAGAGGGCTAACTACGCGCCAGCCGAATCTAACCCCAAACATCCTCGATTTACCCCGATTTTTACAGTGTTTTGAGGAGCGGCCTACGCCCGACAATCGAACGAGAGTAATTTTTAACACAGTTTAATATTTACCTTGCGGTTGGACAGCCGGGGAATCAATAAACCGGATCAATTTTTCACTCACACACGAACGTCGGCAATCTCGGCACAATGGCGAGCCGCAAATGCGGCACGAAACTCGAGCTCCTTGTGTCGACATCTACCGAGCGGCGCCTCAACCTCCGTGGGAATCTCGTGGGGCGAACGAAGCGAGCCTCTCATTGGCTGACACCCACCCCGCTCTGGCCAATCGCCTTGGCTTGACCGCGAAAAATATCACGATACTCGAGCTACTCGAGGCAACTGTTCTCCGAGTTTTCCGCGTAGCGATAACTCGCTTGGCGCGCACACGTCGATCGACGAGTGTACTTCGAAGATTATTTACCCGCTGAGCGCGCTCGAGCAGTTTCGATAAGTCGAGGCTTCCTGGAATTGAACCCTGAGAACCCTGAGAAGCCTCGTTGGGAGGAGGGAGAACGAACGCAGCCTTGATGCCAGTCGCTTCCTCAGCGCCATCTGCCGGTGGTAATGGATAACGACGCGACCACCGACGACTCGTATGAAAATATTTCAAAGGAATTGAAAAATCGTATTGAAATTCTAAAGAGGAAATGTGTAAAAGGTGTGAGATATCGTCTCGCAGTTAGGGTGACAATAAAATATTTGTAGATGTACCGGACGAATGAGATTTGTTGCAAAACTTTTCAAAGCTTCGTTGTATTTATATTCTAAAAAATATCTAGCTGTAATGATTGGAAAAATGCTATATTGACCTTCACCTCACGCTGCTTCTTGTTATACAATTTTAGTCGTAGATATTTAAATCTTACCGTACAATGGAAATAAAGGAACACAATTCTATGTGTGCAGAGCAGGAAAAATTGTCGAGAAAAGCGTTGGTGATATCTCGGCTTGAAAAAGATACGATCGAAACAGAAGGCGAATTATCGCGGTATAAATCGAACACCAAAATAACTCAGGGGGAGTGGGAGAATGTGGAAATCGAGGTGGATAAATTGAAATGGATGCAGGAGAAGGCGTCGATAGTTCTGGACAGTAATCGTAAAATGAACGAGGTCCAATCAAAGACGATGGAAAGTATCAGGCGGAACTACACGAACTTAACTAGGTCTGCTTTCAAGACTGTTCGACAGGAAACTACGAGGGAAATGATAAATAACGAGATAAACAATCTGGCCGATAGTAAGAAGAAACTAGAGAGCGAGCTACGCTGGCTTCGCGAAACGAATGAAGAAAATAAAAATCGTTTTGCTAAAGCCAGCATGGAGTTGGCGAGAGCAAAAGTAATTCATCAGGCTCTATTATCTGCGGATTACTTACAGTTCTATCAAACTATGGATATGTGTAATTTATAAAAATACATCCCGAGTCTCCTGACGTTAACGACAGAAAAGATTTAAATATTTTTTTGACGTTTACAGGCACGAGCTGTTACAGTTACTCGGCTTCGACAGAAGCTCCAGGAATCAGAAACCTGTAAATTGAACGCAGTCAAGAAATTGAATACTTTAAAGTCTCTACAGATTTAATAAAAATGTGCAGAACAGTTGAATAGAGTATCGTTTGTATCTGTTGTAAAATTTGTCATATAATGTAACATAATAAAGTATATCTGTCACATAAATTTCACTACTTTTTGGTATATGTATCATTATTAACACTAATTTTACAGAAATAATTTTTTCTTGTTCAAATACATCACATAAATGCACCTCTGTGAACGAAACTTAACTGCCACGGTATGAAAAAATATTTATACACGATACGTGGCTTAGATAACATTTTTTTTATATTGAATTGAATCAACGTCATAATATACATATTTACATTTAGAATCAGTCAAATTCCTCTTGAGAACAGGAAAACAAAACAGACACCTAATTTAATTGGTCCCTAATTATGAGTTTGAAATAAAAGCCTAAGCTAAATTATTGTAACGTTCATCCGTGCTCAAAATATAAAAATTAAAGCTAGTTTCAAAAGTTTTAAACTTTGATGAGCCAAACGACTTTGTATGTATAATTCTATACGTCGTTTATACACTCAGGGTCAAATGAGAAGCAAAAAATTAATATCTTCACGACTTTAGGCACTCATCTTCTTAATATCACCTTCAAGCTGCCGAGCCGTCCTTTCAAATTCAAATCGTACATGTTTTTGCTGCTCTAACAAGCGATCTGCTTTTGCGTTGACTGTACTAGCAGCTGTTCTACCTTTGGAAACTTGCTGCGACAGCTTCTTGTTCTCTGCTTCCATCGTCGTCACATACTCTTCAAGTTTTTCCGAGTGTTGTTTAATTTTCTCCGCATCCAAGGATCGCAAATGCTCCATTACATTCCCAGGGGGTCTCCTAAATTATTAAATGGTGCTAATTAGTGTAATTGCGAAGTCACTGATCGCGAAAAAAAATATCAGTTATTCAGTTTACTCTCACGAGTGTGACTCGTAAGAATAGATCAACGTTCTTTACAGTCATTCGTTAGAGTTCTTCTCCTCTCCTCTCAATTTTTTGCCGACTTTAGAGGATATATCAACATCCATCAAGCTAATGCATGTACATCATACCCTGAGGAATTAAAAATGCGTATTAATACTGAAGTAAAAATCCATACCATGCGACATGGTCACGCGGAGTGTCAGTTTCGTCAATTATTCGCTTGAGAACGTTGAATTTCTCGATCAAATCGTCCTCCTCGATAAATTCATCTATACGAGTAACCATGTTCTCATACAACGTGTCTACCATTAACGTGTACAGCTGGTGAGACAGTTTTCGTTTTTGTTTCAAAACGGTCCAGCTGTTCCAGAATTCATCTGCGCTGAAAAAAAAATCGTCAAATAATGCGTATATCTTGACAAATAGCTGAAAAACAAACTACCCAAAAATAATGTACTAGAACTGTATGAATTCTAATCATATCATGGATTACTGATCCCGATCGAAGATTTACGGAAAATTTACTAAATCGCTGAACAAGCGTATTATAAGAAATTACGGTCTATGGCACGAGGAAAAAAAAGCCAAAGAAATTACAGATTGTACGACTAAATGTTTAGACTTGCGGCATTTCCACGAAATGATTCATGGACACCCATCGAACACGTTTGTTACGGGGAGACGCGTGTGCTGCGTGAGAGTATAAAGTGCACAGGTTGAGCGTTTTGTAACTTTAGATGACTGGAATGCCTATCTGCTCGGCGTTCCGCTAAACAAATTACATCACGCGTCATTACAGGTCCATAGAACGAATAACCGCCGGTATAGATCTGAAGCACCGTCAAATTCTCTGCGAAAGAATAGCGAACTGTTTGATTGTAATTCATCAATCTTCTGAAAAACGTCGAATTATTCTACAATAATTAGCGATGAAACTGTCTTTGAATCGAAAAAGTAATTGTCAATGAGTTCGTCCAAACATCCGCATCGGAAAAAGACGAAAATCGCAACCTTTGTCCCTCGTAGACGGCGTAGTTCGTACGACTTTAGAGAGCCTTGGCTTACATTCTCGGACTGAGCACGAACAGTGGGGAAGAGATTATTCAATGGTGGTCATCAAAGGATACAATATGCCGGTGGGCAAGCTCGACGCACGAATAGCGTGTAATTGAATAAATGTTAAAAGTGCCCATGTGTCGCGGAGTATCTACCCACCGATGAAAACGCGCCGATCCATTACAACCACGTTACGGAAGACGTTTCGCGGTGTTGCGCAACGGCCGGCTTCCCCGTCGTTTTTTCATCTCTCCTTTTTTCCCCCTGTTATTCCCTTCTTCCCGATGACAATATCAACGATCCCGGCGGCACGCGAAACTTTCAAGCGTTGGAGAATCAGCTCGGGATAGAATTCATCGGAAGTCCAAGCCCGATATCTTCGGAGGATTTTAGCCGAGACAAAAGGAAGCGATCACAAAATAGTCGACGAACCGCCCGACGTTCGACCTTCGAATCGGCGAGCGGGTATTAGCCAGGTCAAAAAACAGAGACGAGACGGCACAATATTAAATTTCCGCAATTTTGAGAGGACACGCGATGCGAAGAGCGTTCGAAACCCGTAAACTCTGTCCCACCGCCAAAACGGTCGGAAGCGGGCGAGCGATAATTACTACTCGCCTCGAGAATTTCCAGCGGGGAAAAAAATTCCGTATCGACAAGCCGGCCGTTCCTTGGCTGCGAAATACGAGTCTCCCCAATTGCCTGGATTGATTGAATTAATACAACCACGTGGCGAGTTTTATCGTCGCGAACAACGAGCAGTGATGCGAAATTATTATGTGTCCGGACTACCAGGAAGGGGAAAATACGAAGCCGGTCGGCAAACGGCTCAAGCGACGCGTTAAATAATCGGTCGAAAAATTCTCGGTATAACATTCTCGGCTTGAACCACCGCATCGTCCCATCTGACCTACTCTATAGACGTGAATGTAGGTATAAGCCGTAGCGCCAGACGTCCACAACGAGAGGGGAACAGGCGCTAGTTCGGGCGGCGTAACATTATCGCATGGGATCGAATTTTTCTTTGTCCGAAATGCGAACAAAGAGGGGACCACGCGGCTCCTCGGAGGCTGGGTCGCAGGATGGGACGAGGGCCCGCTGGCGTGCCAACCAGTTTTTGAATTTCACGGAATAACACTCGGAACTCGGAGAGAAAGAGAGATAGAGAGATGGAGAGAGATAGAGGGAGAGAGGAGCCTTTGCACGGGCAATTAAACACAGATTTATGCAAATTATCGACCGTCAAACTCTGTGTCTCGATCCGAATTTCGTGCCGTTCTTCTTTTCCCTTCGGGCTTATGAGATTCTTCGGTGTTACAACGAGCACCGCAATCAGGCCGGGACGGGTGCAATCTGAATCTAAAATGACAAATTTGCACCAATCCTGACCGAACAGCACGTGTCGTAGGTCTTCTTTTTGCTGTTGCGTTTCTTTCACGCACGTTGACGAAGATTTTCGGCAAATATTGGGCGAGCAAAACGGATTGAGAAACAGATTAGCTGGCTGTTTATTCGAATTGTAGTCAGGTGTTGACCACGAGTGTTTGTTCAATGACCGGCATTGTTTGTCGATTTGGTAAAATATTCAAGTACAACGCGGCACGCGATTTGAACGTAACGAAATATACACATATGAATATGCATGCGCGCATATACACAATCGATAATTCGTATTAGACGATTGTTCGAGTTGAAAAAGAGAGAAAAAATCGTAGAACTAGAATTGTCGAAGAAATAAAAATTACTGACAGATATATAAACACGACGGATATAAGCGAGAAGGCAGAAATATCAGTTACTCGGTGGATGTGGTTATTTGTGATTAATCAATTGGTCAGTTTTCTAACACCGTGCACGTGAGAGTCAATTTACGATATAGAAAAACGTTGGAACGATCGAGGATCGAGAAGAGGCAAAGCCAACGAGCAGAGAGCGAGGGTAACGGATTTCCTGGTTTCTCAGGATGCGTCAACGTTGGCGGCGGATCGTCGGCAACTGTTAGTTAATAAATAGACAGTTATTCCGTGAGTCGGGTCGGCCACGTGAACGGGTTACGACGATACATTAGTATGCAAGGCGCGGAGGCCAATGACATCGAGTGACACCGTCCGTGATTCAAGATCCGAGATTCAATATTCAATATTCAATATTCGAGGGACACGATTCACGATCCGCGCTCCTCTTATTCGCCGGATCGACATACCCGATAACGGCTGCCTGCGTTATTATGGACAATTGCCTTTGAAGCGTCAGGCGTGTGACTGGGAGCGAAGAAAAGCGATTTCCTTACCTCACGGACTCCGCGATGTCACGGAATATTCTCGAAATCGCCGCCCGGAAGAGCAGCAAGTCCTTAGGGCAGTTCGACGCCGTAATACAACCGTCCTCGACCATTCTGCGCGGAAACTCTGGCCAAGATACAAACAGCAACTGGAACGAACCGGACCCCGCCGAACGCCGGCAGCGAATCCTTTGTTGACAACAAAAGCACGTTATAACGGTTCGCCGCCGAAACAGTTGCGGCAGCTGGTGGCGCCCTCTGCGTTGTGAAGTTGGCGCTGATTGTCGGCTCATTGGTCGAGGCGAATGAACGCAGCCCTCGAGATTCGAATGATGCCGGACGCGCGGAATATTTGAATATTCAGATTTATTATTCTAGAATTACGAGATACCTGTCTTTCACGCTAGACATGTAGTGAATATATATCATCTACTTTTTTTTTTACATCATCATCTACTCAATTTTCATCAGCTAGTGTTTAATGTTCTACCTCTTTGCTGCAAGATCTTTTATTTGAAAATTCTTTGTTTTCCAACGGATATTTTCAGATTTTAAATCGAATTCTCACTTTCCCTTTTTTTTTTCATTCTTCATTTTCGTCAGGACTGAAAGGTCGTATCTACCAGTACATGCGACCTTTTGCTCTTAATTAAACTGTTATTCAGTTTTAACGTTTCTGACTATATTTTCATGTTTTAAGCCTAAATACGATACAAAACAAATACACGCCATGCCATTAGACACATGATATATTTCCAGAAACTCGGAATCAACGGTATATAATTTGTTCTTACGAATCACAACCCAAACTGGATTCGCAATGCATTATACCTACAAACGAATTTTGCAAGTGCTACACGTAATAGATATGATACACTCTAAATGAAACGGTATTTTCATCTATAAATAATAAATATGCATATTTTGTTGGACATTTGCTTCGCTTTAGCTAGTAGAATTCAGCGCTTGAGATGGAACGGCAGTCGAGTGATTGACCGACACATCGTAAGTACCGCGAAGCTGGATCATAATCACTAAATAAGTTGTTACCGACGATATCATCTGAAAGTAGAGTTGGAAATGAAGGTCCGACGCCACATTTAACGACTCAAGTCAACTTGAGTCGGCGCAGCTTTGTAGGTTTAATGAATGTGAGTAAACGATAGGCATTCAGAGAGTCAAAGTGCAACTCGTTTATCATTGATCCAGATGCAGACTTACGTACGTCGCGGACCATCCCGTTCTCCAGCACAAAGAATCCACATGCCGTGAATTCCAGAGGTTTTCGTACAAGCTGGAGTGAGAAGCTGTGAGCCTAGCAAGAAAGGAGCAGTCATGATCTAGGCTATACTATCACCTTGCTAAACACCTACCACAGAGTAGAACTTAATTAATGCTACTGCAATACCTACTTCCTCTTTTACTCGGTTGGAACTGGTCGGTGTGACAAGTTCGAAGATGACTTCGCCTATATTTTGTGCCTGCATGTGACGAATGTTACTTTTTGCGTTACTCCGTTATGCGAGATTATTCATAAGCCGTTGTAAGATAAGTAAATAGAAATCTAGCATTTACCTCGGCAGAGGCGATCGAGCAGACAAAAGCGACATACGGAATTGACGAGCAAGCGATGATAATCCAATTCAAAATTAACACGATTGTCCAAATGTTGAATGTCGAATACTCGGTTGTCAGGACGTTCAAGTAAACGTGACCATTATAGAGCAGAGTGATTATAAGAACAAAGGATGTGCTCATCGACACAAGCAGCTGGATTGCAAAGGCCTCGTTTAGACTCCTGGCTATGGTGCATAGTTCACGATGTATTCTTCTGCAGAAAAAAGCGTAGACCCTGTAGTGGTTCAACGATGAATTAAACTCACCCATAAAATTTCACCTGGTACTCCACATGACATGTGCCACTGACTCCTTGTCCCTTACTCCGATGGATGGTACGTTCGTATGAATTTCGAGCTCAAGTGGAGCAAACAAGTAGTTTAAATTTTGACGAAACGGCCCGGTTTTCATTTCCCTAGAGCTCAACTGCCGCAGATGCGCGTTCAAGTATCGAAAACGCCCGCCAATGTGTCTGCAAGAAGACCAACAAGGTTTAAGTGACCGGACAACGGCTGGGAATTTCCTGATTATATGAGTACCTGACCAGGGTAGCAAAGGTGCAATTAATAATGTGGTTGTACATCATTAGATATTCAGCACAAAGTACAGCGGCGAATGCCGCGGTCTTGGACCAAGCTTCGTAACCGAACCACCGAATAAAGTAGATCAGCGTTATTCCCACTAAGAAAAGGACCATGGTCAGCTGAATCATTTGATATTTTAAGATCAATCCGTATTCGTTCGGGATTCCAACGGTGCTCAGCATCTTGTCAATGGAATTGAGCTTGTCCAAGCAAGTCGCGAAGTCCTGAAAAATTTCCAGTTACGTCGAATTCGTAAAAAATCATAGATTATGCTGCATTTTCGATTCGTCTTTTGCAAGCTACATTATACCTTTGCTTTCCAGCGCCCCGTGTACAAAAATATCGTCACGGCGATCAAGTCGATGATTCTGGCAACCTGAGAGGCATTGTAAGAAACGTCACCAAGCGCATTTTCGGTCGGATCTTCTTTGTTTGCGAGTATTACGATGTTCAAGTGAAGAGCAAAATAAACGAATGACCAGCACAGAGATATGACTGGTCTCGGTCGACCGATCGGACACTCAATAGTCCCCATACCAAGTACCCAGTGGGCGAGAAACGTCGGGATCATCGCACTCCTGATTGTCTTTGGCTCCGGGAACTTCATATCTGGAACACGACTACAAATTTGAGTCGACAATCGACGGGATGAAGGGAATAATCTGTGAGACTTACCCTCTGTGAACCTATTGACCTCAAGAATATGCACAAGAGTGTCTTTTTTACAATCAGAGAGTAAAAAAATAATCAACCGTATTAGATGGATAGGTTTTTCGGAGAAATAGGGAGTGGAGAGAAAGTGCAACAACACTTTCGGGGCTTGGGTATGCCAGGTTTTCACTCGTCTGACAAAATAATACGGTGAAGTCACGGTGCTTGTGGATGCTTCATTAACCCTCGGCAATCGATTCTTCAAACAATTCGCTTCAAGAATGTTAGCAATGTTTTGCAAGTGAGTATATTTGCCAGCTGATACAGACAGCAATAAACATTAAGATATCATACATCAAAATTTCTCAGAATATTTGACACGTTCGTATCATAGGTACTTGTTGTATGTGTTTGGTATAAATTGTTGAGTTGTAAAAATGGATGGATAGTTCTTTGTGAAATGTAGATGCTTGCCTGTAACAGTTGCATCGTGGCGATGTAATATACCTATTTGCATGGTGATACATGCATTGCTTAATTGATCGAAGAATGAATATTCAATTCAGAGAATAGTTTATACTTTCCAGCCAAGAATTCCAACTACCTGTTTCAAAAAACGTTCTATTCTATATAAGTACGTGTTTACCCTGATACAAATTACGTTTCAACGAAATCAGCTCACAGAAACTGATATATCAATTCCACTGTGAGATGTATCGACGAATCCCGTCTGCCTCGAATGATTCAAACACCATCAAACTTTATTAGTATTTTTTTTTACACTTTCTTCACAGAAATGTCGATATTTATTACAATCAATCATGATATTCTAGACAATATCACCTTTAAACATCGTCCATTCGCTTGCTTCAATAGCCAAAGTCCACCCATTGAGAGCAGCGATGATGCACGAGCAGGACAAAGCTCGAATAATGAAAACGGCAATGATACGCAGCGTGACAAAGCTCATCTATTGAAAACAGTAATTCCTGCATGTCATCACAACGATCGGATGTCTCCTGTCGGTTAGCAATGACATATCATTCGTTAATAGGGTCACTTGCGAATTATCGAAGAGACAAGTGCGAAGGGAACCGTAACGTTTTACTTTAATCATAATTCAAGTTCAATCATTTTTTATATGCTCTGCATGCGGTTTGTTAGTGACTAATTTATTGTTGCAGAACCGTTCCAATTGACTGCAGGTAGAATATTTTATCTGAAATGTCACAAGAACGTAATTTTCACGTGATTTACACGTAGGTATTCGATTTTATTCTCTTTTCCCTCTGCGCTTGAAAAGACGATTTTAGACAACACTGAAATGAAGGTGCAGTTGCGTGCCAATTTTTTTTTCCTCTTCATCGTATCCAATTTGTTGGAACGTAAAGACTGTTTGGTAGTACAAGTGTTTTCTTTGCACCGTGACGACGATACAACAAAACGTGCATTATAAACGTTACATCGTTGAAGTTAGTCTGCGATCATCCTGTTATGTTTCAATCTGGTAGAAGCTCGGAAACTTTTGAACCGATTCGATAACGAAGGAACGTCGTCCTCTGTAGAGTTGGTTGAAGGTAACCATAAGCTGCGCTTTAACATCTCTAGATTATGATTGTTCAAGCCGGGATTTGCCGTCACGTCTATCCACTTAATATTTTTGTTTTGTAACTTTGAAGCGACAGACTTCTTTACGGAAATAACCGTTTGGTAATCTCTTTTGTGGAATATTCTTACCATATAGAAGTATAGGAGTTCGATCAGGCTAATAACGGATCCACCTAGGCATAGACCAAAAATTCCGCCAAAGGATGCTGAAAAGTGATTTCAGTCATTTATAGCTTCCGGATCTTGACTATCTAAAGGCTGCAACATAAACGTCCAATAATAAAAGGCAACTTACCAAACAAACCGTCCCAGGTGAGCCAAATATCCTTGCGATACTTAAGACACGAAATGTCTCGGAAGTAGACGTAAATCAGAGATAAATTTCGAACGTCCAAGCCATGGCTGTAATATTGGCTATTACGATCCCATAAAACAGAATAAAACACAAATTTCACACACCCATGCGTGCATCAGCGTCGATTTACATGCTTAAGCGGCAAGTTTTACAATTGTTTTCGCCACACATCTGATTGGTAAATGTCATATATTTAGCCGCATCAGTATAATACTTTTGTACGCAGTATGTTGGCGGTGAACCAACGAGAACCGATATTCGCCGCATTGTGATGTGGCACACAAAAATTGTGCCTTGAAAACAAGTTAATTACACCGTTATTCAAGAATTGGGAAGTAACCTGAGCAAGTTCGATTGTTGCCCAGTGGATTCATTTACACAAGGCAATGCAGCGACAGACATAAGAATATGCTCACTAGAAATGTCCCCTAGGAGCAATAGAAGAAGCGATTGTGCAGATATGTACACCGCTTGAGTTCATTTTCACTGCGAGCAAGAAAAATGGTCAGTAGATAAATGATGGCAACGTAATTGACGGCAATATTTTTCTATTCATGTTATCGCGTTTTATATCAAAACCAAACTGTCAACACACCATCCATGCAAGGCGATAATTTTCAGGTTTTTTGTTTCTTAATCTCTGTGATTGCGTATTGGCTTCTAAATTTGTATGAACATATAATATTTTAGCAATTTTATCTTCGGTGAAAGTCGAAAATCACTGTCAGATTGTCGTTGAAGAAACTTACAACATCGGTGCGTCGTATTTAACTTGTTTCATATCGGCCGCTTCGGTTGCGAAAGAATACCATCTATCAGTACATTGAGGAAGGCACTGACATTCGGCGGTTTTCAACGTGCTGTTTTCAATATTCATATCTATCGGCGTTTGTAAGCTTGACAGAACTCCTGCGTATGATAAAAATCAAGAGGACGAAATTAAGTGGTGTCACCGGCTCTAGAGTGAAACGGAAGTAAACATGCAAAATCATTGTGCAAAATGATCCTTACGTCTGTAAGTCCGCAGGCAGTGCACATCCGTTAAACCACACGTCCGAGTTTTCGCATCTGAGAAAAAGAATCGATGAAACGTACATTATCTGAGAAGTAAAATATTGAAGCAGCTTGATGAATTTCTTAAGTGACGAATCGAACATTGATTAGATACTGCAGAATTGGAATAGAAATCTCTGCATTATCTGTACATGAGTGTCATCAATCGAACATATCTGCGAATCATTTGTAAAATAAGAAAACGAGAGACGCTCGGCATACGTCGACATCACTTACAAGAGTGCGGATAGTAGAATGGTATGCAGTTGCACAAGCTTCTGATGTGTTCGATTCTGCATTCGGTAACGCATGTTGGATAACTGTAGAGTGGCGATGATTTCAAACTGACCTGCATTCAATCATGTACGACATGGGAATTAGCGGCTAGTAATACTCTTATCTTCCACGTGTGTAAGGTATGACATTAGGCGAAGAAAAGAGGAGACCCACCTCATCATCGAACCAACACTGTCGCCGTTCAACAGAAAGGGTTCGAACGCTCGCCACGCTTTCGACTATGGTCCCTGTTATCGCGATGTCAATCTCTTTTCCTGGTTCTGCCAGAGAGGTAAGTACTGAGATTTCTGGATAATCTTCCGCGTCGTAAAGCATCACCGATGCTCCGATGTACGGGCGGGTCGCACCTCCGTAAAACTTTTCTTCCAGATCAAATATCACGGACAGGCCAACGTCTCTGCCGGATCCTGCGACTTTCTGACATAGTATAATTTTACAGTGGCTTTAACAATATTAATAGAAAGTCTCGTTAATATAGTTTTGACAACAGTGATTTTGACATCGAAGTAAAAGTTTAATGTTTAGCTTCAATTATAGTGACTTTGAACGTACAGGTTGTTCCTCCAACAGTTTACTAACCTCGATTCCTTCCACTCCAGGAACCCAATAAGAATTTTGTTCAGACTCAGTACTTGCGCTAATTACTCCTGGTACGAATTTTTGGTAGGTCGAAGGTATTCTGTAATAGGTACTGGAATTTCATTTGCATTCAAATATCTGATAGTGCGAAGCTAATCCATATCTAAAGGGTAGGATCTTCTACATTTTTGAACCGGTAAGCAGTTTAGCCTTGTTTTCGTGATGTGAATAGAAGTTTCTTTTTTTCTAAGTCTGCAACCGCTACATTGTCGACTCGATGACAAGTGCTTAAATTTATCTCCCATGCTCTGTAATTTTTGTGATTCCACTAAACTTCGTTAAAAACTAGAATCCGCTGAATTTAACACGTATTTCGTTTCCCGGAAATGTCAGCAGTAAGATGCAGAAATCAACGAACAGATCAAAACGTACGTTACTTACGTGTCGGAGTCAGACGCAATCATGGCGTGATAATTGAAAGCACAGCAAAAGCCTTCGGTTGATTTAATCGCCCGGAACATCTTGGAGCAGTTGTACAGTTGGCCTAACCAAGCGCACTTGATCAACATTTTGTCGCAAGGCTGCATCAACTAAATTGGAAAAATAAATTAAATAAACGCCCTAAACCCAAAAAAAGTTGGGCAAATTTCACTGATAAGAAAGTCTTTATAGTATATACTGTAACGGTATTTAAGAAAAGTTGAATTTCCAGCAACTGTAAAGTATCGTATCGACACATCGTAATGGAGTTTACTGAATATTCAAGCACAATTTTACGGCGGGGTTGGTATTAAACTTCAAAGGGAAGTCCACCCTTTACGTGAGAAAGTTTACTTCTTGTATACGATACCTACCACCGATGGTAGTTTGGTTATTTGCATACGACAAACAGAAGCTGGGTGTATACACGAAATTCAGCAGTTTATTTTCTGATAGTCGTACCCACGATGTCTAAGGACCTGAGTCAATTCGTGTGAGATACAACTTCTTGCAAAATTAAACGTGCAATTTGACAAAAAGCGGTATTTTCCAAAGGCTCACTTTAAAGTTTAACCTATGACCACGTTCCGTGGACTAATCGAGCTCTTAAATCAATCCAGTTTTCTACACACACCAGTCCCATTCTCAATACGTATTTATTTCGGATCTCAACTTACCCGACGCATTAGTTTCTCCACTGTATAGCCGAGAACAGACATGGCTCGCATTCCTGGAGTGACATTAACGCTTATGTATTCTGGACGGACCAGCTTTGGCAGTGATTGGAAGAAGTCTTCGATCTGCGCGACCGTGAGACCCACCTTTTGGCTTCACGAGAAGAAATTACGGTCATCAAGGAATAAGGACCATATCCAATAAGGACCATATCTCAATACTCACAAGTCTTCCTTCAATCGATCGGCTACAGGCTGATAGATTTTGTTGAAATTGCAAATTGCAACTGCTGGGAAGGGCAGGTCCCATATAGGGTGTGTCGTCGTGTCGATCGTGGTCACTGTTGGGGTCTGTTGGAAGCGACGCCAGACCAGACACATCAGAATTATGCAGAACACAATACCGAGAGTGCAGACCTGAATCATGCAGGAGCGTTATTACGAGGTAATATCGATACGAGGTGAATCAGCGAGTGACTTCACTTATCCTGCTTCATTCTAACGTGGAAAAAGTATCGGTAATAAACGACACAAGAAACGGATAAGTGAATAGAAATTGTCGCAGTATTTTGAAGAACCAAATCTGCTCCTTTCCTACCACAATCCAAATAAATTTCTCGATGATTGTCGAGCCTGGCGAAGTAATGTACTTGAAACCGTGGAGGCCGGTCTCGCGGAAATACAAATGAGTTTCCCGTCTCAAAGTTCGAAAGGCTCGTCGGAGTCGGATTTTCACACCATGTCCGTGTCCTCGTGATACTGTATGCGAAGAAAATGTATGGAGTATATCAAGTTGCAGGACGTAGACAAGCACACTTAGATTACAAATTTCTGTAGCAAAGATCAATGTTTACACCGTGCTGAAGCCACTGAATTTGAGGTAATTGAACTTCGACAACAAGTTGTTACAGTGGAAGGATCTTCTTACCGTTTCGCCTCGGCCATCCATGTTGACCTCTCGTCAAACTCGGCTCCATTCTCAGATGATACTCTCAGCCACGAAAAGAGCCCTCGATTATCACTGGTTAGAACTTTTTAAAACTCGTTATAATGCCATATTTGTATTTTTCAAATTCTCTAATTTTACGAAACTTGATTCTATAAATTAAGGAATCTGTTAACGGAACTCCTTTAATTCATGTTCATTGTTTTCTCGTTGAATAAAAAAATCCGTTCGTCTTTCTCACGGTAATTTATGCAACACCTCAACTCGGGGATCAGTAACTGTATCGGGTCTCAAGATTGTTATTTCGCATATTCCACGATCGAAGTTTCAAGAACAGGAAACTTGACTGGCCTTATTAATTTTCTCCATGTCCAATCATCGTCAGTAATGTCTATCATGCTTCGTGTGAAGTTTTTGATTGAACAATCCAAACGCCCAAAGATTTATTCTCAGTCAATGGAACCTGCTATAGCATTTTCCGTCAGACATTTCGTTCACTTTTCACTCTCTTTTCTTCCTACCTTTTACTCTTTATTGTCTAATTTACTCGCTCTTTAAATTCGAAGGAACAAACCCGACACTTCATGTATGAAATCACAAAATCGTCTTTCATCGCGCAGTTTCCAAGGAAGATTAAGATCAAAAGCCACACCTTCGAATTTGATACGCAACCTTCCAGTATCGTGACCGTATTACCGGCCACACTGGTTTTTCTCAGAATTGAACCATATGAAAAAGCGTTTTATGATTTGATATTTGGTTTGAAAGAAAAACGTGAAACCCTAATACAAACACGACCGCCAGAAAATGGATGCGAAGACATTACCTTCTTTGATGTTTTCGCTGAGTTTCGAGCCTCTGAGTTGCCTGGAAAAAAACGAGCCTCAAGCTCTGCTCACGGAAATCCAAATGGTATAACAGTCGGTTGTTGGACACCAACTCTCATGATAAATTCAGAACTGGTAATACGGTGGGCAGCAATTTCGTTGATTCGAAATGACAATATCCAATCTGTGGAAATATCCTGACGAGGCTATCGCAGCATGATTGCTTCAATTTCATTAAACTTTTCAATATCTACTTGCAAAGTAATCGATAAAGTTGGAAAACTAACGGAACTTTAACATTCCCGGCCGTTTTTTCTACAGCATTTATCCACCAAGGATGCGTGCGGGCGATAATGGAAAAAAAGTATCACATTGACTCTATAATTAGTAATAAAATCGAATATATCACAACAAGAATAATAATAATAATAAAGAATTCATTAATTTTCATTCCATTTGTAGGTTATTTTTATCATCCAATCCAACTTTGGAATGCACCATAGTATTGGAAGGAAAGTGACTCACGCTTTGCTGCGATACGAATCGCTGTGATACGGGCAATTTGGTATAGAGTGCGTGGAAATAAAGTACATTTTATGACAAACATTGACCGTCTCGGTAAAAAATAAATCCTTACTCAGACGTTCGGTGCGTCATGAAGATGTCTTACTCCCGAACACCATATACACGTTCGTCGTTATTCTGTCCAAATGAAGACTTTACGACGAGCAATTATCTTGTGCGAAAATATCTGCAAATTTTTTCCTCATACTCTTTGATATTAAGATTCTTCATACAAATTGAGGATGTGAATCGCGTTTGATGTGAGGGCTACTTTGTATCATATCGCCACAGAAAAGCCTCATTCCTTTCTCCAGCTTGACTTGTGAGAGCTTTTGATGACTATACACATAAAAATAAACATAAATAAATAAAACGAGATAAGAATAAATTTGGAAGATAAAACGGTTGCTAAAACAGTTGGGAATGAAAATGAAAAGGTGAAAAGGTACATCATAACGCTGGATTGCTTTGAATTGTTTGTTAAAGCACTGATAGAAATATAGTGCATGTAGTAAACAAAACGAATCTTGCCAGAATCGGAACTGCGGGTGATTCGTGTCTTAGTTGCAATTAGTTGTAAAAACGCCGGCACAGTAGCGTCATTTATTACTGGGATCGTCTGACCATCTGACTTATTGTTTGCTCGAACGCAGAATGCCTCGGCTGACCTAAGCTTGAGTCTTTCTACTGTGGCCAACTCGTGAGATCAGTTAACACAATTAGGAAAATGAGGATTTCCAAGAAGTGTGAAAAGAAGATTGCTCACTTTCTTTAGATGCACTTGAAAAGAGTAGCAGGGACCTTTTTTTTTTATAGATAAATATGTCCCAGAGTTGAGAACCTTCGAGTGGGGAATCGAAAAAAAACCTTTTCGAAGTGACAGATTTCTGACTTTGCTTACTTCCGTCGTTCATACAATACCACTGAGAACCATTGTGCGAAGTTCTTCCTAAAAGATCAAAGTCGTTGAGATTACAACTCATTGTGAATTGTCAGCCGTGTACAGGATGGAAGAATGACTTTACGAGTGCCTTGACAAGTCTCAAACGACACCTTTCCGACACAGCTTTAATGTCGCTAGTGCTGTACCTGGAGGTAAATTGAAAGTGTGTGTGTGTTTTTTTTATGAATTCCAATTAGTTGATAACACGTTTTCAAGACGCGTCCTTGTTTGAATTTGATACAGAAACATATTTACCTACTCGGCTATTGAATTTACGTCACTAAATGACGGGAAAAAATTAAGAGGGTGGAAACGAAAAAGACAAGCTCCTGATATTCACTCAAGGAGAAAATTGATTCACCAACCGTGAAGTTTAACACATAACAAGGTCGGAAGCTTCAATCGGTGAAGTTGAAAAACGCGAGAAGCTCGTCCGCCTCAAAAAGTTTCGAATGAGTTGTAATCATCTTAATTAAATGAATCCAGAGATACTTCTGTTGGTGAATTTCGCTGTGATGAAATAAATCAAAAACCGTCCAGTTCGTTACGTTCTTTGGGCAATACAACTTGTAATTATAGAGTAAAATAAGTTCCAAATTTGATTTGTCATTAAAATAAAATAAAGTACGTTTTGTACTTAGTATTTGCAGTGAAATAAAATTATGCAAATTAATTTTGTACCTAATTTGAAATTAATTTCGATTCACTTCCACTTTTCGGAAGTAATTGACAAAATATTTTCCTGAATCAATTACAATTCTCCGATGTAATTGATATCCTTATTCGACCATATAAAATGTTACATTGGGGTGGTTCTTATTTCGGGTGTTGACAATTTTTTTCAAGCCACCCCTGAACGATTTCAAATAATTAAAAAACGAATCCCTAACTTTTTCATATATTAGTCTCAACTCTAAGCCTTTTCTGTAAGAGGGTGAATTTCCCCACCGAAAATACACGTATTATGGCCAAATTATCAGTCTTACATAGTTTTCTGTAAGAATATGATTTCCCAAAAATCTACAAATGTGAGATTTTAGTGGAAATTAATGCTACTAACTAATAAAAAAAAATTCAAATCAACATACCAGGCAATCTAGACGAAATTCATACCCTCTAAATCTAACCTTTTTTCCATTTCATCATCATCACCCCAAGTACTGACCATCCTAATGTGACGTACGTCCAAATACGATACATAGAGAAGCAAATGTAATTTACAGCCTGCATACGTTCAATTATAAACTATGATTGAAATTTGTGTTTTATCATGTAGTCTCGATTATAAATGAAATTTGTAATTTGTTATTTGTATTCGACTAATTACAATTGCGCTCATCACTGGACCAGAGTCCTTCAGGATCACGCCTGCGCGGCGAGCAGCGAGCCTACAGATGGAATTATTGTCGCACGGGGAGTCTGCTTTGGCGGGGAATCTGCGAGGGACATCCCAGAAGGCAAACATACTCCTCGCAAGCCCGTGAGGAGCAGGATACACCTGATTCACTCCCACTTCACCCTCGTTCACCACTTGATAACAGAATAATTGTGCGGATATTCGTTGCCTACGTCATCCCGCAGCGACGTTTTTAAGGCATTGGAAACGTGTTTCGTGATTATCGTGCGACTGTGACTGCATGGTTTAGACAGCGTCAAATATCTTGTGGTAATTCGCCCTCGTCGCATGTCCGTCAAGAGCAGGTGAGCCGAGCTGACTTGTTGAATCATTCGATGTCGTAAATTTTCAATGAATATTTATCAGGCCTTGAATAAATCAAACTGCAGAGTACCAAGCTGAGAGATATTTGTTCGTATGGTGTTGTAACATTGACTTATTAAAGTAATCGAGAGTAAAAATAGAAACTCATTTTTTCTATGCAGAACAACCGAATACTGCAGCGAAATATTTGAGGATTGCTTACTACTTGGGTTGATATTGGCAGTATGTAACACCTGTTCTGATTTTTTTAGAACGAACTTCGTTATCTTTGCGGCAATTTTGAAATTCCTTGAAATTTCGTTGGACGAACTGATATTACGGGCCTCCGTTAAAAAAAGAAATATTCATTTACGTGAGCAAACCATTTTCCGCCATCCCGTTCGATCGCGTAAATTTGAAAGTTAGCGGCACGTCGATCTAGATAGTTCTATCCAATTCCCGTAACTATAAAAAAAAAAACAGTGTAGGAAAACTTGAAAAATTTCTAGTGATGTGTGAATAACGTTTTGGCGGTTTATTCGACAGTGTTTATCTGTTAATAGAATGAAAAAGCAATTGTTTCATCAGTAAGAGACATCTTATCCTTATTAAAAAATTTGTGAGCCTTGTAACGTCAACGAAGCCGATAGTCCGAAAAAAAAGGAAAAACAAAAAATAAAGTAAAAAAGATCGTTAGAAATCTTGTCACGTGTCCATATCAGATCGTTCTGTGATTTCTCATGCGAATGAAACTGGAATCTTGTCAACTTACGCATCACTGCTCGAAAAGTTCTCGATATGTTTCTGAGTGATCATGAGCAAAATTTTGGCGGTAAAAGAAAATTGAATGCTATATTCAACATCGCAGAGGGAATTTCTTCATTCGCCAAGGCGTCAATTATAATTATTGCTATAAGCTGAAATATCGTTTTTATCACACATGAAATGAAACTTGGGTTTCTGAGTTTAACAAGTTGTGGAAGACGATACCGTTTTATAATTGCGACGATCTATAAATAGAAAACTTGCACAGAGAGTAGACAGGCGACACTTTAGCGAAAAATAGTGATCGAGTTACACGATAATTAAGGCGAAGTAATATAGACTATGAAATTAAACGATAATCAAATTTAGATCTGGTCAAGAATACGCAAGAAATGTCCGACCGTAATTCCTTTATGCTGACATGAGTATATCTGATGTAAAAAGTATGGAAGCGTATTACGTACAAGTTTTAAACTCACACCAAAGATCACTTTTCTTAACTCAATTTGCTTGAGTATCTTGTATCCAAGTATCAAAAGGATAAAGTTCCGTAATGAGAAAGAAAATTAAATTAAGTAAACATCTACGTCGCCAATATAGGGCAGCTACGTGTAAAAAGTGGAAAGAAAAATTACAGAAATTGTAGCATTACAGAAATCGAGGATGGAGAGTAGAAGCTGAAGCTGATTTTCAAGTTACGCGAGGCACAACTATTAACATTAGATAATTTTATTCGATCGCTCTCGATTTTCAAAGAAACTATTCTAGTAACGCATGCACATTGGGCACTACTGCCGGTAGGGAATTCCGGAAGTTGATAGATCGAAAAGTGGTGAAGTGAAATACAAAGTCCCGGCAGAGATAGAAGGAAAAGTGTTTCACATTATTCACCGTCTCCACTTGCCATACATAAATGATGAGTACATATTGTGCAAATACTTCGTGGGTACCACTGTATAAAATGAATATGCATGCATACGGCTGCCTCCATTGCACCTTTAGTCTTTCAATTGTACTCTTGACGTATACAAAATTGCAGTCGGTTCCATCCGAGGCTTCGATGGCAATAAATGTTTTTGTCACTTATTGAATGGCTTACTCAAAATTGTTTTCCATTACTTTCTTCGCAAGAATCCATACTATGGTCAGTTATTTATTTATTTGTTTTTTTTTTTTTGCAAAAATTATTATGTACCTAAATTACACATTCGGAATTATTTAATTTAAATTTTCACTTTTATAAACAAAATTGCAGTATAGGTTATTGGGTATGAATAAATCGTTCGTGTAATATATTAAACACTTTGTTCAATTTTCGGTTATTGAATCCGAAAGAGCGTGAAAAGAGATACTGTGTATGAAGGCAGGTTTCTCCTTTTACAAATTTAACAATAATAACGAGTTCGTCGTGATTTTCAATGGGAATATTTTTTATATTCTTTATTCTAGTTCAATGAATCCTAGGCTAGCCCGAAATGAGGACAGTATGCTAATGCTAAAGAAGAAAAAATTTATCTAGAGGCAAAACATTTTAGACCTTTTTAATATGATAACGGAAATTAAGATTCTCTGGAAAAAGGCTATTAATCCTTGCTCAAGGCCTTCCAGATACTAAAATTCAAACAGGAATTTCCGATATTCGAAGAAGCTTGTACACAAATATATGTAGGGGAGAGGCTGGCAAAATAGGTCCCTTAAAGGATGAATAAAGAATAATATTGTTGCGTGTTGCTGGTCGTCACGCTAATACCGTTCATGTATAATCACACGTAATTTCAATTTTCCCAACCTTGACCTATGCAGTCGACAATAATGAGCAAATAATTGGATATCGGATTTTTTCACGTGAACCACTGAACGAACTTGCAATTAAGGAAGTACCAGCTGAACCGTTAGTAATTCTTGCAAATTCGAACGATCGGTATACTAATCGATGTTAGTTGATGCGTATTATTTTTACAGAGGTGTAGATACAGATGAAAATTTTCAGCATCAGTTGTTTTAACGCTATCCTTTCCAGCGTTGCCGGGTCCATAATGGAAATCGTAAAAATACAAGAATCAATAGGATCAGATAACCCCGACTTGTTTTTCTTGACACGTTCAAACTTAGAAACAAAAAATCCATAAATTGGATCGTGCAAATCAGGTGTATTATTTGGCGCGTTCCACGGGGAAACCGAATCTCAGGAAATTGAAAATTTATCTTCTATGCGCGGACGTCTTCCTCGTAAAATTTCCTGACTAGAGCTCACCATCGGAAATGTGTCTGTCGGGTCAGAATGCAATCTATCAGAACACCGCAAGTCAGTTAGAATTTGCGATTGATAGTTCGGAGAACCTCGAGGTTTGAGGACATCAATGTATGTTTCATGAGTCGACAGCTGATTAAGATCAAGCCCCTAAACTAACAAGACTCTACGTTAAAGCGAGATTGTTCAGGCACTTAATTGTGTCAGCACTTTGCAGTTTGAAACTGTTCACAGGTGAATTTGCTCCACGTAGCATTAGCTGTTAGGAAAAATGTGATCGGTTAAGGTGAGAAATGTTTTTTGTGATCGATGATCATGATTCGCTGCTTTGATGGGACGGAAATATAAAGGCTTCGGGGGCCGGTGATAGAAAGGAAAAAAAACTGCTAGTAGGTACTACTTGATATTTCAATGGCCATTCAGCCTTGGGAAAGGTTTTCTTCGCAAGAAAAGAAATTCAGAGTATTCAGTGCCATAAAAAGGTGGTCCATAATTGATATGTCAGTGAAATATTAAAGCCAAGGTTAAAACAGATGTTTCTCATGTAGGACCTTCAAGTCAAGCATAAAACCAATTTTTTTTTCAGAATGATTGAATCGGCTCAATACAGGTTCATATCCGAGCAGAAAAACCGTTGCGATGTACTCCGGAATGAGCAAATTGGTAAGTTGAATAACATAATTTTAAGCACACGTCAATTGTAGGACTAGACTGCATTGGAGACGAGTGCATTTTTCAATGATGTCATTAGTAATTAATTATCAATGCCACTCGACACTGACGGAGGATCAAAATTAAATTAATCAACATGTGATCCAAGGAGACAACATTCCAGAGCACAGCCATGATGTATCAGCAAATACAATTAACGCTTGAATATTACAAGGCAGACACCTGAATCTAGGTCAATAGGTACAATAGCCACCAAGTGCAGCAGGTCTTACAATCCGATGTGAAGGGTGATAAATAGGGTGCAGCCACATGACAGTCGAGCAACAGTTCTGAGCGAAATGGTGGTGGCAAGTAGAATACGAAAATGCAATTGAGCTAAAAGATGTGAAATAGTGAGGTTCTGTTTATTGGTGTCAAAGTTTAAGAATGAATTTATCAATCGAGAGCTCTAGAATAGTGATGAAGTAGAGATTTCTTGACAGAAGAATTGGGAAGGCAGTCGTATGTTACCCACCCACGTGCGATACTTGTGGGACTTGAGATTTAGACGTTAGATTCGCCGCCCCTAATCGTAGTTCTCACCCCAAGCGACTGAAGAATGTTGAATTTCCGTTCTCACGTACGATTAAATTGTGCGGTGCTTAGCTTCCACAGGAAATCGCCGGCTGTTGTCTAGACCAAAATCAAACAGGCTCGATTTTGTTTGCTGACGTCAAAAGCCGTGATTGTATCAAGGGGAGAATATCAAAGGCAGTTAATTAACGCCTTACACTCGAATTTTCGATTCAATTATACCTATTCTAAATGGCTGCTTTTGAGGCTGCTCTCCTTTATAAAAAAATATCTTTTCATCGAACTCGACACAATTTTTTGTCGAAAAAGTTTTTCTGGATCTCAAGGAACTCTTTCTCTACATGTATTAAACATACTTTGAGATTCAATTTGTATGTACGTAAAAGAAGGAGCAAATAGGGAACTGTCCCGATACTCGAAAACCGATAATGGAATCACTTATCTAGGCTCTGTATCCTTTCAAGTTACCAATGTTCGCATTTTTATGGAAAGCTTTGTCACTTGATAGAGAGATATTTGCATCCCAAGATCTCCAGTGGCTCGGCTCTCAGTTCTCATTTACCGTTAAGTTCCAGCAGTGTGTTAAAGCGGGAGACCTTGGTTTGATTGCCGCAATATCCGTCGCCCTTCGGACAATCCCATTAACGCGGAAGAAATAATGAGCGGAGAAATAATACAAACGTCAACCACGTGAATTCTGTCTGATAGTATCATTGCATATCGGGTCGAACCACTGGAACTATTTGCAGCCCTGACAAATTGACACTGACACACATCGATGGACTAAGTGAATGGTTATTCTGATTGTCAGGCAAACAAAGAGGCATTATGACAGTGAATTGCCCTAGCTAATTCAACCAAGTACCTGGAATATAGGGAAAAAACAAGGAGCAGCATATCGATCGCATGTTTCGTTTGCAAGGATTTTACTTGAAAAGACAACCGATGACTGTTCTGGATCTTATTAAGTCTTTTTTTTCTCACCTGTAGAACCTGACGTTCCCTGGATGACCTTCTGCCCCGTTGTTTTCGACGGGCTTCTCTGCTGGCCTCGCACCTTAGCCCCATCGACGGCAATAGCCCCGTGCCCACCGCCCCCCGTCATCGGGTACAACAATAATTCGGTAAACCCGGTGGCGTCGAAGGTGTGCCTTGAATCTGGAGAATGGTATACCAACAGGGAGAAAATCGCAAGGAGCAATTACACGCTCTGCACGACGTCCAGCTCCTTCTACGTCAGCTACGTCACAAAGTTTGATCAGGAACTCGGAAACTACGACGGGGACAGAAATTCGACTCTTTTGAAAGTAGGTTTATCTTATACATATATTGACGTTTTCGTCAGCTCAATTAGTTGCGGTCAGTTGTTGGTATTCTTTAATTGAAATCTTAAAGAGTTGGAGGAAAATACCGCCAGTTTGTTTTCCTCCAAGTGAAAAAAGTTGACGCTTCCAGGACCACTCGACTAATATCGATCCAAATGGCCTGCGGAGCGGCAAGTAATCTTACCTCTCGTTATTCACTGTTCCACAATACCTATACACCGATATCTAATTGAATCGCAGCAGTGGTCCTGAGCTTTGCTGTTTATACAGCTTGCACGCTGCACCAACCTTCTGGAAATACGATCTTCGCTGATCCTTTGGCCTATTTTCCTCTCTCTCTTTTTTTCTCGCGCGCCGGCTTTACTGATTCTGGTGTGATTCTGAGTCTTGAACTTTTGGCACACATTGCAGTCTGCGGTGAAGAAAGATTTATCGTTGGTCCTAATTTACAGAAATGGTTGCCGGTTACAAAGATCGTATCTCGGATAGGATATGCATCTTCTTTGACGACACTTGTCATCGCGTTTGTCATCTTCTCCTTACTCAGGTACGTCGAAGGTTCCATCCCAACATTACCATCATCCCGTAATTAAACCTCCGTTGGCTGTCTGCTTTTTTGTATATACCGTTGGCAAATGTATAGAATTTCGTCGAAAGCTGTTTTTATCCACTTCAAAGCAAAAGAATACCTCCCTAACCATTTAGGTACTTATTTTGAGAGTTCTTTTTGATATTCCGACAGTTGTGTTAATAAAATATTTAGCAATTTAATAATTAAAAATTAATCAAGAATAAGAAACCGAACCAAACGACCGTTTAGCAGAAAGTCAGACTGGACGAATTCGTATACGTTGGCCAACGGAGGGTTAATGATCCAATCGCTGTGAGTTTGCAGATCAAGTATTGAATGTTTGTTAACGTATGTTTCAAGAAAACTGAGAAATCCCAGGAACAGACTCCACATGCATCTATTCGTGTCGTTCATCATGCGAGCATTTATGACACTGCTCAAGGATTCGGTTTTCGTTGAAGGAATCGGCATCGCCTGGGACGTGGTCATGGTCGATGGAGAAAACGCATTCATCCAGGAACACAACGTAAGGGGAATAAATTATAATACTTTTCCCGAATTTCAATGACTATTTATCGAGCACTGTAACTGGTAACTTTCTCTCGCCATTGACTCTTCCAGACGTGGGTCTGCAAGACCATCACCAGCTTGTGGCAATACTTCATCGTAGCAAACTACGCCTGGATCCTCATGGAGGGTCTTTATCTTCACAATTTGGTATTCCTAGCGCTTTGCACGGATACATCGGCCATCACTTTGTACATATTCCTAGGCTGGGGCAAGTATTTCATAATTAATTCACATTCTAGCACTTTATTATACGGAATTCCGCGGGTTGCCGGTTAACTTGAATGTTGATCAGGTTTACCCTGCATGGTAGTCATACCTTGGATAGCGGTCCGCCTAACGATGGAGGACACCTTGTGCTGGACAACCCACAAAAATTCCTCTCTATTCCTCATCATACGTATACCGATAATGATGTCGATTTTGGTGAGTCTCTTCGTCCTTTGATCGCAATGTCATATAGCGTATAATCGGCGTCGTTTCGGCTGAATTTATTCACTGTTTTCAGTGCAACTTCGTCCTCTTCGTGAATATCGTGAGAGTCCTCCTCGTCAAGTTGAAGACGTCCGTGTATCTCCAGCGTAAGAAAATGCGATACAGGTGAGAAATGAAGAGTTTCAAGTTCCGATTATTTCTTCTCAGTCACGTGTTATATGGTATCGATAGAATAATATTTTGATTCTGTTTTCGCAGAAAATGGGCAAAATCGACACTCGTTCTGGTTCCGCTTTTCGGAGCCCATTACACAATGTTCATGGGACTTTCGTACTACAAGGACACCAGCATCGAATTGGTGTGGCTTTTTTGTGACCAGTTATTTGCCTCCTTTCAGGTACACCTTGAATCGATGAGAAAATCTGGGAGAAATTTTCTCAGGCAGTCGTCACACCCATTGTGCAAACGTTAAACGAATGTTATTTTGCAATTTCAGGGGTGTTTCGTGGCTTTGCTCTACTGTCTCTTGAACAGCGAAGTCCGTGCAGAAGTTAGGAAGACTTGGAAAGCCCAAAGATCACGCCGTGGGGCGGAATCCTTAAGCTTGGCGCAGCGCGAATTGCCCAGAACGACGAACCTGAGGGTGACTTTCCACCGTTCTCATAGAATCTGTGCCAACCACAACGCGACCGAGAATTGCGAAACTGTCATACGGTAGCCGCAAAAACGGCCTGCGAAATTCAGTCGTCGATTAGTGTACCTGAATGTTCATCGCACTTTTATGTCTCACGCAAAAAGCCTAACCAAGTTTTTGATTCGCTGTAAATCTATAAACTACAGGATGAGTCTCGGGTACAAAGAATCAAAGATTGTCGAGCCGTTTACCGTAGAAATTCGAAATATTTAAATGATTAGGCTAATGATTAATTATAATATTACACTATGCAAAATATGAGTACAATCTTACGAATACGTAAATATGATTAAGAAAAGAAAAAAAAAAGAAAATGTTCCGAGAACAAACTGGGAGCATATCGATGTAATTAAATGTATTTACTTCTACACGTTTGAATAAATGTGATTTTCGCTATAATAATGAAACCTACCGTTCTCCCTGCCGATCAAATCATCCCCTTGCTACACTATAAGAATCGTAATATAATGCATGAGACAAAGTAAAACAATATGAGCTATCTGTACATGGCAAGTTATATTTCATGAGCACAGCCGTTTATGTGCCTACCGTAAGTAGCGTTAGTCGGTACGTTACGTCGCAGCTACTGTCGGAAAGACTTCTTCTTACGCACAAGGGACGCAGAGGTGATCGATACGTTTCACTGCCGATGGTAACCTCGCTCATGGGGGTTGTTTTCCACGCGCTCTATAATTTTTTAGAACCCGTATTCAGTGTTGCCATCTACCGTGTAGACATTTTTGTCTTTCAGCCTCATTCTCATACATATGTGACATGTCTAGATCGAAATCACGATCAGTTTAAATACCTGCTTATTGAAAAAATCAGATATCATGTATATTTAGATAGTTGAAAATATTCATAGCAGAACTCGACTTGTATATTGAATTTTTGAAACTATCGCGTGATCGCGATTAGCCGCTTCGCGTACCAAATCACCAGCTTTAGACAGAAACGTAAAGTTTTGCATGTGATTGTTTTTGCAAAAAAATTATTTTTGCTGCCTGTTCATATTTTTTTGTTAGTACACTACTCTTACAGTTTTTTATTCACGAAAGATTCAATCCGCGGTTCATTCAGAACAATTATTACACGCACACGGATTTCATCATTCCGTTTACCACCACAACCGGCACTATAATGGTTGCATAGTCCACAAAGAAATGGGACGGTAGTTTTAGCCACGTGACTACTGTTGTTAAGAGTAAGTTCAATCAAGGAATGCGTTGATCATGTGGGGTCGTGATGACTTTATAATACAAAGTCCCCAAAGACATGCAGGGCTCGATTCTACGGACCAGGCAATGTAACGAGGTGTGAACTATCCCATGACATTTCCTCCACGTTTTGACGATACTCGACGACAACAGAGGGAAAGCCTAAAAGAGGGTTTTGAATATTATTTTCGCAGTACAAGCAAACACGTGTCGCCACGTGACAGGGGTTGTTTTGCCGTTGATGCTTCTGCGGTCGCAAGAGATGCTTTGTATGCTTTTACTCGAGTGAAAGCGTGGCTGCGAAAGCCGTTACTTGAACTAATTTACCGATAAAAATTATCGTCTATTCGCACGTGGGTGATCATTTCTTTTCTTTTTGACGTCAGAATACACAAATGGAATATGCGTAGTGATAACAGAGTACTTGATTTCATTAACTAAAAGGGTAGCTTGTGTTTTAGGAAACACTTTGCTACGTTATAATTTTCAACATTTCGATTCTTCGAATATACTGAATTCAACCAGGAAACGTGAAACTCATCTTCCTCAAAATGTCGTTTTTCACATGTATCCGGCTTTACACGAATACGTATTATGGTTTTGCCGACCAAATATATTGATCGCGGTACGAAGCGTTATTAATTTGCGAAAATTAATCACCGTACTTGGAGCATTTTCCAAACCCGAAGCGGAATTCAAGCTTGAGGATTCGAGGGGAACAATGGAGTTGGTTCAAGTATGGATTTCTGGTTGGGGGTGCAGCCGGGGTTGGCGAGGATCAGGTGTTTCTCGGGGCACATCTGCCGGCGCCATCGCTGCTCCAATAAAACGGACTCCTTCGCTATCTTCAAAGATGTACTTTGGGTTCCTAGTTTAAGAGTTCAACAACGACGAACATCTTTGAAAGCCTCTGATACTCCGATGGTCTTAAGAATTGGGCTATTCTCACAAAATCGGTACATTATACTTGCCAACTTTAGCGGATCATTGTCACTGGATAGATGAATTGATAGAAAATGACTCATTATATTTGGCAGAGATAATGTCGTATGAAAAAACGTAACATAAGAGCGGAAGGTTCTATTTGTAAATTTAATTGAGTTGAGATTTTCGATAGATTTACACAAGAAAAAGATTGCTGTTAGATTTACTACAATTCTTTGGTAAAATGAAAGACTGCCGCAGTTTTCTGACAAAGTTAATAAATCGACAGACAAATTTACCACGGAGAATAATTGCAGTTGGATAAAATGTTCTAACTGTGCAACAGTAACGTTTTTTTTGTGCATTACTGAAAAATATATCTGTTCCGAAATACGTGCTGTTGCAGCATAATTCTCAAGATTCCTTGGTGTTTTTTTATTTCAACATCTTTCTGGAACGATTTTAATGCATATAAGAAAAATATTTTAGAAACGTATTCTTGAGAGAGAAACTTGAGCTTTTACGGCTGATTCAGTTCATCTTTATACATCTTTATACTTCCATGATGGCCAACTTATTTCAGAAAAAAACAGCCATGCGTTTAGTCAATAAATTCTTGTTCAAGTTTGAATTTTCAGAATCTCATCCTCAATCTCGAAATAAATGATCCGAATGGTTGGTAATACCGAAAATTTTCTATAAATGCCGTCTGTAAACAATGAAACCATCCAATTCGACCGGGGAAAAGGCAGACTTTGATTTGTGTGAAAAAAGTGTGATTACAAGATGCAGTTTGGTGGATATTGCCTATATACATTTGATCAAGGGTTCGGAAATATATCAAAGACCATGTCTCTAATACTGTGCATTTTTCGACACCTACAGTGAGCTCTTCGTCCAGCAATTAGCGTGAACTATTATCCGCGCAGTGGTGAAGGTAATTGAAAAAGCAGAATGGCGAATCGAAACTGGGCGTATCTCGGGGGATGAAACGGTGCCTTCCGATTGGCTTGGGTAAGGGTGGTGAGAATCACGGGCGTGGTTTGCCTCCGCGTTTCTCCCACCATCGCCGATCAACCCTGACAATTTCTGGGCGCGGTGGACCACCGAGGATGTAGAAGCCGATTGAGATGTTATCAGATAGAAGAGATGCGTATCAGTTGTCAGTGTCTCCGGGAAATCGTCTGTTGAATCTGATTCGAGTTGTCGCTCGACACATGTTTGATACTCGATAATGGTATTCGGCTGGTTAAATTTCAAGTGAATTTGTGGGTGAATAATACATGTCCGAAGGTTTCCTTCGCTGACAGTTTTCGAACTTGTTTAACGGCTGAAGATGAGGTTGATGATTATCGTGACCAGTGATCAGGAACCTAACAAAACGAACGAAAATTGATTCCATTTGTTGTCTTCATATTTTGCACACCGCAACTATTTATTATGACAAGGCAATTTCTTACCCGACGCGCTCAACAAAAGACACGGTTCTTTTTGTCCACGGCAGTTACTGCGGTTTGAACGTTAGGTGAGTAAATTTATACCCCTCACGTACTGATTGTAAATTGATTATATTGACGGTGAGTTTAACTTGATGTTACGATTCAAGAATATTCAATCATACGTACGACACGTAGACGAATTTTTTTTATGAAAGTTGTACTTATGGTGAATGATGATGATGACCATTAATCTCATCAATGCCTGGAAAAAAAAATCTGGTTAAAAAAAAATTTCAGAGTCGAGTATAAATATTGACAATTAACATTGAAATAAGTTACAGATTTTTCGAATATGAACGTATCCATTGCGAATTTGATATAGCTGCAATAGCACTTATGTTTTTGTTCATGAATAGGCTCGAAGTTGAGACGCCTACTTACGAATTCGAATTTGCACTGTTCATTTATGAGTAACTTGATCAAAATTAAGGATGGATTAATGTACCATTATTTTCCCGAGGTCCAATTTTTCCGACAACTCGTAAATCCGAAGGAGACTAAACTTGCAAAAGCACGAATCACGTACAATTTTGTGTATAGCACCGACTTTACCTAACCGATAAAAGAAGCGAATTTCTGAAATATTAAAAGCCTCACGATCCAAAGGATACATACAAACTGTCGATTTACCATAAAAATCTGGCGAGATGAGATGGGGACGAGAGGGCAGCATCAATAAGTGATGGGCCAATCGAATGCATTATGTAGAATGGGGTTTTTCTCGGTTTCACCGATTCGGATGAATTATTTAACCAGGTCGGTTGACAGCGAAACAGCGGTTGGAATAGAGTTAAAGAGACCTTTTTCGAAATGTCGAGAAGCAGCTTTGACGATACACAGTCGAAATAAAGAGTTCCACAACTGTATAAAAGATAATGCATATCGTGAAATGATAGAACGTGTTCTATTCTCTATGGACATATTCTAATCCCCGCGAATTAAGAAATCCCGGGAAGCACGTCTGCTGCGTAGGACTGAACACACACAACTGAATGACCAAAATTGGATAGTTTCCTTCAATTCTCCGAACGATGTGAGAATCCCGAATGGCACGTACTTACAAATATTTACTTCGCAAGTTAGAGTATCTATCGAATTATCCGCGAACCCTTCTCATAACCCTTTTCTATGTCAATTCTCGAACAAAGACTGAAGTGGATTACGCCGTTGGTATGTTTACGCGCAGACAGCTTCCGAGGTTGGCGAATTTGACCCTTCGGGATATGCCCAAGGCCGATAAATAATTCTTCCTGAGAACTTGACAAAAAAAAATTCCTAACATCTCTGATAAAATATTCAACGAATTATTCTTCAATGAATCTTTCAGCTCCCGTAGACGATGGACAGGGAAGCCTTGGTCCCAATCGCTACTTGTTGTAATCACAGTCTACAGCCGAGACGCAGGTTGGTATCAACTCAATTCAACTTTCTGTATAGATAGACGGAGAGAAAATTCGACCACAAAAGTCGAGCGAAAATGATTGAGAGATGGATAAGCTACTCCATGCAGTGAAAATTTAGTTTGCAATAATTATACGACTGTTATCGCGATCGTTGGGTTGAATACAGGGTTGTAACGCCAAGTGCTGCAGATACACGTTCACGATAAGACTTCGCAGCTCTATCAAACTGCTTTTAGGGAGAGGGAGAACGGGATGGCAAACGGAGGACACGGAGCGATGGTCCATAGCGTTGGTCCTGGATCGGGAACGCTTTCGCGTGAAGAACGAAGACGTCGAAGACGGGCGACGCAGAAATATCGCACAGCGCATGCCACAAGGTGAACCCACCCCCGTCATTCTTATCTCGAACTCTCCTCTGATGAACGGCTGTCATTATTCTTGGTCTTTACTGGAATAAGAAACGAAATGAAGGTCCGATGATAGAGATAATCAGTTTGAGAATTAAATTGCGCTGATTATCACCACGAGGACGCAACATACGTGGATGACCGTGAATGGGGGGAAGCGAGTAAAATGAAAATCGATGCGTTCCTCCTCATGCGTGCAAGGCTGACATTTGTTTTTCTTATTTTCTTTACAGGGAACGAGTGCGAGTCGAAGCTTTTAATCTAGCCTTCGCGGAGCTGAGAAAATTACTGCCCACCTTACCGCCGGACAAAAAACTCTCGAAAATCGAAATCCTTCGGTTAGCTATATGCTACATCGCCTACCTGAACCACGTTCTCGAAGCATAATGATTAAGGATTATTAATTATTATCTGATATAGAGGCTTTGGAACGTCTCTATTTTCTATCAATCTTCCTGTTATATTATATCATTCTATGCACACGTATGTGCGCACCCAGAAAATGCAAGAGGAATAGTTCTGGGTGGGTGTACCTATACCAAACACCATGTACTATATCGATATCAGAATCTCGGGTATTGATAAATTGGAGAACGCGCAGCTGACCTGTATGTTTCGTCTCTGCACCAGTCCCTTCAAATTGCATGCAACTTTCCGTTCTTCATCTTCCTTCTCCCTCGACTCCCGCCTTCGCGTTTCGTCACACATTATCCCTCGTTGGTTCGAGCTACATCCTGTGCGTAGAAAGCTGATTAAAATTTATCAGCTGGACTTTTGGTCCGATGAAAAATTTTACAAATTTTTTCAAAGTTTTTTCAAGACACAATTCCATTGGTTTCGTCTTGGATTCCTTCGAGTTCGATTTCATTGTATCTATCCGCTTGAGGAATTCAGCAAAAAAAAAACCATTAGCCAAAAAGAGTTCGTTCAAAAACTGTATCCAACAACGCATCAAACATTCCCAACCAGTTTCCGGCAGAAAATATTTTTAGCGAGGCTTCATGTCGGTGGTAAATTTACGCAGGTTTAGTTTTACGATGAATGTACTTCACGACCAGGGACTTTTCGATGTTATCTTTTGCTCCGGGTACAGGGGGACTCGCATAATTTTCTGTACATACCCGAGTACCTACCTCACCGAGCTGTCACTAATAATACATATATATAATTTACGCCCTGTAAATATTTTATATCTATCGATGTGCATGGGTGCACCTAGCTCGTGCCTCTGAATAAATATGATACTGTACTATGAAACGAAACTTGAATACAACACGTACCAAACACCATCGTTATACGATATAATAATTAAAACAATATCCTTACGTCCAAGATGCCGACCTGAAGTTATAGCTCAGGGTATGAAATGCAGAAAATCGAATGATACAAGAATAGTCGCAATTCAATTACGCTCCGAATTTCAATAGAATCCGAGCATCTACACTTCGCATATGTCCGACAATCTCGCGGATCCACTTGAACGAGGAAAAGCATGTGGCAGGCATGCATCCTAGGATTGGGGCTGTGTACGATTTCCGGGGTGAAGTGACCGAGGTGCATGTAGCATTGGTGGTAGCGTCGCTCCCCAGAGATCGGTCGGTTCGGACTAAAACTAAGTGAAAAAGAATGAGATTACTGGAAGCCAACTTCACGGCTCAACGCCCCTTCGCAATCGATTCTCACCCCGCCCTTTCCTTGCTTGATCACATACGCCGAGAAGAATTAAGTCTCCCCATTGTCTCCCATGTTTTTGCGTTTCCTTACCAAAAAGCAGTCACAACACCGATGAAATGCATGAGGATAGTTTCTCCAAGACTAGAGAGGTTCGATTCCATAGATTCGCTGCCGTAAGTCGAGGCTGAATAACCGTAAGTGTGTAACGAAGCTTAGCTTAGAACGAGCGGATAATCCCGATGTCAAAGTAACGTAAGCCCTGTAATATATATGATTCCCCCTAAAGGGAACCATTCCTCTCAAGCCCCTCTTGGGCGCGATGTAATTGTTAGTTACATGTGTTAGACGCTTTACCAACAACCCTCGTAGGTACAACCCCACGCCCTCGGCCGCACCCCTGCAGACACATGCAAATAAATTCTATTGTAGAAGAGCACAAGTGCTGTATCCAAGCAATCTTACTCGTCACATGCACCCTGAGATAATAAAAAAAACGCGGATAGATGACCCCCTGATTAGTATTATCTTCGATCGTATGATTTCCAGAATTCATTGCTGATTGTATGTTTGTTTTTCCGATCATTACTGCATGTTTTAATCGACCTCCGGTCTTTGGAACGTATAATTTTCAAGACCGTGGCCAAATTCGTAACGGCCATACCCATGCAAGCGTCGTTACACTCGTGCTCCACTTTCTATCAATTATAAGCTATCTTACGTAAATATTTTCACCGTACCATGCAATTATATTGGAGCGTCTTGACTCGTTTCTTGACATACTGCACGAATTCCTTTAAATTTTGTAAGACACACGCTCACGGGTAGATCCAAAGCCACTTGAAGCCAAGTCCTTCGTTACAGTCTCACATATTGATCACCATATTTACCTACTTATGACACACGTTCGCGTTATTATTCATTCTTATCGTATAATCGAGGGGTAGCGAGTAATTTACGTTTCGTGCCTTCCGTCTAACCAATTAAGTTAATTTATCGCAGCATGCTAATCGCGGTATTATAAGCTATAATATCATGGCGTAAGGAATATAACGGTTGAATGATCAGATACACACCGACGGGCGAAGGATCCGTCTCGTCCGAGGACGAAACTTCATAGAGTGAACCGATAAAACGTAATAAAATTTTATTTCCTGGTGTGACCAGTGAAACCAGTGTCGATCCCGGAACCTGGGCTGACTATTCGGATGCAATAATTGACGGTGATACGGGAATACTAAAAACATGCGACTCGCAGAGCCGAAAGATTTAACCAGTTCCGTCGCACCGATATCTTACTTCAACTTTATCGTCGGTGTGAACCTGTTTCGATCAAGTCATTCAAAGAATATCCACGCTCTGATCACGCTCTACTTTACTGTGTTTTGGATTTTATGTGTATTTATGTATTACACCGCGATGACCGTGTTGGTTTCTTCGTACTTTGGTAACAGGTCATCCACCGCTGCTACGATGTATCAAGCACTCGTTTATACGAATGCAATCGTTGCACTTACAGTGCCACTGCTTGTGCTGTACAGTCAGAAGGTGAGTCTGACTTGCTACATGCTTTATATCGCACAATAAGAAGATTATAGTCAGTTCCAACTATCGTCGGTATAAAAAAAAACCATACATAGGGACAGTGAAATATTAAATATCGATCAAAGAATGATTTTTTTTTTCTTCTCTTTCGAAAGGTACCTATTTTCTCGATTGTTCCAGGGATTAGAAGAATTTATGCAGCGAATGGAAAAATTGACCGATACCTTTACAACTGTACTGGGATTCGAGAAGAACTACAAAAGCTTAGTTAGGCAGCAACTTTATTATATCATGGCGATTATAGTCGTTATCTTATTGATAATGATTAGTGACTTGTCGTGGCTGAAGAGCGATCAGACGCTTCTAACAAATATTGCAATCATGATAACTTTACATCATCCCATTTTGGTCATGCTTGTTACCGATTTCACGTTCTTTTGCGTAGTAAGGTGAATTGCCCGTCACGAGCTCAGAATTAGAACGATTGACTCCCGAATTTAATTCGGCCTAACTATACTGATACGATTTTCTTTTCTTTACCTACACAAATTAGATTCGTCTGGATAAAATTTCAGCTAATAAACGTAGCGTTGCTTAGCCTAACGGAACCGCAAATAAATCCGTATATCAGGACCAAGCTCGTCAAGGTTTCGCCAAAAAATACGATATCCTCCTTCCAAGGAATTGGTAACGCCGAGACCAAGAATGCAAGTCAGAAACGTTACTTGTTCCAGACAATTCGGTGAGTATGAAGAAAGTGCTTCAGAAATCAGGTATAATAAATTTTTAAGAAGTAAAAAATATTCTCCCTTCGAATTGAAAGTAGAAATTTGGAATTTTGCGAATCCGGGTGAAATTTTTATTGAAAATTTGAAAAAGCCTTACCACGCCGGAGACTCGTACTTTTGACCACCTTCATTTTTCACTCAAGGAAGAGCCACTTGGAACTTTCTAAGCTGGTTGTAAAATTAAACACCGTCTTTGGCATGCAAAATCTGATTTCGATGGGGGTGTCGATGGTCATGATAACCGGCCTTCTCTACACCATATACAGTGGTGCCCAGATAAAACATGGAGTGCGCAACATACTTAAAGAAATATTACCACCTGCATGCTGGTGCGTTGTTTACATATTGAAGATTCTTGCGGTCAGCCATTCGTGTGCCAACACTAGCGATGAGGTATGCGAGTTAAGATCGAATTACTTTTGCCACCGTCGCGAGTTTTAACAAACTGACATGTTTTCAGGCTCAGAAATCAGGACAAATTATTTATACGATACTTGGATCAGCAATCGACAGAGACTTTCAAAAAGAGGCAAGTACTGCAGGAACTTGGAAGAAATTTCGCTTCTATCTGGCGATGTGTTAGTTATTTATTCATTTCTTTTTTCTCGAAACGCCAATATCGATGTTTGGAGTTTGTATAGTTGATGTCCTTCTTTACTCTGACCACAGATACAAGAATTCGCGCTTCAAATGATCCAAAACCCGGTACGGTTCACTGCTTGTGGATTCATCACTTTGGATTATACCTATGTTCAAGGGGTAGGAGATTCACACAGTTCGCAATACATACATGTATAGAAAAGTATAACTTCAGCAAAAGTGTAAAGTTATGCCTGCGGTGACGCTAGTGTTTTCTATAGATATTCTTTTCACGACTTCCAGGTCATAGGCTCGATAACCACATACCTGGTGATTCTTATCCAGATGAGTGACACATCCGCCGTTCCACCGACCACTTCACCCAACAAAACCGTAACTTGAATTCACTTTTCCGCAGATCGATATTCAAACAGCTAACGAGAAAACCGTTGTTAAATGACAATTATTTTCATCTGCATTCTCATTCTTGCACAATGTGTATTAGAATACATCGTAAATTTAAATCGTACAAAATTTATTATCCCAACGATTAAAATAACATTATTACTTGCCTCGACTTAGTACAGTTCAATATTCTTCGATTGGAAGCCGTACAGAATGCCCGAAGATATTCTATCGATCGAAGAGTGTTGAAGAATGACGACACTGATTGCGAGCAGGACTGAGAAATATTCCAAGTTCTCTCGAACGACAACACTTGGCCTGGCTGGAAGAATGTTACAGATCAGGGATTATTTTTTAATCCAAATCTAACTTGCGCTGGTCTCACTTGACCTCAGAATTCGAAAACTCATCGCCGCAATCAATCATATGTATTTACGTTCAATAGGCAGTTATCAATGCGTCGATCATTCGAGGGTGAAATAGAAATGTGAAATTATAACCACTCAATAACGCATTAGCGTAATTTGAGGCGTTTCAGGAGGTTTATAGGCTGGGATATTTTCCGCCTCACATAGTCACCCTCTATTCCAAGACCATGTCGCTTTCCTTGCGTTCGCAACATATTTACTACAATCGTACCTGAAATTCGAAAACACTGGACGGGTAAGGACCGGGATGGCTTTTCGTCTGACGAGGAAGTTGGAGATGATTTTCTTTGAGAAAAGTTCGGTGTACTAGTTTATTGGAATGGGAACGATATCGTACCCAATGGAAGATGGCAAGAGTATATTTCACACGAACTAAGAATAAGTTGTTCCTGCAAAAGTGTTTTACACGGGTTACATATTATATTTAGTGGTAAACCTGTCGAGTCTCTGAAATCAGTCCATGGCGGCTTAGCACTGTTCGTAACTAAAGTGAGTTCAAAAATAAATTCTGCGAAGCAAGCAAGAAACGTGATACTAATTGTAAAATTAACGGGGATAAAACGCGTGGACAATTATATTAACACATGGCTAGATCATTTACTGATTACGTGGATGATTTCAAATTTTCAGCATAAATGAATCTACAATCACCATGCAATACTGTGCGCTGATGCCTATACAATCCAATAATCTTTGTGAAGTATCTATTCATAGAATGTATTAATATCGCATGGACTGTCCGAAGTTATATATGACGACCAATTGTAATCATCGAATTGTCCGGTAGCGTGTGTTCTTTCTAATCCGAGGATGGACGTTGTGCCACTCTCAATCAACCTCGTTAATAATATGCAAACCCATAAGTCTAATTGTTTCAGTCTAGTGATCATGCCTGTTATACGTATTTCTATCGTCCATAAAAGTGAAAGCACACGATGTTCGACACCAGAAGAACTTACTTGGCGATTATTTATGAACTCCAATTTCGATCATCTTGTTCTAATAAAAAAAGTGCTCTAGATCCAATAGCAGAAAGTTAGCAAGTACTGCGGTTGACTTCCACATCACTGAAGGTTCGTGGGATCATTTTCCAATAAATTAAATTTGCCAATGATACTGCCTCTTCAATCACGATTTCTTCGTTCGTCAACGATTTGCTTCGAGGCTGTAGTAAATTGTATTATCAATTTATATTACAATTTGCATTTCACATGATAAAAATTGTTACAGGATTTTTGATTAGAAGATGAAGTTCCCGGAGCCGAAGACGTTCCGTGGTGCCATGTCCCCGGCAATTCTATTCAGCTGGGCCTGCGGATGTGGAATCTTTGAGTTTCCAAGTGGACATCCGCGACCTGTCCTATCTCTTTTCTGGTCAAGCCTTCATTTCGTGGTTTATTTAAGTAGTTGCTTGGGCATCATTCGAATACCGATTTTACCGATAGTGCGCGAAACACCGCTGATTAAGTATTACTATTATATCAACAGCTGCTTTGGTACGATGTGCGTCATCACTTCAATAGTTGGCGCTCGGAAAATACAGGTGAGTCGTCATGAGAATCATTTCACTATAAGCAGCATCGTAAGCTTTGTACCTTCTCTCACTTTTCAGAAATTGAAAAATTTCCACCATAGGCTTAAAAAAGTCAACAAGAACTTGCAGAAGAATTTCGGGATCCCTGAGGATTATGGAGCAGCCTTCAAGTGCAACTTAGTTCACCTTATCGTGGCTTTTATAAATATAATCATTATCACCTTCGCAAGTGGCATTTTTATAATTAACGCACAGAATTCCTCCCTCATCATTTTCTGGATTAGCCGAATCTATCAAATCATCTATATGTCAACCCTTATCTGCACTTACTGCGGTTTGATCAGGTGCGACAGCAAAGATCTTTATTGGTTTTGTGGGGGTTTCCGAAAGAACCGCTCAAAGTGTGCAAACCTAAAGGAATTTGTTCACGTTTTGGGCAACGGCAACTCGAAGCACTCTAATTAAATATTAAAGATAAATGGTAGAATACAAACCATATATCGCATACAAACCATATCCAGATGGATACGTAAATCGCACAAAATCAACAAATCCCTTCGTAGGTGTCTAATGGGAAAAGTGCTCCAGGGCTGGCATTCATTCGACGATTAATTCTCTCAATCTGTCGAATGTTTTTCCTACCTTCGTGCAGTTTTCCTTTCGGCCACACGGAATCGTTTCCGCTCAGAATCAGTATGAACTGCCTTACTCACAGGTACATCAGTAACCGGTTCCAACAACTGAACGCGTATATTCTTGAGTTGGCATTCAGTGATAGTGAGACAATACCGTTTCTCCAAAGTTTGAGCCGCTCCAAATTTTCACCACACTCCCTGATCATGTTCGAGATTCACGGAGATCTGCGTTTGGCCAAAGCTGCGGATATACATTGGAAGGTGTACGTTTTGCGGGAAGTAAGGCACGTATGGAATACTCAACGTAATAGTATTGATTTTCCAATACGCGACCAAAGTTCTAGATCCAATTCACTCGAATTCGAAATTGATCAAACTATTGAATGCAGGTATGTAGCCAAAATTTACTAAGCAGCATAAAATGAAATTCGATCATTTTCCACAGGAGTATACATCATGAGCTATGCATGGCTGCCGAGGAGATAAATAGGGTCTTTGGAATACAGATCGTTTTCGTTATGGGAATGTCGATTTACAACATAACTTCACTGATTTTCGGCCTCTACCTGCTATTAACAACCCCAACTATGATGTTTCAAAACTTTCATCACGCATACTTCTTTTATAACCTTAGTTGGTTCAGTTTTTTTTTAACAGTAATTTTTTACATCGTTCATTGCAGTTCTATGGTCTCCGACGAGGTACTTTAACATTAGTCTTTTTACGTAATTGGCTTGAACACTCGTTGACTGCAATTAGTGTACGAGTAATATTGAAATGAAACTTTCCCCCAGGCGCAGAAGATTGGTAAGCTAATGTACGAAGTGGGCAAACGAAATAAGGAAACACAAGACGAGGTGAGACCAACCAGACACGGTCATTTTCAGCCAAGTTTAAATTGAGGACCGTTTGTTATAGAATGCGAATCCATGCACTTATCATTCATATTTCGTATGTTAGATCAACGCCTTTTCGATCCAGCTCTTGAAAAATCCATTGAAACTGACGGCGAATGGGTTCTTCGTTCTCGATTACAAGATGATTTGCGCGGTAAGAGATGAATATATATAATGACATTTAAAGTCGCATGTCTGTGGCATTTACACGTGGCTTACCGTACTTTCAGGTGGGTGGATTGGTCTCAACCTACTTGGTAATTCTAATTCAAATGCACGCTGTTAGCAATTAGGAAACTGATAAGACAGCCCGTACAACTTTGACAGCAAATACTGCAATTTCAAAGAATTTTAGGAACAAAGGCAAAACCTATCAAAGTTCACTTTCTTTTTCATGTGCCACCTGACGATGGTCAACATAAGACTTACATAATTATTTTTTATACACTATTCCGCCTAGATCAATGAAGAATGTTAAGAAGAGACTTTAATAAATGTCTTCAGAGTAATCAATGCTTACCTTACTCAACACTTCACTTCTATGTATAAATACAATAACTCATACTAAGTACCACTATAAATAATAACTATATCCAAGTCGCTTTTGATACACAAACTGCGCCGGAATTGTTCATTTTGTGGAGTGCTTCATTTGGTATAAATGGACAAACTGATAAGACCTGAGATGGGCGTTACTCTAATCAAATTCTCGTTCTGAATTCCTGGAGCATAAAGATACCGAGCCTGATTTTGGTTAGATTTTCTTACTCGTTTTTACATGGTGATCATAACGCAAGCGCCGAACTCGTCTCTCGAGTTCCAACCATGTTTGCACGTTGCAAGGTGTAAGTATATATATATACTGCAGGGTATTGGTTTTTTAGAAAACTACGACGCACGTCGTGTTTTCCTTTGTGACGTAACATAGCGAACTGAAATCGATCGTTGTGGATACCGGTGGCGATGATTATCACACTTTAAGTAATCGATTGTTTAATATTTATTTTCGCGAGTAATATTCTGCACGGTCAAGGTTGTTGAAAAAAAAAATTTCAGAATAAATGTGAATGAAAGTTGTTCAAAAAATTTCGTACAAGTATGGATAAAACATCTTTACACATAAAATTCAAATATCCTGTGGTTTACCGACGTGGAAAATTTGAAAAATATCTACGTATACTATGTAATGTTTCTATGTTTGATATGGGACTAGGTAGGAGAGTAAATTAAAGATTAAAATAGAGGATATAATAATATGTAGGTTAAATTTTGAAGCCTTGATGCTCGTTACAAAAAGGTACGACCTTACTCGATCACAAGGGGCCGATGCTTAAAGATTGAGGATGGATGCCCACTCGCCCAATAAATTTACAGTAATAAAATTGCATAAAATCGGGCTCAACCAATTAACAAAGAAAAAGGAAGAATTTCTAAACTGTAACAGGATATCTACCTAGAGTTTCGGCGGTTTGACGCTTCTCGTGTTTTGAATTACCTTGGTTTTCCGAAATAATGACACTAAACTCCATTCACTGATGTGATTTCGGACGAGGTGTAAGCAACTGTCATGAATACTATATATTATCATTAATACAACATAAGTATCACAATAGAGATCGGTGATCACAACTGCGAAGTGAAGGTAAAAATTTAACGTTGTTTTATACAATAAATAAAATTACGCCAAGATTTTTACTTTTTTCTCATCATCGTTTCGAGTTGAAAACGGTGAGAAAATTCTCACCGACCAATTACAGCTGCTGACGATGAAGGTGACGTCGAACGGTAATTGGCGGTTCTCACCCTGAAAGCTGATACCGTGTCCGACATCCAATTTCTTTCGTACGAACGATTTTCACGCCATTACCACGACCCACTCGGGCCCCTCAATTAAGCACCCTGAACACAATGGACAGAGGCGCAAGTCCATGAAATTATCAATTAAGGGATGATACCCTCGCCCCTAAGGGTTACCCCGCGCATTTCACTTGAATCGAGTATAGTTGCGTGGATGTCCCGGATAAATTTTAACACCTGATCAGTTAAAATCTAGGCTGGCAGAAAATCTATAAAACTTTTTCACCAGATTAGAAATTCGCTGACTAAAGTAAGCTGCATTAGCAATAAATTTATGAGAAAAGCATTTGAAAAACAAATTCTTTCGTGGTAATAAAACGGCCCGCAATTTTCGCAATTTTTTGGAATGCTGGATGAAACCTAATCAATCAACAGTGTAAACGGCAGCGATAAAAGTAACACCGATCCTGATGCGAATATCTGCAGGTCGTCTATCGTAAGGCTTGGTCGGTATTAATTGGGAATTAGAAATACGCGGGGGTAACGCACCGTCGGGTGGATGGACCAGCAGCCACCTGCTCCCTCGGGCTCTGCAGATTGATTTATCGCACCCCGGAGACCACCCGCAGCCACCCGAAGGGGCGCGGCGCTTAGGTATCGAAACATCAGCACCTATAACCCGAAATTGCTAGAATCAACTTAGTTGATCACTTTTTCTTTGGTACAGCCGTATCGTTGGCACAACGACGTCTGTGGCAACTACCATAACCATTCGATTGCATGAAAAGATGATCAGAAATATTGTACTGCATGTTGATAAAAACGGTGTCGAAATACTAGACAGTAACACATGTTCCACGTTTGCCGCGTTTTCCAAACCCATGTATGTTGCCTTTTCCAAAGTGAAACATGCTTTACGAAGACATCACAAAACGGGTGTATACAATTACTTTGGAAGGTTCTTTCGACAAAATCTTGGAAACTATTTCTAATTATCACATTGTCACAATTGCCCGAAACGTTTCCCTCAAGATTCAGATTTTCTAGAGCAAGGAGGATCCTCATATCTCCTAGGCTATAGCGCACATATTGTATTATACTCGTACCACATAGACTCGAAGGGGGTGGAAATCACCCTTCGACGAGCAGGAGAAATCTGTCGGTAGAACATCAGGCACGGATTACGCGTAGATTGTAGAGAAGCAAACACAAATGTTTGGAGTACGTTCGAAATAATCCGCAAACGTCGTTTATCATTTTGTAACTGTCCCCGTGAAGCTACCCGCCCCTTGGTTTCCCCAACTCCGCTATGCCCCCATGTTTGACTGCCAACGATAAGTCCCCGACTCGGTGGGGCTTGTTTTACGGCATTGCAGCGCGGCCATTCGGAAGGGTGAATTCTTAATGTTTTCTTCTACTTGCTCGAGTCCATTACTGCATTTCCAAAAAACGACAATTTAACGGTTCGCCGGTTGGCCATACCGTGTTCCCAGGCTAAATTGAGGTTTGGTAAATCCATTTGAGAAACGGACCCAAGTACGTGTCGTGGATTGACAAATCGTGTTATATTGCCTCGGCTTTCGATATTAAAATTACATATAATCATAGCTTGGAAAACCTTGCTTGCTGAAACTTCGCGTACTCCATAAACGTTTTTCATGAATGGCAATTTACTCTGTATGACATTCTGCAAATTAAATTTGAAAAATCGATATTCATACCTAGAGAAGCACGTAGTAAAACCATACGCAAAATCAAAGGTATCAAAGTTTTCAAACTTGTCAAGGCTTATCGTTAATCTGTTGTAGCCTTGAAAGTTGATTTCAAGAAGTTAACATAACAAAATTTTTTCAAATAATTTTTTTTTATGTCCACCTGATTTGCGTTACTTAATTCTATCGGAGAAAGGATAGAGTTTTTCATTGGATATTTTATACCACGTTTTCAACGAACGGGTTTAAGAAGATAAAATAAGCAATAAGGAATAACTTATAAAAAAAACATCGATTCATAAAAATTTTGATTGTAATAACAATGATTTATGTACATTTGTTGCTAAACGCATATTGAATGTGGAACATTAATTTTTATTCCCATACTTCAACTTATTTTTAAACTTCTTCGGATTGATTCCATAAGCCTTCAATCTCTCTGCACTCAAATCTGTTACCACATCCTTCTTATTTTTTATTACTTTGTTATGTGTCATTTTATTTTTACCTTTCTTATCGTCCTTCGAAGTTTTACCCTTTTGTTTCTGTTTACGTTTAGGATTCACGTTTTGTTTTACGGAATCATTCGCAGAATTGATCTTTTCAGAAATCTGACTACTCGGTTCTTTGTGAACATTGATTTTATCTTTTTTGTTTTCGACTAGCTTACCTTTTTTAGCTTTCTTCTTTTCCGACCCATTGCATTCAATTTCCGTCTGTCTTACCTGTGTCTGCGATTCGTCTGCATTTTCGGTTATGAAACTTTGTCCGTTTTCTGTGATTTTCCTTTTTTTCTTCTTCTTCGTGACATCTTCCTTCAATTTACTTGTAACTTTGAATTCGTCAACATCATGTTTTGGAGGATGAGACTCAGACCTTTCAATGGATATTTTGTTTCCATTAGCAGGATCACTTTCAGTTGTAGCAACATTCTTGCGCTTATTTCTTTTCCGTTTCTTCTTATGTGCCTCTTGATTTTGCTGATTACCGGTACCAGGGTTTGGCTCCGTACCTTCAACTGTTTCTTTCGGCCTGTAATGTTATACTTATTATTTACACAAACTGTATACACGAATATCAGTGAATGGACCAAGTATACGAGATTATTAAAAAGGAGCATTTATAATGGACTAAGATTCTGTTATCCTATGAATAAAAATTCAAAAAGAATGCATACCCATATATGCTTTTGAATATTTTCTTCTTTAACGCTTCATTACGAGCTTTTTGTTGGTAAGATGTAACGTCATTCAACTCGAGATATTCAGGTCTGTGTTGAAGCGCTCTTTTCAGCGAACACCATTTGTTCAATTCTTTATCATCAGCCATAATGATCTGCAAAAAATTCCAGCATTATTACGTGATACTTGGTTTTCCTAGTTTTCAGGATTGATTCGGTTAAAGCAAATAGCTCAAGCAATACTAAAATTTAATTGTTCAAAACAACTCACTTCGTCTATTGTTAGCCCATAATCATTCGCGACAACGTTTCTGTATTTAAATCTGCAAGGCTGGTCACCGATCATATCTTCATAATCCAAAGCGTAATATTGATCTAAATACGCTTGATATGATGGATTCGCAGTTGGATCAAAAATAGGCTTCTCCTTAGAAACTGCCACCGCCAATTTATTACGTCTTCGTCTCTTCTTTTTTCGAGAAGAATCGATCAATTCTTCCTGTAGTGTCTTCGTTGGATCATAATCGGCATCCATCTGAAATGGCATGTTATATTCACATCTATCTAATCTAAAACCACTAAATAAGAGGCAATGGATTACATTGAAATCTGGGTCGTCGCAGTGCGGTCCGTCACTATACTCGGTTTCCGGTATTACTTCCTCCTGTTTCGGATCATACTTATCCCACGTTGTTTCGATATCTAGTTCTTGATCAATGTCTGGAAATTCCGGTTTCAGATCGCCTTCAGGTCCAGCATAAAATTCGTCATTAAACATAGCCTGCATCTTACGATCATGCTCGGCTGGGTCGAAATCCCCATCCAAATCAACTTCATTGAAGTTTATATCGTCGTTACCTAGGAACAGTAAAATTATTGTTTGTTTTTCAACCATGAAAGTAAGATTTTTATGAAAATAATTTGAATACCAGTGTATTGCAAACTTGCACTTTCAAAAGTTAGGTAGGACTCTCCCAAGTTTATCGACAAAGTATAAAATTAGGTACAAATTATGTTGATGTATAATTTTTTAGTGGTATTATTATTTCGAAATGAGTTTTTGAGGTTCAAATTTTATAACAACTCTAAACAATCATCACCTACCAGTAATTTCTTTTAATTTCTCGATCTTTTCTTCAATCTCCTTTCGTTTGAGAGCCTTCAATTGTTTTAATTCTTCGCGCTTTCGAATAGCTTCTTCCTCTTTTCTCCTTTTTAATTCGACCCTCTTTTCAGCACGCCGTGTATCTTTACGTCTCATTGAATTCTCAAGGGTTCGAGGATATCTAAAAGTAGAATGTAATTGAATGTCATTATCAATGTTACCAACTTTTTGATGACATCTAAAATTCGAAATGTGAGCAATTTTCACCTCTTTATGAATTCTTGATCAGGCTCTTCGAATCGAAAATTATATTTGTGCTCAAATTCTTCTTGCGTTTCAATGTTCTTCTCATCTTCACTCAAATTCTCATCACTATCATGAACCATCAAATCGTACTCCGAGTTGAAATCATTAGAATCTTGATCCAAAAATTTCTTATTCAGAATATAGTCTCTAAGAAATTTCTCATTTTGATCTAGTTTTGGGTCAGTCCAAAAATCTCGCAAAGGTTTTAATTCTTTCTTATCCTCCCCATCGATTTCCTTATGCTGACCCTTCAGCCATTCCTTGTAAGCTTCTTCCTCCTAAATAAGACAAAAAAATTAACACAATGACACTACCTGTTGAATGTTGATTGATAATTCCATATTCTAAAAGAGAAAAAAACCTTTTTTTCATCTTCGTTAGATTTTGCTTTTGGCTTTAGTAGATCAGCTTTCTCATCATCTTCATCCTCCTCCAAGATCTTTTTAAAGCTTTCCTTCAGCTTGCGCTGCTCTTCCACATAGGTGGGAGCTGAAGGTTGATTATTCTCTTGCTGGAGAGCTTCTTCATCTTCGCTGTCGCTAAATTTACCATCTCGTTCGAGCATAACTTTGCGTTCATAGTCTCTCAAGAACAGGGGCTTGTCTTTAGCTTTCTCTTTAATCATCGCTTTGGAGTTCTCCTCGTCCTGTTCGACGTCATCGAAGAAAGTAACTTTTTCATCGTAAATTCGAGGGTCTTTATTTTTTAAGCACGCCAAGGTTTTGTAAAAGTTTTTTTCGAACGTCTCAGTCAATTCCTTGAAGAAATATTATTATCAATGAAAATACAACTAAAAGAAAAAACTGAGCACTACATACTGAGAACGAATACATTGAATAATAAATTGGCAATTATTACCTTTCCATCTTCATCCTCCTCCTCCGAGGTACTGGAATCCTCGTCCGACGTATGAAGATCTTTAATGTGTTCACCATACTTTGTTTTCACTACAAAATTAAACACAAAATTATTTATGTAGAAATTGTATTTTGAGGTTAAGAGCGTTTGAGGTTAACCGCGTTTTAAATTAGCAGGTAATAGTTACATTTGTTCAGTTCCTCTTTCTGTCTCCAATTGTTGTAACTTTGCGCGTAACTCGAATTTATTTTTAATTCCGAATCCGAATCAGAATGGTTGTTTTTAAATAACTCATTCATTAAAGCGAACTCAGCCTCTCTTCACGTGTTGACGGTACGGCAGATTTTCATTCTGTTCCAAGCGGCAAGCACTGGCAAGCACGGCTTAGAATATACATCACTGATATATAACTATACATATCAGTGATATACTCATATATAACTATTCAAAGGAGTCTGGTGTAAATACACACTCTGCAGCAGAAATCAAAGAAAATAGGCACTGATTGGCAGAAAAATCGTAAACATCTATTTACTATTCCACAGCGAGTCTCCGCTAATAGAAATTCATTTTCTATTTCTAGGATTAATTTTGAAACAATTTACGCATACATATAATTATAAATACATTGAATAATTTTTAGGTAAACGATTGATTACAAATAAATGTTACGATATTTTTGTCCCATATATTGTATAATAATGTACATACGTGATTCATAGTAACTAATATTTAACAATAATTGGTAATTATTTCAATATAACAAGCGGAGGTGAACTTTTGAAATCCAATAGTAACGAATTTAATACAATACAAGACTCCTTCGTCCCTTTTTTAATAGGTAACTATGTATATAATTGTTATTCGGTTTTATTTATCATTGTTATTTCTACATTTCAAGAAGTGATGCTTCGAATTTTTTTCACTGCCCTGATGGTCTGTGCAGCAGTTCTTTCTATTTTGTTTTCTCCTCGTTATTTCTTGTATTTAATACATCGCGTGATAAATATTATACAATCGTGGTCGGCAATATTTTGAAAGAAGGAATAACAATTCCTCATTCTCACTTTCAATATTGTAACTACTTATAAACTATCGCATAATATGTATATATGTATATGGTACAATACTCCATGTATGCACTCCTGCCAAAAAAATTTCCATTTTATAAATAATATGAACTAATTAAAATAAAAATTTTCAATGATCTGAATGTACAAATTTGGAATATATGTGTGCGTGTGTGGATACGAATCTTGAAACTGTTAAAATTTATTCGAACTGCAGGTTGGGCATAAGTTGGAAACAAATAATCATTCACGACTAAGTATATGGGATCAGAATTGAACATTTTGGCGCAATTTTTTTACAATATTTTCGATAGAGTCCATGTGTCTCCCAAAACAGAATAGAGACCTAGTTTATAGCGTGATATTTTGGTTCACCCGATTAAACACCTTAAAACGTGATCAGTGGTATTGCCGTAGATACAAAATATCTCGCTGTAAAATGTGGGATAACGAAATTGAATATACTAAATATAAGACACAACAACGTAATCACATATAACATTATCAATCATTGTTTCATAGTACACGATGTAATAGTAATTACAATAATCTATTACTTAAATGCTTGAACTTTGCGATTAAAACAAGGCTATTTTTTTCATTACATACTTGTATATGGCATATCAATCCACCTCGAATTATAGTTATTTGATGAATATTTAGGCATATCCGTGATGACGTTCAATGATACGATGAACAACCACCAGTGAGATTAAAATGGTTGTATCTAGCGTGCTGTACAGTCTATTATATTCTATAACACTTCGATCACAGTCACTCCTAGATATCGTTATAACCATTCGCCGATCCATAAACGTCCTCGGAGTCAACGCACACGATTATCAATCTTCATCGTTTCACAATTACATTCTTACATAAATATTCACACTATTTAATGTCTTTCCAAGACTTCCGTTGTACAAAATCCTTTAAACTCTGCTACTTTATACGGGTTTTCAAGTGCTGTAAAAATTCATAGTAGCTCAACGCGGACTCAATACGATCCTCGATCAATCGTTCTGTGAAAATCTGCTTGAAATGACTGTCCTCTCTGAAAATACGGGATATACAAATAGATTTATTGAATCATGAATAGTATTGGACCGGATATAAGTTGATACTGAATTATATGACGTTATTTCATATTTTCTTCTAAACCGAATACAAGTTGAATTTTATGAGAAAATTGCTTATCAATATCGAATTTTTATTATGTTTATACTTTAGGCTGTTTTCAAGATACATGATGTTATTCATCAAATTTTAGGTCATTTGGTCAATAAAGAAGTTTTTTGTTTAGTTGGTAAAGCATATTTGTTAAAAAATCCCGAGCAAAAACCTTCACTTATATTCAGACCAATATACTTCAAGTATGCCTACTATCAATATTAATATAAAAATATTAAAGTATTAAATTAGCATTTCAAGTCATAGCTTACCTAACTATTTGCAGGGAAGCGTAGTACGGTTTTTCTTCTTGAAGACTAAATATGAAATTACGAACTCTATCGCTTTCAGGGGTGTCCAACTCAGGCAGTTGGTACTGTAAAGTATACATTGGAGTAAAGTACACATAGACAACTGTACAAATATCAATTCTGCTGTATGATTAAAAGAATAAGCTCTCCTAACGGCATTTCATTCTCAGGATACAAGAACTGTCTGAGCTAGTCATGCAAGTGACAAAATGCAAATTTTTCTTTTCAGTGTCCAAAGCTTGACTGATCGGTTTTCATTATTGTAGTCATACACGAATACTTTGATGGCATTAGAGTTTGTAGGAACAACAGGACGTACCATTTCTTCAGGTATGCAAGAAAAAGCTTGAACTCCCAGAACGTTACTGTAGAATGATGGGTGTAAATTTTTTCCTACGTAGATGAGAATTTTATCACCAGCATCAAGTACAAACGCGCCTCGTGAGTCGAGTTTTTCAGCAGACAAATGTAACCGTGGTGGTTGCGGGCATATCTTCCCGTCAACGTCTTTCGCATTTTCGTCATTGAGAGCGTGAATTGGATACATGTCGGGATACACGTGTTGAATGAGGTGAGACAACGGAAGTGCCTTCATTTGACACATTGCAAACACTCTGTCATCCAATCGTGTACTGGTCCCTGATCGAAATGCGATCTATAACAACATATTTATCGATTCAAGTAACAAACACAGCTTATTGAAACAAATAATTGATTGAGAAAAATTTTATTGAAGTATACTGAAACTGATGATTACTTACGTATTTCAATAATGCAATAATATAAAGCGGCAGTAACTTCAAATTTCCTGGAGCTAAAAGACTCCCTGACGCTACAGATTGACATACTTTGTAGGCAGATAAAGCGTCAATTGCAACGTTTATCAATGCATCCCTTGCATCGGATAACGAAGACTGTTGTGATCTGTCAACGGCTACAGGAAAATTGATTAAATGAATTGAATTTATCAACAGTATTTTCGGTATAATCTTAAGAAAATGAAATAGGAAATAGAATTTCGCAGGTTCTTGAAAATCGAAATGTCAGAATATGCCGAGACATCAACAGGTTTGTTTTGAACTTTTGGTTTAAAAATTATTAAACTTTCAGGAGTATTTGAAGCTAAGAATTTTTCACTTCAATGCCATAAGCTGTTATGGAATCAATACATCTACCAATCGGCTGATTAATAAATTTGATTAACGACACATACCCATTTTAGCCAATAGTCCGATGATACATTGTTGATCAGCCGAATGTAAAATATCACTCAAATTAGCTGCAACTGGTAGACATAAGGTGTGTACTCTAATCCGCCTTTCGCCTGAAATAATTGTGTCAAATTACACCTAGCATAGCATGCAGATGGCTAGAGTTGTACAACTTGCAATATTTTTAAAAATTTGCAGTATCCAATTTCAATGCAGCCACATACCCTTGCTAGAAGTATATAAAAGTGCAGCCTGAAAGCAAACACTTTGAACGTCTGACAGATTCTCCTCAATGGCAATTTGCATTCCAAAACCTGCATCTGGGTTAACATTTGGCAAACTAAGTAAGTCGGTCGACCGTACGAAGAAGTTTCCGTGAAAAGTGTCTATGCTAAGACCCCGTGTACAACGTATTCTCATCACTGCTTCGAAGCCGATTTTACGCGTCAAATAACGACGCAGCATTCTCTCCAGTATATCCGTATGCTGAGGTTTATTCACTCGGAATAAAGGTATGTGGTACATACAACCACCCGAAAACTTACACATACCAGCTGAAAATAAAATTTTTTCTTCATGAATTGTGAACAATTGACAATTAATTCCTTCCTGTACAACCATTGCAACAAACTCTTACATGATACAATTTGGTAGATAACCATGTATTAATTTTTATACTAAAAGTTGTGCAGATAGCTTACATAATGTGGCCAAATCGCTGTACTGGCTATTGAGTAGAAACAAGTCGACAGCAATTTGTTGCCCACTGCAGTCTAATGCAATTCTTTTATAGAAATCAGTTGCTGGATTCAAATGTGGTACATCTTTGCCTGATCGGTTGTTTGGATCTTCTCTAGATTGCAAAGAACCAGGTCCCAAATTAGGTAAACAAGTCTGAAACACCGTCACTCTTCCACCAGTTGGAGACTGTACATAAAAAATAAATCACATTGTGTAACGTGGTGACTGAAGGGGAAGATTCATCATTGTTAGGCACAGATGAATTGGAATACATTGGGATCATTATTAGAATTGGAATACCATTAGTTTGAAAGCTGTTTGTAAGCCTGCCCCTAGAGCACAGTTCGTATCATGCGTTCCTTGAAATTTAACTGGTAATTGTGCCAACAGATCTCTGATCAATTCCTCTCTTTCTTTCAAATTTACAATCAGGTTATCAGGGCAGGGTAAAAATACATCTGCAATGATACAAATTATGCTTTACTTATTTGCTTTCACCCATTGCATATTAATATTCGAAATACAAGAATTCAAAAGACCAAGTGAAAAAAATGTATAAAAAATAAATTACCATCCACATCCAACATAACCATCTCATGTGGCTGTGATACATTATCAGGCATACTGAAGAAATGTAAAGCAGAATCAATTGCAAGGAATCCAACTTGCGTTCTACTATCTCCAGGTAATCTAGTCAATTCATCATCTATCGTATTACAAACGACATTCAGGTATCCGCTTTCTACCGCAAGTCTTGATACGTCCAGGAGGAACAAATAAACGGCTGGTTGTGGAGGACGAAGCTAGAATGAAGAATAGTTTTTTAAATTTCCGGATGATACTAATATTTACGATTTTTTTTTCCTTTTCGTTCTTTTAAAAAACTGTTCACAACGTAAATTATCTCTGTTAGAATATAAAATACTCATGATTATTTATTTAAAAAACTTGAAGTCGGTGAAAGAAATGATTACTTACCATGTATTCACTAGGTGCTATAAATTCGATAGTACTAGTTTTTACTTCTGGTCTCCGTGATGGATCGCCGTAAGATTTAGTAACTGGATCAAACTGAAATTCTTCAGGAACTGAAATAAGAATGATTCAATTACCAATAAAGATTAAATGAGATTACGAGCATATAATTACTAATATGCTTGGAATTTGATATGATATGAATGGAATTGTTCTGATACTGACGTTCATTCACCCTGTAGCATAAGTTGCATTTCCATCTCTTTGAATCCACAAAATAAACAAATGGATTTATATAGGTTCTACAAGCACGGCAACGTACAATTGTACTGCACTGTATTACTGGCAAATGCTGAAATAATAAAAACAAATATTAGAAAACGAATTCGTAAATTACTATTATGCACACTTTCAACTCATAATACACGATTCTTATCCAATAATTCAAATCATAACTTACGTTCAAATCTTTAAACGGATGAATTAGAACTCCCAATGGTAATCTGGACTTTTTCAGTAGAGAACTACTTTCAGGAATTTTAGTTAACGTACATCTGAAAATACTGCAAAAGGAAATATGATGATAAATATTTGGTGAGATCATTTTATCCAGGAAATAATTTGGCAAATGTACTATGATTGTTATTAAATTATAACTTACTCCGGACTACAATTTACACTGTCAAGAAATTCCTGCTGCAATTTGACTTTCGGTGGTTTGACACTTTCAGCTGGTAAAATATTTCGCGTTTGTAGGAGGTCAACACATTCCATCCCCTTGAAAAATATTAAATACATTCAAATCTTCTATCAAATTTCAATCCTAAAGCATTTACATTTAGTTAATGCAGTCAACTTAAATATTGCAAATACATTACTTTAAAATAAAAGGAATCCTCATTTATTGAAATGATGACAAACTATACATTGTGATAGAAACCTAGCAATTGACAGATGCATACTGTATGCGACTAAATGATGTGGCACTGCCATGAAACTCATAACTAAATAAATAAGTAAGTGTTTACAAAGTGTAAACAGTTTTCCTGCATGTTTTTGTGGTATAGATTTCAATAAGTAACTTACCCATAGTTGATTGAAGCCAGAATGAGTAACATTGAGACCGCCCATCTGATTATTTAACTGATTCATTTGGTCAGGGTAAGAACCTGGATAACGTTTGGCCATATTATCCAGTGGAACATTAGACATTTGCCCAGTATTATGGGGCTGCATGGCATACTGATTTTGCTGCAAATGCAAATTAGTGTTAAGTTTTGTTAAACCCTTAGATAGCGAAAAGGCAACAATAAATTATCCTATTATTCTATTAAATATGGGAGTAGATCAAAATATCTTTGGGAGTAGATGGAAAGATTCTTTGCCAAAGGGGAAAAGATAAGAATGAATGAACTTGAGTTAACATTAAACAAAGCTTGGCAAATAGTGTAAGTATTTCTTATCTCATTAATAGAGTGACGTCAGAATTAGCTTCTCATGGTCCTTGAGAAATTTATCTAAGAGTAAACTACATCAAAATTAAGACTCGCAACCATGACTCAGCAAAATTTGATATTTGATCATCGCCGATAATGTATCCTGATAGGTGATGGACGTATCAAAAACCCATTGGATGATAATGTGCAATGCAGTAAGTATTTTATATTAATTTGATTTTCAGACATTTCATATTTACATTCGTAGTCTGGTGTCCTGGCAAAAGAGGCATCGCAGTTTGGATGGGACCACTTTGATATTGCCCTGGGCCAACTGGAGCAGGCGGTTGCAACACAGGGTTCTGTGGAGCCAGAGGGGGACCAACCATATTTCCTGTTTCCGGTTGTGTTTGTATTCCGTAAGGATTTTGAGGATACTTCCTTTGACTGGTTAAATTTTGGAGGCTGCCATACGAACTTTGACTCTGACTAAGTCCAGTAGGAGGTCCAGCCAAATTTGATTGACTGCTGCGCGTGGCTTGTGGATTGGAATATTGATTCGTATTGTATTGGGTCGAGGATGGCGTTGAGGACACATAGGGTGTCTGAGGACCGGAGAAGGTTTGCGGGTTTGTCAGAACCGTGTTTTGAGAGTATTGAGTGGCTGGAGGTCCAGGCGTGGCAAACTGTGTCTGTAAGTTTGTTGTACTCGAATTTTGAGTAGAATACTGAGTGCTTAGGGAACTTGGAATGGCAGTTTGTACAGTACCCAGCACATTCTGGGAGTTAGTTTGTACATTTTGTGTACTGCTAAACAGATTTTGCGTGCTACTGAAGATGGGTTGTGATGATAAACTAGCTGAGCTCAAATTCGTGGCAGAATTAGTGTTTGAAGGTGCAAAAATATTTTGTGTTGAACTTCTAGGTTGCTCAGGTGATTGAAAGAAAGGAGTTTGACTTGGCTGGTTACTGTCTGGTTGTGTAGATGAACTTGAAGACAGCTGATTCACACTTTCTACAGTTTTATTTGAGTTATATCTTGTATTTCCAACATCTGATGATGTTTGAGGGTCACTCATCATGGGTGGCCTGTTATTCTGAATTGGCGGATGGTGTGATAAATTTTGAGTTGTTCGACTAACCTGACCAACAGTTGATCCTGTATGACTTAGGCTTGGTCCTAACTGTGTGTAACTTTGGGGTTTAGATACAGTCTGCGATGCAGCTGTGATGTTTGCGTTGTCAGTTAATGAAAGATTGTTCAAATCAGGAGCATTGTCAGCAAATGCAGGTTTTACATATCCACCTGGCAATGAATAGCTTTGATTCGAAGTTGGAGGAACTGAGGGCTCTGCCACGGTTTGAGTAGGATTTGGGGATAGAATTTGACTTTTTGAGGAAATTTGCTGAGAACTAGATAGCTGATCTAGAGGTTGTGTGGTAGAATAAGGTGGCCTAAGCATAGGGACGTTGGATACTGAGGGTGCAATATTTGATGGACTGTTCTGAAGCGGCGGAGGCGTTCCAGAAGGACTATAGTTCTGCATTTGACCCATTCGTGGCGGTAAAGCAGCAGGGTTCCTACTCAAACTTTGCTGTCCATTAATGGGAGGCATAGACGACCTTGGCATCTGTGATCTATATTGATTAGGTGTGGGTGAAGGATCTCTTGAGGGTTCTCTTGATGGGTCACGAGATGACTGAGAAGATGGTGTACCTATGGTGAACAAGTAACAATAACTCATTATTATCCTTAATTTCATAAGATTTTATATCGAACAGTCGAAATTACACTTATAACGAATTGAAAAGAAATTAACCAAAGTGTTTGGTTCTGATACTTCTATCACAAGGATTGAATGGAAGGGTTTGTATACCATTCTGTACACGTGGCGGTGTGTTGGGTTCTCCGTTAACCATTGGAGGTCTATTTTTCAAAGATCCTGGAGTATTTGAGTATGGCTGGTACTGATAACCACTTGACTGAGACATTCTTCGGCGTTTAAATATTACTGAAACAAAAATTATAATTTTGTCAACATAAAGTAAAATAACTAGGTGACGGAAAGTTAATGTATCAATGGTTTTACTGATCGTTAAATTTGTTTGTTCGTTGCAGATCAAATAGACCAATCCAGTTTCAGGTGATACCCCACGATACATGTTAAAACAGACTGATCTCTAAGATGAGCTGGCTTATTTGAAAGAATAGAAAATAAATAAGAAGGAAACAGTATTTCTTTCGCTTGTGAGCCTAATGTTACAGACACAACAACATTGACCATGCTGAGAAACATGACAACTGTTAACAATCCCACTTCGAAGTTCAACTTGTATAGATGCATTTTTTACAATGTTGAACGAAGACTGTAATTACTTAATATCAAATATATATTTGTAGACTGAAGAACAAAGTGACATTGTTAGAACTGTGATGTTGAGAAATGAATGTGGTTCAACGTCAGCTCAATACAATGTATCTAAGAACCGTTGATGGATATAATTGGATATCAAACCTCACAGTTATAGATCATTAGCCAAATATCTAGACAAAGCTACCGCGTGCAATATGTAACATCTGAAAAAATAATTCGGGAGAAAAGAAAAAATACGCGTTCAATTAGAGACAAAGAGGATCACGAACAGAGAGCTAGTATCATTGACCTTTCTTTTTGGCTACGAAAAAATTTCTTTCATGTTTACTATGACGATTCCAGTGATTCATGACATTGAGATATGATTTAAAAAATCGAGCACCTTGACCCAATACACGATACCCAGAAACTTCGGGCCAGTTCTGTCACTCCGCAATCTTGACCCCAAATTTCGACCAGCCTAGAGTAAATATATTTAGGGAACGATTGGAATGTTGGATGTTTGGAAATATCACTGTACTATCGTGTGGGCGAAAAACGCGCCGTCATTAATGATAACCATGCGTTCTAAGGTTAAAAACGTCATCGAAAAATGACAAAATTGTTCCTCGGTACGCGGACGTCGCGTTTCCACAATTTTTTCTGACTATGTCAAACGACACATACCTCTGCGAAAATTCTTGTTTTTGAGATTATTCTTCGATGTTACGGTTTACACATCACAGACGCACGCATTTCACTTGAAAAGGGTGATTTTTCAATAATTATTTTATGAAAGCAACACATTAACGACACACAACATTACGTGGCAGCCTAGGCGAATGCAACGCTGTTTCTGCTGGTGACAATTAATCGAACTAAGAATACGTCATCTCGCACACTCTCGCATCTATCTCTTCCTGGCCGCTCCCACCATTCGACCGAGACGACCGACCGATCAGCGTCCGAAGAGCCGAAGATAACTTGTCACAATATTACCTAACGATCATGCTAGATTAATACTGATTATTAGGGAACATTTATGCCTATTTGATAAACGCTATTCGTAAGGATTATCCTTCGTTTATTTTATAAATATATTTGGCAATATAACATTTAAATACAATAGTAAGATAAATTCTAGTGAATTATGCGTATTAAAGTCAATTTGAATAGAATAAGTTAAATTTTGGTCAACGAGCGGAATAGTAATAGTTAATATAAAGTGAAATAAGAACATTAGTCGGAAGTTTGATTCATGATTCATCTAAGTGCTCGCAAAAACGTCAACTCCTCAAAAGTGCAATTAATTTTTTTTTTTTTTATTTGCTTTTTATTAATTGAATTAAGTATTAAAGATGTTTAAAACTTTACTGGTAACAGTAATCGTTACGTAAAACATACGTATCGTTTCGAACACGTATGAAATATCAACACGTGTTATGGCAGAAAAGATAACACTTTACGTGGATCCATAATTTTTCTTTTTTTTTTTTATACCTGAATTTGCTAACTTTAAGAGGATGCAGACTCAAAGAGACATTTATTCGAAACTTTAGATAAAACTCTGGGTAATAATTGTAAGACACACTCATATAATTACTAGAGTAAAGAGATTTAAAGATTCTACTAAAGTTTGTTCCGCGATTTTTGTGCAATCGCCCGTTTCGTAAAGTCGGTCGCGAATTGTAGACTCGTTGGAGCCTTATCTGCACCCCCTCAATTCCCGTACCAGTATTCATTAGTTAATCAATTTCTGCGCCCATCAAAAGGCATAGTGGCATAACTTTTTCCATCAAGTCGGGAATGTTTGCAGAACGAATTTTAAGCAGTTTCTTCCACGCCGCGGGCAACGCCGACTTTATCAAATGCTCTTTTATCACATCTGAAATCAAATTTCTTATAGTTGTCAAGACTAAAATCGTATGAAACATGTAAACGTGATACGTTTAGGGTTCATTTTAAAATCCATATGATTGTCATTCTTAACATTGGAAACACATACCTGATTTTACAAGGTTATCGGTCAATGCTATGGTATTATAAATTATGGGAGACTCAATCTGAGGACCATGTTTATCAAGAAAATCGCGAATTGTCGGTCCGATCTCTGCTTCAATCACAGGTGTTTGAGATTCCACTAAGCTTATCGCTGTCAGTATAGTCAAGCTTAGCAATGCCTCATTCTGCATTAAAGCATGTTGAGCAGTCAACATTTTGATCAAATGTTTAATTGCTCCGTGACTTATAATTAACGATGCGACTTCTTTATCTCTGAAAGAAGATTTTTCTATAATTATCATTTCAATGACGTATTAACAATGCGTAGCTTACATGGAATAGTCGTCCCAACTCATTGTGTTCAAAATAAAACTTGTTCATCACTGAAATAACGCTCACCTGCTATTCTTGATTAGCCAAGCTAACAAACGATTGGCTTCACCTTGTACTCCTGGATGATCCTCTGTACCACACCATTCAACCGTTCTTTTAATGAGATCTTCTCTTTTACCCAAGGAAATCGCGGCCTCTTCTAAATACCATATGGTACAAAATTAAAAAATTTTAGTTTGAAATAATTGCAGGACTACCTAGTTTTACACATTGTCATGCACGATTACATTCCATTAACCTAGAGATGGATATGTATGAGAGAAATGTGATAATAAAAAATATTAAATAATGTTGAATAAGCTTACGTTGCCCATCGATGACCATTCTTAATGTGCCCAGCAGTTTGAATACTACGGGAAACGTGGGAATATCTAACATAGGATAAACAACATCGACGAGACCATCTGCTAATACTAGTGCTTTGTTACTGGAAGGAATGACAAGATTACGGAGGGCGCTGAGCAAAGCATGTTGTAATCTTATGGGGCAGTTTCTATTATCATTTTTGCTCAGAAGCCGCAACAATTTTCGATGTACTCCTTGAGCAACCATGAGCTCGCAATGTGTATCACTCCTGGCAAAATTTCCCATTGCGAGAACAGCCGCAAGTTGCAGATCCTCATCATCACTTTCCAACCAGTCGACCAGCTTCTTATATACTTCTCCATTGCTACCGTTGTAGAGAACATCCATGCTATCATCTGCATAATAGTAAAGTTATTTTCACATTTTCAGCTGAGCACATTTTGAGTTTTTAATTTCGTCAACAAATTTAAACACAATATTGACATTGTTGACGATCTATTCATATAAAACTGAATCAGGTTAAACATGTTAATTACTTGAATGGGTGATAAATACTCTACCACTTTGTTGAATAACTAGCATCAAATATTTACCTCCGGTAAGGATTAAGACAATTAAATCACAAGCGACTTTCAACACCGATCGTGCCTCTTCATCTGTACAGCGTGGTCCATGTTTTTCTAACAGTTTTAACAGTAATTCACAGACACCAGCTTTTGCTAGTAATAATTTTGTACTTTCTGTAATGAAACATGGAAGATTGTAAAAGTACAGGATGCATTGAAAAAATATCATAAGTTTATTTTTGAATGTGATTCAAATTATCAGAATATTTGTCTCCGATGGTTTACCATTTTCTGCCTGCCCATGTAACAGCTCTAGGCACATTTCTGATAATTCTGGTGATGCATCGCTTGCTAATATATTAACGAGTATTTTAGTTAATCTTTCATCTAGAACCTCTTGCCCCAAATCGGTTAATATTCCTAATATCAACATGGCATGGGTTGCAGCTTCGCCAGATGTGGTACCATCAGTTTCAAGAATACTGCAAACAACTGACAGCACATTTTCATCCAAGGCCTGTAAAATTTATTCTGTAATATCAAAATGTATAATGCTAATAAAGTTGAAATTACTATATAAGTGCGAATGGATTTGAATTGAGCAGTTTACCTTCTTTTGTAAGGCAGTCTGATTGATAAGAAAGTTCAGCAAAAAGCCAGCAGCAACATTTCTCAATCCAGCAGCTCCATCACCATCAGCCAAACTTATTCCCATTTTCAGGGCTGTTAAAATGTATGTTAATCCATTCTGCTGGTCTACCAATGTCTTTCCCACGTCTATATTCAGAGGAAACAACATTCATAATTAAGTTTTATGTAGAGTAAAGAAAATATGTAGCAGAGTCTAATTTCTCAATAGGACCATTGCATATTGAACATCAGATAACATATAACATACACCCACAGGTAGCACAAATAAATTACACAATGATATGGCTGCAATTGATTTATATACGCACCATTTTCATAGCAAATATTTCCCAGAGCTCGAGATGCTTGTGTCAGAATGTCAATATCATATTCTCCTTTCAATAACTCTACTAAAGCCTTAATCAATTCTGGATTTGTACATTTTTCTCGTCCTCTATCGGTCTTGGCGATTTCGGCTATCGCTCTAGTAGTTTTCGCAACAATTAATGGTGACTCGTGCTTGAGAAGTGTCAAGAACACATCATCAATTGCAAACTCTAATGTTTCTATAAATTTAAACGTAAACACATAAGTAGTTCGATAGATCAATACTTCAAATCTGTTTTATTTCAAGTTGTTCAATCTGTTTTATAATAATCACCTCCGACAGATGTTTTGCTAACGTTAATCAGAGAGTCCAGTATTTTCATTATGTTTGTGATCCCATTTTCTTTAATTTCATTCCCAGATTTAATGGCATCGAGCAACTCCCCGAAAAGTTTGTCAATATTGTGCGTTGTTTCCCCTGGAACAGTGAAAATTCTTTGTAAGTATGTTTTCACTGTACGCTAATGAACGGAAAGCTATTCTTTTCATCTCGTAACTGTATACATGGATTTCATCGTTTACACTGGAAACACAGGTGTCAAAATTGAGACTTTTGATTTTGTCAATTAAAATGTGAGTTTCATTTTTTACAGAAAGAAAACATTGTAAAAAAAAATGCTGAACTTATAAATACTTATATTTCTTGGAATGAAAAATTATCTAAGGTGATAACGAATCATAGATTTCAATGTGAAAATGAAAAACATGTTTACATGGCTGAAGTAGAATTATAGGCTGACCATTTGTGTGAGAATTATCATTGTTTCCAGTTACATTAAAGATTGCTAAACAAGTTGTGAAATATAGAAAATATTTTCGCGAATCGAAAGCGAGAAATGTATTGAAAACGACATTCCTTCAAACTTACCTTCCATTATTATGACGTGCTTTCGAACTTCTTTGGTGCAATTTTGGTTAATTTAGTGGCTAGTTACTTAAAAATAAATTTTTACCCATCAAAACATTTTTTTTTGTGATGTAAATATAGGTGGAAAGGTACAATGTTTTGTTGATATAGGAAGACAGAACATAGCCGGCCTTCAGAAAATTGACATGCGTCGATGACGTCTTCATTTAATACTCCCTTTGGCGGACGCTAAAGATTTGGGAACATGACGAACGTGCAAGCGGCTCCGTTGTCATTCCCTGCAAAAAATCTGCTTTACGGTGCATATCCAAAGAAAAAATATCGCACGCAATTTCATCCCCGACGATAACAGGGCTTCGACGATATCAATAATACCGATAAACTCATTGAACTTAAAATTTCCGTAATTTTACATTAAATATAAATCATTAATAGTGCGTTCTCAAACACACTGGAAATCCTCTCGGCGATGCGCTACGGGGACGGTACTACTAGGGGTGCGTTCCAAATTCTGTGTTTCCGATATTAACTCCCAGTGCTGTCAACAATGTTTTATCTCTTTTACGCTGCCGAGTTCGTGGCTAGTTCTGTTCTGTCCTAGTGAGTTTTTAGTGTTCTTAGCTAGTCTCAGTAAAAAATTCCCTACGAAAAAGTTAAGGAAACAATGGATAGAGTACGCTACTGACGTAGCAACCGCTTTATAAAAGTGGTAAGATACAAATGGCTTCTGATGGTGAAAATGGGCTTTCGGATAACTATCAATCGTCCAAAATTGTCACAGAGCAACTGTCAGGCAGTGAAAAAGAGTTGGAAAAGAAGAAGGAAAAATTTCAAGGTGATAACATGTGTATAATAGCAAATAGTGTGATATATTCAAGAAGATTTACACAATCATAACCTCTCTTTATTTGCCGACTAGGAATACCTTTCAAAAAAATTATATCCTGATAAGATATTTAGAGATATAGCGTATCATGATACTATAATTATAAGAATCTAAATTTTAATGATTTGATCAAGATCTCTTAACAACGACTTGATCTTTTCTGACTTCAGCGGCAGTTTTTCTGACTGCTGTAACAGGAATAGCTGCAACATTGGGTTTTGGAACGACAGTAATTGCAGCCCGACGACAGGATCCAAAGTTCTTTCAAGAAGGCATTTCTGGGACAAAAGCAATGACGGAAACTGGAGCATCGTTAGCTCTTAGAGCACTAAGCTGGGGAACATTGTACGCTGTAACGGGCTGCGGCATGTTATGTTACGGTCTTTGGAAATTTTCAGGAGCATCAAATGCAGAGGAGTTCAAAAGAGCCATGGGTTCAATGTTGCCTAGGATATCAAAAAATGATCCACCTCAGAGTAGGACAGAGTTCGAAGGACTTACTGATTTGTTAACATACATCTCTGAAGACTGGGGTAAAGAAAATGTGAAAGAATCTAAATAAATCAAGATGATGTAATTCTACTTTACTGATCATTCATTGTTAATAGTTCTAGTCAAGATTTAATGATGTATAACATTTTTTGTAAGGAGATACGAATTACAATTCGAAATAGAACCAAATTTTTTTTATGCATATCTGAATATTATTTACAAACAAGGCTAACTAGTTTTCCTATGATCGTCAGAATTATTCTCTCTCTTTTAGTACATCATGATTTGATCTTAATCAATGTATAAATAGTGCTGGACTTATAAGTCAGGTGCTGGCATCTCTCATCTAGTTTAACAGGCAGTTAATCAATAAATTGGACATTTGAACAATGTACCCCTTCATTTACTAATATGAAATAATTATTAGAGTGAAACTTCATTCCCTTTCTTTGAATACCTGTCGACTTCCACCCATCTTTAAAATTTTTATACAAAATTCTGTGACAGCCTTTGCATAACGAGCAAAGTGTACAGTACACTAATGTTTACACAGATTGAAGTACGATAAGATTTGAATCCTTGTAAGATAGCAGACAAGGCATTGTCAGTAGATTTTTTGACATGGTCATGAAATGGCCTTGATGGATGTTGAACCCGTGTCAAAATAAAAATAAAAAATTACTATGAAATGAAATGTTTCCTATGCTTGTGTTTATTACTTTTTTAGTTATTTAACAGAACACATGTTGTACATAATTCCTGCGTGCCGCCTCTATTAAAGTGTAGAATGGAAAATTAAACTAGCATATGTTATAAGTAAATGGAAACTGAAGAGTAAAGGCTTCAGTTGCTTGCTTAAATATTTAGACAACGTATAACAGCAATACAAGCTGCTTCAGAAATCTTTTTGTACGCTGGAGTTTGCATGATGTAAACTTTGAACTGAGTTCAAAGATATTGGCAAATGACAACTCTACGTCTGAAGACCAAGGGAGAATAGTGAATTATGACCTTACCTGTGCGTCACATTGTGTATTTACATTAAATTTAAATTTCATTATCGTTTAGTTCCTCGAGTCTGGTGGCTATGTAATATTCTATTCAAGTTCATTCAAATGGAAGGAAGAGTAAAGGTTTAATACCATGTCGCACTGTAATTAATGATCCCCTTTTGGATTCACATTACTTGTTGTGTTCACAGTCCCAACATTTGACACGTCGAGCCTATAGTTTACATATGTACGCATTACTGGAATCGTTTGAAAACATTTCGTCCGTTAATATTTGAGTTGTGCAATTACGTAATGTGAAAGACTCCCGAGACATTGTACGTGTCGTAAAGTCGTCTTTCAGACATTTTGACAAAGACGTCTTTTACGCAAAGCAAAAAGACGCAGCGAGACTCTCTTCCTTGGATAATTTTGAGACCTGGATTTTAATACGTCGAAAAGATGTCTTGAAACCGTCTTTTTTTATTACGCTTCCTCGCCGTCAGATGGATCTCCATCTCGAATAAAGTAGATCGTCTAACTCAATGTAACTGAAGTACTGAAGGAAAGATAAACTTTTTAATCATTATGCACATTTGCTTTACCGTGTACATACATTAATTGTTCCCTGGTCAATGAGTCGTCATTCGTAGTTAAAATATTAAAATTTTTTTTTTATCATCGAAACGAGCAAGTGTGCAATGATTAAGATCACCGATAGGTTTTCCACACATTATACACTGTTGTGGTTCCCTACTGTATATACTTAACCTCTAATAATTAATGTGATTTCAGATACTTATATCCATTAAGAATTAGCTGTTTTCATCTTACAACAATTTTAAAGCCTAGATCGACACGAACAAATGTTATGGTATACCTTTGACCTCGCATTTAACAAACTCATGAGCCATAACATTACATTGCGTTGGTCTGTGCTAGGAAATTTATCTAACAGCCAATAATTTTCGTCATAAAACATCAGTCGAAAGACGTCCCTAAGTCGTTCAACGAAGCATGTCTTCAAAATGTCTTCTTGAGCGCTAAATTAAAGTCGGAAAATGTTGCATACGCCATCTTTTCGACCTTTTTAAGGCATGTTTTAGGCGTCTCGTGGCAATACCGTCAGACGTCTTTCCGGATCATAGGGCGTCTTTCAAACATTTTTCAGACGGCAGATGTGTTTTCTGGGTCGGATGTATACCTAAAAGTCCAAGTATCAGTACGAATTTTGAGTCTCGGTTCTAGATGTCAAATTTTGATTTCTTCCACGTAAATAATAAACGAAAACATAGTCTTATTAGATAAAGTTTATTTTTTATTTCAATGTGCTGCTACTTGCTGATTATACTATCCACCGAAAACTTGAAGACTTATTTATCAACGTAAATATTATATATGGATAGAATCAAAACTTATTCATTTAAATTTAAATTAAAAAAACCTTCTTTCGTTTTACCTGTGTAATATGGGTATATGTATTGCAATTACAAGACTACAAAATATGAGGTACAACTGGTTTAATCTCGTCAATGAGTACTTCTTTAAAACAATAAATCAAGGCCTTTGGTTTAATCTCGAATCATCGTTACAAAAGAAAAAAGTAATACGATGGAAACAACCACTCAGCCAAACTCAGCCTAAATCAACAACAATTTGAAATTATTAGATTACAACAGTTATATTGAATTAAGTTCCATGTATTTATATCCAACGTAAGCATAACTAAGCACGCAAACGTATATTACGTTGTTAAATCTAAATATCTCTCTAGAAAATAGGAGGTTGGTAGCTCAAATTAGATTATATTACGTAAGAGTTCAACGAATTATAATAAGAACCAAGAAATAACGATTTGTGTAATCAATGTTTTGACAAAACGATACAATACTTGATATGATTGCATACAGCAAAAACATATCACAATTATAGGAAATAAACCGTACTACCAAACATGACCAATAGCGCCGAGCTTAGTCAATGCTTCTTCGATCTATTAGTATCCAAAAATCGCAACAACATAAATAACCTGTGTAAATACTTGCGCATACTATTAAATAAAATAGCAAGTAACAATTAGCGCAAAAAGATATGTAACTGACAGTACTGGAAATATGTATTTTGGTATTGAGTTTAAGAAAAACGAGACATCAGAATGGCATACTCATGTAAAACTCCTTTTATAATTTCATCTGTAAGCACAAAACAAATAAAACTATCTGTATCCCTAATCACACATAACTAATTATTATCGATCTAAAGTATACCTTGACCTTTCTTGCAAATGATGCATTTTTCCATTGAAAAGATTTTTTTCTTTAATTTGCTTTTTTTGATGTAATATGAAGAGTCATTTGTTATTTTTGACATTCTGAAGGATGATTAGTCGACGAGAGAAATCTATGCATTTGCAATGTGTAATGATTCTCACAATCAAACCCGAGAAACGTACCGGCTGTGTCACGACATGGGTGAGTCCGTTTGTTGCTTCAGTTTTATGGCAAGATCCATCGAGAAAAGATTCAGTTTCTTTAAATTTACTGTACAATAAATTACGTAAATGTGTAAAAAAGGGAACTGAAAAGAGAGAAAAATAAAAATGAAAAAAAAAAACCTGACATTCGATGTAAGCTTGGAACAAAATAGACGACTTACTTTGATGGATTGCAAATGCCGTTGGGACTATGATCAGGATCAAAAAAATTATGCACATCGCAGTGGAGGTCAATAATTAGCTGTTGTGGTAGCGAATGCTGAACACAGAATATAAGTAATCTTTACATAACAGGCAGCAAAACTCGATTTTGAAAAAAAATGATGAACCTAACGCGTTGACTTGCATAAAAGTTCAAGCGTAAAAGCCTCATATTAGCCGTCTTTCAAATGTTTTTGCTGTTTACTAAGCTGTAAGTTTACATGAGTGTAAATTAAGAGGTGGACATAGTCCAACTACCTTAGTACCTAATAAATTAGAAGAATGATGAGTTACGGCAATGAGTGAAATCTTGCTTACGGTAACTTATATTGTGACCTGCTCACCTCTGTGATACCGTCTATCTAAATTCAATGTCAAAAACAAGGTGACGATTAACTAAAACTCATGAACCGAATTTTGCATATATGTAAAACCACTATTACAAGTATAATTGAAATAGAAGTCAAAGGCCAAATTCTATTTCGAGCATTTCTAACGAAGGAGACGGTCGGGAATTTTCGTCGATATTTGTAGCTTTTCGCCATCGACCGGTGGATAACATTGACCGAAGCATTGACCAGTCAACCTCATTTGTGATATCGAAGATACGTTTTTTTCCTTCGTGATATTATCCAAAGGTTGGCAATGGCCCCGAAATGCTCTTTGAAATGTCCGTGAAGAACAGTTTCGAAATAATTACACAGTCAGTGCATTTACAGCACACCTTAAACTCGTAAGTGTGCAACTAGTCATTGATTATGTGACGCATTTGATGACTTGCGATACGTCAATGATGCAAGTCATTTCAAATTTGTTCCAACTCATAATTTGTTGGATCAAATGACCTGTCCGAAACCTTCACTAATACCTATACATTTGTGCGTACCCGTGTATGTATTTATCTAAAATACAGATGATTTGATTCGGAAATCTCGTTGACCGTGACACAATTTTTCATCACTCTATGCTCTAGGGCCAAGTTTTTCAAATGTGGTACTACGATCGGTTAGATGTTTATGGTGTTTCGTGCGTCAAACTGGTTCACCCATGGCCAATGGTACCTAAAACACCTATACGCCTGCCCAGTATTTAAAATTGTGAGTAATATGACTTCGAAAATGAGTGTTGAACTCCATAATGGCAGAGAAATTACATTGAAAACCCGTTTCAACGATTACTTGTACCTATACGTATGTACAAAATTTTTCAACTTGGCTGTGTAAGTGTGAACTTGTGTTCGACCAAAAGATTTTGAACTCTGCATGATACTCGCTAAATCTACAGTTATACCCAATTAAACCAGTATTTCGAATCTAATCGTACCTGCGTGAACGAAAGACTTAGAATGAAGACTATACACATGCCTACTTAATTATGCAAACAACAATCAACAACGATACTCAAACGAGATAAGGAAAATATTGGTAAAATAAATCACCTATACAACGTGATTTGACATATAATGCCGAAAAGTCTCTCGTATTAGGATTCTTAATTGTGTCCCGAGGCAGATGGGATACTATAAATCTTTCCAACATCGGTTATTAAAATGATGACGTATTCTATCACCACACAGTTACCAAGAAATTGAGGAGATTATATTCTCATTATATAAAAATTGAAAAATAATGTAAGTTTCAAGCTTCTCGGGTCTTTATCAAAATTGTTGAGGTTTTTTTGGAATTAAACTAACGTGTTATAACTAACAAGTGCAGCATTTTACAGGGTGACGTCCGACCGGGAAAACTAGGAATAGTCAGGGAATTATGATGGACCACAGGATCAACGTACTTTTTTTCATAAATTCTTTTCAAACTTTCGCTATGCTTCGTAAATTCAGCTAAGGTTAAGCTAACTTTCGAAAATAATAATATTCAATTTCTAATTATTTGCTTAAAACGGAAAAATACTATGTGTTTTTTAATCGAAATTTAAGTATTGACGGTGAATAATTCCTCGAACTTTTGGTCGTAAAAGCTGCCCGACATTACCTAAGTTTCCTGGAAAAAGGTCAAGGAATTCTGAATTTTTTTTAACCGGTAAAGTCATTATTCAGGGAATACAGTTTGAACAGTAAAGTAATCACGGAACATTTCAATTTATTCTACTTAATTCGGCCGTATTTTATGACCGTCGAAGGAGGGAATTAAAGACGATTTGTCGCTTTCCTCGTTATACGTGTGTGCATGTATATATACATCAGAAAGCAACGAGATTTTTATTATTTCAATTACATATTGGATCGACGATCCAAGAAACGTGAGTCTATAGTATACTCGATTCAAATTTCACGTGTAAGAGCAAGATACGAGCTTATTTTCTCTCTAATTCCACAGACAGGCAATTCGTCGACCCTGTGCAAACCAGATCTATAGCAAATATAAAGTGAATACCGAAATTGAAAAAAATAAAATTCGAATAGAAAGTGGGATAAAATAGGAATGAATGTCAATGAATGCGGAACAAGTAAGGAGGGACTGCAGGTGTCAAGACCAATACGACCCAGAGAGAGAGAGAGAGAGAGAGAGAGAGAGAGAGAGCTGATAGTGTCAAGTGCAAGAACGTACGACGGTTGAGTTCGATGTCACATAATGCATTTAATAACGCTTTCGCCGTTGCGGGTCGTTGCATTTGCACTGCACATTGTCCGGCTTCTGTCAAGCCAAGCTTGGAACAGTGTTTGGAATACAGTAAAGGGATGCGTTTTACCCGGGATATTCCGGAGTTAAGACTCGTTTATGAAGTAAAAAAATTTAAAACGATATATTGTTATTCCTGCATACGTAACCGATCAACTACTCTTGACTCGCCAAGTCGTTTACCATCTATTACGCTACATAAGCGGTGGGAAAATGTTTGCCTGTCATTCATCCCTTCAGAAATGCGCAGATACCTCTTACAGGTTTGGCCAAATGAGTAATAAACGTTCACCTGTTCGGCTGTAACCTGGAGGCAATTGCGAGACGCAATAGAAGTGAGGAATTAACTGTTATTCAGTTATGCTGACAGAAGCGGGCCACTTATCCTGCAGCTATGTTCTTACCTTCACGATTCTACGAGCCATACCGACTCATCCTTGGCTTTGCAACTCCAAGAACTCTATCAATTGAATTGCGGAACTGAACGGGAAGCTAATGATTGAATGTCGAAGGTACCTGGCGGTTCGACCACTTCTACCGGGTCTTTTCAATGTTCTCCAATTAATCGTTAGTCCCAAGCCCAATGTGCTAAGACATGTACTTGAGCAGCGAGCTCAAATTTGCTGCTGGTTTCATTTTCTGCCCTTCACTCCGCTTCATCGGCCTCAATTTTCGCTCTCCCAAGGAGTTTCCTGAGGAGGTTTACCGCGAGAGGAGAAGGCGAAAACCATTTACACGACTAGAATTGCGTCTTTCTCCACTTAAGGAAGAAACGCGTCACCGAGTTGTTGAGAGTGACATAATCAGAGGGAACGTGTTTAGCAGTCATTTATGATTACCGTGACTTCAACGTATGTACCGGCGACGTTATCCGATTCTTCTAATCGCCCTAATCGGACCGTTAGATCATGTCGATACGACGTTTAGTTGAACACAGCATATATCGTGTTTCGGTTACCACTGCGGGTTTTCTTATTCGTGAAAAGATCATGTTTTGGAATGAATTCGAAGTTATAGGTATACGAGGTAATGGACACTTTCCTTTTACGTCAATTGTCTGACACAAGACGACACTCAGGGATTTGTGTGCGAAAATTGATGCAAAAAGAAAGCGCCCAATTGTACGAGATTTACAATGCCCGGACCAAATAGGCGCAGTATGCAAAGCATTGCATAAACTAGCTGCGATGCTTCCCCTAACCGATGCAGGACGGCTTTCGTTGTTGATAATATTTTTCCTTACGGTAATTAAGTTTCACGTGTATAATAATAATAGTAGCGCACTTTTCACAATTATATTTTATCTGCGGAATTATTTTTATCTGTGAATAAGAACTTCTGCAGAATAGACAGTTCTGCGATTCATTAGCCGGTTTGATTAGCCAGCTCATTACCGTTAATGTTGAGTTGTATACTATAAATGCGAATGAACTTGAGATTTTTCCAGTGTTTGCTTATCGCCGTATATATTTGCACACCAAATGCCCAATTTATATTAGCATTGAATTATTCAAATTGGCTGCATCATATGAGTCGCGTGAAATTCCACTCCAAATAAACGTCAAGCATTTATACAAATTTTGGTAATTCCTTCGCGCGCGTCAATGCCATTAATCGTTTGTGATAATGATACCATTTTACGAACTAATGAACTCACGAATAAGTCGACGCATTTTAATTAAGGCTATACCAAATGAGCGTATATTTTAAACAAATCACGCCCGTCGATCTTCACGTCATATCGAACGTTAAAAAGTCGTAGGAAAGAAGGCTGCATGCCCATCAGGGCCAAAGCCCAAGGCGTAGAAATCGGAAATGAAATTAGTCGTCGTTTTCACATCTTTCGTCACAGATTTTCTAACATCGCAATGACGCGTCCTTTGTAAGATTCGCGTTGAGATGACGGGGTTTCAAATTCTTCCAGCCCTTTCATCTCGATATACATTACACAGGCTTCCTCGTTCAACGTTACACATACACACTTATGTAAACAATATTTTGTTTACAAACAAGTCAACATTCTATACGCGGAATTCACGTACGATCACGCACGTGGGCTGTTTGTAGCATTATTAATATACCAATGCTGTGAATATTTAATTATCTCCAGCGAAAGGCAAGTATAGAAAACACGGCAACCGATGACCTACATGATTGTATACCAGTTCGGGCATCACTTCGTGTGGCGAAAAAGCGATCATGTCTATGCTAAATCCATAATGTCGTATCAAGCTTCCTACTGTTTTCTTACACTCCTCTTGTGCTTCGTTCTTATTCCCTCACTTTCTTATTACCGCATTGAGCGGTGACTTATGCTTGGTACCCAGTAAGAAAATTCACGTTTCACGTTGTAGTCAGTGTCAGTGTCTTAAATCTGACGACGAGCCGACTATGTTTTGGTCCAGCACACGGCATGATTGCGTTGAAAACTGCCAGTCATCCTTGGCTAATGTACCTGCCGACCAGTACACTTACCGTTGGGTCTATTATCCAACGCGCCGTTACTTTCCCTGGCATAATCCGAAAAGTATCTACCGCAAGTCGTGTAACGAGAATGGGATACGAAACGGTGTATGTGTGAGGTAAAAGTCACGAAACGCGTAGATCCGACCGCCTGAAACGCAGCCACAGCTGGTCCAAAAACTCATATATGGACAAAATTCGACAAGTCATTGATTCGGCTGAATTTCATTTGCTACTACCACGCAATTGTGTACCTGGCTTGTTAATTTGAATTTAAAACCAAATTCAAATATCGTGTCTACCCGCAATTAATTACAATTCCCTGCTTATAGTTCGATGGGAGTCGAATTCGTGTGCAAACGATCGAAATTACATCGTCAACACCTGGATGATAGAGGGCAAATTTGAAGGATAAGGTACGCGCAAAGTCGAGTTTCTAGCGCAACCTTATTACACTGCGTAAACGATGTGCTTACAACCGATATATCCGTGATCTTAAATGCTTAAATATGTCTAACTGCCTTGAATATGGCTTCTGACTATAACGACGGTAAACTGCACGTTGGGCATAATCTGCATAACTGAACTGCGTAAACTGAATAGAATTTTTAAAAGGACGAACACCGGCCGTGTCTATTATATGTATCAACGTTCGTAACACTCCATCATTAGACGTTAAACAGTTTTGATCTCTGACCCCTGTGATATGCAAACAATGCGTAATTCCTCGCACGGTGATAACCTGTCCCCCGATCTCATTGTCCAACGAGTATGCATGCTTTGAAATATTGTAGTTAGGTAGGTTTAAACATGGGAATATATGAAGGATTGGACTTTGGTCAGTCAATGGTAAGTTGTAAGTGATAAATTAATGCATCTTAGTTGCAAGAGTATAACAATATTGTTGAAAGATTTCTTCAACTCACCTTCAAAATTTAAAACGAATTTCTGATCAGTTGAACTGAATCTGTAGAATAAAAATGTGGCTAAGATGCATGTGTTTAATTAAATTGAATCGACTACGCTTTTACGATTATCAGTCGAATTAATCTCACAATCAAGCAATTTTACCCAACTTCGCATTATTTCTTTCATAGTATACGGAAATTACAGCGATGGAGAATAACTTGCTGTGAAGCATCAGCTGTGAATCTAGGATAACAGATCGGTTGAATTTGTTGCATTGAAGTTTAAATATTTACAATACTCTTTGATTTTTAGATGGAGACTATTTTATACACTGTGTATTAGTAGCGAATGATAAAGGATAAATTTGGAACGATCCGACTGAATCTGTTGACTGATCACAGTTGATTACAACTTGAATTTGATAAATACGTCAAATGCATTCTAAGGGAGACTATGAAATCAATTTTAATAACATCATGCAGCTGATTTAAAATTGATTTCCAAACACGGGCATATGTGTATAATAAATGCTAGATTATTCATCTTATAATATTGAATCAGCGACACGGTTGAGTGATTTTAGGTTTTGAGCAAGAACTTCCGGCCAGAGTAAAAAGATCACTTTCCGGTGAAAAAAAATCGTCGCAACCTGCTTGTTTAAAAGTACCTAACGCACTTTTTACATACCGAGAGTTCTTCTCAGAATGTAATTGCTGCTTAATGCTAATTAAGTTCATTCCAGCTGATATTCAATTGGATTGAATTATGCTTGACGTCATGCGGATTGTCATTAACATTTTTAGCGCAGCTCCTAAGTGCGTAATGTTTCGCTTGTCGTGTGTGTTACCTTCCAGTTCGTCAAAACAGGTAAATAGCAAAAAACACTTGCCATTACTAACGAGAAAAGCAAACGTGGTCATGGCATTGAAAAAATTAACAAACGTCGCTCGGACGGCAAATTATAAATGTGTTATCTCATTCTAATGATCTTTACTTTATACAGTTAAAAAATAAAACATCTAATAAATCATACTTATTTACTTTATTGTAATATAATAATACACGATAATAAAAAGTTCAGCAGAATTATGAAAATGCTTTCTTCCTATTGTAAACAGACATCCACAATCACTCCAAAATATCACAAGGCATATACATGTATATACATATATATATATATATATACACACACACGCGTGTATCCTTAAAATAAGGGAAATGAAATAAATTTGAGCTGAAACAACCATACAACCGTTATATAATAATACCCAATTTTACAACTATAGTATACTGTCAATAAAAATTTATCCTGCGTTGTTAAAAATAAATATATTGTGCATGCAGTATAATAGCAAGGTGCTTTAATGGATCTGCACTTCAAAATAACGCATCGAAAATGAAATGAAAATAAAGAATATATATTATATTATATAACATTATTATTACAGATATTTGCAAAATTCGAAGAAACAAAATGTAGAACCGCTATACACGTATATACATATGTATTTATGAATTTATTTTAACAGTGTGACTTTAGAACAACGTTTAATACCTATATGCGAGATTTAACATCATCCTTGTACACACAGACAAACGGTGTGAAAAAAAAAATATTAAATGCGTCGAAGATTGGTCAGGCCTACCTTTTTCCATCCAAATATTTGTTCCTCCGTATCAGCCGTACAAAGGTATTATGCGACCATTGCAGAGAGTTGTAAAGAATAAAGAATGTATAAGCAGTTGAATAAATAATAATCTAAAGCAAAGAGGAGGCGATGTTCTATCGCATTTCAATGCAATTTCTTTGCCACTCTGTAACACGTCTATTTTACAATTTACAACGTCGCGGCCAGATACCCGACAGAATTTTTGGATACACATAGTGATAGGGAGATAAAAATAACCCTGAACGTCTATACTAAACCTACGGTATACCTATAACGTATAACATACGTATATTTCTGTTTCAAGATGGTTGAAAATATTCGCAAACGTGCAAAAACGGCGAATATTGGGGGTTGAACACATGCAGCGTCTCGTAAATAACAATGTTGGGCAGTGAAAACGGTAAAAAAATTCCCTGTCTTTCCCTGACCAAATTCTCATTTCTTCCCTGACTAAAGTGCTAAGTATTAGTGCCAATTAGAGTAACTAATTAATGAAGCTGTGAATTGATCGGTGTTTCAAAATATGGTCATAATTTATTTACAGCGACTTTTTCCAACTTATTTTTTTCCCCGACTAATTGAAAGACTCCTCAAATTTTCCCTAAAGAGTGGCCACCGTGAATAAACGTATTTGTTACACACCCTGTATAAGTCACATCTGGTGGTGTAGTCAGCTGCGGTTTTAACGTAACCTTCAATATCTACACAACGTTGCGGAAGTGGGATTCTGCATAGTGATAAATTCTTCTGGCATCCCGCTTTTGGACGCGTTAGCGATTTTTTCGCTTTGGAATTAAACCAAGAATTAAACAAAATTATTTACGGTATATATATTGAGTATTATACAAACAAAAAGTTGATTCGCGTAACGTGTTCTTTGAAAAGATTATTACATTACGTATGATCACAATATTTTTTGATTAAATATTACCTTATATGTATATACGGATATAATCATGACAAAAAAATCAATACGAAATAGCACGTACTGAACCTGAACAGTTTTTTTGGATTAATAATTCATCGGTAAGACTAATATAATCTTGATGTAACGAATGCAAATTTTTAAGTATTCGCGAATGCGAATATGAATGTAAATTTTTAAATCCGACACCACTTCTTTACGGCTAAAAATTGACGATTGAGAGACTGACGGGAACACCATGCAAGTTGCACGCAAACATTAGCGCCGTTTGCATCCTATTCCAGAAATTGCCGAGCTGATTTATTTGATTATTTAACGACAAATTGATAACAGAAGCAAATTAATTTTGAGGTCCGAGTGTGATTTAAACGTGAAAATAAACTTTTATAATGAAAGTTCATTATCCAACTAATGTTTTTTTTCTTATTTAATATTTTTTCACAATTTTTATAAGCAAAATATAAAGTATTTGCGACAATCATATCCGTAAGATATTCACACGATTTTTGCGGTTCCGAATGCAAATATTCGTGACATCACTATAGTATAACAACTATACGAAGAAAAATACTTAGATTATGTTACGTAAGTGCGGGTACGTATTAACGGTAAGAAATTCGAAATCCGTTTAAGCATTCCAGCTCCTCAGAGCTCAATTCTCATTATTTATTTATGTATTTGTTAATTCAAAAAAGTTCTCTGCATTGATCAAACTTAACAGCGTCTCGCGTCGTGTTATGGACATTTTCATTGTACTGGGTTAAAGGTGAAGATTGTTCAAAATCATTTTTGCCTCTACTGAGGAAATCCGCATTCGCTTAATACGACTCATTTCGAGTCATGCGATCATAATTTAATCGCCTCATTCTACAATACGTACCTATAATATAATGCACAGCATGTGTATCTATCCACGTGCTTCGATATATACACGTATATACACACGTACATATATAAATTTTATATATATATATATATAGGCGACACAATTGTCGATAACAATTCGTTACCTCAAATTGAGTTCAATTTTTCGTTTTTTCATAAACCATACTTCCTTCTCTTTTTGTCTCAACGTATTAATTATACACATATATACAACTACTCGTTATTAATTCTCTAGAACGATAGACTGGGGTGGATGTCAACCGCAGGCGAACTTTAAACTACGATATTGAGTTAGTAAAGAACATTGTCGACTCAGGACCTGCACCATAATTCAGTTTAAGATTATAAAATACTAGGGTGACGTTGATGAGGCTGTCAATTTTTCGCATATAGCGGATAGACAAAAAGGTCGCTTTGGGTGAATATCTAGCAGTTTATTTTCGTTGACAAATTTCTCTAGCCTTCAAACGTTTCATTTTTATAATTTTTTTCTGAAGGGAGAGTCGTAGAGGCTCGAGAGAGCTAAAACCGGCGAACAAGAAAGTGAGAGTTTCAGTGCGTCGACGAAAAAAATGATACGACAAGCAGAAATTATTGTGCCCGAGGATATTCAATAGAATTCAGGATGCTCAATTTCATCACTGGCATCACCACTATTTTCACTTTCGTGAAGTATAAGGAGTGCGGCAGTGAAGCAAAATTTCATACGTGCCTGACTTGGCTCCAAAATCGTCGTCGTATATACATATGGGACAACTGCAACGATCGCACAATTCTATGGTGTCCGAACTTTGGCCGCACATGCGAAAGAACGAGAATTTTTAGCCTCGGATTGGCAAGTGGTTGAAAATTCTGCAGTCTAATCAAAAACGTTCACGATTGCGTTACAACTGTTTTTAACATAATCTTTCAAAAATCGTTAGCAAAAAAGCAGAAGAAATCGGTAAAAAAATAATAGAGTACGATCGACCGAATTGACTGTTTCTAGTGATGGGACGTGGAAAAAACAAGGTTTCAATTCATAATTTCAAGTTTCTTCTATTACGGATTATACCGCACTAAAAAAGTTCTTGATATCGTAGTGAAAAGTTTGTCTTACAAGACGTGCGAGACTTGGCACGGGAAAAAAGATACTTCCGAATACCAAGAGTGGTATGAATCACAAAAATTCATGGGTCCGAGAAATGACCAAGAAAGCTACTTGAAACCATACTCTTCAATGTAAAAAAATATTCTTTTCAAGCCTATAAAGATTCTATAAATCGGCTTACAAATATCAAGAGCCATGCATTGTACACAACAATTTTCCCACAACTGATGAACTTTTTTTGAACTATTCCCGTGGGAAATACCTAATGAGCAGCACGCGATTCTTCGTCTCGCACGAGTCCCGCGATTCCCGAAGGAACCGGGCCGATGAAGACACTTACACACACATATATATATATATATATATATGTATATATATAATGCTCCGGGAGAATAGGAGGAGATACAGGACAACTGCAGCGGGTTCCCGTATACATATAGTGGAAAACCTTTATCGACCGGAGGTTTCCCTTTCCTTCCGTTGCGCCCATATCAAGTTAGCCAAGGTTCTGGAAGCGGGCGTGGATCCATGCTCGTTTATACACACCAGTGCAATTTAATGGGTCAAAGTAGAGAAGCTGGTCCACAGTCTCTTCTCGTCTGCGCTTATCTCTCTCTCTCTCTCTCTCTCTCTCTACTCTATTTTCACGGTTTACGGAAGCGTGGCGATTATCCATGATTCCGAGGCTGAATCGAAGTGACTTTTGCTCAAACTATCGCTCTCAAATTAATTTCCACCATCGTCAATTTCCTTTCACCAATGTACAATAATGCGTATTGTAGTTACAGAGGATTAGACCCGCCAATGCGATGCGCGCAGTCGCCGCTCTTCGGGTGTGTATTAGACGTATGCATGTACGCATACTCGAGTGTATAAGTAAGTATAAGTATGCACAATACAGACGAAGCTTAGCCAAGTGCCAGCGTTCGACTCTCGACCCACTTTCCTGGGCAAACATTTCGAGCCAACGATATGAACCAAGTGCAGATCCGTGGAAATGGGAAGAACCGCTTTTCATATTTATATTTATCGCCATGTGCTCGCGGTGTTTGTGCCCCGTTAGTTCGTTGACAACCGTTTTACACCCGATTTTGTAATACATTATAGAAATGTTTAAACACTTTAACACGTGTGCTCAGAGTTTAGGCTGCAGATTACTGCAATAACGACGTTGATCGGATCGCTTTCATATATTTTTTCTGCTTCCCCGTAGGATGATGGGATATCCGTGATACCAAAGGCGAAGGCTTACGTCTGATCAGTCGTTGCATCACACAGGATGTGTTACGCTGTTACGTCAATTACGATACAAGCTCGTTCCAACTTTTCTACCTCCGAATCCGGAGCTCCTTTCTCATTTTGTCGACTTTTTTTTTATTTAACAAATCAAGAAACCGATGCACAACTTTTTCAAATTTGTAGTTGCGTTTGTGAGTTTCTTCCTGCCGTGTGCACCGAAGCCAGTTTAATCGCGCACATCTAATACCAATTTTCACGATGTTTAATTCATAAATCAGACCAGCTTTAGCCGAGTGTAAAATTACAGGAGTGTAAATTAATCGAATCATCCCCGTAAGAAATATAACGGTTTTTCCTTATTTCAAAGAGTTACAGCGACAGCTTAAAAATTATTCAATATGACGTTATATATACTATAAACAAGATTCGGAAGGATATATAAATAATGCGTTTAAATATAGTTAATTGCATAAGACTTTGTGGGTGATACCAAACGAGAGGGAGAGAGACGGAGAGAGAGAGAGAGAGAGAGAGCGAAGTGTTTATTTGCCCTGGGACATGTCCCCTCAGGCAAAAATTGTACAGATATAATAAACAGAATGAACAGAAAACAAGTAAACTTATAAGTTAAATAGAAAAGAGCAGAGGATAGGATTAAATTGAACTGAGGAAGTAACAGAAAAGAGTCAGAACTCTAGTAGCGTACTAGATAGGAAAAGATTGGCAAAAATATGGAATGCGGCTTGTAGTAGTAGAGTAGAAATAATAAAGTGTAAATAAAAATAAATTAGAAATATGAATAGGCCTGAGTAAAGTAAAATTGAATAGAATGAAGTAACAAATCAAAGAGAAATAAACAGTCGAATAGGTAAACATTCCGAAATTCAGACATAACAGATAAAATAAGATGTGCATAAATGACAATAACAATAAAATAGAATAAAGCCAGCAGTGTAGAAGTAAAAATATAATATCGACAGAATCTACATGGTCATTCCACGCTGGTATCGGAGTCATTATTAAGCCGAGATTACGGACTTTATTCACATACTGAATAGTCTGATTTCCGACCATAATGTGGGGAAGAGAGGAGGCATCAAGCTTGTTAATAAACTTAGGACTATCAGAGAATTATCATAGCCTTTGTCTTTTGGAAGTTGACTTCCAAACGAGTTCTGACCAGCCCAATGATGAATCGCTTGAACAACATGAGAAACTTTCTTAGAGAGAGAAAGAGAGAGAGAGAGAGAGAGAGAGAGAGAGAGAGAAAGACAAGGTGTCTTCCAGACCGTGAAACCGATTACAGTCGGCCTTGCCATGGCGCATCAATTAATACGTAAATACGCGTGACGTACGTTAATTGATCCCCAGCAAGTAAGTGAAAAACTCATGTGAATTCCTGATGAATATTTTCGACTAATGCTGGTATAGATAAGCAGATGCACGTCGATATATCGTTCGATAAATTTGCACTTGCAGAAACCTGTGCGCTGCGTTACATGCCAGTATACCTATAATAAGAGGTTGAAAGTTTCGTGGGACTTAGGACGGCTCGTCGTGAATCGTCAGCGCATTCCATTCCGTCATGCGTCGGTATGCGAGAGCGTCGCACAAGGAGTCTTGATAACATACATAATACGTCCAACTTTTACTTTGTATTTTAGCGGGGTGGACGAGCGTGTACTTCGGGCTTCGTCCCTTCGCGAATGTTAATTAGCGATCGGCACGCTGCAGAAATTGTCTATTGAACGCTTTCGTTGACAAATAAATTTGCATGCGTCGCGTCGATGTGCTTGTACGTACATAAATTATACATAAATTATATGTATGTACATATATGAGTAAAATACAAGACGAAGCGGAAATGTTTAATTGTAAGAGGACTCTCTATCCCTCCGAGAAAGCGCAAGCAAGTGGGACTTATACCGGTTCTGAGAGATTTATTTGAGAAAAATACGACGAATTCCCTCAGTTTTCTAAATTATGCAACAATCATCGTGCGCCGTGTGACTCGCTATGTTGATATTGACCCCTGGGGGCAAGCCAGATACGCGATACACGTCGATTCGCACACCGTCACCTCCATTAAGCTGGCTATGCTAATATAGCACAATCAGACTCAGCTTACTATCAAACTAGCATCGCCACGTAGTAAAAATAGTGCGAATAAAACTGAATTCGAAAAATTCCAACGCGTGATTTATTCGATAATTAATCGCTGTCGATTGACATCAGTTTCGTTACCCCTAAATTTGTCGATGTATTGACCCTTGAATTATCCGCTAATTAGTCGCTGCCAATAGACGTTATTCCGACTTTCCCGAAACCACCCCCGACTTCGAAAAATTAAACAGTTTCCGCGACGACCCGAAGTTTGAGACTTTATCGACGCGTGAATTATTCGCTAATTAGTCGCTGTAAGTAGACGTCAAACCCGCTTTCCCAGAACCACCCCTTCTCTGTACATTCCACCCCTGCGTACGAAGGCCTAACTTATTCTATAACCTTTGAGCTGCGAAAGCCACCCTCCGCGTTTTAAAGAATAATATATAATATATAGTGTAAAAAACTCGGGACGCTAATCTTTGCGGTTTTGCGTCAGCTGGACGTTTCGTTAATACCATTTTGCAAGCCTCGATTCATCTTCGTGATTTTTTGTTTTTGAACGTAATTGGCGGATTGACGTTTTACCCACCATTTATATTATGTAACCGTATGTCAGGATAGTTACGCAATACTTGCGCCCATTACACGTGGGCTTTTTTCGAGATGGAAAAATTTCCTCAATTCACGATGCTAAAAACTGTGTACCTATTTGCACTCTACAGAGTACTCTGTTCGCTCACCTGCGTTAATACGCAAGCATTACGGCACAACGTAAACAAGCTGCGGAAATGCGGGGTGCTTGTACTGTGAATATTATACATTAATATGTGTATACATATATATATATATATATATATATATATGTATGTATATATATATGTATATTATTGTTATAATACTCATCAAATTTCTATTTTCTCCTAAGTGCGCCATCATGATTCATTTGCTGGTTTGGTCAGGATGAATAAGCCGAGTCATTTTGCGGTTCAAGATTAACATCAAATCATCGCCCGTTTATTATGCCAGGAAATTGTAATTTTTCCATGATTTCGCAGCACGTCGTTCGCAGCGTTAAGCTTGGTTAGACGAAACCCATTTTCTCGTCATGGAAAGGTAAGAGCACAAATTAAAACCGACATGGCGGGGAAATGATCGAATTCTGGATCCATGCCGAAGGCTTCGATGCATACGTCAAACTGACGCAGCAGCGTGTCATATATAAATAATTAATTCCATGAATCAGTTCGTCTGAGGGAAGTCACAAGTTTCTCGAAAACCCGTATACACTGTATGCATGCGTGTATGCACGTATATGTATACATCATGTGAATGTAACGGGGAAAAAATCATCTTTGACAGCGGAAAAGAATTTCTGTCGTAAAATAACTTTAATCACACACACACACACATAGAAAATCAAAAAAAGGAATAATACAGACGTATTGGGTTAAAATTTACAAGTAATCGAGAAGTTTAATCATATTATCGTAGGCGAGAACAATAATAATGGTAATAGTTATTCGGTCGATGTAATCAACGACCCCGAATATATCACATATCATGTACGCACAACTTTATACATTTGTATACTGATACGCTGCACGTGCGTTTAAAGAAGATAAGCTCATACTCGTGACGATATCGCCTGTTTAATTGATTTTATTGATATCCCTTTTTCACCCAATTGTAATCAACTTTGTGCTTGGAATTATATTTTTTTCCCATAGTTATAATTTTCATTTTTTCGTCAATCATTTGTCTCCGTTTACCAAGATTCACGCAATTATTATTAATATTTTCCATTCATTACAAGTGTGTGTATATTACATGTATGTCGGATCATCAATGCATTGTTGAAATTATCGTTTGTAATTCTATAGGTAAAGAATCGACGAGTGCATTGTACTTTTCTGAATGTCATCTTCAGCGTTTATTCTTTATAAATGAAATAATTGTGTGATTTTGAGCGTTTGAAAATGAAAACCTGTACAATAAGTAATAGTGTGCGAGAAACAGGACAGGTAAGAATTTCATATACATGTGCATAAACTTGTCTGGTTTTCGCTTTTTCCTACGTTTTCTAACTTTTCACTTTTCTAATATATACTTTCTTTATTATCTCGAAGGCGATACCAATAACAAGAATCGCGGCTTCTTTTTTTGTATAATATAACACCTAAACCTATAATAAACTCCTCTCGTTATGACGTCACGCGCAATTTACTTTAGGTACCTTAAGTAGCTACGGCAACAACAACGTTTTGGACTTTTTTTTTTTCTTTTGGGCAATACAATATTACTATGTATATTATATTATACTATATATATATATATATATTATATAATACTATATATATTATATAAGATCGTGTTTTCGTGAGATTGCGCACGTAATTCGGAACAAGTCCACGTAATTTATACAAATGGTTATTTATTATATATTATTTGCCCGCGTATGCAGCGTGTTTGTAATAAATACACTGTGCACACAGTATACAAATAACTCAAAACACCTAAAACCGGCATAACGTATAACGAGTTTCAAATTGAAAATATTCCGCTTCGTCCGTCGGAATTTCTCGAAAACATTGAAGAAAGGCCGACAAAAATATATAGAGAAATTCTCATAATATTGATAAGATTTTACAAAAAGTAGTAAGAAAAAAGAAGAAAAAAAAAAACCAAATTACGATTAGCTTTGAAAAATTACTGTTAATATTATCACTGTTTTTCCTTCAACCAAAAAGATATGGTATCGTTAATTAAATCTTCGGTACGCTAACTTTGTTCACGTCCATGTGTTCGTTGATGGTTTAAACGCCAGAGAAATTATTGACGGTATCATCGAGGGAATAGCTACGTGATGCGAGTGACATAGTTTTTTCGCTCTCACTCCCCCTTAAGTATAAAAAAAGAAACCATCGTGCATCAATCTTCCAAATTTCACGAATTTTCCATTCGCATGTCTTTCAGACTACTAGGATTGCGATATAATTTTTTTCACGTAATTTTTAAAAGTGTTAATTCGCTAGAACTCAGAGTCAGTATAGTCTTCCAGATAATTTGAAAATAATGCGTGACTGGATGCATAGTTTCAACTTTCGCGTTCCATTATACTATTGAGAATAATGATGTCAAGGAAGACTCGAAGGTATAATAACGCAGCGGTTTATTGAAAACTTTCACTCTTAAAAATTCACCGTTTGTGAGAGTTTTCGGAAACATTTTCATTCCCGAGCTATCTATCGTCGGTGATGAAAAAAGTAATTTAAACCAAAACCTATTCCGATGTATATCACATATAAGAAAATAGTGGCAGGTATATCCTCAGATCAGTAAAGTAGAGTGGATATTAATCGAGGACGTTATTTCGTATGCGACAAACTATCCGTATAAAATTATCAGTGACAATCAACGTTTTGTTTACTGACCGCAAATTTGATATTTTTAAGTCTGAATTTGAAAATTTCCAATATTCTACCCGATTACCGAGGCTCGTTTGAAAATATTTTATATACATCGGTGTTGAATCACAAACGTTACATATCAAAAATATAAGAGACAAACAAACATGTGAAGGAGAAAACAGGAGAAAAAATGACGGCACTTAGTGAAGAAAGAGTGATTAGTAAAAATAACAAATAAATCGATACTGTATGTATACACATAAAGGACATAAACAAGAGGGTAAAAAAAGATATGTATCACGTATCACGTAGCTCTGAATTGACAATTTATTTATCCCAAAAAAAATTATAAATAAAAGGTGAAAATCAACTCACCCTAAAACAACACTGTATACAGTATATGCGCGTATAACTCGCACGCAAAGGTGAAAACGAATTTGTTTTCGTTCAAATTTGCGTACGACACATTCTCATTCTCATTCTCATTCTCATTCTCATTCTCTCTCACTCTCTCTCTTTATCCGGAAGCTCTCCGCACAACGGGTCTCACGCAGAATCGTAGCCGATCATCAATTCGACCCTAACCACCCACCTCCTCCCTCCCGCCCTCTCATCGCTCCCGTTCCGTTCCCACCGGTAAAAAACGTGGGAAAATTAACAATTTTAAAGAGTATCTTCCTTAGTTAGCTTTAAGCTTCTCGTTGCTGTAATCCGCCGCCGCGATGTGGCCGTTCCCGTTGGCGTAAATCTTCTTTCCAGATTTCGACGAGCTCTTACCGCCGAGGTAGGCCTTGTGGAAGAATCTCGCGAAGAGTACGAAGTAGCTGAAGTACATCATAAGACTGAGCTTGATGTTGACCCTCGATATGTGACACTCGGCTTGTCCGCTCTCGAGGTATTGATGAGCCCAGACATTGATCGCGCATCCGACGATCATTTGCGTCAGCTGGAGGGTGGTGATCACCATCGATATCCATTTCGGTGGCGAATATCGCATCGCCCTCAGCGCGTAGTACGAGTACATTATCGAGTGGACGCAGTAGTTCATCACGACAAACCATCTAGCTGACGCCGTGTACTCGGTGTAGGAGAACCACGAGTAGAGGAGGACGGTTATGTGGTGGTACCAGTGGAGGAATATCAGCGGCTGCTTGCGGAGAACTATGAACACCGTGTCGCCGAGCTCGGGCAGCTTCGACAAGACGAACATCCAGGTCCAGAAGCCGGAGACTCGGTCTTGCTCGATGAAGCTGCAACACAGACATTACGAAGCTCATAAATTTTAATCTCCTCACTTTGTTAGCAATGATTTCATACTCCTTTCAATTTGTATTCGCTGACGATATAATATAATATAATATAAAATTTCTCGCGAGCTATTGGATGAGTTAATATATGCTCGTATAGATGCGATAGTTCGACACTCTATTGCTTGCATACAATGTTTTAAACTTGCGTTACAGATCGATTTTACTTTTTCCACTGGGCGTTGTAGGCATGGCAAAGAGTAAGACTATCCAACCTTGAAATATTCACCTGCAATATAATCGAGTTACGTAATACCTACTTTCATTGGAACAAAATGCATACTCGGTATAAAATTTCGTTCGTAATTATACCGGAATATTCACACCTGGACAGGTGAAGGAAATTCGAATCTTCCACGATCACAAGATTATCGTAGAATTTTATACATGAGCGTTAATTTTACTTTCATCCGAGGTATAAATCCATGGTGAAAACAGGTAAGTTACTATTTAACGTGGTTAAATTCCTCAAATGAACTACATGAGTGGCTAACTGTAATTTGTTTCATGTGGTGATTTAAAAATATTCACAGTTAGTCCAGTGAATTACATGCTTTTCAAATTGGAAAATTACCATCTACCGGGAGACATAATCGGTACCACGTATCATTTATTACTTGATGAATTAATTATTCCGAAGAAAACGCGATCGGAATTCGAAAAACTTGTTTCTAAACGTTGAATATTCATGATCGTCGTAAAGACTGAACGAGACAACTTTTCTTCTTTTATTCTTTCAATTTCAAAAACCGAAATTCTGACAGAAGCAGATGTACAATTTTACAAAAACTGTGTCATAGTAGTATGTACTATAGATCCATCCGGCCTTTTGACGAATAGATAACTCTACACCAGTGAAGAGTTGTTAATTTTATTCCGTACAAACGTAATACATTGGTTTGGACACTAACTCGTTACGTATGTTCGTTTATCATAGACTCAAACACTTCAATGCATTCTGCATATGTTTATCTCAATGGATTTAAGGTCCGGGATGTTGAATTTCCAAACGATCGGACGTCCCACTGGTGCAGATGATTTCAATGTTAATTTAATGACGTCAGGCATAGATTGCTTTTACCTATATAAACTGCCGATGAATCAATTACAATTTCTATAACGCAAAAGATGATTTCGAGTCATCTGCCAAAAATATACCGACGATTTGCTCGACGATTGTTGGTGTTCAGCAGAAATCCGATGACATTTTGTAACAAAAAAAAAAAAATGTACAGACAGAAAGAAAGTGTTGCTGCGGCAAATACCAATTTCCGGTCAACTACTTCTCGTATCCCGGTTGATCTTCAAAATTTTCTTAGTTATTTGCAATGCAATAACTTGTTGAAAATTACTTTATAGCCCATTTATTAACGTATGTCCAGAACAAGAAAAATGGTTGATGTACAATTAAGACAGTTTTAAACGTTGCGCGTTTATCGGGCAATTAATACTGAATTAACGATTTTTTACAAGCAAAAAAACGACGAATTGCTTCTTTCTATCCTACGTTATAAGTGTTAACTCTTCACGGTCTCTGTTATTTTTTGTCCCGTAAGGAATGTATTAGTTTCTGGGGTCGTATCGACCCCAGGTGACAGCGGAAGGTTAAGCGATTATTCTAAAAATGCATTTATACTTTTAAATCAGAGCCACTGCAAAAGTATTTGCATTTAAAGGTGAAATGAAATTCACCTACTAGACATTTCGTATGTAAATTGGTTTAAATTTTAAACAATCACGAGCTATTCGATTTACCATGCATGGTATTTTTCAAACTTGATAAACTGTACTTATCGACGTTTCAACACAACACATGTCATCATTCTGTCCGCGTAATACTGACGCGACTTCGTAATCAGGATGCGAAAAAGATGATGATTTTACCCTATAAATAATTTACAATCATTTATCACCTGCCTGTTGTCCGAACGAAATAGAGATATTCATCTCATTAGGAATACATATACATATACATATACGTATATATATATATATATATATATATATACCTTATCAATTATAACGACACGAGTAGAAGAAGCTTAGCATCTAATGAGCAAAATTATTATTTAGAACGAGCATCGTGAGACATTTTCACACTCATAAGCACCTATTTATACAAAAGATAAATATAATCTTCGAGAAAAATACATCGCGAGTATTATTGGCAAATGAAATACGTGGCACGAAATCGCAAAAATTGCTGGAGTTACAATCATTTCTTTCATTTATCATAATTACCACTTTTACTTTTTTTTAAAGAACGATTCTGTCCAACGAATACGAAGAGCAATGTACCAAATGATAATTAAGTGCAGGATAAATGAGCAATTGTATTTCATATTTAACGATCAAAGAGGAAAATTCTCATACAGAGGGAAGATTTAGGGGGATTTTAATAATGAATCAAGAATAAATCGGGGCTTGCACTACATACATACCTCGGTATACAGACGCTGTGATAAAGCCCGTAATTCCTGAGCACGTGGATAAGTTCGGGGGCGGTTCTCGTGAATCCAATGATCGAAAAGGAGGCGAGTAAAGTATTCCAAAGGCTGAGTACGCCCCGGAGTTCGTACTTAGGTCGACTGGCCATAAAGTGCTGACCGCCAAATATGAGGATCATGTAAATGCCGCAGTAGTAGAAGCAATTCGTCCAATTATTCATCATCCAGACTCTGGTGTCTTGGTGAATGAATTCCTCCTCGAAGTTGAACACGTAGGAGTAATTGGGCAGCGTAACCTCCATGTAGTCCATTTTATTCATCTTTCCTTCTCTTTCGAGTGCGTATCCTCCTCAAGTCCAGGGCTTTCTGTCTTAGCCCACGTCCTCCTGGTCTCCCAATGTACGGATGATTCTGCGGGGATGACAAGAGTCGTTATCGTTAGGCAGGTGCGTCCACCCGCGGAATGTGTACCTCGACTTACGGATAACACAAAACCGTCTCTCATGCACACGATTATTTATCATCATGCCAACACCGTAACCTGATGCAGAATCGGCGCAATTCACTGCAGCCAAAGTATGTTTATGCACGTAATAATGTGCATATGTGCATACACGCTACCGCGAGGTAACAACTGACAAACAGATTTCGTAATTTTTTTTCGCTCCCCCCCCCCCCCCCCCCCCCCCCCCCCATCAATGACACAACCTATTCCCGTTTAAAAGATACATCGTTGCATTATATGTATATATGCAAGGAAACAGAGTTATAGGGAAAATTCTCTGTAACAATTCCGACTGTCGTTTGTTATACGTGCACGTTTCGCGTGTTCGATTATTTGAGCGGACAAGCATAACACGACGTATTATTACGTAAGAGCTGTGTGTAAACAAACCGAAATGATCACTCTTTGCTGTTTTATTGACAAAAATTATTATAACGACTGTTTGTCGAAAACTGGGGCTCGTATTTAATAAATTAAGTCTTGTGATCGTCGTCTGTCGTCGATGTGGAACGCGTCGTCGTTTTCGGAGCTCGTCGAGGCGTGTGTAACTGTTTTCTCTCCGCCTCGACTAATCAGTCACTGGCAACTGTATTTTTGACACAGAAATAAGTTGTTTCACCTCTCGCTTAGTACATGCATTACTTATGCATTGCTTGTGCATTGCACTGGTACATACAATATACCTAGAGTGTATGTATTGTCACTCCACATGTTCTATCGTTCGTAGAATAAATTACACTGTAATCGCTAGCCTTCTAGATATACATATAGGAAATGACACACATGTGTGTACACGTATGTACGCATGTATGTATGTAATGAGTTAATAGATTATCTCGCGAGGTATCATGAGTGTAATTTAGAATGTGAATAAATCGGGTATACAAGCATGGCAGTAACGATGCTTGAGAAGACGCTTCATTTCACCTCGAGTTTTCACGTGGCGGTAAATTAATCACTGAATGAGAGATCGCCACAATTCTGATTATCGAGAAATGATGTTCACTGAAACTGAAAGTTAAATCACTTACTTGTATATTATTTTTCGAAATTCAATTATTTTCGGTATTTTCTCTTCGTCGTCCTCTTCCGTTTGTTTATCGTCGAATGTATACGTAATTCCGGAAAACGTCGAGTCGCTCTCACACGCCGTCACGTTTTCGACGTTATATTTCTTGACTAGTTAGGAATTTGTGACTAGTTCGCGCCGGCTGGATGTAGGCCATTCATGCGTAAGCCGGTGTAGAGAATCTGTCACACGGTGAGCGCGCGATGAGCGGTGCGGTGCGATGCGGTTTGGGTTTGTCCGGAATCTTTCACGAATCAATAAATAAATAAATACGCGATATCTTCCTCCCGTTATATTTGAGAGCACAGCCTCTCCTCGACCTGCGCAGGAAAGGAGCAAGTTTTCAACTGTGCTTCGAACGTCAATCCGCACTATTCTTCTCACATCAAACCCCCGGGTTCCTCGTTCGCACCGGTCACTTCCACTCTCACGCATCGACGATCCGCGGGGAACTGGCGTCGGCGTGGGGTCTGGGGAGCGGTAAGGCGGCACCGGCTGCTTAGGAGTGCCAGACGTGGTCGTCGACCAACAACCTACGTGTATATCATCCCGATAATCAGTGCTGCCATCGCCAATCCGACATGAGTGCGTCTCACTAGGGAATTTATCGCAAACCGTAAAATTTAGCGATGGTTACCCCTATAGGTTACCCTATACACTGCGCGCCCTTGCGGGATCGCTGAAATCATGACCAGACCAGATGAGGGCACATCCAGGAGCACATTTCTGATTAATCCAAAAGAATAAACATCTTTCGTAATAATATGTACATACTGCATTCTTTCTATCTCCGTGTACTGCACCGAAAGTATCCCACTGGCTTCTCGTTTTCGCATATTAGTAAATGTGTAGAGTGCGTTCCGAAATTAGCTACCAGTGCCGTCGACCATCTTTTATCTCTTTTGCGCTGCCAAATTTGTGACTAGCTCTGTCTTTTTTTGACTAGAGAGTTTTTAGTGCAGCCAGTTTCGGGACGCATCCATCCGTTGACTGAAGAGACGCATATATCTTGATTCAACGATGTGTCTGACGTAAAATATTATCAGATATTTGGGTGTCAATGTTGCCCTGTCAAGAATGCAAATTGACGTCACAAATTCATCAAGAACCCGGAATTAAAGAGAATACGGTGAACTCAGAGATAAATGGACGATGAAAATGTGTTAGGAGATAAACCACAAATACTTAAAACAATGATCAGATCATGGATCACATCATCATATGAGGTGGTAGCGGTCCTATAAGTTGTCTGTGGTAGCAGCTGAGGTTATGTAGTATGAGGTGTTGGCAATAGGGAGCGAAGGTGGAACATACATCTATAGCAGGGGAATCACTCAGTTACTGAGTAAACAGATATATATTCTGATTTTTAATACCTTGGTTTAAAGGCAAAGTAGTTATGGAGCAGTACAAGCATTACGTAGCACTCAGGAAAGAATTTCTCAGTGAAGCAAAACTTTATCTAACGCGATCAGATGTGATTGCTTTAAAGATTCGTCATCGTGAAGCCATAAATTCTGTAAGGACACTTGAGTCTATTGAAAATATTGAACAACTGATCAGAGTTCTTGAGAAAAGAGGGGTGATCCGTTATGATAAAATACAACTGTTGAAGGATATTGCGCAAAGATTTCCCCATCATTCGATGATTAACACAAAATTTGATATGTACACGGCTCGGCTGAAAAACTACACTCCGTATCCACCTGAAACTAATTTGTACGAGTTTTTGAATGGTGAGTGTTATCAAGGAAACAAGATTATCAATAATCTCTCTTCACCTAAAAATTTCAGTCGCAGACACTGTCCTAGAGAACCACAATTTCAATCTTTTGTCAAATACGCATTTCCCCCTGAATCTCCACTTACTATTACAACTGCTGATGACTCAAGTGATTCCAATAATTCTCTAGTATCGATATGTTCACACATGGATTTTGGAAATCATAATGTTTCTTTTGTAAATTATCTGAATTTCAACAATAATGATACACAAGAAACAAACAATGATCACAACTTACGTGTTATGTCACACGAAAAGGGCAATTTAATTCCACGCGTTATTTCCGGCACCACAGTTACTGCTACCTTAATATCAGAAAATGACAAAATTAAGTCTGAAATATATCTGCCCATAACAGAAGAATTAAACCTGCCTGAGACTCATTCTAACATACCTTTGCTTCCAACACCTCAGTCGCATATGCCTCCAACCACTTGCTCATCTCATGTTGCCGATACATCATCAGGTCATTCTCCAATACAGTCAAAGTCCAAAGAACATTTTAATAAAGAACAAAAAAAACTGAGACAGTTTGCTCAAAAAAGCCGAACTCTGATAGTCTTAAGTATTCTACTTTCCGTTATCATTCTGTCAATATTATGTATTTTTTATGGTTTCTTGCCACATTCAGTGTATTATATACCTGAACCATCTGCTCCACCCTCACAAGTCGTTAATCCTGGTCTTGCTGAAGGATCTAGAAATTCATATGCTGGAAACAATCTGAACAAAAAAACTGAAATACAAAGCACTGCAGAAAGAGAAAAATATCAATTGTATTCAGCCACGTCTGACCCTGTGATGTATTCTTCAAATTTACAAACTCTGCCACATGACCAACAGAGAATTATGTATATGGGTAAGATTTTGTTGCAATACCGTACTTGAATTTAAACTAAATTGCTCTGAGTGCACATGCAAAAAATTAATTGTATTTGCAATTATAGTGTTCCATAGAGTAAGTGAAGCATTGGGCAAATCATGGCGTGATGTGGCCAGATATCTCGATGTCAGGGAGGCTGACATTGACCAAATTGATGCACAGTTCAATTCTGAGACCAAAGAAAAAGCCTTCGCAGCTTTGAAGATATTTGCTGACAAAAGTGATTTGCCTTACTGGCCGAAGAACTTGAAGGATGCATTAGAAAAGGCAAGACGTAAGGATCTCAGAAATCTGGTCGAAGATCTACTATCTCGGAACTATTCAACAATGTAGAGAAAAAGCAGCCGTACATACGTTTCTTCTGTATTCATCTGTGTAGCTTCGGCGTGATACTTCTTTCAAATACAAACTCAGCTGAGCGAAAAGTTTCGCCCTGTATATAATAATATTTTTCTCGCTGAGTTAGAAATATATATTTGGATATTGTAACAATAGCTATGTTTTTTGTTTTTATGTTTATGTGTTATGCTGGCGTCTATGATTACAGTGCAAGAGAATACTTCAACTATTGAGGACCTATCACGATAATATGTGTACATTTACATCTACATAATAATGTAAACCTGGACCGTTTTTTTTTTCACAAGTTTATTATTAACAAATTATTCAATGTTTATTCGCGTATATTTTTAGTTTTACGTCCAATTACAGAGTATTTTCGCGTAGTGACGAATTCAGAAGCAGGTAACAGAAAATTGAGTAGAATGTAAGTTTTAACAGCGAAGAAAACAGTAAATCAAATTGACAAGGCAACAATTATAATTGGCGTAATGCTTTACATACGCTGACAATTTTCATAACATAATAGTTCATCGAAAAACAGAGATATTTTATCCATCGTTACGAGTAATAAGCACCCTCGTATAGTATAAATAAAAGTGAAAATGCAAGTAGAATAGTTATGGACTGAGAAATTCTTTTGCTGGCTGCTGCATTTCGGTTATTTATGTATTTCAGTTTTAAGTGGAACATTCATGTTAAATTCTTTTTATTCGCAAATTTCAAAACCATTGATTTTAAGTCGTAATCATTCGATTATTTCACGACCACAATTATGCAACGGAGAGGGTATATAACAAAGCATCGTGAGAAAAGAATAAATTTATTCCACATATGACTTGACTATATCTTTGTATACAGATTTTTTCACATATTCTTATAAAAGAAAAATAATATATATATATATATAGAGAAAAAAAAATACAGCAGCCTGCGCTAATGTCCTCTAGACGAATAACTGTGAGAACAAGTTTTGTATATTAATGTAAAATTTTATATTAATATATCTTTCATTTAGTTAATTAATAACTAATTTATTAACCATCACTCAGTCACGTATTATGAGAGGAAAAATGATTACTTCAACATAATTTTGGGAGGGCGCAACACGGGAGGGGACTGCTTATTTCTTTGCTCAGCCATTTACTAGTTCTACACATGTGTATATTCCTCTCCTGAATATAGACAGGTGAATTCAGATGATCCGTATGTCTATTAGATAATTTCTTTTGCAATTATTTGTTAATCGAATGATCCGGGTCGGGAAATGTGAAGATGATGTATAATAATAATCCAAAAGGGCTGTGGTTAAACCGTGTAAGTGTTCTTGGTGACGCTTCCTGCTTTAGCCATGGTGTCTTTATGAATTTGGTAGCCTATGTTTATCCTTGGTGCAATCCGCAGTCTTTCTTTGAGTTTGCGTCTGCAATAACAATATTGAATGTTATACAGCATATTAAGGAATTGCAGTTCCCACTTCTGGTTTTATTTAAAAAAAAAAAAAAAAAAAAAACCTTACCCGATTTCCATTACGTTTGGACCCCTGTTTGCATCTCCTGTCCATACACCGATTTTGTCACCCTTTGGTCTTACGTTGACCACAGCTCCACATACATCATCAGAGAACTCGTTAAATGCTTCACCAATCATGCAAAGAAGAACTTCAAGCCAAAAACGGTCCAAATCACTTCCTCTTTGGTTTTTGGTCAAACTAATAAGCCATCTTCCTCCTTTTTTATTTGCATCATCTTCCCACATTGGCCGAATACCCTGCTTGAACATACTGTAGTCGCAGCCATGTCGCAGCTCTGAGGCCAACTTTATGTGGTTGTACAGGCTAGAGTAAGAAAATGAGCCCAAGATGAGGTATAATTATTGAGGTAGACACTAATTAAAATGTTTCAGAATATAGCTCAAATATGCAGGAGATATGAAACTGCTAACTTTTTCAATAACTGCAGATGGTCAAGTGTAAATATCTCCACATAATATAATGTGAAGAAAGTGGATCAACAGAGTGTGAAAGTATGGCACGTAAAACTAACTTGACATCATTTAAGTATAGAGGGCAAAGCAATATACATTCCATTCTCTTTACTCGTAAAGTAAATACTATCACTGTGGGATTAAAGAACTGTAACAAAAACTTGGCAGTAAGTCAATTTTGTACTATTGATTGACTAATTGCAAGTTCAGCATTTTGTACAAATAATTGAGGATAATTTTTCGTCTTGTTAAAATGATAAAAAGAATATTAAAGTGGAAGAATCATTAGAAACAAATTTCATGACAAATTTCGTCATCAGCTACGAAACTTCTATAACAATACCTCCAAAAATCTTCTGCTGTGTCGAAACTTGTGATTTCACGCTGATTTTGTTCCCATGTCTTGGTGCGATCATTCTCATAGTACCAAAGTGTCCAAGTATTTTGTAACGGATGCTTGATGAGAAGCTCTGGTGGAAATTCTTCCAAATTCGCTACTTCTTGGTCCTTCTTCTCTGTGTCCTGCAATAATAAATACACCTCTGCTAATTGTAGAACATTCTCAACCTTGCCAGTAAATATGTTCTAGACTCTGCAAACATAGTTGAATGTAAATTCAAACTACAGCTAACACTGCGGTTTCCGCATAAATATTGAAGCAAACGGAGCTCTGAAAATGTGAAACCACGAGTACTCTAGTAAAATTTGTGTGTAATGAAGTTGTGCAAGGCGTGAGTGACGAATGATGAGCACTCTTAACTATCGCGAATTGACATGAAAAGTTGTCGAGAAATTTCCACGAGGAGGATGAGGAAACATGATTAGTTTGATTTTAATTCGTTTTACGGTAATACGAAAAATAGAATTGGTCAACGCAGAGAAATGAGTGATCGAACGAAGCGATGGTAGTAGGTTATGCCTATCACTTATCAGAAACAGGACGAGGGCCAGGGAGGCGGCGGAGAGCGCGATGGAAGCAACCATGCTGATGCGTGAAACCGGACCTTTTTTGGTTAAAATACCGGACTCATGATATTCGTTGGAAAGCGAGTTAAGTTTCCGTTAAGAAACTGAGATAATTCAATGAAATATGAAAAGTGTACCTCGATTTCTGCCGTATTATTCGTAGCCATGTCACAGGAGTCCACCGCCAGGATTTTCAGCAAATCACCACTAAGGGCATCTGTCGGTAAGAGTTTGCGTAACTCGGCGCACTCGGGCTCGGCGAGGAATTGTTTCGAAAAATGAGCTAGCCGGCGCAGACAGACGGGACAACCAGCCCAACGCTGTGATACAATCAAAAGAGAAAGAGGGATTGCCTCGGCGATCGAGATGACTTGACTTCCTTCAGATTTTTTTGTGGATCTTTTTCCAGAGGTAGATGTAGTTACTTGATGAAGCGAGAAATTTTCAATAATACACGGATTAGTTTTTATAATCACGAAAATTACGAACTTTTGTTTTGTAATTTAATGATGGCGTATTTTTTGTTTTTCCCTATTTGTCTTTCGTTTTCTTTTTCTTTTACCTACGCAAAACCCCGTCCGCAGCGACATCTGCACGAGCGTGAAACTCGCAGCAACCACACGGAACGCTACTAATTTCGCGTGATTTGGAATGAAGATATTTTTTTTTTAATCCCACTTATTCCATGTAAACAGTGAGCAGTGAAATCGTGATCAATATGAAGCATGCGGTGAATATTCGATGTTATTATTCTATGGGCCCTTTTCCTCAATTCTTCTTGAATCTCGTGTTAGAAAATCGATGGTTTGTAGGCGTGTTGTAATTTGGGGTTAGCTCGTTGGTTTGTAAAGACAGTGTATAATTAGCCTTTAGACATTCTTTTGAATGAAACATGCCTCCAAATTTGTCGTGAATAATTTTCTTGTCGAGTTTTTGTAATGTAAACAGCTATTGCACGTTTTTATCCACCGTACAATTTTACAACAAAGGTTATAAAAATTTTCTCAGCTACTACGCTTGTTCCTGAAGTTACACTAAAAATGAACTATTTTTCTATATTATCTCTTTTTAAGCAGGTTCGGATGATCATATTTTGTTTAATAGAAAGACTACAAATCAACGGAGTAAGACTGGACATCAAAAAGAACATCCACACTTGATATATCCAAACAGCCAACCAGAAAATGTAAACAAACCACTCAACAATTAAGTTGCTTGAACGATAACAAATGCTCCTTTTTTTATTTCGACAATTCTTCCCATTTTACACTATGACGTTTTTAATTCACGGTTTTTTTCTGCCAAGCTATCACTAACATTAACCAATACTTTACTAATGCTAGAAATATTATCATAAAAGTTACACATTTATTGTGTGTAAATATGCAGTGATTTGATTGTAAAGCTTGTGTTTTGTGCAGCATTTCATTGCTTGTCTGATACAGCTTTTACACATTACTTCCACTTCGACTACAAAACAAGACAAAAAAAACAGATGATTAAGAAACTGCTCGGAAACAACTTCAATAATTCAGCTGTAGAAAATATATTGAAATTAATCCAGCATATTTGGGTTTACATTTTGACCTTGTGTTATTTTGTCATTCATAATTTATTCCTAGTTCAAGGCAATTGTTTAGGCGAAGATGTACATATGATCATCTGAACTAGGCTTTACAAATAATGTTTTTCAAGGTTAGCATTCGGACTGTGTTTTGTTTGCTTCAAGTGATACAGTGTTTATTAACCATCGGGGGGCAGCCTAAATTGTATATTACCCATTTATTTTTGCCAATTTGAAGGAATTTTCGCCAATTCTTCACATCACAGTTTGCATTAAATTTTACCACGTTATCTAAAATAAGCATATCGAATTCGCCTCTGTACCATTGTACGCAAGACACTCTGACCATTTTATTTCATTATTTATAAGCTGAAAAATATGAATGTAAACCATTTTTATAAAGAAATCTTTTTTTACCTAATATATTACCTAGGATTGCCTAAACAAGGGACCCCAAAAAATGGTTGCCCTCAGAGGGTCAAAGAAACAAATATATGATGTTTTTTTGTTTTTTGACAAAGCATCACGCTGTTATTTCTCATATTTTTAAGAATATTTAGCCAATGTTGTATTCATTCCCACTGTTTTCACCTGATGTAGAAATTGTGTTAATCTGTTCTTTCGATCAGACCTGTGTAACTAGAAGCATAGAGGATGCAACTGTAGAATACATTCCAGTACATTCGTAGACAGTCTTGTGTACGCTTTTGAATTCCTATTACTAACTGCTTGATTAATAATTATAACATTGTGGTTCGACGTAATATCCAATTTATGCCTTTTATTTGCTTTCTGTAAATTCCTTTTTAGCATCTTACAAAGAGCAGTGGTCATCAAGGAAGTTTGAGAAGAAAGTAACTTCAAATGCAACTTTTTTCAGGGACCTGAAGAAAATGGAGACAGTAAACGTTTGGCAGTAAAACAGGAGTTGGCAACGTTTGGATATGATAACAATTATGGCAGTTACTCCGTACCTTCCCCCTCTCCAGCAGCTATAAATCAACCCTTACCTGGACAGCCGCCCTTGCCCCCTATGCCTCCTCCTCCAGGCACTCTCCCTCCTCCACCTCATGTATTCGGACCAGTTCATTCCCAAGTTACACCCATGCAGCCCTGGTCACATCCGCCTCCACCATGGCAATGGATGACGCCTCAGACTCCACCACTACCACCGCAGTCGCCTCGGGACATGACACCAAATAATTTTCAACGAGATATGCCATTGAGAAGTAACTACGTCAGGCGAGACAGATTCAACCACAATCGAAACAATATATATAACCAAAGGAGTAATTTTCATCGGAAAAACAGAAGAAATCCTCGGTACGATCAACTTCAGGGGCAGTTTGATCCAGCTTCATATTTTGGGCCGTCATTGCCAGGTACGATAGGCCTGAACTGGCAGAGAAGTAGTTACTCCGTACCTGCACCGATTCAGCGAGCTAATGGTCTTATCAATCATATTTCAGTTGCAATTCAAAACCATCAACTACAACAGTCCTCTTTACCACCCGGGGCCTCCCAAATTTCAATCAATAGACACATGGATGAATCTGGCGATCAGGACATTAAAATTGTTTCTGTGAGTTACAGAATTGTATTTAAGTTTTATAAATATGATATGGATACTTATGTATTTGTACGAGTGCATATATTTTTTTTATTCTTCTGGTAGCCTAGTTTGCACTTTATAAAATGCGAATGGCTTGATTAAGCAAATTCGAAGATTGCGACATTGAAGTTGTAAACAAAATTTTCACTTCTACTCACTAAAACCAGTTGATTTTGATAGATTTTGACTTGATTTTAGGAGGAAACCGTTGTTAAAAAGAATAAACAACGGAAGCCGATGTCCCAAAGTTATCCAAGCCGTCCATGGAATCGCGAAGATGCTGAGAGGGCGCTACAAATAGAAAATGAATACAATAAAACAGTGAAGGCACAAAGTTTAATTATCAAATTTCCAGATCCTGATCTCAATAAAGATATCGTCAGAGAATTTCACTCTGGCATACAAAATATACATTTTCAAAGCCCCAGTGGACCACGGTATTGTTTCATTCAAATGGCAGAAGATGTTGACATTGATGAAGCTATAAAGGAATTGGAAAAAATACCGTTTGGAGTAGGTAATTTGAAAGTTGAGCGAAAATCATTGAGGGACGAAGATAATCCGACTCCTGAAGAAATAGATCCTTATACACTGTACATTGGAAACTTACCAGAATCTGTTAATGTTAATGAAGTCAAAACTAAGTTTCCTTCTGCAGCTAGAGTTGATGTTGGATATGCCCAAAAAATGAGAAATACACGGTAAGTTGCCTTATTCCTATCTATATAATAAAATTACAGTCCCACTTAAGAATGATTTCATACCAAAGTGGAAATGTTTACCAATTTTTTATCATAAACTCAACCGCATCCAAATTGAAAATTTACAGGTACGCATTCATAAGGTATAACAGTGTCGAGGAATCTATATCTGCTTATAGACAAGCTCATGATTTAATGTGGGACACTCGTAGCATCATTGTTAGATTCAGAAGACAACGTGGCAATACGTGCCTCCCAGGAGAACCAAAGCCTAACACGAAAAAGGTAAAAGAAGAACCTGGAACTCTATCTCAAGTGAAGAAAGAACTGCCGAGCTCAAATCAACAAAACCAGATGAAACCAGATGTGAGAAAACAGAATCATGTAACATCGGCACCAAAAGTTCTACAGGATAAGAGACAATGTGATTCTCAATCGGAAATTCTGAAGTCGTCGTCGTTCACACAGCTGTCTTCAACAGTACCTACGCCTGTCGTAACATCTACAAAGACAACAAATCTGCACCAACAACAACCATGGGTACAAAGATTATTGAGATTATATGATTTCAAAACTTCTTGTTTTCATTCCTACTGAGTTTTACCATATTCTCGCATGGTCGCGGGACATCTCAACATTAAAAGATAACTGTGAAGATAACTATTCTCCAATTATGTTAATTCTCGTTCTTTGTTCTTGTTCAGACATTAAAGCCATCAGAAATACCACAACTGACTGAGTCAGTTCCTTTGGTGCCTTTGGAAACTAGTCAGACAGGAGATAAAAAGTTATTATTGGAGATAAAAGAAGAACCTGAAGACTACGATGAGATGGAAATGCAAGACGATGCGCAAATGGACGATGAAGTTGATGACGATGACGATGACGATGAAGAAGAGGATGATGACTCCGATGATGATGACGATGACGACGATCATGAAGAGGAGGATGAAGATGACGAGGACGAGGAAATTGATGATACTGAAACGTTACCAGATGAGGATAAACAGAATGTGAATAAGGAGGACGAGCCTGTAGATGTGAGTCAATCATGCACTTATTTCTCAGAAGAGGAGATGATAATTTAAACCGAACCACAATTTAATTATAATATAACTGTATTTTTTTTATTTTATTTTCAGCATCTCGACCAAATGTTCAATGATTTGGAGAATATGGCTGGTGATATTGGATTATAGATCTCTAATGCACTTTTTTTACTTCGCAATTATTTGACAGCGAGAGAAAACTCTCGGACTATTCATTTTTTAATATTCTAATGTGTAAATATTTTTTTTTGACGTGTGTATAATGTCAGTGATGAAGTAACATAACAGTATGTTTATCAGTAAAATATTATTCAATTACATCAGTAATAAAGCTCGTATAAGATGAATTATTTAAAATTCAAAGTATACAGTATTTTTTTTAGTACATTTACATTGTTGCTATTATTTTTTACCACATTCCTGTCACTGTTCCGCTTCACATTTACGTCTAAAAACTATAACTAAATATGCGATTACATTTATTTAGCAAGCATTCGTCGTGAATTTGAATAACTTGCAGTATTTGTCAAACCTGAACCACTCTACAGCATGGTATCTCTGTGTTGGATTTATCGCGATTCGGTTTTTCACATACATTTCGATGTCCTGGAAAAAGTACTGTTTGGTTTACTCTTTGTTGAAAGGTCTTTGTTGATGTTCTTTAGCACGTCAAGTAGTGATCATCGGTGTTGGTAAACCAGTATTATTACAGGATACAGAACACAGTAATAAATGCATCCACAAGAAATCGTTACTCGATGATGCCAATTGGCATCATCGCAAGGATTCTCAAATGTTAAATTTATTCATCCATTTATTATCCGCTATGAATTTACTGACATGCAGAAAGTAGTTTGATTGCTTATCATAAATCAGCATGAGTGAGTCGAATGATTTCGAATCACTGTCCCTCAACGCTGTCCATCTCTCACTTTCAGCTTTTGAAATTGGGCGCGCAAATAGATAAAGAAGACTGGTAAGGGCCTCTATATCCTCTCCTGAGATTCCGGCGCCAACAAAACGCGGGTAAAATCTTGTTTCCCGGCCGCGGCGTTTAATGTCTGTCTTGTCGACTTGTTGTGGGTTGTAGCGTTACTGTAGCTGTGTTGCAGGTCTTTCAGCAAGTATATTCTATTTTGATAGTGTCAAAGTTCATCTACGAAGAGCTAAAAATGTTCGAGGCACGTTTGGTTCAGAGTGCGATATTGAAGAAGGTCTTGGAGGCGATAAAGGACCTCCTAACCGAAGCCACCTTCGACTGTTCCGATTCGGGAATTCAGTTGCAGGCTATGGACAATGCTCACGTTTCTTTGGTATCTTTGAATCTGCGAAGCGATGGCTTCGATAAATATAGATGCGACAGAAATTTGTCGATGGGTATGAATCTCGGAAAGTAAGTTTCTCCATCGAATTGGACGCCCATTATCTTGGGAGGTTATACACACAGTGCAGATACAAAAAGTTTGGACACGTCTGCTTTGTTCTCAGCCTTGAAAAAAATAATTTACAATTCTTTTACAGTTACATCGTATATGAACAATAAATATGATGACAATGGCAATACAGCATTATTCATGAGTTACTTGCTTGTTTTTTTAAGTAACAGCGACGATAACTCATGAGTGACTGCAAATTTTTTTCACACCTAGCTTGCCCTTTGTCCCCAACTGTCATCTTATTAATACTTGATAACCGATCAAAATGAATGTCGGTTTCATTCTTAAATATTAAGAACCACTGCTATACAACGTACCGTTCCTAGTACATATCGAGTTGTACGAATTCAACAATTTGAACCCAAAATATTGTAATTTTCAGCATGACAAAGATTATGAAATGTGCTGGAGCAGAAGACACTGTTACGATGAAAGCTCAGGATAATGCTGATGTGGTCGCATTTATGTTCGAATCCAAAAATCAGGAAAAAGTTTCTGATTATGAAATGAAACTTATGAATCTAGACCAAGAACACCTTGGTATTCCAGTAAGTTCCTGTTCTTCCAATTGCATTAATTAATGTAGAATGTGAATTCTGCAATGTTTTTGTTAGAAAGATCCATTCATGTTTTGTCAATTGAGTGAAAGAAAATCCAAGCTTTTTAAGTAAAACTATTTTGTCCGTTTTTGACATCTTTGATGTAAGCAACAAAACAGAAAATGTTAATGTCAAATCAATATTGATTTTTTTTAAATCCATGTGCAACATAAATAGTTGAATTCTGATACTGTAGGATACTCAGTACATTGATGAATACAATGAACTATCTTAATTACAGGAAACCCTGTTTTTCACAGAAATACCGAGACTATACTTTTTGATTTGAGTATTGTTCCTAATGATGACAGTTCTGGTGAAGACATGAGCAGAGACTATCAATAATCATATTTTTCTTTCTTTAGGAAACTGATTATTCTTGTATCGTTAAAATGCCTTCCCAAGAATTTGCACGTATATGCAGAGATCTGAGCCAGTTTGGTGAATCTATGGCTATTTCTTGCACCAAGGAAGGTGTGAAGTTTAGTTCAGCTGGTGACATTGGTTCAGGTATACAGATGAACTATCATTATACTGTAAATTTGGACAAATACATTCAGGGTAATAAGGGATCAAGAGAAAGTAATAACATCACATACCTCAATTAAATGATAAAAAGTCTTCCAACATCAACCGTATGGCCCAGGTGTTAACACTCTAGTCTATAGAGCGGGAGGACTTGGGTGCAAGTCCCTAGCCTGTCAATAAGGCTCTGAACGGCAAACTCGCGGAAATGTGAGACAGGTCACGCTGTTAGAGTGCTTGGTTACTGGTCGGTGCTTTGAACTTGGTCCAGCTACACCCAGGCAAGCGTTTCTGCAGCTTCCCTTGCCCCTTGTGCGAATGCGGATGTTTTTATTAAACATCTTAAGTCAATTGCAGCCACATAATGATCGTTACTGATTAATCCCCTCCCTTGCCCCGCACAAGCCAGAAATTGGCATGGATCTTTGTTGCTTCCTTTCATTACCAGGGAAATTATTCGTTGACATATTTTATATTGCTACATCTCTACACTTGATCCCTTGTTCTCTAAAGAGCAACGCAATTTTGAAATTGCCACTTTATTATCAGTTGAATTCATTCAAACGATTTTGCTGTTATGTTAAATATGTTAATGAATCACAATCTCTATATTAATACATATAAATTGAACTATTACAAGCATGTACCTATAATAGAATGAATGGAATAGTCGAGTCAGTGGTATCTCTACTTTCAGTGGTATTTTTTTTTATTATTTCAGCCAACATCAAATTAGCTCAAACAGCAAATGTGGACTCTGAAGAGGAAGCTGTGGTCATCGAAATGCAGGAGCCAGTATCATTGACGTTTGCCTGCCGGTATTTGAACAGTTTTACAAAAGCAACACCCCTTTCTGCCCAAGTTCAACTTTCAATGTCTTCTGATGTCCCACTGGTTGTTGAATACAAAATCGGTGAACTCGGACACATCAGATATTATTTGGCACCTAAAATCGAAGACGAAGACAACTAAGCACAGAATCTGGTATTCGTGTTGTTATACCGCTAATTTTTGTTACTGTACGAAACTGGGACACTGCAAAGTATGGTGTGTTCTGAGATAAACGCAATCGTTGTGCCTTCATGTTGGAGAAATGATCCATGTGAGCAGTCGAAGAACTAGTCACTGGATATTTTAATAAATTCCTTATTTTCCATTGTCTTAGAGTAATTTCCAACTTTCATACATTCTGTAACTAATATCTATAACCAATACTAGCTGACAATATGAAGTAGTTCTCAACGAAACGAATAAATCAAGCTGACTGATATTTCGAAATTAATTTATTAGCAAAATGTACAGTTAAAATTATTTGGCTGGCCACAATGTTAATGTAATAAGAAGTTGGCCCTAAAATCTGCAATAGAGTAGTGTGATTGCATGGATTAATTTACCGTTGAGTTACTTTACAATGTAAATTGAACAGCTTCTGTCATAAGCCGTAGTTGTTTCGAAAGTATTGCGTTTGCGGCATAAGAGGAGAACCAAATATATTTCCGAAAGTTTTGATACATTTTGTGTCTCTTATTCCATAACCTAGCCTAATTGAAGTTTAAAATTTAATTAATATATTTCTTAATTCGTAAATCTATCCAAGCTACGGTAATATAAAAATACATAATTAGCTTACGAATTGCCTAGAAGTATATAATTAAATCTTAAGTCATTTGGATTTTGAATTAGTATTTAGTAGTTAAATATCGATCATTAGAAGGTAAATAATTATACTAGAAATATTATACACTCAAGTACTCAGGTCAAGATGTTTATAAGATAATAGTTCACTCATTATTTCTCGTACATTCATTAATTATTATTACTATTATTATTTTTTTTATTATTACCCTTTACTTCAGTAAATTCTTTTACAATAATTTTTGCAAAAATCGAAATAGCAACAAAATGTAATACTTTGGCAATATTTGTCAGCCTCTTTGGTTAAAAAGCCCTGGTATTGCTTTGTCATCTACGATTTTGCAACTACATGTTACAATGTTTTTTTTTTTAGATTTTAGTTTTACTTTTTTGTGGATTTTTTACTTTAACTATATTTATATATCCATCTTATACCTAATATTTGATTCACTGTAGAGACGTTTTTACGGATGCAAGTTACACAGGACTTCGCAAATGTCAAAACCGCAAGTGGAAACTTTGTTTCTATAACTTGGAGTAACAGGTGTACGTATGATATTATTTAAATTTGACAAATCTACTTAATCGTCACGCAGATTTTGGACAAGTAAACTTTAAATAGAAAATTGGAACATTCCGTACGACCGACAAATGCTATGATTATTTCTATCTTTCTTTTTTGACACGTCTCATAAAATTGGATCTCTGACTTTTGCATACATACAGGGTCATTCATTCATTGCTGAACTTGGATGCCACTATCGTCGCCGTTCTACTTAGCACTCGCATCAGTGGCCCTCTCTCACTTGAGTCTATGTTCAGCAACGAATGTATTTCAGTGGCTCTGCTTTTCATAACTGACTGCAGCGTTACAATGCCTAGTCATATGACGGTATGCAAAAGCAAAGAAATGAGAAAAACAACTTAAGTATTCTTATTACCATTACTGCCATATAAGCTAGGATGTACAAACTTATCATGAAGCGTTCGCAGATGTCTTAGTAAATTACTTTTAACATTAAAACCTTTCTTGCAGTATGAACAGAGAAACGGCTTTTCACCAGTGTGTGTTCTCTGATGGATAACCATTGATGCATGGCTGGGAAATACTTTTTGGCAGATGTTGCATAATTTTTGATGGCTGTGAACTCTTTTTGGTTTTGGAGGCGCTGAATTATTCATGAGAGCGAGTTGTTCTTCGGTATGTTCTGTTTGTATATGTCGCACCCATTCTTGAGGAGTAGGATACATGTTACCACAGAGATCACATTTTAGAGGTGGAAAATCTTTGCTATCGTCATCGGTGTCACCCTGCATTTTAAGAAATATTTCATGAGTGATTGGAGACTCGTTTCATGATAAGAAGCAGTCATCAAAGAAATGTCTAATTCTACATGTGGCCATTTCTCACCGTCAAACAAGTGGCATATTAGGATTCAATGCAAACTGAATAGATTTACCTTTCGTTTTCTTCTTCTATTTTCCGTCATATCAGCATGGGTGAATTCTATGTGTCGAACCCAATCAGATGGTCTGTTAAATGTTTGGCTACACATGTCACAAGTCAGGGGCGTATATTCCTCTTCTTCCATATCTCCTTCTTCATCAGCACTGTGTACAATCTCCTATAGAACATCAATTGAACATTTATATTATTGAATTATTTGGTAATGCTGTGTATAAGTTGAGTCTAAATTTTGCAAGTGATATTGAGTATCACAGATTTAGACTTACACTCAGCTTTATATGGTACAATATGATTAAGGTACGAATGCATACTCGTAGATGGTAGAATATGAATACGAGACATAATCATAATAACGTCAACGTACTGGTTTGATGTCCATTTCATGATCAATTGTCAAGGTTTCAGACGGATCAATGGTCTCCTCCCAGTCAATTGGCTCGTCTTTGACCAAAAGTTCAAGATTCAACTCGTCCTGATCCTGAAAAATTAACAAATTATTCTAAAGGCTATTAACGTTTGACATATAACATGATGTCATAGCATTGAAAGAGTGTTGGATGCTAAATGTATAATAAGAGAATAAGCAGTTATAGAATATAAGACAGCTTCATACTTATAGGTCTGTGAAACAGTCCAATAAGAACAAACATCATTTTCTACAGTCATTTGTTTGTACTGCGTTAATAGCAGTCAGTGGTTACGTTACTAAACTCAACGATTTTCTTCATATAAGAGTTATATACAAACAATAGTATTATCATATCATACATTGTCACCAGCTTCGCTTCTTGTCCTATTAGATTCAGTTTCGCTGTTGACACTTCTTCTTTTCTTCGCATTGGCTTCAGGATTACCATTCGTTTTACTTTCATCCTCATTCTTCTTTCCTTCATGGACTTTAGTACTCTCGGGGTCTTTTACCTTCTCATCATTTTTTTCCGTAAGTTTGCCATCCGATGATTTTGGTGTAGGGACGCTGCTCTGAGTTATTACCGGCTGCTGAACATTTTCAATAATTTTCTCAGGCATTGGTTGAACCAATTTAATTTTCTGAATCTGTCCAGCGAGAGGGGCAGCTTCTTTTTTATCACGTTCGACTTTTTGACTGTTTGATTGAATATTCTCCTTCTTACTGCCATTATTTGATCTCCACAATCCACGAACTCTAAGTATATCACCTGCTTTCAGAACACCTTCTAATTGGTCATTAGTAACCGTCGCTTCACCGCTGTACATGTACTGGATCAAGATCTTTAATGTCCGATATCCAATTTCAGTGGGCAGCACCTATTGAACCGATAAAGTTTTTGAATTAAGGTGTGGTTGGTCATAAAAACTGTTAGTACAGCGAAACAGTCCTTGGTATGCTTAACAATATTCATAATATCATTTTGCTTTAAAGCTTACCACGATAATAGGAGCATTAGTATTTGCGCCAAAATGACAAGTTTGAAAGATGTGACTTAGGTAGGATGAACAGGCTGCAAGAACAAAGCGATGAGCAGCAACATGCCTGCCACAAGAAGTTGCCAACAAAACGTCGGCGAATGATTCGGAGTGAAGTAGCGTTGCCACAGAGCTGTGAAGATGAGCTCCGTAGCTGTGCCACTTTAACTGATAATTCTCTGAAGCAGCAACAGCCATGTTTTCTGAAAATAATAACAGACTCATAAAAACTGACAAATTTTCAAAATCATAGGATAGATGGAAAACTTAATGGCATACATCGGATGATGTATCTCACGTCGCTACCAACATTTATTGAGACACTATACTTTACTCTACAAGACAAAAGGAGGATTTCCAGCGTATTAGTAGTTTTCAATACTGTAATTACTTTATTATTTTTTAACCCCAAAATAGCATTCATTTTGAAACTTGTGAACGCTAGGAAGGTCAGGGTTCAGACTGAAAAGCTAAAAGATGAGTAATTAAAATAACTACGGGGAAAAATACGGCAATAGGAGCAACCGACTAGAAGATCCTCTTAAGGCACCTCTGTAAAAACTCATCGCGACTTTTTTGGGGTTAAACGACTCCATGTTTGTGATGGTACTTTTATCTCTCACTCATAGATCAAGTCTTTCAGTCAGTAAAGATGTCAGTCTCTCTATTTTTGCAAACATAGTACATTCGTTAATAGCAAAACCGCGCAAACTTCGCCTGGAAATCAATATAGCATCCAAGATGCTGTTTATATACCCTTTAAATACCTGAAAAATAATTCCGAAAAAATTGTTCAAAATTACTTTCATTGCGGTTTCCCAGAATACCTAATATTTTTAATTGGTGAATTCGCGTATGGATTTTGAGATATATTCCATAATTTTATCACACGATGTATCAAGTACTACAGTACGTATTCATTAACAATCGCATCATATCATAGGCGGTCATTATTGAAATAATAAATTGCATCACTTTTTTTTATCAGGCTTCTGCACGGTTTGTTGAGTATTTAGGTTCAATTCACGCCTGAAAGCAGATTATCTATTCAGGAAACACAATTTACAGCTGAAAATAATTTTCAAATCAGATCGCGGTGATCTTATAATTATATGGCTTCTATGTCATATGATTCTATAATAATGAAGGGGATGACTGATCACTGCAGCGTGCAGGTTTTAGCGCAATATTGAATCGTTGATTTTCAAAAATCAATTCAACAAGCTTAACCGGAAGTCGGTTCATCGGTCAAGATCTGCAGTATTGATCTATAAAAGACAGTTTACTTATAGTTTGGGCAAAAACAAATAACGACACGAAAACATCCGAGATAAAAAGGATACAAAGTGCCTAAATGTAATCGAACGCGCACACGAATCGCGGATTCTAAAATTTCATAATACAAAAAACGTTTTGACTTTGAATATTATTAACAAAGAAGTGACGTCTGTTGCATAATTAGACTTGGAAATTGTTGGTTGAAGCAACTGTGTAAGTTTATGCGAAGAATACAGGCGCGGATAATTATGTCCTCATTTGTCGAGCCGTAAACGAACAACACTTTGCACGAATGAAGGAAGAGGAATAACGGAGGCAAATTCTTGTACATATATTCGGAACATTAACCGGGAGATCTTAGCAGAGTTATCTACGACAAACTAAAAGCATTATAATTACCTGACATTCACAGAAGGATAGAAACACTGTTAGCGGTGGTAAAACGCGAAATGCTTAGATGTTTTTCAAGTATTTCTGGGCACCGATGTTTTGAAAGGCTCTTCACAGACGGGGCACAGGGCAGATATGAACATCGAAGCTCCGCGTAGGGGTCTAAAAATCGATATTTCGGTCTTTGCTCCATCCGTTGTCGTCGGTGTATTCGGGTAGGGTGCCCCACAACGTGCATCATCGATTTTCTCAGCTACCAATCGCACGCATTCATTTATCGTATCGATCCCCCGAGCTGATTTCAGCGTTTGCGTCCGTCCATCCGCACCCGTCTAGGCGAGCGAGGATTCATACCTACCACCCATTACTAGCTAGGTATAACGTAGGAGCTACAAGTGAATCCGCTATCTGCAAAACTGAATCGGCTCATTGATCTATTCTATCTCTACGTAATATCTGCACTCACACTCCACCACCACCCCGGCCCTTCAAACCTTGCTGCCTATATCTTATCCCAGTACTCTTAACTCGAGCTCGAATAACGTGTATTAGGTCCTTGCCGGGAGCCTGGATCGGCTCTATTTCAACATCGACCCGGAATGTATTAAACAACCTCGAATGCAGCTATAATTATCGTTGTCACTTGTCAAGATACAATGTATAGATACGGTGATTATTCTATTCGACGCGGCGCGTACGTTACATATCCGCTGCAGAATGTGTTATGCCTTGGTACAACTCGAACTTCGTCTCTAACGAGTAGCTCTATTAATAATGTATAGAATCGAATCATTTCCTTTCCGTCTACGTTCAATTAAATTTACAACATATAATGTATACAATATATTCCGGAAATACAAGATTGCGCTTATCACGTCTGTGTTGTGACTGGAAGTTTGAATATTTTTAGTACGTATCGTACATTCGCACTCGCTTACGCAGAATAGGCGTTAAATAATAATAGGTATTACTTTTGAAATTGATGTGTGGCTTTACACCATAGCAAATTCATAGTTGGTCATATCTGCGGAGTAATGACATAATATATAACGTTGCATGGAGTATTGGGTATAAATATTTATTTGCGCATATAGTATAAGCATTGCCCTTGAATTTGAAAAAAACAAAAACATTGTTGAATATGACTTCATAAATTCTTTCATTATTAATTCAGAGTATTTTCAAACTTGTCAATGCTCAGTTTGTTTTGGTAAAAGGAGGTATGAACGATATAATTTTATTCAGCTGGATGATCGCAATGATTTGTCCGCGACGTACGAGTTTTTCGTTGATACTAGTTTTGAGAATTACGCATCGGAAAGCGATGACGAATTCATAAACGTAAATAAGCCAGTACTTGGTTAGATTTAAACATTTCAGCGTTAATTAAAAAATAACAGTTAAAATTACGTCCAACACTCCCCTGCGATTGGTTATTCCATAACCACGTGGGTACGAATGAACAGATTTTCTCCCAGTGGGCGCCACCTGTTTGGCGAATTAAAAGCACGAAGAATCGTTCCTTATAAATATGTGATATTGTTGTCAATGTGGAAACGGATAAAATAAGTGAGCAATAATGAGTGATATTTGACGATGTGCCGTGGCGTGTGGCGCGCGGTTATGTCAAAATTGTGTGGACACATTAACGTGCTAACAATGCGTATCCGATTGACCTAGTTTTCAATGGATTTTCGTTTAATTGTGGATCTTAACTATGATTCTGAAGTGACTGCACTGGGAGTTGGTGGCCGAGAAGGTGATGCACCGAACATGAGTTCACGCTTTATTTTAGAAATTGGATGTTTTTTTTCTTTCCGTCTGCCCAAACCGTTAATCTGCCCGTAAGCAATCGACCTTGCTCAAACGTCTCCGCGTATTTAATATACATATTTATTCCCAATGTTAGGTTAAGTTCGTCTACTTGGTGTATGTGTGAATCATATATGACAATTCCTTTATCTAAATGAAGATCTCGTGAACCATTATCCTCGGGAAATCGCACCAGGAAACGTGGCGGTTAAGACCTTCCGTTTATAATTTACCCTGAGACAGTATTGAAATGCGTGCTCTATCACTGTCACGTTATTTACTGGTAACAAATCGGCCAAACTGTAAAAAGAAATGTACAGAACTTAATTGAGTTACAAAATTGTTATCAAGAATACACTCTGGAATACTTGGTGCCTTTTTATCTGCTACTAAGAAATACTTTATTCGTTATCAATATCTGCTGATAATTATTTTTTCTTTATCAACCGTTGCGCTCAGTCAAAACTTTTGCCATGTATGAGCTTGTTGAAATTAAGATACAGTCACAGCTGAGATTGAAGTATGACTTTGAGACTTTTGAATATAAATTCTCTCTAATGTAGATTAATCTGAATCAGTTTTAACAATGTTTATAATTATATCCGCTTTGTACAACAGCAATAGCAGACCAGCTGCGACATACCGTGAGATTCATCAAATTCAACAATAGTCAAATATAATCTAAGCTTATCCCAATAACTTCCATCACTTTTTGAGGGTTGGAATTTTTCTTTTATTTCCATGCATGCATTATATTTGTTGAATTTAAATATCAATATATAATTTAGTAAATTGAGAGATAAATTGTTGTCTAATTTTCATCGACCACAGGTATCAACCTACCGCTAGTATTCATACCAGAACATCGTCGTTTATGGGGGACACAATAAATTGTTATTCATAATCTGATACAAATGCGTTACCACCTCGTCAGTTTAAGATGGTTAAATGAACAGTGGCTGAATTAACGTGCAACCAAAAAAAGAGAAAAAAGAAAAACCACCTGGTTTTAGAGGAATCGCTCCAAAAATCTGATTCGGGAACTATAGATAATAGTACATTGACCGCACTAATCAAGAACCCTTGCTCAACATGCCACACGTTACAAGAAAGTGGGAACTCTTTCCTGGCAGAAATATATTTTGCTGCGACGGACGAGTTATGATGGCGCCACAGACCAGCGTCTTTTACGTCACTGTGTGTTTGATCGCTGGGACTAGCGGATTATTCTTTGCATTTGAGTAAGTCATGTACATTAGATTTAGAGGTATACTCAATTGAGTTATGGAATTCCTTAGAAAGTCCAGCCTTCTTATGTTTGTTTTGTTTTGTTTGTTGAGGTCGATGTATTGGGATGATTAAATCAGTCATTGCCTGGATCTGTAGATAGCTATAGATAATAATCTTCTAGCTTTTGATCTTTACAATCATTCAGAATATGGCAACAGGCAGAATTTGTTCAATATCCCAATTTTGGAACAGAAGATGTCCAGAATTTTCAACAATAATATTATGAAAACATATTTTCAGCTGTCCCTTCTTAGCAACCAACATAACTCCTGCAATACCGGTCATTGGTGGGTTACTCTTCATATTCGTCATGTCTACACTGTTTCGAACAAGCTTTAGTGATCCTGGTGTCATTCCGAGAGCGACACCTGACGAAGCTGCGTACATAGAGAAGCAAATTGGTAAGCAAATTTTGCAACATTACCCATTGTTTGCAACGATAATTTTCATCTAATTAAGAACATATAATCGGTCCTTTTTACTTTATTTGCCATAAACGAATTAATAATTCTACCACGTAATTATGAAAACCGAAATATTTCTCTGGTGAATTTTGTTTTGTGGGTCAATGTTGAAGCGTAATATGACATAGAATTAGTTTTGTACAATCAGCAGAGCAGTGACGTGAGTTTATGGACAAGTAAACTGCTATCAATGCCTTATCAGTGTCAATGGTGATCTGATTACATAGGTTTAGTTGGACACTTCATATCTAGGTTCGGCATGTATATGATAAAAGAGGATACATAATGAACCAGCATGTTCGAACCCTTGATAGCCACTAATACGAGATTTGCTCATAGTAATCTCATAATTATGAAAACAGAACGAATGGTGTAGTTTCTATGGCAAAGATTTACAATAAAAACAATTATTTTTGTTGCAATTTGACAAAATGCAAGGTTTAGAACATATTTCGATACTATGACAGAACTTTACAATCAAATGAAAGATTTTTCTATTTTTCAGAAGTACCGAACACTGATAACTCACCAACATACCGTCCTCCTCCTCGGACGAAAGAAGTTTTAGTTAGAGGACAGCCGGTGAAATTGAAATACTGTTTCACTTGTAAAATATTCAGGCCACCTCGAGCCTCGCACTGTAGCTTATGTGACAACTGTGTGGGTATGTATAATTATGTTGATTCATCGTTACAGAAGCATTGTTCAAAAGTTTTACAAAATTAAATAATAAATAATGCATAACAATAATGACTACGTTAGATAGTCATTTAAAAAAGAAATTTATGTAAGACTAATTTGATTATATTATATTTTTCACATTGTAGAAAGGTTTGATCATCACTGCCCATGGGTTGGAAACTGTGTGGGGCGAAGAAATTACAGATACTTCTATGCCTTTATTGTATCGCTGGCGTTCCTATGTGTTTTTATATTTGCTTGTGCAATCACTCACCTTATAATGCGTAAGTAGCACATATTTATTTTACAAATCCTGAACTTCATCTAGTCAATTCGGAGAAAAATTGTACTATGTCACAATTATAAAAAAGTTTTCACTTTTGTTGGGGTTGTAATTATAGTTTTCAATTTGGTTTGAAGAAACTGAAACATGTTTATTAAGTATCGGATTACTGATTACTTTTCATTTCAACATATTGATACCAAATAATCGTCCTTACAGTCACAAGAGATAATATAGCGTTCCTAGATGCTGTAAAAGTATCTCCTGGTAGCGTCGTCGTGGGTGTCGTTTGTTTTTTCTCCGTTTGGAGTATTTTGGGACTTGCAGGGTTCCACACGTACCTGACAACTAGCAATCAAACTACAAATGAAGATGTGAGTCAAAGTTCAAGACTAATAATTATGTTCAAAATGAAATTCTCCAATAAAAAATCCTTCATAATTACCCTAATAATTTTTTGTGTAATTTATCACATTAATACAGTTTCTTGTTCCAGATAAAAGGTTCATTTACCAGTAAAAGGGGGCAGGAAAGTTTTAACCCATACAGTCAGGGCAATGTGTGTGGAAACTGTTTCTACGTTTTGTGTGGACCAGCACCTCCAAGCCTTATTGGTATTTTCATTACTTACAATAAACCGAATACTTCGCTACTTATCAATTAATCTAATATTACTAATTATTGTGAATTCGGAAATAAGATGTTGGAAAATTTGGCAGAAAGTATGATTAAGCAAAGCATTAAATGTACGCAAATATTCCAGATCGAAGGGGCGTAGTGACTCCGGAATATAGAGCGGAGCAAGAAAGAGGCGGAGATGAAAATGTTATCGTTAATAACAAAACATATGGCACTGTTAAAACTGTACAGCCGCAGGTAAATTGAGTTATAATATTACACTTATGCTTAACTATAGACTATGTTTAAGTTTCAGAGTATAAGAAATATGAAGTTACTTTTATATGGTCCCTACCTTTGATGCACTTGCCGTTTCACTGCAATGAAAAGTACTTTTTGATCTATGAAACTTGAATTCTTCAAGATGTGATTGTTATATTTTGCATTCGTATTTTGTAGAATTGCACGGTGCTGTCAAATTAGTATTTAACTGAATGAAAAAAATATCTGATTTAGTATATTTATTGTAAAAATTTTAATTGAAGTGCGTAAATGAGAAGCTTTATTGTATTATAAACTGGACATTCAAAAACATTTCAGTTGAATGGCACCGGCGTATTCACAAATCCAAACAGCGAGGTTTCAGGCTCAATAAATAATTTGAGTACTGGTCAACACTCACCGTCTCAAGGTCGACGGATAGAATCAATCAACGGTGAGTTAACACTTTTAAGATATCCTTCACGTTGCCCTGAAGATCTTCCGAGATACCCTCGCCAATGTGTCAATGATACATATGCACAAAAATATCCGATGAGAAGATGTTCACAAGACCATACTAAGTATGCCAAGTATAATGAAGTAGATAGGTTCAATTTAGAATTCCAGAAATATCCATATAGGTGCGAAGAAAATTTGCAAAAATACCCTCAAAGATGTAGTGACGAATACCATCGATGTTCTGACATTAACTTGGTACACAACCGATACACAGGTGATCATAAATATCCTGTTGATTTACAAAAATATCCGCAAAGATATTCGGAAGATCCGCTGAGGTACAAATGTGAGGAACTTAAGAATTATACAGATTTACAAAAATTTCCCCAGCGATATTCTGAGGATCCTTTGAGGATTTCTCATACGGGGCATAGCTTGAAATATAATCACTTGAGATGTTCTGATCATAATCTCAAGTATCCTTTATCAAAAAGTATATTGCCAGCTAAGATTTTGGGAGCTGGTGGAATTCCAATGATTGGCCAAACTGCAATTGGGCTCGTGGTTAATAGATTTGGTTCAGGGCCTTTATCCAATGATATGTCTTTTACTGGAAATTCGATATGCGCTAGCGAAAGCACAGAGGAAGATCTATTAAATCAACGATTCATTATGAGTTCCATGAGTGATACGGATGATATTTAACACACAATGTAAATCGTATCTTGAGTTTGAGATCTTTTTTTCTTATAGATTATAATAGTTGATGGGTGCTGCTAATATCGAGGGAACCTGTGGCAGGTTAAATTGTAGTTTATTAATCACAGTGTTGGAAAATCTGATTTTTAATATTTAGACTGATTTTAGATTTTCACTTTTCTGTCAATGATTGCTCCAGAATTAGGTAACTTTAAAAAATTTTCTTGGAGTTACTAGGGCGTCATAAATATATAAGTTCATTGAGACTTTCGTATAATATGATTGCATTTTGTAGGCGTTCCTATCATTAAAAATGATACACGACTTCTCTCATTTTTGCAACTATACAGATAACGCTTTCATAATTTTTATACTTCTTTTTCTAATCTAGTCATTTTATTATTATTATCGTTATTTAAGATTGGATTACTAAATAGTGATGACAATACATATTATCAACTCAGAAGAAATAATCAATATGGTAATGGATAAATAATTGTCATTACCGATAATAGAAGATTTTATAATAATATTATAGGTAATAAAAAGCGGATTAGGTATTTTTATTTCTGGCAAGTTCTTCATATACATAAATGAATTACTTATTTTTAGAAGCAGTCAAGTCTTCTGCACGTGACATATTGAAATCATTTATGTTAAGAATTGGGTCAATATTGAAACTGAAACTCTTAAATCTACATTTCTGTGTGTCATGCAATAATTGCTAACGTTTCTATTCCTAAATTAATTATAGACAATCTCCATAGATATCACAATCGTATTGAGCAGTGGACTACTCTAATTGATATATTAACGTTACCCAGCTTCAAGTTAGATCAAACACGGTTACTTGCAGAATTGGTTCAGAAATATCAATTTTATTCGAACATTGAGCAATATTCAATCTGTATCAAACTGATGATAATCTAAGTCACTTAGAATGTAGCCTATTCATGTAGTAATAACTCATCAAAATGTCTTTCTTTGTTGTTCCTAATTACGACCCATAATCGAGGGCTCGGTACATACATTTCGGTAAGTTTATTATTTTCCACTTCAAGGCTTCCATTTGTGTTCTTAACACACGAGTGAAATTGTGTTTAATTAACTGTTACTAAAACGTTTCCTAGCCGACCGTACATTCGTCCTATTATAATGATTTCTTTTGCTATGCAATCATTATTAAATAACGACCGCTCGTGTGGGGTGTAACTAATCAACGCATTGTGATTTATCAATTTTTCGTTGCTAGGCTCGTGTTGTGTTTCATACATACCTATCTTTAATATCTTTAACTTAAGTCTGTGTCGAATGATTCAATCTTGCGGTTTGATATTTAATGTTTCATTAGGAATTTTTCAAAGTGATTTTTCAATCATGCATATTGTAAAATAAAAAAATAGCCACTTCATATAAATAGGCGTATAAATTCACAGAATCACATGGCAACTTCATTATGAGATGTCTTAATTGCAGATTATCAGAAAGTCAAATATTTGATTCTCATCTGATACAGATCAAAAGAAACTAAAGCATCAGAGTAAAAATGTAACATATTTTCTTAATCAACATGTTTTTTTTAGGTAGCACTACAAATAGCGTAAGCCAGCTTGTCACCAACGAAATCCCCTTAGCGTCACTTAGCTTGATGCCACTGGATATCGATGAAGTAGCACCATTACCTTCTCGTCAGAATACTACGTCAATAGACACATCGATTATCCCACCTGTAGCTGTAACAACACCATTATCTGCGTCTAGACTCAGGCTGCTGCAGGATACTACAATGATTGAATCAGCGCTAGATCTAGATTCATTGGAAGAAGCTAGCGTAGGTCGAGGTAGTCAAGCAGGTCTCATTAAATTAGGTGCAGTTTGAGTACAGTTCTAAGGTTAGTACTATTACAATTCGTTATTACTACTTAGCTAATATGCAGGTAATTGTTCAGAAGAGGTATTATAACATAGATACAGTCGGATATTAAAAGATATTTTTTTTTTCAATCATATTGCAATGATGAAATGAAACTTAATCAGAATATTCATAACTGGCTGATAATTTCATCATCGATCTATTACTTTACTAGAATGTTTTTTGAAATGAACAATTGAAGGGTGTTACCTGATTGAAGGAATAGCACCTGTGGTGCACTATATTTTCTTACAAAATGATAGGTTTGCCTATAGTGTCACAATTTAGAAATGATTGCAGTAGAAAATAATTTTCGAAAATGATTTCAGCATCTAACTCAATGAATCGTTCTGAGACATATCGCTTTGTTATGACACAAAACGGTGCAGTGAAAATTCACAGTTTTATTACCTTCCATACTTCAATAATTCTGAATTTTATACGTACAATGAACCGTTTAGTATCTGAATCTTCCAGAATATTACAATTATCTGAAACTTGAAAATAATACATTTCTTGTTGTAGAATAAACTAAGATACGTATGTTAGAGCCGATACCCTCCATTGGGTTCGAACTGCCTGAAAGGTTCAAATTGTTAAATGATTAATAGAATTAATAACTTTCAATAAGCGACAGCCCTTCTTGACAATCACCCTGTTCCATAATCGAGGTCTAATTGATTGAAATTGCTGGAGCTTTCTGAATAATATCAGAGCTTGTACAATGGCGAAATTTTCGTAGTAATTTCGGGTACGGAAAATGGGGTATAAAGATTTGAAGAAGAGCGGATTATTTTTGTAAGATAATTGTGCAATTTTATATAAATTCTTTGTTAGATATCATTGTCATAGATGGTGACGTAAATACGTTGCGATTTGAATCAAGCTGTCCTTCCTTGTTTTCAATGAGCACATAGTAACTTGAGAAGCCATTGCGAAGATGAATTAACGTGATATCATTTAACATTAGTCGATAGTATACATAATATTACGAGCTTTGCGTTTAATTCCAGACATCTAAAGTTCCAATTGTCAATTTGCATGGTTCTGGTAGATTTTCGTAACGAATGTGTTGATAATATTTCTTTCGTAACATGACACTGAAAAGAAGAAAAATTCTAAATGAGATCGAATGCGTGTTCTCATAAGAAAGATTTGATTTACGAAGTTTTTGATGATTTTTTTTTCTACGAATGTTATCATCCCATGAAACAAATGCACGTGTGAATAAGTTTACTGTTGTATTAAACCGATTTACACAGCTATCATAAACTTGCATAACCATTAGCCATGTACAATGCCCTCGATGATCTCTTTTTGTAAACGAATTCATACAACAAGAGGTAGATGTTAGCCATTATTAAAATCAAACTGCATTTTGTTGTATCAGCACATCAGCGGATCCGAATTAAATAGCATTAAATGAGATGCAAAGAAAATCCCGAAGTCACGTATTTTCGCATGTCGAAATATTCAAAAATGTTGATGCTTCAGCTATTTGATTTTATCCAAACTGATCACACAATCACAGTACGAAAAATTGAAATCCTCTGATTTACTTACCATAGCCGAATGACTTTTCCCCCCTCTTTAGCTTGCACCTAAAGAGTTGACCATTGCGGGGAAAATATGTAATACGTGATACATGCGATGAGGGATAGTTTGTGAACAATAAGTTTGGCACTTTTGGAAAGAATGAATAAAATTTTGTAAGACGTGTAAAATTTTTTTTTTACTATTACGAATAGCTCAAATCGTGAAAAACGCTGTGACTTGGACTATTCCTTGAATGTGATGTCATTAATTTGGTCGTATTATAAAATGTATTTAGAAATTTCGGGTAAAAAAATTGAAATCAATTTGTAATTATTTTTGATCAGAGAAAATGACGTCGTTAGGCTAATTATCCCTCAGGTTATTCCATCGTATAAATGACTGGAATGATATTTTCTTATTATTTTGCCAATGTGCATTTTTATTCCTGAGGTTCCAATTGTACAGTTGTAAAGGGAGTGTTGTAAATAGGAGATTCGAACTTACATAATGGAAAAGTAATTTACCTACCACTAAGAGTCAGTAATAAATAATACACATAAACAAACACAGTAAAACTCTTTTTTTTAAACACGAAATTGCCACTGCCTGCTGCTACAAATAATTTTGTGCACGAAGGTTGTATGTTAACGTCATAATTTTTAGTAAAAATAACAATACGGATCGTATACATATACATAGATATGTTTTGAAATGGAAAGATATTATACATAATATTACTATAATTAGGTCGATGAAGGAGCTGTTTCCCTGTACATAAGCTGTCTACATGACTGTACATGTATATAAGTATTCATATATATAAATATATTATTATTATTATTATTATTATTATTATGAAATAACTGTAATATAATGAGAATATGCTAAAAATAATCCGGAATGTGTGCGGCGAAAAAATTTTTCACCTCAAATCAATATTGTTCACGTCTATACTCTGTTATCTCGAAATAAGTATAAGAAATTATTGTTTTACATGTCGTTATAAAAAGCCATTTGCTCTCAAGTTTCGGTTCTGTATTCGATAAATGTCCATGTTTAGAATTCATTGGTAAATATAACACGAAGTTTTTATCGCTAAAATACGCTATTTTACTCAGTCTTAAATTATAGACTAGCATTTCGAATTGATGGCTGGCGCGATGAGGGACGACGACTACTCAACACCATGTCTGGCCCGCTATGAGATGTTTCTACGTCATTTACGTATGGGCAGCTCGCAGGAAGCCACGCGGTCCTACGTCACGTTAGTTTATAATCCACATATTCGGTGTGAGTCGTGTAATGTGAAGAGTGTATTTCTGACCAAGTGATATTCGGTAATTAATATGTGAAAGCCGCGTGACTAATATTTGGATTATCGTGTTACTACACTGTAACAGTCTACGAATATCACGAAACCAAGGTATGTTCGCGATGTATGCAATAATAATGCAACTTGAGCTCTTATGAATATAATATTGCAATGAATACATCTTTGTGAATATTAACGATATATGGTACTTGATAAATTACGATTCAATGAAAGCAGCACGACAATATCGGAATTATTATATTGTTTCAGCTCTGAATCCTCAAATTTCTTTTTAAAAAAATTTCGACGCGAAATTTAAATATTCGTAACGATCTGGTGCGGCTAAGCTCGGCAGCTCGGAATATCTGGTCGTGGTAGTCGCAATTTTATATATTTTCCACGTGGTAAATATTCATTATCAACCTGCAGTAAAAGGCGATGTACGGCAATGCCGGTCGGACTTTACACAGCAATCATATTGTTATAGGTCTTGCCTAATCAGTTCGCGATCGATGGATGTTCCGCTGTTGGTAATTTTGAATTGGGGGATTGGCTGCACCGTACCGACATCATTTTTGCACACACCTGCTACCTTCAGTATATTCCGCGAGATGGTCTGCCTTAGGTGTTCGATTGTATGATGTATATTGAAATTTCCGTGACCGCGGTAAACAATTAAACACCGCAGTCATCTCCACCTGGACGTTGAAGATTGAACTAGAAAGAGCGCAGGCGGTCTTCATCAATGTGTCCGTTTTCCAGTACAGTGTAATCTATTCCTAGATATTCTAGCAGCGTGAAGCGGCGGCATACTATATGCCTGATTGTAATAATAATACTTAAAAATATTTCACGGGGACAGGCAGAGTTATATTCGTGAGCGTGGCTTGAAGCCAACGACAACAAGTAACGCTTCGGGTATACGAGATTTAACGGAGGCGTTTCAGTCTCGTCAATAAATAATTTAACAGTCACGATTCTACAAGGCAAAATAGAAAAAAAATAATCTGAAATAAATTCGATCGTCATCGTTTTTGGATTACCTACGTATTTCATCTTCTCCCTGCCTGTTTTTACGGAAGTCGTAAAACAGAATCTTTCGCAAATTTTCTCGCGCGCAAGCGTCGATTGTTTCTGCGGCAATTCGAAATTCATAAAACTAGCCGGCATCGACCATTCAGCACACATAACAGGGTAAGGGTACACGTCCGTGCTCTGCAATTGGCATTTTAATAGAATATTGCAGCTCCCAATTTACGGGCTTACGTATCCCGATGGCATTTCGCCCATGCACTATCACTGCAAAGATATATGATCGCTTGCCACTCTAGCGTTCTATCAGTTGAACAAATATATGTACGCGTATACGGCGCACCGAATAAGACACCTTTCGTCAAAATGACGCATATTCTCAAGCGTGGAAATTTATGCATTATTTTTGGTAAAGTAATTAATTTCCCAAAGATCTTATTCTGCCCACAGATACTTCATCTATATTTTCTTATTCAAGTAGAATTATGTATTATAAATGTTTACAGTGCGTTGTATTTCCTTAAACTCAATATTCAAATTTTGTTAATTTGTTCATACTTGAGAAATATTCTCACGCACCAGTCACTCCTGTTGAATGTATTTTCCACTCAAACGGAAGTCAAGCTTTCAAATTCTTGGGCAAATATTTTATTAACTCTCTCTGCTTGGTATTCCGCATATTTCCTGCTTCGTGATGTGTATCATAAACCTTAAGAGTTCTACGGAAAATCTGCAGTAATTTCTGAAACCGTCTTTGTGAGATTATTTTCGAAGACGCGGTAACGGAGTCTCAAGTAATGTTTTCTCAGGTGCAACGGGCTATAATTCGAGACGCTGCAGAGGAGTTACGTATATGAACGTGGGTAGACTCATTCGAGCTCTGGTTGGCACCTATTTTCCAAAATTTAGCACAAGGTCCGTCTTTTTACCAGGCCTAAGGGATTTTTAAGCGTCAAAATACTATACAGAACAGAAAAAGAAGTCGAGGTAATTAATGAAACGGAAACAAATAGAAAACGCAGAAAAAAAACTAAAGCAGAGATAGTTACGAGCTCAGTTCGTCCAAGATGACATCAAATATATTGGATTTGGCCAGCGAGAAGAACCTTCAGTCTTATTTATTGTCCGGAAAAATAGCGTTGTACCGAAGAAATTTGGCAATCAGTACATTAATTGTTGTCAAATATTTCTGTTGATCAAATAAATTTATCGTTATCCCAGACATATTTCAATGTATATTAGGGTGCGGCTTGTGAAATACTGTTCTTCTTACCTTTAATCGGTATCTATTCTGAAATCGTTAATAAGCTTTCAGAATTCAAGGAAAAAAAGTCGATTGAAATAAGCATTTTTTTCCAGTCTATTTTGTAAATAATTAAACTTAATTAAACGAACCAAACGAGTTTGGTATTATTTCTAAAAACACTTTACTCACGATTCAAACCCTTAACTTAATTCATAAAGATGAATTTAATTTGAAATTCTTGTCGGTTTCTGTATAAGGAAAATATCGCACGGGTGTATTTGCTTTGAAAAATCAAGCAGCTAGTTACATTCAGATACTAAATAATTTTTGTATGTATTAGAACGTTGAATGATTTCGCTGTGTCTAGTATATCACGAGGCGCTAACTGCTGGGAAAAAATATGATCGTCTCCAATTATACAATTCGATTTCACGTTATATACAATTTAACGTAGGTAAACTGATATTTTTTGTATTCAAAGAAAAAAATTTACGAACACGAACGGGGGTGACGACGAGTTTAATGTCAGCTAGAGAGAAACAATGTTGATCTCGTGGGCGGTGTTAACCTGCAGGAAACGAAGGAGCCAGATTTAGTATCTGGTCGGAATCTGTCCAACTCGTCGACTATAAGCTCCGATGCGAAATCGGTTATTTAGTGCAAGCCGCAAGGGTACGCAACATCTGAACGATGGAAGATTTTTGGAATCACCTATCCCACGGTGAACCTCCTCAGCTCGGTGTCGCCTTGCGTCGTCCATTATACGGAAGCGGCCGCGTATACTTATAATATATTTCATTTTTCGCTCTATTTTCGATCTCTCGCTGGGGTGGGAGAGACAGGAGGAACGGGGAGAGTGCCTCGGGATTCCTCGTGTCTTTCTAGCTGGTTTACCGCATGCCCACGGTGTATACATAAACCCGCCCCGCCGGAGGCCTCTTCAGGTATTTGCCGTCCGTCGTACAACACATCAGCCACCATGGTAAGAGATCCCTCGTTTTACCCTATCGACGTAACAACTGAACGATTATCAGCCTCAGAAAATCGTGATTCTCTTATCGGTGACGCGGTATTATATCAGTGCAGACGCACGATAAATCTCACGGAAGAGTCATTCATGCACAAGGATACAAGTGCAGCTAGCCGAGAACGAATTTCGTCCTCGTCGGTCGAGATAAATTCATTTTATCTGCATGAAGATCTAATTTCACAATTAAATTAAAATCTCTTTTCAATTGGCGACTGCAGTGTCTTACTCAATTTAACGTAACTTGGATTCAATCAACTTGTTCGCTCATGTCCATACAAATATCATTGCAATGAGGAGGAGAATGTAAACTGTAGGTCTCGTGATTGTGTTCAAAAGTACTTGTGGTGAATAGTAATGACTGACGCGGTCATCGGAGAGAAGAATTTGTAGCTTGAAAGTTCACGTACTTATTAATCGCGTAGGAGGGGGTGTTCAATCCTTATTACAAAAAAACATAAGTTATTCGCATATTTGTACATTATCTTATGTTACTTTGCTGATGGGATTCTGTAAAATAGAACTGTAATGTCTGATTGGTTATTCTCCTTGTTGGTTGAATTTTCTACGAAAATCTGCTAGACTTGTTTGTATTACCTAGCAGATCGTGAGTTGAATATCTTGCAGTTCGTTATGCTGAATATTTTGGGTAGCATCGCAACGCAGAGTTAAATTAATCTCGTTTGTGTACAATACGGTAATGAAAGTTGTAAATTTGATGAAAAAGTAAATGACCAATTTTAAAGGAAAGGATTGCATAACTTGCGTACCAAATTTTTTCAACCGCACTTCAGATATTTTAGTAGCTGACGTTATTGCTTACCCTGCTGGATTTAGAAAAGTCGAATATTACCAAAGTCTATTAGTAGCACTCAATAACTTTGTCAGTCCATTATCGACTTCGCTTGTAAAAACAAATAAGAGGCGCTCTAGATGAATCGAACCCCTGATCTACATCGACCGAATTGCTTTACAGGAAGAAGCTGACCAGAAAATGGCTGTTATGCGCAAAGCATTCCAGATGTTCGACACGAGTAAGAGCGGCTTCATTGAGACCCTTAAGATCGCAACGATCCTGAACACTATGGGTCAGCTGTTCGACGACGCGGACCTCAACGCCCTGATCGAGGAAAACGACCCAGAGGGTAGCGGAAAGGTTAATTTCGATGGTTTCTGCAACATTGCTGGCCGATTCCTTGAGGAGGAGGACGCCGAGGCCATGCAGCAAGAACTGAAGGAGGCCTTCCGACTCTACGACAGGGAAGGAAACGGTTACATTACCACCGCTACCCTCAAAGAGATCCTCGCCGCTCTCGACGACAAGTTGACCAACCGTGACCTCGACGGTATCATTGCTGAAATTGATACCGATGGTTCCGGCACCGTTGACTTCGATGGTCAGTATTCAGACATGATAGACTTGACGTGAAATTTTATATTAAACTCTGAGGAGAGAAAAAACACGAAGTGCCACATTGTGTTTCCCAAGTCAGATCACCGATTCTCTAAGTTTAGAACTGGCAAAAATTGATTATTAAAGTTGAAAGATGAAGTCGTTCAATGGCGTCACTGGACTTCAAAGATTATCGAAGTATTATACTTGCAAACAATTTTCGCGGAGATGTTGAAAGGAATTTCCCGCCGCCTTTGAATGATCCGTAAACAATTGTAAGACGCCTTATGAAATCGAAATAGGAATGTAAAGTGAAAATGAAGTACATGAGTGTGGAATATTCGGGTTGGATAGACTTGTGGTTATGATACATATCGCACGGCAACTGTTTCTAATTTTGCTACTAGGAACGTTATAAATAACACATGCGATTTTATAGCTTGAGAAATGTATCCGAGGTTATAAATGTACAGCGAATCATGAATCAAGGAGGTAACATTTGATACGTGTAATTGCAGAATTCATGGAGATGATGACCGGTGAATAAGGATCGCGGCCAACGTCTTCGGTTAATTAATTCCCGTGCCAACAAGCGTTCAGAGATCTTTACGCCCAAGTAACATCGACAATGATCCGGCATCAAGCCAGCCGAAAGCACGGAAAGCTGCACTGCTAGCGACTCCTGCACAAGTGTTGGTCCCGTTCAATAAACGCATATACCTGTCAGCGGCATACTTCGAACGCGACGGCCGCAGCGTCACGAACATGTACATACATATATATCCATCGCTATCATAAATCATAAACGATATTAAATTAAATCAAGCAATCGCATCATATAATAAATATTATTCCAATATAGGTATTTTATTTTCGTACAATCTTCTAGAACACTATACATAAATTTGCCTTTTGACACATTTCTATCTACATACTGACTTGAATAACATTGAATATGTCAATAAACTCGCATTGTTCTCTTAATCGGCTTACTCTGCAATAAGAGTTGTTGATACCTTTGGTCTAGAAGTTGGTCCCAAATATCTGTTGAACTCAACATTGTTTGGTGGACCTTTCCCTGATCCTCAAAGCCAGTCGACCAATCGGCGACCAGCTTTCAACCGAGTACCTTTCGTCCCGTGGGTCAATTTAATACGACACGTGTTACTCAATCTACATACAAATGTATATACTTGGAACTTCTGCAGTTCGATAATTAAAGTATAATCGGTGCCTAAAATTGATTAATTACAAGGTAAGCGTACCAGCGGATGTAAATAAAATAAGAAATCAGTTGTACCCGATTATGAACTCGATAATATTACACAATTGCCTTTTAGATGTGAAAATCTTCAGTGCAGTGGGAAGATTTCTTCGAAATTAACACGTGATTGAACAAATACAAAATCATTTGAAAATTCAATACGATGTCCAAAGGGGGTTTAATTATCACCACTAAGAGTTCTGTTGAAAGTTGGTAGTACACGTTTTACGTTTAGATAAGTGTAGGTATAGCTTACATCACATGACACGGAGAAAAGTTTTTTTTTTTTTTTTTTGATTTGTTGATTTTGCCAAATACGACGAAGAAGATGTGTTTTTTATGCTAGGAAATGCCATTTGAATCATCAAAACATCGATAAAAACACATCAATTTGTATTATCAAGTGAATTTGTGTTTATTTAAATTAACGGAACATCTCTTTAGCCGCATTTGATCACCAAATTTGGTACTTAAGTCTACAAATCCTTTTTTCTATGCACCTTATCAATAACGGGGCAATAAAAATAATATTAATAACAATAATTATAATTATAGTCACAGCGATCACGGAACAAAGTAGTGACAATCCATGGCCGTATATTTTGTTATTGGAAACGCATTACGAGAGTGTGTGCCACCTCTGGGTTGCTTCTCGTGGTTTTGAAAAGGCTGCGGTCCAATGCTCGAGTGCTGGACCTCTGGCAAACATGTAAGGTCCCAGAACCACTCGACCCAGGGCTCTTTCCTTGGTGCCACGCGCAAGAAGGCTCACCGTTAAAGACCCCGTCAAGTTGGCATCAGGACCGCTCAACCTAAATCGAGAAGGTTTAAAGAAGTTGAAAGAGAGAGAAAAAGAAGGCTTTTATCGACGTCAAAGGACTAAGGTCTACGCGCAGTACGTAGAATAAAATACAACAACCGACCTGAGGTGTATATAGAAATATATGCTGTTCTTAGATATTTCATTTGGATAACGATTTCTCGATGAACCGATATCGGAAAAGCACATTCGTACACTATTCGGGTCGTAAAAACGTCGCGTGAATATTACTTAGTACTACAAATATAAAGAAATGTAAAAAAATAAAAATAGATGTAATTCAGGGGCACACTTCACCCGGGGAATCGCGCTGTCTATACGTTTTCGAAACTTGCAAGTTATTTGAGGTATAATAGGGCAAATTGTGCTCGGGCTTGATTCTGAACATACCAACGATGAGCGGTAACATCGAACGTTAAGGCCAAGGTCCTCGGGAGGTATTTATGAAGTATCCACGAGAGAGAGAAAGCGATGATATTACGTGCTTACCGGAAGTGGAGGGCCTCGCTGAAAGGCCAACATCCTTGTCTGGGTCTCGCAAGAGCAGTTCTTCTTGTTTTCAGGGGCTTGCAGTGCTTGGATAAGGTCGCTCTCGCGCATACTTCGACGACACCTTGCCTCAGGCCTTTGGCTTCCATAACTGTCAGGGTCAGACGACCAGAGTGATCGTTGTATTGGAGTGACAGCAGAACTTCCCCGCGAGCACTGTGATCCGGCGGTTCCTGTGGGGGTCGTTTCAAAAGCGAGTTGAACGTCACGGTGAATTTATTTTTATTCTTTCTAGCATTAGCTGATTTGATACCTATCTTCTGTTATTTCTAATTATACTATTCTAATACGCACTTTGTCTAAGTCCAATTGAAATATTCTAGGCTCGCCATCGGGTAGAGCCCCTTCCAAAGAGACGGCCGCATAACCAATTGTGGAATTTCTCTTTGGACGACCGCCATCGATTACCGATATCCGCAACGTTTTTCCACTCAGATCACCGTTCGGAACCTGCGTGGCACGATACCAATGGAATCAGCATTTTTGTAAAGAAAAATATCTGCCAAACGTGAGTAAAAAATTCTCACACCCAAGATACATTCGTTAATCAACCCGCTACGAGTGTGATAAGGTCTATGTACTTGTTCGATAATCTTAGATTACTTCAAAGTGTCGCGTAATCAAGTGTCCAAAATAAAATTTACCCCAGGACCAACCAGCTTCACGAGGATGCCGATCCCTTTCAAGTTACGCAACCAAGTATATACTTACAAAATATGTGTCACTTCAATCCCATGCTTATTTTGATGCGATTATTAAAAACCTGTAAAACGAAGGTCTCGTCAAATTTGGGATTGCAGTCTCTTCGTTTCTGGCGCGACTGAGCGTGGCGGCGATCTCCGGGAGCCAGGTGGAGTCTGACCATGGGGTCGCAGCTTCCTCCTGGGCGTGCAGGGAGGTTTCGCGCCTTCATCAGTGTAACCGTGAGCTGTTCGGTTTTCGGCTCGTGACTGAGCTTCATCCAGATACGGCCGATGTGACCTTCTGGATACGGATCTTCAGTCGGCGCCGCTTTATACAGGTCAGGTTCTAAACATCCCAAAGATCCTCCGAGCCCGTAGCTTCCTAATAAGCTCAGGACAGTCCCAAGTTGGGTTTAGTTGTTTATCAATATCACGCAGCATCGGCGATTCGGTAGAGTTTCAGGTTTTAAAATTTTGTAACGGAGGGTTCAGACATTGGGATATAACCGGTGATTCCTGATCTCTCAAGCAGGATAATATCTGGCGGAACAAAAGCATTGCTAGTAAATACCAATTTTGAGGCACCATTGTTGAGGAAGTGTAACGCTACTCCGAAAAATTATGTGGCATGCTGAGTATGAATGAAAAAAGCCGGAATGAAAAAAAAATCGTCAGACAAATTGGTACAAACAAGAGCTTACTGTCAGCGTATCCTGAATGTAGATATACCCTTGAATAAATAATCCATGTGTCACCCAGGAGAAAAAAGGGTTTGGACGTTATATTATATTCATGGCTTTGATAATGTGCCTGAAAAATTGCGAACGACCGACACCGTAACTCCTCTTGCCAAATAGAATTCTATTTACCAAAGGAGTTGGACCGTATTGTCCGGGGCTGAGGCCTCTCCATGGAAAGCGGCAGGTCCTCGGGGTCAAGGTCGGATAATATGTCACTCGTGGAGTTCGCGGAATGGAGAATCGGTAGGTTGAAGACGACGTCCTTCGTGACGAAGGTTGGCGCTGGTCCTTGGGATGGGTAGACGACTATGCCTTCGCAGCTGGGGACGGAGGACGGCTGTTTCAGCCGACGGCGAAGGGCGAATAGCGTCCCGCCTATCGCCAGGATCAACACAGAGGCTGCAGCTCCTATGGAAGGGTACAAGACCCCCCCTGAAACACCGCAAGGGTAACATGAGCCCGTGAGTTTTATCGGAAAGCCGCCTGCAAGGCCTTGGGGAGATCCGGTATTGATACGGGGTATAATTGAGCAGAGGGTTGAACACGCCTCATAAACACCCAGGGGCATGCAAAACTAGCTCTGGTTTTTCGGCCCAAGCGCAACGTCCGTGAAACCTTTCAGTTATTACAGGGTAATTATAACGGGGCAAGGGAAAGTTAATTAAAAATTCAATCCGCGGTTGCGTCACAAGCCACGAGGAACACCCTTGTATTTCTACAAACAAGGACGAAGCGGCGTATACTCGATACCTTTTCCCATATTCTTACACGTTCAGTCGCGATCAGAAGCAATTGGGTCATTCTTTCTCATGGGAATTTTATACCACGGTCCTCGTCCTCGGACTATACTATTTGACATTATTGCTGTTTTACCGCGGTTGTGATCGGATCACCCCACGTCCGGACAAACGAAGTTATCTTCTTAAGGTAGTGGGATGATTCGAGGGTTGGTGGTTGTTTCGATCCGTTCAATACGTACTAATTCTCATTTATAATATGGCGTGTCAATAATTTTTCCGTAAATTTCTCCGAATCGTCTGCGTTCGGAAAAGTAGGAAATTAGAATTTTTATAGCTATTCTATTGCCTCGTGTATGAATGGTCAATGCAATCAGACACGAAATAATGCTTTGTACTTTAAACTGTGCCGTAGGAAAGTTTGGATTACATGCGGTAATTCACGACGACGTTTTTGCTCCGGTTTTACTTTAATATTCTTTCTTTCTTCCATTTCACCAAACTCGATTTGGGAACTGTTTGAAGAAAAAAAAAAAAAAACGTCAGGAAACAGATGATGAGGTGAAAAGAAAATATTGGATTACAGATTTGAAGGAGGTAAAATTCCACTCGCGAGTTTTGTTTCGCGCTCGGGAAACTCGATAATTGAACGAAGTTAAAAACACATCCAATACTTTTCGTTAAAATGATTTTCCTCAATTTTCTGTGCTGCGCCTTTTTCCCCCAAACATAATCCGATGGAATTTTGCTGAATACTATGAGATAAATGGAAGGAAAGAATAAAGTGAAAGAACAAATACGAATGAAATCACGTTCTACGAGCTTTTTCATTTGTTGTTTGCTATGATAAAAGTTTGCCCAGTATCTTTTCCACGGATCGGTTGTACTTGCTATGTGAGTTATCAAGTTTCGTTTTTCCTATCTTTTCTCGTCGGGGTTAAGTAAGTTCTATTATCGACTAATGTTTCTCGCTGATAAATAATTGCCACTTTTATCGTACACTGATGAAGGCCAGAAAGGTTACAAAAACCGACCTCATTGCAACAGAGAGCGTAAACAATGCTTCCTATTATACACGGAGCGAGTGAGGAATTATATAATCAACTGAACGGTTTTAATTAGAAAACTCAATTATTAATCTCAATTACGTGTCATTCAATTCCTATTATTGACATTTAACTTAACGATACCCACTGTTACTATGTCAAGTTTTTTTTTCTTTCAAATTAATTCATATTTCTTTAGATTACTAAGATATTACATTTCAACGCCTCATTTTGCAGATTCGAATAAACGGCACTTTTTTGTTGCAAATAAATTTGCCCACGCAGTGTATAAAACGTTCTCCCCGTGGCATCCCGTGGGTTGAACAAGCACTCAGAATTTTTTCTGCTTGTCTCGCAATCTGATGAGAAAACGGACCTCCCGACCCGGTATTTGATATAGAAAGTGAAACTTTAGAGGGGAGATGGTGATAAAAACAATTTAATTGTACGGGATTTACGGTATCACTATTGGGTATTCTGCTTCTGTATAGTTTAATATCCCTTCGTGCGAAACGATGTGAATGCGGTTTCGGTGCGATTTCGTGCCGTATGTTTATTTTAATAACTAATTAAAATTCAGGTTCGACTTGATGGAATCTGTCATTACTTCGTGAACGGTTTTTATAAGCATATCTCGTTTAGTTATGCTCTAGCGTAAATTACAAATTGTGCAAGGTTTAAAGCTGCGTTAGCAAGCCGTTGTAAACACCTTTTCGAATTTTTTTCTAAATAGACTAGTTCAAAGTTTTGATCCTGAACGTAAGGCAACCTCTGCATCCCATCATGAAAATCTTACAATCCACTGATTGCAATTTTGCTGGAAATTTAGGGAAGAGTGTGAAATTAAAAATTCTTGGCGTAATTCAATTCTTTATCCACCATACAATATCGATCTAGAGTAGAAACAGGGATAACATGCAAACAAGAAAATCAGAGAGATAATCTTCATGAGCTGAAATTTCATTCAAACTTTGTGTTCAGTTGCTTTGTAGAAAATGTTGAAAAATCATATAAACAACGAACTTTTCATTTGACACAAAACTTTGCAAATACACGGGGCAGAAGCAGCGAAGGAGGGGGGTGGGAGGGAGGATCTTATAAAAGATGACCTAAAATCATTCATAAACAGATTTCAAACGAAACAAACAATACATTCCGGCATACCTTGGACCTTTGTAGTTAGTTTTTCTGAATTCGCTGAAACAACATGTTGAGACGGTGTGAATAAAACAGAAAGGGTGCTTAGAGGTGTAGCGGGGATTGCGGCATTTCGAGGTTCTATTTCATTTCCAAGCTTCTGCTGCGTAGCTCGTTGTCAAAAAATTAAGGTGTGTTGAAATCAAGGTAAGCGTAATATGCGTAATCGAACTATCAGTCAGTTTATGCACTGATTACCTCAATAATACTCACCGACAGTATCGATTGCATCTGTTCTTGCACCGTGCGTTGCATTTCCGCGAAATGGGAGCCTGTCGTCAATATGTTGGAGCTTCATCTCTCATCTGAGAAACCAGAAAAAATATTACACAATTTAAAAATGAAGGAGCGACACCAGTCTTAATTCTGAAGAGAGAATTCAGGAATAATTCGTAGGACACTCCGAACCCTGACGAATCTCATTCACTTGTCGTTGACGATCGTCGTCGTAATTAGGTCCAAAGCCAATCGAAAGAAATACTTTGTGAAACCTTAACGAACGTAAAAAACCCATAAATTACAAGCCGTGGTCTGTAGTCTCTCTGTATTCATAATAACGCGTGATTTTAATGCTACTTTCCATGGATTCATCCATAAATTTTCAGCGGTTAATCTAGTTATTACGGTCACGTGCGTCCAGAGTTAAAAAACCAGCCCGGGTGACGGAGGGGAAGGGGGTTGTCAAATTATTGATTCGGTATACATGTATTGTATTTCAAGTTACGGTTCGAAGTATTATTTATTTGGGAAGCATACTCGTTGAGAGCTCAATGCAGATGATTTTGTCGATGTTTGTCGAGAAGAGGATAAAATTGCATCGATTATACAAATCAGTCGCGTGATTTTTCAGCGTTTTACAGAGATCGGAAAAAGGTAGGTTGAACCTTTCAGTGCGGTATATCGTATACGTGACATTTCCAATGCTTGTGTTATAGTTCACTAGTTATATACAACGGACGTCGAGACAACTGCACTTTCCTGATCCTTGAATTATGGATGCGTGACGTACCGGAAAAAGTCCAATTCATTTTTGATGAAAAAAAATAAACCAGACTTTAACGTTCCGATGCGATGGTCCTTAGTTCGAGACGAATTCCTAGGGATCTGAAGGTGTTTCACTCACGCGTAGAATTAAAGAAATTTCATCAAACAGACGCTGTTGATGCATGCATCGAAGCTATTCAATATCTCTTTTTGATGAAGGGAAAATCGGAATATACGCAGTAGGTATTCAAACCCTTTGGGCACCGAATTCGTCGTGCCAAAGCTGGCTAACAATATTAACATTTCAAAATTTGTATCGTAAGAGTAGAGCTGGCTTTCTGAAAGCTTGTGAAGTACACCGGAATACAACGAATAATAGCTATTCTTCCGACCTCGCTCGTCCTTCTCTGAGTACGAGTCCTGCTCCGCGGAAGAACAGGTCCTATAAATACATTTCCTGTAAATACACCACGATATGGCTTAGCGCTCCTTTTGACGAAGAGAGCTGAGCCATCCCTATTTTCTGCTTGATCTAATTGCCAGATGGTCGTTTACCTTCAGTTTCGGGTTCACATTCGCCCTCGGGAACCTAAAACTTGACTTTATATGAATGAAGTTTATGGGTACAGGAATTAGGTGGTTAAGTTACAGCAACCCTTCGTGGCAGAGACACCCAAGGAATATAGACAAAATTATTATTTGCTAGAATTCCAGAGTCCCGCCGTGATTTAGCTTGTCATGATCTGGTAATTGGAAGATCAATGTGACGATAGTCTTTCTCCCGAGCGATGTGTAAGCTATTTTCGTCACATCGTATTTTTATGCAGGAACACGTCTGCTCAGCTTCTCTCTTTTGGGGTATTTTTGCACCGCAGCACCTGATTGAATTTCAAATTTTCGAATCGGTCGATCATCCTCCTGATTGATTGACGGATTTATCGTGGACGTGAATTTTTAACAAAATTATTTAAATCAAGCTTGGCATAATAAATTCTGTAGTAATTTTCAGATGGTATTGAAAACTTTGCACCATCGATGACACTGATCGATCATGTGCACCAGCTTCATTATTTCCATAATCCTTACCGTGGCGTCGAGCATCCTCGCACAATAACTCGTATTCTGGAGTTATTATCACGACTCCCTTTCTTCTTTGACAATGAGGTAAGTGAATAGTTACCCGTGTAACCGTGCAGAGTAATTATAGAACTTTCTCAAACTTTGAACTCACAGTGTTTGAGCAGCTCTTCAATCAATTGGATTCAATTTTCGTGCAGGTATTTATTAAGCGTTCGATGCTGAGCAACCATTGTGATAAAAAATCCAAAGGCTGCACTCCAGTTCCGTCGGACAGCAGAAACTAATTTCACCGTGATGGCGAAATTGATCGAGAAAGGTTCCATAATGCGCGTAAGTGCTGCGTACTTTCAAAGAGAAGTTAATATCGGTTTTGATGAAATCGAATCCGGTTGCTTGGTGTCTTCGTGTCCGTAGCGTATTTCTACTCATTACACTCAGTAACGCAGGACTCATAATTTCTCTTTCAATTGAAAGAAATAACATGTGACAATTTCATCACTCGTTACGGGGAGCTGCATAATTTGGAGTCAAAAATGGCTTGCCTGTGAACGAAAAGGTAGGAGATTGTCATTTACGATAATTGGCCACACGTTCTAGTTGCGGCGATTCGGGATAATCGATGAAATGTTAACAAGCGAGGATAACGAGATTTTGTATTCCTCGTTTGGCGTTTACATCGATTGTTTGCGTAATCTGCCATCACTTTTCAAAACCATTTGGACTACGTGAAAAGCTGAGGGAGCTCCTCTATTTATTCTCGTCCTTTAATTGTGCCGACATAACTTTTTACGTGTTCTATCTCTCTCACGAAACCAATTATTTCGACCATTTCGACTGGATATTAATATCTGCTGAAAGTCTCTCCTACGTCGAAGTTCTTTTTCGGCAAGCCTTGTGGTAATCGCCTGGACTTTCACGATCGGCATGACTTACACTTGGAGTTGCGGAAAATTATGCGTGATCATCTCCGTCGGCTTTGAGGGCTACTTTTTATGAATACCGACCCGTTAGCTATGTTGCAAAAGCAATTGGTAACAGCGATATCGAAACGCGATTCAATCACTATCCGTCTCGTTTTCATCACCCAGTTTAAATTCTCAATTCACGCCAATTTTGTATTAGAATTTTTTCTACCACCAAGGTAAAGCCCCGAGAAAAAGTAAGCTGCAAAAACTGCGTCCGCAACTTAAGCCTGAACGCTAAAATATGGAGCGTCACGGCAACAGGGAATTGAACGAAAAAATTATGTATTCTATACCGCGGTGTGACTTTATTTGCATAGAACTTGCAGCCGCGAAATTTCATCGCCACTTTTTAGGACAGATAATCCGCGTATCGGGATTCTGTGGCGGGTTTCGAGGGATGAACCTGGATTATTATGTACTTTGTATCGTAACAGGATTGAATATCGAGGCTGCTTTCTCCCTTGTTTACTCTGTGTTTCTGTGCTTAGAAACTCTATACATTGCAAGCGCCGTCTACATCTATCGAAAGACGCATTACACCCGCGAGCTTCAACCCTTGCAGTAAATATTGGCGCGCTTATTCGTCCCGCGAACCCTAACCAGACGTGTTTAACGATTCTCGTCAAACATGTGCCAATTAGCCTGTATCAATGTTCAGCGGATCATTTCCTAGCCATATCGATCAATTCACGAGATAGTCCAAGTTCTAGGAATTATTCCACCGCATTATTTTCAGTTTTAAACATTTCCGCAAATCCTTCGATACCTAACATCTCCTCCCACGTCCAGGTATAAAATTTCAACGCCAGTGTATGAAGCTGAGTTGCACTAGCTGAGATGAATGACTTATAAAAACGTTTATTTAAAATCAATCTGTAATTCGAAATAATGAAATTTACATCCGTCTTCTACAGGTTAATTTCAAGGTCAGTTTTGACCGAGGACGTATTATATAGGAATTATGGAAGGACCAAAATGCGAAAGGGATTTAGTGTTCCAAGAAATCTCCAAAATTTATGAAAATCTGAGATAGCCGAACATTGAAGGATAGAAATGGGGTGAAATAAAATATTACATCTCGGGATTCAGCATCAGGGTTGAAAAGCTGAGTTGAACGGACGTAAAGAGAAAAAGAGGATGGGTTACAGAGGACGGAGGTCTTCGCATCTCATTATAGTTCGGCGGATAAGAACCCTTCCTTAAACTTCATATTTCAAACTTGAGTTCAAGCAGACTTTGCAGCGGAGCATCAACACGCGGGTTTGTCTTTCGAACATACATTATACCCTCAATCTTTCTTTGCGTTTCGAAAAGCCCATTTTCTTGATGATAATAATGTGAATCAGTACGAGGGGGGAGCCGTTTAACTAAAGAAACACACTATTTTCATTACTCAGTTGTAAAAGTCATGAACAATTTAGGGCGACCGTAATCGTTATTGGGCTACATATTATATGATATACTCATATTGTATAGCATATATAGTCCGTTGCCTGTGGCGCGACAGTTGAGCCCACTTAGTCGTTTGCTAACTGAAATTTAGATGTATAGATAACTTCATCCGACGATTTAGTACCAAGTTCTTCCAGTTAGCGCCCGGCGGTTTGGTCCTGCCCTAGTCAGGCTACCAAAGACTCTTCAACAAGTTAAATTCGAGATTTACGTCCATCCTCCATCCTTGGGCAAGGCTTGTAACCATCGGTATAAGTGACTCGCGTTCGTCGAGCTAATTGCATCAGATCGCCTTGGGTTTTCTAATTCGCCTGGGTATCGATACCCTATTACATGCGTATAATTTGACTTTCTTCCACTCGCAATGTTTGCGATTCCATTTAACTTGGTAGTCGAAATGTATTTGATTTTACGATCACTCCTCGACTTTTAACCAGGAAAAATGAAGGGTATGTACAATATATACATAAACACTTTCGGATGGTGTATCTTTTACGTGATGAATATGCCCTCCGTGAATTTCCGAATATAAGGACTGCTGAATAAGTAATGTCCACTTGGGATATTCCTTTTCTTTAGTATTGCATTTCACATATAATTAGTTTAATACTGTTCGTTGTTGCAGAGTGGCAATAATGTTTGCACTCAATTGCCAGTACGACTATGTACACTTGGAATAATTAATCACTTGAACTGTTATTAGTTTGACATATTGCATATTCTGCAAGTGACAAACAGCACAATGGTGAATTAAACTGAATCCATCTAAATTGCATTGAAGAAAAAATATAGACTCTAGTTTAAATGTCTGTGGACTACGCAACAGAAACAGGTCAGGTAAACGTCCGACTTGAATTGCGATTACTCTGCCCAGGTCCTTTCATTGGTCACAAGGGATTTCAAAGGCAGGAAACCATTTCTTGTCGGTAAAAGTTGATAGTTGGATGTACTCTTTGAGTGTATTTTTTTCCTAGAGAAGCAAAGCGGTGTAAACTCAAAGGGATATTGGGATTAATTACCAGTTCACAGAGTTGAACGAAAATGATAAAAAGTTTATTTGTTCATTTTCAAGACAAACAACTCTCGTCTCAAACGTACTCTCATTCAGCTAATTTCGCCTGTTGGACTTTGTCAATTTCAAGCGAATTCTACATCCAAAACAATTAATCTTAACATCAATGGATTGAGAATTGTCAAGTTGAACGCGATTATACGAGCAATTCGAAGTGTTCGTCCAACTTATGGAAGTTTCTTTCAGTATTCATACCTCGATCTGTTATGAATGATGTGATAGAAGCCCCCATGTAGTAATTCCGATTTCTACACATTGTAACACGAGTATAGAAGGTGGTTAAATTCGGTAGTGGATGCAGCAATATATTACTGATTCACTGAGACAGAAAAACAGCAGATCTAGTGTGTTCTAATACGTAATTTTTATTTCCTACTCGTATTTTCATATTCTTATGGTTATTTTTCGGACCAGATGCTTTTATTCGAGCGTGAACAGGGAGAGGTAAACCAGAAATCCTGAACGGCTATCGGTAGACCGTCCTCACAAAATTACGACAAATTTATTCGGGACATTTGATTTTCCGCATGAGTGCACAACTGTCTGCCCACTCTGTCAGCGAGTGTCACTGAAAATTTCTCTCGTTGGAGTTAGCTCTCGGATACTTTTCTCGACATAAATATTTTCGCGAATTTCGGACAGTCCGTACAGTAAAATTTTTACCAACCATCCTGTGAATAGCGATTAATAATAATCTAAAGATGTACATCCGAATTTGGTCCACCTCGAAATTAGGGGTAAGTGTACGATAAACGCGCTACTTTCTATCGAATTTCACTCAATTTTGGTTTCCCGATGAAGGCAAGCAGTCATAGAATCTCGGGCAGTTGGTGTGTTCGCAGGTTATGTAGGTACATGGGTATTTACATATATACGTATACTTGGGTTAAACGAGCAGCTAATTAGCACGAGGTTAATAATACGCCCACTAAGAGGCGTCTTATGCTGCCTGCGTAGCTTTTCATGTTGTCCGTATTTGACGTAGCTTTAGCAAGGGGTTTACCACATACAGTGTAAAAAATTGACAGTGTTAAAATCGACGAAAAGTGGTTGGCGTCGATGACTATAAAACAATATTCACGGTCAACTCCGAACTTGAACGTCGACATCAAATAGTGTTGAATTGATACCAAGAAATATTCTATAGAAGTCCAGGTCGCATTTTTTGACAATTGGTTCCACCCCCCTTCACCCTCCTTTCCGTAACCGAAATAAAGATATGCAAACCGCGGAATTTCGGTCGCAATTTTTTTTAAATGATCCTGCGTCTGCCAGGAATTTAATGATGGAGAATTGAAGCAACAAGAAGATGAAAGATCACTGCGCACTCTACTCACCTCGTGGATAGTAGCTTGCAGAATGGAGTTTGCTCGAGCGAAGGTTCCGCGCGCACTGCTCAGCCACGACTGTTCTAACCATTCAGCTACGGGGTTCTGTGCTTGCGCGTCGATATGGAGTCCCCTGGCGCACGCTCTCCCCGTCGTCCTCAGACTCCAGCATCCTCTAACAGCCGTTTCACGTGCCCTGGCTCCAATGTCAATGTCGACCTTTTGTAATGCAGCGGGGAGATGATCTCCGCGGAAATTGTTTTTCACCCGCAATCCTTTGCAATTCGAGTACCATGATGAGTTCCGGAATTCTGTCATGGTCTCTAGTTGTGAAACCTGCTTAACTTTTGTTCTAGGTGCAGCAGCGCCACTATGTACAAGATGAAATGAACAGCGAATGAACGAGATTTGTCGCTGAAATCCTAGTGAAATGTTCATTGTTAAGCTGGTTGTGAGTTCATACCTTGGATTGTTTACCCTACTAATGAAGCGATGCAACAATGTATCAGTGGGATGTGGAAGAGACGAGACGGTAAATTTTCATATTGCAATCTCAAAACGTTTATTTATCAGATTATACGGTTATTAAGTTTATAAAGTAGAACATAAATGTGAAACAGGAACGACAGTCAAATAAAGCCGGGTCGTGCATATTGGTCTGGTTACGAGTAGGACAAGAAGTCTTGAGAATTCTTCAACTATCTGCAACTTCCGCAGCATCTGGTTCCTTCCCAGAAGACTTTGGTTTCGGTCATCTTAATGTTAGGAACATAAAGAGATCCCATTTCCAGCCTTCTGTCGAGAGGGTAGCCAAGTGGTCTACCGTCCAAGGACACAGCACCACCAATGATCTCCTTTACGTCCTTCTTGTTGTAGTAGTCGGTCATGTATGGATACCTAGTCTTGGCAGTTCGATCCATTCGACTTTCATAGTAGGCTTGGGCAGTTTGTTGAGAAGTTTGTTGCTCAGTCTTGATGTTCTTTGTGTCTGTTCTTCCGTACATGGTGTCCGTATCAATGTCATGGCCTGTAAAACGGACATTGTTTAGCACTCCAGTTAAGGAGTTTGTATGGCGCTCTATCACATATTTCATGAATCTATGTTAATGGTGCCGATGAAAAAGTTTCATTTGTATTCGAGAGTTTTTGGTCATTCAGAAATTGCTCACATTTCGTCTTAGAGCACCATGACGATAGAGAAAAATCTTAAAGACGGAAGGACCTGATGATACCAGTATCATTTCTTTCAGTAATATTAAGTGTACAAGAAGATACGGAAACCGGGACGACTTACTGTAAAACACGCCTCCTGCGTTCATCATCGTAGTACGGTAGTCTCGCACCCATCTTTCGCTGGGTACTTCCGTCGTGGATGTCGTAATATCGATATCGGGATAACTTAAATACTGATAAGTTCGGAATCGCGGAGGTAGGCTCGGTCCGTAAAATGGGGTAGATTGGTTGGGCGAAGAGATGATGACCATTACCTGAAGTGGCATACCGTTGCGTTTACCTTTAGGCAGAGCTAGCCTCTCGGGGAAACCGAAGGCTTCCGCGATCTGGAAAGAAATTAATGATTATTTCTCTTTATGAAATATCCGTGTAACTGTGATGTTTGTGAAACCTACCGCCTCAGGGTAGAAAAGCTGATGAGAGGTAAGGCCTTCCTGCACCTTACGCAATAGGTCTTTCTTGGTAGTGGCATCAATGCTGCGCATTGGCGCGTCAATGGAGTGCCTGACGATGATATTTTTTCCTTGCTTAACTGTGAGACAGAATAAAGGCTTTAAATGTTTGAACTTCAGGGCATGGCTACTGGCTAGAAACCAATAGATTGACGTACGTAAATTGAATTCTTTTATACTTACGGCTCCAAAGGAATTGATCAAGTTCAATGAATTGAAGTCTGTTCTCATGGATGTTTAGATATGTGCCATCGAAGTCGTATTTGGGGCCTATATAAACTCTGATAACGGCGTGTTCGACGATTTGTTCGCTGTTGACCATTATTTCAAATTTGAACGGCTTGTGATTAAGTCTGTCGATCTCGGTCATCATCTTAACACGTTGACTTTCTTTGCCTTGCGGCACAATTGTAGCCGAGTCAATGTCGACCATGAATTTGTCGCAGTAAGTCGTCAGTTTATCGAACTTGACACTTTCGATGGTAACCCCGGGTAAGCGGAGATCTTCTGGCGTGTAGCCCGGTAAAGTGTCTTTATATCTCTTGAACAAAGTGATCATGCGTTTCCACATCTGGTAGAAGACTGGATCACGGGTAGTGGTATGATGGATCTCTAGGGTGCTAGGAAGTGGGTCCCAGAAGCGTTTTGTGGTAGGTGCACCACCAAGAAGTTCGCGAACAGCGGCTTGAAAAGTTCCGTAATACCTTTGGGGCAGAGTTTAATGTCAGAAAAAACATACATTTGCATTAGCAATTGGCTTACCTAGGATTTATACTCCTTCCGGTGCTTTCGATGATGTTACCAAGTATGTTCAGTCCCTTGTAGTCGTAGAGAGAAAAAAGGTCTCCTACGTTCTTCACTACAAATCCACTGTCAATTGCGTCCTGCAGCCTTCTCTCGATTGTCAAAACGGTTTCGACAAGATCTTCCTTTCCAGACTTGAAGTCACAATCGAAACTACGTCCTGATATCTCGAGGCCATTCGGATAAGAAAGATGAGATTTGAACGGCACGCGTACGTGGGTGAATTCGGTTTCTCTAAGAGTCGGCATATCGTTGCTCAGGCGTTCAAGATTGTAGCGAGCCAGAAGTTGCTGGTGTACATAGTAGAACATGGATCCGCGGGCGGTTTCACAATGTTCGCATTCGTAATTCTGGAGAAAGCCCAGATTTGTTTCATTCTGTCATGGGACAAGAAACCTTTTATCAAAGCATCCTCACAGGAAAAAATTCAACAAGGTATTTTGAGAAAGGAATAACATCCTATTTGAACTGCTTGGAATTGCAATCTACTCACCATCGTTTTCAACCATCCGGCAATGTCGAAGTAAGCGTACCACGAAGCAAGTCCAACATCTTGTGTGAAATAGGCAAGCTTCCTGTCGTACTCGGTCATGTAGGGAGTGTAGTTAGATGGAATTACGTAAGTGGTGGTCTGGCCTGTTTCGAGGGTTCGAACACGAGCATTCTGAGCCTCTTTAATCACCCTAGTGTCGATGTAGTAGTATGGAAAGACTTCATATGGTGCGGGAAGGACGAGGTCTCTGGTATCAGTGCGTTGGAATATTGCCACAGTGAAAGCCTATGGGGAATAATATGGTGTCGGTGAGTTGTTACTTCAGAGTGCAGTGATCGGTTCCTCCGCGTTAAACTTACCTGGTAGAATTCTGCTTCGTTGAATATGTAACGAGCCCAGGCGGCGGTTTTCAGGAACGTTTCGTAGGTCTTCGCAGTCACAAGGGTCCTAGTAAGAAGCGAAACTTCACTGCGCAACTCGGTGAACGAAATTGAGAACGGGACACGCTTGGGCAGGATGAGGTCCATCTCAACAAGACGGATGAGATTTTTGACGACGTTTTGATCATCGTATTGTTGAATGTTTTGTTTAATGTTGTATTCCTGACCGAATTTGTGCAGCTGTTCGTTAGGGATGTCTTGGAATAGCTGGTCCAAAAGCAAGAGAACATCTTGCTGCTTCGTCAGCGTGTCGACATTGGCTAAATAATGAAATGCCATACACTGTTATCGAAAAACGAGTTTCTACGCTGTTGGAAAGTGTTAATAAAAAATTTTTCGACGTGCATATGTAGTTTGGTTAACAGTCTAATATAATTTCGAGTTGGTAAAGTTTTCGGGACCTATGATTATTTCAAAGACTCTGTGTCAGCGTTTCAAACACCATGTGAAATTTCGTTGACAAATGCATGATCACAGTCTGCTGGAAACAAGACAAGAGAGCAATCGCTGTGCACGAAAAAATGCAATTTGAAATGTGGGATCAATTTCGTCCCGGCAAAGCGGATTGAAGAGGGTCCGATTTTTTAAGTAATTTAAAATCAAACTTACCAGCTTTAGTTCCCAGCATGGGGACTGCCGTGGCGGATGCCACGAGGGCCAACAAACAGAAGCAGAGACGCATCTTGATACAGTGGCTTGTATGCCGTTCATCGGCGGCTGCTCAGCTTATATACTACCCAGCTGCCTTGGCTGCATCCCAATCGCTCTTTGAACTTTTGACGACCCTAGGTGATATTCACCGCCTTCTCTGCTGGAGATATTCTCGTTATTTTTGAGATAGTCCCCTCTCAACGCCAATGCACCTTTCATCGCTAATATGTCTGATAGCTGCATGAGAGAAGGAGATTATACTTCTTGTTTGTCCGAAGCATACAATTAAGTAGAAGTATATCTAGTGGACAGAATAGGTAAGTCATTCCTTGCAGGGTAATTATTACATGAACTACGAAAAATTTCAGTTGTCACATATAAGTTATTGAAAAATTCTAGTAAAATGGGCATCGGTATAATACAATTTAGGTGTTGTTGGAATTAAGGGCCATTCATTAGTTACGTAAGGACGATTTTAGCCATTTTAACCCCCGCCTACCCCCATGTGAGAACACATAAGGTTTCTTGGACTCCCCCTCTCACTTCTCATGTAAGATTTTACCTATAGTTTTCCTTTATAGTTAAATGTCGTTAGAAGAGGATCAGTTGTACTAATATTCATAATTTGACATAAATGAAAGATTTTTATTTCATAAGAGATAATTATTTTATTAGTTTTCATTTATAAACTTCAAAGTGTGTGTAAATATGAACATATTTATGATTTTAAAAACTTATTATCAAATGAAATTTTATATTAATAATGAATAAATAGATCTCATAGTTTGTGAAACGTCTAAATGGAAATTTTTTGTAGAGACATTGCTGTACGGACAATTTGTCTTAATGGAAAATGTCTATTATGCACATTCCGACTTGTGAAATGTACGTAAGAATTGACTTTACCCCCCACCTCCCTGCCTCCGAGTTAAGGTCATGTATAGATTTTTTAAACTCCCCCCTCCCTGCTTGGGACCCTTACGTAATTAATGAATGGCCTCTTACAAAGAAATGTGTTAAAAATAACTACTTAATAATATTATAATTTTCAATACCAGGTTTTCCGGCTGTTGTGAAATTAAATTTGCTCCCTTAGTTTAGTACATTTTTTCAATTGAATGAAACCTAAATTGTTGCAGTATTAAAAGGAAATATAATGCGTGCAATGATAAAAAAAATCGTCACACATACTGCATTATCTGGTTATAGCTACAAAATATTTTTCCATTTTCTACCAAGAGCTATTTTTACGAAATGAAAATAGTTACGGACTGTATAGTAATCACAACTAGAAGTCCTAACGGTGTGTCTTTGTCAATAAACAATGTGATGTCATTTTTTATATTATATTAATAATCTATCACTAAACTTTGGCGGGTCCAGATAAAAATTCTTCAATCTCGGTTATTGCAATTCAGCAGATTTGAGTCACAATCAGCTTGCTTCACTCTCGCAACTGTTGCAGTTTACTAATTTGCAATTACGATTAGATATCAAGTTCAACCCATGTGATGGATTTCGAAATAGCATGCACAAGAGTTTTTGATAAGACTGCAAGCGATAATTAAGGCAACTCGCAATCTAAATATAAAAAGTCGATACTTTTCGTCTCAATATATTGTTGCCAGAAGGCATAACTAATAAGTAGAGTTTCAATTCGATACTGTTATTTCAGAAACACATCATTAAACACATCTTCTTTTTATTACTTATATTATGTATAGATGAGATTTTCTTATCCAAGCACTGATACATTTCTTTTTGCATTCCCATCAAGTTCTCAGCTTGAACACACGGGGTATACATGATTTTCTAGTTGGTTCGGACGTGTCTTGATCCGTTCAACAATTCAGAGATACACTCTCAGCTGCTGAAGAATTACACAAAATTTCGTAAGTCATGTCTAAGAGTCGCGTATATTCTCGTGTAATTTGATAACTCAATGCGTATCTACTTTCCATGAAGAGAAGTCCAGTAGCTCTCTCAAAGTTTATAAGTAATACTTGCTTATTTGATGCCGATTTTTTGAATGCATTTAAAGTAACTTTACGTTCAACGACGATTATGCAGTAATATGGCTGATACCTTAAAAAGATATCAGATATAATAATGTAAGAACGATGATGTAAGAAAGTAGAAATTGCAGATGAAAAATTTTGCATATGAGCAGGTTACTAAGATTTCATCATCACCTTAAACGCGTTTTAAGAAGTACCTTGACGTAGATCCGTAGAATGCTTATAATATGAATATAATGAATAGTGAAGCATGAAACTTCACAATGAAGCGTTCTGAATTTTCCATGAAAAACACTTTTAAATCGCGAGACCAAAAATAGCACTCAGATAGTCTTTTAATTGAACGTAATTTCAGGAGATATTTCTGGTAATAAACATGTTACAATGTAGGTGATTCACTTTCACTTACATGCAAATGGCAGTAGATACTTTCAATGCATGCTGGGGATAAAGCTTCTGGTGTTGGGGGCTGATAGCTTCCTATAATTGATGGAGAAAATTTCAACGTCAACCGAACTGTTCTGCAATGAAAATACAACCCGAGGTTGATAATGGTGCCTAGTAGCTTTGCACAGTGAAGCTTTTATATTCTATCACCTCGTTTATCGTATTGCACAACCATTGTTTCATAGACAATGTGTGAACACGAACCCCTCTTGTGCCATGAATTATAGTAAAAGGCCTATTAATTCTTAGGCTTTATTTCTACTAAGCGTAATAAATGATATTCTGACGTATGTATCCTGATTTGTAATTTTTCCTCTGCGTCACATTTCATAGTATTGTTTTACCTCCATTCATATAAAAGATAAAAATTCGTTGTGTTGCTACTAAGGTATTGGCTAGGATGGCTTGTCTTAGTTTTAGTAATCAATGAAATGTATTATTTTGTACCCTGTGACGGGATATTTTCATATAATTAATACCGTTACAGATTAAAACCTCAAATACCACGAATGAAAGAAAAAGAACTCAAATGCGACGATAAAGCAGATTATTAAATATAAATTATTTGTGAGATACGTTCAGTAAGTAAATTTCCATTCTATGTACATAAACTGCGATAGGATAAGGCCGTGTTCACAGCTAATTCAACTGGATGGTGTACACTTTCGTGTATATGCACCTACGTGTGATATAAGAATAAATTGAAGAAGGATTCAGTAGATATGATTAAATTTATTCAAGTTACATATCTATAATTTCTGATTCAAGAGTTACATAAAATCCGAACGTAGAAGTTAATTAAACTTGTCAGGTGCGGGATAATTAAAATTGATAGTTAAAAGTACACATTAACGTATCGTTACATTTCATGTAATAAAAACACTATCTTTAAATCAGTCTCAAAAAAGAATATTCTTTGTTACAGATTCTTCGGGGTGCCCTTAACCTTTGAAAGTGACGGTAACATCGCGGCTGAACATGTTGGGCGTGAAGAAAATGTCCGGGCTTTGAATTTTACGATCGAAGGGGAATCCCATGGGACGATTGTCCGGGTACTTGTGCCCGTGCATAGCACCGCAGTAGCTGATGCTACCACCGTAAGAATAGTCTGCGGCAACGTCGTTTACTTTCTCTTGATCAAAGTCGGTCAAAATTACGTAAAGTGTGAAGGGCATGCCTTCCGGCTTTCCCTTGGGCAGGAGTAGACGGTCCGGATATCCGCAGTGACGATGATCCTTGTCCACTTCGACAGTCGCCTTACCCTGAATACCAGCCTCGACGCGATCCCAGAGTTCCCTGGTTGGTATCTGGTCAGGAATGGTCACACTGGACTCGGAGGATTTACGCAGGATGGTGTTCTCGCCGGTTTCCACTGTGGAAGATTGAAGCTTAATTTTATTAGAATATCACCGCCGTAGGCCTCACAGTGAAATAATGAATTATTGGGTCGTATTCACGAGAGTAAAAATGTTTATATTGTACGATTCTGACTTACGTTTGACGGTGAATTTGTCCAGCTCGATCATGTACATCCGCTTCTGTTCGATGTCGATTTCTCGGCCGAACCAATCGTACTTCGGTCCCAGGAAGATGCGAACAGTAGCAGTGTGAGGCTTGTCTGACTTGACTTTGATGTCGTAAGTGAAGGGAGCGTGGTTCATTCTAGTGACGCGAGCCTTGATAGAGACGTCTTCGAGTTCCACGGTGTCGTCCAAGGCGTTCAAGAGATCGACGTCAAAATTCTCGAAGTAAGTTTCCAGATTGTCAATGTCGACTTTGGTTATTTCAACATTGGGGAAATCGAGCTCTTCTCGGGTGTAAATCGGTAAAGAATCCTTGTGCTCCTTGAAGATGTTGTCGATGTACTTGTGGAGGCGGAAGAATGCTGGGTCACGAGTAGCAGTTTCGAAGTGCTCCATCACCCCGGGAGGCAGCTGAATTTGAAAAAACATAGACCATTAACTCTGGTACTAGAGAAATATTTCGCCTCGAAAAATGCGAAACTCACGTTGAATTTTCCCTTGGGGTCGGTGATCTGGCCGAGCATGATGTGTCCGTAATTGTGAAGAGAGCCGTAGTACTCGACGTGCGGTGAATCCATCGAGGGTTCCATCATGGCACCGAGCATGTCGATTCCCTCGGTATCGTTGAGAGATATAATCCTACCATTTTTACTGAAAACAAAGCCGTGAGCAATGGCCTGCTGGATGCGTCTGACGTAGTCCTTCATCTGACGAACTTTGATATTCTCCAAGTCCTGGAAAGCAAAGTTGTCTGGTCTCGAGGGAAACTCGCCGCCCACGCGATAGGTGGTCTGGGGGTGGAATCCGTCGACGATTACGTCGTCAAAGGACAGAGGCTCGACGAATGGTAACTCGTTGGAAAGACGTTCGAGGTCGAATCGGGCGATCAGTTGGTGATGCATGTAGTAGAAGAGTTCGCCCTTGCGGTCCTTTTGCAGTCCGTAATCAGCGCTGCGCCACCAGAACGGAAAATCCATGTGCCAGTGAGCGTGGTGGGAGTTCATGCCAACGTCTTCGCCGAGGTAGGCGACCCTCTGTTCCGGATTTTTGATCGTTCCGGTGAAATTCATGCGGACTATCGCGTCTTGTTGACGCATCTTTGCGCGGTAAGCTTCGTGGATTACCTGGAACAAAAAATACGTCGGTGAGCCCATGCATCCGTACCTCCAGGATTTGGTTCCTCGTATATTCTGTTCAAACTTACTTGAGAATTGACGAAGAGATGAGGGTAGGTCTCGTATGCCGGAGGAAGGATGATTCCCCTGCAGTCGTGGCGATGAAGGACCGCCACGCTCAGGGCGTAGACGAAGATACCTTCGTTGAACCGATCTCGAGCCCAGCACGCCGTCGCCAGGAAGGATTCCCAGTTTTTGGCGAAGTAAAGAGCCTCGAACAGGACTATCATTTCGGCGCGATGAACGTCGTTGAACAGCGTGAAAATTTCACCGCGAGGTAAAAGCTTCTTTGCGTTGATCATCTTTACTAAAGAGCGAACAGCGGACGCATCGTTGAAGGACAGTTCACCGAGGCCTTCCAGAAATTTCTCGCCAAGTTCTGTTTGGTGCTTGAATCTGTTTGGCTCGTGAACTTTGCTCAAGAGACGGAGGATCTCCTTCTGCTTCAACAGAAACTCTCTTTCCGCTGTTGAAAATCAAGACATCACGTCAGTTTTATGGAGGACTCGTGAGAAATTCAGACAGTCACACCGGAAGCTACACTGATCAGCATCTGTTGTCAGTAATCAGTAACCGTTAAAGAAATTCAAAGTTGGTATCATCGATCGATAGAAGAATCAAAATACCTTTTATTCATTGTTTCGTTATAGCTCGCTAAAGCTGTACTGAAATAATGTGAAACCCGATAATTGAATCGAGTGAATTAAGGATGCTGGGAGAAATTTTTACCGAACAGTCTGCCCATTGAAGAACCCACAACCGACTGTGTAACGGTCTCATATTTATCATCTTTATTTATGATGGTCAGTATACAATGAGAGAGCAATACAATAAAGTCCGTTTTACAACCACAGACGTATTAGTACGTGGGCTGTACAGTCATGTTATAACGGGACAATGGAAAATGTGGTAAATGAAGGTAGATATGTACCTCGAATACCGTCAATACATTTGGGATTGTTACATCCGCTATAACTGGTGCACCCCCAACGAGTTTATAACAAATTCAATCCGCTGTAAAAACACCGCTTCCCACGTGCAGTCAAAGTTTTGTCGATAATTTGATACCGGTGAAAAGTTATTCGATTCCGGTTTCATGGAAAGCAGAAGTTTTCTCGACAGTTGGTATCTTTCAAATTTCCGGAACCATAAGTTCATCCCGAGATCAAACACATTTAATATCTCACGTGTGTTGGAAAATTGAAAAATTTTATCGCTTCGAAACACTCACCTGGAACTGCGGTGACAGCAGCTAGCGCAGCCCCCAGAAGGGCTACCACAATGAATGCTCTCATTGTTGAGTTAAGAAACGATCACAAGTAGGGTAACTCGTGTTTCGACGAGTTTTGTCTCATCCTCGCCAGCCTTCGACTTATATAGCTAGAAATGTGAGGCAGGCATCGGTCCTAGTCAGCGTAGAACATGGATCACGTCGTGTGCATCGTGTTTCCTAGGGCCGTGCGCATTGTGGCTGAGGTCATATTGTGATGCAGTATCGAAGTTTACGTATATCGAGTACCGGCAGATAAACTCTGGATCAGAAGTAGACGTGGAAAGTTCGGATGTCTATGAAAACATCCGATAAGAATAAGGTCAATGATACTTCGACGTGTATGTAGGGACTTTTTTTTCAAGTTTTTTTAACTTTCCATTTCTCTGTTTTCAGAGAACAAAGGAGGTAATTGTATAATCATCCCGAAAATGAAAAGTTAAGTTTCACTAGATATCTACGTTTTAAAGTCTAGATAATCATCTTTGACCTTGTTCGGAGGGTCGTCTTTTTTAAATTACGTAAATAAGAAATTGAAAAAAATGAAATAAAAAAATCGTAATCACGAATTTGAACTTGTAGTTCGAAGTTCGAATTAGATATTAATATTGTTTTGTTCCGTGAAGTTGGAACCTGCAGTGTGAAAACGGGAAGTCCGTGGGCTGACTTATGGTCAGCCCAAAGCTGCTTGTAATCTTTTTTTTTTTTTTTTTTTATTACTGTCGTATTAAATTTATGGTAAAGATATGGAATAATTTTGATGAAAATATATGGAATCTGCAATATTTTGTCTTTACACGGAAAAGATTCAGATGGAAACAGACTATTCGATGAAGCGAATTGTGCAAGATTAGAAATGAGATTACACCGCTGTTGGGGTATGAAAAACGTATAGAAAGAGATCCATCGACAAATGTTTGAACTTTTCGTATTTCAAATTCAACACTCGATATCCCGCGACAAAGTTGGTCAGGCGTGAAGCCCGAAGGTGTAGCCAATGCATAATGTTTGTTTATTCTTCAGCTCGATGGAAATGTTAGCTTCAACTCCATACGTCCTTCAGATTGCGTCAGGAAAAAAGAGAAAACCAACACATAGGAGAGAAAGAGAAAAACTGCGCGTTCAATTTCCGCTTGAAATACTTAACTCGCCGGAGGGGCATTCCGGACGAAATACCTTATTTTCATTGCATAAGTTCATTGGATTTTTGCCTCACGTTTGCGAACACGTGGAAACACGCTTTTTCACGAGCATTAGAACGTGAATTATTTCCAATTCAATGTCATTCGCAAATGGAGCACAAACTTCGCTAAAGATAAACCATCGGTTTACCTTTAAACATCGAGCGAGTTTGTCAAAGATACCGAATAATTTTTCTTCCTTTTTTGCTTACGAATTACAATCCTTATCATAATACGGAATATTGCAGGGAATCCGTTATAAAAATTTTACCAAGCTAATACTAATAAATTTCTGCGCAAATCCAGAAATTGTTTGAATTTCAAGCTTTTCAAACCTGGATTTATTATTAATAACCCATTGTTTCATATCGATCATTGTTTGATATTGATCATTGTTTAATAACGCTTGTTGAATATTTGGTCGCTAAACAAATAAAAACTTGTGAACAAAAAATAAATGATAATAGAGGCGTGTTTTCTGGTCACAAACAGGCGCAGACAATATTTGTTCTAGGATATCGATGGCCCGCTGCGTTGTTAGCTATTTTCTAAGCGCACTCTGCTATCGGTCAACGCTCTTTGCCTGCCAATGATCCTCTCTTTTTTCCATATAGACTCTTGGGTTGTACTAATCTATCTGTCTCCTTTATCATTTTCTTCGTTGCATTAAATCCTTTGATTTAGTAGTCCAAGCACTAACAATCAGGTATTATATCTAAAAGCGAATTTCTGGGGAAATTTGAATGGCAGTTTATCGAAGTCCAATCTACGTAGCGTTAGTCTGCGATCACCAGGTGTCGGAGATGTCTCGTACGACCGTTTCAAATTAATTCGACTCTCACGCGTAGCAAACAAATTGAAAATGTACAGTCAACTCGTGAAAATCGTATTCAAAATCTAGTAATTAATCAGGTTTAAACCTGGTACAACTTGTACTGGTCGATCGATGCATGGTAAAAAGTTGACTTTCATTACTGAATTTCGGATTTCATTACTGATTGACGCTCTTTGAGGTAAATTTGGTTATTTCTTCTCTGACACGCTCTGATATCAGAAATCCAATTATCCGTTATATTTGCTTGCATTGAAGCGGGTATCGATTTCTTTTTTAAAAACGTGGAAATAAATATCGAGAGTAAATTGTAACCTGGCGTACATTGCTTGTACATAGGTACGTTGACTTTCTCTGCATTCTACTGAAACGTTTGGTGCAGGATTGATTGGTAATTAAATATATAAACGTATCGCAGGAAACAGAAAATTGCGAAGGTATTGGCAGTTATTGATCGTCATCTTCGAACATACGCAATAAATAATATTTGATTGCAAGCCTTGTTTGGTTCTCTCCGCATGATACTCGGCGGAGTAAATGTAGAATCGTCTGGCATTTTGAATGACAACTTTTTCCAAACTCCAAGAGTTTCCGTCGCATTTATGTATTCATATAATTCAGTAAATATCATTGATATTTTTGTGCTGTATTACAAAACGAAGAGGGATGAAAATAATGCAAAATCTAGTTACGAGAAAAATATTTATTGAAGCTTCGTACATTATGCAACCAATAAATGTATTTTTTAAATTATTTCTGTTTGTCTTGTCACCAGACATTGAATATCAATGGAAATAAATAATATACGTATCGAACGAATTCGGATGTCACGCGCAGGCACGAGGCCCTGCTGCACACGACTCGACGTTGCACACGGCCTGAGTGGCTGCGGTCTATGTGATGAGGCTAGACCTCAACTATTATATCATATAAATAGCGATGTCACTTTTGAGGAAGACACAAGGTTTCACCATGAAGCCCGCGATCGTCTTCCTAGCGATCTTCGCAGCCGGAGCATCTGCCTCCCTTAAAAAAGGTGAGTTTGTATTGTCTTTTTTTTTTTATGCGATATACATTTTCTTCGATGTTATTATCGAAGACTTTTTTTTATCTACTCGTTTATAATGGTATTTTGTGTATATACGTTACGACATATTTGAAATTTTACTTAAAATTAAAAAAAAAATTGTTATTAATAAATTTTTCACAAACGCAGCATATGCCTGAGAAGTCGAATTTATGTAAAATGTCATATATGTTGGATAAAATCCTGTGGAATAGGTAATTTAAGACGATCTGCGGGTAAAAAACCTGTTCATTTTATACGAGAATACATCAAATTCATGTAGAGACATTTCATCACTCGATATAGGTAAGGATTACCTTACTTACTTATACACAATTACTATTCCAAGTTGTTTCCATGTAACTTTGAAAGTATCGTCAAGGGCTTCGTGGAATTCTCCGAAATCATTTGCGTTTGCAGTTCGCGAAGTCTGTTAAAGTCCTCAGCTATTCACATGCTTGTAATACCCTGGAAGAAAAGTTTGAGTACTTAAAGTGGTCTTGAAAAAGCAATCAGACGGCAACTTTTTGGAATTTGGACTACAGATAGCGCGTAAAATGTATAGAATTTTAATTAATACAGTTGCATATCCATTTAGTTGTGATACCGTGTAATGTTTTCCATAATTACAGTAACTTGCGTGTTTTATAACTGCGATAACCTGCGTGCTGAAATAACGGCAGAGATATCAGTTTATCACTGCACATTTGATAGACATGATTTATGAATACAACGTTGACCTTTGGACATTTTCGAGATTTGGTATAATGTGATAGTCTACTTTGTATATCATTGTGCTTTATTTGTAGTTGATTCGTTTTACCATTTATTGCACATAATTAATTATTAATAATCGTATCGTCCGCAATATTTGCAACAGTTTAAAAATTGTTTCAAAATAGTCTCAGGCGTTAAAAACCACTTATTATTTTACAACATTAAATATCGTGCAATTGTCGCAACCATAATTTCCACAAGTTGAAACTGCATTGATTTCTCTATGTTCGGGATTAAAACACAGTATCATATTAAAATCTTTTCAGAAACCTTACTTCAACTAACTCTTCTAGTCGAAACTGATTTTACATTTATGCCAGGAATACAAAACGTGAATAGAAAAATCATGAAATTACGAGCATATGATCTCGTGATTGTTTATTGCTAAAATCACCAGACAATATTATAGACAGATAAAACTGAGTTTAACAAAGAGAATTCATGATACCCTGAAATAGCTTTTTACTTTCTTAGTATAGGATTAACGTTCTTTCATCCTTTAGCGGACACTGCTTTTTTGGGACAGCAACTGCAGGTGCTCAACCTGCTGAAGCATCTCAACGAACCTCTCCAAGATGAGGACCTTCTGGCTCTCCGCTCTAGCTTCAACCCGGAGACGTGCCAGGATTACTTCAAGAATCAGAAAACTCTTGAATTGTTCATGTACGAAATGAAGAAAGGTAGTTTGCTTGGTCGAGACGAGATATTTTCTCTTTTCGATACCAAGCACCGTTACCAGGTGAAGCTGCTCTTCAACGCTCTAATGTCGGCCAAGGACTGGCCACATTTCATGGGCCTGTCGACCTACGTCCGTGACAAAATGAACCATCGGCAATTCCTGTACGCCTTCAGCACTGCTCTTCTTCACCGCGAGGACTGTCGTGGCATGAAGTTACCACCGGCTTACGAAATCATTCCGCAAATGTTCCTGACAACTGACGTCGTCCGCCTCGCCTACCAGGCCCAGATGCAGGGCAAACCCACTCTCATCCCGATGAGCTTCACCGGCAGCATTCTAAACCCTGAACAGCGAGTTGCCTACTTCGGAGAAGACGTCGGACTTAACGCCCACCACGCTCACTGGCACATGGATTTCCCCTTCTGGGCTGACGAGCGCAAGGATCGAGCGGGCGAACTCTTCTTCTACATGCACCACCAGCTCTTGGCACGTTTCGACGCTGAGCGTTTGAGCAACCATTTACCACCGGTTGAACCGTTGTATTGGGACAAACCGATCATCGAAGGGTTCGCACCGGGCGCCGTGTATCCAGATGGTCAGGAGTTTCCGGTCCGTCCAGACAACATATTCTTCCAGGATTTGTCCGAGCGCACTGTTGCCGATATGATTGAGTTTGAGAACCGCATCCGCGACGCCATCGAGGCTGGAATGATTCACAACAAGAACGGTAAGAGTCCGGAGCATTCTTTTACCCTTTTTCAAGTTCAAAGTGACCGCACGATTTCATTTACTCGTCATCAGGTGTGATCGTTTTCCTGAACAACACCGAGGGCATCGACGTTCTGGGGTCGCTGATCGAGAGCTCGACGAGCAGCTTGGACCCTCGCTACTTCGGAAGTCTTCACACCGACGCTCACCTGCTTCTGTCCAGAGTTACGGACCCCAAAGGGAAGTACGGAATAACCCCTGGGGTGATGGAACACTTCGAAACGGCAACTCGCGATCCGGCCTTCTTCCGCCTCCACAAGCACATCGACAATCTCTTTAAGGAGCACAAGGACAGACTACCCCCGTACAAGTACGATGACCTAGCCTTCCCCGGTGTAGAAATAACGGCTTTGAAGGTCGTCGGTGAGTCCAAGGCCTCCGATCCCAACGTCCTGGTGACGTACTTCGACGAAAGTCACATCGATATCGGTAACGCCGTCCAAGGGAAGCCGGTCAGCATCCGTGCTGTTGTTTCTCGCCTTAATCACGAACCGTTCAAGCTAGTTGCCACCGTACACAGCGACAAGAACACCCACGCCATCGCCAGGGTCTTCCTGGCCCCGTCAAAAAGCTGGTTCGGCGAAGACATCCCATTGGACGAGGCGCGCTGGTCGATGATAGAGCTGGACCGATTCCCAGTTGAACGTAAGTAAACAGATCGATTTTATCTCTTTTTTTTATGTGCCTTTCACCCTCTATAATCATCATCATCGTCATCATCATCATCATAGTCCGGGCTCGTTCGAGGTTTTAATGTGAGTTTTGTTTGCTCAGTGAGAACTGGCTCGAATCTCATCACTCGTCGAAGCATCGAGACTTCCGTTACGGCGTCTGAGCCACTCAGCTATCCCGAGCTAATGAAGCAGACGAAATCAGCTCTCCTAGGCGAGAGCATCTTCGAAGTGGACACTCTGCACAGACATTGTGGCTTCCCCCACCGCCTATTAATCCCTCAAGGCCGTCGCCAGGGAATGGACTTCAAGCTATACGTCATCCTTACCGACCTAAAAACGGACCTCCATTCGACCTTCGAGCGTCCCTACATGATGAATGAAATTCCAGCCCTGAGTTATTGCGGCGTTCTCGACGGCGCCTTCCCTGACACTCGTCCCATGGGATTCCCCTTCGATCGCCGTATTGTTCACTCCAACAACTTCCAACAGGCAAATACCAAGGTAATCGATGTTACCATCAAGAATGTCAAGTACCAATGATCTACTGTCTATGATCTTCATTACACAAGACTGACTAGATTGTCATTATATTATTACATATATATATATATATTCTTGTTCAACCTTTGATATCTGAATTTTAAAACTCATCTCTAAGTGAAGAATAAATGCTTTGTGGAATGTGTAGAGGGTAGAAATTGCTCTTGTAAATTATGAATGCATTTTGGTCCAAGAGTGAAACGGAAGAAGAGACAACGCACGTGTCGGTTGACGGAGCAGAGCTGACATTGCGAGATAATTGACTTGCGTATAACTTAATGAGGGTCGCTCATTGTTACCTGCACCTACCTACCGCCTTGTAGCGTTGAGTGCCTGCTAGGCGCGAACAAGTGAATTAGGTTCACTTCCGTCTTCCACTTCCTGACGCTCACGGCGTCAATTACTAGTCGTCAAAACGGGTTTAGTTAGCGACAGAATTTTCCCACCAAGGTCTCACCCTCGTTTACAACCTCCAATTATAGCTAAAGTCGACCACATGTATGGAACTGCGAAAGGTAAGCGGTACAGATGCCTGCGTAATTATCGGAGTTACAGTTAAAGTGGAAGAATATACTCGTGTGACCTCCTTTCTTTCATCTCGCGAGTATCGTTGGTTGCGTCGATTCTGACAATTTTCTATTCTTTGGTATAATTTTCCTTCCTAACTCTCTGGCAATAAAACTCTAATATCTCCTCTTGGCAGTGCAAGTGCAACACATCTGCGACACGTTGGTACATACTTGTATAATATACAGGCGTATATAGTGTGCAGAAGATGCGGGTACAAATTGGCGCCATGAAATGCGTATTTAGAGACCATAAAACTTATGGCTGAACAATTTATCGTACCTCCGGTGGAACGTTAACTGAGTGATTCGCGGACCGCGAACGTATCGGGGTGGCATTCGATTGACGTCATTTATAGAGTTGGGTATTATCGAGGGGATTGCGGCGGCGCGACGTCGGTACTCCTGGACGATCCCTAAGAACGGAGGTAAGGATCAGGGGAACAGATGAGCTGAAAAGTGGGGGTGGATAAAATCAATCAGTTACAGTTGTTTATGGCGCATGAAATAATTTCCTTGCAGCCTCGGACATTCATTGCCAATTGCATATTTCAATCTCACGAGGTTGAAATACGTGACGAAAAATCATTACCTATTATTCTATGCCTTTATCTGTCGAAAAGAAATTTTCGTGAAGAAAATTAGCGGTGATATATGTTGAGTATGTAAGTCTTAGCTTTAGCAAGAATATGCATTACCTATATATGCTAGATCATTTATTGCGGAATTATCGACGCCATTTACACCTATATCAGGTCATCAATCTCGTCTTTGATTAATTAGGGTTTATTAGAAATTGACCAGTCTCGACAAATATTCTATTTAGCCTTGACGAACGCGTTATGCGGTTATTCTCATAAATAACTTTTTATCTATGGTCGAAAAATATTCGGCTCGTAAGATTGAAGTCGAGTAATTTGACGTGGTGAAGTAGAGAACACCGTTTTGCCTGCAACATGCAGGGTCCTAATTTATTACTATGAAGATGATGGCTAAATCGGCATCGCCTTCACTTTATTTCGATTGCAGAAAGTTTTTTTGCACAGTGATATACAGGTATGCCTGTCCACTTCCGGTTACTTATTTTCGGTCCGAAACAAAATGCGAGTTTCGTTTCTATACGAGTTGCATAAAAAAAAATGACTGGCGATGCAGTCCATTGTTTTGCGTCGGCTACATTGACTGTGATGCTTGTCGTGACTAATTCCAAGTGTTAATTATTTATATGCACAGTTAATTCAAGCTGCTTCGAAATCTGATCATGCGCGATAGTTTTACAGTAACCGTAAATTATCCGATGTACACCACAGACACTCAGAAAGTGTAAACGCGGTGACGATTGCATCCAGATAAAAACGAGAAGCTCCTGCCAGCATCCGATGAGGCAAGTCGATTTTCAATTCCCATAATTTCTATACAGGTTTAGACCATATCTTATAACAGTTACCGAAACGAAAGCGATGAAAAACAAACACAGAGAATGTTAGAAAACAGCGAGCCAAGTGTGATAAGGAAGGCCTTCGTCACTCAGAATTTGGCTTATGAAAAAAGAGAGAAAAATTGATAGTCAAATGATACCGGGAATGTGACTCTACATCGGGAGTTGAATATCTACCATACGCTGTCGGTAATATCGACAGTCGGTAACAAAAGTCTCTCTGTGCAGCAGCCGGCGGTTGTTTACTTCTCGATCAGCTCCGGGTAACCGCGAAGCGCTGCGCTATCGTTACAGAAACGGAACATGAGCTCAGTCAGTCGTTTGCCACGGAGCAGTGACGTCGGTGTCGGAACGTCGACGGTGCTTCGTCGGTCGTCGGCAGGGAGCGCAAGGGTGAGGAATCGCGTACGAAGCATGTGCGTTTCTCTCGGGTTCGAAGTTTGTATACAACAAGCGCCGCGTCTTATAACCGAGAACATTTTGCCGAAACTTGCGACATTCCAGTGACCGAAGTTTTCCGCGTCGTCAGTGTGGCCTTCTCGATCCTTCCCCAGCTTACAGAGGCATGCCTACTAACGACAACAACGTGAGTATGACCAATGACCAATGTTATTGTTATGGTGTGCGGAGACTCGGACAGTAGGAATTACTGTCCGACATTTAAAGTTCGTAAAGACAAGACAATATTCTTCTTTATTATGTCGCAGAGATTCAAGTTTCTGACTTAAGAGATTCGATCCCACTATCTAACGGTGAACGATTTTTAAACGCCGATTTACAACACGCCATCTGTAATTTCTTCATTCTTCGTGTGACTTAATTTTAGCATAATGCGTTGGATCGTGTCTCTGGATTCTGATTTCTCTTTTAGAAATTATTTTTCCAGTACACTTCTCTTGAAAGTGTTCTGATTTGAATCGTAAGAAAACGTTATCTCATCCTAAAAACAACAGGGAAATGATTTTGCGATGTATTTCAGGTTTTTAATTGATGTGTTTTACTTTCTGCAATTGACTGTAGCTGCGAGGAACTATCCTCCAATGTTATTGCTACCTGTACTTTGAACTTTGGGTGGGCTGAATTAACTAACGAAAGTCGAAGGTAACTCTGATATTCTGCCATTGCTGAAAAGAAATTTTTGTCGAACCACGTAAATCAGTGATTACGGACGGCGGAATGAGAGTTCATACTGTAACCGAACATAACCATAACTGATTGGGTTAAATATTTGTTTGAGAAAGAAAAACGTTGTATTCTGTCAACTGATGTTCGCTTGCAGTGACTAGAGTAAAAATTTCTCTGCAAGAAACTGTTACACAAACATGCGTTGTATGGCTGATTTGTTGTACACGCACGTGTAAATGTAGGTATATATACAAGCTTGAGAAAATTCCCGGTCTCAAATGTTAGAAATTGTGATTAAATAAAATATCGATGCGTCAATATTAACGCGTTAAGTCCGTGACATTTGGCACTGTATAGGTATAATAACGAAGGTGCGGGGAGATGGGTATACATAGCGCGTGCTGGGCGCAAAAGTCCCATCAATTGATTTATTTTTCACGTAATTATGATTAATACAACCTCCGTATAAAATCCATTATTCGCCTTAGACCTCCACGCAAATTGATTTCGCGCACGGAGTTGAATAATTAAGCCTTCTCGCGAATCTCACCTTATGATTAATGCTAGGCATGTAATTAAGGCGGGGGTGTTTAGCTGCCGAACCGAACTTGCAGCTTTCCACCTTGCGCGACTTGTCCAATAGTTTGCTGCAACAGATATCTCTGAACGCTTAACGCGATTAGCCCGAGTCCGAAAGGAAAATAAAACACAATGAATCATCTCGGATTTCACGATCTTGAGAGCTTTTCACTTTATTCGTCGCTTGTGGTTTCGGACTGTTATATAGAATGCATCCTGCAGCTAGTAACAGGAAGCTTCCACCCCAGGAAAATGTTTTCATCCAAAATCTCCGCATGTTGTAATCAGATGCCGACATTATATAGGTCAATTCTTCACCCCATCGCTTAGCAAATAGTCATACGTTAGTGATTGTCACGCATGATTACTCGCCCTCATTCTCACTTATTGTGAATGAGAGAAAAAAAATCGATACAAAAGTAACATTCGTTCTTGATCAGCATCCCCTTCGGCTGGTGACCCTGTGGTAGTTTTCTGAATCAATTTTTTTTACTAATCGCGAAACGGTCCGTCGTAATTGCGTCCATATAACGTCAGAGACGAGTCAAGTCTTGGCTGGCGTTAATTGTGAGTGATTCGTGTAAAGAATCAGTTTTTAATTCAAATCTAGTGTTTGCTTTTCCTGCCAATTGAAAAGTTTCGTTAGTTCGTGAAAAATCGCTAGTTAGAAAAACCCGAAAAAATCCCATGTAAGTCTTGGAAAAACATGATTAAAATTGCTTGCAGATTTCATAGAAAGACCAAACAATCAGATTCATTGTGTGAAACTCGTACCTCAAACATGTGTAACCTGCATGTTTGATCCGTAAATTGATTTTCCGCAACGATCGATCGTCGGCAATCTATTATACGATACAGTTTGTAATTTTCCCCTCGTTGTTCGTGTCAAACTTAACAACGTCATAAGTCAACGAACTCGAAAAAGCTTCCCATGATGCTATAATTGTTACAGGTCAGGTAACTGTGACTTCATATAAGTATATTATATATTGAATCATGCATATAAGTATATCTATCGACCGAAGGAATTGTTTTTAGAGCTTGCATAAGTTTCGAAGCTCTCATATACAAACTGCGGTTTTGCCTAGATTCAAATACACTTACAACTAACTATACAATAATGCCACAAGAATATTATACGCATATAATCTGCCGACGTCTATCCAAGGTACATACGAAGCCATGTGCGATACATATACGTGCATGTATACATACATAATACATATGCACATACGTAGCTGTGCATAGAATACGAATACGTGCACACACATACATACATGCATACATGCAAACAAACAAACAAACAAACAAACACACACACGCGCACACACACACACACACACACACACATGCGTAGCCGCATCCAGAGACGAGCGACGAAGCGAGGGCAAGGCGCTGGCTGACTGGCCAGAGATTCTTCGCGGGGTGGCGTCGGTAGATGAAGGGGGTTTAAGGTGGCGGGGGTGAACGGGCTGGTTTAGCGCTGGCAAGGGGCGAGGGGGGAGGGGGGAGGGTGGGTGAGTTGGAAATGAGTGGGTGAGGGGGAGGGTCGGGGGGGTGGAGGGACGGAGGGACGCCAGGAGGGGTGGGCAAGCGCCGGCCGAGCCAAGCTAAGACGCGTAATGACGCCCTGAATCAATATGTGAGGCACTGAGATATGCATACGAACTAAGACAACCGCACCGGCTCTCTCCGGCGTCGGCGTCGCGGGCGACGCGGGGGACGCTCGACGGCGGCGAGGAGGGGAGAAATTAAAGACGAGGCAGGCACAAAAATAACGACCCGTGAGCACCCCCAACTACTTCTTCCCGCTATATAGCTGCCACCCCTCCGCTACCCGACTCCTGCAACTCCGAGTCTCCACCTCCCTCCCCCCTCAACCCTCGACCCCCTCCCCCCGCGCAAACCCTCTGCACCCTGTGCTGTACCAGCTCTCGGTACCCCCGACCACAGTCTTCGCCAAAAAAGAAAGTGCGCCGGTCGTGGAGTATAGGGAAGAAGCAAGTTAGTGAGAGAGGGAAAGAGAGCGAAAGAGAGCTAGAGAGAGAGAGAGAGGAAGAGAAAGAGAAAGAGAGAGGGTAAAAGAGAGGGCGAGATGCGCGGAGAGCGTAATCTCTTACACGCTGTAAAATCCAAGGGTGGAAGAAGCGAGATGAATATACGTATAGAGAGATATAGAGAAGGAGGAAAGTAGAGACAAAAAGAAAAATGAAGTAAGTAAAAAAACAGTGGAAAAAAAAGACGAGGAGGAAAAACGATTTACCGCGGAAAGTCTTGTGTTGTACCGAATTTTCTCAACGGTTTCTACTTTCTATCTACGTGTAGATGCATTTATAGTAGGTATACTAGTATAAAATAAATGCCGCAAGAGCTCCAGAGTAGGCGAAACGCGCGAATGACTGCAGCGCGGAAGCTTGAGACAAGTTTGCAGGCGTTTGCAGGGAGCGTAAATCGCGTTGGCCGGGACGGCCTCCTTCCGTTTAAAAATTCTTCCGCCCCGCCGGAAGATCGGGAACGCCGTCGGTAACGTCATTTGCAAATCCCTTCGACGTCACAGGCGTCAATCATCTAGACTAGATGAAAATAAAAAATAAAAAAAAGGTGGAACCCGTTTTATCGTCTAATACCTTCAAAAGTGCGAGTAGGTATATATTGTGCAGTTTATTATCGAAATTTGAACGGGCTTGTACGGAGGATACGATCTTCGATATATTTGTACGCCAATGAAGAAATATATTCTCTGTGATTGTTTGCCAGAAATTTGCGGGTAATGAATGGTTCGATGCGGTATAAATCAAAAACGGCGATGCACCCGATCTGGTTCGTTACTCGCATCCATCAATTGCTGGTGCTTTTTATGGAATGGAGTAATTCTACACATGCCGAAATACCTCGGAATGGATATCTTATGGTAATTGAGCGACGGTTGTTTTGCACATTTGCATTTACATGACTCAACTTCGGGGGCGGTGAATTTAAGTTACCTAATACCATTCTTTTCATCGGCATTCCGAGGCTAGTAATTTTTTAAACGAATCTCCAGGTCAGGTAGGAAATATTCATTTGATTTTGAAAAGCTGTAGATAAGCTATTTATTCCCGATTTTCACACCACTTACATTTTTCATCAAATATCACTATGACGAGCAACACGGTTCTATCGGAATTTCGAAAACTAATTTCTGCCGCTGAAACTTTTGCGGTACAACGAGATAAATTTTGATCAAAACTCCTGAGGTACAAAGCCACCTAGGTCACAAGGATACTCAAAATAATCTCTCGACATAATTTATGGCTGGTTTAAGGAGAGCAATTGATGCGAGAGCTAAACAATTTATGAACTATATGCCATCAAGTGTTCCAGCCGAACAGAATAACTGTTAAATCTGTACCTCTTGACAGAAGTTGATTCGCTAAATCTTGCCAAATATAAAAATTAAAAAAGCAAATATGGTAATAATAATGTATATTAAACGCAGCGCTTAAGGCTATTATAACCTCATCAAAATCCGGTTCAATTTTTGCTCTGAAATCAGTAAAAAAAAGGACAAGAATTATTTGAGGGCATATTTGTTAGGCGACTCTGTGATTAATCTTAACGTTGAATTGCAAATAGACATTTTATGTGGTCTTGACGACTGACCAGCGTTATGTTACTGCTAAACACCGCTGCATATAGGTAATACGTTATAGGTATACTTGAAGCCTACTCGAAGATGGTTTAGAGAAGCGTTAAAAATCGAGGACCCATATTGTCATGGATCATATTGTCAGGATTCCTATAAAAAAATTGCAAGGAGGGCAGGAGGCTGCGGGTCGGTCGTAGCTTTATATTTTCTTATTTATTTAGCGAACGGAGCGCGTGACACGGTCTGGATCAGCGCACGTCAGTCATCTTTGTTAATCTGACGTACACGGTGTTGTAATAAGATTAATGAGAAACGTACGTAATCTAATATTGGGAAGCATTTGAATAATGCGACTGACTCTGGTGGCCAGGCACGAAACAATAACAAGTTCCAAGTCCTCGCGGTAGCAGCGGGAGAAGTAAGTCTAGCCGCATGATAATGCGAGAGCGGGCCCCGCTATCGATCAACGCGGTTAAGGATATGCCGTTAAGAATCGAGTCCCTCGCGTGGCGGATTAGGTATGTATACGAACGAAGAAGAAGAAGAAGAAGAAGAAGACGACGAAGAAGAATGAGAAGCCGAGCACGTACGTGCGGCTGCATCATGCGAACCACCGGCGTAGATGTTAATTTTTCGCTAATCAATACGAAAAGTCTAAAATGTCTTGCGTGTGTGGTGGCTTCCCGACGTCGGGGTATGGTGGCACCCTCCGCCGCCTCCCACCCCTGCCATCTTCTGCCACCCTCTCGCTCCACGCGGAATCGCGGAGGGCGGAGGGCGGAGGGCGGGGGGTTCTCATTAAGCAGCCCAGGCACCGCGCGCGCCGGGGGTTCGAATAAGAAGGCGAAGAGGGCGATGAAGAAGAAGAAGAAGAAGAAGAAGAAGAAGAAGAAGAAGAAGAAGTCCGCCTGAAAGAAAGGAGAAAATGAGGAGGAGTAGAAGTAGAAGTAGAAGTAGAAGTAGAAGTAAGACTCGTAGTAAGACTAAGACGCGCGGTGGTGGGAGAAGGTATAACGCAGGTCCGCGTGTGCGACAAAGAGGGCCGAGGAATTATCAGGGCTCGCACTCTCGCGTGGCCTGTGGGGTTTGGAGGAGGCAATATGGCCGCCAGTGATGAGTGATGCGAGCGATCCTCACTATGCGCCGCGCTGTTCTACAGGCCCACTTCGGACAGATCCTCGTCACTCGAGTCGCATGACGCAAAGCGCGCTTTGCCCTCCACCCCCGCGCACGTTGCTGCGACGGATTCTCCCCAGGGTCCGTTAACCGCGCGGTCCGAATGATCCGCGAGATGATATACCTTCGAGAACGACAGAACCGAGGAACTGCAATGCGAGAAGAAGACCACCACGTAAGACTCGGTATCCCTAGACGAAGGGCTGGCCGAAGGGGTGTTTTCGAACGCGGAGAACCCACGAGCGTAGCTGGTAGGAATTTAAGATTCGACGCGAATCGACGCGAGGGGCATTAATTTAGCGCGCCGTCGTAGTTACAGCCCTGGACCGATCTCTCACCCTCTACCGGCCGTCTTCCTCTGGTCCCGAAGTTAAGGGTGGTCTTTGTCTCGCCGCGCGGCGTGCGTGAGCGTGTGCGTAAAAGCTCGTAAGACGGACAGCGGGCGGGTCGAGGGTGGGGGTGCCAACGGAGGGGAATGCAAATTAGAAACGGTCGGGCGATGAGGGGGGGGGGGATGAGGTGGCGAGGAAGCAGCGGAGGCGGAGGCGGTGGGAGGGGGGGACGAAGAGGCGGGGGTGGCAAGGGTGTGAGGCGAAGGAGGACGAGGGCGAGGAGTAGACGGCGGGCTAGCGCGCGATGCGGGGCCGCGGGGGTGGCCAAGGAGCTTTGCTTATGTAAACGCGTGTGTGTGGGTGCGTGCGTGTATCGATTGCCGGCCAAGCCACCCCGCGGGCCCTCCTTGCTACCTATAGTAATTATTGTGGCCCTCATATGTGTGTATTTGTCGTGAGATTTCGCCCCTTCGGATCTGTGTGTGTGTGTGTGCGCGCGCGCGCGCCGCCCCCTTCACCCCCCTCCAGACATGTATGCGTTCCACACGGACGTCCGAGCTCCTTACTTGCTTGTCCGATAGTCCCTCTACCAACCTTCGTTATTTAACGGGTGTCATTCCCGAAAAGTGATATCGTCCGCTCTACATTTCATTATCCTTTTCCCTATTCATCTTCTCTCTTATTGGCTATTGCACAATGTAGTTTACGCTGGGGTACCAAGTTCTGAATCATTAACGGGGAGACGGAAGGCACGTAGTCACCAAAGATCAAACGTTGAACTTATCCGTTCCAATTTACTCGAGTCGTATGAGTTGAGTTTATGCGAAATTAGGTCTCTCCGCTACTAGATCAGTAGTGCGAATTTAAAGATGGGAAGTAAGCTTGGTCTTAGAATTCATTCTGGAAATATTCTCGTCAGCAAACTTTTGTAAAGTTTACTTCGTAGGTCGGTTTGCCTCGCTTAGTTACCATCAATTGCAGTTATCATGATTGCATCTAGTTTCGATGTACGTCGTTGGAAGAAGAAGCGAGTGATCTTAAAATTATAAAAATAGATCTCTGGTAATTGCAAACAATGAATCAGCACCAATATTTAATAACTCATGTTTCTGGTATGAAACTATTGTACGAAACTTACAGCTTAACGTCAGCAGATAGGCAACTCAAGCTACGTTTTGTAAGGCTACATACTCGTAATCAGCTTCCGATTATACTCGTATCTGCTGGTCTTGAGTGATGACTTTCACGGAAAACTTCCGGTGTATAATCCTCTATTATGTGGACGGCGATTAATATCCATCCGGCAGTTTTATATCATAATTGTAATTAAAGTTGACTCGACAATCAGCAAACTTGACTTCATAGTATGGCCTCTGAGCGTCTGTTAAAGGTACCTTTGAGCCCGTTTACTTCGGTTCAGTTCTCCCAATTGCATCGCCACTGTGATCGATCGATCGCAGCGTACGTCGCCTCGTACAGCCTACGTATACGGAGCCGTGTGAGATATGAGATAGCGGAATACTAGAAAAGAAGGATAATAAAGGAGGTGAGGATACCACAAATTAACGACTCTCCGTGATAACTATTAACACGCTCTCGTTCGAAGCCAGGGCGAACCGGGCAGAGCCTCGGCAAGCACGAAAGCCGTCGGGGGGGGAACGTCGCACTAAGTCTGGGCATCTACCCCCGCGTGGTTAGGACGCGTCGGACTTCTCCTATCTGCAACTCGGCAGAGGTCATCAAAGACGCAAGAACACTGGGGACAAATGGGTCACCCGATATATCATTGGCTCTCCCGCGTTCGTGTTCGAAATAAATGGACTCGTGTGTGTCGGCTCGGGGTAACTCCTTGGGCAGCGTTTGCCTCACCCTTGCTTCTCGACGACCCACCGCCAGGTCTCACCCCGAACACCGCCTTCGTCCAAGGTATATCGTCTTTGTCCGCATATATGTATGTACATGTGTACATTCACGTACAGAACGTTCTCCCGTGTGCTTTGGATGGGCTCGCACCCACACACCCCCACACCCCCACACACACACACACACACAGACACACACACGAACGTGCGAACTTGGGTGTCCCACGCATACACAGCGACAATCACGAGACGAGAGACAGGACGGCAACTTGCCGTCACAAGTGCAAGAACATCTCGTCCATCCCCCCGTTCCACCCCACCTCCTGGACCTAAGGGATGAGTGGTTGCTCGGACGATGGGACGGACGTACGGACGGTCGAACGGAAGAAGGACCGACCGGGCAGCAACCCTATCTTCCTTGCACACAACCACAAGTCACCCCGGCTTACAGAACCCTGGCCATCCCATTTGGTTCACCCTTCGCAACCCACCGGGTACCCTTAACATTCTCACCCCATACTCACCCCTTTCAAGACTGTAGTGAAGCCGCCCGAAAGCGGCAACCCTGTGTCTTGAATTACTGACCGTCTTGAGAGGGCCGCGTCAGAATTAGAAGTGAATGTTTGCAATTAAATGCGCGATTTCCAAGTGGTGTTATAACGTTTTGCTCGCCAAGATGGAGGGGGAGAGACAGGGTGCGCTCCCTCCACTTTCCTTTCGATTCCCCACCGACTCAGAGGTTCTTAGGACAACGCGATAACTTTAGTCGGTGGATTACAATGCCCTGGCTATTCGATCGTTCGACAGCTTTCTGTGGTTAGATTATTTGTATAAAACCCTGGCAGAAACTCGTCCGACGAGCGAAAATTTTGTTAGGGATATATGCTCGAAGGAACTGAGGACGGTATACAGGGGTCACCTTACGCAATGTTCCGTTTTTGTCTTTGATAAACAATAGACCTCAAAACCATAGTGGAAGATATGACTGTGTATTCCAAGGGTAATTAACTTCCACGAGATACAACATTATCGAGTCTGCCACTCGTTATAACGAGCCCATACCTATATCTTTAGGGGACTAACGCTACCGGCTTTCATACTACCAGTATATATATTGTATATATAATATATACACTGCACAACATAACATATCCGTGTATACTATAATGCGTCATCATGGGCGTTGGAAATTGTTTCCAAGGCTTGGTTTGCTTTCCGCCTGTTAAGAAATCAGAAGGCTTTCGCTCTTAGTGTTTATTAGAGTTACGTATACACATTGACCATGGACACGAAGGGTTTACCTTTTCGATCCAGTCTGATATAGTACTGGTCTTCGTACTTAAAGACGGAAATGAACGATTAGTATTTTCTTATGTCTCGTCAAGTTCATCGTGTGTTTATAAATTTTGTCCGATGCACGACTGTCGGTTTTTCTTCAAGTTTGTACTAGTGAGATTTTTAATTCCTTGTGAAAAGAAGTCGTGAAAATTCGCATTTCTTGATAAGATTAGAATTATTTTGCAGCTTTAAAAGCTTGTGAAAAGTGATTTAAATGCGATGAGAAAAAATAAAAAATGTAGCAAATTTTGTAGAAATTGTAAAAAGCCCCAGTTTCTTTGTGTTTCCAGTTGATCGCACCAGTTACTTTTCTACCCGTTTTGTGATGGTAGGGAATTTGAAGAACCATTTCGTTCCAGGTTCATAGTTCATACGATAAACACTGCGGTACAAATTGGCCGGTATGATTGATTCTGCCATTAATAAAATCGATTAAATAACTGGCTTCGATTGTGGATACGTGATTTAGTTCCTTTCACTTCGCGGTATAGCCTCACATAGATTAGGGCTGAGACTACATGCGGGGGCACGGCTGGTGTAAGTTGATAGTTTTATAACCTAGTGATTTTTAGTAAAGATAATATCATTATACCTGTGCCCAGTGGCCTGGTACTATTTATAACTCTTACGAAGGGGCATCAATGACATTCAGCTACTGAGTGGCACCGAATATAAAACAAGGTACACGCCAACGAAACGCGACCAGTCGATGGAAATACGTTTCTTATCCTACAAAATTGAAATTGATGAGGGTACAATTTTTCCTCGACATTTATTACCGTGTAACCTTTTGATTCCATGTTGCCTAACTTTCATTATAAGACTATAAGACGATCCCGTAACTGACTATCAAGATGCAGAAGACCAGGGCAAAGTGCTGATCTGAAGTGAGGAGGGCTGTAAAAAGTCATTGCAAAAACACATGTTATCCGGATCCTTACTCCTTATCAGAGTTTTTGAAATGCAACAGCAATTTTGATCAGTGGGTATGGAAAATCTGCGTTGAAATTCGACGATTTGCTGTCGTTCAAAATACGGCGGGACTAACACTGTGTTTCTCTCCGCATATTATAGAAGGTGTGTGATCCACACTAGCGTTTCTGGGTACCCACACCCCGCTGAGACACTCACGATTCGTGCCAATTCGACCCGCCATAGCAAACGTATAACTCGAAGGGGGATGGAAGGAGGAGTATTAGAGGGCTGATCATAGATTTGAACCACGAATGTGATTATCACTCACATATATTCCCGCTTGCAGTAGATGCGTGTACGTGCATTCGTGGTAGATTCGACACATCGAAAAGGCGAAGCACACGTTCGGACTGGTATGCGTGTCAGCCTATGAGGAACGTGGGGTTGGAGCATGGCTATAGATATGGTACGATATTGGAGATTGGCATCTTGGTCGCCTGCAAGAGTGACGTGTCAGGTCGAAAGACGGTCAAGACGAATGGTTTTGCTTCTGATTAGCTGATGTATGTACATGCTTTGATTTATACTTGCAAAAGCAGAATTCGAGTTACGTAATGATTATCTGAGGATCTTTAAACTAGAAGTATGTTTTGCAGTCAGATTCGACCCTCATCACTTTGACCTCTTACCTATTCATTCATAAAGGTCGAAAGGTATCGTGGAGAAATATTTTTCGACGCGAAGGTGACAGGTACTATATCTATCCGATTCATTGAGTTGAAATTACACTGCACGGGAGACTCTGCACTTGATTTCCAAAGAATTGTTTTACTCCTTCAAAACACTAAATTACGTCAAAACTGGGCGTGATCGATGTAAAAGGGGTTGCGACTGGTTACACCGAAGAGAATCCATACTTGTAGACGTGCTTTTTCGTCAGGGCAGTTCATCTAGACTTTGTACGGAAGATAAAAAACATCTTGACAGTTTATTAACAGGAGTTTCAAAAGCGGCGTGTAATTTTTTCTTATTTTTAACAATTCATTGGTGCAACGGATGTGCTATGAGTATGCATCTGAGATGAGTAAAAAAAAAACGTAATTGGATTTTACCTGAAAACTTTTTCTTTATACTCTTGTAATTATTTGTTATAGTTTATTAGTTTTCAACATTTTTTATGTTAAAATCCTTAACTGTAGGCCATAGATTTAGGTTCTCGTCATTTGACCAGGCGGCTTATGCTTATGAAGGTACAATCGTTCCACGAAGATCCCCTGCAACAAGATGAATCGATTTTATGCCTGACACTCCCCAGTTCCCTTTCTCGGTGTAACACTTTCTACACAACTATAACCCATGTTGTATATGTCCTGTATAGCATACAGGGCGAAGGACGGACCAACCGACGACCAACCAACCTACAAAGTGGAGACCAAACTCGCGAAGTCGCGTGCCAAATTACCTATTCGTTCGTCTGATCAAATACCGTCCCCTAACTACTTGGTGTCCCGACACTTTCCCTCGCGTTTCGAGGGCTCCGGTAGTGCTTGCGGATTCGAATCACGAAAAAAGAATATTCATCTGTCCAGAAATGAAAGTGCCAATGAATACACGACGAGTCTTTCTTTTCCTATTGATGAAAACTCACAATCGTCCAGCGCAAGTTTCTGCCTATCTCATTAAACCTTGTCTTCTTCTACCTGCTGGTTATACGGTGGGAAATCCTTTGTTTTGAGAGCCATGGAAATTTTATACAAGTCGAAGAATGGGTGAACAGGCAATGGGTGAACTCCGTGTATCGTAATTAATCAGACTTGAGGTGCTGGACTTTACAGATTTGTGTTGTGTATAGCGATTTATGTGGTTCGATAGAGTAAGGCAGAGGTTTGTTCGTACGTGTATTGTTTCACGCTTACGGCCAAATGAAAATTGAGACCATTGTTTTTCCGGTGCTTTACAAGCGACTTGAATACCGCTCGTCCCGCCTATGTAGAGCCACAATACAGTCAGCTTGTATACTCGAATCTAATAATTACTCTTCATTATGCAAACCGATCGCGTAACCACCGTGCGTATTACGTTCGACCCTCAGAATTCTATAAATCAAGGTTATAGATGTCCATCATTTTTGAGAAAACCCCCTTGTCCCACTGTGTATAATAGCACGCTGTTTACAACAGGGTTGATTCGCCATTCATGTCGTTTTCATCGCTTTTCCGATTGTCATAACGTTCCCAGGAGGGTCTGATCAGCGCCTGACGCAGGTTCTCTTCCACATTTTCATCCCCCGAAAAATGCCACACTGTATTAATAAAGAAAAACCTGTTTTCGGACCTACCGCAACCACGCGACACCCTAAATCGCCGGTATAATCCGACTGTATAAACGATGGACGCGGGCCAGCTTGCCCAGGGGTAGGAAAAGGGGGGTGAGACACCCGAGCTTCAGGGTGGCCGTGGCGCGTGCCGCCCGGAGTCCACTATTTATTTATCACCCTCAACTTTCGCTCTAGGACTTTGCTCCGGTTTCCCTCTTTTCTCGACCCTCGTTCTCCGCCGACGCCCGCCCCTGACCTCGTCCGCTCGATCCTGATCCTCATCCCCCTCTTCGCCAGCCGCTGTCCTGCGCCCGAGAGAGCGAGAGAGAGAGAGAGAGAGAGTTTTATTCAGGCCGCCCCTGACCAGCGCAAAGTGGTGGTGGTCAGTTCCGCCTGTGGGACTCGCTCACTCGCTCTCTCTCCGCGCTCTTTCTACCTTTTTCTTTCTTACACTTTGTTTTCGTCTTCTCTTTCTCTCTTTACCTCTCTCTCTCTTTTTTTCTTTCTATCTCACTTTCTCTCCTTCTTTCAGTCTCGATTCCTCCACGTGGACAGAACCTGTTTTCTGTGTTACTGCACCCGCGGATTTCGCTACGTCTTCACGCTGATAGGTGGGTTTTACATACAAGGTGCGTCTTAAAGTGAAAGAGCTTCAAATGCAAACTAGGTGTTCGTGGGACGGATGGACGGCATCGAGTCTCATTATCATAACCGAAGAACCTGCGATTGGCTAAGCCTTTATTAATGTTTGCAGGGTGTTTTCACGCCTCCGTCAAATTTCTCTCAATACAATTTTCAGCAAATCATCAGCACTTGTTCGATCACGTTGCGTCGTACTCGGAAGTATCTAGTGTCTTTGGGACATCAGCAAATCATTACCCTTTTACTTCTCAAGATTAAACGCGAGACTGCAAATGCATGAGTCCAAAAATTTCAAAGTTCGTGAGACAAGCATACAAACACATCCACCGTTTCTTAGAAAAGAACTTGAAACCAGTCAGCACCCTGAAACACCCTTAGCGCGTTTTCATGCCGGTAATTAACCTCACGAACCCCGGGGTTCGCGGGTGTCAAACGGTTCGCGAAGGGGGAAGAATCTGGATGATAAACAGACACCGTCCCGAGCTCGCGGCCAGCGAAGGACAGCATTTGTTGCGATATTAGAATTTTACGAGACCTAGGCGTAGTCGGAAGATGCCTGGGTGTCACGTCGGTGCGCCAACGTCCTGCGAAAGCGAGGGAGGAGCAAGGAAGCCGAGGATCAAACACGCGTGGCTGTTGCGGGCGCTGAGCAGTCCGCTCGTATGATAGCTGCACGTTCTTTTGTGTTCCGGTCCTCAGCGGGATTCTCCAGAGCACAGAGCCGGGTGAAGGGTGCTTAGGCGAAGGCTCAAGACTATGGAGCTCAGGAGATGAGAGGAGAAGAGAGTGGAGAACGAAGGGCGAAGGGCGAAGGGCGAAGAGTGAGCGCGTACAAAGGTTCTGCGTGCGGGTCTGTGCGTATGAGGGAATCGGGGCGGCGGAAGAAGAAGAAGAAAGGGACCAGGACACGCGGTGCGGAGGCGTCGCGATGCGTAACGCTCTGCCAACGACACGCGTGTGCCGTGACAATAACGGCCTCGAGGTGAATTCCGAATCATTTTTACGCCGCTCTCGCGTTTCACATTCGTAAGTAGATATGTGTACATAGCATGTTACAGGTCTGTACGCTATCTGGCTGAATTGCGAGCGAGCGTTACACCCTGTTGACGTTATCACGCCGCTGGGTCAAAGCTTCGGAATCAGACTTGCGTTTATAGAAATGATACCTTCCGAATATTCCCTGTTGAACATGCTTCGCGGGGGGTCAGATAGACGGACACCGTTTGTCGACCGGAAAACTGGGGTAGATTTAATGCCTCCAATCGTAACTATACAGCCGCTTGAGGAACGCCTGTTTTCATACGGTTTATAACCCGGAGGGTTTCGAACCGATAACACGGACAAGGTAGGAAAGGATGTGGAGATATTATTTTCACCCCTACTGAGTATTATTACACGTACTCACGAGCCCGTGCTGTCCTGAATTAACCGAAACAATTGTACGTATGACACTTTAATCACGTTATACGTTTTCACGATGCTGCTTGTGGTCACGCTCCTCGAACATTCTTTTTAAGGCAAGCTCCGCAGAGGAGGCAGGTGGGGGTGGGGGTGGGGGTGGAGGGGAGATAGCTGTAATGTAAGTATTGAGCAGCATCGGAATTTATAACAATTTAATAGGGATTCGTGGAAAGCTTTTTAGCTGCATAATATTAGCTTGAGAATCAGTCTAAGGCGAATAATTATTATAAGAAGTATAATGAAAGATTTATAGTGGTAATACAGTGATATTTTTGAGCTTCAATTCATAGAGAGTATAACATGAGGAGCAATTCTGCCGATGATTATAATTCCCTTATTTGCAATTGCAATTCACCGATTGAATTGAGTATTAATACTTTTGAGTATAACATAATTATCGTAGCCACACTTACGAGATACGATCGGGATAAAGAGGACTGTTTCATTTTAGTGGATAGAATTTTGAATTGTTATTAGGCGGGGAAATATCTATGTCTGGTTCCGTACGGAATGACTATGACCGGGTTACATTTCTCGGCGGGTGATTGATGAGTGAAACGAGGTGATGAAATATTTATACGTCGGTGACCGTAGCAGTGGTCCCCGTGATCCGCACTTTAACAACCGGATGGAACAACCCAGCAGTCTGGACATAGTTGCGCGGGTCAGTTGGTCATAAATACGAAAGAGGTGAGAAACGGACAGCGTGAACGAGATCGAGAGTAGCGGAAAGAGTGAGAGAGAAACCGAGAGAAGTGAGAGAGAAAGAGAGAGAGAGAGAGTGAGAGGTGGTGGTCACAGAGTCCGGGTGAGAGGAGACCGTCGATGGAGAGAACAAGGCGCAAGAGAGAGAGAGAGATGGGCTAACGGATGAAAAAGAAAAAGACAAGCTCGGCCATGCTGCGGGGATTCAGCGGGTTGGTTGGGGGTCGTGGATAGGGAAGAGGGTGCGTAAAAGGTTAAGGGCAATAAAATCAAAACCAAGGTCTGCAACCCTTCCGCCGTTATAGTCGACCCGGTATCTTTTTCGATGACTTTTTTTCTCGCAAGAAAGAGGAACCAACGGAACTGCAGGAGGGTTGACTGGCGACTCGGTTTGCAATTATCTCGTATTAAAGTGGAATACTTCTTACCTACTCTCTCTTATTTCTGAACGATTTATCACTCCGCGTTCTTAAATTGGTTGGAAACTGCTCTTGGATATTGACGGGATATGTTTAAAAACTGCTTTTGATATTGGGAAGATTTAATCACTGTAAAAGTTTGTGCAACGTGGAAGTGGTTGTTGCGTTTATTATCAAGAGGTGCAATTTTTTTTACGCGTAGGAGCTGTCTTAAGGGCAGATACTTGTTTCTCCCCGTTCACTTACTCTGCACCCTCATACCACGCAACCCTGAAAACTGATAACTGAGGATAGCTGCACAAGGAATAATTTCGATGACGGAACGTCAATTGCAGTTGATGAATGGAAATCTTCAAGCGAATCAAGTTATAAGCACCGTATAAAAAAATGACAGCAATTAGGATAGAGCGTTGGCAAAACGAGTGAAAGTAGGGTGATAAGGAGAAGAGAAATGTCTGGATGATGATTAAAAATGGCTTCAGGGGAGCTGCGGTTCACTCGGAAAATTCATCACAAACGACGGTTACTTGGTTGCACGCGTTGGGTCGAGCCTTACATATACTTACATACACGACATGCGTATGTATCGCGTGTCTCGCACGGAACAGTTCGTACGTACCTTCACCCTACCCTGGACTCACAGTGTCAAGTCTTGCACACGTGTATAGCGTGCGTGCTCGGCGAGTGTGGGCGGTTGGACACGGACAGCGACACACGTATGTAGATACGTAAACGAAGTGCATGAATGCGGTAAATTCAAACTTGGATGACTGCACGGCGCAAGGGGCTAAGGATAGGGGGTTGAGGAGGACGAGGGACGGAGTTGCGGAAACGGCGAAGGGGAGGAAAGCAGGAAAGCGGGAAAGCAGGCAGGCAGGCAGTCGAAGACGAGGGTTGGCGAGTCGGTACGTTCGTTGCTCGAAGAAAATTAACCACGACCTGGTAATTTGAGGTATTGATTTTTATAGTCTCTCTCGGCAAGCATATATTAGGACTGTTCTTTGTCCCCCGCCTTTCACCCCTCCGGCCCTTTCCTCCGCCGGCGTACTTTCACTCCCCCCCTCCCCCCCCCCCCCTGCAGCACCACCGCCTGGCCTCATCCAGAGGCAGGGCCATGGCACGAACGCGGCAGTGCCTGGCGATCGGCTCGAGCGCCTTCCAACCCCTACCCCCACCCCCACCCCCCAACCCTACAACCAAAAACTACCCCATTCCCCACTGCAATTAATTCATTTATTTGTTGCTATTATTAGCCGTACCAACAAGAGTTCATTCTGTGCACGAATGTTGCCCGCATGCATGTAGGTATCCTCGTCTATGTATGCCATGCAAGGTATGGTATAACACACCCTCCCACCCACCCTACCGCTGGCATGGCATTGTACCTACACGGGTCGCTCGTTATTATGGATATTGGTTGTACACCTAATCACGGTTTAAAGAACTTGGGATAAATTGTTACGTAACACGACAGCAGCGTGGCGGTTGCTGCCCCTGCAGTACGGCGACACGTGTGCACCTTCTGCCTCTGTGTGTTTTTGTGTCCGTGCAGAGGCGAGCTCATATCGATTCGTAACCTATTGGCGAGAGAGAGTTTAGGGACCGATCTTTGATCTTCGCGTAAATCACGCGTCTGCCTACGCTTCGCGTGTACCTGCCTACTACTTGTCTCTGTCGTTTTTTACGCGACGTTATGTATGAACGTTATACGCATGAAACGGATTTCGAGGGGTCTCCGTTGGGGTTCGGCGTGTATATTTCTTTCCTAATTGGATAAATAGATGCAATTAGGTTGATTAAAAATTTCCTCCTCTAGCAATCGTTGCCTGCGAGGTGTGGTGGTGGATGGAATCCTGCGACAGTTTATCGTGTATTTAACCTACAACGTCGGAGCGTGTCGAAAAGCAGATAAGAAGAGGAAACGTTGAATTTGGAACCTATAGTCGTACATCAATGACGTTTCGAATAATTTTCTTACTTTGCAACTCGAGTATGAAACAAATCCTCTGGAATACTTTCTTGAAGCGCAATTAGACAATTATTTAACCGCTCAACTCATTATCGATTTGATGAATTTCAAGCGTGCGCTCAACAATTACTCATTCTTCATTGCTGAGCAAGGCTATACTTACTTTGCGTATAATTCGTTTACGGAGATAGGTCAAGTGAATTGTTACTTGGGCGATCAATTTTTATTTATTTTGAGGAACAGAAGTCATTGCAAGCCGTTTTACACCCACTGTCATCTACTCTCTCGTCAATGAAACATTTTTGTTTATTTCCGTCTGTTGCATCGGTGCCTTGGACAAAGATAATAATTACTAATACATGCTAGAAATAAGTAATATTATAGAACGGGACGTTGTTGTACCTAAAAGCTGAATGTTATCTTTGTCACTCGCCTATACCTACATTGAAAGTGGCATTATCTGGGCATGTCCTGTCACAGCTGGTATCACGCCGAAGTGAAAAATAACGCTGAATACAATTTCATTAAAGAGTAAAATTTTCACGTAGGTCTAGCTTAGGTACAAGGAACACCAATTTGGTGTCTCCCTTCGAATTCGTTGCAACTCATGTATGTTGTACAGCATTGAAAACTGAAAGGCACTTATTTTTTTATCGATGGACCTACGGTTAAAAGGGGTGAAACACCCCTTAGTGATGTGCACCCAATGGAGTGGTTTCTCGATGCGTTTTATGTATTTGAATAAAACCAATGCTGAAATGTTTCTATTGATGAATGAAATATTTCAGCGTTAGTTTCATTCAAATACATCAGGAGCTTCTATCGGAAACTGAGAAACCACTTCATCGGGTGCCAATCTTTGGGAGTCGCTTTTATCCCTTTACATAGTTTTTTCGCCAATAAAAAGGGACGTGTCTTTCAGTTTTCAATGTTCTACGACATACATGAGTTACAAATAAATCGGAGGTGGACACCAAACTGATTTTTCTCGTTAGTAGAGCTGTAGCAGCCGTTAATGGCAGGTCAATCATGTGCCCACACTGCGAAATTGTATAACGTAAGACGGTATACAAAAGATGAATGTATTAATTTGCTAGCATTGTATCGTGTTTGTATTGTTAATCGCGCAGGCGATGTTATTCTGCCACAAAGTGAGCATGAAAGCCAATTATGACAAGGAGGCGAAAAGGCCGACTGTGGAGGGAGGGGAGGTCAGTTTGAGTTCGAGATATTGTGTAAGCCATTGTGAATTATCGGCATATAACAGCTTCCGAAATATCATTTGATATGCAGAGATATCACATCATCGAGGGAATGTGCGTCATTCCGTATTCACTTTAAATACAGACCGATTACTGATATTTTCGTATTACCTGAAACACGCTGTAAATTTGAACCACATTACGTATCCATATCTACTCGGCACAACACGTGAGTAGCTGTGGTTTGTTCTGATATATTAAGGAGATGCCCTGATCGATTTCGACGTTGACGCATATCTCCAAATATCGAAGTCCACGTGTCTCCGACGCGAAAAATGTCACAACAGCCCCATTCTATACGCAATTCTGAACAAAAACACTCCAACACATTTTCCTTAGACATAGAAATAAAGAAATGGCATGAATTTTACGAAATCGCAGTAGTAAATTCTTTATTTAACCATTAAATGAAAATGTGTTCAAGTATTTTTGTTCAGAATTGCGTATATAATAGGGCTGTTAACCCCTTTTTCGCGTTTGAAATACATGGTCTTTGATATTTGGAGATATATGCGTCAACGTTAACGTCGAGATCGACCGCCCTGGTCAACACCTTGATAACTGCAAGTCCTGCGAATACAATTCCGTTGCTGTCAGACCTAAATAATATCCTGTACAGTGCAGAGAAGCATAAAACGCGAATTAATGAATCGAAAGCACTTGTAGCAGGGGCTGTTTTTCAGTCTGGGTTCGAACGAACGACGGGAACTGCTTCTCTTCCTGGGATCGCATAGGAACTCGGGCATCCATCGGACTACGGCGATGGTGGGACGGCTGCAACTGCGAACGAGGACACGGGTGGAGCAGGATGCACACCACTTGGAGGAGGGGGAGGAGAGACACCTCGGAAAGAAAGGCCCACTGCCTCGTCCTTCTCCTCCTCGGAGAACTGACTCTTGGTTCATATGTGCGCGTCGATTTCGCGGTCGGCTGCACCGCGTGAGTGGCCTGCCTACCTCTTAAAAGACTCTAGACTCCGTTCCAGCGATGGCTTGTCGCGGCCAGCGAGTCCGTTCAAGTTTCTTCCGTTCCTGAAGACGAGAAACGTCGAAACCCGGGGGCGACGAGAAGTTACCGCTGCCACCGACGGTCGGGGCTTCACGCTTGTTGGAAAGGAGGGATCAACTGTGATCGAGGGAGTTCATGCGGCTCGAGGAAAACTGCCGGAAGTGCTGGTTTGGTTGGGAAACGACGTCGAACTCGTCGGTCGAACCCGTCGTCACTTGGAAAGTGCGGTACGAGCTGGCTGAGCTGGCTGAAAGTAAAAAATGCCCAAGCCAGAGCAGCGAGGGGTCTAAGATCTCGTGCGTGGTTCAGGACCCTGGATATACTCGCGGGGCTAAATGATCATTCCGCGACTAAAGACCACATTAATTGCAGTCCTACCGGCTGGCTGTGCACCGTCCGAATCAACCCGCCGCGTTGGATGGTCCAGCTCTGAAGTGCCGCCGGGATTTGTTTACTTGAAGCCGGTTCGCCGATCATGGCGTGCACAGAGGGACTTGAAAGTAGGTACCGTCGACCTTCACACAAGGCGTTCAGCCGTTACTCTTTCGAGTACAAAGCTCCACTGTGAGCCTAGCAGACATGAATTCCGTTCTGTTAAGAGCACCGAGGTAATGTTTCTTCACTCGATTTCTATCTACGCGGGTTTTCTGGATAAATTTCACTCGTAATGAAGCGAGATGAACTCAGACTTGTAGAGAGGATTTGCGAAATCGAAGGTATATACGGAAATCTTGGGAATACTGCGTGTCCAGTTCGCCTCTGGCCTCACTTCGGCCCTCATCAGATTCTGCGCCGATAGAATTATGGTGTATTTGCTCGCGCCCCGATGAGGAGGAGAAACTCTTGGGCGGCAACAAAGACGCGTTGGACCAACAAAGGAGAGCGAAAATCGCTCTAGTTCACTCCTACTTGCACGCTTCTTGCTTTCCACCACCTCGGGTCCAACTCCTGTGAACGTTGTCTTCAACTTTAACGCCGGTTTCATAGGCGTACACTGCTTTTCAACCGGACAATAACACTAACGGTGACATTAACGAGCTCTATACAAGTTCCGCTGGCTCTTCGCCGACTTTGACAGACCCCCGCAAGAAACTTTTGATAATAATTGAATTTAGTCAAGCTTCGATCGAACCTCGCCGACTAATTGCTATATATACCTATGTTATATATATATATATATATATATATATATATATATATATATATATATATATATATGTGTGTGTGTGTATTTGTGTGTATAGGTGCAAGCAATTACACGATATTCATCCGCGATTTCGTCGATGCTGCCAATTTCTGTCAAAATTTTTACTTTTGTAAACATCGTAACTTTGGACGAATTTTAAACGCTCTCGTGCTCTCGGTCTCACGTGTGAACGGCGCCTAACCAAGAAAGCAGACCGACACTCGGAGCAGCTCTCCTCATCAGGCCGCAACTTGTCGATGTGTGCGCGTGTGTGAGAGGAGAATTACGAACCTTTTACGAGCCAACCGAGCCCCAGACGTGATTAATAATTACTATAACTATGATCGCTGATCTGATGATCCTCCCTGATCATTCGGAGAGGTCAACCAGCCGCGGACGCCCACATGGGAACGAGAAATCCGATAGGCCAGCTATCACTCAGCCTCGAGCTATTAGTACCGGCAAATATAGTTACGAATAATAACGTGATTAATGAATTGGCCCCTCATTTGTTGCACGAGATTCTATACCTACCTGGTTCATTTTAGAAATTGGACCGCCCCGCTAAATTGTCTCGCGTTTCTTCTGTACGATCGGAAATTGAATTAATCGATTGAATTGAGCTGCCCGATGAAAATTGGCGGTGATTTTTTAAACGCCGTATATCCAAAAATAAATTTATTCGTGATTAATATTTTCAATGACAATTGGAAAATCTCGAATTGCATTTTGGAAATCTTAGTGTGAGGTCCGAAGCTGCAGCCATGCTGTATACTGAAATAAATGAACAACAAGTCATGGTCGCCGAGAAGGCGTTGACCAATTTCTTTTTCTCTACGCTGTTGTGGAAAATTATAATCATGGCGAAGAAGGGATTCACCTGTAGAAATCAACTCACGGCAAGGAATTGTTATTTATTTTCAATTCCACACGAGTATAATTCTCGTCGGCTCAACCGCAATACCGTAAAATTAGGTGTGACCTTTGCAATAACCGCTCTGTAATATACATGTTTATGTTTTTTCAGCGCAATCAAAGTGTTTCTCTGTCGCTATAAGACAGCTGTAACTCCACCTGATGAATCAAGGTTTGCCGCAGAGAGTTGATGACCTGTAAAAAAATTTACGTTATCGTATTATAATGATAATTCGAATATAAAATCAAATCAAATTTTTGCCCCGTTAAAAGCCACTGATTAATTCGTTCCTTCCCATGATAAATGGTATTTCGAATACGAAATGATTATTTTTATCAAGTTTTATTATCATCAGTGGATTGGCTCGTGTAAGTATAACAGATACGTGAATATGGACAGAGACTCACACGTGTGTCTACGTATGCATTATTACCCAGACTGTGTATAACCCTGCATCCGTGAAAGATTCTCACCGAGCATGCAGCGCTTAAACGCACGTCCACGTTCAGAGCTCGGTGGTATAAAAAGGGTGTAGCGAGCCGACCTGGTTGAGGTACACATGAGTCTTGGAGGGACAAGGAGGAGGACGGAGAGGTCGTCACGCGTCAGAGCCTCCGAGGCTCAGAGATGCTCCGAGACGTTCTTCCTATCTCTGGTTCCACGGCTCATAGAATCCCTCCGTAGTCACTCTTTCGACCGAACTCGAATACTTACTCGAATACTTCGAGTTTCCGGTATGATTTTCAAGAACGTGCGCCGATTTCGAGTAGATCATAATCACTGCGTAATTCTTTCTGATCTAGCTGATTTACCGCGCAAATTAAGATACCGTCAGTTTTTCAAATCATGCAAAGTATTTGAACTTTGGAAGTGAAAGTTTTCACATCTCTGCAGGTATATAGCGTAACTCGTTGACGAGAAATTAGGATCCGATGTCGAATAGAAAATTTAACTGCATATACACTTAATCAGATAGATTTGTGTATACACTTGTCAAATTAATTGAACAAAAAAGTCACTAATCGATTATTGACTGTTCTAATTCTTCATTATCACACAGTGAGAGAAATCTGGCACTGCAAATAGTTGTTTAACCATGAAACCAAGCTCACAGAGATGTAATGACGATCATAAACGTAGTTAAGAACACCGTGTCTTTTGGGTAAGACAAATAAGACATGGCGAACCGTGCATTTAGATTGAGGTAGAACACAAATTACGACGTGATGAATTTTCCTCGCAGTGCGAAGAAACTGCAGTCATCCATCCGTCTCCGTAGTGAAATTTCGTCACTGATATACTCTCGGTCAGATCTTTACTGGACCAAATTTGAGAGATAAAACCCACGCGGTCCTTCAGGTAAGTCACTATCTTCTTCTTTGGTTCTCCATCGTCCCGCGCATTTCGGTTCAGTACAACGCTCTCTTCGAAAGGGGGTTTTAGTTTCACGATTTTATTCATGTAGGTATAACGTAGGTATACCATCTTTGCCCCCGTGACCCGCGAGCATCTCAAGAAGGTTACCACCTGGGTACCCCTCCTCGCCCCTCGGTCCCCCGGCGTTATACGGGCCACGCGTAATCCTACACCTCGCATATATCCCCCTCTTGAACCTCTTGGTGAGCGTTGCACTGTCATGGGTGTATTTTAGTTTACACACATATACCTACGTGCGTCCGGGTTCGGACGAGAGAGAGATGGGAGAGATGAGACAGATGAGGCCGGCCGAGCACGCCGGGCAGAATCGTGACCACCCGTGACATACACGCTCGCTTGCACGCTCCCCGAACGAGAAATACCTACACACGTCCTCGTGTTCCTCGGCCTTTACTGCCGGCATGCGGCAACCTCACCACGAGTGACCTCTTCGCTCTTTGATTCGTCTGTCGGACTGTCTCAGCTCTCTTTGTTCGTTTCTGATCTGGTACACGTCATCGTCGACGATGCAAAAGATTCTCTTAGATCAAACTCACGGGACGCCATTGGAAATCACGATTCTTATGACGTGACGTTAGGTACCTACTCGTTGATCCGAACCGTTATCGGCACCTGGGAAACGGCTAACATGTGTCACGGAATTCGGATCTTCACGGCTTACAATTAGCTCGCCGAGAGTCACTCTCGAGTATCTCTATACCAGTGTAATTAGCTTCACGCCATTCAGACCTCTTTCGCACACTGTTTTTACTTACCGCTGCAGTGATAGCTACTAATTGACCCGAGGTACGGCCGCTTCGGTAAACGCTTGGGATTGTTGCATCTTGTACCTGCCACAGTGTAAACTTGTGTTTGCTCTATGAATCCACCTATCGACGACAAGGACTCGGTCAAGCCCGCATTTCACGGATCGTTTTACGAAACTATCGGTACTTATACAGACATTGAAATTGTAGTCCAAACTCGGTACGTTTAACTGTGAGAGCTCGATTGTGGGAACCTGTACTGTGCCTGTGCAATCTCTCATCATGGTCACGCTCGTTAGGAACTTGCCAAGTTTCTGCTTCGGCGTCAATAATTAGTCCGTATTGAAATATTCGTTCAACTACTGCAAGAGATGCATCCTCGTTCAATCGTTACACCCCCAATGACCATGACGATCATCATCTCGAATGTCACCGTCATTATTAATTTATTTCGTTTCTCACGTGGCTTGGCAAGGACGATCGTTTACTCAAATTGGCATGGTCTAATGACCGCAGACATTATTACCCCGAATTAGCGAAGGCACTGAGAAGCCAAATTTTTGATACAACGAACGAGGACTGATACGTAGTTTATTTATTTTTCTAGTCGTGGTCTGGAGCATGGATGTATATCATAGAAGGGGTCTTAGATGATCTATTAGTTCCTGGATCGTTCTCATGGATAAAAGCTACTGGTAGTATGCA